>NC_058083.1:395141257-396362949 GCF_014858855.1 Bufo gargarizans | reverse complement strand
TCGAGAGGATCTCGGCCGATCTCCAATCGAAAGTCGGATTATGCTTCTGGAGCCAGGGGTACCCCAAGACCACCGAGTAGTGTGGAGACGAAATAACCTGGAGACAGACCGACTCTCTGTGAACGGCACCAATGGCCATCCCCACTGGAAGGGTCTCCTGAGTCACGTGTGGCGGCAGAAGGGGTCTGCCGTCTATCGCCTCAAGAGCCAGTGGGGAACCTCGAGGCTGCAGAGGAATGGAATTGGCGGCAGCGAACACACTATCAATGAACAAACCACCAGCACCAGAGTCCACCAACGCCTGGGTCGTCACCGAGCCCCCGACCCAGGAGAGGACAACAGTAATCAGTGGTTTGTCAACACGGGAAACCGGGGACGAGGAGACTCCACCCAAGATCTGCCCCCGACAGGATCTCAGGTGCGAGCGTTTCCCGGACGGTTCGGGCATGCCAACCGAAAATGCCCACCGAGACCACAGTACATGCATCGGCCCTCGCGTCTCCGGAGTACCCTCTCCCCCTCGGACAGGCGAGCAAACCCCAGCTGCATGGGTTCACCCCCAGACAAGTCATCCCCAGGAGGCGTGGGAGGAGAGGGAGGCACGGGTGGGACAGCAAATGTAGGCGCCAATCTGTTAGAAGACCTCCGCAGGCTCTCCTTAAAGGAAGGTCTCTCCCTGAGTCTGGTGTCAATCAAAATCAGGAAAGAAATAAGGGACTCGAGCTCCACTGGTAGGTCCTTAGCTGCAACCTCATCCTTCAAGGCATCCGAGAGACCATGAGAGAAAGCAGCGACCAGAGCCTCATTATTCCAGCCCACCTCTGCTGCCAGGGTACGAAACTCAATGGCGTATTCAGCTACGGATCGTGAACCCTGTCTGATGGACATAAGGAGCTTCGCAGCAGAGGCAGCACGAGCCGGCACATCGAATACCTTCCGAAGAGAAGCAACAAAACCGGAAAACTCGGCAACCACCGGATTGTTGTTCTCCCATAAAGGGCTGGCCCAGGCCAAGGCCTTGTCCGAGAGCAGCGAGATCAAGAAGCCCACCTTTGATCTCTCAGTAGGAAAGGCATGTGGCAGCAACTCGAAATAAATGCCCACCTGGTTAAGGAAACCTCGGCACTGAGTTGGCTCTCCCCCAAAGCGCTGTGGAAGGGGGGCAGAACCGGTCATACCCCGAAACACCGCAGGCGCAGCAACAGGGGTCGGGGTAGACTCTGGCGCAACAACCGGAGCGGCAGTAGGAGCGGGCCCAGGAGCGACAACCGACCCATCGGCAACGGAAGCTAAATGAGCCGTGCGTTCAAGCAGGGTTTGCAACGCCACAGCGAACCGACCCAACAGGTGATCCTGCTGATCAAGTCTGGCAACCAGCGTAGGTAGCGAGGATGGCCCTGTACCGTCAGAATTCATGGCTTGGTCCTAATGTCATGGAACCATGAACCAGACGTACAACAAGAGATAAGTGGAAATAAGAAGGCTTTATTGAAAATCAAGCTGTAAGGCAAAAGTCCAAACGGATGGCTAAACCGAAGCAGGGTCTTGCGAAGCCAGAGGTCAGGAACCAGAAGGGTAGTCAGACGAAGCCTGGATCAGGAACCAGCAGGGTAGTCAGACGAAGCCTGGATCAGGAACCAGCAGGGTAGTCAGACGAAGCCTGGATCAGGAACCAGCAGGGTAGTCAGGCGAAGCCAGGATCAGGAACCAGAAGCAGCAGCAGTCTTAGAAGCATGTGAACACAGGAGGACCAAGCAAGGAACTGAAGCCACAGACCTCCTATATATATGAGCTAGGCATCCAGCTCCTCCCAGTGGGAAGGAGAAGCCGCAGGGTGGGAGGCTACAAGAAACCCAGAAACCAAGATGGCCGCCAGCACATGTCAAACGAAGGAGAACAGCAAGAAGGTAAGACCATGACAAATATTTATTGATAGTTTATTAAAGTGTAATGTTATTTTTTTGTTTATTTAATAGTATTTTATGTAGAGTACAGAGCAATTTTGCAGTGCTTTTGTTTTCTATTACTGTATTTTGAGTTGTCCCCTCATTGTTTGCCCTTTTATAACCTTCACGACCAGCGTCATAATAGTATAGTGCAGCGAGACGTTATTAGGGTGCAACAAACAACCGTTTCCATTGCTCGTGAACCGTGGTGCGATGGATGCTCTACTAAGCAGGCAGCCATGTAATTTGAAGGGCTGCAGGAGTTTTTTCAGACCCCCCGCAGCCCCGATCGCTGCTATTGGCCAGATTACTTACACATGAGCATCATAGCTACGCAGGTGAAGGTGGAGCAGGGGGTGTCATGTGTAGGTGACCGATACTGAAGTCAGTAATTCAGCACCTGTCTCCTCAGAGGTGAGGCAGGGGACACCAGGGTTTTGGTTCCCTGACAGCGCTGCTATTGGCTGTAACAACTCTCCAGCCAATGGCAGCGCTATAGCTGCACAGAAGGAGGCAGAACTTCAAATATGGGGTGTCGGTGTATTAATTGTGAAATGGGGAAATACATTTGGGGTTCATTTTGTCCTGTTAACACTTGTGAAAATGAAGAATGTTAGTATAAAGATGTATAAGGTAAATGGATGATTTGCCAAGTGTCACACCAGGTACTAAGCATTATTTGTAAAGGGTGTATATGTTCATTACAGATTATTGGCGAGAGAAACAAAAGTAATGTAAGCATTGAACCTAGGCATACTCTCTCACTGATCTCTCTGATCCAGTCAGGCTGCCTTCTCTTAAGATTAGACAATTTTTTCACTATGGCCAGTTTCCTTTTTTCATTTTGGACCCTGGTCCGGTCATATTCCCGCTTCAACATGCGCTGCAGGATAAAAATGCGAGCATATAATCCCAAATTTTTTAAATACAAGTATTGAAAATAAAGTCTTCAACAACACAGCAAAAAGTATTTTAATGTTACCATTAAGAGATAAGATTGTATTCCAATTGTATGTGTGTGGGGTCTGAGCAATAGTATATTGGCCAGCTGAACAGAGATGCACTATATTTTTCTCCATATAAGACGCACCTGCCCATAAGACACAACTAGGTTGTGGAGGGTTAAAATAGGAAAAAATATTTTAAACCTAAAGGTGTGCTTTTGGTGGGTTTGGAACTAATGGTGGTCTGTGGATGACACTGCTATGGGGGGATCTGTGGATGACACATATATAGCATCTTCCACAGATCCCCCCCATAACAGTGTTCCTGTGTAAATAATGACCACCAATACAGGTGCTGGAGGCAAGAAAGTGAGATTAGAATTGTGGCGGGGCATGCTGCAGTCACTGCATTGTATTACACCAGGCCCCGCTCACCGCAATCTTTTTATGTAAAATGTAGACATGTGAGGTTTGTTAAAGTATGGCAATCCTCTGTAGTACTCACTTTGAAACTCACTTGGCAGGCAGAGTGACGTCACTCACCACGTGACGAGCCTGCTCTGCCTGCCTAAAGGGGTTGTCTCATCATGGACAAGGCCACCATTGTCTTATAGGTGTGGGTCCCACCGCTGGGACCCGTGCCTATATTGAAAACAGAGCCCCACAAGGTGGTGACTGGAGGGCTCCGATCTGGCCACCACCAAGCCGGCTTCCCATAGAAGTGAATGGGAGCATGCACTCCCATTCATTTCTATGGGGCCAATGAAAATAGCCACTATTTTTGCCGGCCCCATAGAAAATGAATGGAGGGAGGCTGCATATGCATAATGTGCCCTACTTGACTTGCTGGGTTCCGTTCTCAATATAGGTGCAGTTCCCAGTGGTGGGACCCGCACCTATAAGACAATGGGGGAATATCCTAGCGATATGCCCCCATTGTCCATGATGAGACAACCCCTTTAATTCATAACGTAGCAGGAGCAGGCACGTGACGTAGTGAGTGGGAGAAATAAGGTGAGTCTTATAGGATGAAAAATATGGTGCCTGTATAGTGAAGGAACGGTACGGTATGGGGTGTTGGCCTCCCCATGGTGCACCCTGGGTAACTCTATATTAACCAGCAAATACTGGCGGTCAGACAAAGAAAGCTTTTCCTGACCAACAAGACATAAACTGTAATCTATAGACTATATGTGTGTGTGTGTGTGTGGTATATAGTGTGTGGCAGGAAAATGGATGTGCAATGTGCATGTGATTGATATTTCTCTGCTGTCCATACATACATACTACAGAAAAAGTGCTGTAATGACACAACAATACAGAAATATCTACTCAGACCTGATAAAAGATGAAGTTATATGAAGTGTGCACAGATAATCGCAATATTATTGCAGATTTGCGCTCTCGCAAATATTTTATAACACTTTATTTGAATATACAGACGTGGACAAAATTGTTGGTACCCTTTGGTCAATGAAAGAAAAAGTCACAATGGTCACAGAAATAACTTTAATCTGACAAAAGTAATAATAAATTAAAATTCTATAAATGTTAACCAATGAAAGTCAGACATTGTTTTTCAACCATGCTTCAACAGAATTATGTAAAAAAATAAACTCATGAAACAGGCATGGACAAAAATGATGGTACCCCTAACTTAATATTTTGTTGCGCAACCTTTTGAGGCAATCACTGCAATCAAACGCTTCCTGTAACTGTCAATGAGACATCTGCACCTCTCAGCAGGTATTTTGGCCCACTCCTCATGAGCAAACTGCTCCAGTTGTGTCCGGTTTGAAGGGTGCCTTTTCTAGACTGCATGTTTCAGCTCCTTCCAAAGATGCTCAATAGGATTGAGGTCAGGGCTCATAGAAGGCCACTTTAGAATAGTCCAATTTTTTCCTCTTAGCCATTCTTGGGTGTTTTTAGCGGTGTGTTTTGGGTCATTGTCCTGTTGCAAGACCCATGACCTGCGACTGAGACCAAGCTTTCTGACACTGGCTAGTACATTTCTCTCTAGAATTCCTTGATAGTCTTGAGATTTCATTGTACCCTGCACAGATTCAAGACACCCTGTGCCAGACGCAGCAAAGCAGCCCCAGAACATAACAGAGCCTCCTCCATGTTTCACAGTAGGGACAGTGTTCTTTTCTTGATATGCTTCATTTTTTCGTCTGTGAACATACAGCTGATGTGCCTTGGCAAAAACTTCGATTTTTGTCTCATCTGTCCACAGGACATTCTCCCAGAAGCTTTGTGGCTTGTCAACATGTAGTTTGGCATATTCCAGTCTTGCTTTTTTATGATTCGTTTTCAACAATGGTGTCCTCCTTGGTCGTCTCCCATGTAGTCCACTTTGGCTCAAACAACGACGGATGGTGCGATCTGACACTGATGTTCCTTGAGCATGAAGTTCACCTTGAATCTCTTTAGAAGTCTTTCTAGGCTCTTTTGTTACCATTCGGATTATCCGTCTCTTAGATTTGTCATCAATTTTCCTCCTGCGGCCACGTCCAGGGAGGTTGGCTACAGTCCCATGGATCTTAAACTTATGAATAATATGTGCAACTGTACTCACAGGAACATCTAGTTGCTTGGAGATGGTCTTATAGCCTTTACCTTTAACATGCTTGTCTATAATTTTCTTTCTGATCTCTTGAGACAGCTCTTTCCTTTGCTTCCTCTGGTCCATGTCGAGTGTGGTACACACCATATCACCAAACAACACAGTGATTACCTGGAGCCATATATATAGGCCCAATGGCTGATTACAAGGTTGTAGACACCTGTGATGCTAATTAGTGGACACACCTTGAATTAACATGTCCCTTTGGTCACATTATGTTCTGTGTTTTCTAGGGGTACCATCATTTTTGTCCATGCCTGTTTCATGAGTTTATTTTTTTACATAATTCTGTTGAAGCATGGTTGAAAAACAATGTCTGACTTTCATTGGTTAACATTTATAGAATTTTAATTTATTATTACTTTTGTCAGATTAAAGTTATTTCTGTGACCATTGTGACTTTTTCTTTCATTGACCAAAGGGTACCAACAATTTTGTCCACGTCTGTAAATCTATTGTTGTGACATGCATGAGAAATGTATTCAAAGTGGTAATGTAAAATACTTACAGTGATCATGACTGTGTCCACTTCGTCGTGAAATTTGCTGCCAGTCATTTTTCTCAGGAAACTTTGTGCAGTTATCGAATATTCTTGTAAATTTGAATATTGACCCTGCCGCTCATCACTATTAGGGACACTGATAGGAAAGTGATTTACAAGTGCAGGGAATGATTATTTGGGGATCCAAATAGTCATTAGACAGCTCTGTCATTCCAGCTACTGTATTAGTTATTGGGCTGTAAGTGTTATGTTGAAAAGCCTTTAGTGTCACCGCCAGTTCTGTGAGAAGGTCTGGCAGACGTTCTTCTCTACCTCTTGCATGACGTTCTTTGTTTTGGTTTCACTTTGTCATCTCCTTTCCTTCTCCCAGGTGTCACCTATTTAGACTAATTGACTCCCTTTATATTACCTCCCATACTGCTTCACTTTGCGGTTTATACTACTTCCTGGATGAGGTGTTCACTGCTGAAGGCTGCTGCTGCTGTTTGCTAAGATAAGTCTTTTTCTTTATTTGTGCTTCCTTGCTGGCTTGATTCTAGGTGACCCTGACTCCGTCCATATTAAGTGCAGGGTGCCGGTGGTCGTGTCCCCTCACTATTATGGGGTCTTCAGGTGTCACACAGTCTTAGATATGTGGGCTTGCAATTGTCTCCCATTCAGTCCCTTGCATGGGCATAGCAGTCAGGGAGAGCTCTTAGGCCCCATTCACACAAGCGAGTTTTCCACGCGGTGCAATGCGTGACGTGAACGCATAGCACCCGCACTGAATCCTGACCCATTCATTTCAATGGGTCTGTGTACATGAGCGTTGTTTTTCAAGCATCGGTTCTGCGTTGTGTGAAAATCGCAGCATGTTCTATATTCAGCGTTTTTCACGCAGCCCTGGCCCCATAGAAGTGAATGCGGCTGCGTAAAAAAACACATTGCATCCACAAGCAAGTGTGGGTGCGATGCGTTTTTCACTGATGATTGATAAGAGATGTTGTTTGTAAACCTTCTGTTTTTTTATCACGCGAGTGAAAAACGCATCAAAACGTATTGCGAAAATTGAACAACTGAACGCAATCGCAGACAAAACTGACTGATCTTGCTTGCAAAATAGTATGAGTTTCATTGAAAGCACCCTGAACGCATCCGGACCTAATCCGTCACACTCGTGTGCAAGGGGCCTTAGGGTTTTATAGGGCTCACCCATATGCTTCTTAGTTTGGGATCAAGCCAGTCAGATGTTTATTTATAAGTTCCAGCTATCTGCAACATCATCCGTGACATTATAAACCGCCATAACCGTCTTAAGCATAGATCCGGTTTCAGCCTTGATTGACCGCATGCAAGGTCTTTCGCTGGAGGTAGCAGATCTCCGTAAAACCGTGTCTCAGTTTCAGGTGACCGGTTCTGCTGGCATTCATGGAGTTTGTTCCAAGCCTAAGATCTCGCTTCCGGATACGTTTTCCGGGGGTAGTGAGAATTTTGTTCGCTTTAGGCTACTTTCACACTAGCGTTCGGGTGTCCGCTTGTGAGTTCCGTTTGAAGGGGCTCACAAGCGGACCCGAACGCTTCCGTCCAGCACTAATGCATTCTGAGAGGATCCGCGTCCACTCAGAATGCATCAGTCTGGCAGCGTTTGGCCTCCGCTCCGCTCAGCAGGCGGACACTTTAACGCTGCTTGCAGCGTTCGGGTGTCCGCCTGGCCGTGCGGAGGCGTGCGGATCCGTCCAGTCTTACAATGTAAGTCAATGGGGACGGATCCGTTTGAAGATGACACACTATGGCTCAATCTTCAAACGGATCCGTCCCCCATTGACTTTACATTGAAAGTCTGGACGGATCCGTCTGAGGCTATTTTCACACTTAGAAATATTTTAACAATATAATGCAGAGGGATCCGTACTGAACGGAGCCACCGTCTGCATTATATGAGCGGATCCGTCTGAGACGGATCCGCTCTGAACGCAAGTGTGAAAGTAGCCTTAGAGAGGCTTGCAAACTCCAGTTTCGCTTACTTCCCCATTCCTCTAGTGATGAGGAGCAGAGGGTGGGGATCATCATCTCGCTGCTCAGGGATAACGCTCAGTCTTGGGCCTTTTTCGCTGCCAGTGGGGGCACGCCCCTCCGATCGGTGGATGAATTTTTTGTGACCCTGGGGCAGATATATGATGACCCAGATCGTATTGCTCTGGCTGAATCTAAACTGCATTTTTTATGCCAGGGTAAACAGTCCGCAGAGATATATTGTTCTGAATTTCGGAGATGGGCAGCTGATACTGGTTGGAATGATGCTGCACTCCGAAGTCAATTTTGCCATGGTCTTTCAGAAAGATTGAAAGATGCATTTGCTTTTCATGAGAAACCAGCCTCGTTACAAAATTTAAAATTTAAAAACAGGCACTCACCATCTGATACATATTAAAATTAAATGAGATTTTATTAAAATAAATTGAAATAAATGTTGTATTGCCCTTACAGTCCTAATATACTGAGATTGTTGGACATCAATTTCTAATCCTCACAATTCAGATGTTACAATCATGTGAACTAAATGTGCATTTGGGCCTAATGTATCTAAAATAATTAAGTGACAGCTTGTGCAAAATACTTATTACAATATATATAATCTTTATGAGACCACCTAACACCACCTAAAGAGATTGTATTCCACTTCTCTAATTGGAATTTTATTTGGGGCACTGGGCCCTTTAAAGATACCTCACATTCAAACACAGTGAAAATATTACCTGATCCGGCTGACGTCACGTCACGTGACACAACCAAGCTGCTACTCTACGGCAAAGACTGCAAACTCTTCCACGTGAGGCGCTGAGGTCCGCGCTCCACACAGCTGGGAAGTTCGCACTACGGTGACCGTAATCGATATACTGAACAACGAGGAGGACCGCAGGACTGCGTGATACTTGTGTGCTACATAGAGCTAAGGAGACACAGCCTGGTGATCAGTGAACGGAGGTGACAGGTAAGAGGCTGTGCGAGGGGGACGCCCCAGATGCCAGCCTTATTATTGACACCTGGCCTCCAAAGAGATTGATTTCATCTGTTTTTATATTTTGGCAAGTAACTCTCTACAGCGTCACTTATCAATAGTGACAACCACCTTTGGGAGGATAATTTTTATACACATTTCTTCTTTATCACATTATATGGTTTTATAATTGTATTATTGATACACAATGGATTTATATTAGACTTATAAAGATTAGATATATTGTAATAAGTATTTTGCCCAAGCTGTCACTTAATCATTTTAGATACATTAAGTACAAATGCACATTTAGTTCACATGATTGTACTATATATTGTAATAAGTATTTTGAACAAGCTGTCACTTAATCATTTTAGATACATTAAGCACAAATGCAAATTTAGTTCACATGATTGTAATATATTGTAATAAGTATTTTGCACAAGCTGTCACTTAATCATTTTAGATACATTAAGCACAAATGCACATTTAGTTCACATGATTGTAACAGCTGAATTGTGAGGATTAGGAATTGATGTCCAACAATCTCAGTATATTAGGACTGTAAGGGCAATACAGCATTTATTTCAATTTATTTTAATAAAATCTAATTTAATTTTTATACGTATCAGATGGTGAGTGCCTGTTTTTAAATTTAAAATTTGCTATTTATTTTGGATGATTAGGTGAATCTTCTAAAGCACCTTAACCATAGATCGGGTTCGGGTGAGCCACGGTATACCTGTTATATATCCAGCCTTGTTAGAGTCTACCATGTCTCTAGGTGTTCGTATTGACAGGCGTCTTAGAGAGAGAGAGGAGACATCACTCCTTCCTGTCATATTCAGCCCAAGGACAGTGGGGCTGTCTCATTCAGTGTGCAGGGGTCTCAGTCTCAATCCCCTCTGAGGAGGAGGCCATGCAGCTGGGTTTGCTTGCCTCTGATAGTAGAGGATTCAGCTCTCAGAGGAGGGTTTGTTTCTGTTGTGGGGGTATAAATCATTTGGCTAATGTTTGCCCCTCTAGGAGATTCATGGAGTTTTCCGAGGGTAATAAAATAAAAACAAAAAGAAAAAACCCTCTAAAAATTTTCCATTTGCTACTATTGGCAATGTTGATGCAGAAATTGAAGGTTTGCCGTTTGCTTGTAGTTCCTGTTTTCTCCTACCTGCCAGGGTGGCGCTAGACAGCAAGAACATTGTTTGTGAGATTTTTGTAGATAGTGGAGCAGCTGTCAATCTCATTAATAATCAATTTGCAATAACGCATGGTTTCCAGGTATGCACTTTGGAAAGGATATACCTGTTTTTGCTATCAATTCCGCTCCACTTTCTCAAAGATCGTTAAAGGGCATAGTTAACAATATCCGTTTGACTGTGGCTGATGCTCATGTTGAGGATGTGTCATGTTTCATCCTAAGCGGATTACCTTCTCCTCTAGTGTTGGGGCTACCCTGGCTCACTAAACATAACCCCACCATTGATTGGCAAGCAAGGCAAAAAAATGGTTGGAGTGAGTTTTGCAGAGAGAATTGCCTCACGGCGTCTCTTTCAGAGGTTTCTACCAAGACTGTACCATCTGTGATTTCCGAGAGTGGCATCCAGGAGTTGCCCCCTCACCGGGAGTACGACTTCCCTATTAATCTCATCCCAGGCGCCAAGCTGCCAAAATCACGTTTATACAATCTCTCCCAACCTGAAAGAGCCTGAGAAAGGGACACATCTGACCCTCGAAGTCACCTGTTACCGCAGTTTTTTTTTTTTTGTTAAGAAAAAAGATGGTTCGTTAAGACCTTGTCTGGATTTCAGGGAGCTGATTCGTGACCCATATCCGCTTCCTCTGATCCCGGACTTGTTTAACCAGATTGTTGGGGCTAAAGTTTTTTCTAAGCTGGATTTAAGAGGGGGATACAACCTAGTCAGGGTCAGGGAAGGGGACGAATGGAAGACTGCCTTCAATACCCCTGAGGGTCATTTCAAGAATTTGGTTATGCCCTTTGGTTTGATGAATGCTCCGGCTGTTTTCCAACATTTTGTGAACAGCATTTTTTATCATTTAGTGGTGAAATTTGTACTGGTGTATCTAGATGACATTTTGATTTTTTCTCCTGATTTCAAGACTCATCGGGACCACCTACATCAGGTCTTGCTGATTCTGCGGGAGAATAAATTGTACGCTAAACTGGAAAAATGTGTGTTTGCGGTTCCGGAGATTCAATTTCTTGGTTTTATTCTCTCCGCTTCTGGTTTTCGCATGGACCCTGGGAAGGTCCGCGCTGTGCTTGATTGGGAGCTTCCTGAGAATCAGAAAGGCTGATGCGGTTTTGGGGTTTTGCCAATTATTACAGAAAGTTAATTTTGAAATATTCCTCTGTTGTTAAGCCACTCACTGATATGACTAAAAAGGGGGTTGATTTTTCCTTGTGGTCGGTAGATGCGCTTAAAGCCTTTTCTAGTATTAAAGAGTGTTTTGCTTCCGCTCCCATTTTGGTACAACCTGATGTCTCTCTACCTTT
This sequence comes from Bufo gargarizans, assembly GCF_014858855.1. NCBI lineage: Eukaryota > Metazoa > Chordata > Amphibia > Anura > Bufonidae > Bufo > Bufo gargarizans. The sequence continues at coordinate 396,351,439 of NC_058083.1, read as the reverse complement.
TATTGTTGAGGTGGATTGTGGGTGCGGTCTTATCTCAGGGTCCCTCTCCTGCCAAATGGCGACCATGTGCCTTTTTCTCAAGGAAACTCTCCTCTGCAGAGAGAAATTACTATGTGGGAGATAGGGAGTTGTTGGCCATTAAATTAGCTTTTGAGGAATGGTGCCATTGGTTAGAGGGAGCCAGACACCCTATTACCGTGTTTAGTGACCATAAGAATCTGGCCTACTTGGAATCAGCCAAGCGTCTGAACCCGAGACAGGCCTGATTGTCTTTGTTCTTTTCTAGGTTTAATTTTGTTGTCATGTTCCGCCCTTGGGTTAAAAATGTGAAGGCGGATGCCCTGTCACGTTGTTTTCCGGTAGGGGGGAACTTTGAAGACCCGGGTCCCATTTTGGCTGAAGGGGTGGTCGTCTCTGCTCTTTATCCTGATTTGGAGGCAGAGGTTCAGGCAGCCCAGGCAGAGGCTCCTGATCTTTGTCCTCCTGGGAGGTTGTTTGTGCCTCTCGCTTTACAACACAAGGTTTTTAAGGAGCACCGCAATACTGTCCTTGCTGGGCACCCGGGGAGTAGAGCCACATTGGATCTCATTGCTCGGAGTTTCTGGTGGCTGGCTCTTCATAAGACGGTTGAGGGTTTTGTGGCAGCTTGCGAGACCTGCGCTCGTGCCAAGATCCCTCATTCACGGCCATCGGGTTCTCTCCTCCCCTTACCCATTCCTTCCCGTCCTTGGACGCATCTGTCCATGGACTTCATTAGGGCCCTGCCTCGTTCCTTGGGGAAGACTGTGATTCTGGTGGTAGTGGACCGTTTTTGCAAAATGGCGCATTTCATTCCCTTTCCTGGGTTACCCAATGCTAAGACTTTGGCGCAAGCGATTGTTGATCACATTGTTAAATTGCATGGCATTCCTTCAGACATCGTTTCTGATAGGGGCACGCAATTTGTTTCCAGATTCTGGAAGGCCTTCTGTTCTCGCTTGGGGATTCGGTTGTCGTTCTCTTCTGCTTTTCACCCGCAGTCGAATGGTCAGACCGAATCCGTCAATCAGAATCTGGAGACATATCTGCGCTGTTTTGTGGCGGAGAATCAGGAGGATTGGTATTCTTTTTTGTCCCTTGCTGAGTTTGGTTTAAATAACCATCACCAGGAGTCCTCTGATAAGTCACCCTTTTTGGTACATTCTCTGCAGAGGGGTGTTCTGGTTTACCTGATGAGGAGAGATTTTTCTCGTCATTGTCATTTATTTGGCAAAAGATTCAGGGTAATCTGAAGAGGATGAGTGAGAGATATAAGCGTGTGGCGGATAAGAGACGTGTGTCTGGTCCGGACCTGAATGTGGGTGATCTGGTGTGGTTGTCTGAAAAGAATAGCAAACTGAAGCTTCCCTCCTGGAAGTTGGGTCCGAGGTTTATTGGGCCTTACAAGATCTTGTCCATCATCAATCCCGTTGCCTTCCGTCTTGATCTTCCTCAGACTTGGAAGATCCATAAGGTTTTTCACAGGTCCCTATTAAAACCTTATGTACAACCCACTGTGCCCTCCTCTTTACCTCCTCCTCCAATTGTTGTTGTTGGTAATCTTGAATTTCAGGTCTCGAGGATTGTGGATTCTCGCATTATCCGCGGTTCTCTCCAGTACCTCGTTCATTGGGAGGGTTATGGTCCTGAGGAGAGGATGTGGGTCCCAGTGGCGGACATTAAGGCCACTCGTCTCATCAAGGCGTTCCATAGGTTTCATCCTGAGAAGGTGGGCTCTAAGTGTCCGGAGTCCACCCGTAGAGGAAGGGGTACTGTCAACGCCAGTTCTGTGAGAAGGTCTGGCAGACGTTCTTCTCTACCTCTTGCATGACGTTCTTTGTTTTGGTTTCACTTTGTCATCTCCTTTCTTTCTCCCAGGTGTCACCTATTTAGACTAATTGTCTCCCTTTATATTCCCTCCCATACTGCCTCACTAAGATAAGTATTTTATTTGTGTTTCCTTGCTGGCTTGATTCTAGGTGACCCTGACTCCATCCGTATTAAGTGCAGGGAGCTGGTGGTCGTGTCCCCTCACTATTATAGGGTCTTCAGGTGTCACACAGTCTTAGGTACATGGTCATGCAATTGTCTAACATTCAGACCCTTGCATGGGCATAGCAGTCAGGGAGAGCTCTTAGGGTTTTTATAGGGCTCACCCATATGCTCCTTAGTTTGGGATCAAGCCAGTCGGATGTTTATTTATAAGTTCCAGCTATCTGCAACATCATCTGTGACATTTAGAGACATATCTTAGTATCTTATTCAGTACTACAAGAAAAATATATACGCATTTCACATTTGCAGTTATTTCTGTTGAAAGCATATAATAGCAGTTGCCTGCCAGTGTGTGTCAGGCCCACAGACTGTACTGTGCCCACTGCCAGTGCCCACTACTCATATCTGGTGGCACAGTACCTTGCAGATAATAAAGTAATATTTGTTTTTTTCTCTGTAATATAATTGCATTTGCCTGCCAGTGTGTGTCAGGCCCACAGACTATACTGTGCCCACTGCCCACCACTCATATCTGGTGGCACAGTACCTTACAGATAAAAAAGTAATAACATTTTTTCTCTGTAATACAATTGCAGTTGCCTGCTAGTGTGTGTCAGGCCCACAGACTGTACTGTGCCCACTGCCCACCACTCATATCTGGTGGCACAGTACCTTGCAGATAAAAAAGTAATACATTTTTTTCTCTGTATTATAATTGCAGTTGCCTGCCAGTGTGTGTCAGGCCCACAGACTGTACTGTGCCCACTGCCAACCACTCATATCTGGTGGCACAGTACCTTGCAGATAAAAAAGTAATAACATTTTGTTCTCTGTATTATAATTGCAGTTGCCTGCCAGTGTGTGTCAGGCCCACAGACTGTACTGTGCCCACTGCCCACCACTCATATCTGGTGGCACAGTACCTTGCAGATAAAAAAGTAATAACATTTGTTCTCTGTAATATAATTGCAGTTGCCTGCCAGTATGTGTCAGGCCCACAGACTGTACTGTGCCCACTGCCCACCACTCATATCTGGTGGCACAGTACATTGCAGATAAAAATATATATTTTTTTTCTGTAATATAATTGCAGTTGCCTGCCAGTAAGTGTCAGGCCCACAGACTGTACTGTTCCCCCTGTGCCCACCACTCATATCGGGTGGCACAGTACCTTGCACACATAGTACCACTAATCTAAAAAAAATGACAGGCAGGGGCCGTCGTGGTTGTGGTGCTGTGATTTCCTTTGGCCCTAGAATAATGCCGCTTCACTTGATCTGTAAGAGGAGTTATTTACACATCAGTTGGAAGAAATGAGTGATGCGCAGCCATTATCGTCAGAGGATGTAGATAAAAGGGATATTTCTCAGTCATGCAGCATTACACACATGGACGTACGGTGTGATGATGATGATGATGTTGTACCCGCTGCTGCTTCCTTTGCCGAGTTGTCAGATACAAGTGAAGCGGTTGATGATGACGATGTGTCCGTGGATGTCACGTGGGTCCCCACTCGAAGAGAAGAAGAACAGGGGGAAAGTTCAGATGGGGAGACAGAGAGGAGGAGGAGACGAGTTGAAAGCCGTGCTAGATCAGGCCGTAGATGAGCATGAAGAAGAAGAGTTGTGGTCACCATCACCACCAAAAGCAGCCTTGTCGTCGTCGATTGCTGGACCTGCAGCAATGCAGAGATAGGAGTCTGAAGAAGAGTAGTCAGAGGAGGAATGTGGCTTTGAGGAGATGGAAGACCAACCACCACAGCAGGCGTCCCAGGGGGCTTGTTGTCATCTTTCAGGGACCCTTGGTGTTGTACGTGGCTGGGTGGAGGAAGAGACCTTCAATGACGTCAGTGAGGACAAGGAACGGGACATGGCTAGCTTGGTATCCAACCTTGTGCAAATGGGAAGTTTGCGGTTGTGCAAATAGACTGTTTGCAGTTGTTTGCAGTGCGTTAAACAGGGAGTTTGGTCTGTCATAGTTTGGTGTGTCATTGTGAAGCGGGCGTAACCCTTACACTACCTGATCGATACAATATCATACCTGATGTTCTAAAGCATGTTATTCCAAACAATTTAGGAATGTTAGGTGATTTATACCCGTTATGGATTAAAACCCGTACTCTGCGTCAACTACGTAATTTTCCATGGGAGTTTTGCCATGGATCCCCCTCCGGCATGCCACAGTCCAGGTGTTAGTCCCCTTGAAATGACTTTTCTATCTCTATTGTGGCCAGAAAGAGTCCCTGTGGGTTTTAAATTTCGCCTGCCTATTGAAGTCTGCTGTTCCCACCCTCCCCACTTCCTGACTGGACCACTATTTTGCCTTTCAGCCTGACTGACATAATTTGACCTTTCTTCTGATCTGTCAGAAGGAAGGAAAAATGAGACAAACAACAGATCCTGTCTGTGTAGCAGCTGTAAGGCCTGTATGGTCCCATCAGAATTGGCTTATGATTTGGTAGCCAAAAGCAGGAGTGGGTACAAAACACAGAAGACATGCAAATATTCCATTCACGTGTCATCTCTGTTTTACATCCACTCCTGTTTTTGGTTTTTTTGGCATTAGCAATACTGATGGATTAATGATCAAATGCTGATGGAGTGAAGGTGTATGCTTCACAGACAGGATCAGTTTTTTGTGGGTTATTGTTCTGACGGATCAGAGGAAGGGCAAATTAATCAGTGACGTCAACACAAACTTTCTGCTGATACTCTCTCCACTCTGTCAAGGGGGGCTCTACTTGTATACAAGTTTAATAGAACAGGTTCTGTAGACATCTATGTGGAATCAGTTGGCGGCGGTGTAAAAGGAGTGCGTTTCTTCTTGGCATTATCATCGACCTGTAAGGCTCACTTGTTAAGAAACCAAAAGTAATGGGACGATTGGCTTCTCAGCTGTTCCATGGCCAGGTGTGTGTAAGTACCTCATTATCCTAACTACAATGAGCAAATAAAGGTCCAGAGTTTATTTCAAGTGTGCTATTTGCATTTTAAATCTGTTGCTGTCAACTCTCAAGATAAGATCCAAAGAGCTGTCACTATCAGTGAAGCAAGTCATCATTAGGCTGAACAAACAGTTTGGAACATTTTCACCGGTGAGCTTAGCAACACCAAAAGACCCGGAAGACCACGGAAAACAACTGTGGTGGATGACTGAATAATTCTTTCCCTGGTGAAGAAAACACCCTTCACAACAGTTGGCCAGATCAAGAACACTCTCCAGGAGGTAGGTGTATGTGTGTCAAAGTCAACAATCAAGAGAAGACTTCACCAGAGTAAATACAGAGGGTTCACCACAAGATGTAAACCATTGGTGAGCCTCAAAAACAGGAAGGCCAGATTAGAGTTTGCAAACGACATCTAAAAAAGCCTTCACAGTTCTGGAACAACATCCTATGGACAGATGAGACCAAGATCAACCTGCACCAGAGTGATGGGAAGAGAAGAGTATGGAGAAGAAAAGGAACTGCTCATGATCCTAAGTATACCACCTCATCAGTGAAGCATGGTGGTGGTAGTTTCATGGCATGGGCATGTATTTGGTCAGTTTTGCCCCAGTGACAGCCCTAATAAGTGAAGTGTGCAGTAATTCTAAGAGCGACATCTGTCATCTGCATGTCATACAGACTCACAGTATTATTTCACTACCAAAGCAGACTCCGTATGCGTGTTACTGCAAGGCACAATGTTCTACACTACTATAAAGGCTCTCAGCAGACAGGAAATAGCAGTTTTTTAACGTAATTCGCCGCAAACATATTCGGATCAAACCAAATTTTCCCCAAAAAATGCAGCGAACCGGCGAATCAAATTTTAAAAAATGGGCTCATCTCTAGTGACAAGCAACTTATCAGTGGATGTCACAATTTGATTGGTAGAAAATATTCTACTGTGACAGCCTCCGGAGTGAGCAGGCACAGACAAAGGCCTCTTTCACACTACCGTATGGCTATTTCAGTGTTTTGCAGTCCATTTTTCACGGATCCATTGTTCCATTTTTTTTTTTCCATTGTGTTTCCGTTTCCGTTCCGTTTTTACGTTCCGTTTTTCTGTATGGCATATACAGTATACAGTAATTACATAGAAAAAATTGGGCTGGGCATAACATTTTCAATAGATGTTCCGCAAAAACATAACCAATACGGAAGACATACGGATGCATTTCTGTATGTGTTCCTTTTTTTAGCGGACCCATTAACTTGAATGGAGCCACGGTACGTGATTTGCGGGCAATAATAGGACATGTTCTATCCTTCAACGGAACGGAAAAACGGAAACGGAATGCATATGTAGTACATTCTGTTTTTTTTTTTGCAGAACCATTGAAATGAATGGTTCCGTATACGTATACGAAAAAATAAACGGTAGTGTAAAAGAGGCCAAAGGGTGGGGTTACTTCCACACTACCAGGCTTGCTGTATTTTGTATCTCAGAGATCAGCTCTGCCCCCAGCAAGCAGGGGGGAAAAGAGGCCCTGAGAGCAGCCAGCAACTAGGGAGTTGAGACAATCCCTTTAAATAATATTAGACATCCCTGTTCTATTCATGCTTTGGGCTGAAAATGGCAGACAAAAATGTAGCAAACTGCAATGTGTGAGCCAGCCTTTATGATGGTGGTAGACGTGCGACACATAATTGAATGAAAAGTGATGAAAGCCAGTGATTGAAATACAAAATGGCAATATAAGTCATAAACCAACTATTTCTCCAACTAAGGTCTCATGCACACGACAGTATTTTTTCACGGTCCGCAAAAACGGGGTCCGTAGGTCCGTGATCCGTGACCGTTTTTTCATCCGTGGGTCTTCCTTGATTTTTGGATCCATTTTTATTTTTTTATTTTGACGGATCAGAAGACTGGAAAACAAAACGGTGATGTGAACCTGGCCTAACATGACTGCTGATCATGATGGCGTGGCGGCCCTTTTCATTTTCTGCTCCATGGTTACTTGTTACACGATGATATTTCACATTTTATAGTATGTGCATTCTATAGTCAAACATGCAATGTTGAAAAATCATGGACAAAATAGTAATACTTGGGAGTAGAAGAAAACAGCCAAAGGTTCTTTTTAACCATTTAGTCAAAGTAGTCAGCGCAGGAATTTTAGAGCAGATAAATAAGCCATTTGGAGACTCTATTAGAATCTTCTGATTAATTTACATAATTCACTTTGTCAGAATGTATCAGTTTATACCATACCCAAATGACTTATTTTCAGACTGACGCACTGCTTGCTGGTCTGCTAATCTTTATCCATTGCCCTTGCTTTTTCAAAATGCCTGTGGCTGCTGACAACTCATTTCTTTTATTTAGCTTTACCGAGGAACTAATTTACCTTGGACTTGATTGCACACTGCAGGTAGCAATTTCCCTACAGGTATCTTGTGTTTTTAAATAGAATTCCATGGGTGGTAAGAAGTCTGCAACATTTTTAGCTCTTCAGTTCAAAAGAGTCTTTTCTCTGTAAGATTCCATTTTCTCCAAGACCATTAATTGATTAGTTGCAAATACTGTACAATTGGCTACACTGAGTTGTACTGCAAATACACTTCTTTAACCCCTTGGATACTAGAGGTTCTTTAATTTTTGTGTTTTCATTTTTCAGCCCTGTCTTACCGGAGCCATAACTTTTTTTTATTTTTCTGTTCCCATAGCCATGAGGGCCTGTTTTTTGTGAGACAAGTTGTACTTTCTAATGACACAATTTAATATGGCATACAATGTAGTGGGAATAAAATTCCAAATGGGGTGGAATTGGAAAAAAATTCCAATTCTGCCACAGTTTTACAGATCTTGTCCCTACAGTGTTCCATATGCAGCAAAACTGACAATACCATGTATGTGGGTAGCACGGTGGCTCAGTGGTTAGCACTGGTGCCTTGCATCGCTATAGTCCTAGGTTTGAATCTGACTCAGGCCAACATCTGCATGGAGTTTGTATGTTATCCCCATGTTTGCTTGGGTTTCCTCCAGGTACTCTGGTTTCCTCCCACACTCCAAAGACATACTGATAGGGACCTTAGAATGTGAGCCCCATTGGAGACAGTTGGATGCTAATGTCTATAAAGCGCTGTGGATTATAGTAGCGCTATATAAGTGCATAAAATCGGTAATGTGTAGTTTTTTCTTTTTTGCTTTAAAACTTGACCCCCATAACTTTTTTTATAGTTCTGTCTTCTGAGTTGTGTGGGAGTTCATTTTATGCAGACGATCAGTAGTTTTTATTTATACGATTTTAGAATGTGTATGACTTTTTGATCATATTTAATTCATTTTTTTAAGTAAAGTGGAGCGATAAAAAAATGGCGAATCGTCCATTTAGATTTTTTTTTCTGTTACACCATTTGCCGTATGGGATACATATTTTTAGATTTTAGTAGTACAGACATTTTGAATGCAGTGATGCCCATGATGTTTATATTTTGTATTGTTTATGTATTTATTTATTCTAGGGAAAGGGGGTGATTCAAATTACATTTTTAACATTTTTTTGACATTTTTTAGCCCATCTGCAATATGCAGTACTCAATTTCATTTTTTTTTTGCTTATACTATAGTTCCATACAACTACAGTGCAAGCTGTTAGAACGTGTTAGATATGGCACCTGCTGCAAACACAAGCAGATGCCATGTTTAAGGACCATCCCAGCACCATACGAGTATGCCTAAGTGTTAACCCCTTAAAAGATGCAACTCATTTTGGACTTTTACGGTTTGCATCAACATCCTATAAGATAATAGTTTATGAAGGTTTCTGCAATTTTTTCATTTATTTCTTTTACCTTTATTGCTCTGATCTTCTGTTCTGGAGTGTGGTAACAGGGCGATGTCCATAAAGCTCTTTCTTATTTATTGGGATGTTATGTCCATGAGCGTGTCATTGCAGCAATAGGGGCAGTGATAGGGGAGTGTCTAGGTAACTACCTGAGCGGGAGGAGCCATAAACTAGCTGGACATTGTTAGGGGCAGCGCTGAAGCTGTGGCAGAGAAAGTACATCATGGAATTGATTAAATATAGTAACAGTAATCGGTACATACAGGATGGAAACCAGAGTGATTTGGTTACAGGGGGAAAACAGGTCAGGAGAGTCTACAAAAACAAAAACAAAAATCGGGTACTCTACCCAGCACAATGGAAGTCAATAGGAGAACCCAAGCATTAAACAAGGCACCCCCTGCTTTGAAGAGGGGATGGTGTCTGGTTCATAGGAAAAGGTCAGAAATTGATGGAAACACCACTAAAATGGTTCGGGAACAGCATGGGAAGGATGCATCTTGGACTCCCAGGTCGCTGCTGGGAATGATGTTGTCCGAGTAGTACGCCACTTTTACAGACTGACAATAATACGCACAAAACCGAAGATAAAATAGATTTTAGAGGAAACATTGTTAGGAAACATTATTTCCTGTATATTTACTTGTATATAAAGTGCAAGTGCTGCCAAAAATTACAAGGAAGAGGCGCTTCGATAGCACCTGTATATCACAAAGAAGGGCCTCGTTCACATTGTGGTACAATTGTTCAGGTAGTGGGACTCAGGGCCGGCCTTTGGGGTGTGCGGGCTGTGCGGCCGCACAGGGCGCCATAGCAACAGGGGCGCCGGGCGGCCGACAGCTCGCAGTGTAATATGCGGCAGGCGAGGCGGCACTTGTGTTCTCCCTCGGGGCGGGCCCCCAGCCCCCTCCCCTGTTTGACCTGATTCCCCCTCCCCTGTGTCAGTGGTGGATCCAGGGGGGGGGCAATGGGGCAATTGCTTCCCCCCCGAGCTGGCGGCGGCGGCTGGGCACAGGGAGATGAGCGCTTCCATTGTGGAAGCGCTCATCTCCAGTCATCTGTATCGCGGTCCTCAGGGCAGCGATACAGATGCCTGCCTGTGCTGCGGTAGGGGAGGGAGAGGCGTGTCCCTTTCCCTTCCTCTGATAGGCTGCAGGCACTAGGCCGGCAGCCTATCAGAGGCCGGCGCAGGAGGCACGATGACATCATCGTGCCGTCTGAGCCATACAGCGTGGGACACAGGCCAGAAGAGGCCTGCATCGCATCACTGACATGGAGGTAAGTATGTGTTTTTTTTAATTATTTTTTTATTATGTACAATACTTTTACTAGCGGGGGCTGTTATCACTGGCAAAGGAGGGGCTGTTTGTTATTACTGGCAAAGGGGGGGCTGTTATTACTGGCGGGGGCTGTTATTACTGGCAAAGGGGGGCTGTTATTACTGGCACAGAGGGGCTATTACTGACACAGAGGGGCTCTTATTACTGGGGGCTGTTATTACTGACACAGAGGGGCTCTTATTACTGGGGGCTGTTATTACTGGCACAGAGGGGCTCTTATTACTGGGGGCTGTTATTACTGACACAGATGGGCTCTTATTACTGGGGGCTGTTATTACTGGCACAGAGGGGCTCTTATTACTGGGGGCTGTTATTACTGGCACAGAGGGGCTCTTATTACTGGGGGCTGTTATTACTGGCACAGAGGGGCTCTTATTACTGGGGGCTGTTATTACTGGGGGCTGTTATGACTGGCACAGGGGGGCTGTTATTACTGGGGGCTGCTATTACTGGCATAGGGGGCTATTATTACTGGCACAGGGGGGGGGGCTGTTAATACTGGCACATGATTGGGGGCACTATAGGGGCATCTACTGAGGCCACAAAGAAGGGGTATTTTATATGGGCTCTCAGTACAGTACAATTTTATACTGGGACACATGGTGGGTACTATGGGAAAGGGGGGAGATGAGTACTATGGGGTCATCTACGGGGGGCACTAAGAAGGGGTATTTTATACTTATTATGGGGGACACTGAGGGCATCTACTGGAGCATTTTATACTGGTACATTATGGGGGGCACTAGGAGGAAGGAGGGTGTGGAGCACTATTGGGTCATTTACTAGGTGCACTATATAGGGGTATTTTATACTGGCACATTATGGGGGCACTATGAGGACATTAGCTCAAATGGGGGCATTACAAGGGGGTATTTTTTGCACTGTCACATTATAAGGAGAATTATTACTACTGGGGGGGCATTATGGTGGGCTTTATTACTCCTCCATGGTATGACCCCCTAGTAGCAGCACCAGCCTCTCCCTGCTCTGCTATCCCTCTGCCCCTTCTCCAAATACTTATTATGAAATCTTTCTCATTAGGATAAAACACCTCATCAGCCCCACCGAGCCCCCGATCAAAGTGTGGAAGTGGCGCCCGAGATCCCCAAGGGCCAAGCCAAGTAACTGTAAGTTTTCATGTGAAATATGTTTGTTATACACATATAGCATACACTGTGCCACACAATATATATTTTTTTTTTGAGGGGGGGGGGGGGGGCGCCACAAGGTTAGCTTGCACAGGGCGCCTGAACACCTAAGGCCGGCCCTGGTGGGACTCCTACACTCATAAAGCCTATGTACTAAGTGAAAAGGCTGCAAAAAATTTCAAGAAACCGGCACTTTGTTACACATAAAGGGGGGCATCATACACAGCCTTGAAAAATTATGATTGATGGCCTGCTGGTGACCCTCAAAAACATTTGGAGCAAGGGCCTGCTGATCTGACCATCTAAAACATTATGGACGAGGGCCTACTGCCGGTTTGGTGACTCTAGATAACCTGGGGCCGATTGTGCATTCCCTTGACGGCGATGATCCATTCGGATGTCTGCCCTATCAACTTTCGATGTTATTTTCAGCGCCAACCACTGTGACCACAGGTCTGCAGCTGAACTGACCCTGTAAAAGATTGTAAGTGAGGGCCTGCTGGAGAGCTGACCCTATAATAGATTGTAGGTGAGGGCCTGCAGGTGAGCTGACCCTCTAAAAAATTATATGCGAGGGCCTGCTGCTGAGCTCACCCTCTAAAACATTATGGTTGAGTGCCTGCTGCTTAGCTGACCATTGAAAAAAATTACAGTGTTCAAAGCAGGCCGGGTTGCCTGAATACTTCAGCTAGGAATAATGGAATAGGACTCTGGTTCTATTTTGTTGGTTTTCGGAACTGAGGGACGGCTGGGGGCATACGTATTGCGCCACTAGAGGTGAAAATCTTGGACTGGCGCAAGACGAACCAAAGCAAAAGCCTTTACCAAGAATGTTTTTAATAATCAAAAACAAAAGTAGGAGGTTCAAAGACGATCAGATACCGTCGTAGTTCCGACCATAAACTATGACATCCGGCGGCATTTTTTCCATGACCCACGGGAAACCAAAGTCTTTGGGTACCGGGGGGGAGTATAGTTTCAAAACTGACAAAGTACACTGTATGTCACAGATACATTTTTGAAGCGCACACATTACACTGCAGATGTGGCCCTGGTATGGTCACTGTCAGAAGTGGACACAGTCTTTGGACAAATTACATTGTATGTCACAGATACATTTTTTAAGCGCATTTTTTAAGCGCACATGTTACACTGCAGAGGTGGCCCTGGTATGGTCACTGTGAGAAGAGGACACCGTCTACGGAAATATTACAATGTATATCACAGAATTATTTTTTGAAGCGCACGCGTTACACTGCAGATGTGGCCCTGGTAAGGTCACTGTTAGAAGCGGACAACGATTACGGTAAAAGTACACTGGATGTCACAGATATTTTTTGGATGCACACACTTTACACTGGACATGTGGCACGGACAATTTAACTGTCCGCAGCGGACACCATCTACAGAAAAAGTACACTGGATGTCACTGATATTTTAGGGAAGTGCACACTTTAAACAGGAGATGTGGCACAGATAATTTAACTGTGATCAGCAAACACCATCTATGGAAAAAGTACACTGGATGTCACTGATATTTTTGGGATGCACACACTTTACACAGGAGATGTGGAGCGAATATTTTAACTGTCCGCAGCGGCTTATTACACGGTATTTATCACAGGATGTGCTAAAAATATATATTGCTGCTGTCACACACAATAGTCCTTGAATATCGTAAAAAAAAAAAATTCAATTACACTCCCTACACTCTGTCCCTTCCTATGCTCAGCTCTCCCTGACTGAATAAGCTGAACATGAGTCATCGGGTGCTATATAGCACCCGATGATGCGTTCTGGCCAGCCAATCACTGTAATGCCAGTAGCCAACATGTCTACTGGCATTACAGTGAGGGCAGTACTTACCTGGATGTTTATTGGCTTCAAGAAACGTGCGGGGAGGAGACACGAGCATGGCGCTCGAGAACATGCGTTACTCGACTGTGTACCGCCATGTGCCGAGCAACGAGATGCTAGAGCCGAACAGGTGTTCAGCCGAGCATGCTCGATCATCACTAGTCATGACCAAGTAATCAGCCACATGTGTGGGAGAAGTCAGACTCCAGGCTGTGGTACATGAAGAGATTAATTCAGTCATTGCATTACTAAATTCCTGGCCTCTGCAATTCTGCCATTCATTCTGTTGGAGATGAACAGTTTTACAGCTGTACCATGGTACGTGGTTCCCAGCCATTACTACTTTTCCAGGTGGGACATCACTGTCCTGCACGAACAAGTGGCAGAAAAAAATTAGGTGTGCGCTGTGCAACTCTATCAGTGGCAAGGTACACATAACCGGTGATACGTGGACCAGTACACACACCCAGGGATGTTATATCTCCCTGTCTCCTGGGTAAATGTAGTGGTGGCTGGGCCTGAGGTCGAAAGCGGTTTGGCCCATGTCCTACCGCCACCAAGGATTGCTAGACGTTTCTCAGTGATTCCTGTAGCCTCCTCCTCCTACTCCACTTCCTCCTCCTGTTCCTCCGCTACCGCCTCCTCATCACGTTAGCACAACACCTGCACCACTAACTTCAGCAAAGCCAGGGGGAAACGACAGCAGGCTGTTTTGAAACGTATATGTTTTGGAGAATAAAAACACACCGCGTAGGAGCTGTGGGCGAGCATTTAAGAACAGACCGATGAGTGGTTGGTGCCGCTGAGACTCAAGCCAGGCCTGGTGGTGTGCAACAATGGGAAAAATCTCATAGCAGCTCTGGCACCAGCCGTTTTGATGCACAATCCTTTGCCTGGCACATGTGCTGAATTTGGTGGTGCAGAGGTTCCTGAAGAATTACCCCGATATATCAGCACTGCTAGAAAGACAAGTCTGTGGATGCTACAGGTATGTTGACTGTGTAACCTGTAGGTTCATGATAACAGGTAAAACATTTATAGGTTGGAGTTCAGTGAGGAAGTATAAATTTCTAGATTTTATAAACTGCAAATGTAAAGGAGTAGTATATAAAATCCCAAGCAGTTGTGCTATGAAATACTTGGGGGAAAAAACCCTACTAGAGCTACAATGTAGTCGGTGAACATCTGGGGGACATTAGAAACAAAAGAGATAAGAAAATTGCAAAACGCGTTTTCCTTGACCATAATGGGAATGCTGATTGTTTAAAGTTCATGAGAATAGAATTGATTAGACCATTCGTACATCGTGGCAATTTTGATCAGATGTTGTTGCAACATGATGTTGTTGCAACACGAGCAACTTGATTTTAGTTTCTTCATTTAAAAACCCACAATATAGGGTTTAGCACAGCAGGGGGATGATCAAGGATGAGAGCATCCGCCTGTTCACAGCCAACGTGGACAAGCTCACATTCATTAAAAAGAACAATGCATGGATCCCACAGGACCTGTCTGTACCTTGGGCAGAGTAGAGAAGATTATTACTTAAGATTATTTTGTTTTATACTAGCAGAGTAAATAAGTATGCCGACCACACCCAGCCATTGTTGTACTTCAGAACACTTTGTGTGTTCTCTTTCCTACTTCCCAATGTTTTGGGGCCTACACAAAGAAATAAACAAAAAAGTAAGAAAAAAAACTAAACAAAACAAACAAAAAAAAAATGTTGGCTGGCTACCTCATCCGTCTCCTCTGCCTCTTCTGTATGCACCACCACATCCACCTTTTCCTCCACTCGGACCTCCATCTCCTGTCTCAAGATTATTAAGAGTCTTATATTGGTAGAGAAGTATACCGAGCGCACCCCAAAAAGGTCAAAGATCAAATGCAAAATTGACAGACACATTTAAAAAACAAAACAGAACTGGAACATCCACTTCCTGGCTCAAGATTATTATGTCTTAGGGTACTTTCACACTTGTGACAGAGGATTCTGGTAGGCAGTTCCGTTGCCGGAACTGCCTGCCGGATCCGGCAATCCGGACGCAAACTGATGGCATTTGTCCGACGGATCCAGATGAGGATCTGTCTGACAAATGCATTGAAATACTGGCTCCGTCTCTCCGGTGTCATCTGGAAAAACGGATCTGGTATTATTATTGTTTTTGCAATTTTAAAGGTCTGCGCATGTGCAGAACGAAAAGCCGGATCCGTTTTTTCCGGAACACTTAATGCCGGATCCGGCACTATTACACTTCAATGTAAATTAATGCTGGACCCGACATACTGGCAAGTGACCAGTATTTTTGGCCGGAGAGAAAACTGCAGCATGTAGAAGTATTTTCTCTGATGCATACTGAACGGATTGCTCTCCATTCAGAATGCATTAGGATAAAACTGATCAGTTTTTTTCCGGTATTGAGATCCTATGACGGAACTCAATACCGGAAAACAAAAATGTTAGTGAGAAAGTACCCTTATATTGGCAGAGTAGAGAAGTATACTTGCCGCACTGTAGAAAATGGCTGAAGGTCGCACTCAGAATTAACAGACAGATTAACTATTGTATTTCCGTGTCATGAACGTAAATGAGGTTCACAGTAAAAAGGTCACTAGAATACGTATCTGTAATCTTGTGCTGCAGCTTTTCAATGCGATGTGGGAAGATCACAGAAGCAAGTAAATCAAGAAAGTGGAAAACCGCGCTGCTTGATACACCTCCTCCCTTCTTGGTACGGGTTACAAAAGGCACGGGGAAGGATCTGCAAGGGGTATACCCGAGGATCCTTCCTCTATCCAACACGCCTGTGGGTAATTAAAGGTTGCAATAATAATGAGGCCCAGACTGCCACCGTCACGTGCAAAGATTTATTGTACTTACAACAGTATCTCAGATAAAACGCATTAAAACAATGGTATGCACACTTCGGTATCGCCCGACCAAGGTTTCGCTGTCACGCTTCGTCAGGAGTGAACATCTTAGCATCAGAAACCAATCTTAAATACCATTAACAGGCACACCCTTTCTCTGTGTCACCACTCAGGGTCACGCCTCCTTTGTTACAATATAAAAATACAATTCAAAAATACATCAAAACTTATCATAAAAGAAATGTATAAATAATTTCAATAGATTCACAGATTCACAGTATCGAAATATATAAAACAACTAAAACCATCTTTCTAGTACTCACTCCTAATAGATCTAAAACCGCCTCTTTCAATACCCCTCCACAATTCTATCTCAGGCCGGCCCCTTCTAGCTGGTCACAGCGGCTCATTCATTCTTTCACATAACTCGACTAGTCAGACCTTCAATCCACCTCTCATCCTATCCCAGTTAGGAAGAACTCCCCCCATCCCATGTCCTACCTGGTCACAGTTAAGAGAAATGGAGGATGTACAATAGACTGGACTATACCATGCAAGGTTTTAAATCACACTCGATGTTCAGTCCGTGAGGTTGTAAAGTGCCCAAATTGTACATCCATTCCACCTCTTTTTTTGTTGATTTTGACACAGAAGTCCCCCCCACGCCAGTGTGTTTTTAACTAGTTCTACACCAGTGAACCTTAATTCTTTGGGATTCTTTTGATGACATTTATTGAAGTGTAGGGGTACATTATGGGCCTCCAGGCCTTTTTTTTATGTTGTGAATATACTCCTGTACCCTTATCTTTAATTTTCTGGTGGTCCTCCCTATGTACTGGAGGCCACATGGGCATTTCAGCACATAAATCACTCCTATGCTCTCGCATGTGATACTCCCTTTGATTTTAAAGTCCTGTTGATTTTTTTCTGGAATTAATGGACTGAACATTCCTCCCCTTATCTGACTTCCCCCTGTTTTTGCAGGGAAGACAAAAACCGCATCAGGAGGACTTATTTGTTTTTTGCTTATCTATGCATTCAGCACTATGTACCAGGTGTTGCCGTAGGTTAGGGGCTTTTTTGAAAATAACCAGAGGGTGTTGAGGGAGAACTTCCCCTAGAACAGGTCATTTTTGAGAATATCCAAATTTTTACGGATCGCATTTTTTCTTTTTTCTGCATTAGTGTTGAACTGGGTAATAAAACTGAATCTATAGTCTATGGTCCTATCTTTTTTCATACCACTCTTTTCCTTTCCACTTCCCTCGATCTTTTCTATACACCTAGTCTTCGTCCGTATATCCCTTCTCCAAAAACCTTTCTTTAATATTGGTACTATGTTCTTGAAACACTTTTCATCGGTACAGTTCCGATAAATTCTCTTGAACTGCCCTTTAGGGATATTTCTAAGCCAAGGGTTATGATGGCAACTTGACATATTGATAAAAGCATTTACATTGGGGACTTTAACTCCTTAAGGACTCGGCCCTATTTCACCTTATGGACTTGGCCATTTTTTGCAAATGTGACCAGTGTCACTTTAAGTGTTGATAACTTTAAAACGCTTTGACTTATCCAGGCCATACTGAGATTGTTTTTTCGTCACATATCGTACTTCATGGCACTGTTAAAATGAAGTAAAATAAATCATTTTTATTTATAAAAAAATAAAAAATTTGCCAAAAATTGGTAAAAAATAGCAAATTTCCAAGTTTCAATTTATCTACTTCTATAATACACAGTAATACCTCCAAAAAATGTTATTACTTTACATTCCTCATATGTCTACTTCATGTTTGGATCATTTTGAGAATGATATTTAATTTTTTGGGGATGTTGCAAGGCTTAGAAGTTTAGAAGCAAATCTTGAAATTTTTAAGAAATTTTCAAAAACCCTATTTTTAGGGACCAGTTCAGGTCTGAAGTCACTTTGCGAGGCTTACATAATAGAAACCACGCAAAAATGACCTCATTCAATAAACTACCCCCCCTCAAGGTTTTCAAAACTGATTTTACAAACTGTGTTAACCCTTTAGGTGTTCCACAAGAATTAATGGAAAATAGAGATACAATTTCAAAATTTCACTTTTTTGGAAGATTTTCAATTTTAATATTTTTTTCCAGTTACAAAGCAAGGGTTAACAGCCAAACCAAACTCAATATTTATGGCCCTGATTCTGTAGATTACAGAAACACCCAATATGTGGTCGTAAACAGCTGTACTGTCACACAGCAGGGTGCAGAAGGAAAGGAATGCCATGGGGTTTTTGGAAGGCAGATTTTGCTGTACTGTTTTTTTTTACACCATGGCCCATTTGAAACCCCCCTGATTCAACCCTAGAGTAGAAACTCCATATAAGTGACCCCCATCTAAGAAACTACACCCATCAAGGTATTCAAAACAGATTTTACAAACATCGTTAACCCTTTACGTGTTCCACAAGAGTTATTGGCAAATAGAGATGAAACTTCCGAATTTCTATTTTTTGGCAAATTTTCCATTTTAATCCATTTTTCCCAGTAACAAAGCAAGGGTTAACAGCCAAACAAAACTCAATATTTATGGCCCTGATTCTGTATTTTACAGAAACACCCCATATGTGGTTGTAAACAGCTGTACGGGCACATGGCAGGGCGCAGAAGGAAAGGAATGCCATACGGATTTTGGAAGGCAGATTTTGCTTGACTGTTTTGACACCATGTCCCATTTGAAGCCCCCCTGACGCACCCCTAGAGTAGAAACTCCAAAAAAGTGGCCCCATTTTAGAAACTACGGGATAGGGTCGCAGTATTGTTGGTACTAGTTTAGGGTACATATGATTTTTGGTTGCTCTATATAGCACTTTTTGTGAGGCAAGATAACAAGAAATAGCTGTTTTGGCACAGTTTTTATTTTTTTGTTATTTACAACATTTATCTGACAGGTTAGAACATATGATATTTTTATAGATCAGGTTGTCACGGATGCGGCGATACCTAATATGTATACTTTTTTTAATGTAAGTTTTACACAATGATTTCATTTTTGAAGCAAATCATTTTTTCAGTTTTTGGGTGATTACCTTGGGTAGGGTAAGATTTTTGCGAGATGAGATGACGGTTTTATTGGCACTATTTTGGGATGCGTGTGACTTTTTGATCGCTTGCTATTACACTTTTTATGATGTAAGGTGACAAAAAATGGTTTATTTTGCACATTTTTTTTTTTTACGGTGTTAATCTGAGGGGTTAGTTCATGTGGTATTTTAATAGAGCCGGTCGATAAGGATGCGGCGATAACTAATATGTGTACTTTTTTGGATTCATGTAAGTTTTATACAATAATATCATTTTTGAAAAAAATATAATGTTTTAGTGTCTCTATTTTCTGAGAGCCATAGTTTTTTCCGTTTTTGGGAAATTATCTTAGGTAGGGTCATTCATATTTTGTGGGATGAGATGATGGTTTGATTGGCACTATTTTGGGGTGCATATGACTTTTTGATCACTTGCTATTACACTTTTTGTGATGTAAGGTGACAAAAAATGGTTTATTTAGCAGAGTTTTTATTTTTTACAATGTTCAACTGAAGGGTTAGGTCATGTGATATTTTTATAGAGCCGGCGGATACAAACGCGTAGATATGAAATATGTATACTTTTTTAATTTATGTAAGTTTTACACAATAACAGCTTTTTTAAATAAAAAAAAAATGATGTTTTAGTGTCTCCATAGCTTTATTTTTTTTATTTTTTGGGCGATTGTCTCAGGTAGGGGTTTATTTTTTGCGCGATGAGGTGATGTCAGATTGTTACTATTTTGGTGGGCAAACACCTTTTTGATCGCTGTTGTACTTTTTGTGATGTAAGGTGACAAAAGAATTGCTTATTTAGCACAGTTTTTTTGTTTTTTTTTACGGTGTTCATCTGAGGGGTTAGGTTCATGTGATATGTTTATAGAGCCAGTAATATGTATACGTTTTTTCCCCCTATTTTTTACCAATTGTTTTTTAACTTTATTTGGGCAAAATGTGGTTTTTGTTTATTTTTACTTGAAACTTAATTTTTGGGGGAAAAACTTTATTTTTTCAACTTTTTTTTTCAACTTTATTTTTTGTCCCACTTTGGTTGGGACTTGAACTTTTGGGGGTCTAATCCTTTACAATGCATTCCAATACTTCTGTATTGGAATGCATTGGCTGTATGAGTAATACTGTTTGTATTACTCATACAGCTTCCGGCCTGTGAGATCCAGGAGGCTGGATCTCACAGGTTTGTCACCGGAAGGCAGCACGATGCCTTCCTTAGACATCGCACTGCCTTCCATGCCATTGGGTCCCCCCCACAGCCACATGGGGACCCAATGGCACCGCAGACCACCGCCGCCGCACCAGGTAAAAGCCGCAAACTGCAGGTCTGAATTGACCTGCGGTTTGTGGCGATCGCCATGACCCCCCCCCCGCATTGTGACAGGATGCCCGCTGAATGATTTCAGCGGGCATCCTGTCACAATTAACCCCCGCCGCAATCTACTTTTAAACTTAGGACTCGGCAAACGTGGCATACCGGTACGTCCTAAGTCCCTAAGGGGTTAAAAAACATCTTCGTTTTAAGCCTGCCCTCCTCCACAAAAATAGCCAGGTCTAGAAAATCTATCGTACTGGCACTAATAGTACTGGTAAAGTGAAGGTTCCAGTCATTGATATTTAGTTTGGCAATAAAATCCTCCAGACCTTGCCTCTCTCCTCTCTAGACTAATAGTCAGTCATCGATATATCTGCGCCAGGTAATCAGTTCACCCTTTTCCAGTGTTTTATTTAGTACCGGGCTGATGTTATCTTCCTACCATGAGGCCATGAAAAGATTTGCGAAACTGGGGGTGAATTTCGCCTCCATCACTGTCCCGGTGCACTGCAGGTAAAAAGTGTTCTAAAAAATAAAATAATTATGGCACAAACAAAAATCGGTACATTTTAGTATGACAGGTTTCATATTGGGGTTCCTTCTGAGGGCCTGCTCTACACCCCTCAGTCCCAAATCCTTGGGAATGACAGTGTAGAGTGAAGTGACATCAACAGTGGCCAAAAATATATTATCTCCAATGGGCCCCATATCATTCACCAGCTGTATTACACTTCAAGAGTCCCTTAAATACGAGGGAATCTGCAAAACAGAACTCTGGAGGAAAAAATCCACATACTCTGACAGCCTACTAG
Source organism: Bufo gargarizans (assembly GCF_014858855.1). Classification (NCBI taxonomy): domain Eukaryota; kingdom Metazoa; phylum Chordata; class Amphibia; order Anura; family Bufonidae; genus Bufo; species Bufo gargarizans. The sequence continues at coordinate 396,330,238 of NC_058083.1, read as the reverse complement.
TCACTGAATTTATTCCTAAGACTATAGTTCTCCCGGGAGGATTGCTAAGACTTTTGTGGATTTTCGGGAGGTGGTAGACGACCAGTGTAACTTGATGTTTAATCTGCAGATAGTCAAATTCATTCTTATTTAGGGTACCCTCATCCTAGCCATCTTGGAGGAATTTGAACATTTTTTTCTTTAATAAAATTAAAATACCTTGGTTTAGTGTCTGACCTTTCAAGTTCTCATATCAGACCTCTTTTGAAACTCTCTACACAGTCATTGCCTTTAATAACTGGGAAGAATTTTGACTTATCACGTAACTGTGTATGAACAATCCCTGTAGCCATTTCGGCATTTTTAATAGGTGCTGCCTGGTTATTTACAAAATATTTAGTGATTCAGCGTTCTTATATATTTGTGGATATAAAGGAAAGCTTCAAACTTATCCTGCCTTTTTGTGGGTGCGAATTTAAGACCTCTCCCCAAAACCCTTTTCACACTGGCCTGTGGCCGGTGCATACAACAAGTGCGTACAGAGATTGAAAATCCCTTTTATTTCTCCCTGCTCTTTTTTCGGTTTGGGCTGGTGTTTGCCCCTCCCTCTGCATCCTCTAAATGTGTTCTTTTTTGTGGGGTATTTGATCTGTCTTGGTTTTTTGTTCTTTCTACATTCTCCCTTTGGACTCCCTTTGTGCTCTGATGGGGAAAATATTGTTTCTCCTGGATCCCTTCCCTTTGCACACTGGCCTGTGGGGGGTCCTCTATCTGATCCCTTTGAAAGGCAAATTGTTCAGATGATTCATAATTTGGTTCTGTTTGGTGGTAATTGTTTCCCCTATTTTCGTACTGAGGTGGTCACTGTGGATATCTTTGATAGTTTCCTCCCCCCTGCTGGTAGGTTCCATTTCTCCCCTCTCTGGAGTAATGTGGGTTAAAGCGTCAGTATGGTTTCCCCCATGGTGTGGGGTTCCACCTATTCTAGTTTTCAAAAAAGCCCCTAACCTACGGCAACACCTGGTACATAGTGCCGAATGCAAATCAATAGATAAGCAAAAAACAAATAAGTTCTCCTGGTGCAGTTTTTGTTTTCCCTGCAAAAACAGAGGGAAGTCAGATAAGGGGAGGAATATTCAGTCCATTAATTCCAGAAAAGATCAACAGGACTTTAAAATCAAAGGGAGTATCACATGAGAGAGCATAGGAGGGATTTATGTGCTGGAATGCCCATGTGGCCTCCAGTACATAGGGAGGACCACCAGAAAATTAAAGATAAGGGTACAGGAGCATATTCGCAACATAAAAAAAGGCCTGGAGACCCATAGTGTACTCCTACATTTCAATAAATGTCATCAAAAGAATCCCAAAGGATTAAGGTTCACTAGTGTAGAAATAGTTAAAATGCACTGTCGTGGGGGGACTTCTGTGCCAAAATCAACAAAAAATCGATAGTGGAATGGATGTACAATGTGGGCACTTTAGAACCTCACGGACTGAACATTGCGTGTGATTTAAAACCTTGAATCGTATAGTCCAGTCTATTGTACATCCTCCACTTCTCTTACCTGTGACCAGGTAGGACTTGGGATGGGAGAAGTTCTTCCTAACTGGGATAGGATGAGAGGTAGATTGAAGGTCTGACTAGTCGAGTTATGTGAAAGAATGAATGAGGTGATTGAGCAGAGCCGCTGTGACCAGCTAGAAGGGGCAGGCCTGAGATATAATTGTGGAGGAGAATTGAAAGAGGCGGTTTTAGATCTATTAGGAGCAAGTACTAGAAAGATGGTTTTAGTTGTTTTATATATTTTGATACTGTAACTCTGTTGACTTTTATTGAAATTATTTATACACTTCTTTTATGATAAATTTTGAAGTATTTTTGAATTGTATTTTTATATTGTAACAAAGGAGGTGTGACCCTGAGTGGTGACACAGAGAAAGGGTGTGCCTTTTAATGGTATTTAAGATTGGTTTCTGATGCTAAGATGTTCGCTCCTGACAAAGCGTGACAATGAAACCCGGGTCGGGCGATACCAAAGTGTGCATACCATTGTTTTATGCATTTTATCTGATATACTGTTGTAAGTACAATAAATCTTTACACCTAACGTAAATGAGGTGTTTCCCCTTCCCCCCAAAAATGGGTCTCTCACTTGCACAATTAGCAGACTCTTCTATTACAGTCAGGCCTCTTTCACACGACCGTTTTCTTTTTTATGTTTGCGGGCCGTTTTTTGAGTTCCGTATACGGTCCGTATACGGAACTATTTATTTCAATGGTTCCATAAAAAAAAAATGGAATGTACTCCGCATGCATTCCATTTCCGTATTTCCATTTTTCCGTTCCATTGAAAGATAGAACATGTCCTATTATTGTCAGCAAATCATGTTGCGTGGCTCCATTCAAGTCAATGGGTCCGCAAAAAAAAACTGAACACATATTGAATGTACTCCGTATGTCTTCCGTATCCGTGCGGTTTTTGTGGAACTATCCATTGAAAATTTTATGGTCAGCCCAATTTTTTCTATGTAATTACTGTATACTGTATATTCCATACAGAAAAACGGAACAGATATGGAAAGACAATGGAAACAAAAACGGAACAACGGATACGTGAAAAAACTGACCGCAAAATACTGAAAAAGCCATATGGTCGTCTGAAAGACAGATGCAACAGTGGACTTTGGAACCCCAAAAAATAGCTTTATGTCACCAACACAATTAACAGACTGCTTAACTCTCCTATTTTAGTAAGATGGATGCAGCGGTGGACTTTAGAACCCCCAAAAATGGCTTTATGTCACCGGCACAATTAACAGACTGATTATCTCTCCAATTACAGTAAGACGGATGCAACGTCAGACTTTGAAACCACATAAATGGCTAAAGGTCACCCACAGAATTAACAGCCTGATTAAGTATTGTATTTCTGTGTCACTGCTTAAAAGGAGATGTATTACACCGATCAAAAATACCTATAGGTCACCCACAGATTTATCATCCCGATTAAGTATTGTATTCCTGTATCACTGGTGTATATGTGTATTGCACTTATAAAAAATGCCTACAGGTCACCTACAGACTTCAAAGCCACATTAAAACCCTAAAAGTGTCCCTCACTTAAGCTGCGTCCTGTCCCTACACAAGTTAGAGGAGAATGGCGGCATAAAACATGACCTGGCATTTATGCATGCAGGGTCACATGCTGCGCCGGCCAATCACAACCATGCCAATACTAGGCATGACTGTAATGGCTTTCAAATGCCCACAGCTTAAAAGCTTGTTGATTGGCTGTGCTGTTCTGCCCGGTGGTGACCAGTGATGACAATTTCTATGACCTTGCAAAAGTCTGCCAACTTCCAGCTTGATGACCACAGAAATTATCACTGATAACCAGCTTGACGTCTACAGCCTTGATCAGCCATATGTATCCTGTCCACCTGCATCCTGCATGTTCCTTAGAATCAGCTACCAGGACGATGCATTATCAATTGCCAGGCGGATTACAACATCAACAGCCTACCAATCTCTTGGAGCAAAACAAACCTTGTTGACTACTAAGACTATGCTTAATCCAGTTTGTAACATTTAAGAGCCCGCACCCTAGGGGAAGATTGAAGGCCCCCTTAGAGCTGAACTACCTCAAACCCTATGTACAAAGTTGGTGTCTGTTGCACAAATGTTCTTTCTTCAGTAGTCCTATGTTGAGGACACCATAGTTAAATTAATAAAAAATAATGTAGTACCCTGGAGCAGGGGTACTGTAAGGTGAAGTCTGTTTCCCCTATGCACAGTTAAAAACGTCTCGCTTTATTTCGCTTGAAAGGGTTAACATGCACTGTTTAATACAGTGTAACTGCATTTTATATGTATGTTGTGATATATATCTTTTTCATTTGCACTGTATTTGCGAGGCTGTGTGGAAACGGTTACTGAATACTGAGAGACTTTTGGGACTTTGCATGATCATTTTCCACTGCTGTCATAGGATTTAAAGAAAAGCATGTTTTTCGAGGGAAAAAGCTAGATTTGTTTATCACCAAAACCAGAAATACTGACTTTTTAAATGTCTGATTTAGCTCCGCTGTTATGTCTGGAAACTTGTTTTGTCTGGAAAACTGCTGTGTCAATGCCATTGAGCATCATTGAAGCTTTCATTTAAGACAGATGGGCGTAGTAATCTTGTAATTGTTTATGCTGAGTTTCTGCAATCCACTCCTCCCACTAGAAGGTTCCAGTCTAGCTATAAATGGTATATAAGGAGAGCAGTCAGAGACCCTGGTATTTGGAAGTTAGGGACCAGTGCTTGGAGAGGAAGACTCATGCCATTCTGCATGAGTGACCAGAAGAAGACGCTGAGATGGGGATGCTGAGCTGTGGCAACAGCCCTGTGACCAAAGAGCCACCCAGACTACTGAGCTAAAGAATGTGGGCCTCAAGCCTTTAGCCAAGGTACCAGGCTTTTGAGAGAGAGAGAGAGAGAGAGAGAGAGGGACAATTACCTCAGGCATTTCCTCATCATCAAACCCTTCTTCTGCCAGGGAGGAGACTGGAGAATCCAGCCATATGCCTCACCTGTATTTTTTTCCACCCGATCCGCAAACCACATGCGGACGTCTGAATGGAGCCTTACAGGGGGGTGATCAATGACAGGGGAGTGATCAGGGAAACTATATGGGGTGATCACCCCCCTGTCATTGATCACCCCCCTGTAAGGCTCCATTCAGATGTCCGTATGTGTTTTGCGGATCCGATCCATGGATCCGTGGATCCGTAAAACACATACGGACGTCTGAATGGAGCCTTACAGGGGGGTGATCAATGACAGGGGGGTGATCAGGGAGTCTATATAGGGTGATCAGGGGGTTAATAAGTGACAGGGGGAGTGTAGTGTAGTGGTGTTTAGTGCTACTTTACAGTGCTGCCTGGTGGTCGATCCAAGCAAAAGAGACCATCAGAGGACCAGGTAGCAGGTATATTAGACGCTGTTATCAAAACAGCATCTATTATACCTTTTAGGGGTTAAAAAAATCGCATCTACAGCCTGCCAGCGAATGATCGCCGCTGGCAGGCTGTAAATCCACTCGCTTATCTGCAGTTCCTGTGAACGCGCGCGCCTGTGTGCGCGCGTTCACAGGAAATCTCACGTCTCGCGAGAGGACGTGCCGGCGCGTCCAGGAAGAATAACAGGGCCGCCGCCAGGACGCAATCCTCCGTGCGGCGGTCCTGAGGCAGTTAAATTGTTTTCTCATCATATATTGTACTTCATGACGCTGGTAAAATGAAGTAGAAAAAATTCATTTTAATTTATAAAATAGTACCAAATTTAGCAAAAATTAGAAAAAAATAGCAAATTTCCAAATTTCTATTTCTCTACTTTTATAATAGATAGAACCTCCAAAAATAATTATTATTTTACATTCCCCATATGTCTACTTCATGTTTGGATCATTTTTGGAATGCCATTTTTTTTTAGGGCTGTTACAAGGCTTAGAAGTTTAGAAGCAAATCTTGAAATTTTTCAGAAAGAAAAAAAAACACTTTTTAAGGACAAGTTCAGGTCTGAAGTCACTTTGTGAGGCTTACATAATAGAAACAAACATCCAGCAAGTTAGGATATATGTAAATATAATGGGTTAAGTATTCAAAATTGAAATAGTCCAGCTACAGCATAACCCTAGCAAAAAAATGTATAAATAAACTTTATTACTAATTACGACAAACACATTGTCCACAAATGTCCAGGCGTACACCAGACCACCGAGGTGATTAGGCCATAATGTATGTTAAAAATAGCCCTAAACTGCAAACCCTAAGACTAGGCCCTGAGCCCAGGGGCGACTCCTGATGGTGGAGGCCCCCTGTCCTCGAACCTGACTGGACACTCCTGATGTGCCCTATTAGATAAGGTTGTTGGAGGCCATGATTATATATGGTGGGCTGGTGTAGGCGTGGACAAGGAGGATCAATAACAAGTAATGCACAGTGTATGCAGCCCTGTTGATACCATAGACCAACAGGTACACGGTGCAGTAAACTGCAATTAAATGAATCTAAAGACACCAAAAAAGTGATAGTCAGTAATGTCACAGATCTAGTCTGTGTGCAACCCCAACGCGTTTCCCCCACGGTGTGGGATCATCAGGGGGTGGATACAAATAGGATAAATTAATAAGGAAAGAAAGAAACCATGTCAGACGGAGGGAGGCCCAAACAATGTTGGCATCTCCATAATATATCCGTCTAGCAGGTGGTGTCAAAAAAAGACATACAGAATTAAAAGATTAGACCAGATGATATTCCTGGGAGGTCTAGAGGGAGAAAAAGAGTACCAGACGTCTTGATATATCAGGCATGTGCATGTCACATAGGGCAATTAAAGATGGATGTCTGTAAAGAAAAAGAGAGTACATGCTGTATACAGGCGTCCAATTGTACACCGGTTCCACACCCATTATCGTGAGACGCCACCACCAGCACATGCCATATTACAAGGGATCACTCACTAAGTCAAGGCAGAATATAAAGCACACACGTGGCCACGATTGATACCAGAAGGTACAAACGGCAATCTTCAATATAGTGGTGCTCTTAACGGCAAGTCGTATTACTAGTGTCCACAAGGTGCTTAACTCATATCCAGCGTGATGATACACTAGGGAGGTAATATAGTAACGAACAAAGGTAGGATCAGATTATCTAATACCCATGTATAATGACAGTAATGGATAGGAAAATTACCTTAGGATATGATCTGGATAACGTAGCCCGGCCCCTCAGGATATGGCCGTCCACTAGTTAAAGTCCACTTAGTAACAAGAAAGTGTGTGTGTCAGACATAGACGAATATAATCAGCTCTTGTCTAGGCATAGTGCAGTGGGGTTACTTACTGTTGATGGTGAATCCCTCAGGTGCAATGGACGTGCTTACCCTCCCAGGGTCCAACACTTGATCAATCAGAGTAGCCCTTAATTTATACTCGTCACCCAAATTAATAAATGAAGTTACCTGTGTCAGGGCGACCCCCCTCCAGTGTGCAGTTAAGGTGCCGCCACGGATTAAGGTCTGTGCTCAATCATGACCGGCGTGCGCTCCACTGTGGAGCGCACGCCGCAGAACATCCGGTTCGGCCGTCCGGATGTGACGTCAGAGGGTCTTGCGTTCCAGCGTGGAACGCAGAGCGATCTCAGATCGATACAATACATTTCCAGGCATCCAGGTATGGCGTTATCAGGCTGGGCCTTGCGTTCCAGGATGGAGCGCATAAGGCCAGACCAATATTGGGAGGTTGTAAATCGCATAGCCCTACCAGTAACGCGGATGCATTAAAATAAATAGTGACTGAGCACACGGCCAGACCAATATTAGGTGGTTGTAAACCGCATATCCCTACCAGTAAGGCGAATATATTGAGATAAATAGTAACCAAGCGACAGGTAGGGGTCAGCTAACAAGATGGATAATGATAGCATTAGTTGCTCTGGATTAGTATTCTCAGAGGGGTATATAGTTCCATAGAGGACATAGATACCTCCATGGCGAGTAGATAGATAGGGGGCCATTATGAGGACAAAACATTGCTGCAATAGTGGATAAGAAGTATATATATAAAAAAGATAATTCAACCAGTGAAACAGTTAATATTCACTGTTCATGATACCAACAGTTTGGGTGCTTCACGCACCCGGCCCAGTCTATAAGGACAAAGCTGTCAATCCGAGCCCATATGTTGCAGGGATAGAGGACAAGGGTAGGGAAGGGGAAGGGTAGAAAAGGAAGGAAAAAGGGGACAGGGAATTTGGATATAGCTGGCACAGGCCAGAGGGCAATAGGTAAAGCAGGTTACAAAAAGCAGGAAAAAGTCAATCTTTCATTTAGACCGAGGGGGGATTGGGACCGGAGTCTATGGATCCATTCGCTTTCCTTTTGCAGGATCCTCCTGTCCCAATCCCCTCCACGTGGCGATGGATGTATCAATTCAAGTGCCGTGAACCGAAGGCAACCAGGATCGCCCCCGTGATGATCGTTCACATGCGTAGCTATCGGGGTGACCTCCTTGTTTTTAACATCATTGATGTGTTCCAGGATACGCCTTCTAAATTCTCTAATAGTCTTCCCAACGTAGTCTAGAGGGCAAGTGCACTGACACAGATACACTAAGCCCTTAGATCTACAATTGATGAAGTCACGTATCTGAAAAGTCTGACCAGACGTTGATCCTATAATGGTTTTGGCCGTGTTCAAGAATGCGCAGGCCTTACAACCACCACATTTATGGATACCAACTGGTCTGCGGTCCAGCCAGGTACTCACTCTAGCAGGTGGTGTGAAGTGACTGGCCACCAACCGGTCTTTGAGACTTCTACCCCGTCGATAGGAAACGGATGGACGTTCAGTCACGACCTGATGAAGGTCGGGGTCCATCCTCAGGATAGGCCAGTATTTATTTAGAATTTTTTTGACATCCGGATTGGCGGTGTCGAAGTTTGAGATGATTCTCAACGGTTGGGGGCTGTCTGTCATCCTCGTTTTAGGACTGAGTAGGCCATTACGCTCTCTGGTCCATGCGTGCTTAAAGGCTTCCCTAAGCACCGGTTGTGGATAACCCCTAGCTACAAATCTGTCTTGGAGAGCCTTCGCCTCCCTGAAAAATGCTTCATCACTGGAGCAGTTCCTCCGGGCTCGGAGATATTGTCCCCTGGGAATGCCCCGTTTAAGGGGGGTCGGGTGGTGACTGCTCCAGTGAAGGAGAGAATTAGTTGCAGTTATTTTCCTATGTATGTTAGTCGATAGTCGGTCCCCCACTATTGTTACCTTGACGTCAAGAAAAGTGATGCTCGACGGATGGTATTCAAAGGTAAAGTGGAGTCCGATTTCATTCAAGTTAAGGTCGGAGACAAAACGTTTAAATTGGCAGGAGTCGTTCTTCCAGACGACGAAAACGTTGTCTATGTAGCGGGTCCATAGCTGGATATTCTTGGACCACCAGACATCGCGGTCTGGGAAAACATGAGTGTCCTCCCACCAGCCCAGGAAGAGGTTGGCATAGGTAGGGGCACAGGGGCTGCCCATCGCCGTCCCCCTGAGCTGGTGGTAGAATTTAGAATTAAAGAGAAAGAAATTATGAGTAAGGGTGTACTCAAGTAGCCTGATGATGAAAGCATTATGTGAGTCAAATTGAATGCCCCTGGCACATAGAAAATATTCAATGGCTTTAAGACCATGTTGATGTGGAATAGAGCTATAGAGTGACTCAACGTCAATGCTACATAGCATACACTCAGGGTCAAGAGTTTGGGCATCAATTTTGTTGAGGAAGTCCATTGTGTCCCTCGTGTATGCTGGGAGGGACACAACGAACTCCCTCAACACCTTATCCAGATATATCCCACAGTTCTGGGTGAGTGAATTTACACCTGACACTATGGGACGACCTTTAAGTGGGTTAGTCCCCTTGTGGATCTTCGGGAGCCCGTAGAAGGTCGCTATTAAGGGTTTACTAGGTAAGAGAAATTCAAATTCTGATACTCCAATCACTTTATTCTCCAAGCCGAGCAATAAGATATGTTTCAGCTCGGTTAAAAACGTCTGGGTCGGGTTGGAGGGTAGGATTCTATAGCCCTCCTTGTCCTTCAACAGTTCCAGGCACATATGCATATAGGCCTCGTTCTCGAGTACCACCAAATTCCCGCCTTTATCTGAAGGTTTTATTATGATACTGTGATCTTTTTCCAGAGATCGTAATGCCTTCATCTCTAAGGTCTATGGTATCAACAGGGCTGCATACACTTTGCATTACTTGTTATTGATCCTCCTTGTCCACGCCTACACCAGCCCACCATATATAATCATGGCCTCCAACAACCTTATCTAATAGGGCACATCAGGAGTGTCCAGTCAGGTTCGAGGACAGGGGGCCTCCACCATCAGGAGTCACCCCTGGGCTCAGGGCCTAGTCTTAGGGTTTGCAGTTTAGGGCTATTTTTAACATACATTATGGCCTAATCACCTCGGTGGTCTGGTGTACGCCTGGACATTTGTGGACAATGTGTTTGTCGTAATTAGTAATAAAGTTTATTTATACATTTTTTTGCTAGGGTTATGCTGTAGCTGGACTATTACACAATAGAAACCACCCAAAAATGAACCCATTCTATAAACTACACCCCTCAAGGTATTCAAAACTGATTTTACAAAAGTCGTTAACCCTTTAGGTGGCAAATGGAGAATTTTTGTTTTTCCAATAACAAAGCAAGGGTTGACAGACAAACAAAACTCAATATTTATGGCCCTGATTCTGTAGTTTACAGAAACACCCCATATGGTTGTAAACTGTTGTATGGGCACACGGCAGGGTGCAGAAGGAAAGGAATGCCATGCGGTTTTTGGAAGGCAGATTTTGCTGGACTGTTTTTTTGACACCATGTCCCATTTGAAGCCCCCCTGATGCACTCCTAGAGTAGAAAATCCAAAAAGTGACCCCATTTTGGAAACTACGGGATAGGGTGACAGTTTTGTTTTAGGGTACATATGATTTTTGGTTGCTCTATATTACATTTTTGTGAGGCAAAGTAACAAGAAATAGCTGTTTTGGCTTCGTTTTTATTTTTTGTTATTTACAACATTCATCTGACAGGTTAGATCATGTGGTATTTGTATAGAGCAGATTATTATGTACGCAGCGATACCTAATATATCTACTTTTTTATTTATGTACGTTTTACACAATTATTTCATTTTTGAAACAATAAAAACATGTGTTAGTGTCTCTATAGTCCCAGAGCCATCGTTTTTTTCAGTTTTTGAGCGATTATCTTGGGTAGGGTATGATTTTTGCGGGATGAGATGATGGTTTGATTGGCACTATTTTGGGGTGCGTATGACTTTTTGATCGCTTGCTATTACACTTTTTGTGATGTAAGGTTGCTTTTTTTATACTTATTTTTTTTTAAGGTATTCATCCCAGGGGTTAGCTCATGTGATATTTTTATAGAGCAGGTTATTACGGACGTGGAGATAACTACTATGTGTAGTGAATTTTATTATTCTTTATTTTTAAGCAGTGACAAATGTGTTTTTTTGTTCTTGAAGATCCAGTGGGTCTGATGTCTGTATAATACAGTACTCTATATAGTGTACTGTACTGTATTTTCATTTTACAAAGTCTGATCAGACTTCTGCCTTTAGCAGGTCTAATCAGCACCATGGACAGCCTCTGATCAGCACCATGGACAGCCGGAAGCGTGTGAAGGCTTCCGATTGCCATGGTAACCATCACTCTCTGCCACAACAGAGCAGTGGGTGATGGAGGGGGAGTGGGGCCGCCTCAGTCTCCCATCAGGGGCTGAAAAGGCATAGCAGCCCCCAAAGGGAGAGGGAGGGAGCTCCCTCCCTGTCACGTGCTGACACTCCCTCCCTGCAATGTGCTGACACTCTGCTTGATAACCACTCAGCCATCCTGAAAATGAGAGGGGGTGGGCAGGATGATCGCAAGGCCACCCGGCTAAAAATTGAAATTTAGGTAATTTTGACGTTTCTGATCAGGACCCCCCCCCTCGGCATTGTCCCAGGGTGCCTGCTGATTGATTTCAGCAGGCACTTAGTTCCGATCACCGCCCGCCGGTAAACGGAAATACACAGGGCGTACAGGTACGCCCTGTGTCCTTAAGTACCAGGACATCAGGGTGTACGTGTATGCCCTGTGTCCTTAAGAGGTTTAACAGGTTGTCTCACTTCAGCAAATATGATTCATCATGTAGAGAAAGTTAATACAAGGCACTTAACTAATGTATTGTTATTGTCCATATTGCTTCCTTTCCTGGCTTGATTCATTTTTGCATCCCATTATACACTGCTCAATTCCCTGCAATCCAGCAGTGGTCGCTATGCTTGCACACTATAGGAAAAAGAACTAGCCTATGCGCCCCCCCCCCCATGGTATCGGCCATCAGAGAGGCCAGCCCTTTTTTCTATAGTGTGCAAGCACGGCCATGATAAATGCCACTTGCTAAAGTGAGACCACCCCTTTCACATGTTGTGATATTGTACTGAAGTGGTTTCCTGACAAATTGCAGTCCTTAACTAAATTGAAGGTCATTTATTTGTATTTTGGATGCAGACATTGTGCAATGGCACCTTTTTTCCCCAAAATAAACTGTTGCCTATTTTCTTAAAACATGTTGCAGGTTTTCTGCAGTTAATAAGGGTACAAATAAGTGTATTTCTCAACATCACCTGCAGCACATATTATGGTCACAGAAATTGTGCAATTGTGCTCTTTTTCCTAAAGAAATAGAAAAAAATTACTTTAAAAATAATTAAAAAGGAAAGACAAAATTTTAAAATTTTGACTTTTCAGAGCGTCATGTAAAACTTTCCAGGGCAATCTGAGCACTTTTGATTCAGGTGAAATGTATTTGTACCCAAACTGAATCTTTTGGCCGATTTGTTAGAATCAGACCTGAAGTCAATTTCAAGAAATTCATTCTTCTGTATTTAGGAGTACTGTGAATGACCGTAATCTCTATATGTACAGTCATAGATAAAATGCTGTTAATCACTTAAAAAGTTCCACCTACTGGACTACTAACCATAGAAAGAGCAGAGATTTAAATTAAGAAACCACAAATTTTACTGAATGTTTTCCTATAAAACTATATATCAATCCATCCTACAGACCAGATTCAATGTTCAACATGGCAGGTTCCCTTTAGTTAACTAGTAGAAATGCTGAATTAAACAAAAGACCTTGATGAGCTGAAAATGGATCTCCACTGTATCCAGTAGATGTTACGACCTTAGAAAAGTTGGTGGCTATATCTCTTTGCTCCAGTTTTCTTATACGTTTGCCCTGGTGATAGTTAAAGATGAGCGAATCTTCCAAGATTCAGTTAGTTTCGGATTTGCCAAATTTTTCAAAAAGTTTGGTTTTTGTCCGAATCTATTCTTTCCTAACCAAAATTGCTCCAATTACCCTGGAAATTGGTATATAACCCCCACCCTAAAATACTCTAAAACACACTTAAAAAAAAAAAAATTCTATCATTTCATTCATTTTTAGCAATTTTTTGCAATTTATCTCGCCCGTCCCCTCAATCTGATTCAGTGTCAGGTGTAACTGTATGTACTTTTATTGTTGCTGCCACAGACTGCAGTTATTGCTTGGACGCAATTACCTTCTGCCTGGTGGTGACAGAACACTATTGATTGCTTATACGCTGGGCGCTGGTTTACAAGATTCATCCGAATTGAAACAGAAAAAATCTCAGAATCAAAATAGATTTGCTAATTTCTTGTGATAGTCTGTCCCATATTTCTGTAATATATGTTAAACTTATTTTCAGCAATTAGTCTTCAGCCAAAAATATTGTCTGTAGCAGAATCTTAAATTAAGATATAGTTATGCCCATGTACAGTTAAATGCAAGCAATTAACATAAGAATCACAGGTAACAACACAAAATAAATTAAAAGGATCAGTAATCAACATGATTACAATAATTGCATGAATTATTCAAGTTTCTTAAGTGTGATTTAATGAATAAAGCATTTCTGTCAAAGAGCAATGTTACAATATGCTATTAAGGTATAATTAATTTGCTTTATCATTTCTGTTGCAAATGACATTTTAAGCTTAATTGTCATCCTTTCTAATAAATATTTAGTGGCAAAGGATCATTTGTAATGCTAAAGATTATAATAATTTATGATGAGGCTGAGGAATTGTGATACAACATACAAATCGGCTTATGCGCAAAAATCTTATTAAAAGAACATTATTAGAGTTGAGCGAACACCTGGATGTTCGGGTTCGAGAAGTTCGGCCGAACATCCCGGAAATGTTCGGGTTCGGGATCCGAACCCGATCCGAACTTCGTCCCGAACCCGAACCCCATTGAAGTCAATGGGGACCCGAACTTTTCGGCACTAAAACGGCTGTAAAACAGCCCAGGAAAGGGCTAGAGGGCTGCAAAAGGCAGCAACATGTAGGTAAATCCCCTGCAAACAAATGTGGATAGGGAAATTAATTAAAATAAAAATTAAATAAATAAAAATTAACCAAAATCAATTGGAGAGAGGTTCCATAGCAGAGAATCTGGCTTCCCGTCACCCACCACTGGAACAGTCCATTCTCAGATATTTAGGCCCCGGCACCCAGGCAGAGGAGAGAGGTCCCGTAACAGAGAATCTGTCTTCATGTCAGCAGAGAATTAGTCTGCATGTTATAGCAGAGAATGAGGCTTCACGTCAGCCACCACTGCAACAGTCCATTGGCATATATTTAGGCCTAGCACACAGGCAGAGGAGAGGTTCATTCAACTTTGGGTAGCATCGCAATATAATGGTAAAATGAAAATAAAAATAGGATTGAATGAGGAAGTGCCCTGGAGTCCAATAATATATGGTTATGGGGAGGTAGTTAATGTCTAATCTGGACAAGGGACGGACAGGTCCTGTGGGATCCATGCCTGGTTCATTTTTATGAACGTCAGCTTGTCCACATTGGCTGTAGACAGGCGGCTGCGTTTGTCTGTAATGACGCCCCCTGCCGTGCTGAATACACGTTCAGACAAAACGCTGGCTGCCGGGCAGGCCAGCACCTCCAAGGCATAAAAGGCTAGCTCTGGCCACGTGGACAATTTAGAGACCCAGAAGTTGAATGGGGCCGAACCATCAGTCAGTACGTGGAGGGGTGTGCACACGTACTGTTCCACCATGTTAGTGAAATGTTGCCTCCTGCTAACACGTTGCGTATCAGGTGGTGGTGCAGTTAGCTGTGGCGTGTTGACAAAAGTTTTCCACATCTCTGCCATGCTAACCCTGCCCTCAGAGGAGCTGGCCGTGACACAGCTGCCTTGGCGACCTCTTGCTCCTCCTCTGCCTTGGCCTTGGGCTTCCACTTGTTCCCCTGTGACATTTGGGAATGCTCTCAGTAGCGCGTCTACCAACGTGCGCTTGTACTCGCGCATCTTCCTATCACGCTCCAGTGCAGGAAGTAAGGTGGGCACATTGTCTTTGTAGCGTGGATCCAGCAGGGTGGCAACCCAGTAGTCCGCACAGGTTAAAATGTGGGCAACTCTGCTGTCGTTGCGCAGGCACTGCAGCATGTAGTCGCTCATGTGTGCCAGGCTGCCCAGGGGTAAGGACAAGCTGTCCTCTGTGGGAGGCGTATCGTCATCGTCCTGCCTTTCCCCCCAGCCACGCACCAGTGATGGACCCGAGCTGCGTTGGGTGCCACCCCGCTGTGACCATGCTTCATCCTCATCCTCCTCCACCTCCTCCTCATCCTCGTCCTCCTCGTCCTCCAGTAGTGGGCCCTGGCTGGCCACATTTGTACCTGGCCTCTGCTGTTGCAAAAAACCTCCCTCTGAGTCACTTCGAAGAGACTGGCCTGAAAGTGCTAAAAATGACCCCTCTTCCTCATCCTCCTCCTCCTCCTCCTGGGCCACCTCCTGTTCCATCATCGCCCTAAGTGTTTTCTCAAGGAGACATAGAAGTGGTATTGTAACGCTGATAACGGTGTCATCGCCACTGGCCATGTTGGTGGAGTACTCGAAACAGCGCAACAGGGCACACAGGTCTCGCATGGAGGCCCAGTCATTGGTGGTGAAGTGGTGCTGTTCTGTAGTGCGACTGACCCGTGCGTGCTGCAGCTGAAACTCCACTATGGCCTGCTGCTGCTCGCACAGTCTGTCCAGCATGTGCAAGGTGGAGTTCCACCTGGTGGGCACGTCGCATATGAGGCGGTGAGCGGGAAGGCCGAAGTTACGCTGTAGCGCAGACAGGCGAGCAGCGGCAGGATGTGAACGCCGGAAGCGCGAACAGACGGCCCGCACTTTATGCAGCAGCTCTGACATGTCGGGGTAGTTGTGAATGAACTTCTGCACCACCAAATTCAGCACATGCGCCAAGCAAGGGATGTGCGTCAAATTGGCTAGTCCCAGAGCTGCAACGAGATTTCGCCCATTATCACACACCACCAGGCCGGGCTTGAGGCTCACCGGCAGCAACCACTCGTCGGTCTGTTGTTCAATACCCCGCCACAACTCCTGTGCGGTGTGGGGCCTGTCCCCCAAACATATGAGTTTCAGAATGGCCTGCTGACGTTTACCCCGGGCTGTGCTGAAGTTGGTGGTGAAGGTGTGTGGCTGACTGGATGAGCAGGTGGAAGAAGAGGAGGAGGAAGCCGAGAAGGAGGAGGTGGCAACAGGAGGCAAAGAATGTTGCCCTGCGATCCTTGGCGGCGGCAGGACGTGCGCCAAACAGCTCTCCGCCTGGGGCCCAGCTGCCACTACATTTACCCAGTGTGCAGTTAGGGAGATATAGCGTCCCTGGCCGTGCTTACTGGTCCACGTATCTGTGGTTAGGTGGACCTTGCTACAGATGGCGTTGCGCAGTGCACACTTGATTTTATCGGATACTTGGTTGTGCAGGGAAGGCACGGCTCTCTTGGAGAAGTAGTGCCGGCTGGGAACAACATACTGTGGGACAGCAAGCGACATGAGCTGTTTGAAGCTGTCTGTGTCCACCAGCCTAAATGACAGCATTTCATAGGCCAGTAGTTTAGAAATGCTGGCATTCAGGGCCAGGGATCGAGGGTGGCTAGGTGGGAATTTACGCTTTCTATCAAATGTTTGTGAGATGGAGAGCTGAACGCTGGCGTGTGACATGGTTGAGACGCTTGGTGACGGAGGTGGTGGTGGTGTTGGTGGTACATCCCCTGTTTGCTGGGCGGCAGGTGCCAACGTTCCTCCAGAGGCGGAGGAAGAGGCCGAGGCGGCAGCAGCAGAATAGGCCGAGGCGGCAGCAGCAGAAGAGGTAGCAGGGGGAGCCTGAGTGACTTCCTTGGTTTTAAGGTGTTTACTCCACTGCAGTTCATGCTTTGCATGCAGGTGCCTGGTCATGCAGGTTGTGCTCAGGTTCAGAACGTTAATGCCTCGCTTCAGGCTCTGATGGCACAGCGTGCAAACCACTCGGGTCTTGTCGTCAGCACATTGTTTGAAGAAGTGCCATGCCAGGGAACTCCTTGAAGCTGCCTTTGGGGTGCTCGGTCCCAGATGGCGGCGGTCAGTAGCAGGCGGAGTCTCTTGGCGGCGGGTGTTCTGCTTTTGCCCACTGCTCCCTCTTTTGCTACGCTGTTGGCTCGGTCTCACCACTGCCTCTTCCTCCGAACTGTGAAAGTCAGTGGCACGACCTTCATTCCATGTGGGGTCTAGGACCTCATCGTCCCCTGCATCGTCTTCCACCCAGTCTTGATCCCTGACCTCCTGTTCAGTCTGCACACTGCAGAAAGACGCAGCAGTTGGCACCTGTGTTTCGTCATCATCAGAGACATGCTGAGGTGGTATTCCCATGTCCTCATCATCAGGAAACATAAGTGGTTGTGCGTCAGTGCATTCTATGTCTTTCACCGCTGGGGAAGGGCTAGGTGGATGCCCTTGGGAAACCCTGCCAGCGGAGTCTTCAAACAGCATAAGAGACTGCTGCATAACTTGAGGCTGAGACAGTTTCCCTGGTATGCATGGGGGTGATGTGACAGACTGATGGGGTTGGTTTTCAGGCGCCATCTGTGCGCTTTCTGCAGAAGACTGGGTGGGAGATAATGTGAACGTGCTGGATCCACTGTCGGCCACCCAATTGACTAATGCCTGTACCTGCTCAGGCCTTACCATCCTTAGAACGGCATTGGGCCCCACCATATATCGCTGTAAATTCTGGCGGCTACTGGGACCTGAGGTAGTTGGTACACTAGGACGTGTGGATGTGGCAGAACGGCCACGTCCTCTCCCAGCACCAGAGGGTCCACTAACACCACCACGACCATGTCCACGTCCGCGTCCCTTACTAGATGTTTTTCTCATTGTTATGGTTCACCACAACAACAAATATATTATTTGGCCCAATGTATTGTATTCAAATTCAGCGGGATATAAATTTGAGGCCTAGTATTTAGGCGCTGGGTGACCGGTATGGATTTAGTGACAGAATTAGACTTGGAAATGCACAGAAGCGTGTGTGTGAAGTTATTCTGAATGACCCAATGTGCACCTTGAATATTATATACCCTTTTTGGGATAGATTTCAAATAGCTCTGATATAGCAGGAACCACTAAATTATGAAATTGCTAAATTGGGAATTGTACTTCAACCCAGAACAAAAAATGTGCTTTGACGGGCACTAAATAACTTTCCCAGCTACAACAGTACAGCGGTAACGAGAGATTTAGAGGGATTTAAATTTGAGGCCTAGTATTTAGGCGCTGGGTGACAGGTATGGGTTTAGTGACAGAATTAGACTTGGAAATACACAGTAGCGGGTGTGTGTGAAGTTATTCTGAATGACCCAATGTGCACCTTCAATATTATATACCCTTTTTGGGATAGATTTCAAATAGCTCTGATATAGCAGGAACCACTAAATTATGAAATTGCTAAATTGGGAATTGTACTTCAACCCAGAACAAAAAATGTGCTTTGACGGACACTAAATATCTTGCCCAGCAACAACAGTACAGCGGTGGGTAACGAGAGATTTAGAGGGATTTAAATTTGAGGCCTAGTATTTAGGCGCTGGGTCACCGGTATGGATTTAGTGACAGAATTAGACTTGGAAATGCACAGAAGCGTGTGTGTGAAGTTATTCTGAATGACCCTATGTGCACCTTCAATATTATATACCCTTTTAGGGATAGATTTCAAATAGCTCTGATATAGCAGAAACCACTAAATTATGAAATTGCTAAATTGGGAATTGTACTTCAACCCAGAACAAAAAATGTGCTTTGACGGACACTAAATATCTTGCCCAGCAACAACAGTACAGCGGTGGGTAACGAGAGATTTAGAGGGATTTAAATTTGAGGCCTAGTATTTAGGCGCTGGGTCACCGGTATGGATTTAGTGACAGAATTAGACTTGGAAATGCACAGAAGCGTGTGTGTGAAGTTATTCTGAATGACCCTATGTGCACCTTCAATATTATATACCCTTTTAGGGATAGATTTCAAATAGCTCTGATATAGCAGAAACCACTAAATTATGAAATTGCTAAATTGGGAATTGTACTTCAACCCAGAACAAAAAATGTGCTTTGACGGACACTAAATATCTTGCCCAGCAACAACAGTACAGCGGTGGGTAACGAGAGATTTAGAGGGATTTAAATTTGAGGCATAGTATTTAGGCGCTGGGTCACCGGTATGGATTTAGTGACAGAATTAGACTTGGAAATGCACAGAAGCGTGTGTGTGAAGTTATTCTGAATGACCCTATGTGCACCTTCAATATTATATACCCTTTTAGGGATAGATTTCAAATAGCTCTGATATAGCAGAAACCACTAAATTATGAAATTGCTAAATTGGGAATTGTACTTCAACCCAGAACAAAAAATGTGCTTTGACGGACACTAAATATCTTGCCCAGCAACAACAGTACAGTGGTGGGTAACGAGAGATTTAGAGGGATTTAAATTTGAGGCCTAGTATTTAGGCGCTGGGTCACCGGTATGGATTTAGTGACAGAATTAGACTTGGAAATGCACAGAAGCGTGTGTGTGAAGTTATTCTGAATGACCCTATGTGCACCTTCAATATTATATACCCTTTTAGGGATAGATTTCAAATAGCTCTGATATAGCAGAAACCACTAAATTATGAAATTGCTAAATTGGGAATTGTACTTCAACCCAGAACAAAAAATGTGCTTTGACGGACACTAAATATCTTGCCCAGCAACAACAGTACAGCGGTGGGTAACGAGAGATTTAGAGGGATTTAAATTTGAGGCCTAGTATTTAGGCGCTGGGTGACAGGTATGGGTTTAGTGACAGAATTAGACTTGGAAATACACAGTAGCGGGTGTGTGTGAAGTTATTCTGAATGACCCAATGTGCACCTTCAATATTATATACCCTTTTTGGGATAGATTTCAAATAGCTCTGATATAGCAGGAACCACTAAATTATGAAATTGCTAAATTGGGAATTGTATTTCAACCCAGAACAAGAAATGTGCTTGAACGGACACTAAATAACTCGCCCAGCTACAGCACTAGGGACAGATTTAGCTGGATATAAATTTGAGGCCTAGTATTTAGGCGCTGGGTGACCGGTATGGATTTAGTGACAGAATTAGACTGGGATATGGCCAAAAAATGAACAGACTATTGCTGGTTAAATGCACTTGGTGTGACAGCTTCACCCTGATGTAGGCTTTAGCCAAAAAACAACCACACCATTGAGGGTTAAATGCACTTGGTGACAGGCGCAGCTTGCCCCTGATTTTGTATATGGCCAAAAAATGAACAGACTATTGCTGGTTAAATGCACTTGGTGTGACAGCTTCACCCTGATGTAGGCTTTAGCCAAAAAACAACCACACCATTGAGGGTTAAATGCACTTGGTGACAGGCGCAGCTTGCCCCTGATTTTGTATATGGCCAAAAAATGAACAGACTATTGCTGGTTAAATGCACTTGGTGTGACAGCTTCACCCTGATGTAGGCTTTAGCCAAAAAACAACCACACCATTGAGGGTTAAATGCACTTGGTGACAGGCGCAGCTTGCCCCTGATTTTGTATATGGCCAAAAAATGAACAGACTATTGCTGGTTAAATGCACTTGGTGTGACAGCTTCACCCTGATGTAGGCTTTAGCCAAAAAACAACCACACCATTGAGGGTTAAATGCACTTGGTCGCAGCTTGTGCTGGCGCACCACAAGACACAAAATGGCCGCCGATCACCCCAGAAAAATGAGACTGACAAACGGTCTGTGCAGCCTAAAAACAGTGAGCAATTGAGGATCAGCAGCTCAATGATCCACAGCTGCAGATCGATCAGTTAATCAAGTCCTTTGGAGGAGTTAATCTGCCTAATCTCGCCCTACTGTCGCAGCCGCAACCTCTCCCTACGCTAATCAGAGCAGAGTGACGGGCGGCGCTATGTGACTCCAGCTTAAATAGAGGCTGGGTCACATGGTGCTCTGGCCAATCACAGCCATGCCAATAGTAGGCATGGCTGTGATGGCCTCTTGGGGCAAGTAGTATGACGCTTGTTGATTGGCTGCTTTGCAGCCTTTCAAAAAGCGCCAAGAAAGCGTCACAAAAGCGCGAAGAAAGCGACGAACACCGAACCCGAACCCGGACTTTTACGAAAATGTCCGGGTTCGGGTCCGTGTCACGGACACCCCAAAATTCGGTACGAACCCGAACTATACAGTTCGAGTTCGCTCATCCCTAAACATTATACATGTAATATTCATATATTTTTAAATATATAACTACACCATCAATCGATTTCTTCAGGGACGAGCCTCCGTAGCGTAACCGGCGATGCTAGGGAGGCTCTTCCTCATCCCCGCCTGCCATTGGCTGCTTTCCCCCGACACCAGATGTTTTCATCCGTGTCCAGAGAGAAGCAGCAGCGGCGGTGCGGGAACCAGGAGCGGCGCCTGGAGCAGGGACCTGGGTAAGCATATTCCATGTGGGGTGCCTGGCACATGAAGGGACAATTTATACTCTTGGAGAACCCCTTTAACAAAATTTGTTATTATAAGGCGATTACAGATCTTTTGACAATCGTTGACAGACTAACTCAGGTAAACATGCTTAGCTCTAATAAACTAGGAAATAAAATAAAAAATATGACAGTTCCACTTTAAAGTTTTCAGTCATAACTCTTGAAAACTGCCAGTTGATCATCCTGATTTTAGTGAGGACTTTTGCTAGTGCTCTATTATGCCTGTTTCACATGCGGTTAATATGGACTGGCCACAGGTTGAATGAACTGAACTATTGTAATAATCAAATATTTTTCTAAATGTACATCAAGGTGATCTGTGATCTGGGAGAGAAATTTGCATACAAGAGAAGCCTTTTGGATTTTGAAGATACGAGGACAGCTAGAGGAATGAATAAGAGGACTGACCTTACATATTTTTTTATTAAAAAATAGTGTTTTTCTGTGATCGATATACAGCATATGTTTCTATTTGGCCCCTTATTGAGTTAATGTAATTTATCCTAATGTTTCTCCTGTGTTGTGAAGGAGGATGGTCTATATAAACTACTCTCTTTTAGTTTAGACTTGACTATGATTAAGAACACACATTCTGTTGTTCGAAACGCATAAGCCCTGTCAAATTTTCCTTTTACACAAGTTTAGATAAATCATCCCCATTGCATTTTATGCTTTTTGGGCACATATTAAAGTTTTCAGCCATAGTTTATGTAATTTTTATCTTCATGCACACTTGCATTCCGATGCTGTGCTCTACCATACCAGTAGTAAAATGCATTGATAGGACTCCCAAGCTCATGCACACAATGGAGATGACTCAAAGAGGAGTCCTGCCAATGTACATTTGTGTCAGATCATAGCATGCAAGTGAGTTTAAAGCTAAAAATCACATAATTGACACTATACACCACTTACTCTAGTTTAGAATGTGTTTCAGAGCTGACAGATTCCCTTTAAAAAATAAAATAACCTGTGCGTAACTGGTAGGGTATATAAGGCAACTAGAGATTTACTAATTTCCTTATAAAAAACAAAACAAAAAAACACGGTCATGGATTGGCCTCCTGGAACAAATCCAATAAATACACAAACAGACTAACACTTCATACTCGGATATATATATATATATATATATATATATATATATAGTGGGGTTCCGCTCTGTTAGACAGGATTAGCGGACCAGTATAGAGGCAACAAGTTCTTTGGATCAAACAGTTCAGTGTTTTATTCACACTTTAGGCAAGTGACAAAACAAGCAGTCATAATTAAGCAAAAAGGTAGCAAGCCTTCATCCAGACACAAGGCTCCCAGATCCCAACACAGAGACATGGCTTCTGAGCCCAGCTGCCTATTTAAGGATAGACAGGTACTGCCAATACATGGACCGGCACTTAAAATGCGGTCTGGTATTTGACCTAAACTGGCTATAAATCAGCCCAGCAGCACATGCTGGGAGGAAAATACCTGCCTTGCCAGACAAAACCTCTCACTGTGTCACATAACCCCTCTTTGTTCAACCCTGAGGGGTTGAACACACGCCAGGCAGTGTACCTGGGACAGGGCATCCGCATTTCCCTGTATCCAGCCTACCCTGTGTTCCACCGAACGTTTTGTAGGTAGAGAAACCATCGGGTAAACCGGGCATTTCTGTCCTTGGCCTGGCTCATCCACTTGAGAGGGGAGTGGTCAGTCACCAGGCGGAATTTTCTCCCCAATAAATAATAATTCTAGTGCTCACTTAATAGCCAGGCACTCTCTCCACTATACTATACCGGGTCTTGGCTGGGGTGAGCTTACGGCTGAGGAAGATAACGGGATGCTCCTCCATTGACTTCCTGAGACAGTACAGCACTGAGACCTACTTCGGAGTGTGCACTATAAACTCCCTTTTGAAGTCGGGTGTCACCAAAACCGGGGACCCGCACAGAGCCAACTTCAAAACGGAGAAAGCCTCTTCTGCCCAATCATCCCAGCGAACGATTATTGACTTGTGTCCTTTCAAGAATCCTGTCAAGGGCGCTGCTAGAGTAGCAAAGTAGGGAACAAACCTTATGTAATAGCCCACCATTCCCAGGAATTACTTTATTTGCCTAGTGGTGATAGGTCGGGGCCAATTCCGTTTTGCCTCTATTTTGTTCACTTGGGGTTTCCGAAAGGAGTCCACAACAGCCTTTACTTTGGGTAGATGACTTTCCCAGTCGGTACTGTGGATGACAATATTGTCCAGGTAAGCCAAAGTGTACCGATGATGTGGACGAAGCACGATGTCCATTAGTTGCTGAAAAGTGGCTGGGGCGCCATGCAGACCAAAGGGTATTGATACAGCCTTTCAGGCGTGATGAAGGCAGTTTTCTCTTTGGCAGCCTCCATTAAGGGCACCTGCCAGTACCCTTTTTTAAAGTCCAAAACAGTAAAATACCGGGCTTGTCCTAACCTCTCGATGAGCTCATCCACCCGGGGCATGGGATACGCATCGAATTTAGAAGCCTCGTTAAGTTTTTGAAAGTCGTTACAAAACCGCAGCATCCCGTCCAGCTTGTGCATCAATACTATAGGACGGGCCCACTCACTTTTTGACTCCTCAATGACATCTAGCAGCAACACTTGCTGCACCTCCTCCGATAAGGCTTGTCGCTGAGCCTCGGGTACCCGATATGGTTTTAATCGGACTTTTGCCTGAGGCTCAGTGACAATGTCATGTTGGATTATGGAAGTGCGTCCAGGGAAGTCAGAGAACACATCCGTGTTCAGACTAACGAACTCCCTGGCCTCCTGAGCCTGTTTAAAGGAGAGGCTGTCAGCAATTTTTACTGTGGCAGACGCCTCTCTTGCATCAGACAGAGGGGTCGGTACCTCTTCTCCTAGAAAATCTGACTGTCTTCTATACAGGTTTCCCTATCTTTCCACGGTTTGAGTAAATTCACATGGTAAACCTGCTCTGGCTTTTGCCGTCCTGGCTGGTGTACCTTGTAGTTTACATCTCCAATTTTTTGGAGTACCTCGTAGGGCCCCTGCCACCTAGCTAGGAACTTGCGGTCGGCGCCAGAACCAAAATCCGATCATCCGGGTTAAAGATCTGGACCCGAGCCTGCCGATTATATACCCAACTCTGGGCTCGTTGAGCTGCCTCCATGTGCTCCCTAACAAGAGGCAACTCTGTCTCTATCCGATCTTGCATCTAGGTAACATACTCAATGATACTTTTATATGGAGTAGGTTGTTGTTGCCACGCCTCTTTGGCCACGTCCACCGCAATGGTGTCTGCCATATAGCAGTTTGAAGGGCTAGAACCCAATGGAGGCCTGGGGTACCTCTCTCACTGTGAACATGAGATAGGGCAGAAGGAGGTCCCAGTCCTTCCTATCTTTAGCCACCACCCTTTTCAACATATTTTTTATTGTTTGGTTAAACATTTCTACCAGACCGTCCGATTGCGGATGGTAAACGGACGTCCCTAGCTGTTTTATGTGCAGCAACTTACAGAGTTCCCTCATCATCTTGGACATAAAAGGGGTCCCTTGGTCGGTCAGAACCTCTTTAGGTAGTCCTACTCGGGAAAACATTTCCATTAATTCCTTAGCTATGAGTTTGGCTGAGGTATGTTGCAGTGGCACTTTTTCCAGGTACCGAGTGGCATAGTCTAGAATGACTAAGATGTGTTGATGCCCTCTGGTGGACTTCGGTACTGGGCCTATGAGGTCCATAGCTATTTGGTCAAACAGTACTTTGATAATCGGGAGAGGTACTAGGGGACTACGGAAATGTGGCTGGGGGCTAGTTATCTGGCAGGTCGGGCAAGACTTACAAATCTCTTCCACTTCTTTGAATATGCTGGGCCAGGAAAACCGCTGTAGAATACAATCCTGAGTTTTATGCAGCCCCAGGTCACCCCCGAGAATGTGTTGGTGGGCTAGATATAACACAAGCTTGTAATAAGCCTTGGGGACCACCAACTGTTCAGTAGGCTCACCTCGTAGTTGGTTTACCCGATACAACATATTCTTATGAACCACAACACAGGGAAACACTGACTCTGCCTCAGGTTGTTGTTGTTCACCATCTACTATCAACGCATTTTCTGAGGCACGGGATATGGTTGGGTCCCGACGTTGGGCGGTACCAAAATTATCCCCGGAGACATTGAGGTCTGCTAATTCAGAACCCGGCAGCAATTCCTCCACGTCCCCCACCATCACACTTAGTGGGGTTGTTTCCCCCTCTTCCACCAAAGTGGTGGTCACCCCTACTGCTAGATCTTCGGTCTCAGGTTCCCAGGGTTCTGGTCACCCCCTGAGCCAGGCCACTCTGCTAGGGTTACCCCTGTCTCATGGGTATCAGTCATTTTCATAGCAGGCCACAGTGCCAGGAAACCCAGGAAGTCTCTCCCTATTATGAGTTCATAATGTAGATTTGTGGCGACAGCCACCTCGTGGGTCCATCGATTGAACACTGCAGTTAGAGACACCTGCGCGGTGGGGTAGTCTTTTAAACATCTGTGGATGCACATTACCCTGACTTTCCGTCCAGTATACTCAGGGGAGCGCACCAGGGTAGCCCTTACTAGGGTCACCAGACTCCCTGAGTCACGCAGAGCCTCTGCCGGAGTGTCTCCCACTTCTAACTGGCAGAAATTATCTAGAGACTCTGCGATACCTGTTGCACACAGCCTCCTGGCATACAGGGAGTGCAGAATTATTAGGCAAATGAGTATTTTGACCACATGATCCTCTTTATGCATGTTGTCTTACTCCAAGCTGTATAGGCTCGAAAGCCTACTACCAATTAAGCATATTAGGTGATGTGCATCTCTGTAATGAGAAGGGGTGTGGTCTAATGACATCAACACCCTATATCAGGTGTGCATAATTATTAGGCAACTTCCTTTCCTTTGGCAAAATGGGTCAAAAGAAGGACTTGACAGGTTCAGAAAAGTCAAAAATAGTGAGATATCTTGCAGAGGGATGCAGCACTCTTAAAATTGCAAAGCTTCTGAAGCGTGATCATCGAGCAATCAAGCGTTTTCTTCAAAATAGTCAACAGGGTCACAAGAAGCGTGTGGAAAAACCAAGGCGCAAAATAACTGCCCATGAACTGAGAAAAGTCAAGCGTGCAGCTGCCAAGATGCCACTTGCCACCAGTTTGGCCATATTTCAGAGCTGCAACATCACTGGAGTGCCCAAAAGCACAAGGTGTGCAATACTCAGAGACATGGCCAAGGTAAGAAAGGCTGAAAGACGACCACCACTGAACAAGACACACAAGCTGAAACGTCAAGACTGGGCCAAGAAATATCTCAAGACTGATTTTTCTAAGGTTTTATGGACTGATGAAATGAGAGTGAGTCTTGATGGGCCAGATGGATGGGCCCGTGGCTGGATTGGTAAAGGGCAGAGAGCTCCAGTCCGACTCAGACGCCAGCAAGGTGGAGGTGGAGTACTGGTTTGGGCTGGTATCATCAAAGATGAGCTTGTGGGGCCTTTTCGGGTTGAGGATGGAGTCAAGCTCAACTCCCAGTCCTACTGCCAGTTTCTGGAAGACACCTTCTTCAAGCAGTGGTACAGGAAGAAGTCTGCATCCTTCAAGAAAAACATGATTTTCATGCAGGACAATGCTCCATCACACGCGTCCAAGTACTCCACAGCGTGGCTGGCAAGAAAGGGTATAAAAGAAGAAAATCTAATGACATGGCCTCCTTGTTCACCTGATCTGAACCCCATTGAGAACCTGTGGTCCATCATCAAATGTGAGATTTACAAGGAGGGAAAACAGTACACCTCTCTGAACAGTGTGGTTGCTGCTGCACGCAATGTTGAAGGGGGAAAAGATCAAAACACTGACAGAATCCATGGATGGCAGGCTTTTGAGTGTCCTTGCAAATAAAGGTGGCTATATTGGTCACTGATTTGTTTTTGTTTTGTATTTGAATGTCAGAAATGTATATTTGTGAATGTTGAGATGTTATATTGGTTTCACTGGTAAAAATAAATAATTGAAATGGGTATATATTTGTTTTTTGTTATAGCTAAAACTAAAAACAAACTAAAAACTACTTCCAAAAATATTCAGCTTTGATATTAATGAGTTTTTTGGGTTCATTGAGAACATGGTTGTCGTTCAATAATAAAATTAATCCTCAAAAATACAACTTTCCTAATAATTCTGCACTCCCTGTATAGCGACCGATGGTAGCCATAGTTAGTGTCCATGGGCTCAACCCGATGGGGACAGTCAGCCCTTACATAGCCAGGCTCCTGACACCGCCAGCAGACTATCGGAGCCAGGTCTGCTGTGGGTACATCCCGGGCAGATTTTATCGGCTCAAATCTCCGGGCCTGGGGTGCAAATTTCCGGGGTTTGCCGACCCCCGACCCGACAGAACCCTCCTTTAGATACCTGGTAGCTCCATAGCATTCCACCAGGTCCACCATCTCAAGGGCATTGCCAGGAGACACCTGACCGATACAGTGCTGGAGAGGGTATGGCAAAACCCTCCAGAACATGTCAGCTAACATACGATACAGCATAGCAGTGAGACTCAGCACGTCAGGCTGTATCCATTTTTGCAAATGGTGAAGTAAGTTATAATACTGGGGTCTTGAATAGAGTTGAGCGAACACCTGGATGTTCGGGTTCGAGAAGTTCGGCCGAACATCCCGGAAATGTTCGGGTTCGGGATCCGAACCCGATCCGAACTTCGTCCCGAACCCGAACCCCATTGAAGTCAATGGGGACCCGAACTTTTCGGCACTAAAAAGGCTGTAAAACAGCCCAGGAAAGAGCTAGAGGGCTGCAAAAGGCAGCAACATGTAGGTAAATCCCCTGCAAACAAATGTGGATAGGGAAATGAATTAAAATAAAAATTAAATAAATAAAAATTAACCAAAATCAATTGGAGAGAGGTTCCATAGCAGAGAATCTGGCTTCCCGTCACCCACCACTGGAACAGTCCATTCTCAGATATTTAGGCCCCGGCACCCAGGCAGAGGAGAGAGGTCCCGTAACAGAGAATCTGTCTTCATGTCAGCAGAGAATTAGTCTGCATGTCATAGCAGAGAATGAGGCTTCACGTCAGCCACCACTGCAACAGTCCATTGGCATATATTTAGGCCCAGCACACACACAGGCAGAGGAGAGAGGTCCCGTAACAGACAATCTGGCTTCATGTCAGCAGAGAATCAGTCTGCATGTCATAGCAGAGAATCAGGCTTCACGTCAGCCACCACTGCAACAGTCCATTGGCATATATTTAGGCCCAGCACACACACAGGCAGAGGAGAGAGGTCCCGTAACAGAGAATCTGGCTTCATGTCAGCAGAGAATCAGTCTGCATGTCATAGCAGAGAATGAGGCTTCACGTCACCCACCACTGCAACAGTCCATTGGCATATATTTAGGCCTAGCACACAGGCAGAGCAGAGAGGTCCCGTAACAGACAATCTGGCTTCATGTCAGCAGAGAATCAGTCTGCATGTCATAGCAGAGAATGAGGCTTCACGTCAGCCACCACTGCAACAGTCCATTGGCATATATTTAGGCCTAGCACACAGGCAGAGCAGAGAGGTCCCGTAACAGACAATCTGGCTTCATGTCAGCAGAGAATCAGTCTGCATGTCATAGCAGAGAATCAGGCTTCACGTCAGCCACCACTGCAACAGTCCATTGTCATAAATTTAGGCCCAGCACCCAGGCAGAGGAGAGAGGTCCCGTAACAGACAATCTGGCTTCATGTCAGCAGAGAATTAGTCTGCATGTCATAGCAGAGAATCAGGCTTCATGTCAGCCACCACTGCAACAGTCCATTGGCATATATTTAGGCCCAGCACCCAGGCAGAGGAGGGAGGTCCCGTAACAGAGAATCTGTCTTCATGTCAGCAGAGAATCAGTCTGCATGTCATAGCAGAGAATGAGGCTTCACGTCACCCACCACTGCAACAGTCCATTGGCATATATTTAGGCCTAGCACACAGGCAGAGCAGAGAGGTCCCGTAACAGACAATCTGGCTTCATGTCAGCAGAGAATCAGTCTGCATGTCATAGCAGAGAATCAGGCTTCACGTCAGCCACCACTGCAACAGTCCATTGGCATATATTTAGGCCTAGCACACAGGCAGAGCAGAGAGGTCCCGTAACAGACAATCTGGCTTCATGTCAGCAGAGAATCAGTCTGCATGTCATAGCAGAGAATGAGACTTCACGTCAGCCACCACTGCAACAGTCCATTGGCATATATTTAGGCCTAGCACACAGGCAGAGCAGAGAGGTCCCGTAACAGACAATCTGGCTTCATGTCAGCAGAGAATCAGTCTGCATGTCATAGCAGAGAATCAGGCTTCACGTCAGCCACCACTGCAACAGTCCATTGTCATAAATTTAGGCCCAGCACCCAGGCAGAGGAGAGAGGTCCCGTAACAGACAATCTGGCTTCATGTCAGCAGAGAATTAGTCTGCATGTCATAGCAGAGAATCAGGCTTCATGTCAGCCACCACTGCAACAGTCCATTGGCATATATTTAGGCCCAGCACCCAGGCAGAGGAGGGAGGTCCCGTAACAGAGAATCTGTCTTCATGTCAGCAGAGAATCAGTCTGCATGTCATAGCAGAGAATGAGGCTTCACGTCAGCCACCACTGCAACAGTCCATTGGCATATATTTAGGCCTAGCACACAGGCAGAGGAGAGGTTCATTCAACTTTGGGTAGCCTCGCAATATAATGGTAAAATGAAAATAAAAATAGGATTGAATGAGGAAGTGCCCTGGAGTCCAATAATATATGGTTATGGGGAGGTAGTTAATGTCTAATCTGGACAAGGGACGGACAGGTCCTGTGGGATCCATGCCTGGTTCATTTTTATGAACGTCAGCTTGTCCACATTGGCTGTAGACAGGCGGCTGCGTTTGTCTGTAATGACGCCCCCTGCCGTGCTGAATACACGTTCAGACAAAACGCTGGCTGCCGGGCAGGCCAGCACCTCCAAGGCATAAAAGGCTAGCTCTGGCCACGTGGACAATTTAGAGACCCAGAAGTTGAATGGGGCCGAACCATCAGTCAGTACGTGGAGGGGTGTGCACACGTACTGTTCCACCATGTTAGTGAAATGTTGCCTCCTGCTAACACGTTGCGTATCAGGTGGTGGTGCAGTTAGCTGTGGCGTGTTGACAAAAGTTTTCCACATCTCTGCCATGCTAACCCTGCCCTCAGAGGAGCTGGCCGTGACACAGCTGCCTTGGCGACCTCTTGCTCCTCCTCTGCCTTGGCCTTGGGCTTCCACTTGTTCCCCTGTGACATTTGGGAATGCTCTCAGTAGCGCGTCTACCAACGTGCGCTTGTACTCGCGCATCTTCCTATCACGCTCCAGTGCAGGAAGTAAGGTGGGCACATTGTCTTTGTAGCGTGGATCCAGCAGGGTGGCAACCCAGTAGTCCGCACAGGTTAAAATGTGGGCAACTCTGCTGTCGTTGCGCAGGCACTGCAGCATGTAGTCGCTCATGTGTGCCAGGCTGCCCAGGGGTAAGGACAAGCTGTCCTCTGTGGGAGGCGTATCGTCATCGTCCTGCCTTTCCCCCCAGCCACGCACCAGTGATGGACCCGAGCTGCGTTGGGTGCCACCCCGCTGTGACCATGCTTCATCCTCATCCTCCTCCAC
Source organism: Bufo gargarizans (assembly GCF_014858855.1). Classification (NCBI taxonomy): domain Eukaryota; kingdom Metazoa; phylum Chordata; class Amphibia; order Anura; family Bufonidae; genus Bufo; species Bufo gargarizans. The sequence goes on along the minus strand of NC_058083.1, from coordinate 396,299,088 downwards.
CTCCTCCTCATCCTCGTCCTCCTCGTCCTCCAGTAGTGGGCCCTGGCTGGCCACATTTGTACCTGGCCTCTGCTGTTGCCAAAAACCTCCCTCTGAGTCACTTCGAAGAGACTGGCCTGAAAGTGCTAAAAATGACCCCTCTTCCTCATCCTCCTCCTCCTCCTCCTGGGCCACCTCCTCTTCCATCATCGCCCTAAGTGTTTTCTCAAGGAGACATAGAAGTGGTATTGTAACGCTGATAACGGTGTCATCGCCACTGGCCATGTTGGTGGAGTACTCGAAACAGCGCAACAGGGCACACAGGTCTCGCATGGAGGCCCAGTCATTGGTGGTGAAGTGGTGCTGTTCTGTAGTGCGACTGACCCGTGCGTGCTGCAGCTGAAACTCCACTATGGCCTGCTGCTGCTCGCACAGTCTGTCCAGCATGTGCAAGGTGGAGTTCCACCTGGTGGGCACGTCGCATATGAGGCGGTGAGCGGGAAGGCCGAAGTTACGCTGTAGCGCAGACAGGCGAGCAGCAGCAGGATGTGAACGCCGGAAGCGCGAACAGACGGCCCGCACTTTATGCAGCAGCTCTGACATGTCGGGGTAGTTGTGAATGAACTTCTGCACCACCAAATTCAGCACATGCGCCAAGCAAGGGATGTGCGTCAAATTGGCTAGTCCCAGAGCTGCAACGAGATTTCGCCCATTATCACACACCACCAGGCCGGGCTTGAGGCTCACCGGCAGCAACCACTCGTCGGTCTGTTGTTCTATACCCCGCCACAACTCCTGTGCGGTGTGGGGCCTGTCCCCCAAACATATGAGTTTCAGAATGGCCTGCTGACGTTTACCCCGGGCTGTGCTGAAGTTGGTGGTGAAGGTGTGTGGCTGACTGGATGAGCAGGTGGAAGAAGAGGAGGAGGAAGCCGAGAAGGAGGAGGTGGCAACAGGAGGCAAAGAATGTTGCCCTGCGATCCTTGGCGGCGGAAGGACGTGCGCCAAACAGCTCTCCGCCTGGGGCCCAGCTGCCACTACATTTACCCAGTGTGCAGTTAGGGAGATATAGCGTCCCTGGCCGTGCTTACTGGTCCACGTATCTGTGGTTAGGTGGACCTTGCCACAGATGGCGTTGCGCAGTGCACACTTGATTTTATCGGATACTTGGTTGTGCAGGGAAGGCACGGCTCTCTTGGAGAAGTAGTGCCGGCTGGGAACAACATACTGTGGGACAGCAAGCGACATGAGCTGTTTGAAGCTGTCTGTGTCCACCAGCCTAAATGACAGCATTTCATAGGCCAGTAGTTTAGAAATGCTGGCATTCAGGGCCAGGGATCGAGGGTGGCTAGGTGGGAATTTACGCTTTCTATCAAATGTTTGTGAGATGGAGAGCTGAACGCTGGCGTGTGACATGGTTGAGACGCTTGGTGACGGAGGTGGTGGTGGTGGTGTTGGTGGTACATCCCCTGTTTGCTGGGCGGCAGGTGCCAACGTTCCTCCAGAGGCGGAGGAAGAGGCCGAGGCGGCAGCAGCAGAATAGGCCGAGGCGGCAGCAGCAGAAGAGGTAGCAGGGGGAGCCTGAGTGACTTCCTTGGTTTTAAGGTGTTTACTCCACTGCAGTTCATGCTTTGCATGCAGGTGCCTGGTCATGCAGGTTGTGCTCAGGTTCAGAACGTTAATGCCTCGCTTCAGGCTCTGATGGCACAGCGTGCAAACCACTCGGGTCTTGTCGTCAGCACATTGTTTGAAGAAGTGCCATGCCAGGGAACTCCTTGAAGCTGCCTTTGGGGTGCTCGGTCCCAGATGGCGGCGGTCAGTAGCAGGCGGAGTCTCTTGGCGGCGGGTGTTCTGCTTTTGCCCACTGCTCCCTCTTTTGCTACGCTGTTGGCTCGGTCTCACCACTGCCTCTTCCTCCGAACTGTGAAAGTCAGTGGCACGACCTTCATTCCATGTGGGGTCTAGGACCTCATCGTCCCCTGCATCGTCTTCCACCCAGTCTTGATCCCTGACCTCCTGTTCAGTCTGCACACTGCAGAAAGACGCAGCAGTTGGCACCTGTGTTTCGTCATCATCAGAGACATGCTGAGGTGGTATTCCCATGTCCTCATCATCAGGAAACATAAGTGGTTGTGCGTCAGTGCATTCTATGTCTTTCACCGCTGGGGAAGGGCTAGGTGGATGCCCTTGGGAAACCCTGCCAGCGGAGTCTTCAAACAGCATAAGAGACTGCTGCATAACTTGAGGCTGAGACAGTTTCCCTGGTATGCATGGGGGTGATGTGACAGACTGATGGGGTTGGTTTTCAGGCGCCATCTGTGCGCTTTCTGCAGAAGACTGGGTGGGAGATAATGTGAACGTGCTGGATCCACTGTCGGCCACCCAATTGACTAATGCCTGTACCTGCTCAGGCCTTACCATCCTTAGAACGGCATTGGGCCCCACCATATATCGCTGTAAATTCTGGCGGCTACTGGGACCTGAGGTAGTTGGTACACTAGGACGTGTGGATGTGGCAGAACGGCCACGTCCTCTCCCAGCACCAGAGGGTCCACTAACACCACCACGACCATGTCCACGTCCGCGTCCCTTACTAGATGTTTTTCTCATTGTTATGGTTCACCACAACAACAAATATATTATTTGGCCCAATGTATTGTATTCAAATTCAGCGGGATATAAATTTGAGGCCTAGTATTTAGGCGCTGGGTGACCGGTATGGATTTAGTGACAGAATTAGACTTGGAAATGCACAGAAGCGTGTGTGTGAAGTTATTCTGAATGACCCTATGTGCACCTTCAATATGATCTACCCTTTTAGGGATAGATTTCAAATAGCTCTGATATAGCAGAAACCACTAAATTATGAAATTGCTAAATTGGGAATTGTATTTCAACCCAGAACAAAAAATGTGCTTTGACGGACACTAAATAACTTTCCCAGCCACAACAGGACAGCGGTAACGAGAGATTTAGCGGGATATAAATTTGAGGCCTAGTATTTAGGCGCTGGGTGACAGGTATGGGTTTAGTGACAGAATTAGATTTGGAAATGCACAGTAGCGGGTGTGTGAAGTTATTCTGAATGACCCTATGTGCACCTTGAATATTATATACCCTTTTAGGGATAGATTTCAAATAGCTCTGATATAGCAGAAACCACTAAATTATGAAATTGCTAAATTGGGAATTGTATTTCAACCCAGAACAAGAAATGTGCTTGAACGGACACTAAATAACTCGCCCAGCTACAGCACTAGGGACAGATTTAGCGGGATATAAATTTGAGGCCTAGTATTTAGGCGCTGGGTGACAGGTATGGGTTTAGTGCCAGAATTAGACTTGGAAATACACAGTAGCGGGTGTGTGTGAAGTTATTCTGAATGATCCAATGTGCACCTTGAATATTATATACCCTTTTAGGGATAGATTTCAAATAGCTCTGATATAGCAGAAACCACTAAATTATGAAATTGCTAAATTGGGAATTGTATTTCAACCCAGAACAAGAAATGTGCTTGAACGGACACTAAATAACTCGCCCAGCTACAGCACTAAGGACAGATTTAGCGGGATATAAATTTGAGGCCTAGTATTTAGGCGCTGGGTGACAGGTATGGGTTTAGTGCCAGAATTAGACTTGGAAATACACAGTAGCGGGTGTGTGTGAAGTTATTCTGAATGACCCAATGTGCACCTTGAATATTATATACCCTTTTAGGGATAGATTTCAAATAGCTCTGATATAGCAGAAACCACTAAATTATGAAATTGCTAAATTGGGAATTGTATTTCAACCCAGAACAAGAAATGTGCTTGAACGGACACTAAATAACTCGCCCAGCTACAGCACTAGGGACAGATTTAGCGGGATATAAATTTGAGGCCTAGTATTTAGGCGCTGGGTGACAGGTATGGGTTTAGTGCCAGAATTAGACTTGGAAATACACAGTAGCGGGTGTGTGTGAAGTTATTCTGAATGACCCAATGTGCACCTTGAATATTATATACCCTTTTAGGGATAGATTTCAAATAGCTCTGATATAGCAGAAACCACTAAATTATGAAATTGCTAAATTGGGAATTGTATTTCAACCCAGAACAAGAAATGTGCTTGAACGGACACTAAATAACTCGCCCAGCTACAGCACTAAGGACAGATTTAGCGGGATATAAATTTGAGGCCTAGTATTTAGGCGCTGGGTGACAGGTATGGGTTTAGTGCCAGAATTAGACTTGGAAATACACAGTAGCGGGTGTGTGTGAAGTTATTCTGAATGACCCAATGTGCACCTTGAATATTATATACCCTTTTAGGGATAGATTTCAAATAGCTCTGATATAGCAGAAACCACTAAATTATGAAATTGCTAAATTGGGAATTGTATTTCAACCCAGAACAAGAAATGTGCTTGAACGGACACTAAATAACTCGCCCAGCTACAGCACTAAGGACAGATTTAGCGGGATATAAATTTGAGGCCTAGTATTTAGGCGCTGGGTGACAGGTATGGGTTTAGTGCCAGAATTAGACTTGGAAATACACAGTAGCGGGTGTGTGTGAAGTTATTCTGAATGACCCAATGTGCACCTTGAATATTATATACCCTTTTAGGGATAGATTTCAAATAGCTCTGATATAGCAGAAACCACTAAATTATGAAATTGCTAAATTGGGAATTGTATTTCAACCCAGAACAAGAAATGTGCTTGAACGGACACTAAATAACTCGCCCAGCTACAGCACTAAGGACAGATTTAGCGGGATATAAATTTGAGGCCTAGTATTTAGGCGCTGGGTGACAGGTATGGGTTTAGTGCCAGAATTAGACTTGGAAATACACAGTAGCGGGTGTGTGTGAAGTTATTCTGAATGACCCAATGTGCACCTTGAATATTATATACCCTTTTAGGGATAGATTTCAAATAGCTCTGATATAGCAGAAACCACTAAATTATGAAATTGCTAAATTGGGAATTGTATTTCAACCCAGAACAAGAAATGTGCTTGAACGGACACTAAATAACTCGCCCAGCTACAGCACTAGGGACAGATTTAGCTGGATATAAATTTGAGGCCTAGTATTTAGGCGCTGGGTGACAGGTATGGGTTTAGTGCCAGAATTAGACTTGGAAATACACAGTAGCGGGTGTGTGTGAAGTTATTCTGAATGACCCAATGTGCACCTTGAATATTATATACCCTTTTAGGGATAGATTTCAAATAGCTCTGATATAGCAGAAACCACTAAATTATGAAATTGCTAAATTGGGAATTGTATTTCAACCCAGAACAAGAAATGTGCTTGAACGGACACTAAATAACTCGCCCAGCTACAGCACTAAGGACAGATTTAGCGGGATATAAATTTGAGGCCTAGTATTTAGGCGCTGGGTGACCGGTATGGATTTAGTGACAGAATTAGACTGGGATATGGCCAAAAAATAAACAGACTATTGCTGGTTAAATGCACTTGGTGTGACAGCTTCACCCTGATGTAGGCTTTAGCCAAAAAACAACCACACCATTGAGGGTTAAATGCACTTGGTGACAGGCGCAGCTTGCCCCTGATTTTGTATATGGCCAAAAAATGAACAGACTATTGCTGGTTAAATGCACTTGGTGTGACAGCTTCACCCTGATGTAGGCTTTAGCCAAAAAACAACCACACCATTGAGGGTTAAATGCACTTGGTCGCAGCTTGTGCTGGCGCACCACAAGACACAAAATGGCCGCCGATCACCCCAGAAAAATGTGACTAACAAACGGTCTGGGCAGCCTAAAAACAGTGAGCAATTGAGGATCAGCAGCTCAATGATCCACAGCTGCAGATCGATCAGTTAATCAAGTCCTTTGGAGGAGTTAATCTGCCTAATCTCGCCCTACTGTCGCAGCCGCAACCTCTCCCTACGCTAATCAGAGCAGAGTGACGGGCGGCGCTATGTGACTCCAGCTTAAATAGAGGCTGGGTCACATGGTGCTCTGGCCAATCACAGCCATGCCAATAGTAGGCATGGCTGTGATGGCCTCTTGGGGCAAGTAGTATGACGCTTGTTGATTGGCTGCTTTGCAGCCTTTCAAAAAGCGCCAAGAAAGCGTCACAAAAGCGCGAAGAAAGCGACGAACACCGAACCCGAACCCGGACTTTTACGAAAATGTCCGGGTTCGGGTCCGTGTCACGGACACCCCAAAATTCGGTACGAACCCGAACTATACAGTTCGAGTTCGCTCATCCCTAGTCTTGAATAGGGATGAGCGAACTCGAACTGTATAGTTCGGGTTCGTACCGAATTTTGGGGTGTCCGTGACACGGACCCGAACCCGGACATTTTCGTAAAAGTCCGGGTTCGGGTTCGGTGTTCGTCGCTTTCTTCGCGCTTTTGTGACGCTTTCTTGGCGCTTTTTGAAAGGCTGCAAAGCAGCCAATCAACAAGCGTCATACTACTTGCCCCAAGAGGCCATCACAGCCATGCCTACTATTGGCATGGCTGTGATTGGCCAGAGCACCATGTGACCCAGCCTCTATTTAAGCTGGAGTCACATAGCGCCGCCCGTCACTCTGCTCTGATTAGCGTAGGGAGAGGTTGCGGCTGCGACAGTAGGGCGAGATTAGGCAGATTAACTCCTCCAAAGGACTTGATTAACTGATCGATCTGCAGCTGTGGATCATTGAGCTGCTGATCCTCAATTGCTCACTGTTTTTAGGCTGCCCAGACCGTTTGTCAGTCACATTTTTCTGGGGTGATCGGCGGCCATTTTGTGTCTTGTGGTGCGCCAGCACAAGCTGCGACCAAGTGCATTTAACCCTCAATGGTGTGGTTGTTTTTTGGCTAAAGCCTACATCAGGGTGAAGCTGTCACACCAAGTGCATTTAACCAGCAATAGTCTGTTCATTTTTTGGCCATATACAAAATCAGGGGCAAGCTGCGCCTGTCACCAAGTGCATTTAACCCTCAATGGTGTGGTTGTTTTTTGGCTAAAGCCTACATCAGGGTGAAGCTGTCACACCAAGTGCATTTAACCAGCAATAGTCTGTTCATTTTTTGGCCATATACTAAATCAGGGGCAAGCTGCGCCTGTCACCAAGTGCATTTAACCCTCAATGGTGTGGTTGTTTTTTGGCTAAAGCCTACATCAGGGTGAAGCTGTCACACCAAGTGCATTTAACCAGCAATAGTCTGTTTATTTTTTGGCCATATCCCAGTCTAATTCTGTCACTAAATCCATACCGGTCACCCAGCGCCTAAATACTAGGCCTCAAATTTATATCCCGCTAAATCTGTCCTTAGTGCTGTAGCTGGGCGAGTTATTTAGTGTCCGTTCAAGCACATTTCTTGTTCTGGGTTGAAATACAATTCCCAATTTAGCAATTTCATAATTTAGTGGTTTCTGCTATATCAGAGCTATTTGAAATCTATCCCTAAAAGGGTATATAATATTCAAGGTGCACATTGGGTCATTCAGAATAACTTCACACACACCCGCTACTGTGTATTTCCAAGTCTAATTCTGGCACTAAACCCATACCTGTCACCCAGCGCCTAAATACTAGGCCTCAAATTTATATCCAGCTAAATCTGTCCCTAGTGCTGTAGCTGGGCGAGTTATTTAGTGTCCGTTCAAGCACATTTCTTGTTCTGGGTTGAAATACAATTCCCAATTTAGCAATTTCATAATTTAGTGGTTTCTGCTATATCAGAGCTATTTGAAATCTATCCCTAAAAGGGTATATAATATTCAAGGTGCACATTGGGTCATTCAGAATGACTTCACACACACCCGCTACTGTGTATTTCCAAGTCTAATTCTGGCACTAAACCCATACCTGTCACCCAGCGCCTAAATACTAGGCCTCAAATTTATATCCCGCTAAATCTGTCCCTAGTGCTGTAGCTGGGCGAGTTATTTAGTGTCCGTTCAAGCACATTTCTTGTTCTGGGTTGAAATACAATTCCCAATTTAGCAATTTCATAATTTAGTGGTTTCTGCTATATCAGAGCTATTTGAAATCTATCCCTAAAAGGGTATATAATATTCAAGGTGCACATTGGGTCATTCAGAATAACTTCACACACACCCGCTACTGTGTATTTCCAAGTCTAATTCTGGCACTAAACCCATACCTGTCACCCAGCGCCTAAATACTAGGCCTCAAATTTATATCCAGCTAAATCTGTCCCTAGTGCTGTAGCTGGGCGAGTTATTTAGTGTCCGTTCAAGCACATTTCTTGTTCTGGGTTGAAATACAATTCCCAATTTAGCAATTTCATAATTTAGTGGTTTCTGCTATATCAGAGCTATTTGAAATCTATCCCTAAAAGGGTATATAATATTCAAGGTGCACATTGGGTCATTCAGAATAACTTCACACACACCCGCTACTGTGTATTTCCAAGTCTAATTCTGGCACTAAACCCATACCTGTCACCCAGCGCCTAAATACTAGGCCTCAAATTTATATCCCGCTAAATCTGTCCTTAGTGCTGTAGCTGGGCGAGTTATTTAGTGTCCGTTCAAGCACATTTCTTGTTCTGGGTTGAAATACAATTCCCAATTTAGCAATTTCATAATTTAGTGGTTTCTGCTATATCAGAGCTATTTGAAATCTATCCCTAAAAGGGTATATAATATTCAAGGTGCACATTGGGTCATTCAGAATAACTTCACACACACCCGCTACTGTGTATTTCCAAGTCTAATTCTGGCACTAAACCCATACCTGTCACCCAGCGCCTAAATACTAGGCCTCAAATTTATATCCCGCTAAATCTGTCCCTAGTGCTGTAGCTGGGCGAGTTATTTAGTGTCCGTTCAAGCACATTTCTTGTTCTGGGTTGAAATACAATTCCCAATTTAGCAATTTCATAATTTAGTGGTTTCTGCTATATCAGAGCTATTTGAAATCTATCCCTAAAAGGGTATATAATATTCAAGGTGCACATAGGGTCATTCAGAATAACTTCACACACCCGCTACTGTGCATTTCCAAATCTAATTCTGTCACTAAACCCATACCTGTCACCCAGCGCCTAAATACTAGGCCTCAAATTTATATCCCGCTAAATCTCTCGTTACCGCTGTCCTGTTGTGGCTGGGAAAGTTATTTAGTGTCCGTCAAAGCACATTTTTTGTTCTGGGTTGAAATACAATTCCCAATTTAGCAATTTCATAATTTAGTCGTTTCTGCTATATCAGAGCTATTTGAAATCTATCCCTAAAAGGGTAGATCATATTGAAGGTGCACATAGGGTCATTCAGAATAACTTCACACACACGCTTCTGTGCATTTCCAAGTCTAATTCTGTCACTAAATCCATACCGGTCACCCAGCGCCTAAATACTAGGCCTCAAATTTATATCCCGCTGAATTTGAATACAATACATTGGGCCAAATAATATATTTGTTGTTGTGGTGAACCATAACAATGAGAAAAACATCTAGTAAGGGACGCGGACGTGGACATGGTCGTGGTGGTGTTAGTGGACCCTCTGGTGCTGGGAGAGGACGTGGCCGTTCTGCCACATCCACACGTCCTAGTGTACCAACTACCTCAGGTCCCAGTAGCCGCCAGAATTTACAGCGATATATGGTGGGGCCCAATGCCGTTCTAAGGATGGTAAGGCCTGAGCAGGTACAGGCATTAGTCAATTGGGTGGCCGACAGTGGATCCAGCACGTTCACATTATCTCCCACCCAGTCTTCTGCAGAAAGCGCACAGATGGCGCCTGAAAACCAACCCCATCAGTCTGTCACATCACCCCCATGCATACCAGGGAAACTGTCTCAGCCTCAAGTTATGCAGCAGTCTCTTATGCTGTTTGAAGACTCCGCTGGCAGGGTTTCCCAAGGGCATCCACCTAGCCCTTCCCCAGCGGTGAAAGACATAGAATGCACTGACGCACAACCACTTATGTTTCCTGATGATGAGGACATGGGAATACCACCTCAGCATGTCTCTGATGATGACGAAAAACAGGTGCCAACTGCTGCGTCTTTCTGCAGTGTGCAGACTGAACAGGAGGTCAGGGATCAAGACTGGGTGGAAGACGATGCAGGGGACGATGAGGTCCTAGACCCCACATGGAATGAAGGTCGTGCCACTGACTTTCACAGTTCGGAGGAAGAGGCAGTGGTGAGACCGAGCCAACAGCGTAGCAAAAGAGGGAGCAGTGGGCAAAAGCAGAACACCCGCCGCCAAGAGACTCCGCCTGCTACTGACCGCCGCCATCTGGGACCGAGCACCCCAAAGGCAGCTTCAAGGAGTTCCCTGGCATGGCACTTCTTCAAACAATGTGCTGACGACAAGACCCGAGTGGTTTGCACGCTGTGCCATCAGAGCCTGAAGCGAGGCATTAACGTTCTGAACCTGAGCACAACCTGCATGACCAGGCACCTGCATGCAAAGCATGAACTGCAGTGGAGTAAACACCTTAAAACCAAGGAAGTCACTCAGGCTCCCCCTGCTACCTCTTCTGCTGCTGCCGCCTCGGCCTATTCTGCTGCTGCCGCCTCGGCCTCTTCCTCCGCCTCTGGAGGAACGTTGGCACCTGCCGCCCAGCAAACAGGGGATGTACCACCAACACCACCACCACCACCTCCGTCACCAAGCGTCTCAACCATGTCACACGCCAGCGTTCAGCTCTCCATCTCACAAACATTTGATAGAAAGCGTAAATTCCCACCTAGCCACCCTCGATCCCTGGCCCTGAATGCCAGCATTTCTAAACTACTGGCCTATGAAATGCTGTCATTTAGGCTGGTGGACACAGACTGCTTCAAACAGCTCATGTCGCTTGCTGTCCCACAGTATGTTGTTCCCAGCCGGCACTACTTCTCCAAGAGAGCCGTGCCTTCCCTGCACAACCAAGTATCCGATAAAATCAAGTGTGCACTGCGCAACGCCATCTGTGGCAAGGTCCACCTAACCACAGATACGTGGACCAGTAAGCACGGCCAGGGACGCTATATCTCCCTAACTGCACACTGGGTAAATGTAGTGGCAGCTGGGCCCCAGGCGGAGAGCTGTTTGGCGCACGTCCTTCCGCCGCCAAGGATCGCAGGGCAACATTCTTTGCCTCCTGTTGCCACCTCCTCCTTCTCGGCTTCCTCCTCCTCTTCTTCCACCTGCTCATCCAGTCAGCCACACACCTTCACCACCAACTTCAGCACAGCCCGGGGTAAACGTCAGCAGGCCATTCTGAAACTCATATGTTTGGGGGACAGGCCCCACACCGCACAGGAGTTGTGGCGGGGTATAGAACAACAGACCGACGAGTGGTTGCTGCCGGTGAGCCTCAAGCCCGGCCTGGTGGTGTGTGATAATGGGCGAAATCTCGTTGCAGCTCTGGGACTAGCCAATTTGACGCACATCCCTTGCTTGGCGCATGTGCTGAATTTGGTGGTGCAGAAGTTCATTCACAACTACCCCGACATGTCAGAGCTGCTGCATAAAGTGCGGGCCGTCTGTTCGCGCTTCCGGCGTTCACATCCTGCTGCTGCTCGCCTGTCTGCGCTACAGCGTAACTTCGGCCTTCCCGCTCACCGCCTCATATGCGACGTGCCCACCAGGTGGAACTCCACCTTGCACATGCTGGACAGACTGTGCGAGCAGCAGCAGGCCATAGTGGAGTTTCAGCTGCAGCACGCACGGGTCAGTCGCACTACAGAACAGCACCACTTCACCACCAATGACTGGGCCTCCATGCGAGACCTGTGTGCCCTGTTGCGCTGTTTCGAGTACTCCACCAACATGGCCAGTGGCGATGACACCGTTATCAGCGTTACAATACCACTTCTATGTCTCCTTGAGAAAACACTTAGGGCGATGATGGAAGAGGAGGTGGCCCAGGAGGAGGAGGAGGAGGAGGAGGAAGAGGGGTCATTTTTAGCACTTTCAGGCCAGTCTCTTCGAAGTGACTCAGAGGGAGGTTTTTGGCAACAGCAGAGGCCAGGTACAAATGTGGCCAGCCAGGGCCCACTACTGGAGGACGAGGAGGACGAGGATGAGGAGGAGGTGGAGGAGGATGAGGATGAAGCATGGTCACAGCGGGGTGGCACCCAACGCAGCTCGGGTCCATCACTGGTGCGTGGCTGGGGGGAAAGGCAGGACGATGACGATACGCCTCCCACAGAGGACAGCTTGTCCTTACCCCTGGGCAGCCTGGCACACATGAGCGACTACATGCTGCAGTGCCTGCGCAACGACAGCAGAGTTGCCCACATTTTAACCTGTGCGGACTACTGGGTTGCCACCCTGCTGGATCCACGCTACAAAGACAATGTGCCCACCTTACTTCCTGCACTGGAGCGTGATAGGAAGATGCGCGAGTACAAGCGCACGTTGGTAGACGCGCTACTGAGAGCATTCCCAAATGTCACAGGGGAACAAGTGGAAGCCCAAGGCCAAGGCAGAGGAGGAGCAAGAGGTCGCCAAGGCAGCTGTGTCACGGCCAGCTCCTCTGAGGGCAGGGTTAGCATGGCAGAGATGTGGAAAACTTTTGTCAACACGCCACAGCTAACTGCACCACCACCTGATACGCAACGTGTTAGCAGGAGGCAACATTTCACTAACATGGTGGAACAGTACGTGTGCACACCCCTCCACGTACTGACTGATGGTTCGGCCCCATTCAACTTCTGGGTCTCTAAATTGTCCACGTGGCCAGAGCTAGCCTTTTATGCCTTGGAGGTGCTGGCCTGCCCGGCAGCCAGCGTTTTGTCTGAACGTGTATTCAGCACGGCAGGGGGCGTCATTACAGACAAACGCAGCCGCCTGTCTACAGCCAATGTGGACAAGCTGACGTTCATAAAAATGAACCAGGCATGGATCCCACAGGACCTGTCCGTCCCTTGTCCAGATTAGACATTAACTACCTCCCCATAACCATATATTATTGGACTCCAGGGCACTTCCTCATTCAATCCTATTTTTATTTTCATTTTACCATTATATTGCGAGGCTACCCAAAGTTGAATGAACCTCTCCTCTGCCTGTGTGCTAGGCCTAAATATATGCCAATGGACTGTTGCAGTGGTGGCTGACGTGAAGCCTCATTCTCTGCTATGACATGCAGACTGATTCTCTGCTGACATGAAGACAGATTCTCTGTTACGGGACCTCCCTCCTCTGCCTGGGTGCTGGGCCTAAATATATGCCAATGGACTGTTGCAGTGGTGGCTGACATGAAGCCTGATTCTCTGCTATGACATGCAGACTAATTCTCTGCTGACATGAAGCCAGATTGTCTGTTACGGGACCTCTCTCCTCTGCCTGGGTGCTGGGCCTAAATTTATGACAATGGACTGTTGCAGTGGTGGCTGACGTGAAGCCTGATTCTCTGCTATGACATGCAGACTGATTCTCTGCTGACATGAAGCCAGATTGTCTGTTACGGGACCTCTCTGCTCTGCCTGTGTGCTAGGCCTAAATATATGCCAATGGACTGTTGCAGTGGTGGGTGACGTGAAGCCTCATTCTCTGCTATGACATGCAGACTGATTCTCTGCTGACATGAAGACAGATTCTCTGTTACGGGACCTCCCTCCTCTGCCTGGGTGCTGGGCCTAAATATATGCCAATGGACTGTTGCAGTGGTGGCTGACGTGAAGCCTCATTCTCTGCTATGACATGCAGACTGATTCTCTGCTGACATGAAGCCAGATTGTCTGTTACGGGACCTCTCTGCTCTGCCTGTGTGCTAGGCCTAAATATATGCCAATGGACTGTTGCAGTGGTGGGTGACGTGAAGCCTCATTCTCTGCTATGACATGCAGACTGATTCTCTGCTGACATGAAGACAGATTCTCTGTTACGGGACCTCCCTCCTCTGCCTGGGTGCTGGGCCTAAATATATGCCAATGGACTGTTGCAGTGGTGGCTGACATGAAGCCTGATTCTCTGCTATGACATGCAGACTAATTCTCTGCTGACATGAAGCCAGATTGTCTGTTACGGGACCTCTCTCCTCTGCCTGGGTGCTGGGCCTAAATTTATGACAATGGACTGTTGCAGTGATGGCTGACGTGAAGCCTGATTCTCTGCTATGACATGCAGACTGATTCTCTGCTGACATGAAGCCAGATTGTCTGTTACGGGACCTCTCTGCTCTGCCTGTGTGCTAGGCCTAAATATATGCCAATGGACTGTTGCAGTGGTGGCTGACGTGAAGCCTCATTCTCTGCTATGACATGCAGACTGATTCTCTGCTGACATGAAGCCTGATTGTCTGTTACGGGACCTCTCTGCTCTGCCTGTGTGCTAGGCCTAAATATATGCCAATGGACTGTTGCAGTGGTGGCTGACGTGAAGCCTGATTCTCTGCTATGACATGCAGACTGATTCTCTGCTGACATGAAGCCAGATTGTCTGTTACGGGACCTCTCTGCTCTGCCTGTGTGCTAGGCCTAAATATATGCCAATGGACTGTTGCAGTGGTGGGTGACGTGAAGCCTCATTCTCTGCTATGACATGCAGACTGATTCTCTGCTGACATGAAGACAGATTCTCTGTTACGGGACCTCCCTCCTCTGCCTGGGTGCTGGGCCTAAATATATGCCAATGGACTGTTGCAGTGGTGGCTGACATGAAGCCTGATTCTCTGCTATGACATGCAGACTAATTCTCTGCTGACATGAAGCCAGATTGTCTGTTACGGGACCTCTCTCCTCTGCCTGGGTGCTGGGCCTAAATTTATGACAATGGACTGTTACAGTGGTGGCTGACGTGAAGCCTGATTCTCTGCTATGACATGCAGACTGATTCTCTGCTGACATGAAGCCAGATTGTCTGTTACGGGACCTCTCTGCTCTGCCTGTGTGCTAGGCCTAAATATATGCCAATGGACTGTTGCAGTGGTGGCTGACGTGAAGCCTCATTCTCTGCTATGACATGCAGACTGATTCTCTGCTGACATGAAGCCAGATTGTCTGTTACGGGACCTCTCTGCTCTGCCTGTGTGCTAGGCCTAAATATATGCCAATGGACTGTTGCAGTGGTGGGTGACGTGAAGCCTCATTCTCTGCTATGACATGCAGACTGATTCTCTGCTGACATGAAGCCAGATTCTCTGTTACGGGACCTCTCTGCTCTGCCTGTGTGCTAGGCCTAAATATATGCCAATGGACTGTTGCAGTGGTGGCTGACGTGAAGCCTCATTCTCTGCTATGACATGCAGACTAATTCTCTGCTGACATGAAGACAGATTCTCTGTTACGGGACCTCTCTCCTCTGCCTGGGTGCCGGGGCCTAAATATCTGAGAATGGACTGTTCCAGTGGTGGGTGACGGGAAGCCAGATTCTCTGCTATGGAACCTCTCTCCAATTGATTTTGGTTAATTTTTATTTATTTAATTTTTATTTTAATTCATTTCCCTATCCACATTTGTTTGCAGGGGATTTACCTACATGTTGCTGCCTTTTGCAGCCCTCTAGCTCTTTCCTGGGCTGTTTTACAGCCTTTTTAGTGCCGAAAAGTTCGGGTCCCCATTGACTTCAATGGGGTTCGGGTTCGGGACGAAGTTCGGATCGGGTTCGGATCCCGAACCCGAACATTTCCGGGATGTTCGGCCGAACTTCTCGAACCCGAACATCCAGGTGTTCGCTCAACTCTAGTCTTGAAGGCTCAGCCGGGTTGAACCCCCTATGATGCACCAGCTGGGCCTGGACCAACACATTCACCCCCAGTCTTGCCAGAATCTCACCCTTGACTTTCTGGTAGTCGGCTGCTTGATTGTCCGGCAAGTTGAAATACACCCGCTGGGAATCTGATGCCAGGAACGGAGAGACAACCTCAGCCCACTGGTCACTGGGTAGATCTTCCCTGATGGACACTTTCTCATACACCGCCAGGTAAGTTTCGATGTCGTCTGCAGGGGTCATCTTAGGAATCGCGGCATGGACTGCTTTCTGGGCATCGTGGACGCTTGGGGTTGCTTCTTCTGTCTGCAAAGCCATCACGTGTTGTAGCAGCAACTAGTTAGTCTCCCGCTGCTACTTATTAGCCTCGCGTTGCTGCAGACTAGCCTCCATGAGCGCCTTCACAACAGCCTCCATTTTGTCGTGGGGCACTGCTTGTAATACAGCTGGTTTAATGTACGACATACTACCGTGCCTAGAAAATGCAGAAACCCAAAAAATCTGCGTTTACGCCAGCCTCAATGCTCATGCACGCATCCTCCACCATTTGTGGGGTTTCGCTCTGGTAGACAGGATTAGCGGACGCAGTATAGAGGCAACAACAAGTTATTTGGATCAAACAGTTCAGTGTTTTATTCACACTTTAGGCAAGTGACAAAACAAGCAGTCACAATCAAGCAAAAAGTCATCTTGCGGTGTTGGTGTTAATTCACACCATGCGGCAATTCTGCCTCAAAGAGTCCTTGCTGATAGCAGCACCAACCTATTTTCACACCAAACAGGTAGCAAGCCTTCATCCAGACACAAGGCTCCCAGATCCCAACACAGAGACACAACTTCTGAGCTCAGCTGCCTCTTTAAGGATAGCCAGGTGCTGCAGATCAGACGTGCACAGCGGTCAGGACTCTTGATCATTCCTCTTTACAGAACTGTTTCAGTTCAGCAATATTCTTGAGATGTCTGTTGTGAATCACTTTCTTGAGGTCATGCCACAGTGGGTTGAGGTCAGGACTCTGACTGGGCCACTCCAGAAGGTATATTTTTCTTCTCTTTAAGCCATTCTGTTGTTGATTTACTTCTATGTTTTGGGTTGTTGTCCTGTTGCAACACACATCTTCTGTTGAGCTTCAGCGGTTGGACAGAAGGCCTTAAGTTCTCCTGCAAAATGTCTGTCTTAAAAACTTGGGAATTAATTTTTCCTTTAATGATAGCAATCCGTCCAGGCCCTGATGCAGCAAAGCAGCCCCAAATCATGATGCTCCCACCACCATACTACACAGTTGGGATGAGGTTTTTATGTTGGTGTTCTGTGACTCTTTTTCTCCACACATAGTGTTGTGTGTTTCTTCCAAAAACTTTGGTTTCATCTGTCCATAGAATATTTTGCCAGTACTGCTGTAGAACATCCAGGTGCTCTTGTGCAAACTGTAAACGTGCAGCAATATTTTTTTTTCGACAGCAGTGGCTTCCTCTGTGGTATCCTCCCGTGAAATCCATTCTTGTTTAGTGTTTTACATATCATAGATTCGCTAACAGAGACATTAGCATATGCCAGAAGCCTTTGTAAGTCTTTAGCTGACACTCTAGGATTCTTCTTCACCTCATTAAGCAGTCTGCGCTGTGCTCTTGCAGTCATCTTTACAGGACGGCCATTCCTAGTGCTGAACTTTCTCCATTTATAGACAATTTGTCTTACCATGGACTGATGAACAGCAAGGCTTTTGGAGATACTTTTATAACCCTTTCCAGCTTTATGTAAGTCAACAATTCTTAATCATAGGTCTTCTGAGAGCTCTTTTGTGTGGGGCATCTTTTACATCAGGCAATGCTTCTTGTGAAAAGCAAACCCAGAACTGGTGTGTGTTTTTTATAGGGCAGGGCAGGTGTAACCAACACCTCGAATCTCATCTCATTGATTGGACTCCAGTTGGCTGACACCTCACTCCAATTAGCTTTTGGAGATGTCATTAGTCTAGGGGTTCACATACTTTTTCCATCTGCACTGTGAATGTTTGCACGGTGTGTTCAATAAAAACATGATAACATTTAATTCTTTGTGTATTATTAGTTTAAGCAGACTGTGATTGTCTATTGTTGTGACTTAGATGAAGATCAGATCACATTTTATGACCAATTTGTGCAGAATTCCATATCATTCCAAAGGGTTCACATACTTTTTCTTGCAACTGTATATATATATATTGTATATCCACAAACTACAAAAAAAATAAAAAATTGGGATATTTGGCTTGTGGGCGACATTTCAGGATGAACCTTAATTGCACTGTAACCTTTACAGATGAACTTAATGTGACCTTTTCTGAACTTCTGAATGCACATGTCTAATTGTTCAGTGTTTCAGTACTTTTTGCAAAACTTGCTGTTCTCCAACAAGGAGCTTATCGTCAAAATTCATAGCAGGTGTTTGATCCATGAATCGCCGAATACATTTCCTGGTTCAATTAGAATTGTATGTAAACAGTCCTCCTCATCATGCTGTTCACATTTTGACATCAGAAAAAAGTGGCCAATGAGCTTAGAGTGTCACAGAGTGTCATCAGAAGGTTGCAACAGAGATACAGAGAGAAAGGCATAGAAGTGGATTCCCTTTGGTCACATCCCACACTGATGAGCACTTCATAGTGAACACTGCCCTGCAAAATCGTACGATGAATGCCACACAACTCCAGGCATATTTAAGGGAGGTGAGGGGCACCCAATTGTCACATTAGACCAATAGAAACCATTTAAATAAATGTGGTCTGCATGATAGATGACCTGCAAGGTTACCACCCTAACCACAGGTGTCATCGTCTTGCATGGGCCAGGGAGCATCTACGCTGGATGAGGGACCAGTAGGCCTCAGTGCTGTTCACTGATGAGCAGAAATGATGGCGGCCAGCGATGTTGGAGACGTTAAGGAGAGCCTTATGTATCCGCCACGGCTTGCCTTTGGTGGTGGTGGTGTTAAAGTGTGGGCAGGTGTGCCTAGTCAATTTTGAACTGCCCTACACTTTATGAATGGTACAGTGACAAACCCATACTACTTGAATTACATCATCAATCCAGTCATCGTGCCTCTGCATGAAAAACACAGACCTAATTTAATTTTCATGGACAACAATGCACCAGCTCATTGAGGTCACATCATTAGGAAACGCCTGCTAGAGACTGAGTTTCCTCAAAAGGAGTGGCCAGCACTTTCTCCAGACCTGAATGCCATTGAAAACCTATGGGATCAGCCGTGTAGAGGCTCATAATTTTGTACCTCAGAAGCTCAGTGATCAGAAGGCCGCCCTTCAAGAAGAGTGGGATGCCATGCCTCAGCAGACAATAAGTCAACTTGTGAATAGCATGAGACATCGTTGTCAAGCTATAATTGATACTCAAGGCCACATGACAAGTTTTTGAGACATTGACATTTTTGTGGGGGTATACCCACCACTGTTGACTTTTGTTTCAAAAAATTGTTTGAGATGAGGAAATAACCATTGCATGCTTCTATGTAAATGCCATACTTTCATGATATAATACACTGTAGCGTGACCTTCTACATTTCCATAAATTTCACCCGCCAAATATTCTTAACCTTTTGTGAGTAGTGCATATAGATAGATATATCTATTTTTTATTGGAGGTAGAACACTTGAATTTTATTTTAGTATTGCCAGCTACCTGATTACAATGGTCAGTTAAATTTCATGAGCAGTTTATCAATCTTGGCTTGCCATGTTATAAGTTCCACTTAAAGGGGTTCTCTGGGATATTTGATATTGGTGGTCTAATTTTCTCTAAATTTAATGGCCATCAGATGAAGTCAGTACTAGTTTCATAACAAATAAACTAATGGTCAATCTCTATACATATACCCCAATACATAGATATTAGTCCACTCTGTGACAAATGACTGATATAATTTCAAGCAAATAACTTTAAATATATTTTAATATAGACATGCTAAGACTATGGCATGGTACAAGGGATTATAACAAAAGAGCTTAGCTACAAATCTTTACTGATGTTTAATTTTAATAGAGTATATTGTATATTTTGTAGAACAGTATGTCTTCAGGTTCTGTACTGTTACTATATAATTATTCATTGACTCTGATTATAGTATCACATAACACTATTAATGTATATGTGCACAGCATACTAAACCATGTAATCCATCTGTGATCACTACATCTTGGGTATGACAGACCTAAAACCAATGTTGTTCAACTGTAAAAATGTATAATTGTATTCCATAAATAGCATACTGTAGATATTTTACTAATAGAAGAACACTACAGCAGTGATTGGAGAGATACTCTATGTCTGGCACATATCTTGGCCTCTGACATGCAACTGTTGGTTAGGAGACATGTCTCCTGGTGGTGGAGGGTTAGAGGGGCAGAGATGCTAATAGTGTACTTTAGCAGTAACTCTGGTGTATTTAGTTGGGGTGGAAGATTACATTGTGATTCTGTGGTGGCAATCTTATCTATGAGACAGATATCTATTCAGCAAAGACTCACTGATATACAAAGATCTAGAGCATGGGTACTCATCTGCAGCTGTCCGGGCCCCGGCAGTGGCGTGCTAAGTGGGGTGCCGCTCTCAGGGGGTGCTAGAGTCCAGAAGCAATGAGCGCTTCCATCATTGCTGGAGCACAGGGAGCTGATGTCCTGTCATTCATCGCTCTGCTCCCCGCGCTCCTCCCCTCCTTCATGCCCGCAGCCACAGAATGGTGAAGCAGAAAGACTTTTCCCCACTCCACCATTCAGCCTGCAGGCACAGATCGAGCTGCCGGCCTGTGTATGAGAAGCCTGTAGCCTGGAAATCTGCATAAGCTCCACCCACACAGTGCTGCAGAGCGATATTTACCTGCAGGGGAGAGAGGACCGTGAGCTTCAGGAACGGGACAAGGTGAGAAGTTACAGTGTTTTTTTTTTTTTTGTTTGTATTATTTTTTAACACAGAGAGGGCACAATGGGCATTTCTACTCTGGAGGGGGCAAAATGGGCATTGCTAATGTAAAGGGGCCACAATGGGCATTTCTACTATGGAGAGGGCACAGTGCACAGAGGGCATTACTACTCTGACGGGGGTACGTTGGAAAGAAGGCATTACTACTATGAAGGGGGCACAGAGGGCATTATTACTGTGAAGGGGGCACATTGGAAAAAAGGCATTACTACTATGAAGGGGGCAAAGAGGGCATTATTACTCTGAAGGGAGCACAATGGGCATTACTACTATTAAGAGGGCACAATGGGCATTATTACTATTAAAGGGGCACAATGGGCATTACTTTGAAGGGGGTACTTTTCTCTCTTCATACACGTTCACACAGTGTGCAGTCTGACATTCAGTATAAACTATTCCTGTCTTCCAAATAAGAGGACTGTTTTCTGTAGTCTAACTTGTTTATTGAAAAAATATATATATAAACTACACAGACGACACATATACAACACATATAATGGAGTCTTACATCATTGGATGGAGTAAAAAAGGTATAAAAGAGGGACACAAGGGGGAGGGGCCAATAAATGTGAATACATGTAGGGGAAGCAGCAAATGTAATAAAATAAAAAAATAGTGTGAACGCTACCCTAAGTTAGTAACAGAAAATGAAGGAAATAGATACTACAGCAGGTTTCCACACACAGGCAAAAAGCCTAGTAAAGTACATAACAATAGTGCCTCAGGTAGACCAGGAACCACATATACTCATTCAATTGTAAACCTACGTATTAATGGTCACATCACCCATCCAGTGTCTCTCACTTACCCTACGCTTTTCGCCGGATGGTGTCGTCACCTAGGTGCGTCTTATGGGCAGGTGCGTCTTATAGGGTGAAAAATACGGTACTTGAGTACCCCTGCTCTAGAAAAACTTCCCCATTGAAGTTACCAGGTTTTGATAGCACTACTCTGAAGTCCTTATTACTTACTACACCATTGTTACACAAGTGACATATTTCACTAAAGAAATCTGTTAGCTGCAGCAAGGGCAGACACAAACTTCACAGAGCCCCTGTGAAAAAAAATAAATAAAAATGTTGTGCAGGTAAAATAATTGTGCCCCTGCAGTTAATGCATTTCACCAAGGAGCTAATTAATATAAATGAATATTGGTTGAGAATAGCAGAATTCTTACAGTCTCCAGTCTGGCTCTCAACAAAAAATGTTGCTAGCTGAAATACTTCACCTATTTATCATCAGCAGCTAGAATTAAACAGCAGCTTTAACACATAAACCCCACCAGCCCACGTACAATTATGTCTCCCTCTCCCTACTATGTGGAAAGAGGAATCTCCCAAAGATAGAGAACCATCTCGCTAGCACCACCTTGTGAAAATGGCTCCCTATGAGTCAAAGTCTAACTTTTTAGCAGGCCTTGGGATATGATTAGGGAAAGTAGCCAAGCCAAATATTAGTTTCCCTTTTCATGTCCCAAGACTTGTTAAAAAGACAGACGTTGATGAATAGAGAACGACTTTCACAAGGTGGCACTAGTGAGATTGTTTTCTTTCTCTTCCATGGAGCATTGCCAATAAGTCTCTATGTACAGCTGGTCTCTTTAAGGAGAGCCAGTACCCTGCCTAAAAAGCTCCCACTTTTTAGAAAAATAGTAATGCTCACTATAGCTATTTTTTGCTTTACTTGATTATGCACCTTGACACTCCCTTAAAGAGGTTTCCAGGAGTAAAATATTGACAACTTATTTTTAGAATCATCAATATTAGATCATTGGGGATCTGACAATCAACACCCCCCCACACCATTTATTTGAAAAGTTTGAAGAGTCTATGGTGCTTGCACTGGTCACATGGCCTATCTGCAGCTCATGTTTTAGGTGCATTTTTACTGGTGTTTTTTGCTGCACCTTTTAGGCACAAAATACCAGCTCTAGATGCTACATTGAAGTGTATGAGAAATATTAAATGCAGGACCACCCTGCATTTTGTTTTGCTTATTTTTTTATTTCTTTTTTGGGTGTTTCTGTGGTGCATGCCATCATAGAATTTGTTTATGGTCCGTGGTAGCAGAATCCATAACTGGATTCTCTGATAACCTGAACCCGAACCTTGGATTCTAAACTTAAAACATAAGTTTGCTCAATGCTAGTGTCTTCTATTATGTATTATTTTACTTCATAGCATGCTCTGTGTGTGGCTTTTTTTTTCTCATTTTCATGGTGTTTTTTTCACCAATGCAATATTTTTATTCTTTTCTACAGAAGAAGCAACACTACTGGAGGATGTATGTGCTTAAGCACACTATTTGGTCAAAAACTTCTTTAACCCCATCTAGCAAAAGCCAGCTTGGACCAAACGCTGAAGGCCCATTTTTTTAAATATGGCAATAACTTTGCAACACTTTTACTTATCTAAGCAATTCTGAGACTGCTTTTTCATGACACATCATACGTCATGTTAGTGGTGAGTTTGGGTTGATACTTTATATCTTTATTTATTTAAAAAATCCCGAATTTGCTGAAAATTTCAAAACATTTTCAATTTTCTAAATTTTAGCTTTTAAGGCCCTATTCACTCGATCATATTTTTGCTCCACATCTGATCCACATTTTTTGCGGATTGGATGAGGACTCATTTATTTCAATGGGTGTGCAAAAAATGCAGATGGTACACTGGGGGAGATTAATTAAACTGATGTAAAGTAAAACTGACTTTGTTGCCCATAGCAAACATTCAGATCCCACCATTCATTTTTCACAGCTCCTTTGGAAAATTAAAGGTGGAATCTGATTGGTTGCCATGGGCAATTAAGCCAGTTCTACTTTACACCAGTTTGATAAATCTCCCCCAATGTGTGCTGTTTGCATTTCTATGTCCGTTCCACAACCTTGCAAAAAAAGATAGAACATGTCCTATTCTCTTCCGTTTTGCAAAAAAATAATAAAATAAAGCAACATGGACGTCACACAGATGTAATCCGTATATTTTGCGGTGAATGCACCCTAAGACTAATAGTGACACCTCATAAAATAGTCAGTAATTAACATCTACCATGTGTCTAATTTATGTTGGCATCATTTTGCAAAGAAGGATTTTAGAAGCAATGTTTAAAATTTTGAAAAAAATAAAATAAAAATTGACTTTTTTAAGGATTAATTCAGCAAGGAAGTTGCTTTGTGGGGAATACATAATAGAAGACACTAGCATTGAGCAAACTTATGTTTTAAGTTTAGCATGCAAGGTTCGGGTTTAGGTTATCAGAGAATGCAGTTATGGATTCTGCTACCACGGACCATAATCAAATTCTATGATGGCATGCACCACAGAAGCCTAAAATAGGCATTCTGTATTGCATTACATCATAATAGAAGTCTATGGCCAGCATAGACTGCTATTATGATGGAATACAATACGGAATGCCTTTTAGAGGCTTCCGTGGTTCATGCTGTCATAGAATTTTGTTAAGATCCGTGGTAGCAGAATCCAGAGTGAGATTCTCCAATAACCTAAACCCGAACCTTGGATGCTAAACTTAAAACACAAGTTCGCTCAACACTAGAAGTCACCCATAAATGACCACATTTTAAAAACTACACCCGTCAAATTATTCTAACCTGATTTTTAAATCTTTGCTAACCTTTCAAGTGACCCACAGGAATGAAAGCAAAATGAAGGTAAAATTTCAGTTTTTTTGTGGATTTTTCATTTTAATAAATTTTTTCCTGGAACATAGCAAAGGTTAACAGCCATAAAGACCACAATGTTTATTGCCCTGATTCTGAATCATGTTCCTCATAGCCCCCCAGTAGTAGTAAAGCTCCCCATAATACCCCCTAGTAGTAATAAATATCCTTATAATATGACAGTACATGAAATACCCCTGCTTAGTGCACGCAGTTGAGCTAATGTCCCCATAATGTATGCCAGTATAAAATACCCCTATATAATGCCCCAGTAAATGCTCTCATAGTGCTCCTCTCCCCCTTCCCATAGTGTCCCCCATAATGTGCCAGTAAAAAATGCCCCTTCTTAGTGCCACTAGATGCCCCAACAGTGCTCCACTCCCCCATAATGCCCTCAAATAATGCCCCACAGTGCCGCTCTCCCCTATAGTGCCTCCCATAATGTGGCAGTAAAAAATGCTCCCTTAGTGCCACCGGATGCCATAGAGCCCCCCACAATGTGCCAATAAAAAATGGCCCCTTTAGAGCCCCCATATCCCCATAGTGCCCCCAAATAATGCCCCTACAGTGCCACCAGATGCCGCATAGTGCCGCTCTCCCCTATAGTGACCCCCATAATGTGGAAATAAAAAAAGCCCCTTTAGAGCCCCCAGATGCCCCCATAGTGCTCCTCTTCCCCCATGGTGCTCCCCCATAATGTGCCAGTAAGAAATGCCCCCATAGTGCCCCCCAAAAATGATCAAAAAATAAATGCCCCCAGAGTGCCACCCCCATAGTGGCAGCTCCCCCCCCCAAAAAGAAAAAAAGAAAACACTAATACTTACCTTCATCAGCAGAGATGCGATGCAGGCCTCTTCCAGCCTATGTCACTGCTGTGTGCTGCCCGGCTCAGGCAGCGCGATGATAATAATGTCATCACGCCGCCTGAGCCGGCCTCTAATAGGCTGCAGGCATTAGTGCCTGCGGCCTATCAGAGGAACAGGGAAGGGAGACGCCTCTCCCTCCCCTGCACTGCCGCAGCACATTCATCTGTATCACTGTCCTGAGGACGGCGATACAAATGAATATGGAGATGAGCGCTTCAACAATGGAAGAGCTCATCTCCTACTGCCTCCCCACCGCCACCGTAAACCAACTAAAAGCAGGGCTGTGCCGCCTGTGGTGATCGGCGGTGCGCCCTGAGGGATAAAAAAAAAAAAAACATTTTGCACTGGTTGTAATGTCAGCACAATATAACAGTATGTTTTTTACATTTCTCCCTGCAGCCATTCTGATAAAATAAGCACTTTTATAATATGCTAATAAGCCTCTAGGTGCTATGTGGGCATACAATCAGCACCTAGAGGCTCCGTCTACTCACATTTTATCCCGCCCAGGTCCCCTGTTCTGCCCACCCCGCTCCTCTTGATTGATGTAGCGGTTCGCAGCATCGCTGGCAAAATCCTGTGCCTGCGTCATTCACTTTTGTATTCAGCGCAGTGAGTGAAGGCTGCTCTCCTGATGCCGGCTTCCTCACTGTGATATAGTCGGCGCAGGCGCAGTGAGGAATCCGGCACCAGGAGCGCATCATTCACTTACTGCGCCTACGCCGAGTACAGAAGTGAACAGCGCATGAGCGGGATTTCATCAACGATGATGCGAACCGTGACATTAATCAAGGGGAGCAGGACGGGCAGAACAGGGGACCTGGGCGGGATAGAGGGTGAGTAGACGGAGCCGCTAGGTGCTGATTCTACGCCCCCAATTAGCACCTAGAGGTGTATTAGCATATTATAAAAGTGCTTATTTTTTTTAGTATGGCTGCAGGCAGAAATGTAAAAAATGTAAAATAACATACTGTTATGTTATGTAATGTCAGTCAGCTACATAACAGTATTTCTGATGGTAAAAACCCTTTAATTGCACCACTGAACTCTCCAGAGCTTGCTCTATCTGAAGCTTGCTGTACTCAGTGGGTTGTTGAATAAGTGGAGTTAAAGAATCAGAGTTTAAGACAAGGAGCAAGAAACTAAGGTTTTATAGATTTTCCGTGTGTGTTGTTGGCTTGATTCTAGCTAGTCCTCCAACTGCAGCAGACAGGGGCTAAATCTTAACTTATATTTACTGTTTTCCTTCTTTACTATTCATCCCCATTTAAACATGTGCTCCATGAACAATGCTACTAAGTGTGTGTCCTGTGCAATGTATGCGTGCCTTTAAGAGCCATTCAAGAGTTAATACATTTGCACTAGATACAATCATGTTGCATATTTGGAAGCCCAGACCTTGGATCTAAATAAACAGCTTGAAATACTTAGGGGAATTGCAAAACTGGAGAGAGGCTTAGTGTCATGGTCTTACCTTCGTTTGACATGTGCTGGCGGCCATCTTGGTTTCTGGGTTTCTTGTAGCCTCCCACCCTGCGGCTTCTCCTTCCCACTGGGAGGAGCTGGATGCCTAGCTCATATATATATAAGGTCTGTGGCTTCAGTTCCTTGCTTGGTCTTCCTGTGTTCACATGCTTCTAAGACTGCTGCTGCTTCTGGTTCCTGATCCTGGCCTCGTCTGACTACCCCGTTGGTTCCTGATCCTGGCTTCGTCTGACTACCCCGTTGGTTCCTGATCCTGGCTTCGTCTGACTACCCCGTTGGTTCCTGATCCTGGCTTTGTCTGACCACCCTCCTGGTTCCTGACCTCTGTCTACGCAAGACCCTGCTTCGGTTTTGCCATCCGTTTGGACTTTTGCTACGGCTTGATTTCCAATAAAGCCTTCTTATTTCCACTCATCTCTGTTGTACGTCTGGTTCATGGTTCCATGACATTAGGACCAAGCCATGAATTCTGACGGTACAGGGCCATCCTCGCTACCCACGCTGGTTGCCAGACTTGATCAGCAGGATCACCTGTTGGGTCGGTTCGCTGTGGCGTTGCAAACCCTGCTTGAACGCACGGCTCATTTCGCTTCCGTTGCCGATGGGTCGGTTGTCGCTCCTGGGCCCGCTCCTACTGCCGCCCCGGTTGTTGCGCCAGAGTCTACCGCTACACCTGTTGCTGCGCCTGCGGTGTCTCGGGGTATGACCGGTTCTGCCCCCCTTCCACAGCGCTTTGGGGGAGAGCCAACTCAGTGCCGAGGTTTCCTTAACCAGGTGGGCATTTATTTCGAGTTGCTGCCACATGCCTTTCCTACTGAGAGATCAAAGGTGGGCTTCTTGATCTCGCTGCTCTCGGACAAGGCCTTGGCCTGGGCCAGCCCTTTATGGGAGAACAACAATCCGGTGGTTGCCGAGTTTTCCGGTTTTGTTGCTTCTCTTCGGAAGGTATTCGATGTGCCGGCTCGTGCTGCCTCTGCTGCGAAGCTCCTTATGTCCATCAGACAGGGTTCACGATCCGTAGCTGAATACGCCATTGAGTTTCGTACCCTGGCAGCAGAGGTGGGCTGGAATAATGAGGCTCTGGTCGCTGCTTTCTCTCATGGTCTCTCGGATGCCTTGAAGGATGAGGTTGCAGCTAAGGACCTACCAGTGGAGCTCGAGTCTCTTATTTCTTTCCTGATTTTGATTGACACCAGACTCAGGGAGAGACCTTCCTTTAAGGAGAGCCTGCGGAGGTCTCCTAACAGATTGGCGCCTACGTTTGCTGTCCCACCCGTGCCTCCCTCTCCTCCCACGCCTCCTGGGGATGACTTGTCTGGGGGTGAACCCATGCAGCGGGGGTTTGCTCGCCTGTCCGAGGGAAGAGGGCACTCCGGAGACGCGAGGGCCGATGCATGTACTGTGGTCTCGGTGGGCATTTTCGGTTGGCATGTCCGAACCGTCCGGGAGAACGCTCGCACCTGAGGTCCTGTCGGGGGCAGATCTTGGGTGGAGTCTCCTCGTCCCCGGTTTCCCGTGTTGACAAACCACTGATCACGGTTGTCCTCTCCTGGGTCGGGGGCTCGGTGACGACCCAGGCGTTGGTGGACTCTGGTGCTGGTGGTTTGTTCATTGATAGAGTGTTCGTTGCCGCCAATTCCATTCCTCTGCAGCCTCGAGGTTCCCCACTGGTTCTTGAGGCGATAGACGGCAGACCCCTTCTGCCGCCACACGTGACTCATGAGACCCTTCCAGTGGGGATAGCCATTGGTGCCGTTCACAGAGAGTCGGTCTGTCTCCAGGTTATTTCGTCTCCACACTACTCGGTGGTCTTGGGGTACCCCTGGCTCCAGAAGCATAACCCGACTTTCGATTGGAGATCGGTCGGGATCCTCTCGTGGTCACCGCAGTGTGGGGTTAGTTGCATCCATGGGCCTGTCAAGTTGCTGTGTACTTCCTCGGACTCTCTGTTGCCTCCTGAATACGAAGAGTACCGGGATGTATTCGATAAGGTGCGCGCGGTTGCCCTACCTCCGCACCGCCCATACGATTGTGCCTTAGAGTTACAATCCAGTGCCGTTCCTCCTCGTGGCAAAGTCTATCCACTGTCGGTAGCGGAGAATGAGACCATGGAGGAGTACGTGAGGGAGGCGCTTTCATGCGGACACATTCGCAAATCCTCGTCCCCGGCAGGGGCTGGATTTTTCTTTGTGAAAAAGAAGGGCGGTGAGTTGAGGCCTTGCATCGATTACAGGGGTCTCAATCGCATCACGATCAAGAACGCTTACCCGATACCCTTGATTTCCGAGCTGTTCGATCGCCTCAAAGGGGCCACGGTCTTTACCAAACTCGACCTGAGGGCGGCATATAACCTGGTAAGGATCAAGGCGGGCGATGAGTGGAAGACCGCGTTTAACACCAGGACCGGTCATTATGAATCCTTGGTTATGCCCTTTGGGTTGTGCAATGCGCCCGCAGTCTTCCAGGAATTCATCAACGATGTTTTCCGTGACCTGTTGCAGCAGTGTGTGGTGGTCTATTTGGATGACATCTTGGTATATTCTGAATCCATGGAGGCCCACATTATGGATGTCAGACGAGTGTTGCAACGGTTACGAGAGAACAGGCTGTTCGGTAAGCTTGAGAAATGCGAATTTCACCGATCCCAGGTAACCTTCTTAGGTTACATCATTTCCGCTGAGGGGTTCTCCATGGATCCTGAGAAGGTTTCGGCTGTCTTACAGTGGCCCCAGCCCAGTGGTCTCCGTGCCCTGCAGCGCTTTTTGGGCTTCGCCAATTATTATCGGAAGTTCATCAGGGACTTTTCCATGCTAGCCAAGCCTCTCACGGATCTGACCAGGAAGGGCAGTAATTTCCAGGTCTGGCCGCTCGAGGCCATCCGAGCTTTTGAGGCTCTAAAGTCCGCCTTTGTGTCGGCTCCGATTCTGTCGCATCCCAACCCTGGGTTGCCCTTTGTCCTCGAGGTGGACGCGTCTGAGACGGGAGTAGGCGCCCTTCTGTCTCAGCGTAGAACACCAGAGGGTCCTCTGCTTCCCTGTGGGTTTTACTCCCGGAAACTGTCTTCCGCGGAGTGCAACTATCAGATTGGTGACAGGGAGTTATTGGCCATCGTGCAGGCCCTTAAAGAATGGAGGCACTTGCTCGAGGGCTCGGTGGTTCCGGTTCTCATCCTGACGGACCACAAGAATCTGACCTACCTTTCTGAGGCCAAGAGATTGACACCACGTCAGGCCAGATGGGCTCTGTTCTTGTCACGTTTTAATTACGTGGTCTCCTACCTACCCGGTTCCAAGAACATCAGAGCGGATGCCTTATCACGGCAGTACTCCGAGCTGTCCGGGGAGGAGTCGATTCCGACTTCGGTCATACCTCCGAATCAGATCCTGGCCGCCATTCGCACCAGCCTGACCTCTCCCCTGGGTGAGCAGATTTTGGCGGCTCAATCTGGTGCTCCCTCTGGGAGACCCAACGGCAGGTGTTTTGTGCCTGAGGAGTTGCGCACTCGGTTGTTGCGAACCTACCATAACTCCAAGGCCGCGGGGCATCCTGGAAAGAACCAGCTGTCCTGGGCTGTTTCACGTCTGTTCTGGTGGCCTTCTCTACGTTCCGACATCGCCGCATATGTAGCGGCATGCTCCGTTTGTGCCCAGAGTAAGTCCCCTCGGCACCTTCCGTTGGGCCTTTTGCAACCCATAGCCACCGGGGAGCGCCCATGGTCACACCTGGGGATAGATTTCATTGTGGACCTCCCTGCATCCCGAGGCCATACGGTCATTCTCATGATTGTGGACCGGTTTTCCAAAATGTGCCACTGTGTTCCTCTCAAGAAGTTACCCTCTGCACAAGAGTTGGCCACGATTTTCGCCAGGGAGGTCTTCCGGTTGCACGGTTTGCCCAAGGAGATTGTGTCGGATCGGGGGAGTCAGTTTGTGTCCAGGTTCTGGCGCGCCTTTTGCTCCCAGTTGGGGATTCATCTCTCTTTCTCCTCGGCCTACCACCCTCAGTCCAATGGGGCCGCAGAACGATCTAATCAGGCCTTGGAGCAATTCCTTCGTTGCTATGTCTCCGATCACCAAGACAATTGGGTTGACCTCCTGCCTTGGGCTGAGCTTGCCAGGAACACGGCGGTAAACTCTTCCTCTGGGACGTCTCCCTTCATGGCCAATTATGGGTTCCAACCTGCCGTGTTACCGGAGGTATTCTCTCCCCAGGATACTCCGGCTGTGGAGGATCACCTTTCCGTCCTACGTGCTTCTTGGGTACAGATCCAGAGGTCCCTTGAGGTCTCTGCGCAGCGCCAGAGACTCCAGGCTGATCGCAGACGAGCGCCCGCTCCTTCCTACCAGGTCGGAGACCGTGTATGGTTGTCCACCCGCAACCTCAACCTTCGAGTGCCCACTCCCAAGCTGGCGCCTCGCTTTGTTGGTCCCTTCCGAGTGCTTCGCAGGGTAAACCCGGTAGCCTATGCCCTTGCGCTTCCTCCTGGCATGCGGATCTCCAACGTGTTTCATGTCTCCCTGTTGAAGCCGTTGGTGTGTAATCGTTTCACTTCCTCGGTTTCCTCGGCCCCGTCCGGTCCAAGTGGGCAATCGTGAGGAATATGAGGTGAGCAATATCCTGGACTCACGCCTGGTCCGCGGTCGGTTGCAGTTTTTGGTCCATTGGCGTGGTTATGGTCCAGAGGAGCGTTCCTGGGTTCCCTCCGCAGATGTCCATGCTCCTGCTTTGCTCCGAGCCTTCCACGCACGCTTCCCTCAGAAACCGTTCCTTACTCCGCGGAGGAGGGGCCCTTGAGGGGGAGGTACTGTCATGGTCTTACCTTCGTTTGACATGTGCTGGCGGCCATCTTGGTTTCTGGGTTTCTTGTAGCCTCCCACCCTGCGGCTTCTCCTTCCCACTGGGAGGAGCTGGATGCCTAGCTCATATATATAGAAGGTCTGTGGCTTCAGTTCCTTGCTTGGTCCTCCTGTGTTCACATGCTTCTAAGACTGCTGCTGCTTCTGGTTCCTGATCCTGGCCTCGTCTGACTACCCCGTTGGTTCCTGATCCTGGCTTCGTCTGACTACCCCGTTGGTTCCTGATCCTGGCTTCGTCTGACTACCCCGTTGGTTCCTGATCCTGGCTTCGTCTGACCACCCTCCTGGTTCCTGACCTCTGTCTACGCAAGACCCTGCTTCGGTTTTGCCATCCGTTTGGACTTTTGCTACGGCTTGATTTCCAATAAAGCCTTCTTATTTCCACTCATCTCTGTTGTACGTCTGGTTCATGGTTCCATGACACTTAGATCTCACTGTAAGGGCACTGACTGGGGTCAGTGAAATGGAGGTGGGAGGAGGAGGGCAAGATCAGGACTATTAGATCAGCAGTTGGGTTAATGTAGGAAGATGGGGTAAAGGGAAAAGTTTCAGGGAGGCTAGTCCTGAGCTGGAACACCCTAGTAAATATGCCTGTTGGGCTGATATTAGGGATAAAAGCCCAGGGCCAGCAACACTGCAGCAGGGCGTTTCTCCTAGCAACCAGGAGGATGACTGCTGTAGGAAGGATGGGAAAAGGAGTGCAGCAAAAGTTAGACAGATGCTGTTGATAGGGGACTCTATTATTAGGAGGACAGACGGGGTCAACTGTCGCCCAGACCGTGAATGCCGAACAGTGTGTTGTCTGCCGGGTGCTCGGGTTCGGCATATTGCGGATCGGATTGACAGATTGCTGGGTGGGGCTGGGGAAGACCCGTGGTCATGGTACAAATTGGCACCAATGACAAAATAAGGGGGAGATGGAAGGTCCTTAAAAATGATTTTGGGGAACTAGGAAAGAAGATCAAGTCCAGGGCCTCCAAAGTAGTGTTTTCAGAAATACTACCAGTGCCACGAGCGTCATCAGAAAGACAATGGGAGCTTAGGGAGTAAAATAAGTGGCTCAGAAGCTGGTGCAGGAATGAAAGGTTTGGATTCATGGAGAACTGGGCCGACTTCCCTGTCGGTTGCAGGCTCTACAGTAGGGACCTTAATGGGGAGGGTGCAACTGCCCTGGGGGGAAAAATGATTCAATGGTTGGAGGAGCTTTTAAACAAGTATGATCTGGTGGGTGGGTGTAGAATCATATTTATATGGGGGTAGATAGTGTAGATAGAGAGTGGGATATAGAAGGGGACAGTGGGGATTTAATGGGGGCTGGGGTTAGCGAGGAAAGTAGGGAGAAGACTGGGCATAACAATACACTTATGAAAAATAGAACTGCTGGTAACAAGAACCTGTTATATACAAACATCAACCAAGGTAACCCAAAATCCTGGATATTATCTTTACAAGTAATAGTAATTTAAAATGTATTTTCACAAATGCCAGAAGTCTAGCTAGTAGTGATTGCATAGGCAATATGCAAATTTTTGGCTGAATATTCGCCATAAATTTGAAAATTTTAGAATTCGTGATCTCGTCATTATTTACTTGATTGCAAAACTCAGCAATGTAATGTATTTGCGATAAAAAAATAGCGATTAGGATATTCGTTATCAACACTATTTGCGAATATGAAAATATAGAACTATATTCTAAATATTCGCAATTAAAATTTGTGATTCGAATATTTGCACTCAACACTACTAGCTAGAAAAATGGGGGAGCGGGAGGCTATGGTACTAGAATAACACATAGATGTAGTTGGTGTGGCTGAGACATGGTTGGATTCTTTGCATGACTGGGCTGTAAATATTGTGGGTTTTACATTATTTAGGAAAGAAAGGGTCAATAAGAAAAGGTGGTGGCGTGTGCCTGTATGTGAGGAGTGATCTGAAGACAAGTGTGAAAGAGGCAATTGTGGGTGAGGATAGTAAGGATGTGGAAACCTTATGGGTGGAAGTTCAAAGGTATATAAACACTGAAAAATAATACTTGGTGTAATCTATAGACCCCCTAACATCACCAAGGAGATAAAAACTCAACTTTATAAACAAATAGTGATGAGCGGCAGGGGCAACATTCGAATTTGCGATACTTTGCAAATATTTGGTAGAATATTCATGATATATTCACGAATTCGAGATTTTCTTTTATTTTCTTGATTGCGAAAAATCGTCAATGTAATATTTGCATAATGCAGTGCAAAATACAGGCGTGGGTCACTATAGCTAAATTTTTCAAGCTGCTAGAAGTTTCCTGAGACTGGAGAAAATGGTTGGCACAGCAGAACATTACAATAGCTTTATATGCAGATAGAGTGCTCCAATATATATGCGATTGCGAGATCGGCACTAATGATGCAAATATTTTGCCGCAATACGTGCAACGTCACATTTTAACAGGTCTGATTAGTGATCTGATTTTAACAGGTACTTATTAGTGATTGTAACATCACAGCACTATGTATGTATGTATGTAGCATACATACATACATCACTATGTCTGTGGCATGTATGTATGGACAGCAGAACCTGTCAGCTACACTATATCACTATCTAACCTACACTGACTATCTCCCACTAACTATCTGTATTTTATATATATATATATATATATATATATATATATATATATACATATAAGCTAACTAACTAACTAACTATCTAATGTAATGACACAGGAAAGCAGAAAGCACAGCAATAACACTGCTGTCTCTCTCAGATCTGCATAATACTGCATACAAGGGCTGCTGGGGAGGTTCTTATATAGTAAGGGGAGGGCAACTGGGTGCCCCCAGAGGAAGGTTGCCACCGAAACGCACGTCAGGTGTGCGGTCCTCCTGCGGAGATCCTACTTTTACAAGGGTATGTGGTTACTTGCATACATTATATACTATTTGGCAGTTATTGGTAGGGTAGGGATACAGTCTCTGTTGCATAATAGGGCTTGTTTTTTGTACATTACCTATATGGCACTTTGCACTTTATTTGGATAGATGCCCACTCAGTAGGTTATTTTTTGTATCCTATCCCTATATTCCTCTTTATGTCATACCCACAATTTACATCTCCCAGGGGCGTACCGCACTTTGTATTTATACGTTTGTCATCTTGTTTTGGATGTTTTTTAACATGTATTTCAATAAAATATACTTTTTATAGCTAATTAGCCTCAGTGTTTTGTTGTAGGTCTTTTAATGTTGCTGAGCTAGCTTTGCTAGAGGGGTTTATGTGACTTGTTGCTATTTTTTTTGTGTCTTCATGTAACCTATTTTTGGTCTAAACAATTATATAGTAAGGGGTAGGCAACTTTCCTATTGGTTACTTGGGATGTTGCTAAGCTCAGACAAAGACATTGCATCCTTCTCATTGGCCTACAAGCAAGAAGGGAGGTTACTGATGAAAAAAAATCTAGACTATTCAAAATTACGAATATATATCACTATATTCTAAATATTCACAAATTCTCGAAGTGCCGATATTCGCGATTCGAATACTCGCACCCCACACTATAACAAAATAGAGCGGGCTGCACAGGCTGGTACAGTGGTCATAATGGGAGATTTTAACTTCCCAGACATTAACTGGGGAAATGATTCTGCCTCAACCACAAAGGGGAGAAGATTCTTCAACTTGCTGCAGGACCACTTTATGGACTAGTTTGCAGAAGCTCCCACTAGGGGCAATGCTCTGTTGGATCTGGTCTGGTAATCGTTAATGAGCTTGTTGGAAATGTTATTGTTTGAGAAACACTAGGTAATAGTGACTAGTGTTGAGCAAACCCGAACTGTAAAGTTCGGGTCCGTACCGAACTTTACAATTTTTGTAGGTGCACGTCATATACCCATTTATTGCGTGAAGTACACCTGCACCTCATACGTGACAGAGAACATAATATAGTTAATCTGTCTGTTAGTTCAGTGGGTGACCTCAAAGAATGAGGAGAGCATCAAATAAGAGAAGTGGCCGTGGTCTTGGTGCTGCTGGGGTTGGTGGAGCTCCTGTTGTAGGGAGAGGACGTGGTCGATCTGTGCCAGCTACACGCCGAAATGAAACACCTTCCTCAGGTGCAGATAGGCGACAGAACGTTCAGCGTTATTTTGTAGGCATAAATACAGGTGTACGAATGGTGAGGCCAGAACAAGTAGAGGCGGTAGTAGATTGGGTGGCTGACATTGTCTCCCGTTCCTTCACATTGTCTGAAAGCACAGAATTGGCACCTGCAGCCCATGAGCATCTGTCTTACACCTCACCCCCTTTCAAATCAGCCAAGCAGTCTAAGCCCCAAGTCATGCAGCAGTCTCTTATGCTTTTTGATGACTCTGCTAGCAAGGTTTCCGAGGGCCGTCCACATAGCCCTGCACCAGAAATGGAAGAGATTGAGTGCACTGATGCCCAACCACTTATGTTTCAGGATGTGGACATGGGAGGACCACCGCAGCACATCTCTGATGATGAAGAAACACAGGTGCCTACGTGACAGGGAAATTGATATAGTTAATCCATCTATTAGTTAAGTGCATGTCATATACCCATTTATTGCGTGAAGTACACCTGCACTGCATATGTGACAGGAAAATTGATATAGTTAATCCGTCTCTTAGGTGCACGTCATATACCCATTTATTGCGTGAAGTACACCTGCACTGCATGTGTGACAGTGAAATTGATATAGTTAATCTGTCTCTTAGTTAGGTGTGCATCATATACCCATTTATTGCGTGAAGTACACCTGCACTGCATACATGATAGGGAAAATAATATAGTTAATCTGTCTGTTAGTTCAGTGGGTGACCTTAAAGAATGAGGAGAGCATCAAATAAGGGACATGGCCCTGGTTGTGGTTCTGCTGGGGTTGGTGGAGCTCCTATTGCAGGGAGAGGATGTGGTCGATCTGTGCCAGCTACATGCCCAAATGAAACACCTTCCTCAGGTGCACATAGGCGACAGAACGTTCGGCGTTATTTTGTAGGAAAAAATACCCGTGTACTAATGGTGAGGCCAGAACAAGTAGAGGCGGTAGTAGATTGGGTGGCTGACAGTGCCTCGAGTTCCTTCACATTGTCTCCCACCCGGGGTCCCCTGCTGAAAGCACAGGATTGGCACCTGCAGCTCATGGGCATCTGTCTTTCACCTCACCCCCTTGCAAATCAGCCAAGCAGTCTGAGCCCCAAGTCATGCAGCAGTCTCTTATGCTTTTTGATGACTCTGCTGGCAGGGTTTCCGTGGGCCATCCACATAGCCCTGCCCCAGAAGTGGAAGAGATTGAGTGCACTGATGCCCAACCACTTATGTTTCAGGATGTGGACATGGGAGGATCACCGCAGCACATCTCTGATGATGACGAAACATAGGTGCCAACTGCGGCAGCTTTCTGCAGTGTGCAGACCGGCAATGAGGGCAGGGGTGAAGAGTGGGTTGAAGATGATGTGGAGGATGATGAGGTCCTAGACCCCACATGGAATCAAGGTCATGAGAGTGACTTGTGCAGTTCGGAGGAAGAGGTGGTGGTCACACATCACTAGCCATACAGCAAAAGAGGGAGCAGTGATCAAAAGGAGAGTGGTCGCCCCCTAGACAGTACGCCTGCTACTGCCCACCGCACCCAGGGACTGAGCACACCAAAGCCAGCTCCATGGAGTTCCCTGGTGTGGAAGTTCTTCAGACATTGTGCTGATGACAAAACACGAGCAATCATAGCCTGAAGCAAGGCATACATGTTCTAAACCTGAGGACCACCTGCATGACCAGTCATCTAAATGCAAAGCACGAGCTGCAGTGGAGTAAGCACCTAAAAAAAACACTAAATATCTCAGGCTCCTCCTGCTCCCTCTTCTGCTGCAGTTTCGGCCTCTTCCTCCCCCTCTGGAGTGACAGTGGCACTTGCTATCCCGCAAACAGAGGATGTGCCAGCAACTCCACCACGTCCGTCACCAAGCATCTCCACAATGTCTCATGGAAGCGTTCAGTTGTCCAACTCCCAAACACAGGAGAGAAAGAGGAAGTACTCCCCTACTCACCCGTGATCCCTGTCCCTGAATGCCAGCATTTTAAAATTCCTAGCCTTTGAAATGCTGTCATTCTGTCTGGTGGAGACAGAGACTTTTAAAAAACGTATGGCGGTGGCTGTCCTACAGTATGTGGTTCCCAGCTGCCACTACTTTTCCAGGAGAGCCATCCCAGCCCTGCACAACCAAGTGGGGGGCAAAATTAGGTGTGCACTGAGCAACGCCATCTGTGGTAAGGTCCACATAACCACCGATACGTGGACCAGTAAGCATGGGCAGGGACGTTATATCTCCCTAACTGTACATTGGGTAAATGCAGTGGTGGCTGGGCCTGAGGCGAATAGCAGTTTGGCTCATGTCCTTTCGCCACTGAGGATTGCAGGACGTTTCTCTTTGCTTCCTGTAGCCTCCTCCTCTTACTCCACTTCCTCCTCTACCACCTCCTCATCTGGTCAGCGTAACACCTTCCCCACCAACTTCAGCACAGCTAGGGGGAAACAAGAGCAGAGTAGCTGGCCAGCTAAGACCTGTCCTAGGTTGCTAATATAGTTTATGCTTATACAGCTAAACCTGCCTATAACCTTAATACAGTTCCTATGTTTGTGTGTTAAAGACAAAAGGAGAGTTATTTAGTGACTTCATGTTTGGATGTCATAAAACTGTTATATATTGTGTTCACAGAAGCAGAAAAGATAATATGCCTTTAAGATTCATTATATAATGTAAGGTAAGCTCAATGACACAGCAGAAACAACAGAGAGCATAGAGTTAAACTGTGGTTTACTTACAGTTCCACCAGTTGGAAACTACAAATGCAATACCCAAATTCAATTGAAAATACCATACAATTGTAAACTACAAAGTTCACAATCCAAATTCAAATTCCATATTACAATCCAAATTGCATACAACCATATCAGATAATACTCAACCAATATGAAAATAGTTACTGCTAACTGCATACTGCAAATTGCGACCAAATTCAGCAAGTGAACCATTAATTAGACCTCAGATATACCTCTCAGAGAGATCATAAAGTGCTAAAATAACTTAAAGTGAGAGTACAGATACTCAAGAGAGAAATATATCCACCATTTTATGTTGAATGACAAGATTGAACAGTTTAACCACCATCTTATGCATACCGCCATTTTATGATACTTTGTTAAACATGTGTTTTGTACATGGACTAGCTTCTGCGGAGGCGGCAGTGTTATATATGAAGAAAAGTTTAAGTTAATAGAGAAGTTAATAGAGAAGTTAATAGAGAAGGGGGGGAGGGGGGGTTGGTCTGCCCCCTGCTGCCTGGCAGCACCTGCAAGGCAGCAGGGGGCAGTCATGTACACAGTTCTTTTAGTATATTCTAACTTGAAGCGTCCCCATCACCATGGGAACGCCTCTGTGTTAGAATATACTTTCGGATCTGAGTTTTCACGAAGTGAAAAATCAGATCTGAAAAAAACAGTTATGCAAACGGATCCATGCAGTAGCGTCCTGGTTACCATGGTTACCGATCGGAGTCCCAGCGATTAAACTGGGACTCCGATCGGAACTCTCCGCTGCCACCAATGATGGGGGGTCGGTCATTTTAATTAGGGGGGAGGGGGGGTCGGCCACACTGGCCACCAATGAGTTAAAAACAGGGGGGAGGGAGGGGGGCCGCCCGCACTGGCCACCAATGAGTTAAAAACAGGAGGGAGGGAGGGGGGCCACCCGCACTGGCCACCAATGAGTTAAAAACAGGGGGGCAGGGAGGGGGGGTGCCCGCACTGGCCCCCAATGAGTTAAAAACAGGGGGGGAGGGAGGGGGGGCCGGCCGCACTGGCCACCAATGAGTTAAAAACAGGGGGGGAGGGGGGGTGGTCTGCCCCCTGCTGCCTGGCAGCACCTGCAAGGCAGCAGGGGGTAGTCATGTACACAGTTCTTTTAGTATATTCTAGCTTGAAGCGTCCCCATCACCATGGGAACGCCTCTGTGTTAGAATATACTGTCGGATCTGAGTTTTCCCGAAGTAAAAAATCAGATCTTAAAAAAAAAACTGTTATGCAAACGGATCCATTTTGAACGGATGCAAGCGTTTGCATTATAGGAGCGGATCCATCTGTACAGACATCAGATGGATCTGCTCTGAACGCAAGTGTGAAAGTAGCCTTAATTACCAGACCACTTTTTACAATTCTGCACTACACTACTTTCACCGTTTATTGATCGGTCATGCAACTTACCACCCAAATGAATTTTACCTCCTTTTCTTCTCACTAATAGAGCTTTCATTTGGTGGTATTTCATTGCTGCTGACATTTTTACTTTTTTTGTTATTATTCGAACTTTAACGAAATTTTAGCAAAAAAATGACATTTTTTACTTTCAGTTATAAAATTTTCAAAAAAACAACATCTAATATATAAATTTTTCTCTAAATGTATTGTTCTACATGTCTTTGATAAAAAAAATGTTTGGGTAAAAAAAATGGTTTGGGTAAAAGTTATAGCGTTTACAAACTATGGTACAGAAATGTGAATTTCCGCTTTTTGAAGCAGCTCTGACTTTCTGAGCACCTGTCATGTTTCCTGAGGTTCTACAATGCCCAGACGGTAGAAACCCCCCACAAATAACCCCATTTCGGAAAGTAGACACCCTAAGGTATTCGCTGATGGGCATAGTGAGTTCATAGAACTTTTTATTTTTGGTCACAAGTTAGCGGAAAATGATGATTTTTTTTTTCTTACAAAGTCTCATATTCCACTAACTTGTGACAAAAAATAAAAACTTCCATGCACTCACTATGCCCATCATGAAATACCTTGGGGTGTCTTCTTTCCAAAATGGGGTCACTTGTGGGGTAGTTATACTGCCCTGGAACTTTAGGGGCCCTAATGTGTGAGAAGTAGTTTGAAATCACAATGTGTAAAAAAAAGCCCTGTGAAATCCGAAAGGTGCTCTTTGGAATGTGGGCCCCTTTGGCCACCTAGGCTGCAAAAAAGTGTCACACATGTGGTATCACCATACTCAGGAGAAGTTGGGCAATGTGTTTTGGGGTGTCTTTTTACATATACCCATGCTGGGTGAGAGAAATATCTTGGCAAAAGACAACTTTTCCCATTTTTTTATACAAAGTTGGCATTTGATCAAGATATTTATCTCACCCAGCATGGGTATATGTAAAATGACACCCCAAAACACATTGCCCAACTTCTCCTGAGTACGGCGATACCACATGTGTGACACTTTTTTGCAGCCTAGGTGGCCAAAGGGGCCCACATTCCAAAGAGCACCTTTCGGATTTCACAGGGCTTTTTTTTACACATTGTGATTTCAAACTACTTCTCACACATTAGGGCCCCTAAAGTTCCAGGGCAGTATAACTACCCCACAAGTGACCCCATTTTGGAAAGAAAACACCCCAAGGTATTTTGTGATGGGCATAGTGAGTTCATGGAAGTTTTTATTTTTTGTCACAAGTTAGTGGAATATGAGACTTTGTAAGAAAAAGAAAAAAAAAGAAAAAAATCATAATTTTCCGCTAACTTGTGACAAAAAATAAAAAAATCTAGAAACTCGCCATGCCCCTCACGGAATACCTTGGGGTGTCTTCTTTCCAAAATGTGGTCACTTGTGGGGTAGTTATACTGCCCTGGCATTTTAGGGGCCCTAATGTGTGAGAAGTAGTTTGAAATCAAAATCTGTAAAAAATCCCCTGTAAAATCCTAAAGGTGCTCTTTGGAATGTGGGCCCCTTTGCCCACCTAGGCTGCAAAAAAGTGTCACACATGTAGTATCGCCGTACTCAGGAGAAGTTGGGCAATGTGTTTTGGGGTGTCTTTTTACATATACCCATGCTGGGTGAGAGAAATATCTCATCAAAAGACAACTTTTCCCATTTTTTAATGCAAAGTTGGCATTTGACCAAAGATATTTATCTCACCCAGCATGGGTATATGTAAAATGACACCCCAAAACACATTGCCCTACTTCTCCTGAGCAGGGCCGGACTGGGACAAAAAATAGGCCCGGGCATTTTTGACTGAGCAGCCCAATCACATGACCCACAACAGGCCCCACCCCCTTGCAGTCTAGGGGCGGAGCCAAAACCGGAAGCACAATTGAGAGGCAGGGCCAGCCACCAGTAAGATAGGAAGGCTTCAGCCAACACACAAGCTTTTTTGGGGATCTCCAGGTGACATTAGGGGTCTTAGTACAATCCGGCCACCTAATCCGGCGGAAAATGCAAGGAATCGACTGGACACAAAGCACAGCATGCAGCGGTTTATGTCCCGCTTATTCTCTGCATTTTTCCCAGATTGTGGCCTGATTTCTGCCGTACCCCATTATAGTTAATGGGGCTGGCAGGCATTCCGTCTGCATCCAGCAGTGCCAGATCCAGTCAATTCTCTGCTGGAAAAGCCTGCCAGGATCACTATCGCAGATGTGAAAGTAGCCTCATACAGCACCCCATACCTTTTATATCCAGTGACGTCTCCTCTGATGTAGATGTCCTCTTTCTTCATCTTCTCCATTCAGACCAGACCACCGTGATTATTTCTTTCAGCCATCTCATGTCTCTGCAGAGTTTGACACACATCTTAGTTTCCTACTTTTCCATCATCCTCCAATTAACATCCCATCATGCACCCCCAATACTCAGAAGCTGTGCTCCCCAAAACTATACTGCAAAAAGAACTGTGATAAGCTGATGCTGTGCCAGGGTGCCCCCAAAGTAATGGTGCTCCCAAAGTCAGCAATGTGTCCCACAAGTAATAATGCTCCCATAGTCCCCCGATTGTAATAAATCCCACCATAATGCCCCGATAGTAATAATTATCTTTATAATGTGTGACAGTAGAACCCCCCCCCCCCTTATAATGGGCACCAGTACAAAAAATGCTCAGTCGTGTGGCAGTAAAAAAAGAAACACCTCCTCTTAGTGCCCCCAGTAGAGCCAATGTCCCCAGAGTGCCCTCATGTGTTCCAATGACCTGCACTGTGTGCCACTACAAAAAACACTTAGTGCCCAGTTGAGCTTAGGTGCCCATAGTGACCTTATAATTTGTGCCTGTATAAAATACTCCTATATAGTCCCCCCAGAAGATGCCCCCATAGTGCTCCTTCCCCGTCTCCATAGTGCCCTCCATAATGTGGCACTATAAAATGCCCCACATAGCTACCCCCATAATGCTCCTTTCCTCCCTTCCCCATAGTGGCATCAAAATGGGTGCCAGTATTAAATGCCCCTATATAATGCCCTCATAGTGCTCTTGTCCC
Organism: Bufo gargarizans; assembly: GCF_014858855.1. Lineage (NCBI taxonomy): Eukaryota > Metazoa > Chordata > Amphibia > Anura > Bufonidae > Bufo > Bufo gargarizans. Next base: position 396,256,303 of record NC_058083.1, on the reverse strand, counting down.
CCACTTCTCCATAGTGCCCACCTATAATGCGTGCCAGTATATAGGCTCCCCAGTAGATGCCCCCATAGTGCAGTCATACACGCACTCTCCACATACATGGACGCAGTCATACACGCACTCTCCACATACATGGACGCAGTCATACACGCACTCTCCACATACATGGATGCACTCTCCACACACATGGACGCACTCTCCACATACATGCGCTCACCATATACATAGATGCACTCATACACACACTCTCCACATACATGGACGCAGTCATAAACGCACTCTCCACATACATGGACGCACTCATACACACACTCTCCACATACATGAACGCACTCATACACGCACTCACCACATACATGGACGCAGTCATACACACACTCTCCACATACATGGACGCAGTCATACCATATCCACTTAGCTCGTATGCCCTGGCAAACCCGATTTCTCCATTCACATCAATCGATGTGGATGAATAAATCATTGCCGGGATTTTTTTTTATACTTTTTTATATACAAAGTGTTTGCCAAAGCATATGAACACCGCCGCCCCCCTCATATGCCTCGACAAACATATCTTTTACTGCAGAGGAGAAATCTCGTCTTGCAGCGCCGCATACACCGACTTTTGTGTAATCTGACAGCAGCGCAATGCTTCTGTCAGAATGCACATCAGTGCTGCAGCTAGTCAATCGGATGGTCCACCTGGAAGGTAAAAAAAACAAAAGAAAAAAAGAAAAAAACTGGCTGCAACACAATAAATTTATTAACTTTATAATAACATTTGAACGGAACATATAAACTTTATTTAACTTTTTGAACAGAATGTTAACTTTTTTGATTACTGGTGTTTTTTTTTTTTTTTTTACCTTTATAGGAAAAACCTCTCCATGGGACAATGTGCAAAGCGCAAATCACCCAAAGATGTGGCGAAGTACATTATGCACTTTGTCCAAGGTGAAAGGAGAGGTTTGCAGCAGCTCTGTGTGAATGGGCCCTAATAGCCCTGTGTGCCTGTCCTGTGAGATGCAATCCCTATTCTAAGAAACACTCCCCTAAGCATAGGGCAGGGTGGTCAGGGCAGTCAGGACAGAAATAGCGGGTGTCACGCCTTATTCCACTCCTGCTACAGACACAACATCTTTTTCGGGGTGACGGTTGGGTTTAGGTACCAGCAATTACATTGGGGAAATGTCGCTCGTGTAGATGGCTCACTAGACTGGTGGATGGGGCCACGGAACCTCCTGGATAAAGGAGGTTCTCGATGATCTTTTCCTGAAATTTGAGGAAGGATCCTGTTCTCCCAGTCTTACTGTAGAGAACAAAACTATTATATACAGCCAATTGAATTAAATATACAGACACCTTCTTATACCAGCATCTGGTGCGTCGATAAACTAAATAAGGAGCCAACATCTGGTCATTGAAGTCCACCCCTCCCATGAGCGAATTATAGTCGTGGACACAGAGGGGCTTTTCAATGACACTGGTTGCTCATTCAATTTGTATTGTCGTGTCTGCGTGAATGGAGGAGAGCATGTAAACGTCACGCTTGTCTCTCCATTTCACTGCGAGCAGTTCTTCATTACACAAGGCAACCCTCTCCCCCCTTGCAAGACGGGTGGTAACAAGCCGTTGGGGGAAGCCCCGGCGACTAGGTCGCGCGGTGCCACAGCAGCCAATCTGTTCTAGGAACAAATGCCTGAAGAGGGGCACACTTGTGTAGAAATTGTCCACATAAAGATGGTACCCCTTGCCAAATAAGGGTGACACCAAGTCCCAGACTGTCTTCCCACTGCTCCCCAGGTAGTCAGGGCAACCGACCGGCTCCAGGGTCTGATCTTTACCCTCATAGATCCTAAATTTGTGGGTATAACCTGTGGCCCTTTCACAGAGCTTAAACAATTTGACCCCATACCGGGTGTGCTTGCTTGGGATGTATTGTTTGAAGCCAAGGCGCCCGATAAAATGTATAAGGGACTTGTCTACGCAGATGTTTTGCTCAGGGGTATACAAATCAGCTAATTTGTTGTTGAAGTGGTCTATGAGGGGCCAAATTTTGTGGAGCCGGTCAAAAGATGGGTGGCCTCTGGGACGGGAGGTGGTGTTGTCGCTAAAGTGCAGGAAATGCAGGATGGCCTCAAATCGTGTCCTGGACATGGCAGCAGAAAACATGGGCATGTGATGAATTGGGTTCGTGGACCAATATGACCGCAATTCATGCTTTTTGGTTAGACCCATGTTGAGGATAAGGCCCAGAATTTTTTTTAATTCAGAAACTTGGACAGGTTTCCCCGGAAAGGCTGGGCATAATAGCTTCCCGGGTTGGTGGCTATAAATTGAGTGGCATACTGATTTGTTTATGCCACGACTATGTCCAAGAGCTCCGCAGTTAAGAACAGCTCAAAAAATCCCAGTGCCGAACCGATCTGAGCTGTCTCAACCCAAACGCCAGACTGGGCGGTGAAAGGGGGAACTATTGGTGCGGCTGAAGTTGGGGACTGCCAATCAGGGTTTGCCAGCACCTCAGGGACTCTAAGGGCTCTACGGGCCTGTCTGTGTGGTGGCTGCGACGGGGTAACTATTGCACGTGCCACCGTATTAGCTTCAACTGCCCTTCTGGTGCTCGCCACTTCACCATGTTGTAGGGGAGTGCTGGTACTAGGTCCAGGGTGGACTGCGCTGCTGGTGTATGCCTCACCACGTAATCCGACAGCGCCAGCCCCACTCTGCTGCCCTTGAAGTGGATCCTGCGCAACCTGTGGTGTAGCAACACGGGGCCGGGTACGCCTGGTGGTATCAGGGACCTCAACCTCCTCGTCCGAACTTTGGGTCAGACTGCCACTGCTTTCTACAGGTTCATATTCTGACCCGCTGGATTCATCAGATGAGGGTTCCCATTCCTCATCCGACTGGGTCAGAAGCCTGTAGGCCTCTTCAGAAGAATACCCCTTGTTTGACATTTGGACTACTAAATTTAGGGGGTATTCCCTGAGACTACCCAAGAAAAAAAGCAAGCCTGTCTTACAAATCGGAGGCTAGCGAAGTACCGGAGGCCGCTGCGATTGATAAAAAATATCAAAACTGATCGCTTGTGAAGTGATTGTGCAGTGATAAATAGTGATAAAAATTTTGTCACTACGGCGGGGCGGGCGTGGGTGAACGCACGTGCGGGCGACTGATCAGGCCTGATCAGGCAAACACTGCGTTTTGGGTGGAGGGCGAACTAAGGTGACACTAATACTATTATAGATCTGACTGTGATCAGTTTTGATCACTTACAGATACTATAAAAGTATAAATGCTGATTAGCGATACGCTAATCAGCGAATCAGTGACTGCGGTGTGGTGGGCTGGGCGCTAAACGATCGCTAACTACCTAACCAAGGGGCCTAACCTATCCTAAAACCTATCAGTCAATACCAGTGGGGGAAAAAAGTGACAGTTTACACTGATCACTTTTTTCCCTTTCACTAGGTCAGGCATGCTCAACCTGTGGCCCTCCAGCTGTTTCAAAACTACAACTCCCAGCATGCCTGAACAACCTACAGATATCAACCTACAGCAGGGCATTGTGGGAGTTGTTGTTTTACAACAGCTGGAGGGCCGCAGGTTGAACATGTCTGCACTAGGTGATTGACAGGGGCGATCAAGGGGTTAATTGGGGTGATGGGGGGTGATCTGGGTGCTAAGTGTGGTGTTTGGTGTACTCACTGTGATGTCTGCTCCTCTGCTGAGACCAACCGACCAAAAGAATCAGCAGAGGAGCAGAGAAGCCATTTAACACCTTATATTTATAAATATAAGGTGTTAAATGGCTTGTGATTAGTTTTAAAAAAAATCATCAGCCTGCCAACGATGATCATTGGCTGGCAGGCTGATGATGTAACCCCCCTCTAACTTTTGCCTTCCCGCGATACGCATGTGCGGGCCGGCTGTGAGTGTCATCTCGAGAGATGACGCATATATGCGTGACTCTGCCTCAGACTGCCGCCTCCGGACCGCGATCCTGCATTAGGCGGTCTGGAGGCGGTTAAAGAACTCAGTTCAGTCATTGCTGTGTCCATGTTTAGAATTTTTAAAGATTCTCTAGGTACTGGTACAGTGCCAAGTGACTGGCGCAAGGCAAACGTGGTGCCCATATTTAAAAAAGGATCGAGGTCCTTCACAGGAAATTATAGACCAGTTAGGTTAACTTCAGTTGCGGGAAAATTTTTGAAGGACTCTTAAGAGACTATATACTAGAGTATGTGACTGTAAATAATATTATAAGTGGTAACCAACATGGGTTTACAAAGAACAGAAGTTGTCAGATTGTCAGACTAACCTGATTTGTTTTCATGAGGAGGTGAGTAGTAGCCTGGACAGAGGTCTTTTGATATTGTCCCTCAGACGTTTAATAGGTAAAGTAAGGTCTATAGGCTTGGAAAGTATAGTTTGTAATTGGATTGAAAACGGTCTGAAGGACCGTGTGCAGAGAGTTGTGGTCAATGATTCCTATTCAGAATGGTCCCGGTTATAAGTGGTGTACCCCAAGGTTCAGTGCTGGGCCCTTTATTATTTAATTATTTATTAATGATATTGAGGACGAAATTAATAGCACCATTTCTATTTTTGCAGTTGATACTAAACTATGTAGAACTGTACAGTCTATGGAAGATGTCCATATACTACTAGCTGAGTTGAACACTCTGAGCGATTGGGCATCAACTTGGCAAATTAGGTTCAATGTGGACAAATGTAAAGTTATGCATCTTGGTAGTAATAATACTTCATATCTCCTAGGTGATGTAACACTTTGAGAGTCACTTATAGAGAAAGTTTTGGGTGTCCTTGTGGATGGTAGATTAAATTACAGCATACAATGTCAATCAGCTGCTTCTAAGGCCACCAGGATATTGTCATGCATTAAACGAGGCATGGACTCGGAGGGCAGGGATGTAATACTACCACTTTACAAAGCGCTGGAGCGGCCTCACCTGGAATATGCTGTTCAGTTCTGGGCACCAGTCTATATAAATGACGCCCTGCAGCTGGAAAAAGTACAGAGGAGAGCGACTAAAATTATATCGGGCATGGAGGGTCTTAGTTATGAAGAAATATTAAAATAATTGAATTTATTTAGTCTTGAGAAGAGACGTCTAAGGGGGGACATGATTAACCTATAAAAATATATAAATGGGCCATACAAAAAATATGGTGAAAAACTGTTCCATGTAAAATGTGCTCAAAAGACAAGGGGACACTGCCTCCGATTGGAGAGGAAAAAAGTCTCTGGAAGCGTCAAAGCTTCTTTACTGTAAGAACTGTGAATCTGTGGAATAGACTTCCTCAGGACGTGGTCACAGAAGGAACAGTAGACAGTTTTAAAAAGGGTTTAGCTGAATTCTTAAAAGTAAACAACATTAATGCTTATGAAAACGTGTAGAAATCTGAGTCTCAATTACTTCTGGGATTCGAATCCCCACTTATCCCTATCCCTTAGTTGAACTCGATGGACTTACGTATGTCTTTTTTCAACCGCATAAACTATGTAACTATGTAATAAAGTTACAAGAAAATTACTGCCTTTTTTGCATCAAAATCCAGAGGACATATTTTCATTTTTCTCAAGACAAATGGCAAAATCAGTGAAGCATCTTACATTGAAGCTAGCGTCTATAGCAGATTCTTTATTTAATGAGAATCTGTAGCTGAGGAAAATTACCGTACTTTGAAGCAGTTTTCACCTTTTTTGCATGTAATAGAAAAGTAAAATAAAATACACTTTTGTTTCATTCATAAAGCAAAATGTGTGACAGTATTTGATGAGAATTGACTTAGAGTTTATCTCCATCGTGTTACAAATCTGGGCGCCATTTTACAGTTTATATCTAGATACAAATGGGAAAACCTTGTAGGTGAGTTGCTTTACTTGTACTCATTCAGAGTTACAACTTATATTAAGGGGGGTATTCCATAAATTGCAAAATCATGGTCTGAGGTTACATCCAGTATGGGGGTGTGCGAGGGATCTGCAGGGTGGAAGGCAACATCAATAGTCTAATGCCAAGAAATCTTAGCTACCTCTTATATTCCCAACCATAAAAAAAGGCCAAATTCTGCAGCAGGATGGTGCTCCATCGCATACTTCCATCTCCACATTAAAGTTCCTTAAGGAGAAGAAGATCAAGATGCTCCAGGATTGGCGAGCCCAGTCATCAGACATGAAAATCATTTAGCATATGTGTTGTAGGATGATAGAGGAAGCATGGAAGACGAAACCAAAGAATATTGATGAACTCTGGGAGGCATGCAAGACAGTTTTCTTTGCTATTCCTGATGACTTCCTCAATAAATTGTATGAATCCTTGCCAAACCTCATGGATGCTGTCCTTCAAGCTCATGGAAGTCATACAAGATATTACATTTGGAACTCACAGCACCACTACTTAATTTGCTGACATATTTTTGGATTTGCAGTAAAGTTGTTCAATTTCTGTATAGGCGACAAAACTTTTGTCTTGCCAAAATTTGACCTTGCTGTCTTGATTAAATTATAAATCTTTTTTCAGTGAAACTAATTTATTTCAGTGCATTAAACATCATTTAAGAGGGCTTTAGCTTTTCATATGAGCTATTTCTAACACCAATTGATTAATTAAAAGTCAGGTTAATAGCAGGAGTTTCTACAAAATAAAGAAGCGACAAGACTTTTGTCAGGGACTGTAGGCAGCTATATTAATGGCTGTCCATGCCGTTCCGCACACGGAACTCACATGGACGCCACCCTTGTTTTGCAGATTTGCAATTTGCGGACCACAAAGCACACAACAGTCGTGTGCATGAGGCCTATTAAGGATATCATGTCAATTATAACACTCCGTGAACACCATGATGTCAAAAAACCCAAAACTTTGGCAGAATTGTTTTTTTGTGTTTCCAATTTAACCCCATAAAGAATGTTTTCCCGTTTTCCAATAACTAACATGGTAAATTAAATGGTGCTCTTAAAAAGTACAACTTATCCCACAAAAAAAGTCCTCATATGGCTTTATCAGGAATGCCCAACTTGTGGCCCTCTAGCTATTGCAAAACTATAACTCTCAGCATGCCCAGAGAGCCTACAGCTATCAGGGCATGTTGCGAGTTGTAGTTTTGCAACAGCTGGAGTGCGCAAGCTGGGCATCCCTGGGCTATGTAAACAAAAAATGTAAAAAAGTAATGGCTATTGGAAAGTGGGGAGGAAAAAAAAATGCTAAACTAAAAGCCAGGTAATTAAGGGATTGAATGACAGATTTATTTTCACAATTCTGCTGATTGTTATTGAAAAAGTCAACAACTCGGCTCGGATGCGGACCCAAACAACGGTCGTGTGCATGAGGTCTAAGTGTATGGAGCTTCCTCATAATACTGGCTAATATCCTGTCCACATAATAGTCATTCATAATTTATCAAGGTAACTAAGGATTCAATAATAACCATGACTATGTAGACATACATCATAATGGTCATAAGTGTAGTAAGTTGGGGGCAGAGCTCCTTCATGCAGCTCGTTTTACCTGGCTGACACATATGCCGTATTGTGCTTAACATTCCCAACAGGAAATAGGCAACTTCCTCTGATTATTATCTGGAAAAAAAATCACAATAATATATTTTGTCTTGAAGGGTTATTCCTGTTACATAAATGACCCATGCCTATCACTACTTCTATTAGGAACAGTATTTACTGAACAATTACTGCTCCCATTTTTTGCCTTAACTACCACTCCCCTCCTTTCCTTGCTTTGTGCCCAGCTGCACGGCTGCTTCTAATTACTAATTTTGTAGCTTTTGCTACATCTGTGAGCTACTGACCTCTTTTGTTTGCCGGAGCTTTAGGTTCCCAGTTGTCTAGTTAACCAGTGAAGGTGTGTTATTCTATCTGTCCATGTACTGAACTTATGCTTGTTTATCGACTCTTTTACTCAGCTGCCTGACATGACCTCAGATTAGTTTCTTGGATAAGCACAAACTCTTCCTGCCAAGACCTCAGATTAGTTTCTCGAATAAACAAACACAAACTGTGCCTGTCCAGACCTTGGCCTTTTTCCTGACTTCGAGTTTTGCATGGTCCTTTGGTGTTTTATACTGGTGTTTTGTTTTGTGGGTCAGCTGACAACTACACTGTGACTACTCCAGGAGGTAGCAGCCTGGTGGCTCTCCTGCAGCAAAGCCCAGATCTTTGCATAGGGGTTAATGGGTGAATACCAGGGGACTGCGAGGTTCACAAACACTGACCGATACAATTAAATTATCAGCCTTCAATGGCTGAGAATAGAATAATCCTCTTAAGCTGTAGCCATAGTGGGCGAGTTAAAGAAACAGCCAAAAAGTCTGGGCTACCCTATAGAAGTGAATGGGGGCTATGCAAGCAACGTAGGTACATTGTTGGCATAGTTTACATTGACTATGTTGAGTTACAAACAGTTAAGGTAATAGAACCTATGACCATATATGAATAGATAAATCTCTTATATATATATAAATGAGTTTCTGTCTGTCTAGACGTCTGTCTGTATGTTCTTTATGAGTGATTGGACCGATCTTCACCAAATTTGGCACACAGGTACATCGGGTCATAGCTCTCTAGGATTTACCGTTACTGAGATATTCCCCCCAAAATGACTTGCATTAGACAAAAGAAGCCTGCAAGTCTTTTACTCATACCCCAACTGCCATACACACGGTCACATGTCCCTTATCAGCCAATAGAAGCTCGCAGGTCCTACTCCAGGTTGCCATAACATCTGATGACAGGTTTTAGCAGTTCACAGGTCCTTAAATATTCAGTCATATGATGTATGATGGCACAACTACACTGCTACATGCAGGGGGGGCAGGGGCCACTATTAAATGGATGGGCTCTGTGTAGTTCACTGTTAAAGGGGCAGGCACTGTGGAGGTCACTGTTAAAGGGGCGGGCATTGTAAAGTCACTAAGAAAACAAAAGATATTTTGTGTGATCTTCCAAGCAGCAAATTGATTTTATATGTGATGTGAACAAGTGTCGATCTTGTAAGTAAAATAAAATATGTAGTGTTTCAATAACCCGTGTCCTATTCCTTTTAAAGGATAAAAGAACTGTGATTGCTGGTGGATATTGAGACCGAGGAGCTGGAATTGTTTTGAATCGAGATAAAATAGTCTTGTGGAAGTGTTGCTGTGTGTGAACTGTTCCTTACTGATGAAGTTCAAGCGCGGACCCTGAATTGCAGTTTACTGTAAAGTCACTGTTAAAGGGGCGGGTACTGTGGAGGTCACTGTTAAAGGGACAGGCACTATAAAGGTCACTGTTAAAGGGGTGGTCAATGTGAAAGGCGCAGGCACTGTAAAGGTCACTGTTAAAGGAGCGGCCACTATGAAGGTCACTGTTAACCACTTCAGCCCCGCTAGGTGAAACCCCCTTCATGACCAGAGCACTTTTTACACTTTGGCACTACACTACTTTCACCATTTATCGCTCGGTCATGCAACTTACCATACAAATGAATTTTACCTCCTTTTCTTCTCACTAATAGAGCTTTCATTTGGTGGTATATCATTGCTGCTGGCATTTTTACTTTTTTTGTTATTAATCAAAATGTAACGATTTTTTTGCAAAAAAGTGACATTTTTCACTTTCAGCTGTAAAATTTTGCAAAAAAAACGACATCCATATATAAATTTTTCGCCAAATTTATTGTTCTACATGTCTTTGATAAAAAAATAATGTTTGGGCAAAAAAAAAAAATGGTTTGGGTAAAAGTTATAGCATTTACAAACTATGGTACAAAAAGGTGAATTTCCGCTTTTTGAAACAGCTCTGACTTTCTGAGCACCTGTCATGTTTCCTGAGGTTCTACAATGCCCACAAATGATCCCATTTCGGAAAGTAGACACCCTAAGGTATTCGCTGATGGGCATAGTGAGTTCATAGAACTTTTTATTTTTTGTCACAAGTTAGCGGAAAATGATGATGATTTTATTTTTTTTATTTTTTCTTACAAAGTCTCATATTCCACTAACTTGCGACAAAAAATAAAAAATTCTAGGAACTCACCATGCTCCTCACAGAATACCTTGGGGTGTCTTCTTTCCTAAAATGGGGTCACTTGTGGGGTAGTTATACTGCCCTGGCAATTTAGGGGCCCAAATGTGTGAGAAGAACTTTGCAATCAAAATGTGTAAAAAATGACCGGTGAAATCCAAAAGGTGCACTTTGGAATATGTGCCCCTTTGCCCACCTTGGCATCAAAAAAGTGTCACACATCTGGTATCGCCGTACTCAGGAGAAGTTGGGGAATGCGTTTTGGGGTTTCATTTTACATATACCCATGCTGGGTGAGAGAAATATCTTGGCAAAAGACAACTTTTCCCATTTTTTTATACAAAGTTGGCATTTGACCAAGATATTTTTCTCACCCAGCATGGGTATATGTAAAATGACACCCCAAAACACATTCCCCAACTTCTCCTGAGTACGGCGACACCAGATGTGTCACACTTTTTTGCTGCCAAGGTGGGCAAAGGGGCACATATTCCAAAGTGCACCTTTTGGATTTCACCGGTCATTTTTTACACATTTTGATTGCAAAGTTCTTCTCACACATTTGGGCCCCTAAATTGCCAGGGCAGTCTAACTACGCCACAAGTGACCCCATTTTGGAAAGAAGACACCCCAAGGTATTCCGTGAGGGGCATGGCGAGTTCCTAGAATTTTTTTATTTTTTGTCGCAAGTTAGTGGAATATGAGACTTTGTAAGGAAAAAAGAAAAAAAAAGAAAAATCATCATTTTCCGCTAACTTGTGACAAAAAATAAAAAATTCTAGGAACTCGCCGTGCCCCTCACGGAATACCTTGGGGTGTCTTCTTTCCAAAATGGGGTCACTTGTGGCGTAGTTATACTGCCCTGGCAATTTAGGGGCCCAAATGTGTAAGAAGTACCTTGCAATCAAAATGTGTAAAAAATGGCCAGCAAAATCCGAAAGGTGCTCTTTGGAATATGTGCCCCTTTGCCCACCTTGGCTGCAAAAAAGTGTCACACATGTGGTATCACCGTACTCAGGAGAAGTTGGGCAATGTGTTTTGGGGGGTCATTTTACATATACCCATGCTGGGTGAGAGAAATATCTTGGCAAAAGACAACTTTCCCCATTTTTTTATACAAAGTTGGCATTTGACCAAGATATTTTTCTCACCCAGCATGGGTATATGTAAAATGACACCCCAAAACACATTCCCCAACTTCTCCTGAGTACGGCGATACCACATGTGTGACACTTTTTTGCAGCCTAGATGCGCAAAGGGGCCCAAATTCTTTTTAGGAGGGCATTTTTAGACATTTGGATCCCAGACTTCTTCTCACACTTTTGGGCCCCTAAAAAGCCAGGGCAGTATAAATACCCCACATGTGACCCCACTTTGGAAAGAAGACACCCCAAGGTATTCAATGAGGGGCATGGCGAGTTCCTAGAATTTTTATTTTTTTTGCATAAGTTAGCGGATATTGATTTTTTTTGTTTTTTTCTCACAAAGTCTCACTTTCCGCTAACTTAGGACAAAAATTTCAATCTTTCATGGACTCAATATGCCCCTCACGGAATACCTTGGGGTGTCTTCTTTCCGAAATGGGGTCACATGTGGGGTATTTATACTGCCCTGGCTTTTTAGGGGCCCTAAAGCGTGAGAAGAAGTCTGGAATATAAATGTCTAAAAATGTTTACGCATTTGGATTCCGTGAGGGGTATGGTGCATCCATGTGAGATTTTATTTTTTGACACAAGTTAGTAGAATATGAGACTTTGTAAGAAAAAACAAAAACAAAAACAAACAAAAAATTTCCGCTAACTTGTGCCAAAAAAAATGTCTGAATGGAGCCTTACCAGGGGGTGGGGTGATCAATGACAGGGGGTGATCAATGACAGGGGGGTGATCAATGACAGGGGGGTGATCAATGACAGGGGGGTGATCACCCATATAGACTTCCTGATCACCCCCCTGTCATTGATAACCCCCCTGTAAGGCTCCATTCAGACGTCCGTATAATTTTTACGGATCCATGGATCGGATCCGCAAAACACATGCGGACGTCTGGATGGAGCCTTACAGGGGGGTTATCAATGACAGGGGGTGATCAGGGTGATCACCCCCCTGTCACTGATCACCCCCCCTGTAAGGCTCCATTCAGACATCCGCATGATTTTTTACGGATCCATGGATACATGGATCGGATCCACAAAACACATGCGGACGTCTGAATGGAGCCTTACAGGGGGGTTATCAATGACAGGGGGTGATCAGGGTGATCACCCTCTGTCACTGATCACCCCCCCCTGTAAGGCTCCATTCAGACATCCGCATGATTTTTTACGGATCCATGGATACATGGATCGGATCCACAAAACACATGCGGACGTCTGAATGGAGCCTTACAGGGGGGTTATCAATGACAGGGGGTGATCAGGGTGATCAGGGTGATCACCCCCCTGTCACTGATCACCCCCCCCCCCTGTAAGGCTCCATTCAGACATCCGCATGATTTTTTACGGATCCATGGATACATGGATTGGATCCACAAAACACATGCGGACGTCTGAATGGAGCCTTACAGGGGGGTTATCAATGACAGGGGGTGATCAGGGTGATCACCCCCCTGTCACTGATCACCCCCCCCTGTAAGGCTCCATTCAGACATCCGCATGATTTTTTACGGATACATGGATACATGGATCGGATCCACAAAACGCATGCGGACGTCTGAATGGAGCCTTACAGGGGGGTTATCAATGACAGGGGGTGATCAGGGTGATCAGGGTGATCACCCCCTGTCACTGATCACCCCCCCTGTAAGGCTCCATTCAGACATCCGCATGATTTTTTACGGATCCATGGATACATGGATCGGATCCACAAAACACATACGGACGTCTGAATGGAGCCTTACAGGGGGTGATCAATGACAGGCGGGTGATCACCCATATACACTCCCTGATCACCCCCCTGTCATTGATAACCCCCCTGTAAGGCTCCATTCAGACGTCCGCATGTGTTTTGTGGATCCGATCCATGTATCCATGGATCCGTAAAAATCATGCGGACGTCTGAATGGAGCCTTACAGGGGGGTGATCAATGACAGGGGGGTGATCAATGACAGGGGGTGATCAGGGAGTGTATATGGGTGATCACCCGCCTGTCATTGATCACCCCCCTGTAAGGCTCCATTCAGACGTCCGCATGATTTTTACGGATCCATGGATACATGGATCGGATCCACAAAACACATGCGGACGTCTGAATGGAGCCTTACAGGGGGGTTATCAATGACAGGGGGGTGATCAGGGAGTGTATATGGGTGATCACCCGCCTGTCATTGATCACCCCCTGTAAGGCTCCATTCAGACGTCCGCATGTGTTTTGCAGGATCCGATCCATGTATCCATGGATCCGTAAAAATCATGCGGACGTCTGAATGGAGCCTTACAGGGGGTGATCAATGACAGGGGGGTGATCAATGACAGGGGGTGATCAGGGAGTGTATATGGGTGATCACCCGCCTGTCATTGATCACCCCCCTGTAAGGCTCCATTCAGACGTCCGTATGCTTTTTGCAGATCCGATCCATGTATCCGTGGATCCGTAAAAATCATACGGACGTCTGAACGGAGCCTGACAGGGGGGTGATCAATGACAGGGCGGTGATCAATGACAGGGGGGTGATCAGGGAGTTTATATGGGGTGATCATGGGTGATCAGGGGTTTATAAGGGGTTAATAAGTGACGGGGGGGGGTGTAGTGTAGTGTAGTGTAGTGTGGTGTTTGGTGCGACTGTACTGACCTACCTGAGTCCTCTGGTGGTCGATCCTAACAAAAGGGACCACCAGAGGACCAGGTAGGAGGTATATTAGACTCTGTTATGAAAACAGCGTCTAATATACCTGTTAGGGGTTAAAAAATTCGGATCTCCAGCCTGCCAGCGAGCGATCGCCGCTGGCAGGCTGGAGATCCACTCGCTTACCTTCCGTTCCTGTGAGCGCGCGCGCCTGTGTGCGCGCGTTCACAGGAAATCTCGCGTCTCGCGAGAAGACGCGTATATGCGTCCAGGAGGAATAAAGCAACCACCTCCCGGACGCATATATGCGTACAGCGGTCGGGAGGTGGTTAAAGGGGTAGTCAATGTTAAAGGGGCAGGTACTGTGGAAGTCACTGTTAAAAGGGCGGTTACTGTGGAGGTCACTGTTAAATGAGCTGGGTACTATTAAAGGGACTGGCAATGTGGAGGTCACTGTTAAAATGGCGGACACTGCAGAGGTCACTGTTATAGGGGCGGTCACTGTTAAAGGGATGAACACTGTTGAGGTAACTATTAAAGGGGCGGGCGGGTAGCTGTTAAAGGGGCGGGCACTATGGAGGTCACTGTTAAAGGGCGGACACTGTGGAGGTCAATGTTAAAGGAATGGGCACTGTTAAGGTCACTATTAAAGGGGCGGGCACTGTGGAAGTCTCTGTTAAAGGGGCAGGCACTGTGTAGAACACTGTTAAAGGGGCAGCCACTATGAAGGTCACTGTTAGATGGGTGGTTAATGTTAAAGGGGTGGGAACTGTGGCGGTCACTATTAAGGGGCAGCCACTATAAAAATCAATGTTAAAGGGGTTGTATATGTTATAGGGGCAGCCACTATGAAGGTCACTGTTAAAGGGGTGGTAAATGTTAAAAGGGTGGGCAATGTGGTGGTCACTGTTAAAAGGGTGGGAACTGTTAAAGGGGCGGGCCCTATGGAGATCACTGTTAAAGGGGCAGGCACTGTGTAGGTCACTGTTAAAGGAGCAGCCACAGTGAAGGTCAATGTTAAAAGGGTGGTAAATGTTAAAGGGTTTGGCACTGTGGAGGTAATTGTTAAAGGGGCGGGCACTGTTAAAGGGGTGGGCACTGTGGAGGTTACTGTTAAGGGGAGGGCTCCGTGGAGGTCACTGTCGAAGGGGCAGGCACTGTGGAGGTCACTGTTAAAGGGGTGGGCACTAGTGATGAGCGAGCATGCTTGGCCGAATACTTGTTTGGCTCGAGCATCGCTATGCTCGGCACATGGCGGTACTCGGCCGAGTATCACATGTGCTCAAACACCATGCTCAAGGCTACTGGCATGACAGTGATTGGCTGACCGATACGCGTCATCGGGTGCTATATAGCACCCGATGACGCGGTTCGGCTCATTGCGAGTCAGGGAGAGCTTAGGAAGAGACAGATAGTGTAGGGAGTTTGTGATCATATTTTATTCAAGTGAATAACGTTTCAAAGACCCAACAGTCCTTTTAAGGACTATTGTGCGTGGTTGGCAGCAATTTATTTTAGCAAAGTAGTAATCACATTTTTTTTTTTACATACTTTGCAAAATAGTGATTCATTTTCTATATAGAAAGTGTCTGCAGTGACTTGTGACATCTGTGCAATAACTTCTGTGTGTCAGGGGCAGAGATAGGAAGAATATTAGTGAAAACTATAATTTTTTTCCCATAATCTATCCACATTTTTGCTGTAAACGATGTCATCCGTGAGTTGTCAGATCTGCGCTGCAATACCTTGTGTGGTTGTAAGGGCCAGATATAGGGAAAAATTCGAATGCAGAAAACACCATTCCCCCCCATAATTAGAGTTCAGCGGACACCTGGATGTTCGGGTTCGACGGGTTCTGCCTAACTTGGGAAAAAAGTTTGAGTTCGGGACCCGAACTTGACCCGAACTTGACCCTGAACTCGAACCCTATTGGGGGCTGCAAATATCGTCAAAATGTGGTTAAGAGCATGGCAAATGCTCTGCAAATAAATGTGGATAGGGAAATGACTTAAAATAACATAAAATACCTAAAAATAAAAAATAATAATCCTGATCTAGGAGGACCAGGTCCATATGGAGTAGGAGGTTGAGGTGGCAGTGGATGTGGCGGTGTAGGTGGAAGCGGCGGTGGAGGAGGAGGTGGTAGCCTACATTGCTTTTTAGTTTTAAATTTTATTTTTAAAATTAGGGTACACCCCAAAACATTGTGAAATATAGCCTGTGATAACCCCCTCCAGTCGTGCTAAACACACGTTCAGACAATACACTGGCTGCAGGGCAGGCCAGCACCTCCAAGCAGTAAAGGGCAAGCTCAGGCCATGTGCCCAATTTGGAGACCAAGAAGTTGAAGGGGGCAGACCCGTCATTCAGTACGTGTAGGTGTGTGCACACATACTGCTCCACCATGTTGGTGAAATGCTGCCTCCTGCTAAGATGTTCCTTATCAGCTGGTGTTGCTGGTTGTTGTGGCTTGCTGATAAAGATTTTCCACATTTCGGCCATGCTAACCCTGCCTTCTGAGGTGCTGGCGGTGCCCCAGCTGTGTTGGCGACCTCCTTGTCCTCTGCCTTTGCCTTGTGCTTCCCCTGTGCCCCCGCTGTCAGGTGGGAATGCCACCAGCAGCGCGTCTACCAGCGTGTGCTTGTACTCGTGCATCTTACGATCATGCTCCAGTGAGGGAATTAAAGACGGTATGTTGTCCTTGTAATGGGGATCTAGTAGCGTGGCTACCCAGTAATCACCACAAGTTAGAATGTGGGCAACTCGTCGGTTGTTGCGGAGCATGTAATCGCTCATGTGTGCCAGGCTGCCCAGAGGCAGCAAAAAGCTGTCCTCTGTGGGAGGTGTATCGTCTGTGTCCTGTGTATTCCCCCATCCATGCACCAGTGATGGCCATGAGCTGGTCCACCCTGCTGTGAACATGGTTCCTCCTCCTCCATCTCCTACTCCTCATCCTCCACCTCCTCATCCTTCAGAACTGTGCCCTGGCTGGACAATTGTGTACCTTAGGTTTGTGGGTGCAGGAACCCACCCTCGGAGCCACTTGGGAATGACTGGCCGGAAACCCTACGAAATGATCCCTCTTCCTCCTCCTCCTCCTCCTGTGCCACATCCTCTTCCATCATCGCCAGGAGCGTTTTTTAAAGGAGGCATAAAAATGGGATAGTAACGCTGAGAACGGCGTTATCTGCACTGGCCATGTTGGTGGAGTACTCGAAACAGCGCAACAAGGAACACAGGTCTCGCATGGAGGCCCCGTCATTGGTGGTGAAGTGGTGCTGTTCCACCGAGCTACTCACCCTTGCGTGCTGCAGCTGAAACTCCACTATCGCCTGCTGCTGCTCGCACAGTCTGGCCAGCATGTGCAAGGTGGAGTTCCACCTTGTGGGCACTTCGCATATGAGGCGAGCAGCAGCAGGGTGAGAATGCCGAAAGCGCACACAGACGGCCCGCACTTTATGCATCAGCTCTGACATATCGGGGACATTTTTAAGGAATTTCTGCACCACCAAATTCAGCACATGCACCAGGCAAGGGATGTGCGTCAATCAGGCTAGTCCCAGAGCTGCTACAAGATTTCGCCCCCATTATTGGACACCACCAGGCTGGGCTTGAGGCTGACTGGCACAAACCACTCATCGGTCTGGTGTTCAAGGCCCATCCACAGCTCCTGCGCGGTGTGCCCTGTTGCGCTGTTTCGAGTACTCCACCAACATGGCCAGTGGCGATGACGCCGTTATCAGCGTTACAATACCACATCTATGTCTCCTTGAGAAAACACCTAGGGCGATGATGGAAGAGGAGGTGTCCCAGGAGGAGGAGGAGGAGGAAGAGGGGTCATTTTTAGCAATTTCAGGCCAGTCTCTTCGAAGTGACTCAGAGGGAGTTTTTTTGCAACAGTAGAGGCCAGGTACAAATGTGGCCAGCCAGGGCCCCATACTGGAGGACAAGGAGGACGAGGATGAGGTGGAGGAGGATGAGGATGAAGCATGGTCACAGCGGGGTGGCACCCAACGCAGCTCGGGCCCATCACTGGTGCGTGGCTGGGGGGAAAGGCAGGACGATGACGATACGCCTCCCACAGAGGACAGCTTGTCCTTACCTCTGGGCAGCCTGGCACACATGAGCGACTACATGCTGCAGTGCCTGCGCAACGACAGCACAGTTGCCCACATTTTAACGTGTGAGGACTACTGGGTTGCCACCCTGCTGGATCCACGCTACAAAGACAATGTGCCCACCTTACTAACTTCACTGGAGCGTGATAGGAAGATGCGCGAGTACAAGCGCACGTTGGTAGACGCGCTACTGAGAGCATTCCCAAATGTCACAGGGGAACAAGTGGAAGCCCAAGGGCAAGGCAGAGGAGGGGCAAGAGGTCGCCAAGGCAGCTGTGTCACGGCCAGCTCCTCTGAGGGCAGGGTTAGCATGGCAGAGATGTGGAAAAGTTTTGTCAACACGCCACAGCTAACTGCACCTGCACCTAGGTAGGAGAGCGTTAGGTCCCGGGCTACTTGAGAAACCTTGACGTGGTGCCCGGGCTTAGACATGTTCTACACCGTAGGACATGTTGACTAATCTCTCAATTTTAAAATCAGTTTGAGGGTTTAGTGAGACCGCAGAGTGCACCTGTATTTGTTGTTGTTTTGTTATATTGTTATACTGATTATTACATCCGCACTTGTTACCTTGTGTGAGATGTCTATTGTGGTACTTGTGGTTCGCCGCGGGCATCCTCCACCGTATGCATTTTGCTGGGGATCGCCATTAGCAACGGGCCACAAGTGCAGGATTTGCTCCCCTATATATATGCACGACTGCATGTGGGTTTGAGCACCTCCTGCTAATGCCACCTTGTCTTTTTTTGTTTGTATATATAGATTCATGGAGGTGTATAAACTCCAATTCAAATGTGCCTGTTTTCCATCTACAGGCCACATTTAGGTGCACCTGTGAGGCCTGGGCCATATCAGTCAGTCTTGAGTGGGACTCACAGACTCCTCCCTCCTCCCATTGCAAGCAAGGTTACATGCTGGAGGTAACTGGTGAGCTGTTTGTGAGTCGGCCTCATGCTCCTGTAATTTGCCCACTGGCTCCTGGTATCGCCCATACGGCGCAGGTAGGAGAGCGTTAGGTCCCGGGCTACTTGAGAAACCTTGACGTGGTGCCCGGGCTTAGACATGTTCTACACCGTAGGACATGTTGACTAATCTCTCAATTTTAAAATCAGTTTGAGGGTTTAGTGAGACCGCAGAGTGCACCTGTATTTGTTGTTGTTTTGTTATATAGCTAACTGCACCACCACCTGATACGCAACGTGTTAGCAGGAGGCAACATTTCACTAACATGGTGGAACAGTACGTGTGCACACCCCTCCACGTACTGACTGATGGTTCGGCCCCATTCAACTTCTGGGTCTCTAAATTGTCCACGTGGCCAGAGCTAGCCTTTTATGCCTTGGAGGTGCTGGCCTGCCCGGCGGCCAGCGTTTTGTCTGAACGTGTATTCAGCACGGCAGGGGGCTTCATTACAGACAAACGCAGCCGCCTGTCTACAGCCAATGTGGACAAGCTGACGTTCATAAAAATGAACCAGGCATGGATCCCACAGGACCTGTCCATCCCTTGTGCAGATTAGACATTAACTACCTCCCCTTAACCATATATTATTGTACTCCAGGGCACTTCCTCAATCAATCTTCTTTTTATTTTCATTTTACCATTATATTGCGGGGCAACCCAAAGTTGAATGAACATCTCCTCTGTCTGGGTGCCGGGGCCTACATATATGCCAATGGACTGTTCCAATGTTGGGTGACGTGAAGCCTGATTCTCTGCTATGACATGCAGACTGATTCTCTGCTGACATGAAGCCAGATTCTCTGTTACGGGACCTCTCTCATCTGCCTGGGTGCTGGGCCTAAATATATGACAATGGACTGTTACAGTGGTGGCTGACGTGAAGCCTGATTCTCTGCTATGACATGCAGACTGATTCTCTGCTGACATGAAGCCAGATTCTCTGTTACGGGACCTCTCTCCTCTGCCTGGGTGCCTGGGCCTAAATATATGCCAATGGACTGTTCCAATGTTGGGTGACGTGAAGCCTGATTCTCTGCTATGACATGCAGACTGATTCTCTGCTGACATGAAGCCAGATTCTCTGTTACGGGACCTCTCTCCTCTGCCTGGGCCTAAATATATGCCAATGGACTGTTCCAATGTTGGGTGACGTGAAGCCTGATTCTCTGCTATGACATGCAGACTGATTCTCTGCTGACATGAAGCCAGATTCTCTGTTACGGGACCTCTCTCCTCTGCCTGGGTGCCTGGGCCTAATTATTTGCCAATGGACTGTTACAGTGGTGGATGACGTGAAGCCTGATTCTCTGCTATGACATGCAAACTGATTCTCTGCTGATATGAAGCCAGATTCTCTGTTACGGGACCTCTCTCCTCTGCCTGGGTGCCTGGGCCTAAATATATGCCAATGGACTGTTGCAGTGGTGGCTGACGTGAAGCCTGATTCTCTGCTATGACATGCAGACTGATTCTCTGCTGACATGAAGCCAGATTCTCTGTTACGGGACCTCTCTCCTCTGCCTGGGTGCTGGGCCTAAATATATGACAATGGACTGTTGCAGTGGTGGCTTACGTGAAGCCTGATTCTCTGCTATGACATGCAGACTGATTCTCTGCTGACATGAAGCCAGATTCTCTGTTACGGGACCTCTCTCCTCTGCCTGGGTGCCTGGGCCTAAATATATGCCAATGGACTGTTCCAATGTTGGGTGACGTGAAGTCTGATTCTCTGCTATGACATGCAGACTGATTCTCTGCTGACATGAAGCCAGATTCTCTGTTACGGGACCTCTCTCCTCTGCCTGGGTGCTGGGCCTAAATATATGACAATGGACTGTTGCAGTGGTGGCTGACGTGAAGCCTGATTCTCTGCTATGACATGCAGACTGATTCTCTGCTGACATGAAGCCAGATTCTCTGTTACGGGACCTCTCTCCTCTGCCTGGGTGCCTGGGCCTAAATATATGCCAATGGACTGTTGCAGTGGTGGCTGACGTGAAGCCTGATTCTCTGCTATGGGACCTCTCTCCAATTGATATTGGTTAATTTTTATTTATTTTATTTTTATTTTTATTCATTTCCCTATCCACATTTGTTTGCAGGGGATTTACCTACATGTTGCTGCCTTTTGCAGCCTTCTAGCTCTTTCCTGGGCTGTTTTGCAGCCTTTTTAGTGCCGAAAAGTTCGGGTCCCCATTGACTTCAATGGGGTTCGGGACGAAGTTCGGATCGGGTTCGGCCGAACTTCTCGAACCCGAACATCCAGGTGTCCGCTCAACTCTAATTATAATACCTGATAATTACTATAATGATTCTATTTATAAAAAAAAAGCTAAGTAATATAATCGCATAGCAAATTAAACTTAGCTGTCTCTATAGCAAACTTTCCTATATGATTGCTAGAATTAGCGAAGTTGACGAATAGGTAGCTAAAACAAATCTGGAGAATACATTCGTTATCTTCGTTTTGTGGAATATGACGAATACATTCGTCATATTCACTAATTTTACCAAGCCAACCATAGTAAACCAGGTCCAAGTTGAAATCGCAATGTGGATTCTCGGATTTCTTTACTGTATTGGAGTCTGACTATCTAGTAAACACATTGAGTGGGTACACACTTTTCTGCAAAATGGCTACGAGGACTTGGTTGGCCATAAGGAGATGGTGTGGAGTTAAGGCGTCACTTATTTGTACCCCATTGTGGCACAACTCAAAGCTCCTTAATTTAAATGACTTAAACTGCTGCCAGTATTGGAGGAACAAAAATGTTCAGTATCTACACCAAGTGGTCAGTGAGGGACAAATATTGCCCCTCATGGAACTAAAGCAAAGGGCAAATTTAGGTGAGGTGGTTTGGTTTCCATATTTCCAACTGAGGTCAGCACTATCTTGCACTTCGGACAGCCAATTTTTTATTGATACCCCTTTATTTCTACACGATTTAATTTGTAAGAAAACTGTCACGAGAATTAAAATATCACATTGCTATAAGCACTTAATGAATAACTTTTTTTCGGATGTTCTCTCTCCAGGACAGAGAGCCTGGTCTTCTCTACTTTCAGAGGTGGGTTCTCCAAATTGGGAGAACATGGGGGATAGTTTAAAGTTGGTTTCACACAATTTTAATCACATTGTTGTACAATTTAATATTTTGCACAAAATTTATGTGACACCCACATGGTTATACAAAAGAGGCCTTAGGGCCTCTTCTGATTGCCCACGCTGCGGCGATCCCGGGGCAGATCATTTACACCTGCTCTGGGACTGCCCAACGGTGAGCAGATACTGGAGCCTGGTCCAAAATAATCTGGCTCATAAACTTAACATCTCTGTCCCTTTGTCCCCCAGGATATGGGTCCTGGGGGACTTATCGGAGCTTAATTGTCAGCCTATAAAACGCCAACTGCTGATCAAGGTTATGTTTTTGGCTAGGCTCCTGATCACTAGATTATGGTTTTCCCCTTCCGCTCCAGAGTGTAACAACTGGCTGGGCCTGGTCGAGAAAGTGAAAACCTATGAAAAGATTCTGTACAAACAAAGAGGATCTTACTTGAAGTGGAAAAAACTATGGAAAGATTGGAATAGGGTTAATTAATCAGAACCTTTTTCCCCCCTAGGCTTTATGAAGGATCTTTTTTTTTTTTTTTTTTTTTTTTTTTTTTTTCCCCCTTCCTGCAAAGTGGGGCTGGGTGGGGGGTTGGTGAAGTGAAATTAATGTCACTCAATAGAACTGACAGGCTTATGAATTTTATAATATTGCAAAGTAGTATGGATATAAAGTTTTGTATTACAACAATAAAGCATTTAAAAAAAAAAAAAAAAAAAAAAAGAAATCGCAATGCAATTAATATAACTCGAAGTAATCTCATGGCGATTTCAACTTAGTAATGCTATATTCCATGCTCATGGAGCGTCCCCATAACCATGGGAACATCTCCATATACTAGAATGTACTGTCGGATTTGAGAATTACGTTGAAATCGCAATTCGATTATTTCAAGTTATAATAATCGAATTGAGATTTCAACTTAGCACTGCTATATTCCATATTAGGCTAGAATTAACGAATATGGAATATAGCACTGTTAAGTTGAAATCGCAATTCGATTATTATAACTTGAAATAATCTAATTGTGATTTCAACGTCATTCTCAAATCAGACAGTACATTCTAGTATATGGAGACGTTCCATGAGCACGAAAGTCGGCAGAAGCGGCAACGGGCACTGACAGGAGCTTTAAAAAAAAAAAAATGAATATTCGATTTCGTGAATATATAGCACTATATTCTAAATATTCGCGAAATCTCAAAATCGTGATATTCGAGAAAAAAATTTGCAATTCAAATATTCGCGGTCAACACTAGTAGTCAGGTGCACCTTGCCACAGATGGTGTCGCACAGTGTACACCTGATTTTGTCCCCTACTTGGTTGTGAAGGGAAGGCATGACTCGCCTTGAAAATTTGTGGCGGCTGGCCACGACGTACTGTGGGACAGCCACCGCCATAAGGCCTTTAAGACTATCTGTCTCAACCAGACGGAATGACAGAATTTCAAAGGCCAGTAATTTAGAAATGCTGGCATTCAGGGCTAGGGATCGCGGGTGGGTAGGGGGGTACTTCCTCTTCCTCTCCAGCGTTTGGGATATGGAGAGATGAACGCTTCCGTGGGACATTGTGGAGATGCTTGGTGACCCAGGTGTTGGTGTTGCTGGCAGATCCTCTGTTTGCAGGGAACCAGGTGGCACTGTCACTCCAGAAGTGGATGAAGAGTCCGCGACTGCAGCAGAAGAGGAAGCAAGAGGAGCCAGAGACCTTTCTTGGTTTTTGAGGTGTCTACTCCACTGCATCTTGTTCTTTGCACTTAAATGCCTGGTCATGCAGGTTGTGCTCATGTTCAGAACGTTTATGCCTCGCTTCAGGCTCTGATTGCACAGTGTGCAAACCACTCGTGTCTTGTGGTCAGCACATTGTCTGAAAAACTGCCTCGCCAGGGAACTCCTTGGAGCTGGCTTTAGTGTGCTTGGTCCCTTGCTGTGGTGAAGCCTGGTGGCTCTGTGCGACCAGGTGGCTCTGTGCGACCACCGCCTCTTCCTCCGAACTACATAGGTCACTCGCATGACCTTGATTCCATGTGTGGTCGAGGACCTCATCGTCCTCCACATCATCTTCCACCCAGTCTTCACCCCTGCCTTCCTTGTAGGTCTGCACACTTTCGAAAGCCCCAGCAGTTGGCACCTGTGTTTCGTCATCTTCCGAGACGTGCTGCGATGGCCCTGCCATATACTAATCTTGAAAGATAAGTGGTTGGGCATTGGTGCACTCAATCTCTTCCACTTCTGGGGCAGGGCTAGGTGGATGGCCCTGGGAAACCCTGCTAACAGAGTCATCAAAAAGCAGAAGAGACTGCTGCATGACTCAGACTGCTTAGCTGATTTGCAAGGGGGGTGAGGTGAAAGACTGATGGACATAGGCTGCAGGTGCCAACTGGGGTCTTTCAGCAGGAGACTGGGTGGGAGACAATGTGAAGGAACTGGATCCACTGTCAGCAACCCAATCTACTATCGCCTGTACTTCAGGCCTCACCATTCGTAGAGCAGCATTAGGCCCAACCAAATACCGCTGCAGGTTTTGTCGCCTACTCGCATCTGAGGAAGGGGTTTCACTTGTGCCTGTAGCTGGCACAGATCGACCATGTCCTCTCCCTGCAACAGGAGCTCCACCAGCAGCACCACGACCTGAGCCACGTCACTTATTTGACGCTCTCCTCATATTTTGCCCTAAATGGGTGTTTAATTAATAGTAGAAGAGAACGACAGTGTAAAGGGTGTATCTCACACGGCCTGAACCAGACAAGGCCTCAATAAAAGTTTTTTTGCCCAAAATGGCTGTATTTCAAATGCCTTAGGCTACTTTCACACTAGCGTTCGATCGAATCCGCTCTGAACGGATCCGATCATATTAATGCAGACGGAGGCTCCATTCAGAACGGATCCGTCTGCATTAAATTGGCAAAAAAAAGCTAAGTGTGAAATTAGCCTGAGCGGATCCGTCCAGACTTTTACATTGAAAGTCAATGGGGGACGGATCCGCTTGAAGATTGAGCCATATTGTGGCCTCTTCAAACGGATCCGTTCCCATTGACTTACATTGTAAGTCTGGACGGATCCGCACGCCTCCGCACGGCCAGGCGGACACCCGAACGCTGCAAGCAGCGTTCAGGTGTCTGCCTGCTGAGCGGAGCGGAGGCTGAACGCCGCCAGACTGATGCAGTCTGAGCGGATCCGCATCCATTCAGACTGCATCAGGGCTGGACGGAAGCGTTCGGGTCCGCTCGTGAGCCCCTTCAAACGGAGCTCACGAGCGGACAGCCGAACGCTAGTGTGAAAGTAGCCTTAATCAAACCCATGTATGTAGAGGGTGTATCTCACATGGCCTGAACCAGTGTTGGCCTGAAATAAATAATTATTTGCCCAAAATGGCTGTATTTCAAATGGCTGTTTTATCTCTTTGAATAGCTGAATAGCTACCACCTTCCGGTTTGGCTTGCTAACATTCCACGTAGCCAATACATCCGTTTGAGAAGGAATTGTACCCTGACTGAGCAGTTTGAATATGAGGCAAACAATTTACTTTAAAAAATTGAGGAAAAAGAATATAATGTGACTGAGCTTGAAAAAAATCAAACATGAGGTCCTACAAATTGAGCAGAAATCACTTGTACTAAATAATAAAGATAACATTAATAAGAACGAAAATAACAAAATAAATGACGTTCCTGATTTTAATGTACCTATAATAACCCAGTATCATGGGAAAGAACTGCAATTCAGACAAATTATAAAAAAAAAAAAAAACATTGGGGTATTTTAAAACATGACAAAGTTATTGGGGAAAAACTACTTATGGTACCAAAATTCATTTTCAGGAAGTCAAAAAATCTGGGAAACATAATAGCTCCATCTATTAAAATTAATATTGGTGGAAACAGAAAGAAACCATCTCTGTCCGATGATAGAAATGTTTTTTTTTTTCCCATGTAGAACATGTAAGGCCTGCCTAGCCTCAAGA
Source organism: Bufo gargarizans (assembly GCF_014858855.1). Lineage (NCBI taxonomy): Eukaryota > Metazoa > Chordata > Amphibia > Anura > Bufonidae > Bufo > Bufo gargarizans. Next base: position 396,230,321 of record NC_058083.1, on the reverse strand, counting down.
CAAAAAGAAATGACCAAGGCAATCACCAATGGAAACAATTCATATAAAGTTAAAAATCATATTACATGTCATACTAAGGGGGTCCTCTATCAAATAAAATGTCCTTGCGGGAAGATTTATGTAGGTAGAACCAAACGTGTACTAAAAATCAGAATATGGGAGCATATACAAAACATTAACAAGAAATTTGAAGGCCATCCATTATCACGTCCCTTTACTGAGAAACATAAAGGCAGATTTGAAGGTTCCTCCTTTGGAGGCATAGAACAAGTGAGGCAGGATCCTAGAGGAGGCGACTATATTAAACTGATGTCTCGTAAGGAGAGCGAATGGATATATAATCTAAATACCCTGGCTCCCATTGGCCTCAATCATGAAATGTAATTATTTGCTTTTTTATAACCCATACTCCCTATCAACTTACAGGGGAAAGGTGACCCAAAATATGTGTAATAGAACAGATAAAAAATAATAAGTAATGGACCAGTAAAACATATATGGGAAAATACCAATAATAAAAATACAGTTAAGGTCATAAATTGTCATTCATCACTAGCAACCAACTATCATGGAACTCATGTAAGGAATGTATACCCACGGACATGTGGAAAGAAAACCAAAAAGACACATTAACAATGGCAAGACTATCTTCTCTGATTACTATAGTGTCCTCTATTGCTCCAGCACTGTCCTCTAAACAAAAGCTGTTTCCATGGGAACCAACACGCTTAAAAGCTGACCAAACAGGATCTACATTCATCCCTGAGGAAGGAATACATTTATTCCTAGAGGCATCCGTAGCTGCATGTGTGACGTCAAACGAAAGGTTTCCAGTACAATGAGCAAACACCGTTTCCTTAAGCGCACGCGAGCTACGCGCATGCCACGAGGTGAGCAGAAGACAGAACTAGGAGAGACATCAACAGGAGAATTGCAACAAGTGGTGAACGAGTCCAGATGCAGCAACAGACGCACCTCTCCGTGCGCACACTAGTAAGTGGCTGTCGGCTATTTTTATACACACATTGTATCTGACTGTACCGGATTCTCACTCGCCAAAGATTATTAGTACATCCAACCTCCTTGATACTGCAATACATGACTTTAACAGTTAGTACGTATATTCAGTCAGTATTGGTCATTTAAATAAACTTTATTCATTTCTGTATCATCCTATTTTAAAAGCCAATTAACTAGTCAGCGCGGGTTCCATTTTTCTTTTACTTTTTTCTTTTAAATATATCTTTGCACAAATGGCTGTATTTCAAATGCCTGATTCAAACCCCTGTATGTAGAGGGAGTATCTCACACGGTCTGAACCAGTGTAGGCCTGAATTAATATATCTTTTCACAAAATGGCTGTATTTCAAATGGCTGTATTTCAAATCCCTGAATCAAACCACCCTGTATGTACAGGGTGTATCTCACAGGGCCTGAACCAGTGTAGGCCTAAATTCAATATTGGTGCACCAAATGGCGGTATTTGAAATCTCTGAATGTAACCCAAACGAGTGTTTGTTTAACAACTGAATTTGACAGCAGTATATAAGCCTGTAATTTCACACGTGCTGATGCTGCAAGGCCTGAAAATAGTGTTTTTTGACAAAAAAAGTTTGTTTTTCAAACCCCAGAAAATGATGGGTGTATTTCTAGCTTAAATTGCACACTGACTTATCAAGATGTTGTAGATTTCCAAAATTGTGTTTTTTTGGTAACAGAAATATGAAAGATGTATATATTAAACTTGAATTTAACATTTGCAGGTCTGGAAAATACAGTTTTTTGAAAAAAAAAATAAAATAGTGTGTTTTTCAAACCACAGAAAATGATGGGTGTATTTATAGCTTAAATTGTACACTGACTAATACAGATGTTGTACTTTGCCCCCCAAAAATTGTGATTTGCAATGTCCCAAAAGCTCAGATACAGTGCTGGTGCACTGAGCATGCATAAAATGGCCGCTGCCGCCGCCACCCACTTAAGAATTGTAAGAGTTGTTAATTTTTTGGGCCAATGGCCACAGGGCAGGGTAAAACTATTGTGTCCTGCACCCACACAACTATTTTTCTGTAGATCGCTGAGTTAGGTTCTCTCCCTGAAATCACAAGTCCAACAGCATCCTCTCCCTACACTAAGCACAGCAGAGTGACGTGCAGCGCTATGTGACTCCAGCTTATATAGAGCCTGGGTCACATTCTGCTCTGGCCAATCACTGCCATGCCATTAGTAGGCATGGCTGTGATGTCTTCTAAGGTCAGACAGTTAACCGCTTGTTGATTGGCTGCTGTGCAGCCTTTCAAAAAGCGCCAAGAAAGCACCGAACACCGAACCCGAACTTTTACGGAAAAGTTTGGGTCGGGGGTCCAAAAATCCTAAAGTTCGGTACGAACCCGAACTTTACAGTTCGGGTTCGCTCAACCCTGTTGCTGAATTATTTTCTAACTTACTTAGAGCTTTATGTTCTTCTATTATCAGGTTGTATTTCCTCAGTTTATCATCCATCTTTTCTAGTTCTTTCAGGAGACTTCTCTTAAACGCTTCTATGCAGTCATTTTTCCTTGTTGAATGGAAAAAACGTACTCTTTTCCCATAGATCTGTATGAATAATTAAGTTAGGCTCCTGGGAGCCCCACACCACTACACTGCGATCTGGGCTAATTCCCGTTTTTTGTTTATTAATGGCATACTTGGCCATATTTAATTTTCTGATGTATTTATGGATATCTAAAAAAATCCCAAATTTATTTGGTCTCTTGTTGGGGCAAATTTAAGGCCTCTTTCACACTTGCGTTGTCCGGATCCGGCGTGTACTCCACTTGCCGGAATTACACGCCGGATCCGGAAAAACGCAAGTGAACTGAAAGCATTTGAAGACGGATCCGTCTTCAAAATGCTTTCAGTGTTACTATGGCAGTCAGGACGCTATTAAAGTCCTGGTTGCCATAGTAGTAGTGGGAAGCGGGGGAGCGGTATACTTACAGTCCGTGCGGCTCCCGGGGCGCTCCAGAATGACGTCAGAGCGCCCCATGCGCATGGATGACGTGCCATGCGATCACGTGATCCATGCGCTTGGGGCGCCCTGACGTCACTCTGGAGCGCCACGGGAGCCGCACGGACGGTAAGTATGCTGCTCCCCACTACACTTTACCATGGCTGCCAGGACTTTAGCGTCCCGGCAGCCATGGTAACCATTCAGAAAAAGCTAAACGTCGGATCCGGCAATGCGCCGAAACAACGTTTAGCTTAAGGCCGGATCCGGATCAATGCCTTTCAATGGGCATTAATTCCGGATCCGACCTTGCGGCAAGTGTTCAGGATTTTTGGCCGGAGCAAAAAACGCAGCATGCTGCGGTATTTTCTCCGGCCAAAAAAGGTTCCGGTCCTGAACTGAAGACATCCTGATGCATCCTGAACGGATTTCTCTCCATTCAGAATGCATTAGGATAAAACTGATCAGGATTCTTCCGGCATAGAGCCCCGGTGACGGAACTCTATGCCGGAAGAAAAGAACGCAGGTGTGAAAGAGCCCTAAGTCTTTTAGCCAGTACGTTCTTTTCAGCATCATCCAGAACATGAGAACTAAGGTTATAAATCCCTCTCAATCCTCCTTGTATTTCTTTGATTTTGGGTTGGTTTTTCCTACCTCCCCTTCTGCCTCTGTTAGATTTATTTTCATGGGCATAGTTGCTTTCTAAATTGCTGGTTCCCTCTGAATTCCTTTTATTGCTTGGTGGGGAAAATTTTGGGCATCTTTTACTGCATTTTTTGTTTTTTGTTCCTCATGTTCTTGTTTATTTTCATTCCTATATTCTCCAATGTAGGTATTTTGGTATTGGTTCTGATAGTGATTATTTTTATAGTATCGTTGTCGATAATTCAGATATCTGCGGTATTGGTTAAATCTAGGATAATATTTTGGTCCATATGAACCACCTCCATAGTTATTGCCATAATATGGTCTCTGTGGTCCATTTCTTTGATAGTCCTGATTTTGCCTATGCGTATAATTATGCAAAATGTGACCCATATACTTGTCTCTTTTCCTTATCCTCAATGTAATTTCCCTGCTTGAGGTTACACCTCTGTCTCTCTCCCCGCCTTTCTCACTCATCTTATTTTCAATACCTTTATTATTTCATTTATAGACCCTTTTAGAGTTATAGTCCTCACTCACCTTCATGTATTTCTTATGTTTTTTATCTCTTATTTCTCTCTCTGTTTAAATTATACTTTCTTGACGTTTTTTGGGATAATTGTCCATATTCTACTTGATCTCTATATGGATCTAGAGATGATTTTAGTTTTCACCTCCCTGATAAGCTCCTTCTCCAGCTCCAAGAAAAAATCTCTCACATTATCTGTTTTTTGAGTTACATATATCTTGGAGAAAACAGAGTCTATATCACATTTAAAATTATCTCTAAAATAAAAAATGTCAGCCATAATTAAAAATACAGAGGCAACTGCCATCTTAACCCTTCAGGGATTTTTTATTCAGCGATATACTTCTCAAGGGCTATCACATCCCAAGTGGTTTTCACCTCCCTGATAAGATCCTTCTCCAGCTCCAAGAAAAAATCTCTCACATTATCTGTTTTTTGAGTTACATATATCTTGGAGAAAACAGAGTCTATATCACATTTAAAATTATCTCTAAAATAAAAAATGGCAGCCATAATTAAAAATACAGGGCAAAGCACACACAATGCAGTCTCTTCAATAAAATAAAATAACAAATAACACAACAGAAAAATTAAATAAAAAAGATAGAGTCCACTACTGTGTTTTCTTCTTTTTTTGCGCTGCCTCACTTGGCAGTGATTCAAAGGGCTTGATCAGGATAGAATACGAAAGCTTTTAGGTGATGCCAAACAACAAGGTTCCACAGGAGGATAATCTCGGTCACAAAATCACCCTTCTGTAGATATAAAGGTGCAGGCTCATAGTGAAGGTCAACCAATGTTTCCAATGGTAATAGCTTTTATTATACTCACAAAGGTATCAGATCAATAGGCATAAAACAGAATAAAATCTCCGTAGTTATAAAACCGCTCAACCCAGGTTTCGTCACACCAGCTTCATCAGAAGAGGATGATACACCCACATATGGGCGTTCCTTTTATATGGGTGTCAAAATAACAGGGGATAGAAAGGGTCAAACAGAACTGGCGAGGAGGAGATCCGGTGGCAGCAATTAACTGCCGGGAGGTGGAATGGATCTTCAGAATGCGTTCTCTACAGCCGGATGGTCTGAACATCGATCTAGATTTGAAACCTTGTTTGGTGGAATAGTAATATATATATATATATATATATATATAAAAAAGGAAAACAATGGCGGCACCGGAATACAAAAAGGGTGCTATGTCCAGGGATGTAGCAGCTTACCCCATCAATAGGAAACGAAAAAAGGACAGCACTCCAAGTAAAAGTGATGATGATTTAATCACCCATGTGCAGGCAACGTTTCAGCTCATACAAGAGCCTTTGTCAAGGCTTGACAAAGGCTCTTGTATGAGCTGAAACGTTGCCTGCACATGGGTGATTAAATCATCATCACTTTTACTTGGAGTGCTGTCCTTTTTTCGTTTCCTATATATATATATATATATATATATACAGTACAGACCAAAAGTTTGGACACACCTTCTCATTCAAAGAGTTTTCTTTATTTTCATGACTATGAAAATTGTAGATTCACACTGAAGGCATCAAAACTATGAATTAACACATGTGGAATTATATACATAACAAAAAAGTGTGAAACAACTGAAAATATGTCATATTCTAGGTTCTTCAAAGTAGCCACCTTTCGATTTGATTACTGCTTTGCACACTCTTGGCATTCTCTTGTTGAGCCTCAAAAGGTAGTCACAGATGTGCCCTGTCAGGTTTAATAAGTTTTCTTGCCTTATAAATGGGGTTTGGACCATCAGTTGCGTTGTGGAGAAGTCAGGTGGATACACAGCTGATAGTCCTACTGAATAGACTGTTAGAATTTGTATTATGGCAAGAAAAAAGCAGCTAAGTAAAGAAAAACGAGTGGCCATCATTACTTTAAGAAATTAAGGTCAGTCAGTTCGAAAAATTGGGAAAACTTTGAAAGTGTCCCCAAGTGCAGTCACAAAAACTATCAAGCGCTACAAAGAAACTGTCTCACATGCGGACTTCCCCAGGAAAGGAAGACCAAGAGTCACCTCTGCTGTGGTGGATAAGTTCATCTGAGTCACCAGCCTCAGAAATCGCAGGTTAACAGCAGCTCAGATTAGAGACCAGGTCAATGCCACACAGAGTTCAAGCAGCAGACACATCTCTAGAACAACTGTTAAGAGGAGACTGTGTGAATCAGGCCTTCATGGTAGAATATCTGCTAGGAAACCACTGCTAAGGACAGGCAACAAGCAGAAGAGACTTGTTTGGGCTAAGGAACACAAGGAATGGACATTAGACCCGTGGAAATCTGTGCTTTGGTCTGATGAGTCCAAATTTGAGATCTTTGGTTCCAACCACCATGTCTTTGTACGACGCAGAAAAGGTGAACGGATGGACTCTACATGCCTGGTTCCCACCGTGAAGCATGGAGGAGGAGGTGTGATGGTGTGGGGGTGCTTTGCTGGTGACACTGTTGGGGATTTATTCAAAATTGAAGGCATACTGAACAAGCATGGCTACCACAGCATCTTGCAGCGGCATGCTATTCCATGCTATTGGACCATCATTTATTTTTCAACAGGACAATGACCCCAAACACACCTCTAGGCTGTGTAAGGGCTATTTGACCATGAAGGAGAGTGATGGGGTGCTGCGCCAGATGACCTGGCCTCCACAGTCACCGGACCGGAACCCAATTGAGATGATTTGGGGTGAGCTGGACAGCAGAGTGAAGGCAAAAGGGCCAACAAGTGCTAAGCATCTCTGGGAACTCCTTCAAGACTGTTGGAAGACCATTTTAGGTGACTACCTCTTGAAGCTCATCAAGACAATGCCAAGAGTGTGCAAAGCAGTAATCAAAGCAAAAGGTGGCTACTTTGAAGAACCTAGAATATGACATATTTTCAGTTGTTTCACAGTTTTTTGTTCTGTATATAATTCCACATGTGTTAATTCATAGTTTTGATGCCTTCAGTGTGAATCTACAATTTTCATAGTCATGAAAATAAAATAAAAAACTCTTTGAATGAGAAGGTGTGTCCAAACTTTTGGTCTGTACTGTATATATATATATATATATATATATTTATTTTTATTTTATTTTTTTACTGCAAATTTTTATTGCTGGTATTAATTGTGAGGGTTAATGCTCCTTGTGAATAATGGTTTGATCATATATCATCTGAGACAAGAACTATGATGTATTGGATAAATTTAGTTATTTTAGGTGGAGAAAGATGTGTGAATAAGAAAATGACATTAGCTGGTATGTGATTTATTATTATTATTATTATATTTTGTTCACATTTTATTTGGACATTATGAGAGGAGTTGGTATTGTGACAAGAAAAATGCTATTTTATGTTAATAATTTTTTTAAATTTATTTATTCTATTTTTATATGCATTTTCCTGTGATTGTAGAGAAGGAAGAAAAAAAGTGGATTTTAATTGTTTAAAAAAAAAAATCTGTGAATTTATAATGGAAGAAAGATGGGAGAAGATTGTTATTTTGACACCCATATAAAAGGAATGCCCAGATGTGGGTGTATCATCCGCTCCTGATGAAACTGGTGTGCGAAACCTGGGTCGAGCGGTGTTATAACTACGGAGATTTTATTCTGTTTTATGCCTATTGATCTTATACCTTTGTGAGTATAATACAACCTATTACCATTGGAAACATTGGTGGACCTTCACTATGTGCCTGCACCTTTATATATTATAGATTATCCTCCTGTGGAACCTCGTTAAATAATTTATTGTACTCACAAACAATGGCTTGCAAAAGGCATGTCACAAATACAAATCATCCCGTTGCCCGACCCGGGTTTTGCTTATGCGCTTCGTCAGGGGCATCTGTCCTGCTTCCTACGAGGCTGCTTTTAATCCACAAATCAATCCCACCTTCCCCAAGTCCCACCCATACATCAACAAAATATGGACAACACAGCATTAAAACCACATAAAACAACCTAAAAATGTATAAATAAAACAGGATCCACTGGCTCCTGGTATTGCCCATATTCCACAGGTAGGTGAGTGTTAGGTTCTGAGCTACTTGAGAAACTTTGGCACGGTGCTCGGGCTCAGACATGTCCTCCACAGTATGATATGTTGGCTAATCTCTCAATTTTAACATCAGTATGAGGGTTTAGTACGATCACAGAGTACACCTGTCTTTGCAAATGTTATTGTATTGTTATAGAGGATCAATAAAAACAAAAGTATGATCAGAAAAAAGGCAGTTGATAAACATTTTGTGGAGAGTGGGCACTCTGTCAGCCAGCTCAGATTTTGGATGATAGACTCAGTGGATACCCTCAGAAGAGGGGGTATAGGGAACGTATTCTCAGAAAAAAGGAATTGCAATGCATCTTTGCATTAAAATCTATACAACCACATGGTCTCAATATTGAGTTTAATGTGAAAAGTGTTGTATAATTATGCACTAATGGTGGAATTACTATGGAATGTTGTGATATATCATATTCAGTATGTGTGTATGTTAGATGGTTTTATTTAGTTTTTAGACTGTCACATGTTAAACATCGGTTATTTTTTATATCATGCAGGATATGGATGTGGAGCATATGGGCCAATCCGTAACATCAGGACTCTGCCAGCGGCCTCCATTTGGGGTAGGACATTCTTTGGGGTCCCTCTATAGGAATTACATTGCCGCATATTGCCTCCCTTTGTTGTTCCGTGCCCTTTGTGTGCGTAGTTTTATGCACACAGGTCACGGACGGGGGCGGACACAGACAGCAGAGGGCCCCTGTGAAAAGAATGTGCCTGCCCCCCCCCCCCCGCCAAGCCAAATTCGCAACCTAACCTATTCCATCCTAACATTACTTATAGCAATACAAAACATACAAGGTAAGGCTACCTTCACTCCTGCGGCACTACGCTCCGGCCCCCTGATCCGGCATAAAATGGAAGGAATCGGCCGGACACAAACCGCAGCATGCAGTGGTTTGTGTGCCACTGATTCTCTTCATTTTTGCCAGATTGTGGCGAGATCTCTGCCATACCCCATTATAGTCAATGGGGCCGGTGGGCATTCTGTCTGCATCCAGCAGTGCCGGATCCAGTGAATTCCAGCAGGCTGTTCTCTGCTGGAACAGCCTGCCAGAATCACTAACGCAGATGTGAAAGTAGCCTAATACAGGTCCACATACCTCTTGCATCCAGTGACGTCACCTTTGATGTAGATGTTCTCTGTCCTTATCTTCTCCTTTCAGACCAGCCCCCCATGATGATTTATTTCAGCCATCTCTTCTCTCTGCAGAGTTTGACAGACATCTTAGTTTCCTACTTTTCCATCATCTTTCCACATTCTGAACCCCCCATCCTGCCACCCCCAATAGTGTGCCCGCTGTGCTCCCTATTCCAAGTTACACACAGATAGTTCCCCTTCAATAATTATTGGCACACAGTGTCCTAAAAAATAACTGTGCCCAGGAAACAGTGTCCCTGACACTAATAGTGTAAACATAATGTTCTTAAAAAATAATTGTGCTAAGCTGATACTGTGCAAGGGTGCCCACCAAATTAACAGTGCACCTCAAAGTCCCACTAATAAAAATAATTATCTACCAGACAACACATAGTAGTAATAGTGCCCCTAAAGTAATAGATTCCCACTGTGTCCCAGAAGTAATAATGCTCCCATAGTGCTCACACTAGTATTCATGTTCCTCATAGTCCTTCAACTGTAATAAAGTTGAGACAAGGTCCCCATAATGCCCTATAATTAGCGCCAGTATAAAATACTCCTATATCGTGCCCCAATAGTGTGCCTCCCCATGTCTTTATGGTGCCTGACAATGTGCCAGTATAAAATGCCCCCATAATGTGTGCCAGTAGAATTCCCCTATATAATGACCCCAATAGTGCTCCTCTCCCCCTTCTCCATAGTTCCCCCCATGTGTGCCAGTATACAAGATAGGATCCCCAGTAGATGCCCCCATAGTGCTCCCCGCTTCTCTATAGTTCCCCCCATGTGTGCTAGTATATAAGATAGGGCTCCCAAAGTGCTCTTCCCCTCCATAGTGCCCTCCATGTCTGCCAGTATATAAGATAGGGTCCCCATAGTGCTCCTACCTCTCCATAGTGCCCCCCACGTGTGCCAGTATATAAGATAGGGTCCCCATAGTGCTCCTACCTCTCCATAGTGCCCCCCATGTGTGCCAGTATATAAAATGTGCGCGCTGTCTGCAGTCAGGCTGGAGTAGACAAGGGAGGAAGAGGAGCCAGAGGGGTAAGTAAGCGCTTCTCTTAAGGATCGCGGTCCGGAGGCGGCTGTCTGAGGCAGAGTCACGCAGCTATGCGTCATCTTGCGAGACGCGAGATGACGCTCACAGCCGGCCCGCGCATGCGCATCGCGGGCCGGAAAAAGTTAAAGGAGTATTACATCATCAGCCTGCCAGCCAATGATTGTGACTGGCAGGCTGATGATTTAAAAAGAAAAACGAATCACAAGCCATTTAACACCTTATATTTATAAATATAAGGTGTTAAATGGCCTCTCTGCTCCTCTGCTGGTCCTTTTGGTCGGTTGGTTCCAGCAGAGGAGCAGACATCACAGGGAGTACACACAAAACACCACACATAGCCCCAGATCACCCCCGATTACCCCAATTAACACCTTGATCACCCCTTGATCGCCCCTGTCAATCCCCTAGTGAAAGGGAAAAAAGTGATCAGTGTAAACTGTCACTTTTTTTTTCCCTATAGTATTGACGGTTATTTTTAGGATAGTTTAGGCCCCTTGGTTAGGAAGTTAGCGATCGTTTAGCGCCCAGCCCACCGCACCACAGTCACTGATTCGCTGATTAGCGTACCGCTAATCATCATTTGTACTTTTATAGTATCTGTAGGTGATCAAAACTGATCACAGTCAGATCTATAATACTATTAGTCTCACCTTAGTTCGCCCTTCACCCAAAATGCAGTGTTTGCCCTATCAGGCCTGATCGGTCGCCCACACGTGCGTTCACCCACGCCCGCCCCGCCACAGTGACAAAAATATCTGTATTGATATTTTTTATCAATCAGAGCGGCTTCCGGTACTTCGCTAGCCTCCCATTTGTAAGACAGGCTTGCTTTTTTTCTTGGGTAGTCTCAGGGAATACCCCCTAAATTTAGTAGTCCAAATGTCAAATAAGGGGTATTCTTCTGAAGAGGCCTACAGGCTTCTGACTCAGTCGGACTAGGAATGGGAACCCTCATCTGATGAATCCAGCGGGTCAGAATATGAACCTGTAGAAAGCAGTGGCAGTCTGACCCAAAGTTCGGACGAGGAGGTTGAGGTCCCTGATACCACCAGGCGTACCCGGCCCCGTGTTGCTACACCACAGGTTGCGCAGGATCCGCTTCAAGGGCAGCAGAGTGGGGCTGGCGCTGTCGGATTACGTGGTGAGGCATACACCAGCAGCGCAGCCCACCCTGGACCTAGTACCAGCACTGCCGTGCAACATGGTGAAGTGGCGAGCACCAGAAGGGCAGTTGAAGCTGGTACGGTGGCACGTGCAGTAGTTACCCCGTCGCAGCCACCGCACAGACAGGCCCATAGAGCCCCTAGAGTCCCTGAGGTGCTGGCAAACCCTAATTGGCAGTCCCCAACTTCAGCCACACCATTAGTTCCCCCTTTCACCGCCCGGTCTGGAGTTTGGGTTGAGACAGCTCAGATCGGCTCGGCACTGGGATTTTTTGAGCTGTTCTTGACTGCGGAGCTCTTAGACATAGTCGTGGCAGAAACAAATCGGTATGCCACTCAATTTATAGCCGCCAACCCGGGAAGCTATTATGCCCAGCCTTTCCGGTGGAACCCCGTCCAAGTTTCTGAATTAAACATTTTTCTGGGCCTTCTCCTCAACATGGGTCTACCCAAAAAGCATGAATTGCGGACATATTGGTCCACGAACCCAATTCATCACATGCCCATGTTCTCTACTGCCATGTCCAGGGCACGATTTGAGGCCATCCTGCATTTACTGCACTTTAGCGACAACACCACCTCCCGTCCCAGAGGCCACCCAGCTTTTGACCGGCTCCACAAAATTCGGCCCCTCATAGACCACTTCAACAACAAATTTGCAGATTTGTATACCCCTGAGCAAAACATTTGCGTAGACGAGTCCCTTATACATTTTACCGGGCACCTTGGCTTCAAACAATACATCCCAAGCAAGCGCGCCCGGTATGGGGTCAAATTGTATAAGCTCTGTGAAAGGGCCACAGGCTATACCCACAAATTTCGGATCTATGAGGGTAAAGATCAGACCCTGGAGCCGGTCGGTTGCCCTGACTACCTGGGGAGCAGTGGGAAGACAGTCTGGGACTTGGTGTCACCCTTATTTGGCAAGGGGTACCATGTTTATGTGGACAATTTCTACACAAGTGTGCCCCTCTTCAGGCATTTGTTCCTAGAACAGATTGGCTGCTGTGGCACCGCGCAACCTAGTCGCCGGGGCTTCCCCCAACGGCTCGTTACCACCCGTCTTGCAAGGGGAGAGAGGGCTGCCTTGTGTAATGAAGAACTGCTTGCGGTGAAATGGAGAGACAAGCGTGACGTTTACATGCTCTCCTCCATTCACGCAGACACGACAATACAAATTGAACGAGCAACACGTGTCATTGAAAGCCCCTCTGTGTCCATGACTATAATTCGCTCATAGGAGGGCTGGACTTCAATGACCAGATGTTGGCTCCTTATTTAGTTTCCCGATGCACCAGACGCTGGTATAAGAAGGTGTCTGTATATTTAACTCAATTGGCTGTATATAATAGTTTTGCTCTCTATAGTAAGGCTGAGAGAACAGGATCCTTCCTCAAATTTCAGGAAGAGATCATTGAGAACCTCCTGTATCCAGGAGGTTCCGTGGCCCCATCCACCAGTGTAGTGAGCCGTCTACGTGAGCGAAATTTCCCCAGTGTCGTTGCTGGTACCTCAACCCAACCGTCACCCCGAAAAAGATGTTGTGTCTGTAGCAGGAGTGGAATAAGGCGTGACACCCGCTATTTCTGTCCTGACTGCCCTGACCACCCTGCCCTATGCTTAGGGGAGTGTTTCCAGAAGTACCACACACAGGTACACTTAGCATAGGGATTGCATCTCACAGGATAGGCACACAGGGCTATTAGGGCCCATTCACACACAGCTGCTGCAAACCTCTCCTTTCACCTGGGACAAAGTGCATAATGTACTTCGCCACATCTCTGGGAGATTTGCGCTTTGCACATTGTCCCATGGGAAAGAAGAGGTTTGTCCTATAAAGGTAAAAAAAATAATAAAAATCACCAGTAAGCAAAAAAGTTAACGTTCTGTTGAAAAAGTTAAATAAAGTTTATATGTTCCGTTCAAATGTTATTATAAAGTTAATACATTTATTGTGTTGTGGCCTATTTTTTTTTTTTTGTTTTTTTTTTACCTTCCAGGTTAACCAACCGATCGACTAGCTGCAGCACTGATGTGCATTCTGACAGAAGCATTGCGCTGCTGTCAAATTACACAAAAGTCAGTGTATGCTGCGCTGCAAGACGAGATTTCTACTCTGCAGTAAAAGATACGTTTGCCGAGGCATATGAGCTGAGGGGGCGGCGGTGTTCATATGCTTTTGTATATAAAAAAAAATCAAAAAAATCCCGGCAATGATTTATTCATCCACATCGATTGATGTGAATGGAGAAATTGGGTTTGCCAGGGCATACGAGCTTAGTGGGTATGGATGTTGGGCGGAGCTCCTATGTCCAGGCAGATGCCTTTCCCCTCCTTTTTTTTTTTGGGCAGAGATTTTTTCATCCACATTGATCGATGCGAATGAAGAAATCTATGCCGTTAATTTTTCCTTTTAGCCCAGAGGCTGAATGGAAAAAAAATATCTCATTACCTGTATGCTCAATATAAGGAGAATAGCAGAAACTCTTAATGCTGGCCATACATGTAATGATTGCGGAGACCCTCAAATGCCAGGGCAGTACAAACACCCCACAAATGACCCAATTTTGGAAAGAAGACACCCCAAGGTATTCGCTGAGGGGCATATTGAGTCCATGAAAGATTGAAATTTTTGTCCCAAGTTAACGGAAAGGGAGACTTTGTGAAAAAATAAAATAAAATCGATTTCCGCTAATTTGTGCCAAAAATAAATAAAAAATTCTATGAACTCGCCATGCCCCTCATTGAATGCCTTTGGGTGTCTTCTTTCCAAAATGGGGTCACATGTGGGGTATTTATACTGCCCTGGCATTTTAGGGGCCCTAAAGCGTGAGAAGAAGTCTGGGATCCAAATGTCTAAAAATGCCCTCCTAAATGGAATTTGGGCCCCATTGCGCAACTAGGCAACAAAAAAGTGTCACACATGTGGTATCACCGTACTCAGGAGAAGTTGAGCAATGTGTTTTGAGGTGTCATTTTACATATACCCATGCTGAGTGAGATAAATATCTTGGTCAAATGCCAAATTTGTATAAAAAAATGGGAAAAGTTGTCTTTTGCCGAGATATTTCTCTCACCCAGCATGGGTATATGTAAAAAGACACCCCAAAAACACTGCCCTACTTCTTCTGAGTACGGCGATACCACATGTGTGACACCTTTTTTGCAGCCTAGGTGGGCAAAGGGGCCCACATTGAAAAGAGCACCTTTAGGATTTCACAGGGCATTTTTTACGCATTTTGATTTCAAACTACTTCTCATGCAATTAGGGCCCCTAAAATGCCAAGGCAGTATAACTTCCCCACAAGTGACCCTATTTTGGAAAGAAGACACCCCAAGGTATTCCGTGAGGGGCATGGCGAGTTCCTAGAATTTTCTATTTTTATGTCACAAGTTAGCGGAAAATGATGATTTTTTTTTTCTTACAAAGTCTCATATTCCACTAACTTGTGACAAAAAATAAAAACTACCATGAACTCACTATGACCATCACAAAATACCTTGTGGTGTCTTCTTTCCAAAATGGGTCACTTGTGGGGTAGTTATACTGCCCTGGCATTTTAGGGGCCCTAATGCATGAGAAGTAGTTTGAAATCAAAATGCGTAAAAAATGCCCTGTGAAATCCAAAAGGTGCTCTTTGGAATGTGGGCCCCTTTGCCCATCTAGGCTGCAAAAAAGTGTCACACAAGTGGTATTGCCGTACTCAGGAGAAGTTGGGCAATGTGTTTTGGGGTGTTATTTTACATATACCCATGCTGGGTGAGATAAATATCTTGGTCAAATGTCAACTTTGTATAAAAAAAAATGGAAAAAGTTGTCTTTTGCCAAGATATTTCTCTCACCCAGTATGGGTATATTTAAAAAGACACCCCAAAACACATTGCCCTACTTCTTCTAATACGATGATACCACATGTGTGACACTTATTTGCAGCCTAGGTGGGCAAAGGGGCCCACATTCCAAAGAGCACCTTTTAGGATTTCACAGGGCATTTATTACACATTTTGATTTCAAACTACTTCTCACACATTAGGGCCCCTAAAATGCTAGGGCAGTATAAATACCCCACAAGTGACCCTATTTTGGAAAGAAGACACCCCAAGGTATTTCGTGAGGGGCATGGCGAGTTCCTAGAATTTTCTATTTTTATGTCACAAGTTAGCGGAAAATGATGATTTTTTTTTTCTTACAAAGTCTCATATTCCACTAACTTGTGACAAAAAATAAAAACTACCATGAACTCACTATGACCATCACAAAATACCTTGTGGTGTCTTCTTTCCAAAATGGGTCACTTGTGGGGTAGTTATACTGCCCTGGCATTTTAGGGGCCCTAATGCATGAGAAGTAGTTTGAAATCAAAATGCGTAAAAAATGCCCTGTGAAATCCAAAAGGTGCTCTTTGGAATGTGGGCCCCTTTGCCCATCTAGGCTGCAAAAAAGTGTCACACAAGTGGTATTGCCGTACTCAGGAGAAGTTGGGCAATGTGTTTTGGGGTGTTATTTTACATATACCCATGCTGGGTGAGATAAATATCTTGGTCAAATGTCAACTTTGTATAAAAAAAAATGGAAAAAGTTGTCTTTTGCCAAGATATTTCTCTCACCCAGTATGGGTATATTTAAAAAGACACCCCAAAACACATTGCCCTACTTCTTCTAAATACGATGATACAACATGTGTGACACTTATTTGCAGCCTAGGTGGGCAAAGGGGCCCACATTCCAAAGAGCACCTTTTAGGATTTCACAGGGCATTTATTACACATTTTGATTTCAAACTACTTCTCACACATTAGGGCCCCTAAAATGCTAGGGCAGTATAAATACCCCACAAGTGACCCTATTTTGGAAAGAAGACACCCCAAGGTATTTCGTGATGGGCATGGTAAATTCATGGAAGTTTTTATTTTTTGTCACAAGTTAGTGGAATATGAGACTTTGTAAGGAAAAATAAAAAATAAAAAATCATCATTTTCCGCTAACTTGTGACAAAAAATAAAAAGTTCTATGAACTCACTATGCCCATCAGTGAATACCTTAGGGTGTCTACTTTCCGAAATAGGGTTATTTGTGGGGATTTTCTACTGTCTGGGCATTGTAGAACCTCAGGAAACATGACAGGTGCTCAGAAAGTCAGAGCTGCTTCAAAAAGCGGAAATTCACATTTTTGTACCATAGTTTGTAAACGCTATAACTTTTACCCAAACCATTTCACACTGCACAGACTCCTGTGCATGCATAAAATATAAGGCTGTATTATTTTAGCTCTCTCCATGGCATGAATATGTAATCCCTTTTGCTAAAGCACTGCCAAACTGCTTTTGACGCTAACTGAATCTTCTTGCTTCTCTCATTTGTCTTTGATAGAAAATTGAAAGAGGTCTTGCAAAATGGGATTTAAACTGCTGGCATAAAAAAGACTCCATGCAGCGTAATATTCACCATTTCGCAATAGCTTTGTGTTGTCATTCAGACAACACTGCACCTTTTTCCAATGACTTGCATAGAAATAAACTATTTTATCATTTTATATGATTGGATAAGTCAGCAAAATTATGGTAGACAAACATTTATTGGTTATCCTAGATACTAAATAGAAAATAGCCTATTTTCCATCTTTTTTATGGCCCTATCAGTTTGGCAAACATCCACTAAACTGACTGTTACATACCATTTATATTCATTTTCAGTTTCCATAGACTTTGATTCAAGTAATACTTCTATATTACAGTGAATAGTGATTCTGACAGGCAGTCTTCTTCATCCTGCCACAGGATATAACAGCAGCTGGGACATAGCAGGCCTGGGGACCTTCAGAAGGCCCCTGGCTATCATAACAAGTACTTGCAACGGTGCATTGTATTGGTGTGGTTCAAATTGGAGGACAGAAGGTGCTGCCTTTCCCTGTCTATCCTCTTAGTAACTGTTAATCATGGCATCGGAGACATTAAACAGCTGGGATTGGAGTAATCTCCAATTCTGGCAGTGAGAGCTGTGAGCCAGCTGTATAAAACAGCTGTAATCCACAAGTAAAGGTGCCGGCCCAGCTCCTGAGCACATGCCATGGTCAAGACATACTAGTATAGCATAGAGCGGCAACTACCTGTGCTTCGTTACATGTAATCCAGACTCCACAAAAAGACAAAAGCATGCACCAAGCACTGCATTTTTGTTTCTTCTCCGATATAAAGGGCCCATTCAAATGACCATATATTTCTGTCCGTATCCGTTCCGCAACTTTGCGCAACAAATGTGGACCCATTCATTTCAATGGAGTCACTAAAGATGCGGACAGAACACTGTGTGCTGGCCGCATCCGTACTTCCATTCCCCGCATGGCCCCACAAAGAAGATAGAACATGTCCCATTGTCCGTAATTATAGATCACCAAAATGCAGAATGCTCTGGTATCCATGATTTGCGCATTCGCAATTTGCAGACCACAAAAACAGATATGTTCATGTAAATGGGCCATAAAAGACATGTTTACATGGTTACACTTCTAATAACCTGTATGCATGAGGTGTTTAATTTCCCTTGGACAGAGCATACTGCCCTACATTCAAGAAGTGGCTGTTGTCCTTCAGGTAGTATACGTTCTACACTGCTGCATAGTCCGGTATCTAACCCTGCCCCACCCCTGTATGAGGCAAGTCTGTAGTGCTTAATTATAAATAGAAAACATCAGTGAAAAGTCCAGCTCTTAACAACAGTGAATACTTTATTTTCAGTGCGGTAAAAAATTCCAACTCTCAAGTGCAAGAAACAGTCTACGTGTTTCGGAACCTAATATTTCGGTCCTTAATCATAACATACATAACATATATTAAACAGTTTCCTATATACTCCTCTTGCACCTATACGTAATGATTAAGGTGTCACATGATCAGGAACTAATTAATAAAATCAGAACACATGATATTCTTCCATAAAACATCCACATTCTCATAAAATCAAAAATGAAAATAATGCAATAGTCAATGGATACATTTTTATTAGTAATACTGTAAGATCAAATCATGTCTCTTATTCAAACATGTAGGGAAACATGTACCTATCTGGAACATCCAAAATGCTTCTCTATTGAAAAGCTTTCTCCGATGGTCTTCACCCCGCATGGGAGTGGTAACCCTTTCTATACCCTGTGCAATCAAAGCTGAAGTATTGCCTCCATGCACTAGGGCAAAGTGCAGACTAGCAGCAGAAAGATTCCGTGTTTTAAAATGGGGTATATCAGAAATATGCTTTCTTATCCTGGTTTTAATTTAATTTGTTGTACAACCTACATATTGAAGTGAACAAAGCTCACATGTGATTAAATATACGGCAAATTTAGTATAACAATTGAGATGACTATTAACTTCAATTTTTTTGTGATTTGCCGTAGACTCAAAGGTCCTGTCCACTTTCATATGGTTACAACAAATGCATCTGCCATTTCCACACTTGTAATTTCCTTTACTACTCAACCAAGTTGATTTTGCCTTGGGAGTATTTACATATAATATAACACCCCCCCCCCCCCCCCGGGGTGGAGATCATTGGAGAAAGCTTCTCAATAGGACCAAAATATGAGGGTCTGAAACGCATAGACTGTTTCTTGCACTTGAAAGTTGGAAGTTTTTACTGCACTGAAAATAAAGTATTCACTGTTGTTAAGAGCTAGACTTTTCACCGATTTTTTTCAATTCATAAATAACCACTTCAAATCCGGGCCATTTGCCCCATTCCTGACCAGGCCTAATTTTGCAAATCTGACATATCTCACTTTATGTGGTAATAACTTTGGAACACTTTTACTCAAAATCCCAAATTTACCAAATATTTTTAAAAAATTGCAATTTTCAAAATTTCAATCTCTCTGCTTTAAAAACAGAAATTGATACCTCATAACATTTTTATTACTTAACATTACCCATATGTCTACTTTATGTTGGCATAATTTTGGAAATGTCATTTTATTTTTTTAAGACGTTAGAAGGCTTAGAATTTTAGTAGCAATTCTAAAACATTTTAAGACAATTGCCAAAGCCCACTTTTTAGGGACCAGTTCAGGTCTGAAATCATTTTGTATTGCTTACATAGTGGATACCCCCAAAAAATGACCCCATTGTAGATACTACACCCCTCAAGTTACTTAAAACTGATTTTACAAACTTTGTTAACCCTTTAGGTGTTCCACAAGAAATAAAGGAAAATGGAGATCAAATTTTTAAATTCCACTTTTTGGGCAGATTTTTTATTTTAATCCATTATTTTCTTTAACACATCGAGGGTTAACAGCCAAACAAAACTCTATATTTATTACTCGGATTCTGTGGTTTAGATACACCCCACATGTGGTCATAAACTGCTGTATGGGCACATGGCAGGGCGCAGAAGAAAAGAAGCGCTACGTGGTTTTTGGAAAGCCGATTTTGCTGAACTGGTTTTTAGATGCCATGTCTCATGTCTCAAAGTAATCTCATTTTGGAAACTAATGGATAAGGTGCCAGCTTTCTTGGTACTATTTTTGGGTACATATAATTTTTTGATCATTCATTATAACACTTTATGGGGCAAAGTGACCCAAAAATTGGTTGTTTTAGCGCAGTTTTTATTTATTTATTTTTACAGCGTTCATCTGAGGGGTTAGGTCATGTGACATTTTTATAGAGAAGATTGTTACAGATGTGGTGATACCTATTATGGATAAGTTTTCTTATTTATTTAAGTTTTATACAATAATAGCATTTTTGAAACAAACAAAAAAATGATGTTTTAATGTGTCCATGTTCTGAGAGCTATAGTTTTTTATTTATTTTTTTAGCGATTTTCTTATGTAGGGGCTCATTTTTTGCAAGATGAGGTGACGGTTTTATTGGTACCCTTTTGTGGGACATACACCTTTTTAAATCACTTGGTGTTGCACTTTTTGTGATGTAAGGTGACAAAAATAGCTTTTTTTGACACAGTTTTTGTTTTTTATTTTTTACAGTGTTCACCCAAGGGGTGCCATCAGAAATTGTGGGGCCCCTTACACAGCTCAAGGACTGGGCCCCCCCTCCCACCCCACCCCTTTAGAATCTGTCCTGACTCCACCTCCCGGCCCCCCCTCCACCCCCAAGGACCCACCCCCAATTTCAGGTAACGAGCGCAGTGGACGTACCTCCCGGCGGCCACTGCTGTTTTAAAGTGGCAGCGGCCGCCGGACCCAGAGGTATGACCGGGTGCTGCATTAAAGTGTACGATGTCAGTGTGTGTGACTGATCGATTGACTGCACTGAGTGCAAATTGCAATCAGTCAGTCAGGTCAGTAGCGACTCTAGGAACAGTATATAGGGGGGGCACATAAGATACCAAAGTCAAAAAGGTGGGGGGCACTAATCATTTTCACCACTTAATTATACTACTGAAAAAAACGAAATAAGTATATATAAATAAGATATCAAAATACAAGAGTATTGCAGTATGCTGGGATGCCACATTATAGCACCACTACATTTACATTTATTTATTATCAAAAAGCATCATACATAACAAAAAAAAAGTTTCTTTTACTGTCCCTTTAATCAAAAGCCAGAATATAATAAAAGATGAAAACAGACACTAAACTGCATTTATAATAAAGCAATTTACTTACAAACGAAGCTTTGCAGTCGTCTGCTGTGCCGTCCTCCGCTTGCTTTTGCGGATTCTTTCCCCTCCTTTCTCTTTCTTCCTCAGTGCGCAGGCGCACTGTTATGGGGGGGGGGATCTGTGCGTGACGCACTGTTATGGGGGGATACGTGCGTGACACACTGTTATGGGGGGATCTGTGGGTGACGCACTGTTATGGGGGGATCTGTGGGTGACGCACTGTTATGGGGGATCTGTGGGTGACGCACTGTTATGGGGGATCTGTGGGTGACGCACTGTTATGGTGGGATCTGTGGGTGATGCACTGTTATGGGGGGATCTGTGGGTGACGCACTGTTATGGGCGGATCTGTGGGTGACGCATTGTTATAGGGGGATCTGTGGGTGACGCACTGTTATGGGGGGATCTGTGGGTGACGCACTGTTATGGGGGGATTTGTGGGTGACGCACTGTTATGGGGGGATCTGTGGGTGACGCACTGTATTGGGGGGATCTGTGGGTGATGCACTGTTATGGGGGATCTGTGGGTGACACACTGTTATGGGGATCTGTGGATGACGCATTGTTATGGGGGATCTGTGGATGACACATTTTTATGGGGGATCTGTGGATGACACATTTTTATTGGGGATCTGTGGATGACACATTTTTATGGGGGATCTGTGGATGACACATTTTTATGGGGGATCTGTGGATGACACTCAACCACTCTCAAACCCAACTGGTCAAACTTGTTAAATGGATCCCAAACACAATATGCACAATAATAACACCCCCCTCCAACACTTAATTAACCCCTTCATGGCCTAAACTTTTTTTTTTTCAAAGCAGAACACACAGCTAAATGGGGCTGGGTGGGCTGGCAAGAGAGGGGTTAATAACAATAAGTTATGGATCATGGAGGATCATCATGGCCCTGGATAATGTTGCTCGGTCTTTGCTCAGGGGTAAAATGCAAAGCTGTTTTCTGGATTATCCCACAGGGCCATGATCCTCCATCACTTATTGTTATTAACCCCTCTCTTGCCAGGCCCATTTAGCTGTGCGCTCTGCAGCCGAACACACAGCTAAATGGGTCTGGCAAGGGAGGGGTTAATAACAATAAGTGATGGAGGATCATGGCCCTGTGGGATAATCCAGAAAACAGCTTTGCATTTTACCCCTGAGCAAAGACCGAGCAACATTATCCAGGGCCATGATGATCCTCCATGATCCATCACTTATTGTTATTAACCCCTCCCTTGCCAGCCCACCCAGCCCCTTGCCTTATGGAAACAAATCAAGTGAAAGTATTGTATAACCTAACCTAATGGACCTAATGAATCATTAGGGGGGGTCCATCTAAGTCCAAGATCATGTGTATGATGGAGGAGGGGCGAGGGCACTAGGGCAGCTTCCACAACTTAGTTACCTTACAGTACCTCCACAAATTATTCTTTCCAGAAATTTTCCAGATTTGATTATTAATTTCCAGGGCCAGGCAGTGATGGCAGTCCGTCCCTCCCACTCCCAGCCAGAGGCCAGAACAGAAATTCCCGCCGCCCTAATCTGAATGCCGGTGGCGTCCCGGCGTGAGGCAGCAGCAGGCAGCGACAGCGTCTGACGTCACCTGCCGCTGTGCAGCTACGTTCCTCTGTGCAGCGGCTCCAGAACGTTTTAAAGGGGAATGCACCCGGAATACCGTCCGCAGGTTAGGTTGTTTGTACTAAGTTCTAACAGCTACTTGGTATAATAATACGGCCGAAGGGGGGGTCGGGCAACGGGGCAAGGAATAATCAATTGCCCCCCTGCTGACAAATGAAAAAAATTAATTAAATTAAATTGGAACTGGCCGGGCCCCTTACTGGGGAATCAGGTGTACCCCCCTTATGGCGGCCCTGAGGTCATGTGATAATTTTATAGAGCTGGTTGTTACGGATGCGGCAATACCTAATATGTATACTTTTTTTATTTTCTTTCACTTTAGCACAATAATAGCATTTTTGAAACCAAAAAAATGATGTTTTAATGTGTCCATGTTCTGAGAGCTAAAGTTTTTTTAGTTTTTTGAGTGATTTTCTTATGTAGGGGCTCATTTTTTGTGGAATGAGGTGATGGTTTTATTGGTACCATTTTGTGGGACAGATGCCTTTTTGATCACTTGGTATTGCACTTTTTGTGATGTAAGGTGACAGTTTTTTAATATATTTTTTTTATGATGTTTATTGGACTGGGTGGATCATGTGATATATTTAAAGAGCCGACCGTCATGGACGCAGCAATACCAAATATGTCTATTTTATATATATTTTTTTCAATTTTTTTTTTTTTTATTCTTTACTTTTATTTTACATGTGAAATCTTTTTTTTATTTTTTTTATTTTAACACTTTATTTTTTATTTTTTTATTAGGTCATACAAGACCTCTGGGGGACATTTAACTTCACATTTTTTTTCCACTATTGATTTTGCCTGTAACTGGGGCTGACATAGTAGCCCCAGTTACAGGGAAAATATACCCCCCAGAAATGCTTTACAGTGGTATACTGTGCTGTACAGCCTCAGTGCAGGGCTGATCGAGGTCTGTTAAAGACCCGACAGCTCCTGCTCTCTCCGGCCCCGGCGGTCACATGACCGCCAGGCCGGAACAGGAAGTGCATAGCGATCCTGCACTGTATACACAGCGCTCGGTGTGCGCTGTGTATACAGTGATCTAGAAGGCAGGGACACCTGCGAACTGTCCCTGCCTTCTCTAAGTCCCCTTTCACACGGGCGAGTTTTCTGCGCGGGTGCAATGTGTGAGTTGAACGCATTGCACCCACACTAAATCAGGACCCATTCATTTCTATGGGGCTGTTCACATGAGTGGTGATTTTCACGCATCACTTGTGCGTTGAGTGAAAATCGCAGCAAGCTCTATTTTGTGCGTTTTTCACGCAACGCAGGCCCCATAGAAGTGAATGGGGCTGCATATAAATCGCAAATCGGTGTGATTTTCATGCACGGTTGCTAGGAGACCATCCGGATGGGGACCCGATCATTATTATTTTCCCTTATAACATGGTTATAAGGGAAAATAATAGCATTCTGAATACAGACTGCATAGTACAATAGCGCTGGAGGGGTTAAAAAAATAAAAATAATTTAACTCACCTTAATCCACTTGATCGCGCAGCATTTGCTGTGTGCAGGAAAAGGACCTGTGGTGATGTCACTTCGGTCATCACATGGTCTGTCACATGGTCCATCACCATGGTAAAAGATCATGTGATGGACCATGTGATGACCGGAGTGACGTCACCACAGGTCCTTTTCCTGCACACAGCAAATAAGAAGACAGAAGAGATGCCGGCTGCGCGATCAAGTGGATTAAGGTGAGTTAAATTATTATTATTTTTTTAACCCCTCCAGCGCTATTGTACTATGCATTCTGTATTCAGAATGCTATTATTTTCTCTTATAACCATGTTATAAGGGAAAATAATAAAATCTACAGAACACCGATCCCAAGCCCGAACTTCTGTGAAGAAGTTCGGGTTTGGGTACCAAACATGGTGATTTTTCCCACGCGCATGCAAAACGCATTACAATGTTTTGCACTCGCGCAGAAAAATCATGCATGTTCCAGCAACGCACCCGCACCTTTTCCTGCAACGCCCGTCTGAAAGAGGCCTAAGGGTTGTCCTGCTGTCACTGACAGCGGGCAACCTGATCTGCAACTGCATTGTGGTTCTTTATTCCTCTCAAATTTCTTTGATATGGCTAATGCTTCACTACAGTCAATGGAAGTAATCCAAGACAGAATGAAAAAAATGGAGGCCATGTTTAAAATCCCGATACAAACATTGCACGATAATCTGGACCTTAATATACTTATGTCTTCGCTTGAAAAGTCACTGACCAAAGAATTATGGACTTGGTGGGATTCTACTTCTTTGCAGAAATACATTGATAAAAATATGATCCCTAGAGGATTAAGAATAAAGAAGAAACCCACCATGTCGTACTCTGATACTTTTACAATGCAATGGCAGGATATTCTATCAGAATGTTCAATGAAGTTAATGCAATTAATTGTGCAATTTGAAAACCAAGTATTGGTAGAATTGCGGGAGGAGATTAAAAACACTCAAGAATCATTGTTAAAGCATGTCGATAAACCTGCCTTTTTGGAGATGGACAAAAATCTAAAGGATAACCTCAACAATCTAGAGGAAAGTTTAATCCATCTTAAACAGACAAAATTTAATAGAGACCTGGTGGATTATCAAACAAATATTATCTATACGTGGACTGAATCCAAGATGAATACACCCCATTCTATATTAAAAAAGAACCAAGCTAAAAAGAAATCTATTACCACTCGGCACCTGAAAATAGCCAGGAGTTTACTAATTTGCATGCTGAGTCTACACCTGCATCTGCTGCTCCAGCTTCATAACACAAAAGGATTTAAAGGGGTATTCCCATCTTGCAAAATCAGCCAGAGTTGCAGTTACTTCACAAATCACTTCCTGTTTTTCTGTTTCTAAGGCTGGGCGGGCTTAGGCAGCTAGACTGAAGCCTGTCCACGCCTCCTTATGACATCACACTGAGAGCTGATTCCTACGTGCTCGTTCATGTGAAAAGTATGACTCACCAGTCTGGCTGGCACCAGGAAGTGTCTGTGAAGCTTATCTCTCCTGCTGTGGACTCACATCAGTCCGTGGAGCAATGGTCAGTGATTTTATTGACTACCATTTAGATGACCTGAATACTAACTACACATAAAAGTTTTCATATCTATTCCAAAGCCTATCTGTGCAGCAGAAACTGTAATTTACTGCAGCCCAAATGCATGTCTGCTAGTATCCATATGATTCGTTTTTTTGTCTCCTATAAAAAAAATAAATCACTGAACAGCACAGATGCAGATTTGTTACCATTAGAGCTGTACTACATTAGAGTAATAACGTGCATATTCAACTCAGCCACATATCAGTGTATTACCCTATCTCTCCACCATTCTTTATATGCCATATATTGATAATCCCCACCTCACCAATCACTGAGAATATACCAGCGCATACCTAGCTCTGCTACATAACCCTGTTATGTCAGTCCTACACCTGTAATATCTCTCCACCATTCTTTATATGACATATATTGATAATCCCCACCTCACCAATCACTGAGAATGTACCAGCGCATACCTAGCTCTGCTACATATCCTTGTTATGTCAGTCCTACACCTGTAATATCTCTCCACCATTCTTTATATGACATATATTGATAATCCCCACCTCACCAATCACTGAGAATGTACCAGCGCATACCTAGCTCTGCTACATATCCTTGTTATGTCAGTCCTACACCTGTAATATCTCTCCACCATTCTTTATATGACATATATTGATAATCCCCACCTCACCAATCACTGAGAATGTACCAGCGCATACCTAGCTCTGTAACATATCCTTGTTATGTCAGTCCTACACCTGTAATATCTCTCCACCATTCTTTATATGACATATATTGATAATCCCCACCTCACCAATCACTGAGAATATACCAGCGCATACCTAGCTCTGCTACATATCCTTGTTATGTCAGTCCTACACCTGTAATATCTCTCCACCATTCTTTATATGACATATATTGATAATCCCCACCTCACCAATCACTGAGAATGTACCAGCGCATACCTAGCTCTGCTACATAACCATTTTATGTCAGTCCTACACCTGTAATATCTCTCCACCATTCTTTATATGCCATATATTGATAATCCCCACCTCACCAATCACTGAGAATGTACCAGCGCATACCTAGCTCTGCTACATAACCATTTTATGTCAGTCCTACACCTGTAATATCTCTCCACCATTCTTTATATGCCATATATTGATAATCCCCACCTCACCAATCACTGAGAATGTACCAGCGCATACCTAGCTCTGCTACATATCCCTGTTATGTCAGTCCTACACCTGTAATATCTCTCCACCATTCTTTATATGACATATATTGATAATCCCCACCTCACCAATCACTGAGAATGTACCAGCGCATACCTAGCTCTGCTACATAACCATTTTATGTCAGTCCTACACCTGTAATATCTCTCCACCATTCTTTATATGACATATATTGATAATCCCCACCTCACCAATCACTGAGAATGTACCAGCGCATACCTAGCTCTGCTACATATCCATTGTTATGTCAGTCCTACACCTGTAATATCTCTCCACCATTCTTTATATGACATATATTGATAATCCCCACCTCACCAATCACTGAGAATGTACCAGCGCATACCTAGCTCTGCTACATATCCATTTTATGTCAGTCCTACACCTGTAATATCTCTCCACCATTCTTTATATGCCATATATTGATAATCCCCACCTCACCAATCACTGAGAATGTACCAGCGCATACCTAGCTCTGCTACATATCCTTGTTATGTCAGTCCTACACCTGTAATATCTCTCCACCATTCTTTATATGACATATATTGCTAATCCCCACCTCACCAATCACTGAGAATGTACCAGCGCATACCTAGCTCTGCTACATATCCTTGTTATGTCAGTCCTACACCTGTAATATCTCTCCACCATTCTTTATATGACATATATTGATAATCCCCACCTCACCAATCACTGAGAATGTACCAGCGCATACCTAGCTCTGCTACATATCCATTTTATGTCAGTCCTGCACCTGTAATATCTCTCCACCATTCTTTATATGCCATATATTGATAATCCCCACCTCACCAATCACTGAGAATATACCAGCGCATACCTAGCTCTGCTACATATCCTTGTTATGTCAGTCCTACACCTGTAATATCTCTCCACCATTCTTTATATGACATATATTGCTAATCCCCACCTCACCAATCACTGAGAATATACCAGTGCATACCTAGCTCTGCTACATATCCTTGTTATGTCAGTCCTACACCTGTAATATCTCTCCACCATTCTTTATATGACATATATTGCTAATCCCCACCTCACCAATCACTGAGAATGTACCAGCGCATACCTAGCTCTGCTACATATCCCTGTTATGTCAGTCCTACACCTGTAATATCTCTCCACCATTCTTTATATGACATATATTTCTAATCCCCACCTCACCAATCACTGAGAATGTACCAGCGCATACCTAGCTCTGCTACATATCCTTGTTATGTCAGTCCTACACCTGTAATATCTCTCCACCATTCTTTATATGACATATATTGATAATCCCCACCTCACCAATCACTGAGAATGTACCAGCGCATACCTAGCTCTGCTACATATCCCTGTTATGTCAGTCCTACACCTGTAATATCTCTTCACCATTCTTTATATGCCATATATTGATAATCCCCACCTCACCAATCACTGAGAATGTACCAGTGCATACCTAGCTCTGCTACATATCGTTTTAACGTTGAAAATAGTCTGCAATTTAGATAAATGCATATTTTTTATTTATTTATTTTTGTTTTTTACAGTTGTCTACGAGTTCCAGCATATCGTCAGTTTACAACCTGGATCTATAGATTTCTAGGCAAACATGTATGGATACCAATTCCCTCATGTGTAACAAAAAAATTAGAGAGCCTTTTCCTGACCATGAATGACAATATACCAGTTTCCAATACTATTCGGATGTTTCCATGTTTTTTGCTAATTTAGATTTACAATATTTAGTATTTTTTGCTAAACAAAATATTATATTTTGGTATTTTCATTTATCCAATTTTTTTATATAAATATTATTTAATAAATTGCAATTGTTGTATTATATTCATTTTTTAATATAACATTTTAAATAAATTTTTTAAATAAATTTTTACTATGAAAGGTTTTAATAATTTTATGTATTGCAATTTATTTTATTTACTAAATTTATAATACAGAATTCCAGTGGGTTTCACCTTGAACAACTAGAAAAATTGTATAAAAATTCAGCAAGATATTTGAACAATTTATTTTTAATAACAAAAACTAATTAACATTTGCAACATGTACATGTAAAACGATGTTATAATTACAAGAAACGAAAAAATTTAATACAACATTTACAAGAAGGATAACCATAATATGCATTAGTAAAGTAAATGTAAATAAAACAATATAATAACAAAATTTAGTAGTATCATTGTAGAAAATTTATTTTCTAAAGAGATGTCTTCGCACCAGATCTTCTTTAGGTGGCCTTTCAACTGGTGCTATGTTTCGGGGTAAACTGGGCAAGGCAGATTCCCATGTGGATTCAAATTTTCCCTCAGCAAGTTCAATAATTCTAATGAATATTGGCTTCAAAAATTCTTGAGACCGTGGTTCGTACAGTAACTTGACCACCCAGGCTTTGCGTGCTTTACTGTACTCAAATCTATATTTTTTAGCTTGTTCCTGACCCTCTGCATCAGTCCTTTCTTGGAAAACTGCCTGTACTCTGCCAACATTTGTATTGTGTTCCAAAACAGCGAGTGTTGTACGAGCTACCATGGCATCGAAATAAAAATGCACCCGTTTAGGTCGGTACTTTAGTACGCAGGAGTGGAAAACCTCTAAATCTCCTGTATGACAAAAAAAACAAAGATGTTCAATGTCCTTTATAAGTTTTTGACTTTCAACAATACTTTTCAGCTTTTCATATGCGGCAGAGTGATCAAGGAGCCACTTTTTATCTTGTATTTCTGTGTTATGATGGCACCGTGAGTATTCATCTTCTGTTTCCCATTCGTGTATATTTAAAACATGTTTTAGAACGGACTTCCATCTTATCACTAATTTTGTAGGGTTGCCATCACAATTTCTAGCGCACCACCATAGATGGTTTTTTATGGATGATATCCACGGTGAGAGGGCAGAACAATTTTGGGTTTTTGAAGCAGTTAGAATTTTTTGCCCAACTGACTTTGCCAGATGCCAAACATCAAATTGATGGATTATCCGTGGATATTCATCTTTTATTAGTTTCCGTATTGAAACATGGCGATCGGTTGCCACTATTCTAACATTTATATTTTTTTCTATAATTCGGTCTATTGTTTCTTTAAAAGCATTTTTTTCTAGGCTAACTGAAGATGCCGGAGGAATTATTTGTACAACACTAAAGTCGACTATTTTTCCTTGGTCAGTCTCCATCATTGTATATACAATATTTAGCTGAAAATCCAGGGCTGTCAGATTGACCGTCACCCGCCAAGCATACAGGTGTTCTTCCTAGTGCAGAGACAATTTTTGCACGTTCTTGTTGCCATTCTTCGTGTATGCTTGGAAAAATGTATTTTGGCTGGTAACGGTAATGAGTTGAACGAGATATCATAAAAATATTTATTATATCAAAAAACATTTTTATTTTGAGGAAGTGATTCCCACTAAGCACTATTGCACTAGACAAGAGTAGGTTGCCGGCGGAAATGCGATTTACTCTCGGCTGGCTGGTCCATAGTAGTTGAATGTGACCCCGGACACATTTCACATCCAAGTTAATCGCAGATCCGATCTGTCTAATCTTCTTATGAGTTAGTCGACTCCCACATGACTTCCTATATTGGCATGGAATCATACTGATCAGACTATCCAGGCAACTTTCGAAAACTATAAATTTATTTTCACTAACAGGGTCTTTGATATCACCTCCAATTATATCCATTTGGTTCCCATCGATTGTTACTTGATCTAGAGGCTCTATCTCATCCTCAAAGTCTTCTAGGAATGTAGATAAATCTTCGTCTTCCTCTTCATCAGATTCCATAATTACCCCAGGCGATAAATCAGGTTCTTCTTCTATAGCATCATTTTCTTCTTCCAATAAATTTATACTTGTAAGTTGAATTGTATGACAATCTCTAATGTTTTTCTTCAAAGGTGACAGTTCGTTTATTTCTAATCTGCTGCACAGTTTGGCAGCGCTCAATGGTGTTGAATAAAATAAACTTTGTGACATCTCAATGTCTTCACTGAATTGTATATTATCATAGTCAGAATGTTTGGATGGTTCAATTTCTTCTTCTAACAGGTCTATTTGGCCATTATCTGAACCTTCATCTTCGTTCAGCTGTCCTTTGCCACTTGCGAGTGATGTTTTTTCACAGGTTTTTCCTTTTTTTTGCCAGAAAAAGATCCTTTAGCTCTTTTTACGTGGTCCTTCAATAGACAACATTGTGTTCCTCGTTGACGATATCTTATTTTTTTGGTCTGGATACCAATATTGACTTTTGAAACATAACTCGTATCAAGGACAAATGTCTTATGATCCTTAGACCAATATAAGTCTGTATTTGTTGACTGATCAACCATGGTTGGCAAGCTATAATTAGGAAGTAAAACATTGGTGTCTGTAACAGTTGCAGTAATTGGCAAGTGAAGTTGGATCGTGCTTCCCAGGAGATTAATTTCACCGTGTAGAACGACATTCCCACTTGAACCAACCGGATGTGACACAACTTGTGTGTTTGGATGTTCTGATACCCTTCTTCTTTTTTGTTTTCTTTTGACACATGGGGTAGCTGCTATTGTTGGCAATGTTCCATCGGAACTTTTAGTTTCTCCGAGTTCTCCGGAAACATCTCCTAACGGAGTAGCGGAGCGCGATTCTGAACTAACCAATGATTCCGAAGTTGTCTGACTTTCCGTCTCAGTAGTTGCATCCGATGAATCCAGGGTGCTGCTAATTTTTGGTGGGAAAATGGTGGGCACAGCATCACGACGTAATTTTTTACGCAATCCTCCTTCCTCATATGAAAAATAGTCAAAGTGCTTTGAGCACAATCGATAATTATCATTTTTTTTTTGTGTTTCCAAGATTTTTTCAAGCCATTCGTCCACGTTTGGAAAATGGTCAGGAGCCTGCTCAAGCCATTTCCGGACTATTCTGGGATCTTTTGGAAACACATGCATTATGATATTTTTATCTTTGTTTTTCCAGGTGTGGGTACATCCCTTTATAATGCACGAGGGCATGTTGGAAATTCCAAATTTAGTGATCTGTAAGGGTTGATAAAATAGGCTTCATTAGAAATATATCAAATTCAAAATACCACAAACAATAAAAAAAAATAAAAAATTTGTGATCGAAATTAGCTTTTTCTCATAGTAGATCATAATTGTGGTTTGCAGACCGATAGATCCGCTTATCAATCATAGAGGTAGTAAAAGTTGTTAAATTTGAGGAACACCTCATCTACGTATACCAAAACTAAATACAAGTTGTTGGCCTCTACCAAACCAATCGAAACTACAACAATCAACAAATGGGGTTAGATAATTATTTATATATTGAATATAGTATTAAAATATATCATATATATATATATATATATATATATATATATATATATGTAAAATAAAACAAAACATGCTCTCTTACCGTTCAAATCAGTCAACAGGCGTACTATTTCCTGGAATAGATGTTACTAAATCGGATTTCCAGAGTCGAGATAACACGCTGTAATGCAAGCAGGAATCTCCAGAATCGTATACTGGAAAAAATAAATAAATAAATAAAAAAAATATATATATATATATAAATAAAAAATAAAAAATATTTTCAAGTGTCCTTTGCTTTGTCCCTATAAAATCCTTGTTGTACAACAAATATACCTGTGAATCATATTCCATCCATTCCATAAAGGCCTCTCCATTCTCAAATAAATCCTTTCTGTCCACCATATATCCCAGTAACAAAAATTACATCCCATAATGGCCGTTCCTTTGTCCCTATAAATTCACGTTATAGATTAGCTCCAAAGCTTGACCAATCCCCACCCACAAGCACTGATGCAGATTTGTTCCCATTACAGCTGTACTCCAGTTGTGTATAAACCTTACACTATGTATCTTTATAGATGCATATACAGCTCAGCTACATGTGTCTTCTCCAGTCCCATAAGATCACTTTGGCTGAATGGCTTCCTATACAGCCCTGCTACATCTTTATTCTACTCCCCCACTAGCACTGTGTCTGAAAAGCTTCATATACAGCTCTGCTACATCTGTCTATCTCTTCAACCAGCACTGTGTCCGAACAGCAGCATATTCGGCCATGCTACATCGTTTTCTCTATAACACCATCATTGATGCTGAGCCGCCACATATACAGCTCTGATACATCTGTCTATTCCCTTCCCCACTATAACTATGGCAGAAAATCAGTATATTATGCTCTGCCACAGCCCACATATGCCTCATATAGCCCCCATAAGCATCATATAGCCCCCCATCAGCCTCATATGCCCCCATCAGCCTCATACAGCCCCCCATCAGCCTCATACAGCCCCCATCAGCCTCATACAGCCCCCCATCAGCCTCATATGCCCCCCATCAGCCTCATATAGCCCCCATCAGCCTCATATAGCCCCCAGCCTCATATGCCCCCCATCAGCCTCATATGCCCCCATCAGCCTCATACAGCCCCCCATCAGCCTCATATAGCCCCCATCAGCCTCATATAGCCCCCATCAGCCTCATATGCCCCCCATCAGCCTCATATGCCCCCATCAGCCTCATACAGCCCCCCATCAGCCTCATACAGCCCCCATCAGCCTCATATAGCCCCCATCAGCCTCATATAGCCCCCATCAGCCTCATATAGCCCCCATCAGCCTCATATAGCCCCCATCAGCCTCATATAGCCCCCATCAGCCTCATATGCCCCCCATCAGCCTCATATGCCCCATCAGCCTCATACAGCCCCCCATCAGCCTCATATAGCCCCCATCAGCCTCATATAGCCCCCATCAGCCTCATATAGCCCCCATCAGCCTCATATAGCCCCCATCAGCCTCATATAGCCCCCAGCCTCATATGCCCCCCATCAGCCTCATATGCCCCCATCAGCCTCATACAGCCCCCCATCAGCCTCATATAGCCCCCATCAGCCTCATATAGCCCCCATCAGCCTCATATGCCCCCATCAGCCTCATACAGCCCCCCATCAGCCTCATACAGCCCCCATCAGCCTCATATAGCCCCCATCAGCCTCATATAGCCCCCATCAGCCTCATATAGCCCCCATCAGCCTCATATAGCCCCCATCAGCCTCATATAGCCCCCAGCCTCATATGCCCCCCATCAGCCTCATATGCCCCCATCAGCCTCATACAGCCCCCCATCAGCCTCATATAGCCCCCATCAGCCTCATATAGCCCCCATCAGCCTCATATAGCCCCCATCAGCCTCATATAGCCCCCATCAGCCTCATATAGCCCCCAGCCTCATATGCCCCCCATCAGCCTCATATGCCCCCATCAGCCTCATACAGCCCCCCATCAGCCTCATACAGCCCCCATCAGCCTCATACAGCCCCCCATCAGCCTCATATGCCCCCCATCAGCCTCATATAGCCCCCATCAGCCTCATATAGCCCCCAGCCTCATATGCCCCCCATCAGCCTCATATGCCCCCATCAGCCTCATACAGCCCCCCATCAGCCTCATATAGCCCCCATCAGCCTCATATAGCCCCCATCAGCCTCATATGCCCCCCATCAGCCTCATATGCCCCCATCAGCCTCATACAGCCCCCCATCAGCCTCATACAGCCCCCATCAGCCTCATATAGCCCCCATCAGCCTCATATAGCCCCCATCAGCCTCATATAGCCCCCAGCCTCATATGCCCCCATCAGCCTCATATGCCCCCATCAGCCTCATACAGCCCCCATCAGCCTCATATAGCCCCCATCAGCCTCATATGCCCCCCATCAGCCTCATATGCCCCCATCAGCCTCATACAGCCCCCCATCAGCCTCATACAGCCCCCATCAGCCTCATATGCCCCCATCAGCCTCATACAGCCCCCCATCAGCCTCATACAGCCCCCATCAGCCTCATATAGCCCCCATCAGCCTCATATAGCCCCCATCAGCCTCATATGCCCCCCATCAGCCTCATATAGCCCCCCATCAGCCTCATATAGCCCCCATCAGCCTCATATAGCCCCCATCAGCCTCATATAGCCCCCAGCCTCATATGCCCCCCATCAGCCTCATATGCCCCCATCAGCCTCATACAGCCCCCATCAGCCTCATATAGCCCCCATCAGCCTCATATGCCCCCCATCAGCCTCATATGCCCCCCATCAGCCTCATATGCCCCCATCAGCCTCCTATAGCCCCCATCAGCCTCCTTTGCCCCCCATCAGCCTCATATAGCCCCCCATTAGCCTCATATAGCCCCCCCATTAGCCTCATATAGCCCCCCATTAGCCTCATTTAGCCTCATATAGCCCCCCATCATCATCCATCCGCCCCAAAAGTCAGTCCGTCTGCCCCCTCCAGTGCCTCCATCAGCCCCCAATCTCATATATAACATATACTTACCACGCTGTCTCTCCCACGCCGTCCGCTCTCTGAGTCCTCTCTCCCTTCCACAAGCTAATCGGCCGCGCATGCGCAGATCGCGGCTAAAAGGAAAATAGATCTGCGCATGCGCGAACCGCCCGGCGACGTGCGCGTTCTTTATAATCAGTACAGCCGCCGCTAGATCACCAGGGAAGGAGTGCGCAAGCGCGGCCATTGGATGCGGCCGGCGAGCGGCGGCCGTATCCATGGGCAGCGCTTATAAACTAGGGATTTGGGATTTGGAATTTATAAAAGAAAAGTAGTTTTTTTTTAATTAGTTGTATTTAGTAAAAACTTTATTTGGGGGGGTGTAATTGAATGAGACATGATTACATAGATGGGAATACCCCTTTAAGAAAACGAGGAGCGGGCAGGAAACACAGGAAAGCATCGGCGTTATCCATCTCGCCACAGGAGAATGTAGAGGATCTTCAAGTCATTAAACTTTCGGGGACTATACTATCACAGGATCAATTGAAGGTTCTTAGGAAGGGATTATACTTTTCACCGACATTGCACTTTGATTTGTACCAGACCATCTTGGATGTCAACGGGTTAGCCCGTAATTTGATGTTAAAAAAACTTTTTCAGGCAGATATTAATGCAACCAGTGAAGTCTTACCATGCAGTGAATCCATTGCCACTTCCCCTACTGAAGGAGCACAGACTGTTAATATACATGACATTTTAAGTGTCAAAGTGAATTTTAGAGAAATGATACGTTTGCTCCCTACAGGAAATGCGCGCAGAGCGGGAGAGCGCTGCATTGATCCATACTTCTTTACATTTTAAAACTACAAATAGGGATTTTTATCCCCTTCAGTCACACTCCCCCGCTCTAGATCGCTTCCAAGAATTAGTGGAGCGGGATCTTTGTTTATTACAGGACAAGATTAAGATGAATGTTAATAAAAATAGAAATATTTCTGTCCCTAGGACTAATAAGAACATGTCACCAGGTGAACTCAAAGCCTTGCAAGAGTTAAAACAGAGACAACATTTGATTATTAAACAGGCTGAAAAGGGGATGGGGGGCATTGGTAGTGTTAGACAGTTACATCTATAGAACATAAGTTGAGAAAATGTTAGACGATGTGTCAGTATACAAAAAACTAAGTGGAAACCCCCTTTCATCATTTCAAGAAAAAATGTCACAAATTTTGGCTAGGGGTTTGGAGATGGGAATTTTCAACCAGAAAAAAATTGATCATATTTATGTACATCATCCTATTTTATCTATTTTCCATGCATTGCCAAAAATTCCTAAGAATGTTTCCCCCCCGCCCATGAGACCCATAGTAGCGGGGATAGGATCATTTTCAGAAAAAAAAAATCTGAATGGGTAGATTCCCTTCTCAAACCCCTTGTTCCTCTTATTCCTGGGTATATCAGAGACACCAGGTCGGTCTTGCAGGTGTTTGAGGATTTTGAATGGAGAGACACATATGCCTGTATTACGACAGACATGGTGTCCCTGTGTACCAACATTCCACATAACCTTGCATTAGTGGCCCTTCAATGGTTCCTGCAGTGATTACACAGTAATATTACAGGAATATATTAAAGGGGTGGTGGAGTTTCGCCTTAAACACAATTTTTTCATGTTCAATAATGTTTTTTATTTGCATGTTTAAGGCGTGCCATGGGGGCTAAATTCTCACAGCCCATTGCCAATATTTTTATGGCGTGGTGGGAGAAGGAATAAATAGAGATGTTTTTCCGAGTAGGACTGCCTAAAGAGGTTCTGACCGACCAAAGGACCCCTTTTATGTCCAAGGTGATGAGGGAACTCTGTAAGTTGCTGCACATAAAACAGCTACGGACGTCTGTTTATCATCTGCAAATGGACAGGTTTAACCAAACTTAAAAAATGTGTTGAAAAGGGTGGTGGCTAGAGATGGGAAGGACTGGGACCTCCTTCTGCCCGATCTCATGTTCGCATTGCGAGAGGTACCCCAGGCCTCTTCTGGGTTCTCGTCCTTCGAACTGCTATATTGCAGACACCCACGCAGTCTCTTGGACGTGGACAAAGAGGCGTGGGAACAACAACCCACTCCACATAAAAGTGTCATTGAGTATGTTACCCAGATGCAAGATCGGATAGAGACAGTGTTGCCTCTTGTTAGGGAGCATATGGAGGCAGCTCAGCGATCCCAGAGTTGGGTATATAATCGGCAGGCTCATGTCCGGATCTTTAACCTGGGTTATTAGGTTTTGGTTCTGGTACCGACCATGGACAGTAAGTTACTGGGTATGTGGAAGGGGCTCTACAAGGTACTCGAGAAAGTTGGAGATGTAAACTACAAACTACCCCAGCCAGGGAGGCGAAAGCCAGAGCTGGTTTACCATGTGAATTTACTCAAACCATGGAAAGATAGGGAAACCTGTACAGAAGACAGCCCGTGGCCGGGTTTTCTAGGAGTAGAGGTACCGGCCCCTCTGTCTGATGCAAGAAAGGTGGCTGCCACAATAAAAATTGCTGACAACCTCTCCTCTAAACAGACTCAGGAGGCCAGGGAGTTCATTATTCGGAACACGGATGTGTTCTCAGACCTCCCTGGACGCACTTCCATAATCCAGCATGATATTGTCACTGAGCCTCAGGCAAAAGTCAGATTAAAACCATACCGGGTACCCGAGGCTCGGCGACAGGCAATATCGGAGGAGGTGCAGTTAATGTTGCAGCTAGACGTCATTGAGGAGTCAAAAAGTGAGTGGGCCAGTCCTATAGTATTAATACCCAAGTCGGACGGTACGTTGCGGTTTTGTAAAGACTTTTGAAAACTTAACGAGGTTTTTCAAATTCGATGAATATCCCATGCCCCAAGTGGATGAGCTCATTGAGAGGTTAGGACAAGCCCGGTATTATTCTGTTTTGGACCTCACGAAAGTGTACTGGCATGTGTGCTTAGCGGAGGCTGCCAAAGAGAAAACTGCCTTCATCACGCCTGAGGGGCTGTATCAATATATGGTCTTACCCTTTGGTCTGCATGGCGCCCCCGCCACTTTTCAGCAACAAATGGACATCGAGCTTCGTCCACATCGTCGGTACCATTCGGCTTACATTGACGATATTGTCATCCACAGTACAGACTGGGAAAGTCACCTACCCAAAGTGTAGGCTGTAGTGGACTCCCTTCGGAAAGATGGCCTAACCGCTAACCCCAAAAAATGTGCGATAGGGTTAAAAGAAAAAAGAAACTATGTAACCGGGGTGTGTCATTGGGTGCGGAGTCATCAAACCCAAAGTGAACAAAATAGAGGCGATATGGAATTGGCCCCGACCTGTCACCACTAGGCAAATAAAATCATTCCTGGGAATGGTGGGCTATTACATGAGGTTTCTTCCCCACTTTGCTACTCTAGCCACACCCTTGACAGGACTCTTGAAGGGACACAAGTTAATGATGGTTCGCTAGGATGAGCGGGCGGAGGAGGCTTTCTCCGCTTTGAAGTGGGCCCTGTGGGGATCCGCGATTTTGGTGACGCCCAACTTTAAAAGGGAGTTTATAGTACAGACCGATGCCTCCGAAGTAGGCCTCAGTGCTTTACTGTCTCAGGAATCAACGGGGAGAAGCATCCCATTGTCTTCCTCAGCCGTAAGCTCACCCCAGCCAAGACCCGGTATAGTGTAGTGGAGAGAGAGTGCCTGGCTATCAAGTGGGCACTCGAGTCTCTCTGTTATATTTATTGGAGAAAAAATTCCGCCTGGTGACTGACCACTCCCCTCCCAAGTGGATGAGCCAGGCCAAGGACAGAAATGCCGCGTCACCCGATGGTTACACAAAACTTTAAGTTTTCGGTGGAACACAGGGCAGGCCGGTTACAGGGAAATGTGAATGCCCTGTCCCGGGTACACTGTCTGGTGTGTGTTCACCCCCTCAGGGTTGAACAAAGGGGGGATATGTAACACAGTGAGAGGTTTTGTCTGGGAAAACAGGTATTTTCCTAACATCATGTGCTGCTGGGCTGATTTACAGCCAGGTGAGGTCAAATACCGGACTGGAGTTTAAGTGCCTCTCCAGGTTTTGGCAGCACCTGGCTCTCCTTAAATAGGCAGCTGGGCTCAGAAGTGAGGTCTCTCTTTTGGGATCTGGGAACCATGTGTCTGGATGAAGGCTTGCTACCTGTTTGGCGTGAAAACAGGTTGGTGATGCTATGGTCAAGGACTCTGAGGCAGAATTGCTGCATGGTGTGAATTACCACCAACACCGCAAGGTGACTTTTTGTTTGGTTATGACTGCTTGCTTTGTAACTTGCCTAATATGTGAATAAAATACTGAACTGTTTGATCCAAAGAACTTGTTGTTGCCTCTATACTGCGTCCGCTAATCCTGTCTACCAGAGCGAAACCCCACAGAAAGCAGATTTCACTGGGATAATTTTAAGCTGCCATGTCACATTTGAAGACCCCCTGATGCACCTCTAGAGAAGAAACTTAAAAAAAGTGACCCCATTTTAAAAAGTATGCCACTCAAGGTATTCAAAACTGATTTTACAAACTATTTTTTAGCACAGTTTTTACTTTAATTTTTTTACTAACTATTTTTTAGCACAGTTTTTACTTTCATTTTTGATGGTGTTCACCTGAGGAGTTAGGTCATGTGATTTTTTTTTTTTAGGGCCAGTCATT
The DNA here is from genome assembly GCF_014858855.1 of Bufo gargarizans. Taxonomy (NCBI): domain Eukaryota; kingdom Metazoa; phylum Chordata; class Amphibia; order Anura; family Bufonidae; genus Bufo; species Bufo gargarizans. Next base: position 396,190,156 of record NC_058083.1, on the reverse strand, counting down.
ACGGACGCATACCTAATATGTCTACTGTTCTTTTTTCCCTATTTTTTTTTATTTACTTTATTTTGGGAAAATAATGTTTTTTTTTTTTTTTTATTTGAAACGTAATTTTTTTGTAAAGCTTTATTTTTTTCACATTATTTTTTGTCCTACTCTGGGACTTCAACTTTTGGGGGTCTGATCCCCTTTTTCATAATACTTCTGTTATGTAAGGCATTGGCTGTAAGTGTATTGCCAGTGTAATACACTAACATCCTGCTTGCCTGTGATATTCAGGGGGCTGGATCTCACAGGCTAAGAGGGAAGGCAGCCACGATGCCTAAGTAAGGCATCAGGCTGCCTTCCTTGCCATCAGGTCCCCGTCACAGCAGCACGGGGACCCAATGGCTGCTCCCTCCCCATACATCGCACATGCTGCGGTCAGAGATGACAGTGGCACATTAATGGTTATTGCGACAGAATTGGTGTTTTCACTGATGCCGGCGCATACAGAAGAGGTCCAGCTATCAGTCACTGCTGGACACCTGCCGCTGATTGGACAGGCACAGCGTACTATTACGGTGCTGGTCGGGAAGGGGTTAAAATATATGAGGGAAAGGATTGTAAAACTGAACCCCCAGAATGTCCCCTCACCCTTGGAATAAGCGGAAAAATTGTATGGAATTTGGTTTACCTATTGCGGTATCAAGGATACCACCTGTACCTTGACAACTTTTATTCCAATATATCACTTTTAAGTGCCTTGCTAATAGAAGTATGGTGGCATGTGGCACAAAAAGAAAGAACCAAAAAGGCCTCCCAAAAACGCGGCCTCCCAAGAGATACCACATGTGCTCAAGTGCCATGCTCGAGTCTCCTCCTCGCACGTTTCACGGCTGCTAAGCAGCCAATAAACGTGCAGGTAAGTACTGCCATCACTGTAATGCCAGTAGCCATGTTGGCTGCTGGCATTACAGTGATTGGCTGGCCGGAGAGCATCATCGGGTGCTATATAGCAACCGATGATGCAGAGTGGTCTCATTGCGAGTCAGGGAGAGCTGCGCTTAGGAAGGGACAGATAGTGTAGGGAGTTTGTGATCGCGATTTATTAAATTTTAAAACGTTTTAAAGACCCAAAAGTCCTTTTAAGGACTATTGTGTGTGGTGGCAGCAATTTAATTGTGCAAAGTTTTACTCAAATTATTTTTTTTTACTTTTCGAAATAGCAATTATTTTGCTCTATACAAGGTGTCTGCAGTGATTTCTGACATCTGTGCAGCAATACCTTCTGTGTGTCTGGGGCAGAGATAGTAAGAATATTAGTGAAAACAATATTTATTTTTGCCATAATCAACATTTTTTCTGTCAACGGTGTAATCCGTGAATTGTATGATCTGCGCTTCGTGTGGTTGTCAGGCCTAGATATAGGAAAAAAAGTTAAAATACAGAAAACTATTTTTCTCCCATAATCTATGCACATTTTTGCTGTCAACTGTGTAATCCGTAAGTTGTGTGATCTGCGCTTCAATACCTTGTGTGTTTGTCAGGAATAGATAGAGGGAAAAAAATGTAAATACATAAAAAATAATTCTCCCATAATCTATCCATATTTTTGCTGTCAACAGTGTAATCCATGAATTGTGTGATCTGTGCTTCAATACCTTGTGTCAATACTGTGTCAGGCCTAGATACAGTTGCAAGAAAAAGTATGTGAACCCTTTGGAATGATATAGATTTCTGCACAAATTGGTCATAAAATGTGATCTGATCTTCAGCTAAGTCACAACAATAGACAATCAAAGTCTGATTAAACTAATAACACATAAGAAATTAAATGTTACCATGTTTTTATTGAACACACCATGTAAACATTCACAGTGCAGGTAGAAAAAGTATGTGAACCCTTGGATTTAATAACTGGTTGAACCTCCTTTGGCAGCAATAACTTCAACCAAACGTTTCCTGTAGTTGCTGATCAGACGTTCACAACAGTCAGGAGTAATTCTTGACCATTCCTCTTTACAGAACTGTTTCAGTTCAGCTATATTCTTGGGATGTCTGGTGTGAATCGCTTTCTTCAGGTCATGCCACAGCATCTCAGTCGGGTTGAGGTTAGGACTCTGACTGGGCCACTTTAGAAGGCGTATTTTCTTCTGTTTAAGCCTAGTGATGAGCGGCAGGTGCCATATTCGATTCGCGAATATTCGATAGAATATTCGTTTTATATTCGTCGAAATCGAATATTCGTCATTATTCTAGTTATCGCGATTATTATGCGATTTATATAATCGCGTATTGCGATTTAAACTTTTAAAGGCTACTCTCCTATTGAAATAGCAATGCGATTAATTCAAGTTATAATAATCGACTTTCGAATTCAACAGTACTATATTCCATATTCATTAATTCTAGCCTAATATGGAATATAAAGTTGAAATCGCAATTTGATTATTTTAATTTAAAATAATCGAATTACGATTTCAACTTCAAAATCCATATTAGGCTAGAATTAACGAATATGGAATATAGCATTACTTCTAAGTTGAAATCGCCATGCGATTCCTTCGAGTTATATTAATCGCATGGCGATTTCAACTTACACCTGGTTTACTATATGGTTGGCTTCAATGGCTTGGTAGAATTAGCGAATATGACGAATGTATTCGTTATATTCCACAAAACGAAGATAACGAAGTTTTCTCCATCTTCGTTTTAGCTACCTATTCGTCAACTTCGCTAATTCTAGCAATGATACAGGAAAGTTGACTATAGAGACAGCTAAGTTTAATTCGCTATGCGATTATATTACTTTTGCTTTTTTTATAAATAGAATAATTATAATAATTATCAGGTATTATAATTATTCTATTTATTTTTAAAAAAAGCAAAGTAATATAATCGCATAGCGAATTAAACTTAGCTGTCTCTATAGTAAACTTTCCTATATGATTGCTAGAATTAGCGAAGTTGATGAATAGGTAGCTAAAACGAAGATGCAGAATACTTTGTTATCTTCGTTTTGTGGAATTTGACAAATACATTCGTTATATTTGTTTTGTGGTATATGACGAATATATTCGTCATATTCGCTATTTCTACCAAGCCAACCATAGTAAACCAGGTCCAAGTTGAAATCGCCATGCGATTAATATAACTCGAGAGAATCGCATGGCGATTTCAACTTCGACCTGCTATATTCCATATTAGGCTAGAATTAACGAATATGGAATACAAGTTACAATCGCATTACGCGATAGTGACAACTACGTAATTATCGAGTAAGGCGATTTATCTTTGTATGTATAATGCTGCACAAAAGTTAGCTTAACACCATATTAAAGTTACAATCGCATTACGCGATAATGACAACTACGTAATTATCGAGTAAGGCGATTTCTTTTTTCTTTTTCCGATATCGAGTATAGCGTTTTGAATCTTTCAATCCAAAAATTCGCTTTACATACAATTTATTAAACAGTGTTGGATATAGTTGGTATACTAGACATGCGTTAAAATAAGCTAAAATGTCAAAAGAAAAATAAATGGCGGGAGATTTACCTCAGCACTGGCCATGAAAATCGAAATGCGATTTTAAATAAACGATAAAATCACATTTTTTTTTTCAAACTGACAGAGTAGAATCGTCAACCCTCCCTTCTCCTAGCTTGAATAGCCAATGGGAATGGCCTGTCACACCTTAGCAACATCCATAGCAACCAATCGGTTAGTAGCCTGCCCCTTCACTATATAAATAAAGACACCGCCCGGTTGCCATTTTGTGGGTTTAGTTGTTGGAGTGAGAGGAGCAAGAGCGTTTCTCAGTCTGTTAATTGAATTGTGCATTGATCTAAATTATAGTTTATTAGATAGATAGGGATTAGGGAATTGAATAATTAGATAGTTTGCAGGGTGCAGGGTAGTTCAGAAAGTTAGTTTAGGCAGTGTTAGGGCTCAGTTTATTATATAAAGTTCAGTGTAGAGTAGGGACTAGTTAGTTTGAATTGATTAAATACAGATAGGGAATTAGATAGTACTTTCAGTATCAATTAGCTTAGTTCTTAGGGGTTAGTGTTAGGATCAACTATATTATTTACAGATAGAGTTAGGGTTTAGATTAACTTTCGATATATTAGCTTAGTGTAGGGTCTTAATTTAGTGTCCTTCCGTCTAAATTTGTAGTTTTTCATTGTCTGTTCCGAGTTTGTTCGTTTTGTCTTAGTCCGTCCGTCCGTCTGTCTTTGTCTTTGTGCCGTTGTAGGTAGTTAGGAGAAAAACAAAAAAAGTTTTACTGTTACTTGGGTTTGTTTTGTCTTCGTCCGTCCGTCTTTGTTCCGTTGTAGGTAGTTAGGAGAAAAAAAAAAGTTTTACTGTTACTTGTGTTCATTTTGTCTTAGTCCGTCCGTCTTTGTGTTTGTTCCGTTGTAGGTAGTTAGGAGAAAAAAAAACAAAAAAACAAAAAAAAAGTTTTACTGTTACTTGTGTTCATTTTGTCTTAGTCCGTCCGTCTTTGTCTTTGTGCCGTTGTCTTAGTCCGTCCGTCTGTCTTTGTGTTTGTTCCGTTGTAGGTAGTTAGGAGAAAAAAAAAAAAAAAAACAAAAAGTTTTACTGTTACTTGTGTTCATTTTGTCTTAGTCCGTCCGTCTTTGTCTTTGTGCCGTTGTCTTAGTCCATCCGTCTGTCTTTGTGTTTGTTCCGTTGTAGGTAGTTAGGAGAAAAAAAAAAAAAAAAAAAAAGTTTTACTGTTAATTGTGTTTGTTTTGTCTTAGTCCGTCCGTCCGTCTTTGTGTTTGTTCCGTTGTAGGTAGTTAGGAGAAAAAAAAAATAAAAATAAAGTTTGACTGTTACTTGTGTTCGTTTTGTCTTAGTCCGTCCGTCCGTCTTTGTGTTTGTTCCGTTGTAGGTAGTTAGGAGAAAAAAAAAAAAAAAAAAGGTTGACTGTTACTTGTGTTCGTTTTGTCTTAGTCCGTCCGTCCGTCTTTTTGTTAGTTCCGTTGTAGGTAGTTAGGAGAAAAAAAATTAGCCACAAAGGTGAGGCACGCAGCCAGAGCAGTAGGGGCAGGCGAAGGAACGCCGCTGGACAGCAGCCAGCAGTCAGTGGAGCACGCCTGATCCCAGATTTTTTTGGGCATTGCAGCCGCCCAATTGGTTTGGACGAGGCGGATGCAATTGTGGCATATGTGGCACAATCCAGCGCCACCGATTCATCCGCCCAGGCTCGCAGCAGGAGCAGCAGCATCAGCAGCGGTGGGGCAACTCCTCCTCCTGCTTCACCACCCCCCAGTCCCCAAGATGCTACCCTGCTCCTGTTTAGCGAGAGTGAGAGGGACATCTTGGGGGACTTAATGCAGGAGGGTGATCTTCAATTTAGTCCACCCGATTGTCAGGACCTTATGGAAGGGATAGAGGAGGAGGAGGGGGTACCTCCTGTGAGTACCCCAGTGACATCCCTTCCAACTGGTGCGGGTGGGGTCAGCCACACTACTCCCGCACCTAGTCAGACTCAGGTGTCAGTGAGGGGACAGCAGAGCCATGGCAGGGGCTCCATGTTAGCTGGTCCTCTCGGTCCATCACATGGGGGCCTTGAGTCTGAGGAGGAGGGTGACACAGAGTGTGTGCCACCTCCTTCGTCACGTGATAGCAGCACTGACGAAGGTAGGCGGGCCAGGCAAATGGTGCGCCAGGTCACCAGGGAGCCCAGTGTCAGGGGCTCCACTGGTAAGAGCGGCAGGCAGCAGCAGCCAGCTCCTACTGTGCGCACCGAGCCTGAACAGGCGCAGGTATCCTCCGCCCCATATGACCAGAGGTTGGGCGGAAGTCGCCTGTTTGGGCCTATTTCACCCTGGCAGCAGATGATGTCACAATTGGCATCTGTCAGCTATGCCATGCCAGGGTGAGGAGAGGGAGGTGTTTGGCTCGGCTGGGTACCACTGCTCTGACCCAGCACCTTAGAGTCAATCACTGGCGGGAGTGGGAAGAGATGCGTGGTGGTCGTAGCAGCAGCGCCACCACCAGTGTGCAGGGGACAGCACCTCCTGCCACTGTTCAGCATCAGCAGCAACCGCAGACTCAGTCCCACTCCACCACTCCCTCTCCTAGAGGTATTGGTACCGGCAGCCATACCCCTGCCTCCACTGCACCCTCCTCCAGGTCCTCCTCCTCTGCCGTCCGGCGCCAGCCCTCAATTGCTGAGGCTTTGGAACGCACCGCGCCCTACACCCCCGGGGACAGACGTGTGCGTTCTCTCAATGGGCTCCTGGCAAGGGTTATTGCCCAACATCTGCTGCCCTTCAACCTTGTGGATAGCAATCCATTCAGGCAGATGTTGGAGCAGGCCCAACCTAGATGGCGTGTCCCCAGCCGCCATTTCTTCGCCAGGACGTCCCTGCCCTCCACCAGCATGTGGTGCAGAATGTATCCCTGTCGCTGGATCACGCTGTCAGCGACAGGGTGCATCTGACCATGGATGCCTGGACCAGCAGGCATGGGCAGGGGCGCTACATTAGTTTTACCGCCCATTGGGTGTCCCTCCGAGGCGCCGGGGAGGGAACAGCGGCATCAGACTATGTGGTGCCGCCACGGGGTGTCCAGGGTGGAAACACTAGCCTTCCTCAAGCCACTGTCTCCACAGCTGCTGAGCCCCCCAGCAAGCGTCCCCGTAGCTACGCAAGTGTGGGGCACGTCCGCTGCCAGGCCGTGCTCCAGCTTGTTAGCTTAGGGGAACGGAGACACACTGGACCTGATGTTCTATCAGCACTACAGGATCAGGTCCAGAAGTGGCTGACACCCCGAAGGCTCCAGGCAGGTATGGTTGTCTGTGACAACGGCAGCAACCTCCTCGCCGCCCTCCATGCTGGCAGTCTGACACACGTCCCCTGCATGGCACATGTCCTCAACCTGGTTGTCCAGAAATACCCACGGACATTTCCAGGGTTGAGTGACATTGTGCAACGTGTCCGTCGGATTGCCAGCCACTTCCGACACTCCCCAACTGCCTCCGCGTCCCTGTCCAGACTGCAGCGGGACAACAGCCTGCCACCTCACAGGCTGCTTGTCGACAGCGTGACACGGTGGAACTCCACCCTCCACATGCTGGAGAGGTTGTGGGAGCAGAGAAGGGCGGTGAGGGAATACCTGCTTGACCTAGGCACTCCAGGGCCAACCAACCCACTCCCATACATCACTAATGCGGAGTGGGGGAAGATACAGCAGGTCTGCCACGTGTTGGCCCCATTCGAGCAGGCGACCAAGATGGTCAGCGGGGAGCATGTCGGCCTCAATGACGTGCTCCCCTTAGTGTTCCTGCTGGACAGGACACTAGATCGCCTGCTCAAGGCTGGGGAGAGTGCCTTGGTGGAGCAAGATGAGGCAGCCTTGCTCCACCAGGACCAGGCCCAGGATGACGTGGAGGAGGAGGAAGACATTCACGACGTCCAGGAGTCTGTGCCTGGTCAGGAGGGAGAGACGGTGTTGGTGGCACCGTTAGTCCGGGGGTGGGGCAGCAGCAACCGGGACCACCATGAACAGCAGCTTGAGGACCAGGATGTCATGGTCCCTGGCAGCCATGATGAGGCACAGCGGGCTGTCCTGTTCCCTATGGCTGCCCACATGCTGCGCTGCCTTAGGAGGGACCCCCGGATCAGGAAACTGAAGGAGAGTGACGGTTTCTGGTTGGCCACCCTTTTAGACCCTAGATGCAAGGGGAAGCTGGAGCAGTTCATCCCAGCCAGCCGGAGACAGGCCCGGATGGAAAAACTGCGGGCCTGTCTTATCAAACGACTGGAGGAGGCTAACCCGCGGCCTCAGGCTCCAGTTCTCCCCGCCCATCTCACCCAGCCAACGGCTGGTCCCAGCAGCGCCAGCCGAGTTGGTGACCTTATGGGTGAGATGAGGCAGTTCTACCAGTCTGCGCGACCCAGTAGCAGCAGCAGCAGCAGCCACCACCAGCGGCTGGCCCGCGTGGTGGCTGACTACATGGGGTCAGTCGGTGCTTCCGACAGCATGAGCACCGACGACCCCATGGAGTACTGGGTCGCCAGGCTGGACACCTGCCGTGAGCTCGCTCAGTATGCACTGGAGCTACTGTCTTGCTCCCCCTCCAGCGTACTGTCTGAGCGGACTTTCAGTGCGGCAGGTGGGGTGGTCACGGACAAGAGGACCCGTCTGTCCACTGACTCCGTGGACAGACTCACCTTCATCAAGATGAACGAGTCCTGGATCGGCAGTGACTTCTTGGCCCCCGCTGTCGGTTCAGGCCGTTGAGAGGTCCCTTGTCCATCACTCTCCTTTTCTCTCCCTCCCAAAATCCGTTGTTTTTTAATCTTTTTAACTTATTTATTGATATTTTTAATTATTTATTAACTTATTTATGTATATTTAAATATGAATTGAATTATTTATGAATTAAACTGAATTTCTTTTTGATCAATTTAGTTATGAATTTATTGATGCATTATTTATTTTTTATATTTATTATATATATATTTATTTATGATTTTGCATTATATTTTATTTATTATTAATTTATTAATCATGAATTTTAAAAATTATATATATATGTATTATTTTGTATTTATAAATTTAATATAATCATGTATGTTTTAAGTCAGTAATAGTGTGTATGAATTATTATTTTTATTATTTATATATTGATTAACGATTTTATTTCTTGTAATGTATTGATCATGTTTTAATAAATATTATTATTGATTGTGATCATTTTTAATATATATATAATTATTTTTACATATATATTGTATTTTTAAATGTATTTAATGTATAATATGTCGATTATTCAAATTATGAAATGTACAGTTGGTTTTTAATTATATTTATGTATTGATTAATGTCAGTATTGATAGTTTTTAAAATAATCAGACATTATTTATTTTCTTAATTTATTTTTTTAAGTAATTAGTGTGCATGGCCACACAGCACACAATCTGACCTCACTAGTCTACGCCAGGTTTCCTGATCAGGCACATGGAAGATGCAGCAGAACACTGTGTTTTCACTTACAACGACATCATGTGTTTTCTTGAAGCCAGGGGGTTGTGGAAGTGTCGGTGTTTAGCAGCGGCTCTTTCGTTCCTCCTCATGTCTGTGAGGAGGAATGTGTCCCGACGCTCCACCCACCCATACACGATCAGTATCGCACACACGCTAGTCTACATCCAACTGCTACACCCATCCCTCATGTGCCTGTGTGAGCACCGAAGGCAGTGATGAGTCAAGTTTCATCGGCCGGAGTCTGGAAGAGTTCCGTCATGATCCGACGGGGGCAACGCAAACTCCCTTAGGCCATGAAGCAGCGTTGTTCCAAAGCTGATGGAAGTGTCCACATTGGGGCTTCCACCAGTGAGCAACCTGCATGATCTCTTGCCGGTCATAGGGCATAATGATCCATTTTAAGTGGCTATTTTGAACAACCGGGGTATTGATGTCAGGCGCAAAGGGTGCATACTTCAGCATGGCACAGCGGATCACCAACACTGTCATCCAGCACAGTGCATTTTTCATTCTGTTAAGAGGGGAACAAATGTTCTTCAGTTACATAGAACTGACAGTAAACTGTTTGTGCATAACGATTAGCAGCTTGGCTACTTTTACACGGGCGTCGCAGATATGGTCCGAATGCGTCGCGTGAGCTTTCATGTAAAATCATGTGATCTTCCAAGCAAAGTTAATTACTTTTATCTGCGATTGTGCTAAGTCATTCATTTTTTTTCCATGGTGGTTCAATGCGTTGTGATGCGCTTTTCACGCCTCAGTTAAAAATATTAAGATTTATTTAGAACATATCTTAACAACCATCATTGAAAAACGTGCCCACACCTGCTTGAGGATGCGATGCATTTTTCACCCAACCCCATTAACTTCTATGGGCCGTGTCTTGCTTTAAAAATGCAGGATAAAAAACAAGCTGCATTTTTTAAGCAACGCACAACTGATGCGTGAAAAATAAAAGCTCATGTACACAGACCCATAAAAAATAATGGCTCATGATTCAGTGCGTGTGCTATGCGTTCACATCACGCATTCCTACCGTGTGTTTAAATCGCCCGTGAGAAAGAAGTTGATTTTTTTTCAGATTTTATAAAATAGTATTCTTTCAGGATTTATATAAATGTACAGTAATACGGTCCTCTAAAATGCGGTTGTATGGAGGAGTAAAAAAATCACCACTTAAATAGATCAGATGTGGTAGGTAAATATATAGATGTTGTCTATAATGCAATATTAATATATCTATCTCACCCATTTCAGCCCAGAAGCAATCAAATTTGCTAATAGTGCTGATATCAGCATTCTATTGGTCCGTATTACTGCACATAGATATAGAACGTAAACTAAAAATAATTTTTAATTATATAAAATACATAATTAAACCATAACCGTGATTAATAAAGCACAAACAGTTTATGTAACTGAAGAACACATGTTTCCCTCTAAACAAATTGAAAAATGCACTGTGCTGGATGACAGTGTTGGCGATCCGCTGTGCCATGCTGAAGTATGCACCCTTTGCGCCTGACATCAATACCCCGTTTGTTCAAAATAGCCCCTTAAAATGGATCATTATGCCCTATGACCAGCAAGAGATCATGCAGGTTGCTCACTGGTGGAAGCCCCAATGTGGACCCCAATGCTGCTTCATCGCCAAAGGGAGTTTGCGTTGCCCCCATTGGATCATGACGGAACGCTTCCAGACTCCGGCCGATGAAACTTGGCTCATCACTGCCTTCGGTGCTCACACAGGCACATGAGGGATGGGTGTAGCAGTTGGATGTAGACTAGCGTGTGTGCGATACTGATCGTGTATGGGTGGGTGGAGCGTCGGGACACATTCCTCATCACAGACATGAGGAGGAACAAAAGAGCCGCTGCTAAACACCTACACTTCCACAGCCCCCTGGCTTCAAGAACGCACATGATGTCGTTGTAACGGATAAAAAATTGTTCCGCTGCACTTTCCATGTGCATGATATGTAAAATGAGAGATCTTGTTCTATATGTACATGTTAATTCCTTTATATATTTACATACATTTTATAGATATCTATAATGTATATAATTAATCTCAATATGTCTCAGTGGATGTATGTTGTTGCCCGGGTCTGGTGGGGGCCCATTCCCAGGAACACACTGCTGTTGCACATATGTCACCTGCTACTGCTGCTGTCGGAGATGTCTCAGTTTATGTATCTTGTTGCCCGGGTCTGGTGGGGGCCCATTCCCGGGATCACACTGCTGCTGGCCACACATTGGCTGCTGATGCCTGTCCTGCTGAGTTAGGCCGAGATATTTATAGGCCTTATACTGCAATCTAACTTCTACCTGCTGATGATGTTGCTGCTGTTTGTCATCGACCTCACGTTGACTTGTCTGTATGACTTTTAAAACTGCTGATGCCTGCCCTGCACAGTTAGGCCGAGATATTTATAGGCCTTATACTGCAATCTACCTTCTAACTGCTGATGATGCTGCTAGTCATCGACCTCACGTTGACTTGTCTGTTTGACTTTTAAAACAACGTTGGCTGCTGATGCCTGTCCTGCGCAGTTAGGCCGAGATATTTATAGGCCTTATACTGCAATTCAACTTCTACCTGCTGATGATGCTGCTGCTGATCGACCTCTGTATGACTTTTAAAACCACGTTGGCTGCTGATGCCTGTCCTGCGCAGTTAGGCCGAGATATTTATAGGCCTTATACTGCAATCCAACTTCTACCTGCTGATAATGCTGCTGCTGTTTGTCATCGACCTCACGTTGACTTGTCTGTATGACTTTTAAAACCACGTTGGCTGCTGATGCCTGTCCTGCGCAGTTAGGCCGAGATATTTATAGGCCTTATACTGCAATCTATCTTCTAACTACTGATGATGCTGCTGGTCATCGACCTCACGTTGACTTGTCTGTATGACTTTTAAAACCACGTTGGCTGCTGATGCCTGTCCTGCGCAGTTAGGCTGAGATATTTATAGGCCTTATACTGCAATCCAACTTCTACCTGCTGATTATGCTGCTGCTGTTTGTCATCGACCTCATGTTGACTTGTCTGTATGACTTTTAAAACAACGTTGGCTGCTGATGCCTGTCCTGCGCAGTTAGGCCGAGATATTTATAGGCCTTATACTGCAATCCAACTTCTAACTGCTGATGATGCTGCTACTGTTTGTCATCGACCTCACGTTGACTTGTCTGTATGACTTTTAAAACCACGTTGGCTGCTGATGCCTGTCCTGCGCAGTTAGGCCGAGATATTTATAGGCCTTATACTGCAATCCAACTTCTACCTGCTGATGATGCTGCTGCTGTTTGTCATCGACCTCACGTTGACTTGTCTGTATGACTTTTAAAACCACGTTGGCTGCTGATGCCTGTCCTGCGCAGTTAGGCCGAGATATTTATAGGCCTTATACTGCAATCCAACTTCTACCTGCTGATGATGCTGCTGCTGTTTGTCATCGACCTCACGTTGACTTGTCTGTATGACTTTTAAAACCACGTTGGCTGCTGATGCCTGTCCTGCACAGTTAGGCCGAGATATTTATAGGCCTTATACTGCAATTCAACTTCTACCTGCTGATGCTGCTGCTGCTGTTTGTCATCGACCTCACGTTGACTTGTCTGTATGACTTTTAAAACCACGTTGGCTGCTGATGCCTGTCCTGCGCAGTTAGGCCGAGATATTTATAGGCCTAATACTGCAATCCAACTTCTACCTGCTGATGATGCTGCTGCTGATCGACCTCACGTTGACTTGTCTGTATGACTTTTAAAACCACGTTGGCTGCTGATGCCTGTCCTGCGCAGTTAGGCCAAGATATTTATAGGCCTTATACTGCAATCCAACTTCTACCTGCTGATGATGCTGCTGCTGATCGACCTCACGTTGACTTGTCTGTATGACTTTTAAAACCACGTTGGCTGCTGATGCCTGTCCTGCGCAGTTAGGCCGAGATATTTATAGGCCTTATACTGCAATCCAATTTCTACCTGCTGATGATTCTGCTGGTCATCGACCTCACGTTGACTTGTCTGTTTGACTTTTAAAACAACGTTGGCTGCTGATGCCTGTCCTGCGCAGTTAGGCCGAGATATTTATAGGCCTTATACTGCAATCCAACTTCTACCTGCTGATGCTGCTGTGTGTCTTGGTGCTGTTAACTTAGTTGTAGAACTTTGACCAATAAAGTTAATCTTATAGTGCCATTGCTTGTATTTAATCTGAATATTTAGTCCTATGTATGTGTAGAACTTACACTATAGCGTTGACATTTATAAGATTTTGTGTTTATGGATCCTGCCTGCATAGTTGTGTGAAAAAATTTGCAGTGCTTTTAGTGAAGAATTATCATTTATAAGCTGATGCCTGTCATGACAGTGCTGGGTTACGCAGATCGAAGGGTAGCCCTTGTTCTGTAGCTTTAGTATTTAAATTCTACTGTCTGCCATTATTCTGCTAAATTATGATTGATCCTTGTATTACATTACAAAAAAATTACTTGTTTAAGCAGTCTGTCAAGATTGTTTGGAGACAACCAGCATGGACCACTTATTTTCAATCGTAGTTACTCTAGTATATAGTATTGTAATTCTCAGAAATTGGTGTTCATGTTTGCTATTCTGACATGTGATATGCTCATTATGTATAATCAATGATTAAGATAATATAAAAAAGATTAATCTTTATTTTAAGTGTTAATAATCAACATTCACAATTTTTTTTAATTTGATTTAATTTTTTATTTTAGTTTGTTATTTTAAAAAAATTGTGTTTGGGTGAGCCTAGTTGTGGTTGTCACTGTTAAAGGTGGGGACTGCACCTGGCCTTCCATTGTCAGCAGTTGTTGTGCAGTTAAAACTGTACAGGACTGATTGATAAACACAAAAAAAGTTTATTATTTTATTATTTATATTTTTTTTATAAAAGGATCGAGGTTCGAACATGGCGTCGTCAGTCATCCTGGGAGGGATGTATGACTTCAGTGTTGGCCTCTCTCTACATGGTTTTGTGTGACTGGCGTCATACGCAGCCGTGTGGTAATCTGGTTTTGTGAATGTAGAATTATTGGCACATTTTGATGTAGCTATATACATTATTAATTTAGTTAAAGAATATATGTAATGAAAATTATCACCTGATTATTATAGAAATCATGTCAACATTTTTTGAGAGATTCCACTAAATTCATCCCGGTTTTCTTTTGTTAATGAGGATGAAATGCTCCAACAATGAAATTTGCGTAATCACTTAACAATTTTCTAATCCATGCTGGTTTTTTCTTCTAACAATAATTTTTTTTTATTTCATTGAAACTTTTAATTTTTTTATTACATAAATTTCATTTTTAAATGACATGAAAAAAATAAATGCACATACAGTTTTAGTAGTTATTAATTTCCACACTGTATGTATTCAATTTTAAAATAATTTATTATTATACTATTTGATATATTGATAAATTAATAATTTAGCGGAATTTTGTTCACACACGTAGTAATATATATTTTTTGTCAAATAATAATAATTTTGAAATGTAATTAGTACTTGGCACTAATACGTTTTTACACTACTTGACTACTGTGCAAAACTTTGGAAAAAAAATTGCTTACAGTTCATTAAAGAAACCAATTTAAAAGTAAATTTTATTTTTTGGTTTATACAAGATAACTTTGGCCTAAAAAGGTATAGTTTAAAAAAGATATAATATCCCAGATGCGCTTATGAAATGTGGTCATGAAATAGAAAAGCGGAAGGGGCTGTCAGTTGAAACTTGTTATCTGGAGAACCATTAAGAGTGGATAGATACTACTGTATAGTTACCCTGCTTGGAGTGAATTAAAATACTCCTAAATAAAACAACATGTGTAGTATAACAGAGAAATCAAAGTTAGGAATGCAACTGGTTTATTAGTATTGGCTTGAGGAAAATCTGCCTGTGGTGAAGACTAAACTGACACCTGTGTGTGGACAGTGAATAATTTAATAAATACACTCAAAAATATTTTGACTCCAGGATGGTGGTGGTAAAAACATTGTCGTCATCCTACTCCTCAACTTCCTCCAGTGACTATGAGGGTAATAAAGGTGGTTGGTGAGAGGGTACAGCTTCACCTCTTACCCACATCTGGTGGCCCAATGGTACCGCCTGCTCTTGCTCCTCCACAGAGAAATTATACTCCAACACATTTTTTAATGGAGTTCTGAAGAGGAACTTATAAAGAATAAATTACTTCAAAATAACAGATAATTATTATTTTTTTAAATGTTAAAGCATAACCAATTTTTATGTCTGAAAATTAGTATATGATGGGTTCTGGATAGAATAATTATTATATCAATGTTTTATTGTGCTTGTTTAGGACTAAAAACAAATTACAAAACAAGGGTTAAAGATAGTTTAAAATAGACTAACTTAATATCTCAATTAAGGTAATATTTTTTTTTGGGAAGGTACTATTGCTGTTACTGGCTGGATGATTTAAATTTAGAAATAAATAAATATAAATTTTATTTGAAAATAGGTTAAATCATATATCTTTAACGATGTGAGTGTATATATAGAAATAAATAAATATATATATTTACTCTAGAAGAAGGACCATGATTTGCGCGGGTATATTTCATTTTATTTTATTTTTTTCATGTTTCAATGGGTCATTAAATGAAATAAACAGTATCCTATTAATAGTGAATGGTGAAAAGGCTAATTTTCTATAATTTGACAAAGATGGCCCATATCTTTGACTGTGCAATAGTTATGAAAAATCCTGTGCTTGTGCTGGGTCCCCTATGAATTTATGAACAATTACACGCCACCCCTCTGCCTTACAGGAGACCGTCACCACATTTATCATGTGAGTGAGGCCCCAGCATTTTCATATCTAGGTTCTATCTCCTATCCTCAATACAGGCATGTCTCATTATGCTAATCCTCCCTACCAGCTCTCGGCATGTCTGAGGTGTAAATTAACCAGGCATAAAGGTAGGGGCAATTAGCATGTGTTTAGTTTGGGTGCCTAACAATAGCAACAGGAGACATACAGTCTGAGGTTTCCTTATGAAGCTGCATGAGGTGTGAGGTGATCTCAGCAGATGGTTATTAGGGTCTGTTGTCTTCAGAGGCTACAGGTGCGGTCATATGAATGTCCTGCTTCCTGACTTAATATTCTTAATATTCTTATTTTACATTAACAGCCTGATTATATTCCTCAAAATATTTATGAATCAGATCCGGATAGGGATATGACATTGCGTAAGACCTAACTCATAGCATATCGCTGTGGGGTTGAGCCATCATCCGTCATATGACTGAATATTTCAGGAGCTGAAAACTTGTCAAAACTTGTGATCAGTGCTTCTTGCAACCGGGGATAGGACCAGGGAGTTTGTATTAACTGATAAGACAACATGTGTATGGCTGTTAGGCTTGTATTGGCTATCATACTGTAATTTATTTGGGTATGTATCGGGATAGTACGTCCAAGAGAGCATAGAACACCACAACAATTCTTTCCTGTTAGCAATGGATCTGTGTTCAAAGTTTCATTGAAATCAATGGTTGTTTTTTTGGAGTTTTTGAGGGACAGACATACATATGGTACATTTGATATATATATATATATATATATATATATATATATATGTAAAAGGAATTATTTGCTATGTTTCTAACCATGTAGAAAGTAAACATTTTGAGACGAATATAAATAAAGACTTTCATAAGAGAACATGTACATTACTGAGTGTTGGCGATGTTATGTCAGCATTGTACCGGGACATTATTTTGTCTCGGATCGACAAGATCCATTGACATGGTCCATCATATGGTTGGACCAATTATTCACTATGACTATTTTCTTGTGCCGGTGGTCATGTGTGTGCCACAATTCAAACCGAATACTGCGGACTGTGGCGCTCATAGCAGCACACGTGACGGGACCAGGTCCAATCATAGACATTGTACAACATGTATACATGTAATTCAAACAAATTGAAATACAAGTATTAGTAATTAATGTGATCATGTCACCAAAATAAGCCAAAAATGTGTTCTATTATTGTAAAATGTTTGATTTTAGGTTACTGTTAGAATATTTCATTGAATTTAAATTGTATGTTTGTGGTGTATGAGGAATGGTGTATTAGCCATCTGAGGAGAGGTGTACCTGTCTAGTGAATTGACGGTATGGTATGGGGTGTACAGCTGGTTCGCCTCCATGTGGTGCACCCTGGGTAACGCTAAATGAACCAGCAAATACTGAAATACTGGAGGTCAATCATTACTTCTCCTAAACTGTGTATGTGTGTGTGAGTGTGAGTGAGGTGGGGGGGATGAGTTGATGGAGGGGGGTTTAAGGTGGTGATGAAGTGTTTAAGGGGGGAGGTGGGGTTGGTGTGGGTTTTATAGTGTGGGATATACAGCGTGTATCACGTAAATAGAGGTGCGATGTGCATATGAGAGATATTTGTCTGCTCTCCATACATACATGTTACAGACATTGTAGTGTGATGTAACCACTTTAATTTGTGCCATAATCAAACAGCTTCACACCTAATGACATAGCTATACTTCTGCATCTGATGTCTGTGATCGTCACTAATACTGATGGTGGACATTTAACCCATAAGATGCAGTGGTAACTTGTTAACTGTAACAATACAAGCAATAGGTAACTGTAACGGATCACCTGGCACCCCGACTGAGTACCTCCGTTGCTGGATGCTCCTAGCGTTTCCTGAGGTCTTCAAGCACTCTGGCAGACACCCCCATCACCGAACCGAAGAAGCAGATAACTCCTCTTCAAATATATGAATGCTGTAGACAGTGGAATAGGAAACCATACGAATAGGTTTACGATCCTAGCAGTCAAACTGGAACAGCATACCTTGAATCCTCCGCCCAAGAATGAGACGACACTTTACTTTGAGGGTTAAAACAGGAACTGACTGTACTTTACGTACAGCCTCTTTTATTTACCAACAAGAAAACATAGTACTGCCCACAGGGTTTTGAAATACAACCAATCAGTATATTACAACACATACACAGCAACCAATCGTTCACGCCCCTAGGGGCCCCAGAAGGGAGACTGCGACACAGGACAGATACAACACATCCCCACAATGCATCATGGTTTCCTCCTCTCTGCCTTGGAGAAAACCGAGGAGTAATCCAATTATCTCTCAGGACAAAGGGAGATCGCCAATACACATGTGGAGACAACAGGACAGACATCACCATTTAACCACACAATGGGACAATAGAACAATGGGACAATAGAAACACACCCAGCATATTCCTCCCCTCTGTCTATCCACTCAACTAACTCCCAAGCTGACAAGTTACACTTATTATAAATTGTTACAACTTTGTGAGTTTACATTGACCATACATATAACTTACATAAATTTTACCAGTATAACTTGGGGACAAACCTATCCAAAATTGACTTGAATAGGTTCAGGGGTTTAAAAGTTAGTATGGGCCATAATCCTGAGGCAAGAGGCTGGTAAACAGGCCTCTCCAAAACCCAGTGGCGAGGTTGGTTTCGCCACAGTAACTTTAAGCAATACTGTTGGATTCACAATGCAACAAAGATTCTATCATTTGCATTCCAGCTTTGGCAAATTTGGTATAGGAGGTATTGGTAGACTTAACCTCTTCAGGACACATGACGTACCGGTACGGCATGTTGTCCTGTTACTTAATTTTGCTGCTTTACCTGCGATTTGCGGCTGTGGGGGGTACCAGATGGCATGGAAGGCACTGGCAGTACGATGCCTAAGGAAGGCATTGCACTGCCTTCCGGTGATGAGCCTGTGAGATCCAGCCCTCTGGATCTCACAGGCCATGGGAACTGTATGAGTAATACACACAGTATTACTCATAAAGCCAATGCATTCCAATACTGAAGTATTGGAATTCATTGTAAAGGGGATTAGACCCCCAAAAGTTGAAGTTCAAAAGTGGTAAAAAAAAATTAAGTTAAAAATAAAGTTGAAAAACTATATTTTTCTAGCATAAAAAAAAGGTTCATGAAAAAATAAAGTATTTCTCACCAAATAAATTTAAACAAAAAAGCTAAAAAATACTGTGGAAAAAAAGTATACATATTAGGTATAGAGCCAATTGAAGTGCCAATAAATCCCGCAAAAATCATACCTGTAAGGGACTCTGCGGTTTTGGTTCCCTTGCGGGCAGATACGGTGGGGCGTCCGCATGGGCGCCGGAGGGGAGGGCCGCGGGGATCTCTGAGGCAGAATTGCCGGGCTGATGGCAATACGTTGCGGCCGGTCCTGCCTCCGGTGTCTCCTGCGGATTCCGTTCCGGCGTCCATGCTGGCACAATCCAGTGCCCGTGCCGAGTCTGTTGGGCGTCCGCGTGCATGCCCGAGGGGTTATTTGTGAAGGAATGCGCGGCCGAGTGTGCGTGCATCTTATGCGCTACGTCGGTCACTGGCAGGAAAAGCATCTGTGCACAAATTCAAAGTTGATTAGGGATTTGCTGCACAGGTGCTAATGAGTAGGATCATCGCATGACCTATAAGGTTCTGACAAGCAGCACTCTGTGATTGGCCAGCAGGTGTTTAAAGGGTGATCTCCCTGGCTGACCAGTGCTCACTGTTGTCTCTACAACCTGGGAGTATGCTGGTTCAGGTTCACTAAGTTTGTTCCATGCATGAACTCTGTTTGTCTCCATCTAGTGAATGCCTCTGGAAACCTTGTCTCTGCTCTACAGTTGCACCGTGTGTGGCCTCGGATCAGACCTTGGATACTTCACCGTCTCATCCTTAGGTACCTGGTTTCACAGACTCTTCTGTATGAACTTTAGCCTGGTCTGGCTTTTCTCTGACGTTTTCCCACAGAGGTTATTATTTGGACTACGTTATTTCTGTATGATTTCTGGCTTGGACTTTACTGCTGTGTTTTCAATAAATCCACGTTTGTTCAGATCTTTGCCTGGTTGCTTGGGGTTCTGCAGCATTACAATACCCTACCCAAGGTAATCGCCCAAACAAATTAACAAATTATGGCTCTCAGACTATGTAAACAATAAAACATGATTTTTTGGTTTCTAATAATAAATCATTGTGTAAAAAGTACAGAAATTAAAAAGTATACCTATTAGGTATCCGTGACAACCTAGTCTATGAAAATACCACATGATCTAACCTGTCAGATGAATGTTGTAAATAACAAAAAATAAAAACGGTGCAAAAAGAGCTATTTTTTGTTAACTTGACTCAGAAAACGTTTAATATAGAGCAACCAAAAATCATATGTACCCTAAACTATTGCCAACAATACTGCCACCCTATCCCGTAGTTTGTAAAATGGGCCCATTTTTTCCAGTTTCTACTCTAGGGGTGCATCAGGGGGGCTTCAAATGGGACACGGTGTAAAAAAAAAAACAGTCCAGCAAAATGTGCCTGCCAAAAACCATATGCAATTCCTTTCCTTCTGCGCCCTGGCGTGTGCCCGTACAGCAGTTTACGACCACATATGTGGTGTTTCTGTAAACTACAGATCAGGGCCATAAATATTGAGTTTGGTTTGACTGTTAACCATTGCTTTGGAACTGGAAATAAATAAATAAAATGGTAAATCTGACAAAAAAGTGAAATATAAATATTGTATCTCTATTTTCAATGAATTCTTGTGGGACACAGAAAGGGTTAACAATATTTTCAAAATCAGTTTCAAATACCTTGAGGGGTGTAGTTTTTTAAAATGGTCTCATTTTTGCATGGTTTCTATTATGTAAGCCTCACAAATAGGGACACGGACCCGAACCCGAACATTTTCGTAAAAGTCCGGGTTCGGTGTTCGTCGCTTTCTTGGCGCTTTTTGAAAGGCTACAAAGCAGACAATCAACAAGCGTCATACTACTTGCCCCAAGAGGCCATCACAGCCATGCCTACTATTGGCATGGCTGTGATTGGCCAGTAAAGCGTGTGACCCAGCCTCTATTTAAGCTGGAGTCACGTAGCGCCGCACGTCACTCTGCTCTGATCAGTGTAGGGAGAGGTTGCAACTGCGACGTTAGGGCGAGATTAGGCAGTGCTTAACTCCTCCAAAACACTTAAGTCAGTGATCGATCTATAGCTGTGGATGATTGAACTGCTGCTTTTCAATTGCTCACTGTTTTTAGGCTGCCCAGAGCGTTTTTCAGTCACTTTTTTCTTGGGTGATCGGCGGCCATTTTGTGTCTAGTGGTGCGCCAGCACAAGCTGCCACCAAGTGCATTTAACCATCAATAGTGTGGTTATTTGTTGGCTATATCCTACATCAGGGCTTGGCTCTGCTTGCTATTTTATTGAGGGGTGAAATACAATTGCCAAAATAGCAGTACCCCTAAATCTGGTGTTTCAGCTGTGGCCAGACAATTTTAATACTGTCTGCTGTCTGGCAAAGGATATATTTTTGTTCAGGGTTGAAATACAATTCCCAACTTAGCAATTTCATAAATTAGTGGTTTCTGCTGTATCAGACCTACTTTAAATCTATCCCTAAAAGGGTATATCAGATTCAAGGTGCACATAGGGTCATTCTGAATAACTTCACACACACGCTACTGTGCATTTCCAAGTCTAATTCTGTCAGTAAACCTATATCTGTCATCCAGCGCCTAAATACTAGGCCTCAAATTTATATCCAGCTAAATCTGTCGTTACTGGTGTGGCTGGTCAAGTTATTTAGTGTCCGTCAAATCTATCCCTAAAAGGGTATATCAGATTCAAGGTGCACATAGGGTCATTCTGAATAACTTCACACACACGCTATTGTGCATTCCAAGTCTAATTCTGTCCGTAAACGTATACCTGTCATCCAGCGCCTAAATACTAGGCCTCAAATTTATATTCAGCTAAATCTGTTGTTACTGCTGTGCCTTTATTAGTGTAATACGGTACCTAAATAGATAGCCAGATAGTGTTAGGTGTCTGTAAAAAAAGGCCTGAATTTGAATTCAATACATTGGGCAAAATAATATTTTTCTTATTGTGGTGAACGGTAACAATGAGGAAAACATCTAGTAAGGGATGTGGTCGTGGTGGTGTTAGTGGACCCTCTGGTGCTGGGAGAGGACGTGTCCGTTCTGCCACAGCCACACGTCCTAGTGTACTAACTACCTCAGGTACCAGTAGCCGCCATAATTTACAGCGATATTTGGTGGGGCCCAATGCCGTTCTAAGGATGGTAAGGCCTGAGCAGGTACAGGCATTAGTCAATTGGGTGGCCGACAGTGGATCCAGCACGTTCACATTATCTCCCACCCAGTCTTCTGCAGAAAGTGCACAGATGGCGCCTGAAAACCAAGCCCATCAGTCTGTCACATCACCCCCATGCATACCAGGGAAACTGTCTGAGCCTCAAGTTATGCAGCAGTCTCTTATGCTGTTTGAAGGCTCTGCTGGCAGGTTTTCCCAAGGGCATCCACCTAGCCCTTCCCCAGCGGTGGAAGACATAGAATGCACTGACGCACAACGTTGGCACCTGCCGCCCAGCAAACATGGCATGTACCACCAACACCACCACCTCCGTCACCAAGCATCTCAACCATGTCACACGCCAGCGTTGAGCTCTCCATCTCACAAACATTTGAGAGAAAGCGTAAATTCCCACCTAGCCACCCTCGATCCCTGACCCTGAATGCCAGCATTTCTAAACTACTGGCCTATGAAATGCTGTCATTTAGGCTGGTTGACACAGACAGCTTCAAACAGCTCATGTCGCTTGCTGTCCCACAGTATGTTGTTCCTAGCCGGCACTACTTCTCCAAGAGAGCCGTGCCTTCCCTGCACAACCAAGTATCTGATAAAATCAAGTGTGCACTGCGCAACGCCATCTGTAGCAAGGTCCACCTAACCACAGATACGTGGGCCAGTAAGCACGGCCAGGGACGCTATATCTCCCTAACTGCACACTGGGTAAATGTAGTGGCAGCTGGGCCCCAGGCGGAGAGCTGTTTGGCGCACGTCCTTTCGCCGCCAAGGATCTCAGGGCAACAGTCTTTGCCTCCTGTTGCCTCATCCTCCTACTCGGCTTCCTCCTCCTCTTCTTCCATCTGCTCATCCAGTCAGCCACACACCTTTTAAAGTTATCTCCACTTAAAGTGACACTGTTCAGATATGCCAAAAATAGCCTTATGGTGATAAACAGCCCAGTCCCTAAGGGGTTAACAAATCGAACGGATATATGACTATATGTATAAATAGTGCATTATAGCAGTTGGATTATTAATGCGAATAATGCTAGTAAATACTTTCGATTCACCCAATAGGTTGAATTGATATCTGTGTTAATCCTGCTAATAATAAGCTCTTTACGCAATTCGATTATTTGAACTTAAATTAATCGCATTGCTATTTTAACTTACAACTGTCCAGATTGAACCTAACCAACCAATAATGTGAATCCTGCTCTATTTTCTTATTTGTTAAATCTAATAGTCAATTGTTCACATTAGTCAAGTTTCCAATTAGTCCCCCACTATAAGTTTTGATCGCGTTCGAATGGAACATTAGCGCTATTAGTCTGATTTACTAGTGTTTGGCTCAATATAAATAAGTTACATTCGCACTCGAATACAACTTAGAGCAAGGTACCAATATGATATTTGCCTGCCTATACAGTCTACTATGTTTGGTTCGTAATTTAAATAATCATGCGTCTGTGCGTGCCTGCGTCTGTAGGGGTGTGACTGGGATCGCATAGTGAGTGGAGAGAGACTGTAAGAAAATGGCACAAAGCAATTTTGATGCGGAAGAGCTGGATTATTTCATCACTGTAAGTAATTCTACTGGAAAAAGTATGTCACTGTGCTGTTCACTGTCCAAGTCCAAGGTGCGGCCACTGTTCCAAGTCACTCTTAAAGGGGCGGTCACTGTGCTGTTGTCCAAGTAAAAGGTGCGGCCACTGTTCCAAGTCTCTCTTAAAGGGGCGGTCACTGTGCTGTTGTCCAAGTCCAAGGTGCGGCCACTGTTCCAAGTCACTCTTAAAGGGGCGGTCACTGTCCTGTTGTCCAAGTCCAAGGTGCGGCCACTGTTCCAAGTCACTCTTAAAGGGGCGGTCACTGTGCTGTTGTCCAAGTCCAAGGTGCGGCCACTGTTCCAAGTCACTCTTAAAGGGGCGGTCACTGTGCTGTTGTCCAAGTCCAAGGTGCAGCCACTGTTCCAAGTCACTCTTAAAGGGGCGGTCACTGTGCTGTTGTCCAAGTCCAAGGTGCGGCCACTGTTCCAAGTCACTCTTAAAGGGGCGGTCACTGTGCTGTTGTCCAAGTAAAAGGTGCGGCCACTGTTCCAAGTCACTCTTAAAGGGGCGGTCACTGTGCTGTTGTCCAAGTCCAAGGTGCAGCCACTGTTCCAAGTCACTCTTAAAGGGGCGGTCACTGTCCTGTTGTCCAAGTCCAAGGTGCGGCCACTGTTCCAAGTCACTCTTAAAGGGGTGGTCACTGTGCTGTTGTCCAAGTCCAAGGTGCGGCCACTGTTCCAAGTCACTCTTAAAGGGGCGGTCACTGTGCTGTTGTCCAAGTCCAAGGTGCGGCCACTGTTCCAAGTCACTCTTAAAGGGCCGGTCACTGTCCTGTTGTCCAAGGTGCGGCCACTGTTCCAAGTCACTCTTAAAGGGGGGGGTCACTGTTCTAGTCACTGTTATAGGTGTGGCCACAGTTCCAAGTCACTCTTAAAGGGGCGGCCACTGTTCCAAGTCACTCTTAAAGGGGCGGTCACTGTTCTAGTCACTGTTATAGGTGCGGACACTGTTCCAAGTCACTCTTAAAGGGGCGGTCACTGTGCTGTTGTCCAAGGTGAGGCCACTGTTCCAAGTCACTCTTAAAGGGGCGGCCACTGTTCCAAGTCACTCTTAAAGGGGCGGTCACTGTTCTAGTCACTGTTATAGGTGCGGCCACTGTTCCAAGTCACTCTTAAAGGGGCGGCCACTGTTCCAAGTCACTCTTAAAGGGGCGGTCACTGTTCTAGTCACTGTTATAGGTGCGGCCACTGTTCCAAGTCACTCTTAAAGGGGCGGTCACTGTGCTGTTGTCCAAGGTGAGGCCACTGTTCCAAGTCACTCTTAAAGGGGCGGCCACTGTTCCAAGTCACTCTTAAAGGGGCAGTCACTGTTCTAGTCACTGTTATAGGTGCGGCCACTGTTCCAAGTCACTCTTAAAGGGGCGGTCACTGTTCTAGTCACTGTTATAGGTGCGGCCACTGTTCCAAGTCACTCTTAGAGGGGCGGTCACTGTTCTAGTCACTGTTATAGGTGCGGCCACTGTTCCAAGTCACTCTTAAAGGGGTGGTCACTGTCCTGTTGTCCAAGGTGCGGCCACTGTTCCAAGTCACTCTTAAAGGGGCGGTCACTGTTCTAGTCACTGTTATAGGTGCGGCCACTGTTCCAAGTCACTCTTAAAGGGGCGGTCACTGTGCTGTTGTCCAAGGTGAGGCCACTGTTCCAAGTCACTCTTAAAGGGGCGGCCACTGTTCCAAGTCACTCTTAAAGGGGCGGTCACTGTTCTAGTCACTGTTATAGGTGCGGCCACTGTTCCAAGTCACTCTTAAAGGGGCGGTCACTGTTCTAGTCACTGTTCTAGGTGCGGCCACTGTTCCAAGTCACTCTTAGAGGGGCGGTCACTGTTCTAGTCACTGTTATAGGTGCGGCCACTGTTCCAAGTCACTCTTAAATGGGTGGTCACTGTCCTGTTGTCCAAGGTGCGGCCACTGTTCCAAGTCACTCTTAAAGGGGCGGTCACTGTTCTAGTCACTGTTATAGGTGCGGCCACTGTTCCAAGTCACTCTTAAAGGGGCGGTCACTGTGCTGTTGTCCAAGGTGAGGCCACTGTTCCAAGTCACTCTTAAAGGGGCGGCCACTGTTCCAAGTCACTCTTAAAGGGGCGGTCACTGTTCTAGTCACTGTTATAGGTGCGGCCACTGTTCCAAGTCACTGTTAGTGGTGTGGCCACTGTTCCAAGTCACTCTTAAAAGGGCGGCCCCTGTTCTAGTGACTCTTAAAGCGAAAGCCACTGTTCAAGTGACTCTTAAAGGGACGGCCCCTGTTCTAGTCACTGTTATCGGTGCGGCCACTGTTCCAGGTCACTCTTAAAGGGGAGGGCACTGTTCAAGTCACTCTTAAAGGGGAAGCCACTGTTATAGTCACTGTGAAAGGGGAGGTCTTTGTCAAAGTCACTATTAAAAGGGTGGACTCTGTCAAGGTAACTGTTACTTGGGAGGCCATTGTTGAAAGTCACTGTTAAAGTGGCGTCCACTGTGGAGTTTAATTCTTATATTTGCTTTGAATTAAAAAAAAATATATTACTACTTTACTTTCATATAGTTCCATAGTGAACTATATAAATATGTACTCGTTTACCATTTTCATATTAAATTATATATTTTTTATGGTTGAGATGACTATAATTACTAATAATTGGATTTTAGAACTTTGGGATTACATCCTTTAATTGTTATATTGCAGAATATGTTGGAAAAGGGGTATGATGAACGTACTTGTCGGGGAGAGAAGCAGGCAATTCTTCGGAGAATTGCCCAGACCTTATTTAACAAAAATGGAAAGAGGCATTCCAAAGATTCTTATCTGAAGAAATGGTCTGACCTGAAAAGGCATCGGATGGACCTCATCAAAGAGGTCAGAGACAAGAACTGTCCAGGTATGATGCTTACATTAATTTTCTATCACCCACCTATTGTTATTTATGTGTTCAGTTAGGCAAATAAGTATTTATATCCCTTTACAACTGATAACTTAGTTCAGTGGCGTTGAACCGATGGGACGGGTGCTAGAGGCAGCACTCAGAGCCCTCTCTGTGGGCCGCATACCCTTGAAAAGGTCTAAGGCGTACTAATCGGCTTTAGACATTTCCTACCATACAGCTTCGCAGGCACACTATTAACAGCACAGTCAGCATATTGAATGTAGGCAGCTGTTACAGCAAAATGATAATTGTGTGGAGGACAGACTATACTGGTATTCAGGTACAATGGGAATGTTGGAAAGTTGGGTTTCTCTTCTGCCTAAAAGTTCTCCAGCACGGATTTAGTACATGGTGGGACACGTAGCTGATATTTACAATATATACATACACTCACAGAGAGATACAGATATATGATGTAAACCCTTATCCAATGTTAAAACAGTTGACTTGGTCCACCTCATTTCAATAACCCTGCAACAGTACCTTCTGAACCAATACCCCCCGCTACCTCATCCTAGCTCTTAACGTACTCAACTGTAAACCATCTGAAAGACTTCATTCATAGTTTCATCTAACACCAAATCATGTGAAATCAAACATAGGGGTAATCATTATCCCATCCAGATACCACCATAGATTCATTTGTGTACCGTTCGCTTTTTATTTTTTTTTGCTTTGCTTGTTTATCTTGGAATTTTTGTAACATTTGTTCATTACAGGGGCTACTCTTCCTAAAGTGCGCCCTAAGCGCTCCAATAAGAAAAAGGTGGTGGAAGAGGAGATTGAGGAGGATGAGGAGGATGAGCATGAAGAGGATCAGCCAGGGCCATCAGGGCATCAGGCCCAGAGCCCACCTGAGGCGGTTCTATTCCAGGAGGATGAGGAGGAGGAGGAAGACGAGTTGGTGACCACCCCCCACCAGGAGGGTAAATATATTCTGTTGTTTTAATTCAAAAAATGTCCCCACACACATACAGGTGTCAGTTTAGTCTTCACCACAGGCAGATTTTATTCAAGAAAACAATTAAAAACAAAACCTCTAATTGTTATTCAGACTTCAGATATTACATAACCTAAAGTACCACACTTTGCGTTCGCTCCAAGCAGTATAACAAAAATATTAGTATATCACCACTCTTTAGGGTCTGTCAGAGACCATGCTCATTTCTCCGCAGGTTAAGTTTTCACATCTCCTGTCCACACTTGAAAAGAACAGCATTTTTAATCCAAACTTTATTAAAAAGGCTTGATGGAGTACGGGAGTGACATGTGCCACTATATCTGTCTGGGCACCCAGTTCAAAAACCCGAACCCTAATTAAATACTAGTAATTTTTTTTTTTACAGGTAGCTGATGTTACTGGTGTACTGATTTCCGTAAAGTATCTAAATGAGGCATACTGTTTAATAATGGATGTAACGAGCATCCAAAATATAAAAATTTTCTTAGACTAAAAAATTTAAGTGCACAAAACCATATTAATATTTAGATAAAAAACTGTCAACAAAGAACGTACAACACACAACAGTAATATAAAACATGAACACTATAAAGTAATTAATCTACATAAAAAGCATTAAGTGAATAAAATACTGGGCACTCTCCAAAATATATGTACCTCACAGTTTATTGAAAATTAAAAGCAAACAATTCATAAAACACGCATAGTCTTAGAATGATTAATAAAACATACAGATAAAAATATAAATAAGTTAATATAAATATAACAAGAGCCCTGGATAATAGTATGATCCAAACTATGGGGATGAAGATGCTAGATAAAAATGTCCATTCCACTTTAATGGTTATATTCTGTACAGTCTTTGCAGGAAAATGAAATCCACAGTGTTAATGTCCTTCAAGTAGAAGACAGAAAAGCAGCTGATGAATAGCAGTGATTGATACGTGCGGCGTCCCGCTGTTACTCACTGTTACGGTGCTATACAGGATTCTGCTGCTATGCCAAAGCCTTTTAGGATCGGTATTTCCTTCGGTCCTTTCCCCACACTGTCTTTTAACACGCCGCTCTATAGATGTAAGTTCCGGCGCTTGTTATATTCATCGGCTCCTTTTTCAGCGCTGGACGAGCGTCATACGTCCCTCTGGTGAATCTGTGTCAGATGCGCCTTGGATCTCCGATTTTGACAGGGTTAACTTGGGGTGTACGTGGTCCTTAGGCTGGCAGGTTCAATGTCCATAGGGGGGTTTTCTTTACACCAAACGCGTTTCGGGGTCCTTTATCACCCCTTCCTCAGTGGCAGTGAGGCCCCCTTCTGACTTTCTTTTTATAGTGGTTGGTGATTAAATTATTGACATCTCCTGTGTGGTTTGGGCTTGCTTAGCAAAACTTGGTGTGGATTTTAAAACGCCCATTTTTCCATGTTTTCTCTCTTTATTTACCCCATTGAACTGTTTTGTATGTGAAGTGGATCTTATCCATTAGTTTGCTGCACAGAGAACATATTCATTATCAATTAAAATCATACTGCATTTCATTTCAATGTATTTGTTTTGTAGCAGTTCATTTAATACATATGGTAACAAGTGTATCTTTCTTCATGTTGCATCCGCACTTTAAAACCAACCGCTAGCTGTTTCCTGCGGCAATCAAGCGGTTTTATTTAGTTCGTTGTTAGAGCAACAGATACATCTCCCCATATACATTGACCTGCCCCAAATGTTTGGTCATTTAAAATTCTTTTGTTGAATTTCAATAAATATCTGGTAAATGAACAACACAGGTTTGAGCATTATAAAAGGGCATATATCGTATAAAATAGATTATAATACCAATGTGCATATAAAAAAAGTGTTATTACCATTCTAATAAAAGGGTACATAATAGACTTAGGATTTGTGTTCACAAAGACATGACCAACCCACCAGGGCGCCCGATAGTGTCAGGGATAGACTCATTAACATGTAACCTGTCACAATATATTGATACCCTACTACAACCAAATGTCAAAAAAATCCCTTCCTACACAAAAGACTCAACAGAAGTAATTAAAACAGTAGAGGAATATGGCATTTGAGGAAGGCTGGTGGATGGGTTCATTGGATGTTCACTCACTGTACACTATTATTAGGCACGAACAGGGCAAGGAGGCAGTGAGAGCCTTTTTAAAAAAAGAAGGGAGTTTAAAGGACACACAAATAGAGTTTTTAATAGGGGGATACACTTCATTTTAACACATAATTATTTTTATTATGAGGGTAGTTTTTATTTGCAAATCCAGGGCACGGCGATGGGCACCAGGTTCGCCCCCAGTTACGCCAACTTATTTATGGCTTTTTGGGAGGAGATGATTGTTGCTCCCCAACTGGGGACGAACCTGGTGCTCTGGAAAAGATACATTGACGACGTGTTTTTTATTTGGAAATCGGGTAGAAGCAGTCTAGAAGAATTTTTAAATAATATCAATACAAATGATTTTAACTTAAAATTTACCCACAATATTAGTCAAGAATCTTTGGAATTTTTAGATCTAAAAATATATGTGGAGGATGATATGCTAAAAAACTGCACGTACATCAAACCCACATCCAGAAACAGCTACATTTTATATAGTAGCTGTCACCTCCCCAATTGGCTTATGAATATTCCACAGGGACAATTCCAACGAATAAAACGTAACTGCACAGTGGAAGAACAATTTGAGAAGGAGGCGACAGTAATGACAGAAGCCTTTAGGGAAAAGGAATATCCGGAACATTTAATCAAAAGATCCCTCGATAAAGTAAGAGGAATGCATAGGAAAGATTTTTTTGAAAATAAAAAAGGGGAAGATATAGAGGCGAAAAAGGAACAAATAAGAATTATACTTCCATTCAACAACGAGTACAGAAAAATTAAGGGAATAATATGCAAACACTGGGATATATTAAAAAAAGAAAAAATAATAGGTCCCTTAATTCCACCTAACCCGTGCATCACCTTTACTAAAGCGCGCAATTTGGCAAATATTGTAGCACCAACAATAAAAAGGCAAAAAGAACACACACTGTCTGTACAAAATTGGATACACATGGAGGGATTCTATAGATGCGGGCAATGTAGAAACTGCAAAGTCACTGTATTCCCACGGAAGACAGGAGAAGTAATATCATCAGTGAATCAACATAAACATACGATAAAAGAATTCCTATCTTGCAGTTCCGAAAACGTGATATATGTGATAGAGTGCCCATGTGGGAAACAGTATATAGGGAGGACGAAGAGAACTCTAAAAAAGCGCATTTCCGAGCATATAGCTAACATCAAAAAAGGTTTGGAAACACATGTTTTGTCCAAACACTTTAAGTTGTTACACAATCAGGATCCATCAGGTCTCAAATTCGCCGCAATAGATAAGGTAAATAAGGAATGGAGGGGGGGAGACCACATCAGCAAGATGTCCAGATTGGAGACGCAGAGAATATATGAATTTAATACACTTGTACCGGGAGGACGGAATGCGGAGTTCGAGCTTTTCGGATTCCTGTGAGATGGGTGGGGGCCCGCCGCGGGGGAGGGAATCCTTCCCAGTGATTTTATTTCTGGGGGGGTCCGGTCCTTCGCGGCGGACTTCCACCGGTCCATCAGTCCTTTACCCGGTCAATTCATATAGGACCTGCAGATCTGCACCTTCCTCAATACCTTTTAAATATATCACAATTGGGAAATTCTATATATCATATTTTATTTCATTTTTATTTCATTTTCCCATTGTATTTATTTATATATATATTTCATTGAAACACAAATCCTAAGTCTATTATGTACCCTTTTATTAGAATGGTAATAACACTTTTTTTATATGCACACTGGTATTATAATCTATTTTATACGATATATGCGCCTTTTATAATGCTCAAACCTGTGTTGTTCATTTACCAGATATTTATTGAAATTCAACAAAAGAATTTTAAATGACCAAACATTTGGGGCAGGTCAATGTATATGGGGAGATGTATCTGTTGCTCTAACAACGAACTAAATAAAACCGCTTGATTGCCGCAGGAAACAGCTAGCGGTTGGTTTTAAAGTGCGGATGCAACATGAAGAAAGATACACTTGTTACCATATGTATTAAATGAACTGCTACAAAACAAATACATTGAAATGAAATGCAGTATGATTTTAATTGATAATGAATATGTTCTCTGTGCAGCAAACTAATGGATAAGATCCACTTCACATACAAAACAGTTCAATGGGGTAAATAAAGAGAGAAAACATGGAAAAATGGGCGTTTTAAAATCCACACCAAGTTTTGCTAAGCAAGCCCAAACCACACAGGAGATGTCAATAATTTAATCACCAACCACTATAAAAAGAAAGTCAGAAGGGGGCCTCACTGCCACTGAGGAAGGGGTGATAAAGGACCCCGAAACGCGTTTGGTGTAAAGAAAACCCCCCTATGGACATTGAACCTGCCAGCCTAAGGACCACGTACACCCCAAGTTAACCCTGTCAAAATCGGAGATCCAAGGCGCATCTGACACAGATTCACCAGAGGGACGTATGACGCTCGTCCAGCGCTGAAAAAGGAGCCGATGAATATAACAAGCGCCGGAACTTACATCTATAGAGCGGCGTGTTAAAAGACAGTGTGGGGAAAGGACCGAAGGAAATACCGATCCTAAAAGGCTTTGGCATAGCAGCAGAATCCTGTATAGCACCGTAACAGTGAGTAACAGCGGGACGCCGCACGTATCAATCACTGCTATTCACCAGCTGCTTTTCTGTCTTCTACTTGAAGGACATTAACACTGTGGATTTCATTTTCCTGCAAAGACTGTACAGAATATAACCATTAAAGTGGAATGGACATTTTTATGTAGCATCTTCATCCCCATAGTTTGGATCTTACTATTATCCAGGGCTCTTGTTATATTTATATTAACTTATTTATATTTTTATCTGTATGTTTTATTAATCATTCTAAGACTATGCGTGTTTTATGAATTGTTTGCTTTTAATTTTCAATAAACTGTGAGGTACATATATTTTGGAGAGTGCCCAGTATTTTATTCACTTACTATTTACAATTAAAAGTAAGGGTGATTCCTTTTTTACTGAGAGCACCTCCTCCATTGTTTGCACCATTCCTGTGCGTCACTTTCTGCACGCTTTTATAAAAAGCATTAACTTAAGTACTAAGTCCATAACCCTAAAGTCTAAAGAACTATTATTAATCCTAACTAAACCAATATATAATGGATTAACATAGTAACATAGTACATAAGGCCGAAAAAAGTCATTTGTACATCCAGTTCGGCCTGTTATCCTGCAGGTTGATCCAGAGGAAGGCAAAAAAAAAAAGCTGTGAGGTAGAAGCCAATTTTCCTCACTTTAGGGGAATAAAAAATTCCTTCCCGACTCCAATCAGGCAATCAGAATAAATCCCTGGATCAACGACCCCTCTCTAGTAGCTATAACCTGTAATATTAATACACTCCAGAAATACATCCAGGCCCCTCTTGAATTCCTTTATTGTACTCCCCATCACCACCTCCTCAGGCAGAGAGTTCCAAAGTCTCACTGCTCTTACCGTAAAGAATCCTCTTCTATGTTTGTGTACAAACCTTCTTTCCTCCAGACGCAGAGGATGTCCCCTCGTCACAGTCACAGTCCTGGGGATAAATAAATGATGGGATAGATCTCTGTACTGACCCCTGATATATTTATACATAGTAATTAGATCTCGCCTCAGTCGTCTTTTTTATAAAGTGAATAACCCTAATTTTCATAATCTTTCAGGGTACTGTAGTCGTGTGTGTGTCCACCGCCCCCCATTCCAGTTATTACTTTAGTTGCCCTCCTCTGGACCCTCTCCAGCTCTGCTATGTCTGCATTGTTTACAGGAGCCCAGAACTGTACACAGTACTCCATGTGTGGTCTGACTAGTGATTTGCAAAGTGGTAGGACTATGTTCTTATGACGGGCATCTATGCCCATTCTGACGCAACCCATTATCTTATTGGCCTTGGCAGCAGCTGCCTGACACATTAAAATTCCTAGATCTTTTTCCATGTCAGTGTTACCGAATGTTTTACCATTTAATAAGTACGGGTGACTTGCATTATTCCTTCCCATGTGCATAACTTTACATTTGTCAGTGTTAAACCTCATCTGCCACTTATCTGCCCAAGCCTCCAATCTATCCAGATCGCTCTGTAGTAGTATACTGTCCTCTTCAGTGTTAATTACTTTACACAGTTTAGTGTCTTCTATGAAAATTGATACGTTACTATGCAAGCCTTCTACAAGATCATTAATAAATATATTAGAGAATAGGGCCCAATACTGACCCCTGAGGTACCCCACTAGTGACAGTGACCCAATCTGAGTGTGTACCACTAATAACCACCCTCTGTTTTCTATCCCTCAGCCAGTTACTTACCCACATACAGACGTTTTCTCCCAGTCCGAGCATTCTCATTTTATATACTAACCTTTTATGTGATACAGTGTCAAATGCTTTGGAGATGTCCAGATATACGACATCCATTGATTCGCCGCTGTCAAGTCTAGAACTTACCTCCTCATAGAAACTGAATAAATTAGTTTGACATGACCGATCCCTCATGAAGCCATGCTAATATGGCTTAATTTGCTTATTTCCGTTAAGATGCTCTAAGATAGCATCTCTCAGAAAAGCTTGAAAAAGTTTACCCACAACAGATGTTAAAATTACCGGCCTATAGTTTCCAGGCTCTGTTTTTGGACCCTTTTTGAATATTGGCACCACATTTGCCATGCACCAATCCTGTGTGACATTCCCTGTCAGTATAGAGTCCGCAAATATCAGAAATAAGGGTCTGGCTATGACATTACTTAATTCCTTTAGGATACAGGGGTGTATGCCATCCGGTCCTGGCGATT
The DNA here is from genome assembly GCF_014858855.1 of Bufo gargarizans. NCBI lineage: Eukaryota > Metazoa > Chordata > Amphibia > Anura > Bufonidae > Bufo > Bufo gargarizans. The sequence continues at coordinate 396,155,594 of NC_058083.1, read as the reverse complement.
TGTCTATTTTAATCTTTTTAAGTCGCTGATGTACTTCTTCCTGGGTCAGACAGGACTTTATCTGCTTTATACGCCAAACAATGATTGTCTTTTAAAGTAGATTTAAAATGTACATTTACTTTTACAGCGATAAACAACTTGATTTGCAAAATTAAAAAGCTGCAGCGGGAGCAGCTCGAAAGGATGAAGATGTTAAGGGCGCAGCAAATGCGAAGGATGAGGGAGCAGAAGCTCCAATTCTCACATGAGATCACACAGATGGTGGAAGCCAACTAAAAGGCCCTTGATGAACTGCTCCAAGAGCTGAAAAAAATGAAAAATCTTCCATAATTTTTTTCATTTGATTTTTGTATGTACCTTCTGTTATTTGTTATTAATATTTTTCTTTATTTAAAGATTGTTTTTGAAAAATGTATTGACTATCTAATTTATTGTGTTTTGTTTTATTTTAACCAATGGGGTTACAGTACGGACAATTTAGTCTGGGCCAAAGTAATAATTCATTATCATTACATACGGCAGCCGCCGTTACATGGAAACAGGGTAATAGACATGGCGCCGCTTATGGTCGCACCACTTATTCACTATGACTATTTTCTTGTGCCGTTGGTCATGTGTGTGCCACAATTCAAACCGAATACTGCGGACTGTGACGCTCTTAGCAGCACGCGTGACGGGACCGGGTCCAATCATAGACCTTTTATAACATGCATACATGTAATCCAAAACTTTGGAAATACAAGTATTTGTACTTAATGTGATCATGTCATCAAAATGTAAAAAAAAATATGGCTATAAATGGAAAAAAAAATATTTTAGGTTACCGTTATAACATTCCATTGTGTGTGGGGTATGAGCAATGGGGTATTGGCCGATGGTCATCTAAGGAGAGGTGTACCTGTGTAGTGAGGTGACTGTACTGTATGGGGTGTACAGCTGGTTCGCCTCTACGTGGTGCACCCTGGGTTATGGTAAATGAACCAGCAAATACTGAAATACTGGAGGTCAATCATTACTTCTTATAAACTGTGTGTGAGTGAGGAGGTGGGGGGGGGCATGATGGAGGGGGGTTTAAGGTGGTGGAGGGTTTAAGGGGGGAGGTGGGGTTGGTGTGGATTTTATAGCGTGGGATATACAGTGTGTAGCACGTAAATAGAGGTGCTATGTGCATATGAGAGACATTTGTCTGCTCTCCATACATACATGTTGCAGACATTGTAGTGTGATGTAACCACTTTAATTTGTGCTATAATCATTTACCGCTTCACACCCAATGACGTAACTATACTTCATCCAGCAGAATAATTAAACATGGATTAATACTTATGCGGGCGCCGTGGCCACCTGCTTTGTGTGGCTGCATACACCCACGCCTAATGTCCGTGACCGTCAGTAATACCGATGGTGGACATCTAACCCATAAGATGTAGTGGTCACTTGTTAACTATAACAATACCAGCAATACGAATATTTTAGCAATAGTGTTGAATTCGAAATGCAACTAATTTTTATTGCATTGCAATTCCAGCTTTGGAGATTTAGCTATAGGTGGTACTGGTAGAATGAACTAATAAAACTAATATAGTACTGCATGTCAGAATAGTGCCTTATAAAAGTTGGATTCACAATGTGGTTACTTATAATAGCAAATATTATCACATTGCGATTAAAAATTACCACTGCTAGATTCAATATCAGTTAAGGCTACTTTCACACTAGCGTTCGATCGGATCCGTTCTGAACGGATCCAATCATATTAATGCAGACGGTGGCTCTGTTCAGAACGGATCCGTCTGCATTATATTGGCAAAAAAAAGCTAAGTGTGAAATTAGCCTGAGCGGATCCGTCCAGACTTTTACATTGAAAGTCAATGGGGGACGGATCCGTTTGAAGATTGAGCCATATTGTGGCATCTTCAAACGGATCCGTCCCCATTGACTTACATTGTAAGTCTGGACGGATCCGCACGCCTCCGCACGGCCAGGCGGACACCCGAACGCTGCAAGCAGCGTTCAGGTGTCCGCCTGCTGAGCGGAGCGGAGGCTGAACGCCGCCAGACTGATGCAGTCTGAGCGGATCCGCATCCATTCAGACTGCATCAGGGCTGGACGGAAGCGTTCGGGTCCGCTCGTGAGCCCCTTCAAACGGAGCTCACGAGCGGACAGCCGAACGCTAGTGTGAAACTAGCCTTAGTTCGTTAATTCTAGACCCATTCCATTAGAGACCCAGCAGCAGCCTCAAGTTGAAATCGCAATGCGATTAATCTAACTTGAAGTAATCGCATTACGATTTCAACTTAGCAAAATCCATATTAGGCTAGAATTAACGAATATGGAATATAGCATTACTTCTAAGTTGAAATCGCCATGCGATTCCTTTGAGTTATATTAATCGCATGGCGATTTCAACTTGAACCTGGTTTACTATGGTTGGCTTGGTAGAATTAGCGAATATGACGAATATATTCGTCATATACCACAAAACGAATATAACGAATGTATTCGTCAAATTCCACAAAACGAAGATAACAAAGTATTCTGCATCTTCGTTTTAGCTACCTATTCATCAACTTTGCTAATTCTAGCAATCATATAGGAAAGTTTACTATAAAGACAGCTAAGTTTAATTCGCTATGTGATTATATTACTTTGCTTTTTTTTTTAAATAAATAGAATAATTATAATACCTGATAATTATCATAATTATTCTATTTATAAAAAAAAAATATATATATAATCGCATAGCAAATTAAACTTAGCTCTCTCTATAGTAAACTTTCCTATATGATTGCTAGAATTAGCGAAGTTGACGAATAGGTAGCTAAAGCCTAAAACGAACATGCAGAATACTTCTTCTTCGTTTTGTGGAATATAACGAATACATTCGTCATATTCGCTAATTCTACCAAGCTAACCATAGTAAACCAGGTGCAAGATGAAATCGCAATTCGATTATTTCAAGTTATAATAATCGAATTTCGATTTTAACTTAGCACTGCTATATTCCATGCTCATGGAGCGTCCCCATCACCATGGGAACGTCTCCATATACTAGAATGTACTGTCGGATTTGAAAATTACGTTGAAATCGCCATGCGATTACTTCGAGTTATATTAATCGCATTGCGATTTCAACTTAGCGCTGCTGTATTCCATATTAGGATAGAATTAACGAATATGGAATATAGCAGTGTTAAGTTGAAATCGCAATTCGATTATTATAACTTGAATTAATCGAATGGCGATTTCAACGTAATTCTCAAATCCGACAGTACATTATAGTATATGGAGACGTTACCATGGTGATGGTCCCCATCACCATGGTAACGTCTCCATATACTATAATGTACTGTCGGATTTGAGCACGGAAGTCGGCAGAAGCGGTAACAGGCACTGACTGGAGCAGCCAGGAATCCAAAGGACAGGTAAGAACAACTTTAGGGAAGTGGGAAAGAAAAAAATATAACAATAAAAAAAAAAAAAAAACGAATATTCGAAATATCGAATTTATAGCACTATATTAGAAAAAATATTCGCGAATTAGCGAAGTGCCGATATTCGCAAAAAAAAATCGATATTCGAATATTCGCGCTCAACACTATTTAAGCCATTCTATTGTTGATTTACTTCTATGCTTTGGGTCGTTGTCCTGTTGCAACACCCATCTTCAGTTGAGCTTCAGCTGGTGGACAGATGGTCTTAAGTTCTCCTGCAAAATGTCTTGATAAACTTGGGAATTCATTTTTCCTTCGATGACAGCAATCCGTCCAGGCCCTGACGCAGCGAAGCAGCCCCAAACCATGATGACCCCACCACCATACTCCACAGTTAGGATGAGATTTTGATGTTGGTGCGATGTGCCTCTTTTTGTCCACACATAGTGTTGTGTGTTTCTTCCAAACAACTCAACTTTGGTTTCATCTGTCCACAGAATATTTTGCCAGTACTGCTGTGGAACATCCAGGTGCTCTTGCGCAAACTGTAAACTTGCAGCAATGTTTTTTTTTTCGACAGCAGTGGCTTCCTCTTTGGTATCCTCCCATGAAATCCATTCTTGTTTAGTGTTTTACATATCGTAGATTCGCTAACAGGGATGTTAGCATATGCCAGACACTTTTGTAAGTCTTTAGCTGATACTCTAGGATTCTTCTTCACCTCATTGAGCAATCTGTGCTGTGCTCTTGCAGTTATCTTTACAGGACAGCCACTCCTAGGGAGAGTAGCAGCAGTGCTTAACTTGCTCCATTTATAGACAATTTGTCTTACCGTGGACTGATGAACAGCAAGGCTTTTGGAGATACTTGTATAACCTTTTCCAGCTTTATGTAAGTCAACAATTCTTAATCGTAGGTCTTCTGAGAGCTCTTTTGTGTGAATCATCATTAACATCAGGCAATGCTTCTTGTGAAAAGCAAACCCAGACCTGGTGTGTGTTTTTTATAAGGCAGGGCAGCTGTAACCAACACCTCGAATCTCATCTCATTGATTGGACTCCAGATGGCTGACACCTCACTCCAATTAGCTCTTGGAGATGTTATTAGTCTAGAGGTTCACATATTTTTTCCACCTGCACTGTGAATGTTTACATGGTGTGTTCAATAAAAACATTGTAACATTTAATTCTTTGTGTGTTATTAGTTTAAGCAGAAGGTGATTGTCTATTGTTGTGACTTAGATGAAGATCAGATGACGTTTTATGACCTACTTGTGCAGAAATGCATATAATTCACATACTTTTTCTTGCAACTGTATTGGCAAACAAAAACAAAAAATACAGAAAACCATTTTTTTCCCATAATCTATCCACATTTTTGCTGTCAACGGTGTAATCCGTGAATTGTGTGATCTGCGCCTCAACACCTTGTGAGTTTGTCAGGCCTATATATTGGCAAAATAATTCAAATACAGAAAACCATTTTCAGTGCCTGTACCGACCGCAGAATCCAATAATCTGGGCCTAAATAGTGTCCATATTCTGTGCTGTAATGTGACATATACAGTACGCCATCCCAAAACTGTTTATTTAGGGCAAATTCCAAAAATCTGGGCCTAATCTAGTGTCCATATTCTGTGTGTTTCTGTGACATATACTGTCCTGCATCCAAAAACTGTTTCTTTAGGGCATATTCCAATAATCTGGGCCTAATCTAGTCTCCGTATTCTGTGTGTTTCTGTGACATGTACTGTCCTGTACCCGAAAACTGATTTTGTATTGCAAATTCCAAAAATATGGGCCTAATCTAGTGTCTATATTCTGTGTGTTTCTGTGACATGTACTGTCCTGCATCCGAAAAATCTTTCTTAATGGCAAATTCCAATAATCAGGGCCTAATATAGTGTCCATATTCTGTGTGTTTCTGTGACATATACTATCCTGCATAAAAAAACTCTTTCTTTAGGCCAAATTCCAATAATCTGGGCCTAATATAGTGTCCATATTCTGTGTGTTTATGCGACATATACTGTCCTGCATCAGAACACCGTGTCTTTAGCAGACTGTAAAACAATCTGCGCCAAATTTAGTGACAAAACCATTAATACGAAGAAGGCGAGCACTAAGGGACAGGGAAGTGGGCGTGATGCTGATGGTGCACGCAGAGGCAATGGCCCTGGGCGCAATGAAACTGTGCCTGCTGCCAGTGCACCAGGAAAAAAAACATCAACCGTACCCAGCTTCATGTCCAACTTAGCTGGGCGGCGCAGGACAACACTCTCCAAGTCAGCCCAGTGCGAACAGTTGGTCGGTTGGATTGCTGAAGATAATTCTTCTAGTCTGTTAAGCACCACCCTCTGTTCCACCAAGTCCAGTCTCTGTAGGCAAGAGTCTGGTCAACCAAATCCTCTCTCTGATCATCCTACCTCCCACCATGGAGAGGCTTACCGAACGAGTTATCCCACACTCAGATATTCCGAGGAGCTCTATTCAGCGCCACTATTACATTTGGCCCTCGCGCCCAGTGCACTTGAAGTCGGACCTGAGATATTGTGCCCTGATTTTCAACCTCTTAAGCCTTCACAGTCTCAAAAAGATGACGGTTGTGAAAGACAATCATTCATTCATGAGGTGGATGATAAGACACAGTTACCAATCACTGAGGTTGCGGTTAGGTCAAGTCAGAAGGATGAGCAGAGTGAGGAAGTGGAGGTGGTTGACCATGAGGTCACTGACCCAACATGGGAGGGTGAAAAGCCGAGCAAGGACAGCAGTACTGGGGGGAAAGGGATCCGCAGCACCACAAATGTCACGGAAGGTGTACAGGAAACTAGAAGAGACAAAATGAAGATCCGACTGACTGGATCTAAAACTAAGGAACAAAAGGGAGAGCCCTGCATCAGACCTGGCTCTCTCCCTAACTGCTCAGCCTATGCAAAAATCCCAATGGTAGATGATCGCATATCCTCATACCTCGACTGTATAACACCTGAACACCCTATAATAGTGAGGGGACACGACCCCTGGCTCCCTACACTCGATACGGAGGGAGTCAGGGTCACCTGGGATCCAGCAAACAGGAAAACACCAATGAACGAACAAAACTTATCTGTAGAAGACTCAGAAGTAGGATCAGCATGCACACACTCCAGGAAGTAATATAAACTGCAAAGTGATGCAGTATGGGGAGGGATTTAAAGGGATGCAATCAGTGCAACTACATGACAGCTGAGAGAGGCTAACGAGATGAGAAAATGAAAGCAAAACAAAAGGAACCTCAAGGAGGAGGTTCTGAAGGATGTCTGTCAGAGCTTCTCAGATGTCTGGTGGTGACAGTACCCCTCCTTCTACGAGTGGACTCCGGACACTCAGAGCCCACCTTCTCAGGATGGGACCTATGGAAAGCCCTAATGAGACGAGTGGCCTTAATGTCCGTCACTGGGAGCCACATCCTCTCCTCAGGACCATAACCCTCCCAATGAACAAGGTACTGGAGAGAACCGCGGACAACACGAGAATCCACAATACTAGAGACCTGAAATTCAAGATTACCATCAACCACAATCGGAGGAGGAGGAAAAGACGAGGGTACAATGGGTTGGACATAAGGTTTTAATAAGGACTTATGAAAAACATTATGGATCTTCCAAGTCTGAGGAAGATCAAGACGGTAGGCAACAGGATTGATGACGGACAAGATTTTGTAAGGCCCAATAAACTTAGGACCCAACTTCCAGGAGGGAACCTTCAATTTGATATTCTTAGTAGACAACCACACCAGATCACCAACATTCAGGTCCGGACCAGGCACACGTCTCTTATCCGCCACACGCTTATATCTCTCACTCATGCTCTTTAGATTATCCTGAATCTTTTGCCAAATAGATGACAAAGACGAGGAGAATCTGTCTTCATCAGGTAAACCAGAAGACCCCTCTCCAGAGAATGTCCCAAACTGCGGAGGAAACCCATATGCACCAAAAAATGGTGACTTATCAGAGGACTCCTGACGACGGTTATTTAAAGCAAACTCAGCAAGGGACAAAAAAGAACACCAATCCTCCTGATTCTCCGCCACAAAACAGCGCAGATATGTCTACAGATTCTGATTGACGCGCTCTGTCTGACCATTCGACTGTGGGTGGAAAGCAGAAGAGAATGACAACTGAACCCCCAAGCGAGAACAGAAAGCCTTCCAGAATCTGGAAACAAACTGCGTGCCCCTATCAGAGACTATGTCTGAAGGAATACCATGCAATTTGACAATGTGATTAATAAATGCCTACACCAGCGTCTTAGCATTGTGCAAACCAGGAAAAGGAATGAAATGCACCATTTTACTAAAACGGTCCACCACCACCAGAATCACAGTCTTCCCCAAGGAACCAGGCAGGTCCGTAATGAAGTCCATGGACAGATGTGTCCAAGGACGGGAAGGAATGGGTAACGGAAGGAGAGGACCTGATGGCCGTGAATGAAGGACTTTGGCACGAGCGCAAGTCTAGCAGGCTGCCACAAAACCCTCAACTGACTTACGAATCGCCGGCCACCAGAATCTCCGAGCGATGAGATCCACTGTGGCTCTTGCCCCCGGGTGCCCAGCAAGGACAGTATCGTGGTGTTCCTTAAAAATCTTGTGTCTTAAAGCGAGAGGCACAAACAACCTCCCAGGAGGACAAAGATCAGGAGCCTCTGACTGGGCTACCAGAACCTCTGCCTCCAATTCAGGATAAAGAGCAGAGACCACCACACCTTCAGCCAAAATGGGACCCGGGTCTTCAAAATTCCCACCTCCCGGAAAACAACGTGACAGGGCATCCACCTTCACATTCTTAACCCCAGGGCGGAACGTGACAACAAAATTAAACCTTGAAAAGAACAAAGACCATCTGGCCTGTCTCGAGTTCAGACGCTTGGCTGACTCCAAGTAGGCCAGATTCTTATGGTCAGTAAACACGGCAATAGGGTGTCTGGCTCCCTCTAGCCAATGGCGTCATTCCTCAAAAGCAAACTTGATGGCCAACAACTCCCTATCTCCCACATCGTAATTTCTCTCTGCGGAGGAGAGTTTCTTCGAGAAAAAGGCACACGGTCGCCATTTGGCAGGAGAGGGACCCTGAGACAAGACCGCACCCACACCCACCTCAGAAGCATAGAGGCAGACCACGCCATTGCTATGGGGCCCGCGGCACTGGGGGGCCCGGAGCGCAGAGAAGGCCCCGCCCACACTATTTGGCCCCGCCCACTGACATGCGGCTATAGCGCTATGCGGCTGCTTTTATTCTCAGCCTGCCCTGAGCCAACTATTCTTCCCCCCGGCTCCCAGGGCCCCCTCAAGCCAGGAGAAGTTAGAACGCAGCCGGCCAGCTGCAGCTGAATAACTAAATTAAGATTTACAGGGGGCGGAGCGGAGGCCGGCGAGAGGAGAGGCCCTGCGTGACGCGGCGAAGTGAGGAGGGGCCTGGGGGAGCGGCTTCAGTTGAGGTGCGACGCAGGACTTTTAGTCACGTACCTCACTGTGACCTCCTGCGTCGGATCTCGCGAGATGACGCGATGACGCGGCGCGGGAAGGCACAGTGAGCGATCCTGTACCAGGATGCCACAAGCTGTCCTTAGAGAGGTAAGTATTAATTTTTTATTTTTTTATGTACCCTACGTTCTACCCTTATTGCAGAGGCACTGGGGGCACGAGAGGAGGACCACTGACAGTACTCAGTCAGTGGTCCAGTGGACATCATAGTATTAATAAGAGTGGAGAGACGACCATTATATTAATAATAAAGAGGGGGGCATTATATTATTAATAAAGAGGGGGCCATTACATTAATAATAAAGAGGGGGCCATTACATTAATAATAAAAAGGGGGGCATTACATTAATAATAAAGAGGGGGGCATTACATTATTATTAATATAATGGCCCCCTCTTTGTTATTAATATAATGGCCCCCTCTTTATTATTAATATAATGGTCCCCTGGGCCCCTCTTTATTATTAATGTAATGGCCCCCTCTTTGTTATTAAAGAGGGGCCATTATATTAATAATAAAGAGGGGCCCTTATATTAATAATAAAGTGAGGGCCATTATATTAATAATAAAGTGGGGGCCATTATATTAATAATAAAGTGGGGGCCATTATATAAATAATAAAGTGGGGGCCATTATATTAATAATAAAGTGGGGGCCATTATATTAATAATAAAGTGGGGGCCATTATATAAATAATAAAGTGGGGGCCATTATATTAATAATAAAGTGAGGGCCATTATATTAATAATACAGTGGGGGCCATTATATTAATAATAAAGTGGGGGCCATTATAATATACAGGGGGAATAATATTATGGGGAATGGGGGACTATCTGTCTGGCTCTAGCACAATATTGGGGGGCAGCAGGAGGAGTTGTTGAGACACCAGGAAGGAAAGGTTTATAGTAAAGTGAGGAACCTAAATTTTTTTCTGTGAAACTCTGCAGAGACGAGAAGCGGCTGAAAGAAGGTATCATGGCGGTCTTATCTCTGGATGAAGACGTTGAGAAAAGTCTACATCACAGGAGACGTCACTGCATGTAACAGGTATGGTGCGGCATTCTCCTGTAATAATATTATCCATGCACATATCTGTTTCTCGGTAGGGTAAGGGGTATATAGAATTTGACCCACACTGCCTCAGCCCGGCCCCAGACTTCAGGTAACACTGTGTGTGTTCTGAATTCTGGGGCCTCACACCCATCTACAACATTATCTGTACTCAGAGAGTTATCACTGTGTTACATAGGACTGCTAGTGATCTACTACAGTATTTGTTAAAAGGGGCGTGCCCAGGGTGGGGGGGGGGGAAGTAGGAAGAAAGCACACTGTTCTGAGAATTTTGGGGGGGGCATTAGGGGTTGGGGGGGCTCATAGAGGACAGTGTGCTTTCCTCCTACACCTACTCCTTCCTAACAACCCCCCCCCCGGGCATTTTGGAGGGCATTAGGGGTTGGATATTAACCCCTCTAACTCCTTGCTGCTAATGCTGAGGGTGCACATAGCCACCAAATGATATTTCACCAATGATATTTTGCTATGGGACCCAGTGATTTCTATGTACGCCCCTGACCTCAACTATGAAGGGTAGAGAAATATCAGGTTGTACCAAGATGGGAGCGGAAGCAAAACTCTCCTTGATATTAGAAAAGGCCTTACGCGCCTCTACCGACCAGGAGGAAAAATCTACCCCCTTTCTAGTCATATCAGTGAGTGGTTTAACAACAGAGGAATAATTCAAAATAAACTTCCTGTAATAATTGGCAAAACCCAAAAAATGCATCAGCGCCTTCTGATTCTCAGGAAGCTCCAACTCAATCACAGCGCGGACCTTCTCGGGGTCCATGCGAAAACCAGAAGCGGAGATTGAATTTCTGGAACCGCAAACACACATTTTTCCAGTTTAGCGTACAATTTATTCTTCCCGCAGGATAAGCAAGACCTGACGTAAGTGTTCCTTATGAGTTTTGAAATCAGGAGAAAAAATCTAAATGTCATCTAGATACACTAATACAAATTTCCCCATTAAATGATAAAAAATGCTGTTCACAAAATGCTGAAAAACGGCTGGAGCATTCATCAAACCAAAAGGCATAACCAAATTCTCAAAATGGCCCTCAGGGGTATTGAAGGTCGCCTTCCATTCGTCTCCTTCTCTGACCCTGACCAGGTTGTATGCCCCTCTTAGATCCAACTTGGAAAAAACTTTAGCCCTAACAATCTAGTTAAACAAGTCCGGGATCAGAGGAAGCGGATAAGGGTCACGAATTGTGATACTGTTCAGCTCCCTGAAATCCAGACATGGTCTTAAAGAACCATCTTTTTTCTTAACAAAGAAAAAAACAACGGCAACAGGTGACTTCGAGGGTCGTATGTGTCCCTTTCTCAGACTCTCAGAGATATAAGCACGCATAGCGACCCTTTCAGGTTGGGAGAGATTGTATAAACGAGATTTAGGCAGCTTGGCGCCTGGGGTGAGATTAATAGGGAAATCGTACTCCCTGTGCGGGGGCAAGTCCTGAACACGACTCTCCGAGAACACATCCGAAAATTCTGAGAGAAAAGATGGTGCAGTCTTAGTAGAAACCTCAGAAACAAATGTTGTGAGGCAATTCTTTCTGCACTCCAACCATTTATTTGCCTCGCTTGCCAATCAATGGTGGGATTATGTTTAGTGAGCCAGGGTAACCCCAACACTAGAGGAGTAGGCAACCCGCTTAGGACGAAACATGACACATCCTCAACATGAGTATCACTCACAATACTCACAATCAAACGGATATTGTGAACTATGCCCTTTAACGATTTCTGAGAAAGTGGAACGGAATCAATAGCAAAAACAGGTATATCCTTTTCCAAAGTGCATACCTGGAAACCATGAGTTATAGCAAATTGACTATCAATGAGATTGACAGCTGCTCCACTATCTACAAAAATCTCACAAAAAATGTTCTTGCTCTCTAGCTCAACCCTGGCAGGTAGGACAAAACGGGAACTACAAACAAACAGAAAACCTTCAATTTCCGCATCAACCTTGCCAATAGTAACAGATGGAATGTTTTTAGAGGATTTTTTTCTTTTTGTTTCTTTATTACTCTCAAAAAACTGCCTGAATCTCCTAGAGGGACAAACATTTGCCAAATGATTTATACCTCCACAACAGAAACAAACCTTCCTATGAGAGCTGAATCCTCTATTGTCAGAGGCAAGCAAACCCAGCTGCATTGGCCCCTGCTCAGAAGGGATAGAGAGCGACTGAGACCCCTGTGCACTGAATGAGACCGCCGCACTGTCCTTGGACTGAGTATGACAGGAAGGAGTGATCTCTCCTCTCTCTCTAAGACGCCTGTCAATACAAACTGGCCTGAGACATGGCCAAGGAGGTAGGTCTCTCATGAAAGGCAAATGCATCTTTCAATCCCTCTGAAAGACCATGGCAAAATTGACTTCGGAGTGCATCATCATTCCAACCAGTATCAGCTGCCCATCTCCGAAATTCTGAGCAGTATATCTCTGCGGATTGTTTACCCTGACATAAAAGACGTAGCCAGAGCAATACGATCCGGATCATCATATATCTGAACCAGGGCTAAAAAGAATTCATCCACTGAACGGAGGGGCCGTGCCCCCACCGGCAGCGAAAAGTCCCAGGACTGAGCGTTATTCCTCATCACCAGAGGAATGGGGAAGTAGGCGAAAATGGAGTTTTCAAGCCTCTCTAAAACGAACAAAATTCTCACTACCCCCGGAGAATGTATCCGGGAGCGAGATCTTAGGCTCAGAACAAACTCCATGAACGCAAGCTGAACCGGTCACTTGAAACTGAGAAAGAGTCTTACGGAGATCTGCTACCGCCAATGAAAGACCCTGCATGCGTTCAGTCAAAAGTGAAACCGGATCCATGCTTGAGATGGTTTTGGCGGTTTATAATGTCACGGAAGGTGTACAGGAAACTAGAAGACACAAAATGAAGATCCGACTGACTGGATTCAAAACTAAGGAACAAAAGGGAGAGCCCTGCATCAGACCTGGCTCTCTCCCTAACTGCTCAGCCTATGCGAAAATCCCAATGGTAGATGATCGCATATCCTTGTACCTCGACTGTATAACACCTGAACACCCTATAATAGTGAGGGGACACGACCACCGGCTCCCTACACTCTATACAGAGGGAGTCAGGGTCACCTGGGATCCAGCAAACAGGAAAACACAAATGAACGAACAAAACTTATCTGTAGAAGACTCAGAAGTAGGATCAGCATGCACACACTCCAGGAAGTAATATAAACCACAAAGTGATGCAGTATGAGGAGGGATTTAAAGGGATGCAATCAGTGCAACTACATGACAGCTGAGAGAGGCTAACGAGATGAGAAAATGAAAGCAAAACAAAAGGAACCTCAAGGAGGAGGTTCTGAAGGACGTCTGTCAGAGCTTCTCAGATGTCTGGTGGTGACAGCAACAGGCTGGAAGACGCAGTGGGGTTACAAAAGGGAGAAGTCGGCCCACACCAAACAGGCCCACAATCGTTACACCGAGCACCCCCATGCATAAATCTACCTTGCCAAGGGGTAGGTGTTCTGCAGTATGGCGCTTTTTTGAGGAAAGTGCAGACGACAAAAGAGTGGTAGTTTACTAAAATGAGCTGAGGCGTGAACAGTAGCAACCTCTCCACCACCAGCATGATTCGCCACATGGCATACAAGCACCCTAACAAGTGGGCCGAATTCCTGGGTACACAATCTGGGTCTGCGGGTCACACCACTGCCTCCTCTTCCCCTGTGTTAAGCACTGCTGGCCAATCCCCTGTCGAAGGCGCAGTCCCGGATGCCCCTCGCCCTGCACCTGGACCTTCGCATTACCCATCAGCAACAGCATCCACTTCCCTGTCCAAGCGCAGCGTCCAAATGTCTATTACACAGTCATTTGAATACAAGCACAAATACCCACCCACCCACAGGCCATAGCACTAAATGCGCAACTTTCGAAATTACTGGCCCTTGAAATGTTGCCATTTAGGCTTGTGCACACTGAGGCCTTCCGTATCCTGATGTCGGCTGCCATCCCTTGGTATGCAGTCCCCAGCCGCCACTATTTTTCATGGTGTGCCATGCCCTCCTTACACCAGCATGTGTCCCACAATATCACCCGTGCCCTGACCAATGCAGTTACTGGGAAGGTTACTGGGAAGGTCCATTTAACCACGGACACATGGACAAGTGCTGGTAGCCAGTCACGCTAAATTTCCCTGACCGCACACTGGGTTAATGTTGTGGAGGCCGGGAGTGAGTCGTACCCTGGGATGGCACAGGTGCTACCTATGCCAAGGATTGTGGGCCCTACATCCATCAGGGTCTCTGCCAGCAGCTATATTACTGGCTCCAACCCCCACTTCTCCTCCTCCTCCTCCGCTTCCTTCTCCACTTCCAACTCCAGTGTAGCACTGCTGTGGGTAAGCGTCAACAGGCCATGCTGAAGTTGATTTGTTTAGGGGACAAACAGCACACCGGTGCAGAGCTATGGCAGGGTATAAGTGACCAAGCCGATCTGTGGCTCTTGCCAATCAACCTACAACCAGGCATGGTTGTGTCTGACAATGGCTGTAACTTTGTGGCAGCTTTGGAGCTCGGCAACCTGACACCCATCCCATGCCTAGCCCACGTCTTAAACTTAAACTGAGTCGTTAAGCGGTTTATCAAAACCTACCCCAATTTTCTAGAGCTACTAGCTCTACCCCATTTCCGCAAGTCATCCACAGCTTCAGCCAGTCTGTCATTGCTGCAGCAGCGTTTGCGGCTTCCAGCTCACCGACTGATGTGCGATGCGAGCATGCGCTGGAACTCTACGTTCCACATGTTGGCCAGGCTTTGTGAGCAGCAGAGGGCAGTTGTGGAATACTGCCACTATTCACAAGCGAGGAGTGGGCATTAATGTCACACCTCTGTGAGGTTTTAAAAAACTTTGATGAATCCACACAGATGGTTAGTGGCGATAATGCTATTATCAGCATAACCATCCCACTGCTGTGTCTACTCAAACAATCTCTGCTCACAATTAAGGATGATGCTATGAATGTGGCAGACAAGGAAATGGGGGAGGACATTACACAGGGTGATAGCCAGCCCACCCTCTGTTCGTCTTCTCAGCGTGAATTGGATCATAAAGAGGAGGAGGAGCTGGAGACAGTTGACTCTACAGAGGGTAGTACCCATGGAACTTTAATTCCATCTGTTCAGCGTGGATTGGCAGAAGAGGAGGAGGAGGAGGAGGAGATGGAGAGTCATCCTGATGTCGACATCGACGTATTGCCTGTTGGTACTCTGGCACACATGGCTGACTTTATGTTAGTCTGCCTTTCCCATGACCCTCACGTTGTACTCATTTTGGCCAACACTGATTACTGGTTGTTCACCCTTCTCGACCCCTGCTACAAAGAGAACGTCTCATCTCTCATTCCTGTGGTGGAGAGGACGAGAAAAAATATGCAATACCAGAAGGTACTTGTTGAGAGATTGCTCCAAAATTTTCCATCTGACAATGCTGGTGGCAGAGTCCATACTTCCTTAGGCAACCGAGGAAGGGAGACAAGGGGAACACACAGCAGTTCCAAAAAAGGCAGGGCAACACTCTCCAAGGCATGGGACACTTTCATGACACCCGCCAGCAACTTCACCCTGAAGCGCGGACAAGGAGGGAAACGTTTTGGAAGATGGTGAAGGAATACATAGCAGACCGTGTCAGCGTCCTAAATGATCCCTCAGTGCGTTACAACTACTGGGTGTCCAAGCTGGACACGTGGCACGAACTTGCACTCTACGCCTACGATGTGCTGGTCTGCCCTGCTGCCAGCGTTTTGTCTGATCGTGTATTCAGTTCTGCTGGTGGAATTATAACAGATAACCCTATCAGCTTGTCCACTGGCAATGCTGACAGGTTGACTCAGATAAAAATGAACAAGGCCTGAATTTCCCCTGACTTCTCAACTCCACCAGAGGACAGCTGAGCTGATGATGAACATAAAGGCAATTTCAATCTATCATTTATAATGTACTCAATCTACTGTAGTGTATTCGCATGCACCTTTTCCACCACAAAAAAAGAGTACATGGTTGAATCTTGTTTTCTCCTACTCCTCATCCAGATTATATATATTCCCTCCACTCTAATATTTTTTTTAATAGGGTAATCTCAACTGCAGGCTCTCAACTCATTTTTGTTTTTTATAGGGTCAGCTCAGCAGCAGGCTCTCACCACTAATGTTTTAGAGGGTCATAGCAGCAGGCCCTCGCCACTAATGTTTTAGAGGGTTAGCTCAGCAGCAGGCCCGCAGCTAAAATCTTTTACTTGGTCATCTCACCTGCAGGCCCAAACCTAAAATCTTTTACAGTGTCAGCTCACCTCCAGGCAACTCAATGTGAATGAGGCCCTCCTTTATGTTATATACAGGTTGTATCGGAGTGCCTCTTCCTTGTAATTTTTGGCAGCACTTGCACTTTATATACAAGTAAATATACAGGAAAGAATGTTTTCAATCAATTTTTCCAAATAAATCGATTTTTTTACTTTGGTTTTGTGCGTAAAACCTTAATTAGATTGTGGGCCTGGTGATCACTTTAAGCTCTTTTAAGTTGCATCAGCAGCAGCATGGTGATAAAAATGAGTGGCAAGGTGACATGGTGTGGAGATGGCAGCATGAGGAGGCCACATAATGGCACAATGACTGAGTCTGGTTAAAAGACTGAGGCCACAGATTGTTTCCATCTGCATCTTTCTAAACCATCTGTGGAGCTGAATCACGGTCAACAGCAGATTGATGTAGACCAGGGCCAAAGCTATAGGGGAAGCAGGGGAAGCTGCAACTTAGGGGTCCTGACCCAGAAGGGGCCCATCCAGAAGGAGGAGGACTAAAGGATTTGGTCAGGGCCCCCTCAACAATATTACACAATGAAATTATATACAGTGACAGTATAGACAGTGTAAAAAAATTGATGGGACAGCTGCTGGCCCTAGTCTGAGAGAGCGATCTTTACTAGCCACAGGAATGGGGGCGGCATGAAATAAAGGGGTCGCTAAAATATTACTATGGGATTGAGCCCAATTCAAGAATTTGCTGTGGGGCCAGTCAATTCTATCTACACCACTGATGCAGCCCACAAATGCAAGTTGGGTTTATCGATTACAAAACCTTAATTAAATTGTGGACATAGTGATCAGTTAAAGGTAGGGATGAGCGAAATTGAACTGTATAGTTCGGGTTCGTACCGAATTTTGAGGTGTCCGTGACACGGACCCGAACCCGGACATTTTCGTAAAAGTCCGGGTTCGGGTTCGGTGTTCGTCGCTTTCTTGGAGCTTTTGTGACGCTTTCTTGGCGCTTTTTGAAAGGCTGCAAAGCAGCCAATCAACAAGCGTCATACTACTTGCCCCAAGAGGCCATCACAGCCATGCCTACTATTGGCATGGCTGTGATTGGCCAGAGCACCATGTGACCCAGCCTCTATTTAAGCTGGAGTCACATAGCGCCGCCCGTCACTCTGCTCTGATTAGCGTAGGGAGAGGTTGCGGCTGCGACAGTAGGGCGAGATTAGGCAGATTAACTCCTCCAAAGGACTTGATTATTGATCGATCTGCAGCTGTGGGTCATTGAGCTGCTGATACTCAATTGCTCACTGTTTTTAGGCTGCCCAGACCGTTTGTCAGTCACTTTTTTCTGGGGTGATCGGCGGCCATTTTGTGTCTTGTGGTGCGCCAGCACAACTGCGACCAAGTGCATTTAACCCTCAATGGTGTGGTTGTTTTTTGGCTAAAGCCTACATCAGGGTGAAGCTGTCACACCAAGTGCATTTAACCAGCAATAGTCTGTTTATTTTTTGGCCATATACTACATCAGGGGCAAGCTGCGCCTGTCACCAAGTGCATTTAACCCTCAATGGTGTGGTTGTTTTTTTGGCTAAAGCCTACATCAGGGTGAAGCTGTCACACCAAGTGCATTTAACCAGCAATAGTCTGTTTATTTTTTGGCCATATTCTACATCAGGGGCAAGCTGCGCCTGTCACCAAGTGCATTTAACCCTCAATGGTGTGGTTGTTTTTTGGCTAAAGCCTACATCAGGGTGAAGCTGTCACACCAAGTGCATTTAACCAGCAATAGTCTGTTTATTTTTTGGCCATATACTACATCAGGGGCAAGCTGCGCCTGTCACCAAGTGCATTTAACCCTCAATGGTGTGGTTGTTTTTTGGCTAAAGCCTACATCAGGGTGAAGCTGTCACACCAAGTGCATTTAACCAGCAATAGTCTGTTTATTTTTTGGCCATATACTACATCAGGGGTAAGCTGCGCCTGTCACCAAGTGCATTTAACCCTCAATGGTGTGGTTGTTTTTTGGCTAAAGCCTACATCAGGGTGAAGCTGTCACACCAAGTGCATTTAACCAGCAATAGTCTGTTTATTTTTTGGCCATATACTACATCAGGGGTAAGCTGCGCCTGTCACCAAGTGCATTTAACCCTCAATGGTGTGGTTGTTTTTTGGCTAAAGCCTACATCAGGGTGAAGCTGTCACACCAAGTGCATTTAACCAGCAATAGTCTGTTTATTTTTTGGCCATATATTACATCAGGGGCAAGCTGCACCTGTCACCAAGTGCATTTAACCCTCAGTAGTGTGGTTGGTCAAGCTGTCACACCAAGTGCATTTAACCAGCAATAGTCTGTTAATTTTTTGGCCATATACTACATCAGGGGCAAGCTGCGCCTGTCACCAAGTGCATTTAACCCTCAGTAGTGTGGTTGGTCAAGCTGTCACACCAAGTGCATTTAACCAGCAATAGTGTGGTTATTTTTTTGGCCATATCCCAGTCTAATTCTGTCAGTAAATCTATACCTGTCACCCAGCGCCTAAATACTAGGCCTCAAATTTATATCCCGCTAAATCTGTCGTTACTGGTGTACTGTTCTGGCTGGGCAAGTTATTTAGTGTCCGTCAAAGCACATTTTTTGTTCTGGGTTGAAATACAATTCCCAATTTAGCAATTTCCTAATTTAGTGGTTTCTGCTGTATCAGGCCTACTTTAACCACCTCCCGACCGCTGTACGCTTATATGCGTCCGGGAGGTGGTTGCTTTATTCCTCCTGGACGCATATACGCGTCTTCTCGCGAGACGCGAGATTTCCTGTAAACGCGCGCGCACAGGCGCGGAAGGTAAGCGAGTGGATCTCCAGCCTGCCAGCGGCGATCGCTCGCTGGCAGGCTGGAGATCCGAATTTTTTAACCCCTAACAGGTATATTAGACGCTGTTTTCATAACAGCGTCTAATATACCTCCTACCTGGTCCTCTGGTGGTCCCTTTTGTTAGGATCGACCACCAGAGGACTCAGGTAGGTCAGTACAGTCCCACCAAACACCACACTACACTACACTACACCCCACCCCCCCGTCACTTATTAACCCCTTATAAACCCCTGATCACCCATGATCACCCCATATAAACTCCCTGATCACCCCCCTGTCATTGATCACCGCCCTGTCATTGATCACCCCCCTGTCAGGCTCCGTTCAGACGTCCGTATGATTTTTACGGATCCACGGATACATGGATCGGATCCGTAAAAATCATGCGGACGTCTGAATGGAGCCTTACAGGGGGTAGTGACAGGGGGTGATCACCCTGATTACCCTGATCACCCCCTGTCATTGATAACCCCCCTGTAAGGCTCCATTCAGACGTCCGCATGCGTTCTGTGGATCCGATCCATGTATCCATGGATCCGTAAAAAATCATGCGGATGTCTGAATGGAGCCTTACAGGGGGGGTGATCAGTGACAGGGGGGTGATCACCCTGATTACCCTGATCACCCCCTGTCATTGATAACCCCCCTGTAAGGCTCCATTCAGACGTCCGCATGCGTTCTGTGGATCCGATCCATGTATCCATGGATCCGTAAAAAATCATGCGGATGTCTGAATGGAGCCTTACAGGGGGGGTGATCAGTGACAGGGGGGTGATCACCCTGATTACCCTGATCACCCCCTGTCATTGATAACCCCTCTGTAAGGCTCCATTCAGACGTCCGCATGCGTTCTGTGGATCCGATCCATGTATCCATGGATCCGTAAAAAATCATGCGGATGTCTGAATGGAGCCTTACAGGGGGGGTGATCAGTGACAGGGGGGGTGATCAGTGACAGGGGGGTGATCACCCTGATTACCCTGATCACCCCCTGTCATTGATAACCCCCCTGTAAGGCTCCATTCAGACGTCCGCATGCGTTCTGTGGATCCGATCCATGTATCCATGGATCCGTAAAAAATCATGCAGATGTCTGAATGGAGCCTTACAGGGGGGGTGATCAATGACAGGGGGGTGATCAGGGAGTCTATATGGGTGATCACCCCCCTGTCATTGATCACCCCCCTGTCATTGATCACCCCCCCCCCTGGTAAGGCTCCATTCAGACATTTTTTTTGGCACAAGTTAGCGGAAATTTTTTGTTTGTTTTTGTTTTTGTTTTTTCTTACAAAGTCTCATATTCTACTAACTTGTGTCAAAAAATAAAATCTCACATGGACGCACCATACCCCTCACGGAATCCAAATGCGTAAACATTTTTAGACATTTATATTCCAGACTTCTTCTCACGCTTTAGGGCCCCTAAAAAGCCAGGGCAGTATAAATACCCCACATGTGACCCCATTTTGGAAAGAAGACACCCCAAGGTATTCCGTGAGGGGCATATTGAGTCCATGAAAGATTGAAATTTTTGTCCTAAGTTAGCGGAAAGTGAGACTTTGTGAGAAAAAAACAAAAAAAAATCAATATCCCCTAACTTATGCAAAAAAAAAAAATTCTAGGAACTCGCCATGCCCCTCATTGAATACCTTGGGGTGTCTTCTTTCCAAAGTGGGGTCACATGTGGGGTATTTATACTGCCCTGGCTTTTTAGGGGCCCGAAAGTGTGAGAAGAAGTCTGGGATCCAAATGTCTAAAAATGCCCTCTTAAAAGGAATTTGGGCCCCTTTGCGCATCTAGGCTGCAAAAAAGTGTCACACATGTGGTATCGCCGTACTCAGGAGAAGTTGGGGAATGTGTTTTGGGGTGTCATTTTACATATACCCATGCTGGGTGAGAAAAATATCTTGGTCAAATGCCAACTTTGTATAAAAAAATGGGAAAAGTTGTCTTTTGCCAAGATATTTCTCTCACCCAGCATGGGTATATGTAAAATGACCCCCCAAAACACATTGCCCAACTTTTCCTGAGTACGGCGATACCACATGTGTGACACTTTTTTGCAGCCAAGGTGGGCAAAGGGGCACCTTTCGGATTTCGCAGGCCATTTTTTACACATTTTGATTGCAAGGTACTTCTTACACATTTGGGACCCTAAATTGCCAGGGCAGTATAACTACGCCACAAGTGACCCCATTTTGGAAAGAAGACACCCCAAGGTATTCCGTGGGGGGCACGGCGAGTTCCTAGAATTTTTTATTTTTTGTCACAATTTAGCGGAAAATGATGATTTTTCTTTTTTTTTCTTTTTTCCTTACAAAGTCTCATATTCCACTAACTTGCGACAAAAAATAAAAAATTCTAGGAACTCGCCATGCCCCTCACGGAATACCTTGGGGTGTCTTCTTTCCAAAATGGGGTCACTTGTGGGGTAGTTATACTGCCCTGGCAATTTAGGGGCCCAAATGTGTGAGAAGAACTTTGCAATCAAAATGTTTAAAAAATGCCCTGCAAAATCCGAAAGGTGCACTTTGGAATATGTGCCCCTTTGCCCACCTTGGCAGCAAAAAAGTGTGACACATCTGGTATCGCCGTACTCAGGAGAAGTTGGGCAATGTGTTTTGGGGTGTCATTTTACATATACCCATGCTGGGTGAGAAAAATATCTTGGTCAAATGCCAACTTTGTATAAAAAAATGGGAAAAGTTGTCTTTTGCCAAGATATTTCTCTCACCCAGCATGGGTATATGTAAAATAACACCCCAAATCACATTCCCCAACTTCTCCTGAGTACGGCGATACCAGATGTGTGACACTTTTTTTATGCCAAGGTGGGCAAAGGGGCACATATTCCAAAGTGCACCTTTCGGATTTCACCGGTCATTTTTTACAGATTTTGATTGCAAAGTACTTCTCACACATATGGGCCCCTAAATTGCCAGGGCAGTATAACTACGCCACAAGTGACCCCATTTTGGAAAGAAGACACCCCAAGGTATTCCGTGAGGGGCATGGCGAGTTCCTAGAATTTTTTATTTTTTGTCGCAAGTTAGTGGAATATGAGACTTTGTAAGGAAAAAAGAGAAAAAAAAAAAAATCATCATTTTCCGCTAACTTGTGACAAAAAATAAAAAATTCTAGGAACTCGCCATGCCCCTCACGGAATACCTTGGGGTGTCTTCTTTCCAAAATGGGGTCACTTGTGGCGTAGTTATACTGCCCTGGCAATTTAGGGGCCCAAATGTGTGAGAAGTACCTTGCAATCAAAATGTGTAAAAAATGGCCTGCAAAATCTGAAAGGTGCACTTTGGAATATGTGCCCCTTTGCCCACCTTGGCTGCAAAAAAGTGTGACACATCTGGTATCGCCGTACTCAGGAGAAGTTGGGGAATGTGTTTTGGGGTGTCATTTTACATATAACCATGCTGGATGAGAGAAATATCTTGGCAAAAGACAACTTTTCCCATTTTTTTATACAAAGTTGGCATTTGACCAAGTTATTTTTCTCACCCAGCATGGGTATATGTAAAATGACACCCCAAAACACATTCCCCAACTTCTCCTGAGTACGGCGATACCAGATGTGTCACACTTTTTTGCTGCCAAGGTGGGCAAAGGGGCGCATATTCCAAAGTGCACCTTTCGGATTTCACCGGTCATTTTTTACAGATTTTGATTGCAAAGTACTTCTCACACATATGGGCCCCTAAATTGCCAGGGCAGTATAACTACGCCACAAGTGACCCCATTTTGGAAAGAAGACACCCCAAGGTATTCCGTGAGGGGCATGGCGAGTTCCTAGAATTTTTTATTTTTTGTCGCAAGTTAGTGGAATATGAGACTTTGTAAGGAAAAAAGAGAAAAAAAAAAAAATCATCATTTTCCGCTAACTTGTGACAAAAAATAAAAAATTCTAGGAACTCGCCATGCCCCTCACGGAATACCTTGGGGTGTCTTCTTTCCAAAATGGGGTCACTTGTGGCGTAGTTATACTGCCCTGGCAATTTAGGGGCCCAAATGTGTGAGAAGTACCTTGCAATCAAAATGTGTAAAAAATGGCCTGCAAAATCTGAAAGGTGCACTTTGGAATATGTGCCCCTTTGCCCACCTTGGCTGCAAAAAAGTGTGACACATCTGGTATCGCCGTACTCAGGAGAAGTTGGGGAATGTGTTTTGGGGTGTCATTTTACATATAACCATGCTGGATGAGAGAAATATCTTGGCAAAAGACAACTTTTCCCATTTTTTTATACAAAGTTGGCATTTGACCAAGTTATTTTTCTCACCCAGCATGGGTATATGTAAAATGACACCCCAAAACACATTCCCCAACTTCTCCTGAGTACGGCGATACCAGATGTGTCACACTTTTTTGCTGCCAAGGTGGGCAAAGGGGCGCATATTCCAAAGTGCACCTTTTGGATTTCACCGGTCATTTTTTACACATTTTGATATCAAAGTTCTTCTCACACATTTGGGCCCCTAAATTGCCAGGGCAGTATAACTACCCCACAAGTGACCCCATTTTGGAAAGAAGACACCCCAAGGTATTCTGTGAGGGGCATGGTGAGTTCCTAGAATTTTTTATTTTTTGTCGCAAGTTAGTGGAATATGAGACTTTGTAAGAAAAAATAAAAATAAAAAATCATCATCATTTTCCGCTAACTTGTGACAAAAAATAAAAAGTTCTATGAACTCACTATGCCCATCAGCGAATACCTTAGGGTGTCTACTTTCCGAAATGGGGTCATTTGTGGGGGTTTTCTACTGTTTGGGCATTGTAGAACCTCAGGAAACATGACAGGTGCTCAGAAAGTCAGAGCTGTTTCAAAAAGCGGAAATTCACATTTTTGTACCATAGTTGTAAATGCTATAACTTTTACCCAAACCATTTTTTTTTTTGCCCAAACTTTTATTTTTTTATCAAAGACATGTAGAACAATAAATTTGGTGAAAAATTTATATATGGATGTCGTTTTTTTTGCAAAATTTTACAGCTGAAAATGAAAAATGTCATTTTTTTGCAAAAAAATCGTTACATTTTGATTAATAACAAAAAAAGTAAAAATGCCAGCAGCAATGAAATACCACCAAATGAAAGCTCTATTAGTGAGAAGAAAAGGAGGTAAAATTCATTTGGGTGGTAAGTTGCATGACCTAGCGATAAACGGTGAAAGTAGTGTAGTGCCGAAGTGTAAAAAGTGCTCTGGTCATGAAGGGGGTTTCACCTAGCGGGGCTGAAGTGGTTAAATACATCCCTAAAAGGGTATATAATATTCAAGGTGCACATAGGGTCATTCAGAATAACTTCACACACACGCTACTGTGCATTTCCAAGTCTAATTCCGTCAGTAAATCTATACCTGTCACCCAGCGCCTAAATACTAGGCCTCAAATTTATATTCCGCTAAATCTGTCGTTACTGGTGTACTGTTCTGGCTGGGCAAGTTATTTAGTGTCCGTCAAAGCACATTTTTTGTTCTGGGTTGAAATACAATTCCCAATTTAGCAATTTCCTAATTTAGTGGTTTCTGCTGTATCAGAGCTATTTTAAATCTATCCCTAAAAGGGTATATAATATTCAAGGTGCACATAGGGTCATTCAGAATAACTTCACACACACGCTACTGTGCATTTCCAAGTCTAATTCCGTCAGTAAATCTATACCTGTCACCCAGCGCCTAAATACTAGGCCTCAAATTTATATTCAGCTGAATTTGAATACAATACATTGGGCCAAATAATATTTTTGTTGTTGTGGTGAACGATAACAATGAGGAAAACATCTAGTAAGGGACGCGGACGTGGACATGGTCGTGGTGGTGTTAGTGGACCCTCTGGTGCTGGGAGAGGACGTGGCCGTTCTGCCACATCCACACGTCCTAGTGTACCAACTACCTCAGGTCCCAGTAGCCGCCAGAATTTGCAGCGATATATGGTGGGGCCCAATGCCGTTCTAAGGATGGTAAGGCCTGAGCAGGTACAGGCATTAGTCAATTGGGTGGCCGACAGTGGATCCAGCACGTTCACATTATCTCCCACCCAGTCTTCTGCAGAAAGCGCACAGATGGCGCCTGAAAACCAACCCCATCAGTCTGTCACATCACCCCCATGCATATCAGGGAAACTGTCTGAGCATCAAGTTATGCAGCAGTCTCTTATGCTGTTTGAAGACTCTGCTGGCAGGGTTTCCCAAGGGCATCCACCTAGCCCTTCCCCAGCGGTGGAAGACATAGACTGCACTGACGCACAACCACTTATGTTTCCTGATGATGAGGACATGGGAATACCACCTCAGCATGTCTCTGATGATGACGAAACACAGGTGCCAACTGCTGCGTCTTTCTGCAGTGTGCAGACTGAACAGGAGGTCAGGGAGGAAGACTGGGTGGAAGACGATGCAGGGGACGATGAGGTCCTAGACCCCACATGGAATGAAGGTCATGCCACTGACTTTCACAATTCGGAGGAAGAGGCAGTGGTGAGACCGAGCCAACAGCGTAGCAAAAGAGGGAGCAGTGGGCAAAAGCAGGACACCCTCCGCCAAGAGACTCCGCCTGCTACTGACCGCCGCCATCTGGGACCGAGCACCCCAAAGGCAGCTTCAAGGAGTTCCCTGGCATGGCACTTCTTCAAACAATGTGCTGACGACAAGACCCGAGTGGTTTGCACGCTGTGCCATCAGAGCCTGAAGCGAGGCATTAACGTTCTGAACCTTAGCACAACCTGCATGACCAGGCACCTGCATGCAAAGCATGAACTGCAGTGGAGTAAACACCTTAAAAACAAGGAAGTCGCTCAGGCTCCCCCTGCTACCTCTTCTGCTGCTGCCGCCTCGGCCTCTTCTGCTGCTCCCGCCTCGGCTTCTTCCCCCGCCTCTGGAGGAACATTGGCATCTGCCGCCCAGCAAACAGGGAATGTACCACCAACACCACCACCACCTCCGTCACCAAGCGTCTCAACCATGTCACACGGCAGCATTCAGCTCTCCATCTCACAAACATTTGAGAGAAAGCGTAAATTCCCACCTAGCCACCCTCGATCCCTGGCCCTGAATGCCAGCATTTCTAAACTACTGGCCTATGAAATGCTGTCATTTAGGCTGGTGGACACAGACAGCTTCAAACAGCTCATGTCGCTTGCTGTCCCACAGTATGTTGTTCCCAGCCGCCACTACTTCTCCAAGAGAGCCGTGCCTTCCCTGCACAACCAAGTATCCGATAAAATCAAGTGTGCACTGCGCAACGCCATCTGTAGCAAGGTCCACCTAACCACAGATACGTGGACCAGTAAGCACGGCCAGGGACGCTATATCTCCTTAACTGCACACTGGGTAAATGTAGTGGCAGCTGGGCCCCAGGCGGAGAGCTGTTTGGCGCATGTCCTTCCGCCGCCAAGGATCGCAGGGCAACATTCTTTGCCTCCTGTTGCCACCTGCTCCTTCTCGGCTTCCTCCTCCTCTTCTACCACCTGCTCATCCAGTCCAGCCCGGGGTAAACGTCAGCAGGCCATTCTGAAACTCATATGTTTGGGGGACAGGCCCCACACCGCACAGGAGTTGTGGCGGGGTATAGAACAACAGACCGACGAGTGGTTGCTGCCGGTGAGCCTCAAGCCCGGCCTGGTGGTGTGCGATAATGGGCAAAATCTCGTTGCAGCTCTGGGACTAGCCGGTTTGACGCACATCCCTTGCCTGGCGCATGTGCTGAATTTGGTGGTGCAGAAGTTCATTCACAACTACCCCGACATGTCAGAGCTGCTGCATAAAGTGCGGGCCGTCTGTTCGCGCTTCCGGCGTTCACATCCTGCCGCTGCTCGCCTGTCTGCGCTACAGCGTAACTTCGGCCTTCCCGCTCACCGCCTCATATGCGACGTGCCCACCAGATGGAACTCCACCTTGCACATGCTGGACAGACTGTGCGAGCAGCAGCAGGCCATAGTGGAGTTTCAGCTGCAGCACGCACGGGTCAGTCGCACTGCGGAACAGCACCACTTCACCACCAATGACTGGGCCTCCATGCGAGACCTGTGTGCCCTGTTGCGCTGTTTCGAGTACTCCACCAACATGGCCAGTGGCGATGACGCCGTTTTCAGCGTTACAATACCACTTCTATGTCTCCTTGAGAAAACACTTAGGGCGATGATGGAAGAGGAGGTGGCCCAGGAGGAGGAGGAGGAGGAAGAGTGGTCATTTTTAGCACTTTCAGGCCAGTCTCTTAGAAGTGACTCAGAGGGAGGTTTTTTGCAACAGCAGAGGCCAGGTACAAATGTGGCCAGCCAGGGCCCACTACTGGAGGACGAGGAGGATGAGGTGGAAGGAGGATGAGGATGAAGCATGGTCACAGCGG
The DNA here is from genome assembly GCF_014858855.1 of Bufo gargarizans. Classification (NCBI taxonomy): domain Eukaryota; kingdom Metazoa; phylum Chordata; class Amphibia; order Anura; family Bufonidae; genus Bufo; species Bufo gargarizans. The sequence goes on along the minus strand of NC_058083.1, from coordinate 396,128,051 downwards.
GGTGGCACCCAACGCCGCTCGGGCCCATCACTGGTGCGTGGCTGGGGGGAAACGCGGGACGATGACGATACGCCTCCCACAGATGACAGCTTGTCCTTACCTCTGGGCAGCCTGGCACAAATAAGCGACTACATGCTGCAGTGCCTGCTCAACGACACCAGAGTTGCCCACATTTTAACGTGTGCGGACTACTGGGTTGCCACCCTGCTGGATCCACAGTACAAAGACAACTTACTTCCTGCACTGGAGCGTGATAGGAAGATGCGCGAGTACAAGCGCACATTGGTAGACGCGCTACTGAGAGCATTCCCAAATGTCACTGGGGAACAAGTGGAAGCCCAATGCAAAGGCAGAGGAGGAGCAAGAGGTCGCCAACGCAGCTGTGTCACGGCCAGCTCCTCTGAGGGCAGGGTTAGCATGGCAGAGATGTGGAAAAGTTTTGTCAACACGCCACAGCTAAGTGCACCACCACCTGATACGGAACGTGTTAGCAGGAGGCAACATTTCACTAACATGGTGGAACAGTACGTGTGCACACCCCTCCACGTACTGACTGATGGTTCGGCCCCATTCAACTTCTGGGTCTCTAAATTGTCCACGTGGCCAGAGCTAGCCTTTTATGCCTTGGAGGGGCTGGCATTACAGACAGGGGGCGTCATTACAGACAAACGCAACCGCCTGTCTACAGCCAATGTGGACAAGCTGACGTTCATAAAAATGAATCAGGCATGGATCCCACAGGACCTGTCCATTCCTTGTGCAGATTAGACATTAACTACCTCCCCATAACTATATATTATTCTACTCCAGGGCACTTCCTCATTCAATCCTATTTTAATTTTCATTTTACCATTATTTTGCGGGGCAACCCAAAGTTGAATGAACCTCTCCTGTGTCTGGGTGCCGGGCCTAAAAATATCTGACAGTGGCCTGTTCCAGTGTTGGGTGACGTGAAGCATGATTCTATGCTATGACATGCAGACTGATTCTCTGCTGACATGAAGCCTGGATCTCTGTTATGGGACCTCTCTCCTCTGCCTGGGTGCCGGGGCCTAAATATCTGACAATGGACTGTTCCAGTGGTGGGTGACCTGAAGCCTGATTCTCTGCTATGACATGAAGACTGATTCTCTGCTGACATGAAGCCAGATTCTTTGTCATGGGACCTCTCTCCTCTGCCTGGGTGCCAGGGCCTAAATATCTGACAATGGACTGTTACAGTGGTGGGTGATGTGAAGCATGATTCTCTGCTATGACATGAAGACTGATTCTCTGCTGACATGAAGCCTGAATCTCTGTTATGGGACCTCTCTCCTCTGCCTGGGTGCCGGGGCCTAAATATCTGACAATGGACTGTTACAGTGGTGGGTGACGTGAAGCATGATTCTCTGCTATGACATGAAGACTGATTCTCTGCTGACATGAAGCCAGATTCTCTGTTATGGGACCTCTCTCCTCTGCCTGGGTGCCTGGGCCTAAATATCTGACAATGGACTGTTACAGTGGTGGGTGATGTGAAGCATGATTCTCTGCTATGACATGAAGACTGATTCTCTGCTGACATGAAGCCAGATTCTCTGTTATGGGACCTCTCTCCTCTGCCTGGGTGCCGGGGCCTAAATATCTGACAATGGACTGTTACAGTGGTGGGTGATGTGAAGCATGATACTCTGCTATGACATGAAGACTTATTCTCTGCTGACATGAAGCCTGAATCTCTGTTATGGGACCTCTCTCCTCTGTCTGGGTGTCGGGGCCTAAATATCTGACAATGGACTGTTCCAGTGTTGGGTGACGTGAAGCATGATTCTCTGCTATGACATGAAGACTGCTTCTCTGCTGAAATGAAGCCAAATTCTCTGTTATGGGACCTCTCTCCTCTGTCTTGGTGCCGGGGCCTAAATATTTGACAATGGACTGTTCCAGTGGTGGGTGATGTGAAGCCTGATTCTCTGCTATGACATGAAGACTGATTCTCTGCTGACATGAAGCCAGATTCTCTGTTATGGGACCTCTCTCCTCTGTCTGGGTGCCAGGGCCTAAATATCTGACAATGGACTGTTACAGTGGTGGGTGATGCGAAGCATGATTCTCTGCTATGACATGAAGACTGATTCTCTGCTGACATGAAGCCAGATTCTCTGCTATCGGACTTCTCTCCAATTGATATTGGTTAATTTTTATTTATTTTATTTTTATTTTTATTCATTTCCCTAGCCACATTTGTTTGCAGGGGATTTAACTACATTTTGCTGCCTTTTGCAGCCCTCTAGCCCTTTCCTGGGCTGTTTTACAGCCTTTTTAGTGCCGAAAAGTTTGGGTCCCTATTGACTTCAATGGGGTTCGGGACAAAGTACGGGTCGGGTTCGGATACCGAACCCGAATATTTCCGGGAAGTTCGGCCGAACTTCTCGAACCCGAACATCCAGGTGTTCGCTCATCTCTAACCAGCACATCAAAAGAGGGAGCAGGATGCAAAAGTGTCTGTTACATTCTTGGGTGACATTTTACCAATTTTGCCGTGAATAAACCCTTGCTCTGCATAGGTGACAGGACCTACATTTTATAAAATCGTCTGTTAGATTGTCAGGTGACATTTTACCAATTTTGCCGTATACAAACCCCTGCTCTGCATAGGTGACAGGGACCAAATTTTTGTAAAATCATCTGTTCAATTGGTGATTGACATGAACACAGGTTTGCCATGAATAAACCCCTGCTCTGTATAGTTGACAGGGACCGATATTTTAAAAAATCGTCTGTTCCATTGGTGGGTGACATTAACCCATTTATGCTGATGAAAACCCTTGCTTTGCATAGGTCAGGGGATAGAAAAATGCGCTCATAGGGTGAGTATGTTCAGTACGTAGATAATCCACAAGAGAATCTGGTTTGCTCACCTATTTCGGTTGCACCTGTTGGGTGCAACTACAATGAAGGCGCAGCGTGGGTGGTTAATAGTTGGTGTAGCCCGGGTTCGTCCAAACACCTTGGGCGGGAGCCACCCCACCACTTGGGTGTGAGGTACAAATAGAAAAGTGCTTGACTTTATCAGTCTAATGGATGGACACTTACGCAACGGGGTGTTTCACAATATTCAATTTATTGGTAGACAACGCGTTTTGGGGTACTTCGGACCCCTTTATCAAATCTAAAATAAAAAAAATTTATATCAAAATTACATGTACACAATATCAGACAACAGCCGTGTGAGAATCTAAAGAGATAAAAATTGTAAAAGAGTAAAGAGTAAAACCGAAATGTTGACCATTGATATATATATTAATACATATATACAAATGGGCAGACATGAGTCTCCGAATGAATGAATGCATAAAATGTCATGTATAATATGAATAAATATATAAATATATAAAAATAAAAAAATAATCATTATTATATAAACATATTCAATTATGTAAATCTACACTTATGTGAATAGTACTTATACAAAGACAAATATAGAATAAAACAATATCAAATGAAAAATTAAATAGGAATACTATAGGATCATCTGTAAGAGGCATAAATTCATGTGCAAAAATGTTCAAGGTAACTCAAATTGAGTCTTATTTTTTGTAAAAAGTTTAAATAATGAATGTGTTCTCTGTTACATGAGAAATACAGCAAGGAAAAGGAAATACCTTGTGTGTACCAGGGGTTGATTGGTGTAACTCCTGTTGCAAAGAAATAATGTGTTTCATTTAGAGTGAAAAAGATGGCAGTGGTGATGTATACTGCATCTGATGTATGTATATACATTAGTACAGAATTATCCCAGACGGCATGTGTAATCACAATCGTGTACATCATATAAGGACCTGATGTATAGATGCAATAACACATAGCTGCTGCGGAAGATGGTAACTTATATGTCACTGGTGACATTTTATCAATAAGAACCACTTGAAGAGGGGGGGGGGGGGAATTGGGCTTGGGGTAATGTAAATTGGCTATTGCTGATATATTGGCATATGACATTGTATGCTGTAAAATAGATGTGAAGGGAATGGTAGGCAGAATATGTGTGTGTGATCCAGGGGAAGAGAAAGCGATTTCTGGGGGAGATGCTGGGTTACCTGGTTTCAGTCAGCGATGCGAGCGGCAAAATTGGTGTGTCAGTAGCACGTGGATGACGCAGACCAACACCGCTCGCGCTCGCTGCTGTGCTAGTTGCAGGAGGAGTGAGAGGGCGCTTGATTGGAGGAGCGTCCGTGGGGGAGGGGCGGGGCTCAGATGGGCAGAGATAGAGGAGATGTGGGGAGATGGTGCTGCATAGGTGACAGGGACTTAAATTTATAAAATTCGTCTTTGATTTACGCGTGCCCCCGTCTTTTATTCGATCCTTCCGCTTTAATAACTTGTCCCACATTTTCGCTAGATCACAGTTCAGCCATTGACCTCCCTTTGATATGGTATCCCTTTCTCACGCTCCCTCTCCGGCGTGGAACCCTGATTCGCCGCTAACCACGATCAACATGGTCGGCGCAGAAAAGAGCATTGAAAGTTGATAGAGAAGATGTCCAATTGGATCGTGGATGTCACAGGTACGTGCGATCAGACAGAAGTTATCTAGAGTCAACAAAGCAGCAGAAGGGCCTCTCCTGTCTAACGTTTCCAAATCCAAAATACCCCAGTGACATTCCCTGTAATTTTTATATTAATCATTCAAATAACAGGGCATCTTAAGAGTACTGTATTGTTATTTATCGTCACTACCTCCCCAAGTTGGGAGTGGGTAATTGCTGCACGCCCCCTCTTTTACTTGGAAGCTTCTGCTTCAATAATTTGTCCCCCATTTCCGCTCGATCACATTTAATTTCATCCATTTACCTCCCTTGGATGTGGTATCCCTTTCTCAGGCTCCCTCTCTGGCCTGGAGCCCTGATTCCCCGCTACCCGTGATCACCATGGTAGGCGCAGAAAAAAACATTGAAAGTTGATAGAGCAGACATCCAAATGGATCGTCGCTGTCACAGGGACGTGCAATCGCCCAGAGGTTATCTAGAGTCCCCAATGCTCAGCAGGCCCTTGCCCCTAAGGTTTTAGATGGTCAGATCAGCAGGCCGTTCGTCCAAATGTTTTTGAGGGTCACCAGTAGGCCAGTAATCATAATTTTTCAAGGGTGTGTATGATGCCCTCCTTTATGTGTAACAAAGGGTGTGTTGGAGTGCCGGTTCCTTGTAATTTTTGGCAGCCCTTTCACGTAGTGCATAGGCTTTATTAGTGTAGGAGTCCCACTACCTGAACAAGTGTACAACAATGTGAATGAGGCCCTCCTTTATGTGATATACAGGTTGTATCAGAGTGCCTCTTCCTTTTTATTTTGGCAGCACTTGCACTTAAAATGCAAGTAAATATACAGGAAATAACAATTTTTCCTCTAAGATCGATTTTATCTTCGGTTTGGTGCGTATTATTTTCAGTCTGTAAAAGTGGCATGCTACTCGGACAACATGGTTCCCAGCATCGACCTGGAAGCATCCAGACATCCTCCCCATGCTGTTCCCGAACCATTTCAGTGGTGTTTCCATCAATTTATGACCTTTTACTATGAACAAGACACCTTCCCCTCTTCAGAGCAGGGGGTGCCTGGTTTAATGTTCGGATTCTCCTATTGACTTCCATTGTGCTCGGCTGCTCGGTAGAGCATCCCGAGGTGTTATACTCGAGCACCCAAGTACTTTTTTTTTTATTCACATAGAGGGTAAAAAGACTTGCTAGAACAAGAGAAAACCAAAAAGCAAAAAGAGCAAGCCAAAGAATAAAAATGTCACATAATTTTATGGATACAAGATGACAAATATATAAAAAAATATATGGGTATTGCTGTATACTATTGAAGTGAAAAAAATCCTGAACAACACAGATTGCACACTGGCGGTGCGGTCCACAGTCCTGATCACAAAGGGTATGTAAAATGGGATCTGATCTTCATCTAAGTCACAACAATAGACAATCACAGTCTGCTTAAACTAATAACACACAAAGAATTAAATGTTACCATGTTTTTATTGAACACATCATGTAAACATTCACAGTGCAGGTGGAAAAAGTATGTGAACCTTTGGATTTAATAACTGGTTGAACCTCATTTGGCAGCAATAACTTCAACCAAACGTTTCCTGTAGTTGCAGATCATACGTGCACAACGGTCAGGAGTAATTCTTGACCATTCCTCTTTAAAGAACTGTTTAAGTTCAGCAATATTCTTGGGATGTCTGGTGTGAATCGTTTTCTTGAGGTCATACCACAGCAGCTCAATCGGGTTGAGGTCAGGACTCTGACTGGGCCACTCCAGCAGGCATATTTTCTTCTGTTTAAGCCATTCTGTTGTTGATTTACTTCTATGCTTTGGGTCATTGTCCTGTTGCAACACCCATCTTCTGTTGAGCTTCAGCTGGTGGACAGATGGCCTTAAGTTCTCCTGCAAAATGCCTTGATAAACTTGGGAATTAATTTTTCCTTCAATGATAGCAATCCGTCCAGGCCCTTACGCAGGAAAGCAGCCCCAAACCATGATGCCCCCACCACCATACTTCACAGTTGGGATGAGGTTTTGATGTTGGTATGCTGTGCCTCTTTTTCTCCACACATATTGTTTTGTGTTTCTTCCAAACAAATCAACTTTGGTTTCATCTGTCCCCAGAATATTTTGCCAGTACTGCTGTGGAACATCCAGGTGCTCTTGTGCAAACTGTAAACGTGCAGCAATGTTTTTTTTTTTTTTTTACAGCAGTGGCTTCCTCTGTGGTATCCTCCCATGAAATCCATTTTGTTTAGTGCTTTACATATTGTAGATTCGCTATCAGGGATGTTAGCATACAGTCATATGAAAAAATTAGGACACCCTTTGAAAGCATGTGGTTTTTTGTAACATTTTTAATAAAAGGTTATTTCATCTCCGTTTCAACAATACAGAGAGATTAAAGTAATCCAACTAAACAAAGAAAACTGAAGAAAAGTCTTTTCAAGATCTTCTGTAAATGTCATTCTACAAAAATGCCTATTCTAACTGAGGAAAAAGATAGGACACCCTTGCCCCTAATAGCGAGTGTTACCTCCTTTGGCTGAAATAACTGCAGTGAGACGGTTCTTGTAGCCATCTACCAGTCTTCGACATCGGTCTGAGGAAATTTTACCCCACTCCTCAATGCAGAACTTTTTCAGCTGTGAGATGTTTGAGGGGTTTCTTGCACGTACAGCCCTTTTCAAGTCACCCCACAGCATCTCAATGGGATTCAAATCTGGACTTTGACTTGGCCATTCCAGGACTCTCCATTTCTTCTTTTTCAGCCAATCTTTGGTTGATTTACTAGTATGTTTTGGGTCATTGTCATGTTGCATGGTCCAGTTCCGCTTCAGCTTTAATTTTCTAACTGATGGTCTCACATGTTCTTCAAGCACCTTCTGATACACAGTAGAATTCATCGTGGATTCTATGATGGTGAGCTGACCAGGTCCTGCTGCAGCAAAGCAGCCCCAAACCATGACACTTCCACCTCCATGCTTCACAGTTGGTATGAGGTTCTTTTCTTGGAATGCTGTGTTTGGTTTACGCCAAACATGTCCTCTGCTGTTGTGTCCAAATAATTCAATTTTGGACTCATCTGTCCAAAGAACATTATTCCAGAAGTCCTGGTCTTTGTCAACTTTATCTCTGGCAAATGTCAGTCTGGCCTCGATGTTTCTCTTGGAAAGCAAAGGTTTCCTCCTTGCACACCTCCCATGCAAGTTAAACTTGTACAGTCTCTTTCTGATTGTAGAGGCATGTACTTCTACATCAACAGTAGCCAGAGCCTGCTGTAGTTCTCGAGATGACACTTTAGGGTTTTTGGAGACCTCTTTTAGCATCTTGCGGTCTGCTCTTGGGGTGAACTTGCTGGGGCGACCAGTCCTGGGCATGTTGGCAGTTGTTTTGAAAGCCCTCCACTTGTAGACTATCTTCCGGACAGTGGAATGGCTGATTTCAAAATCTTTTGAGATCTTTTTAAATCCTTTCCCAGACTCATAGGCTGCTACAATCTTTTTTCTGAAGTCCTCTGACAGCTCTTTTGCTCTCACCATGGTGCTCACTCTCACTTCAACAGTCAGGAGCACACCAAACTAAATGTCTGAGGTTTAAATAGGGCAAGCCTCATTCAACATGCAGAGTAACGATCTACTAATTATGTGCACCTGGTGTGATATACCTGTGTGAGATCTGAGCCAATTTAAGAGGGAATACATGTGAGGGTGTCCTATCTTTTTCCTCAGTTAGAATAGGCATTTTTGTAGAATGACATTTACAGAAGATCTTGAAAAGACTTTTCTTCAGTTTTCTTTGTTTAGTTGGATTACTTTAATCTCTCTGTATTGTTGAAACGGAGATGAAATAACCTTATGTTACAAAAAACCACATGCTTTCAAAGGGTGTCCTAATTTTTTCACATGACTGTATGCCAGAGACTTTTGTAAGTCTTTAGCTGACACTCTAAAATTATTTTTCACCTCATTGAGCAGTCTGCGCTGTGCTCTTGCAGTCATCTTTACAGGACGGCCACTCCTAGGAAGAGTAGCAGCAGTGCTGAACATTCTCCATTTATAGACAATTGCCTTACCGTGGACTGATGAACAGCAAGGCTTTTGGAGAAACATTTATAACACTTTCCAGCTTTATGCAAGTCAACAATTCTTAATCGTAGGTCTTCTGAGAGCTCTTTGGTGCGAGGTATCATTCACAACAGGCAATGCTTCTTGTGAAAAGCAAACCCAGAACTGGTGTGTGTTTTTTATAGGGCTTGGGAAGCTGTAAGCAACACCTCCAATCTCATCTCATTGATTGGACTCCATTTGGCTGACACCTCACTCCAATTAGCTCTTGGAGATGTCATTAGTCTAGGGGTTCACATACTTTTTCCACCTGCACTGTGAATGTTTACATGGTGTGTTCAATAAAAACATGGTAACATTTATTTGTGTGTTATTAGTTTAAACTGTGATTGTCTATTGTTGTGACTTAGATGAAGATCAGATCACATTTTATGACGAATTTGTGCAGAAATCCAAAGGATTCACATACTTTTTCTTGCAACTGTATATGGGTTTTGTTTTTACAATGTTCACTTTGCAGTAAAACTGAACTGTGCACATCGATCTCTGTGTTACAATTGATAGCACATTTGTATATTTTTTCTTGTGTATTAATGCTTTTTTTTCAATCGCCATATTCTTATCCCTATAACTTTAAAGATATGCATACGGAGATGTTTTTGGACTCATTTTTATGTGGGTTGATCTGTAGTTTTTCTTGATTCCTTTTAGGGTAGGTACGACTTTTCAATCACTTTTTTGTAATTTTTTTAAAGGTGAAGTGATAAAAAATAGCGAATTGGCCATTTTTATTTTTTCCCATTACTCCATTTGCCATAGTACAGACATTTTGGGACGTAACAATGCCTATGATGTCTATCTTTTTGTTGTTTATTTTTATTTTAGTTTGGGGAAAGGGGCAATTAGAATTTTAATATTTTTTTATTTGTAAAACTTTTTTTTTTTTTTATCCTAGGTGACTATAACAATCAATCGTTAGATTGACATTTGTATTCTTTAATGGTATTTTATTAGTTACAAAATGCTGAATTCAGTTTTTTCCAATACAGTGCTGCCACCAGCAGGCCTGTATGGAAATAGACCAATGAAATATACTAGTGATAGGCATTGGAGCCTCAGGCAGGCTCTAGCCTATCACTGCAACGTAAAGGCTTCCCCGAATTGCTGGGGGAAGCTGTTACCAGAGTTGCAGCACGTGGCTCCAATATTTTCAACACTCATATGCATTCACATATGACCACACATCTGAGGAGTTAAATATATGTGATCAGCGATATTACTGATCGCAGACATTAAGCCCATGTGTCTGCTATTTGAAACAGCAGGCATCCAGGGCCTATGGTACTCGCTCCTCTACAGAGAGGCCACCATCTTTAAAAACATATGTAGAAAGGGTTAAATTAACGTGGAACTAAAAGATGCAATGTTTTGTCTCACAGGGATAACGCAAGTACACATCTAGTCCTTGCTTTACTTCTAGTCCTCGCTGAACTGGAGGCTTAACGTTCTACATCCATGTCACTACTGGTGGCTAATCAGTGGCCTCAGTGGTGTAGTGGTGAAATTCTCAGGCATGTTATATGATAACTGATACTACTGTGGCCATTGATTCATCAGCAATGGTGATATGCATGTAGACAGCATGTCACGCTTCTGGTCCAGTGGGGAATTAAATGAATTGGTTTGGACTCAAAGTGCCATTGACAGATTAAACTATTTTTTTTTTTCACTTTTGCCATATAAATTGGAGTTCCCAGTTTCTGAAAAACCCTTTAAAGATGTGAAAATAAAAAAGTTGAATTATTTTTTCAATCCCTGTCGGCTGCAGAGTGGGAGGGGGCGTGGCTTAGCAGGACCTGGGGAGGGGTTTTTAAATACAACTTTTGAGGGTGGCCTGAATGGCCACCCTTCCTGCACCCTTATCTGTGGCTTCCACAGAAACCTGCTCCCTTAACCCTGAGGATACCATAGGTTTTTGCATTTTCATTTTAATTCCCTATTTTCCTTGAGCCATAACTTTTTAATATTTCTGGTCACATAGCTGTATGAGGGCTTATTATGTCACCATTAGTTATGGCATAAATTGAAGTGGGAAGCAGAAAAAACTCCAAATGGGGTGAAATTGTAAAAAAAAATGCAATTCCTCCACCATTTTATGGGTTTTGTTCCCACAGCGTTTCATTTACAGCAAAACTGACCCATGCCCTTCATTCTCTGGGTCAGTACGATTACAACAATACTATACATATGTATAGGTTATTTATATCTAAATAGTGTAAAATTAAATTTCTTTACATCACTATATTCTGACCCCATATTTTATTTTTATTTTTTTTACTTTTAACATTACTTTTTATACTTATGTCTACTGATCTGTTTAGGGGCTCATGTTTTGCAGAACAATCCATAGTTTTTATTGATACCATTTTGGAGTGTGTGTGACTTTTTTTTAAAACATTTTATTACATTTATTTGGGTAAGAGAAGCAATGAAAAAAAGTTGCAAATTGGCCATTTTGACCCTTTTTTCCATTACACCGTTCATCGGAACTTTTTAAAAAAAAATTATTAGTATGGGCATTTTTGATCGCAGTGATACCCATGATTTTTATATTTATTGTTATTTAGGTATTTATTTTTTTAATTATACGAAAAGGGGGGTGATTTAAACTTTTCATTTATTTTTTATTTTTATATATTTTAAAATTGTGATTATTTTGTGGCTCATCTATGAGCCTAAAAATTATGTTTTCTTATTTTTAATTTTGGTTTATCAGGGATTTTTAAAATGCCATTTAAAATAATGATTGCTGATTTCTTATCCTGGCCTGCCATCTGGTGGCCAAAATAAGAATTGCAGCATGAGCACTTAGCCCCGTCAGCGAGGCTGAAAGTGTTCAGCGCAACTACCAATGTCCCAATTTGCCACAAGGGGCATTGGTAGGTAGAGATGGCCTTGTGGTTAGCCCGGCGGTCGTTTTGCGGCAAACTTTGCTTGTTCGTGATTTGCCGAACATGCGAACATATGGCAATGTTCACATGCGCAATATTCTTTTGCGTTGCACTGAACTTTGACCCATGACACATCCATCAGGTGGGACAGGACAGTCAATTGAGATGTTTCAGCATATGGACACACCCACACCCTATAACAGAACCCGATCTGGCAGCCATTTTGCATTCTTTGTTTTGGCAGTGTAGGGAGAGTTTTCTTTGTGGAGCAGGGACAGACTATTAGGGACATCAAATGCTAGCTAATATGGCCAAGAAAGTCCTTTTAAGGACTGGTATAGGTGTGCTATCAATAGGTGTGATATACTGAGGGGTGTGCTATACCTATAATATACTTTCTAACATAGAAAGTATATTATAGCGCATTTGTATTGTGCAATAGTTGCGTGCGGTTCTGCTGCGATACCGCAGCTATATAGAGGGACAAACGCTATTGGAATAACTAATTGCAACTGGTGTGATATACCTGTTGCCTGCAAAAAAACTGATTGAGGGTTGTTATATACCTATAATATACTTTGTAACATAGAAAGTGTATTACAGTGCATTTGTATTGTGCAGCAGTTGTGTGCAGTTCTGCTGCGATACCGCAGGCATATAGCAGGACAAGCGTTATTGGAACAACTATTTTCAACGGGTGTGATATACCTGTTGCCCCCAAAAAAACTGATTAAGGGGTGCAATATACCTGCTTCCACAAAATACTGATTGAGAGGTGCGATATACCTGCTTCCACAAAATACTGATTAAGGGGTTTAATATACCTGCTTCCATAAAATATAGATTGAGGGGTGTGATATACCTGCTTCTACCAAATATTGATTCAGGTGTTCTATATACCTGTTTCCACAAAATACTGATTGAGGGGTGCAATATACCTGCTTCCACAAAATACTTATTGAGGGGTTTAATATACCTGCTTCCACAAAATACTGATTGAGGGGTGCAATATACCAGATTCCACAAATATTGATTCAGGTGTTCTATATAACTGTTTCCACAAAATACAAATTGAGGGTTGCAATATACCTGCTTCTACAAAATACTGATTAAGTGGTTCTATATACCTGCTTCCACAAAATAATGATTGAGGGGTGCGATATACCAGCTTCCACCAAATACTGATTTTGAAAATGACAGGCAAAGGAAGAGGCAGGCCGTTCCGCTGGGGTGGTAGGGGTCGGGCAGGTGCACCAGGCTGGAGCCTAAGTGGGAAGTTGGAGAAGGTGCATGCGATTATGTCAAAGGACGCACCAGAGTTGGTTGAGTGGCTCACTCAGCCTTCTGCTTCTGAACCCTCCTCATCCTCTGTATCTGCACCCTCCTCACTCTCTGCTGTGTGCACCCCAAAGACACCACCACCATAGCCCCTCCACTCGAGTCAGAGGAATTATTTTCCCATCCATTCTCAGACCTTACCGATGCGCAGCCATTCTTGCCATTGGAAGAAGAGGTAGCAACGGCTGCCACCCAGTGGTCTGACGACAGTACCCAGATAAGCACAAGGAGGGTGGTCCCCGCTGTTGCTGCCTACTCTGAGATATCTAATGTCAGTGGTGGTGAAGGTGATGATGATGACGTGTTGATGGACATCACGTGGGTGCCCACAAGAGAGGAAGGGGAGGGTAGTTCAGAGGGAGAGAAAGAGCAGCAGATAGGGAGAAGAAGGAGGAGAAGCAGGCACAGGAGAACTTGCAGTGCACAGGAGGCAAAAAGCAGACTGCAAATGTATCTGGAGTGAGCCATCCACCATGCATGTCACATCTTGCACTCCCAGGACACCGGCACATCCACTGTGCCGTCGTCGCGTTCATCTAGCAGAAGGCAGGCTTCCGTGGCCCAAATGTTTGAGCGTAAAGTGTTGATGATGCCATCTAAACCTCTTGCCCAATGCCTGACCGCTGGCTTGTCGGAACTGCTAGCCCGCCAACTACTGCCATATAAACAGGTGGACTTTGAGGCCTTTAGAAAATTTGTGGCCATTAGCACACTGCATTGGAAGGTCCCCGGAAGAAAATATTTCTCCCAGAAGGGAATTCCAGAGCTATATGGCCACATTCAGCAGCAATTGTGGGTGCTAAGATACATCTGACCATTATAGACACACGGTCTAGCAAACATGGGCAGGGTAGGTACTGAATTTCCAGGCCTTACTGCGAAGATGCTGCATTCTGCTATTGCAGGCGTTGGCTAGGGTTAGGATTCATTAGGTGGTGACCTTTTCCTCTCCCTAGCTTTTAGGAAAGATACCCCCCCCCCCTCTTGTGTTTGGTGTGGTTTGGAGGGAACCTCCCACACCTCATCATGACGTTATACACCGCCAAAACCGCCATTTTGTTTGTATCAGTGCAGCAAAGGATCCAATCCCTGCACTGGCCAGACAACTACAGAGGTTGTCTTTGGAGGTAGCTGACCTCTGCAATACCATCGCACAGATCCAGAGACCTCTGGCAGCTGGTTCCAACTGTGAGAATCAGGCCTGCCCTGAACCTAAGGTTGCTTTCCCAGACAGGTTTTCCAAGGACAGTGATAATTTCACCCTATTTAGGGAGTCATTTAAATTATATTTTAAGCTGTGTCCTCGCTCTTATGGCGATGAGAGTCAAAGAGTGGGTATCATCATGTCGCTGCTTATAGGATATGTCCAGTCTTGGGCCTTTTTTTTTGCCGACTGGATCACAGTCACTCCGTGGCCAAGTTTTTCAAAGCTCTGGGTTTGATGTACGATGACCCGAATCAGATTTCCCTGGCTGAGACTAAGTTGCGTGGCTTGTGGCAGGGAAAGCGGTCTGCAGAGATTTACTGCTCTGAATTTATGGGATGGTCTAAGGATACGGAGTGGAATAATCCAGCTCTGTGTAGTCAATTCTTTCAGGGATTATCTGAGAGGCTGAAAGACGTGTTGGTCTTTCACAAGAATCCTGAGTCTTTGGAGGCAGTTCACTATACGTCACTTGCTGTACGTATAGATAGACATCTGAGAGAGAGAGAGATCTAAAGTCTCTCATTCTCAGGAGGTACTATCATATGAGATGGCGGCTCCCTCTGATTCTTTGGGTGGAGAGACTCTCAAGTTTACGCCTTGTGATGAGCCTATGCAGCTAGGGGGAGCTACTCCTGGGACTGCTGGTAAGAACTTTGGTCATACGAAGGGGGTCTGTTTTTGTTGTGGAAAGAAGGGACATTTTGTGAATAGTTGTCCGTTCTTGCAGCATCAAGGTAAAAACAAGAAAAATATGTTTAATCCCCAAGTTACTATTGGTGGTGTGGGTGGGGAGCAAGAAAACTTACTTTTGTCTTTTACTGGTAGTACCAGATTTCTCCTGTCTGCCGAGACAAAACTTTGGAAATCAAAGTGGACCAGGGGTTAACCTGATTGAAGGACAGTTCGTTCCGCACCTCTTACCCAAAAATGCCTGTTGCAGGTGGTGAATGACATTCATTTCAGAGTGGGTGATTTTCATCAGGAATTTATCTCATGTTATGTGTTGGCGGGTCTGCCTGCTGCGTTGGTGTTAGGTCTACGGTTACTATGGTTAAGCAAACCTAACCGTACCATCGATTGGCAAGTGAAACAGATTCTCTATTGGAGTAAATTTTGCATAGACAACTGTCTTAATACATTGTTTTCTGTGGTCACCACTAAATCTGTACCCTCGTTCATTTCCAAATTTTCTGATATATTTTCTGAAAGTGATAACCAGGAGTTACCTCCACATCGGGAATGTGATTGTTCCGTCAATCTTATTCCCAGAGCTAAACTGCCCAAATCTCGGTTCTATGATTTTTCGGAACCCGAAAGAAAGGTTATGCGAGAATATATATACGAGAGTTTGGCGAAGGGACATATCAGACCTTCCAAATCCCCTGTAGCTGTGGGCTTTTTCTTTGTAAAAAAGAAGGATGGTACCCTGAGGCCCTGTCTGAACTTCCGTGAGCTCAACCGTATTATCGTCTGTGATCCTTACCCTCTTGCTTTAATCCTGGATTTGTTTAATCTGATTGTCAGTGCCAAGGTGTTCTCTAAATTGGATCTGAGGAGGGCTTATAGTCTGGTAAGGATCAAGGAGGGGGATGAGTGAAAGACTGCATTTAATACCCCTGAGGGCCATTTTGAGAATCTGGTCATGCCTTTTGGGTTAACCAATGCTCCAGAAGTTTTTCAGCACTTTATCAATTACATCTTTCATCATCTGGTGGGGTGGTTTGTTGTTGTATATCTGGATGACATATTAATTTATTCTCCTGATATGGAGACTCATCAGGATCATGTGCTACAGGTGTTACAGATCCTAAGAGAGAATTAGTTATATGCTAAGATGGAAAAGTGTGTATTTGCAGTTCAGGAAGTGCAAATCCTGGGTTACCTGCTCTCATCCTCAGGTTTTTGTATGGATCCCAAAAAGTTTGTGCCGTGTTGGACTGAGATTGAACCAAAAATCTAAAGGCGCTCATGCGGTTTTTGGGGTTTACCAACTACTACCGTAAATTCATCCTGAACTATTCGACTGTGGTTAAACCTTTAACAGACATGACTAGAAAGGGTGCTGATTTCTTTGTTTGGTCTGATGCGGCATTACAAGCCTTTTCAGCTGTGAAAGAGTGTTTAGCTTCCGCCCCCATTCTGGTGCAACCAGATGTCTCACAGCCGTTCATTGTGGAAGTTGACGCATCCGAGGTTGGGGTAGGAGCGGTCTTGTCACAGGGTCCTTCACCCAGTTAATGGCGCCCATGTGCAATTATGACGTGGGTAATAAGGAATTGCTGGCCATTAAGTTGGCTTTTGAAGAATGGCGTCATTGGCTGGAAGGAGCAATCCATCCTATTATTGTGCTTACTGATCACAAAAATCTGGCTTACTTGGAGTCGGCTAAACAACTGAACCCAAGACAGACCAGATGGTCGTTGTTTTTTACCAGATTTAATTTTATTGTCACCTATCGCCTTGGGGTTAAGAATGTAAAGGCTGGTGATTTATCGCATAGCTTTCCTGGGGGAGGTGTCTCAGAAAATCCTGGTCCGATATTGTTCGAAGGGGTAGTTATATCCGCCCTATATCCCGACCTGGAGGCAGAGGTGTTGGAGGTTCGGGGAGATCCACCGGATTCTTGTCCTCCGGGGAAGTTGTTTGTTCCATCTCAATTACGTCACAAGGTGTTCAAAGAACATCACTGTATTAGTCTTGCAGGACACCCTGGCGCAGATCCACTGTTGATCTCATATCTCATAGATTCTGGTGGCCGGGGTTGCGTAAGTGTTTTGAGGACTATGTGTCAGCCTGTAGTACTTGTGCACGTGCTAAGGTGACACATTCTCGGCCTTCCGGGTCTTTGCTTCCTCTGCACATCCCGTCCAGACCATGGACTCATTTATCCATGGATTTTATCACAGATTTACCTAATTCTTCAGGGAAAACTGTGATTCTGGTTGTTGTTGATCGATTTAGTAAGATGGCACACTTTATAGCATAACCAAGTCTTCCCAATGCTAAAACTGTCGCACAGGTGTTTGTCGACAACATTGTGAAACTACATGGTATTTCCTCTAATGTGGTGTCTGATAGAGGGACTCAAATTCTGGAAGGCGTTCTGTACTCGTCTGGGGGTACAATTGTCCTTCTCTTCGGCCTTTCATCCTCAGTTAAACGGACAGACCGAACGCACAAATCAGAATCTCAAGACTTATTTCAGATGTTTTGTCTCTGATAACCAGGAGGAGTGGTCTTCGTTCTTGGCTTTGGCCGAGTTTGCTATAAATAACCGTAGACAGGAGTCCACTGATAAGTCGCCGTTCTTTGTGGCATATGGGTTCCACCAGCAATTTGGCACTTTTTCTGGTACTGAGACTTCTGGTGTACCGGAAGAGGAAAGATTTTCCTCTTCTTTGTCATCTATCTGGCAGAAATTTCAAAATAATCTGAAAAAGATGAGAAAGAAGTATAAACGTATGGCTGACAAGACACGTATGAGTGGTCCAGACATGAGAGTTGGTGATTCTGTGTCGCTGTCCACAAGAAACATTAAGTTGAAAATACCTTCTTGGAAGTTGGGTCCAAGGTTGATTGGTCCATATAAGAGCACTGCAGTTATTAACCTTGTACCCTTTCATTTTGAGCTTCCTCAAGCTTTGAAGATTCATAACGTGTTCCATAGGTCGTTGTTGAAGAGATATGTTAAACTTGTTGTGCCGTCCTCCTTGCCCTCCGCTCCTGTCATTGTGCACGGTAATTTGGAATTTAAAATCGGCATGATGATTGACTTCCAAGTTCTCCATAGATCCCTCCAGTATCTCATGCACTAGAGAGGTTACGGACCTGAGGAGAGATGTAGGTCCAAACGACCGACATTAATGCTAATCGTCTGGTGAGGGCCTATCACAGAGCTTATCCGGAGAAAGTCGGTGAGGTGGGGCGTACTGTAATTCTTGGGGCCTGTACTCCACATATCTGCAGTAAAATTGTTATACACTAACTGCCTAATATACCTCTAGCCACATAATAACTTGTTCTTTTCTGTCCGGTAAATGCCTAATGTTTGGGGCCTATACTCCACTGGCCTGCAGTAAAATTGTTTTCCACTGACCATCTAATATACCTCCAGCCCCATAATCACTTGTTCTTTTCTATCCGGTGAATGCTTAATGTTTGGGGCCTGTACTCCACTGGCCTGCAGTAAAATTGCTTTCCACTGACCACCTAATATACCTCCAACTACATAATTACTTGTTCTTATCTGTCCAGTGAATGCCTAATGTTTGGGGCCTGTACTCCACTGGCCTACAGTAAAAGTGATATCCACTGACTGCCTGATATACCTCCAGCCACATAATCACTTGTTCCTTTCTCTCAGGTGAATTCCTAATTTTTGGGGCCTGTACTCCACTGGCCTACAGTACAATTGTTAATCAGTGATCGCCTAATGGACCTACAGCCACATAATTTCTTGTTCTTTTCTGTCAGGTTAATGCATAATTTTTGGGGCCTGTTCTCCACTGGCCTGCAGTAAAATTGTTATCCACTGACCACCTATTATACCTCCAGCCACATAATTACTTGTTCTTTTCTGTCCGTTGAATGCCTAATGTTTGAGGCATGTGCTCCACTGGCCTGTATTAAAATTGTCATCCACTGACCGCCTAATATACCTCCAACCACATAATCACTTGTTATTTTCTTTCCGTTGAATTCCTACTGTTTGGGGCCTGTAATCCACTGGTCTGCAGTAAAATTGATATCCACTGACTGCCTAATATACCGCCAGCAACATAATCACTTGTTCTTTACTGTCCGGTGAATGCCTAATGTTTGGGGCCTGTACTCCACTGGCCTGCAGTAAAATTGTTGTCCACTGACCATCTAATATACCTCCAGCCACATAATCACTTTTTCTTTTCAGTCAGGTGAATGCATAATTTTTGGGGCATAAACTGGCCTACAGAAAATTGTTATCCAATGAACGTCTAAAATACCTCCAGCCACATAATCACTTGTTCTTTTCTGTCTGGTGAATTCCTAATTTTTGGGGACTGTACTTCACTGGCCTGCAGTAAAAGTGTTATCCACTGACCGCCTAATATACCTCCAGCCATATAATCATTTGGACTTTTCTGTCAGTTGAATGCCTAATGTATGGGGCCTATACTCCACTGGCCTACAGTAAAATTGGTATCCACTGATTGTCTAATATCGCTCTAGCGACATAATCACTTGTTCTGTTCTGTCCAGTTAATTCATCATTTTTGGGGCCTGTACTCCACATATCTGCAGTAAAATTGTTATCCACTGACTGCCTAATATACCTCTAGCCACATAATCACATGTTCTTTTCTGTCCGGTAAATGCCTAATGCTTGGGGCCTGTACTCCACTGGCCTGTATTAAAATTGTCATCCACTGACCGCTTAATATACCTCCAACCACATAATCACTAGTTTTTTTTCTGTCCGGTGAATGCCTAATGTTTGGGGCCTGTACTCCACTGGCCTACAGTAAAAGTGATATCCACTGACTGCCTGATATACCTCCAGCCACATAATCACTTGTTCTTTTCTGTCCAGCAAATGCCTAATGTTTGAGGCCTGTACTCCACTGACCGCCTATTATACTTCCAACTACATAATAACTTGTTCTTTTCTGTCCAGTGAATGTCTAATGTTTGGGGCCTGTACTCCACTGGCCTACAGTAAAAGTGATATCCACTGACTGCCTGATATACCTCCAGCCACATAATCACTTGTTCCTTTCTCTCAGGCGAATTCCTAATTTTTGGGGCCTGTGCTTCACTGGCCTACAGTAAAATTGTTAATCAGTGATCGCCTAATGGACCTCAAGCCACATAATCCCTTGTTCTTTTCTGTCCGGTGAATGCCTAATGTTTGGGGCCTATACTCCACTGGCCTGCAGTAAAATTGTTTTCCACTGACCATCTAATATACCTCCAGCCACATAATCACTTGTTATTTTCTGTCCGGTAAATGCCTAATGTTTGGGGCCTGTACTCCACTGACCTGCAGTAAAATTGTTATCCACTGACCTCCTAATATATCTCTAGCCACATAATCACTTGTTCTTTTCTGTCGAGTGAATGCCTAATGTTTGGGGCCTGTACTCCACTGGCCTGCAGTAAAATTGTTAATCAGTAACCGCCCAATGTACCTCCAGCCACAAAATTACTTGTTCTTTTCTGTCCAGTGAATGCCTCATTTTTGGTCCTCTACTCACTTGGCCTAAAATAAAAATGTTCTAGGCTCCAGCAGGGCAGATTTTTGAGAGTTTCTCTTTAAGATGCATAAAAATAGCCCCTGATTAAAATACATTTTTTTTGTGGGATTTTCTGCCATTGATCCCCCTCTGTTATGTCACTGTCCATGTTATGGGACTATTTGCACACTTCTAGTAAATATTTGGTGGCTGCAAATATCACCTGAAGGTTTTTTAGGTTCGTGTGCCTTCAAAGTGAATTGGGCATTCACGAAACGTCCTGGCCATTACTATTGGTAGAAAACCCAGAAGCGCAAGCTTCTGGGTATTTGCGCATTCAGATGCCATGATATGGTCACTCACTGCATCTAAAGCATTTAATTACCGCAATTGGCATTATTGCCGGGTAATTAGCCTCAGGTCTCTTCTGTTTGAAACAGCAGCCGGCCATGGCGCCCGCTGCACATGCGAGCGGGCGCCATGTTTACACTTGGCTCCGGACTTGTACAGCGCTGGTAGCGAAGGGTTAACAGTGTCATCCACAGTGCCCTGCCCCTTTAAAGCTGACCTACAGCAGTGAAGAACAATGGCTGGGTTGTTATGGAAACCTGGCTTAAAACTTTGTGTATGTGGAGACTAAGGGCCTGCTATTGGCTGATAAGGGTCATGTAACCAAGCTTCTATTGGCTAATGCATTTTTTTGAATAATCTCAGGAATGGTACGTGCTAGAGAGCTGAGACATGGTCTAAAACCTTCCCGAACACCTAATGTACCTGTGTGCCACATTTCGTGATTGTAAATGCGACGGCGCAGATTCCTTTAGCAGACATACACACATACACTCAGCTTTATATATATATAGCAGTTTTATTAGGCAGTGCATTTTGCTGATCTAGTCTCTCTGTCAGTTGATATTATGAGAAGTGACCTACATATCCTTCTTCCTGATCAATATGCATAGCGGATATACTTTAGTAACATTGTAGTTACAGTACATAGTTACTTCTAAGAATGAGCTGTTTGATCCAGAGGAAGACAATAGAAAACCTTCCTGGCCAGCTGTAGCAAATTTTGTCTCATGGGTCATAAAAAAAAAAAAGAAATCCTTCCTGACATTATACAGTAATCAAGTATGCTTTAATATTTATTACTCGCTATTTTAATTATAATATTAATTATAATGCTGTAAGTTCTGAAATAAATGTCTAGCCTTTTTTATAATGTTGGTAATGTATCTGAACTGGGTGCATGGTGATTAGTGTTGAGTGTGAATATTCGAATCGTGTATTTTAATCGCGAATATCGCCTTATGGAAACTAAGGGCTACCAAATTATACCGGACAGAAAAAAATCGCAAAAAAATGCCGAACCACAAGGAGCCCTAACTATCACCAAAAAACAAAGACAAAAATCTTTGCATAGTAAATATAAATAAACTTTATTAACAATGTAAAAATACATACATGATGGTAAAGAAGGCAGCAGAAAGCTGGAACACAAAGGAGAGGAATAGGACCCAAGGAGGGTCTGGGAGGTCAGCACACCAGGAATCAGGGAAAAAATAATCAAATGCTGGTCACCAAGAAACCTCAGGACAATGAGCCCCAAACACAAGGAAATAGAGGCAAATGCGAGGATAAACAGACTTGGTGATAAAAAGGAAAATGATAAGCATACCCTGAGTGGTGTGTTGATCTCTCAGCTGCCTCTGGACCCAACGCTGTTTCACCAGAAATCTGGCTTCTTCCGGGGATGTAAAACAATAGACAAAACCTCCCCTAATATACTGCCCACACAGGTGTGTGAAGGAATTGATTAAAAACTTGGTAACACCTTTACCAATAATCATGGAGCTTTAAATCTTGTGGACCAATAAGCGATACCAAAAGCCCAGGATGAGGGCGGAACAAAGCTGACAAGGCGGTCACGTCACACAGCACATGACCGCGGCGTCAGAGCAACATAGGGAGTGCCCCCAGTCAAGAAGGATGGCCAGTCTGCAGCCAATAGAGACATGCCGGGGGAGGGGATGGCAGAACAGGAGCGCCACGTGACGGACCACATGACCGCGACGTCACAAACCCGGCATAGCCACGCCTCGCCGGAGGCGGGACGGGTGTGACAAAGCGGTCACGTGATGAGGCACACAACAGCCGCCGCCTCCTCCTGAACCAGGCAGCCAATCGGCATGCAGAGAGGCAACAGGGCGATGTAATCATGACGTTGTATCACAGACAGGCAGCCCAGACCTCATTCAGATATTATGCAAATAATAGGTACAATAAGGTACAACCAATCAAACAAATAGAAAGCTTCATAGCCAAGGATCAAAATCACGATTTACGCACAGCAGGCTAATAGGTGAATAAATAAATAAATAGATAAGGACAGCCCAGTGACATTATTCTGTACCAATGTGACTCAAAAGGCAATGTGTACATACATGAATAAATAAATAATAACAATTAGTGCCAATTAATATATGCATGAATATATAATAACACTTAGTGCCAATACTAGATCAGAGGCACTACAAAGTGCAACGTGCAATAACAAGTGTGTAGAGGACTAGTTTTTATTGTATTCCTCTCCTTTGTGTTCCACCTTTGTGCTGCCTTTTTTTTACCATCATGTATGTATTTTTACATTGTTAATAAAGTTTATTTATATTTACTATGCGAAGATTTTTGTCTTTGTTTTTTGGTGATACTTATGGAAACTAAGCAACATCCCTAGCAACCAATAGGAAAGTTGCCTACCCCTTAGTGTTGATAGCGAATATTCTAATCGCAAAATTTTATCGGGAGTATATTACATTGCCGATTTTCGCAATCAAGAAAATAATGACCAGATCACGAGTTTTCGAATTTGGGACTTTATGGTGAATATTCGGCCAAAAATTTGCAAAATTTCGCAAATTTGAATATTGCCTATGCCGCTCATCACTAGTGATCACAGATGGAACTACAAAATACTGAGACAAAGTAACATAGTAAAAAACTCCCAGACAGACTAAGGCTACTTTCACAGCAATGTTTTTGCTGGATCCGTCATGGATCAGCAAAAACGCTACAGTCATGATAATACAATCATCTGCATCCGTTATGAATTGAAAGTCAATGAGGGACGGATCTGTTTTCCATTGTGTCAGAGAAAACGCATTCATCCCCATTGACTTACATTGTGTGTCAGGACGGATCCGTCTTGCTCCACACCACATCGGTGACAGAAAAACGCTGCTTGCAGTGTTATTCTGTCCACAATGGGGATCCAACCAACGGAACAGAAAGCATTCTGGTGCATTCCATTTTGTTCAGTTCCGTTTTGTCCCCATTGACAATAAATGGGGACAAAACTGAAGCGTTTTCTTCTGCTATTGAGATCCTATGACGGATCTCAATAGTGGAAAGGGAAAGAGCAAGTGTGAAAGTAGCCTAAGAAATGGTGATATTGATGATTAACCAGGCTGACAACACAAGTCAGGGTAGAGTCACAAACACACTGATCAGGAGCATGCACCCTGCACACAGCATTCCTAGAGACAGACTGAACGAACAGGCACATAGCACACAAGTCTAAACGGCAGGGTGGTGAGAACACCTGACCACCTGTCAAACACAGGCTCAGGATAGAATTAACCTTACAAGACACAGAGCACACAAATCTCAGGACACAGTTCACACACTATAAAAGGATGCAGCAAGCAAGCAACCAGCATACACTGGAATGTACCACAGCCAGTACACAAGAGCACAGCCAGCCAGCCTACACGGTAACACAGTGTCACAGTGATATAGAAACAGGGAGTACACATTCACAGGACACAGTTCGCACACTATAGAAGGCTGAAGCCAGCACACACCACCCAAGCAACCAGCATACATGGGTAACTGCCCACAGCCAGTACGAAGGAGCACAGGCAGCTAGCCTACGTGGCAGAACAGTGAACCCAGAACAGTGAACCGCACTGTGATACAGATACAGGAAGTACAGAAATTCACATAACATAGTTCACACACTAGAAGGTCGCAGCCAGGACACAGAACCCAAGCAACCAGCATACACAGGTAATGGCACTCTGCCAGTATGCAAGAACGCATGCAGCCAGCCGGCACAGAAACAAGTGCCACAGTGAACTGTACTGTGACAGTATTGTTATTACTATTTCTTGAGGAAAGGCATTTCCAAGTGTAAATATAGTGTAGACATTTGTCTCTGGTAGCTCAACATCTGGTTTAAAAAAATAATATCTGTTTTATTTAATTGCCATATTTCTCAGACTATAAGATACTTTTTTTTTCCTCAAAAGAGACAGAAAAGTGGCAAAGTGTCTTATAGTCTGAATGCTAATGACCACACTACTCACCCTCTTTTTCTGGCCTCGCTCTGCATTGTGTCCTGACAGCGTATAGCATCAGGACCTAGTTCATGTAGGAGTGCACTATGACCTGATGCTCTGCCACTGTTACGATCAGTGTGGGGGAGAAACTCCACACTCAAGACAGGAGGTAAAGGGAACAGTAACTGGTCCTAGAAACTAGGGAAGAAACAGGTCACCTCCTAGACAACCCTAATCCGGGCCCTAACTATCTATCAGTGTGAAGGTAGGGATATTTATATGCAGTATACCTAGGCCTTTATATCCCTATAAGGCCCTGGAAAAGGTTAGGACCAGAGACAACCCATTCCTCCCCAGATGGACGAATGGAAGTCTCTGTCTCAGGTCCAGATACAAACAACAGGGAATATAACAAACACAAACAAACGCAACACTTAACTTCTGTAGAGACGGACCAGCAGGAACACCAGAGACAAACTCACACGAGCTCAGCAAAACCCAAATGAAGCTATCTACCACATAGTCAGAGTGTGGGGTCAGACTATAAAGGGTAGATGTGATGATGACCACTGAGCAACAGCCAAGAAAAGGGAAGCAGTCATTAAAGAAGACCAGGGAGTGGTGATTGAGTGACAGTGCTGTCCGGAGCAAGCAAGGGAAGTTTGTTTATTTATTTTTTTAACGTCTGGTCTGAGGCTGATGGGGTCTGATCTGAGGCTGATGGGAGTTTGATCTGAGGCTGATGGGAGTTTGATCTGAGGCTGATGGGGGTCTGATCTGAGGCTGATGGGAGTTTGATCTGAGGCTGATGGGGGTCTGATCTGAGTCTGATGGTCGCTTGATCTGAGGCTGATGGAGGCTGGGGTTCTGATGTGATGCTGATGTAGCTTGGGGGTCTGATGAAGAATAAGCTAGATCTGCTTTGAGGTTTGATGAAAAATATTTGTTTCTTATTTTCCTAAGTGCATCTTATTGTCTGAAAAATATGGTAATTTACAGTTAAAATCCTAATTATTCAACACCAATTGCAATTAAGGTATATTAGCCAAATTTACAAACTTTCAGCTGTTTGCAATAAGCCAATCAAATAAGTACAATTTATATAGCAAGCCGAGCTAAAATACTGTAAGTGTTTTCCCTAAAACTCAACAATTCAACACAAAATGCCACTTTTAATGACTTTTTTTTTATAGCTTTTTTTTTCAAACATATGTTTGTAAATGTCGCTATTTTGCTAAATAATGATGATTTGCAATAGAGGTTGAATAATTTTGATTGCAAATTTATATATGGCACTAACAGAATACTGTATACTGTACAGAAATTGTCAGCACTCACATCAGTCCCTGTGCCCATTGGGGTTTACAATTTAAATATCATGCTTTTTGGAGCCCTTTTAAAACCAAGAAAACTAGTCACCTCAAGAGTTGTCCAACAAAACAACAATTGAATGCCCAATGTAAAATATATATTATTTTATTTCATCAAAATAGACAATACATGATTCTTATAATAATAGGAATAACAAAAAAGGTTTGGAGAGGTTTTTTTGCAGATTAGATGCTGACCTATTCACTTCTATGGGGCCCTTTTCTATTCCAAGGTTCCGCAAAATAAATGAAACATGTCCTATACTTGTCCGTGAAAATCAGGACATGGCCCTATTGAAGTCTATGGGTCAGTAAAAATACTGAATGCTATCCGTTTTTTTGCGGATCAGTTTTTTTGCGGATCCGCAAAAAAACGGATAGCATTCAGTATTTTTGCGGACAGCATACAGCCGTCTGAATGAGCCCTAACTGTGATCATCACCTATATATATCCACAGGATGAGTTTCAAAGACTGGTTCAGGACATACACATAAGAGCATAAGCAAATATAGTGCCCCTATAAGATATAACACAGCTGGGTAAATAAAACCCCATGCACCAGATCCTCATAAAAAGCTGTAAGCAAAAAAACTCATCCGTGGTTAACTAGATGAAAAGTCATAACATACCATGAGACATGATGGAGGGTAAGGAAGGTAGGCACGAGACAGGCAAATGGACCCCGACGCGCGTTTCGCCTCAGCTTCGTCAGGAGGTAATGTGAGTGTGGCCATAGGCTCCTATTTATATCCCCCATGTGGCTTCAGGGCATAATATAATTGAAATAATTAAATATAGTGTGACAGCTGGTAAACTCAGAAAACTTAAACCAATAGCCAAACATTTTAGGGAAGTTCACAACTGCAACCTGTAACGGCACCGTTTCAGCAGACAAGGGGTTAAAATCCGTTTAGGCGATATGCCCCTTTCCGAGCGACAGGCACAGCTACTGCAGAACACCAACCTCCCGAACTGGATACAAAATAGCACTCCAAACTGGAACCTCGCAAGTAGCTGTCAGTCAGACGAACAGGAAAAGCGTACAGTCAGCTTACAGTCCTGGCAATCAGTCTCCAACAGCATACAGGGAATCCCCCCAATAACGAGACAAGGCTCCGTGTTGAGGGTCAAGCAGTGGTCTGACTGTACTTCAAGTACAGCCTCTTTTATTGATAAAAAACAAACATAGTACTGCCCACAGGGTTTTGAAATCCAACCAATCAGTAATTCACAACACACACAATGTAAATACAGCAACCAATCGTTCCCGCCCCCTAGAGGACCAGAAGGGAGACTGCGACACAGGACAGATACAACATATCCCCACAATGCATCATGGTTTCCTCCTCTCTGTCCCGGAGACGACCGAAGACAATCCAATTATCTCTCAGGACAAAGCGGAGATCACCAATACACATGTGGAGACAACAGGACAGACATCACAATTTAAACACACAATGGGACAATGGGACAATAGAACCACACCTAGCATATTCCTCCCAAGCTGACAAGTTACACTTATTATAAGTTGTTACAACTTTGTGAGGTTACATTGTCCATACATATAACTTACATCAATTTTAACAGTATAACTTGGGGGACAAACCTATCTAAAATTCACTGGAATAGGTTCAGGGGTTCAAAAGTTAGCATGGGCCATAATCCTGAGGCAAGAGGCCTTCAAACAGCCCCCTCCAAAACCCAGTGGCGAGGTTGGTTTCACCACACAACCCTAGGGGTATCTCTTTTAAAGGAATAGACCGGGTGCGATTGGGAATTAGGGGGGGGGGGGGTGACATCAAACGGTGTCTCCTCCAAAAAGAAACAAAATGGATGGTTTTGCTCAACACTGTGACTCCTCATGGATTGAATGAGGCCTTGAGTTTCAAATCCTTTATTTAGGTTAGCGTATGTACTGAATTTTTTCAGTGATTTTAACAGCTTTTTTATTTATCTAGTTTTCTGTGTGGTCATGTAAAGCGATACCTGAAGTGCCTTAAGGAGAGGGACGATATTTGTACAAGCTGCGAGTGAAGGGTTAGATACGAGACACATCACAAGTGCGGAGGATGGACTACTTCACCAATACTGGGAGGGATTCCTGCATGTGGGATCTGTATCATATATGCTAAATGACATTTGTGTATTTTTGGTACTTATGTTTTGTTGGTTAGTTGGGTGTCTATGTCTCCGTAGCCACTAGATATCTGGTCTGACCTACTATACGGAGGTTTGGATACCTCGGTCACACTAGCCGAATATTGAATCACTGTTAGCTATTATAATGCATTTTTAATTTTTAATATTTCTGTATATATTGAACACTTGTTAAGCGGGGGTGGTCCTGATTATGTTGGGTGGGCAAAACATGTGTTGTATCACCCTAGCTAATGTGGATACACACTCTACTATTAATAATAATTTTTGGCTATTAATAGTGATTGATGGCCAATGTCACTTTTGATAATTTGGGTATATGTGTTGTTACTTAATGATGGTTTAAGATTATCTAGACAACATAATGAAATTTATTTGTGTATATTTGTGGGTCACTATTAGGGTCTATGATGATTATCGGATGATATTATGTTATCTGTGATTTTTTGTAACGTGTTGGTAATCATGTAGTGTATTCGACATATATGATATTGAATGTGTAGGATAATTTATTCGATCATGTCTGATATTTGTTTTATGTGCATGACGATCCTGTTATGAGATATGTTTATGTTGTGATGTACTGTGAGGAATTCCCTTTCTGCAATATGTGATGTCTACTTGTGATGCATATCCCGATTGTATTGTCATGTGGTGGTGCACGTGTGCGTGATTTGCACTATTGTGTGATTGCTATATTATGGAGTTATAGTATGTATAATGGTGCTGCGGTGGTGATAATGTGGACTTCTGCACACTTTGATATGCGATGCGAGCTGTGCCCCACCACGTGACGGTATGATGTATGGGGACGATATATATGTTCTTTTGGAAGAGGTCTATTTGAAATGTGCCTTAATATGCCGAAACCCCATACCCACGGTTAAACCCTCCTGCTAATAACTAAAATATATATGTACTCAGATGTATTCAGCTTTTTATTATTGCTCCTTATCTATTATATCCCCCATGCGGACTTCATATTGTGGGCTTTCTTGTTATTTGTATAGGATTATCTTGTATACTGGATGTGGC
The DNA here is from genome assembly GCF_014858855.1 of Bufo gargarizans. Taxonomy (NCBI): domain Eukaryota; kingdom Metazoa; phylum Chordata; class Amphibia; order Anura; family Bufonidae; genus Bufo; species Bufo gargarizans. Next base: position 396,098,848 of record NC_058083.1, on the reverse strand, counting down.
TATAATATTGTTTGAACTTCGATTTTCACCTGTTTCGATTGGCTGATACAGCGCTCTGCTATGATGCGCTGGGTCACGTGGGGACGCCACTATGTTTCCTTGGGAGGCGGGCTGGAACGCATGGTTTGCGTTCCACCCCTCCTCCTGACGAATGCGGCGCCAGGCAGGAGCGCTCGGTAGTAAGTACCAGCTGTCACACTATATTCAATTATTTCAATTATATTATGCCCTGAAGCAACATGGGGGATATAAATAGGAGCCTATGGCCACACTCACATTACCTCCTGACGAAGCTGAGGCGAAACGCGCGTCGGGGTCCATCATGTCTCATGGTATGTTATGACTTTTCATCTAGTTAACCACGAATGAGTTTTTTTGCTTACAGCTTTTTATGAGGATCTGGTGCATGGGGTTTTATTTACCCAGCTGTGTTATATCTTATAGGGGCACTATATTTGCTTATGCTCTTATGTGTATGTCCTGAACCAGTCTTTGAAACTCATCCTGTGGATGTATATATATATATATATATATATATAGGTGATGATCACAGTTAGAATTATTTTTCTGGGGCATGTATATGTGATAACCCCCTTCCTTTTCTGTGAATCACCATATTATATACTTTATATACATTTGACATGTGTTCCATCTTTTGGTGGGCTATAGGAATATCGGCCGGGGGGACTGCGGCATCCAGGGGTTTTCTGTTGACCTTTCCAAACCTTTTTTGTTATTCCTATTATTATAAGAATCATATATTGTCTATTTTGATGAAATAAAATAATATATATTTTACATTGAGCATTCAATTGTTGTTTTGTTGGACAACATTAAAGGGTGCTTTTCTTGTTTGCCCTTAATTATGGCATTATAAGTGAGGCTTTTTTCTTGTTCGGTTCTATAGTCACCTCAAGACTGTTTTTATCTAATTGCTATTGATGCCTGAGATGCACTTGCTTTAAAATATAGAATTCTCAGGTTTTTATTATTTATTTATTTATTCATTGGGGGGAAGGGGGGTGAGAATGAAATTAAAGATAGGTGACTATAACTTTTAATTGGTTCTTCTGGATTCTAGTCATTTTTTTCTGTTGGTTACTGTGGCCATATTGTATATTAATAATATATTGATTCATTTTTATGTATGATTGCAAAATGCAAGTACAATACTATACGTACTTACCATAAAATTACAAGAATTTCAGTAAAAGCCTTCAATATGTTTGCACTGCAAAACACATTGTAAATTATTCTTCATATTCAATTGACAGCAAAGACACAATTATTTTCTTTTTATATCTTTGATGTTTTAAAGTACTTTTAAGACTTTGATTGATCATACATTGAAGTACTTTTCTCTCTTAGCTTCAATGGTTCAAAATAAAATTATAGAATGTGAAGCATATTTACTATGGAAAAAACTTCTATAGGAATCATTTTCCTTTGCTTTGTAGTGTTGATTGATGATTCAGTACGTCACTGCAATGCATTTTCTCTTAAGTAAACACTATAATAAAATTCATGAAAATAAAAAAAATGCATTGAGATGGCACAGCTTATCATCCCACGAGTTAAATACTCCATTCATATATAAGCCGTTTTCTAGCAAAACCAATTTTAATCTCATTCCACCCATACACAGAAATTTTAAAAATGCGGCATAAGCATTACATATTCCAGCTGCCATGAAATTTATCTCCAGAAACTACACGGTCAACCTATAGCATGAGCATTTTTATAAAGTAAAATACATAATTTTATGGATTTACTATAGGCTAGTTTTAATGATTTTTTGTATTTATTTAAGAGTATGAAAAGTCTTGACATTTATCAGGTGACCATATAAGATAAGGCCTAAATACATGTCTTGAAAAATACAAATATAATGTTTGCAATTTATCAGCAAAAGAAATGAGGGTGGCCCTAGACATAAAGCTGCTATGATGAGATTAATTTTTTTAATACAAAAATGTTGGTTGGAAACTATATGCATTGTATCACAATGAAGGGAAGCTGTTAAATTGTGCATCCAAGGATGTTGACATTGACAGCCATGTTTCACGTCTCACACTGAACCCAGCTCGGTTCTCAGACTTAGGGCTGTTTCACACGAGCGGATGCCACGCACGGCATCCGCTCGTGTGAAGCAGCCATTAGAGTATCAGCATCAGAGTGAGACCGTGAATCAGTTTTGCCATGAGGTGCTCATTAGTATCATTTATCATTAGTATCATTATTTATTAAGTATCATTATTTATTAAGTCCTATTATTGGAGACTGAGAAAGTAAATTACCAACAGCAATAATGATATTGTTTTTCTCAACGATAGTAAATATAATCCAATCAGTATCAGTGTATGACTGATTCAGGTGCTTACATAAGTTTGGGATTGCGGGTTATTGCGTGGACAGCATGTGGGCTTCAATATGCCCGAGCTGATTTGATCTGATATGCCGAGGCCTAGGCAACAATCATCTAAATTACATATTAAAATGGAGATGTTGCAGCCACCAAATAACTGTTCTGCATATGTTGCAAGCCCTGGAGGAGTAGGAACGGAGAATGGGAGTAGAAGTGGCTCTGGCTGCAATACAAACTTCACAGTGGAAATCCTCACACCAATGGTCCCTAGTATAGATGAGTGAATTTCTCAAAAATGACGATTTGCCGAATTTTCTGAAAAAATTTGGTTTGATACAAATTTATTTGTGGCGAATCACATTAAAAACTGCTATTTCCTGGCTGATGAGAGCCTTTATAGTGGTGTAGAACACTGTGTCTTGCAGTAACACACATCTGCTGTGGTAGTGAAACAATACTGTGAGTTAGTATGACATGTGGATGACAGGTGTTGCTCTTAGAATCACTGCACACTTCACTTATTTGGGCAGTTACGGGGCCAAAACTGACCAAATAACTCAAGTGTGAACTCAGCCTTACAGGTCAATGTTAGCGCCAGGTAAAAAGAACCGTACAGAGGCCCAAGATCCTACTATAGTGTGAAAGAGCGCAGTCCTTTTACACAGATTCACTGATTCCACATAGATTTCTACAGAACCTGTTCTATTAAACGCTTATACAAGTAGTTCCCCCCGAAAGAGTGGAGTGGGTGTAAGCAGTAAGTTTGTGTTAACGTCACTGAGTATTTCTCCCTTCCTCTGATCCATCAAAACAATAACCCCCAAAAAAAGGATCCTGTTGGTGGAGCATCCGCCTTTACTAGGTCAGCATTTAGTCAGTAATCCATCAGTAATGCTAAAGCCAAAAAAAACAGGAGTGGATCCAAAACAGAGATGACACATGATTGGAATAGTTGCATGTCTTCTGTGTTTTGGACCCACTCCTGCTTTTGGCTACCAAATCATAAGCCAATTCTGATGCAAACTAGGGACCATGATATGCAGGTCTTACAGCAGTTACATAGACAGGATCTGTTCTGCGTCTCATTTTTCCTTCCTTCTGACAGATCAGTAGAAAGGGTCAAATAAATGATGATGTCAGCCAGGCCGAAAGGCAAAATAGTGGCCCAGTCATGAAGTGGGAAGGGTGGGTTCAGCATGAAAAGACCACAGAGTGGCCCTATGACATAGTGGTGAGGTGGCAGCAGCATCAGGAGGCCACAGAGTGGCACAATGACAGAGTGGTGGCAGCAACAGCAGCATCAGGAGGAGGCCACAGGGTGGTACAATGACAGTGTGGAGGTGGCAGCAGCAGCATCAGGGGGCCACAGAGTGGCACAATGACAGAGTGTGGAGGTTGCGGCCACATCAGGAGGAGGCCACAGGGTGGTACAATGACAGTGTGGAGGTGGCAGCAGTAGCATCAGGAGACCTAAATGGTGCATTGGCAGCAACATCATGAGACAAAAGAGTGACCCATTGACAGAGTGGGGAGGTGGGTGGCAATACCAATACCAGCTGAAAATAGTGGGTGAAAGAAGGAGCACTTGACATCAGATGTGTGGCATCAGGCGGGTGACAGCATCAGAATAATAGCTGAGGCAGGTAGCCAGAAGAAACCGGTCTCTTTTGTCAAAGTGTTGGTGTGGCACCATGGATGATTTAGTCTGATGCATCAGGCATTGGTGGGTGGAAATCCTGGATGATCCACGTCTGATTCATCTTGACAAAGGTCAGTCTCTCCACATTTTGGGTGGAAAGGTGAGTTCTTCTTGGGGTAACTATGGCCCCCACCACACTAAATACCCGGTCTGATGCCACACTACTGGCCGGCCAGAACGGCTTTTCCAAGGCAAACTCTGCCAGTTGCAGCCACAAATACAGTTTGGCTGCCCAGTAGTCTAGCGGATCTTCAATGTGGGTGGCAGGCTGCTGTCCAACTATGCCACCACCTGCTGCTACAGGTCCTGCTCCAAGTCTAGCTGCTGCTGCTGGTGAGTAGTTTCTTCACTAGGCGGGTAAATAAAGCTGCTCATCAGAGACTCTAGACTTAAAGGGACACTGACAGGCCCGATAAACATATTTAGTTATTCCTATGCAGTCATAGGTCTATTAAAGTGTATTCCAATCACATAAGAGTACCCCCTGTCCGCATTTTAAACCATGTAAAAACAACTTTATAATCATCTGTCAATAACCTTCCTTTATGCCCAAGGGGCGTTTTTACTCCTACCTTTGTGCCCAGCCGCGCCCCAACTGTCGCTTCCTAGCGCCGCCCAGCTCATTATTATTCACTGCGCTGGGCGGCTTTTACAGTCCCCGATCCTGCCGAGCAGGCGCAGCAGGAGACGCTGGCATTGAATAAGGGACGCAGGCGCACTGCGAGTTAGGGTGCCGGGCAAGTTATCTGGCGCACGCGCAGAAGGTACAAGTGAGTTCAATGCAGCAGGAGACCCTGGCATTGAACTCACTTGTACCTTCTGCGCGTGCGTCGGATAACTTGCCCGACACCCTCACTCGCAGTGCGCCTGCGTCCCTTATTCAGTGCCAGCGCATCCGCCTGCGCCCGGCTTGGGAGGATCGGGGACTGTAAAAGCCGCCCAGCGTAGTGAATAATAATGAGCTGGGCGGCGCTAGGAAGCGACAGTTGGGGCGCGGCTAGGCACAAAGGTAGGAGTAAAAACGCCCCTTGGGCATAAAGAAATGTGAAAAAACGCCCCTTGGGCATAAAGGGAGGTGATTGACAGATGATTATAAAGTTGTTTTTACATGGTTTAAAATGCGGACAGGGGGTACTCTTATGTGATTGGAATACACTTTAATAGACCTATGACTGCATAGGAATAACTAAATATGTTTATCGGGCCTGTCAGTGTCCCTTTAACCACTTCAGCCCCGCTAGCTGAAACCCCCTTAATGACCAGGCCACTTTTTACACTTCGGCACTACACTCCTTTTACCGTTTATCGCTCGGTCATGCAACTTACCACCCAAATGAATTTTACCTCCTTTTCTTCTCACTAATAGAGCTTTCATTTGGTGGTATTTTATTGCTGCTGACATTTTTACTTTTTTTGTTATTAATCGAAATGTAACGATTTTTTTGGAAAAAAATGACATTTTTCACTTTCAGCTGTAAAATTTTGCAAAAAAAACAACATCCATATATAAATTTTTCGCTAAATTTATAGTTCTACATGTCTTTGATAAAAAAAAAATGTTTGGGCAAAAAAAAAAAATGGTTTGGGTAAAAGTTATAGCGTTTACAAACTATGGTACAAAAATGTGAATTTCCGCTTTTTGAAGCAGCTCTGACTTTCTGAGCACCTGTCATGTTTCCTGAGGTTCTACAATGCCCAAACAGTAGAAAACCCCCACAAATGACCCCATTTCGGAAAGTAGACACCCTAAGGTATTCGCTGATGGGCATAGTGAGTTCATAGAACTTTTTATTTTTTGTCACAAGTTAGCGGAAAATGATGATGATTTTTTACTTTTATTTTTTTCTTACAAAGTCAAATATTCCACTAACTTGCGACAAAAAATAAAAAATTCTAGGAACTCGCCATGCCCCTCACGGAATACCTTGGGGTGTCTTCTTTCCAAAATGGGGTCACTTGTGGCGTAGTTATACTGCCCTGGCAATTTAGGGGCCCAAATGTGTAAGAAGTACCTTGCAATCAAAATGTGTAAAAAATGGCCTGCGAAATCCGAAAGGTGCTCTTTGGAATGTGTGCCCCTTTGCCCACCTTGGCTGCAAAAAAGTGTCACACATGTGGTATCGCCGTACTCAGGAGAAGTTGGGGAATGTGTTTTGAGGTGTCATTTTACATATACCCATGCTGGGTGAGAAAAATATCTTGGTCAAATGCCAACTTTGTATAAAAAAATGGGAAAAGTTGTCTTTTGCCAAGATATTCCTCTCACCCAGCATGGGTATATGTAAAATGACACCCAAAACACATTCCCCAACTTCTCCTGAGTACGGCGATACCAGATGTGTGACACTTTTTTGATGCCAAGGTGGGCAAAGGGGCACATATTCCAAAGTGCACCTTTCGGATTTCACCGGTCATTTTTTTACAGATTTTGATTGCAAAGTACTTCTCACACATATGGGCCCCTAAATTGCCAGGGCAGTATAACTACGCCACAAGTGACCCCATTTTGGAAAGAAGACACCCCAAGGTATTCCGTGAGGGGCATGGCGAGTTCCTAGAATTTTTTATTTTTTGTCTCAAGTTAGTGGAATATGAGACTTTGTAAGGAAAAAAGAAAAAAAATGAAAAATCATCATTTTCCGCTAACTTGTGACAAAAAATAAAAAATTCTAGGAACTCGCCGTGCCCCTCACGGAATACCTTGGGGTGTCTTCTTTCCAAAATGGGGTCACTTGTGGCGTAGTTATACTGCCCTGGCAATTTAGGGGCCCAAATGTGTAAGAAGTACCTTGCAATCAAAATGTGTAAAAAATGGCCTGCGAAATCCTAAAGGTGCACTTTGGAATATGTGCCCCTTTGCCCACCTTGGCTGCAAAAAAGTGTCACACATGTGGTATCGCCGTACTCAGGAGAAGTTGGGCAATGTGTTTTGGGGTGTCATTTTACATATACCCATGCTGGGTGAGAGAAATATCTTGGCAAAAGACAACTTTTCCCATTTTTTTATACAAAGTTGGCATTTGACCAAGATATTTTTCTCACCCAGCATGGGTATATGTAAAATGACACCCCAAAACACATTCCCCAACTTCTCCTGAGTACGGCGATACCACATGTGTGACACTTTTTTGCAGCCTAGATGCGCAAAGGGGCCCAAATTCCTTTTAGAAGGGCATTTTTAGACATTTGGATCCCAGACTTCTTCACACACTTTCGGGCCCCTAAAAAGCCAGGGCAGTATAAATACCCCACATGTGACCCCACTTTGGAAAGAAGACACCCCAAGGTATTCAATGAGGGGCATGGCGAGTTCCTAGAATTTTTTTTTTTTTTTGCATAAGTTAGCGGATATTTTTTTTTTGTTTGTTTTTTTCTCACAAAGTCTCACTTTCCGCTAACTTAGGACAAAAATTTCAATCTTTCATGGACTCAATATGCCCCTCACAGAATACCTTGGGGTGTCTTCTTTCCGAAATGGGGTCACATGTGGGGTATTTATACTGCCCTGGCTTTTTAGGGGCCCTAAAGCGTGAGAAGAAGTCTGGAATATAAATGTCTAAAAATGTTAACGCATTTGGATTCCGTGAGGGGTATGGTGAGTTCATGTGAGATTTTATTTTTTGACACAAGTTAGTAGAATATGAGACTTTGTAAGAAAAAAACAAAAACAAACAAAAAATTTCCGCTAACTTGTGCCAAAAAAAATGTCTGAATGGAGCCTTACAGGGGGGTGATCAATGACAGGGGGGTGATTAATGACAGGGGGGTGATCACCCATATAGACTCCCTGATCACCCCCCTGTCATTGATCACCCCCCTGTAAGGCTCCATTCAGACGTCCGTATAATTTTTACGGATCCATGGATCGGATCCGCAAAACACATGCGGACGTCTGAATGGAGCCTTACAGGGGGGTTATCAATGACAGGGGGTGATCAGGGTGATCACCCCCCTGTCACTGATCACCCCCCCTGTAAGGCTCCATTCAGACGTCCGCATGATTTTTACGGATCCATGGATACATGGATCGGATCCACAAAGCACATGCGGACGTCTGAATGGAGCCTTACAGGGGGGTGATCAATGACAGGGGGTGATCAGGGTGATCACCCCCCTGTCACTGATCACCCCCCCTGTAAGGCTCCATTCAGACGTCCGCATGATTTTTACGGATCCATGGATACATGGATCGGATCCACAAAACACATGCGGACGTCTGAATGGAGCCTTACAGGGGGGTGATCAATGACAGGGGGTGATCAATGACAGGGGGGTGATCAGGGAGTGAATATGGGTGATCACCCGCCTGTCATTGATCACCCCCTGTAAGGCTCCATTCAGACGTCCGCATGTGTTTTGCGGATCCGATCCATGTATCCATGGATCCGTAAAAATCATGCGGACGTCTGAATGGAGCCTTACAGGGGGGTGATCAATGACAGGGGGGTGATCAATGACAGGGGGTGATCAGGGAGTGTATATGGGTGATCACCCGCCTGTCATTGATCACCCCCCTGTAAGGCTCCATTCAGACGTCCGCATGATTTTTACGGATCCATGGATACATGGATCGGATCCACAAAACACATGCGGACGTCTGAATGGAGCCTTACAGGGGGGTGATCAATGACAGGGGGGTGATCAATGACAGGGGGTGATCAGGGAGTGTATATGGGTGATCACCCGCCTGTCATTGATCACCCCCCTGTAAGGCTCCATTCAGACGTCCGCATGATTTTTACGGATCCATGGATATATGGATCGGATCCACAAAACACATGCGGACGTCTGAATGGAGCCTTACAGGGGGGTGATCAATGACAGGGGGGGGTGATCAATGACAGGGGGTGATCAGGGAGTGTATATGGGTGATCACCCGCCTGTCATTGATCACCCCCCTGTAAGGCTCCATTCAGACGTCCGCATGATTTTTACGGATACATGGATACATGGATCGGATCCACAAAACACATGCGGACGTCTGAATGGAGCCTTACAGGGGGGTGATCAATGACAGGGGGGTGATCAATGACAGGGGGTGATCAGGGAGTGTATATGGGTGATCACCCGCCTGTCATTGATCACCCCCCTGTAAGGCTCCATTCAGACGTCCGCATGATTTTTACGGATCCATGGATACATGGATCGGATCCACAAAACACATGCGGACGTCTGAATGGAGCCTTACAGGGGGGTGATCAATGACAGGGGGGTGATCAGGGAGTGTATATGGGTGATCACCCGCCTGTCATTGATCACCCCCTGTAAGGCTCCATTCAGACGTCCGCATGTGTTTTGCGGATCCGATCCATGTATCCATGGAGCCGTAAAAATCATGCGGACGTCTGAATGGAGCCTTACAGGGGGGTGATCAATGACAGGGGGGTGATCAATGACAGGGGGGTGATCAGGGAGTGTATATGGGTGATCACCCGCCTGTCATTGATAACCCCCCTGTAAGGCTCCATTCAGACGTCCGTATGCTTTTTGCGGATCCGATCCATGTATCCGTGGATCCGTAAAAATCATACGGACGTCTGAACGGAGCCTGACAGGGGGGTGATCAATGACAGGGCGGTGATCAATGACAGGGGGGTGATCAGGGAGTTTATATGGGGTGATCATGGGTGATCAGGGGTTTATAAGGGGTTAATAAGTGACGGGGGGGGGTGTAGTGTAGTGTGGTGTTTGGTGTGACTGTACTGAGCTACCTGAGTCCTCTGGTGGTCGATCCTAACAAAAGGGACCACCAGAGGACCAGGTAGGAGGTATATTAGACGCTGTTATGAAAACAGCGTCTAATATACCTGTTAGGGGTTAAAAAATTCGGATCTCCAGCCTGCCAGCGAGCGATCGCCGCTGGCAGGCTGGAGATCCACTCGCTTACCTTCCGTTCCTGTGAGCGCGCGCGCCTATGTGCGCGCGTTCACAGGAAATCCCGACCCTCGCGAGATGACGCGTATATGCGTCGTTGTGCGCAGGGCTGCCGCCTCCGGACCGCACATCTGCGTTAGGCGGTCCGGAGGCGGTTAAGTTGCTGTTGATGAAGCTTGAACTGCTCCTACCCCTCCCCCACCTTGCCACAGCAGCCATGGCAGAGGAAAGTGAGAGCAGAGGGCCCCCCGGTCAGATTTGCGAGAGGATGGATGATGGGGCAGATAGGCAGCAGCCAACTGACTACATAGGATGTCTCTTTAGTAGTTCAGTTTGTCCTCCCTCTCTGCGAGTATAAAAAAGGTCCCATTTTGGACTGGTAGTGAGGGTACAACAAGTTGGAGAGCCAGAAGTCATCCCTCTGCATGCAAGTGAGCATGCATTGGGCCATTTGTGAAAGTGACTCGGAGGGACTCCCTGCATACTGCCACGGTGTGTCTGGGTCCTCTGCCTCGTCTTCCTCATAGCCCTGTAGCTACTCTGGCTGCTCCTCTCCTGTCACCTGTGTAGAAAAACCACCCATTTTGCTAGACATTGCCTGTGCTCCAATGTCCTCATCATCCTCCAGTTAAGCCCCCACAGGGCTTATGTGTCTGTGAGATCTAGGCGCCACAACTCCAGCCCCCCTGGCCAGCCAGATTTACCAACATCTGTTCCAGGACATGAAGCAGTGGAACGACGTTGTTCAAACCATAGTCCTGGCGACTGACAAATAATGTGGCATCCTCAAAGGGCCTGAGCAAACAGCAGGTGTTACGCCATTTTTAGGCTGTCTTGCAGGAACTACTTGACAACCAGATTGAACACATGTCATGCAGGGCGCATGGCTTAGCCCTCATTGACGCAGCGCCGACACCATGTTCTTTTCGTTCACCATGGTTCCGATTTTGAGTTGTCACGGAGAAAGCCAGGATTCGATTTCTTGATGAAGGATATTGAGCAGTTCCTCACCTGTGTGACTTTATTCGCCCAGGCAAACGAGGTGCAGAACAACATGACACCGCCATGCCCATGCTGAAGGGGCACTGCGAATTGTCCCTGCAGTGGAGGCTGAGGACATGGTGGAAGATGAGGAGGCAGAGGCAGACATTGTCGCAGGACCAATGGCGTGAGAACGTGGAGTCAGAAGCGGCGTCACCTGGCCAAGTTGCTGGTGTGGCTGTGCAGGAACCACATTCACCCAGTGGGCCATAAAGGACATGTATTATCCCTGACCATTGTTATAGCTCCCCACGATGGCGCTGCTGTGCACTTTGGCAGACACCGACAGGCTCAAGGACTGGCCCACCTTCTGTTCTACATTTGTGTGCAGGGCTGGTACTGCATTTTTGGCAAAGAAATGACAGCTTGGGACTCTCCACCTCAGATCGGCATAAGCCATCAGTTCTCTGTTACAAAGTCCACCACTTGGAAAGGGAGGGACTGCAGCACCAGCAACTTGGCCAGGAGCACATTCAGCTTCTGCGCCATTGGATTAGTGCACACATACTGTTGTCTCTTGGCAATCACTTCGGTGATCGATTGCTGGCGGAATGACTGATGAGGAGTAGGAGAAGGAGCAGGAGCATCAGGACCAGCAGATGATGGGAAGGACAGACAGCTCCCTTCAGCTGAGGTGGTAGAGCCTTGACTGCCTCAAATCGGGTGCATGCCACTGGGTGATGCAGCAGTTGCTGTGGCAGGCTGAACCACCACATTGGAGCCACGGTTCTCCCAGGCCACTTTATGGTGATGCTGCATATGTTGACGCAAGGGAAGTGTTGCCTATATTGGCACCCTGACCACATTTCACCTTCTGCCGACAGATGCTACAAATGGCCACATTCACCTCCTCCAGCGGCTTAACAAAAAACTGCCACACTGCCGAGTTGGTGATTATACCCCCAACACTCCGCACTGACTGACTGCTACCACCGCTGCTTCCGTAAAACCCTGCACCACTACTTTCTGGGAAGGTAGGCTCCTGCAAAGTGGGTGGTCTACCCCAGGCACGTTTCGCTCCCGACCTCCCATTGCTGCCACCCTGCTGACTCCCGGCTAAGATAGCAACTTACTATCTCCGCTGCTGCCTCACGGGAAAGCGACCACCCTCTTTTCCCGATGATGATGAAGCCCCTAATTTACCCGCCTCCCAAGTGAGATCAGCTACATCATCATCATCGAGTACTGTATGCACATCACTGATATCTTCCTCAACGGTCTCTGGGTCAGGAGCCTGACCGCTAGAAACACTGGCTCCCACGCCACTCTCCTTATCACTACTGCCCGTCTACCGGAGGAAGTGGCAAATGACTCCTCCACATCTTGGCTGGCCATTAGCTGCTGACTGTCCTCTAGTATCTCGTCCTCGCTGTATAGTGGAGCTAAGCCCACAGCATGAAATACTTTTCTGGCTGAGGGAGCAGAAAATGACAGAAGCAGATTGAGGACAGGTGAGGGCACAGGGTCTGCTCCCGGGCCATGTCAACTAAGAGTTGTGTCTGATGAACCCACTGACTCTTGGCTGGGGGTGTCTGATGTCACTTGGGATGAAATGGATGACCGAGTCAACCATTTAAGAACTGCTGTGTTGCTGGTCAATACACGACTGTTAGGCCTCTTGATGCGACTCCTGCTGCCACGCCCCTTTACTCTGCAGCAACCTGTGCCTGCGCCAGAAACCTTTAGGTCTCTGCCACTCTCCTGTGCAGGGCCTGGCACTTCTTTGTCTGACATACTGTTAGATCAAATAAATTCATAAAAATAAATGAAAACACAAAAGTCTGTAATTTTCTCACTTCACCACACAATGGCTAATAAGCCCTTTTTTTTTGTTTGTTTTTTTTTTACTAATTTTTACTAATACACGCCAAAGAAGGCTTTAGAACAAATAACTGCACGGCTGAAAGGCAAATAGGCCCTTACTTTTTTCCACTAATAGATGCCACAAAAGGCTTTAGAATATATAACTGCACAACTGAATGGCAAATAGTATATATTTTTTTGTCACTAATACATGCCAAAAAAGGCCTTAGAACAGTAACTGCACCGCTGAACGGCAAATATATATATTTTTGCCACTAATACACTCCAAAAAGAGCTGTAATTTTCTCACTTCACCACACAATGGCAAATACTTTTTTTCATGCCACTAAGGCCTCATGCACACGACAGTATTTTTTCACGGTCCGCAAAAACGGGGACCATAGGTCCGTGATCCGTGACCGTTTTTTCGTCCGTGGGTCTTCCTTGATTTTTGGAGGATCAACGGACATGAAAAAAAAGTCGTTTTGGTGTCCGCCTGGCCGTGCGGAGCCAAACGGATCCGTCCTGAATTACAATGCAAGTCAATGGGGACGGATCCGTTTGACGTTGACACAATATGGTGCAATTGCAAACGGATCCGTCCCCATTGACTTTCAATGTAAAGTCAGGAGTCCCTTTACTTTCACACTTGCATTCATATAATGCAGACGGTGGCTCCGTTCAGAACGGATCCGTCTGCATTATATTGTTAAAACATTTCTAAGTGTAAAAGTAGCCTCAGACGGATCCGTCCAGACTTTACATTGAAAGTCAATGGGGGACGGATCCGTTTGAAAATTGAGCCACAGTGTGTCATCTTCAAACGGATCAGTCCCCATTGACTTACATTGTAAGTCTGGACGGATCCGCTTGCCTCCGCACGGCCAGGCGGACACCCGAACATTTTAACTTGAAGCGTCCCCATCACCATGGGAACGCCTCTATGTTAGAATATACTGTCGGATATGAGCTACATCGTAAAACTCAGATCCGACAGTATATTCTAACACAGAGGCATTCCCATGGTGATGGGGATGCTTCAGGTTAGAATATACTGAAAAACTGTGTACATGACTGCCCCCTGCTGCCTGGCAGGTGCTGCCAGGCAGCAGGGGGCAGACCCCCCCCCCTGTTTTTAACTCATTGGTGGCCAGTGTGGCCGCCCCCCCTCCCTCCCCTGTAGTTAACTCATTGGTGGCCAGTGCGGCCGCCCCCCCTCCCTCCCCTGTAATTAACTCATTGGTGTCCAGTGGGCCCCCCTCCCTCCCCTGTAATTAACTCATTGGTGTCCAGTGGGCCCCCCTCCCTCCCCTGTAGTTAACTCATTGGTGTCCAGTGGGCCCCCCTCCCTCCGCTGTAGATAACTCGTTGGTGGCCAGTGGGCCCTCTCCCCTCCCTCCCCCTCCTAATTAAAATCGCCCCCCCTATCATTGGTGGCAGTGGAGACTACCGATCGGAGTCCCAGTGTAATCGCTGGGGCTCCGATCGGTAACCATGGCAACCGGGACGCTACTGCAGTCCCGGTTGCCATGGTTGCTTAGCAATTTGTAGAAGCTTCATACTTACCAGCGAGCTGCGATGTCTGTGACCAGCCGGGAGCTCCTCCTACTGGTAAGTGAAAAGGTCTGTGCGGCGCATTGCCTATAGGACAGACCTGTCACTTACCAGTAGGAGGAGCTCCCGGCCGGTCACAGACATCGCTGCTCGCAGGTAAGTATGAAACTTCTAAAAATTGCTAAGTAACCATGGCAACCGGGACTGCAGTAGCGTCCCGGTTGCCATGGTTACCGATCGGAGCCCCAGCGATTACACTGGGACTCCGATCGGTACTCTCCACTGCCACCAATGAAAGGGGGGGCGATTTTAATTAGGAGGGGGAGGGAGGGGAGAGGGCCCACTGGCCACCAATGAGTTATCTACAGCGGAGGGAGGGGGGCCCACTGGACACCAATGAGTTAACTACAGGGGAGGGAGGGGGGGCCCACTGGACACCAATGAGTTAACTACAGGGGAGGGAGGGGGGCCCACTGGACACCAATGAGTTAACTACAGGGGAGGGAGGGGGGGCCCACTGGACACCAATGAGTTAACTACAGGGGAGGGAGGGGGGGCCCACTGGACACCAATGAGTTAACTACAGGGGAGGGAGGGGGGGCCCACTGGACACCATTGAGTTAACTACAGGGGAGGGGGGCCCACTGGCCACCAATGAGTTAAAAACAGGGGGGGGTCTGCCCCCTGCTGCCTGGCAGCACCTGCCAGGCAGCAGGGGGCAGTCATGTACACAGTTTTTCAGTATATTCTAACCTGAAGCGTTCCCATCACCATGGGAACGCCTCTGTGTTAGAATATACTGTCGGATCTCTGAAAAAGCTTTTATGCAGATGGATCTTCGGCGGAACAGCACCACTTCACCACCAATGACTGGGCCTCCATGTGAGACCTATGTTCCTTGTTGCGCTGTTTCGAGTACTCCACCAACATGAGGAGATGGAGGATGAGGAACCATGTTCACAGCAGAGTGGCACCCAGACCAGCTCATGGCCATCACTGGTGCGTATGTACTTTTTTGCCACTAATACACTCCAAAAAGGGCTTTAGAACATATAACTGCACTGCTGAACGGCAAATATATATATTTTTTGCCACTAATACACGCCAAAAAGGGCTGTAATTTTCTCACTTCACCACACAAAGGCAAATACTTTTTTTTGTGCCACTAATACACGCAAACAAGTGCTTTAGAATATATAACTGCACCACTGAACGTGAAATATATATTTTTTTGCCACTAATACATGCCAAAAAGGGCTTTAGAACATATAACTGCACAGCTGAAAGGCAAATCTATATTTTTTTGCTATGAATGCACGCCAAAAAGGGCTGTAATTTTCATACTTCACCACACAACAGCAAATCATTTTTTTTGTGACACTAACACACGCCACAAAAGGCTTTAGAACATACAGTCAGGTCCATAAATATTGGGACATCAACAGAATTGTAACATTTTTAGGTCTATACACCACTTAGGCCTCTTTCACACTTGCGTTGTCCGGATCCGGCGTGTACTCCACTTGCCGGAATTACACGCCGGATCCGGAAAAATGCAAGTGTACTGAAAGCATTTGAAGACGGATCCGTCTTCAAAATGCTTTCAGTGTTACTATGGCAGCCAGGACGCTATTAAAGTCCTGGTTGCCATAGTAGTAGTGGGGAGCGGGGGAGCGGTATACTTACAGTCCGTGCGGCTCCCGGGGTGCTCCAGAGTGACGTCAGAGCGCCCCATGCGCATGGATGACGTGCCATGCGATCACGTGATCCCTGCGCTTGGGGCGCCCTGACGTCACTCTGGAGCGCCCCGGGAGCCGCACGGACGGTAAGTATGCTGCTCCCCCACTCCCCACTACACTTTACCATGGCTGCCAGGACTTTAGCGTCCCGGCAGCCATGGTAACCATTCAGAAAAAGCTAAACTTCGGATCCGGCAATGCGCCGAAACGACGTTTAGCTTAAGGCCGGATCCGGATCAATGCCTTTCAATGGGCATTAATTCTGGATCCGGCCTTGCAGCAAGTCTTCAGGATTTTTGGCCGGAGCAAAAAGCGCAGCATGCTGCGGTATTTTCTCCGGCCAAAAAACATTCCGTTCCGGAACTGAAGACATCCTGATGCATCCTGAATGGATTTCTCTCCATTCAGAATGCACGCAGATGTGAAAGAGCCCTTAAATGGATTTGAAATGAAACAAACAAGATGTGCTTTAACTGCAGACTGTCAGCTTTAATTTGAGGGTATTTACATCCAAATCAGGTGAACGGTGTAAGAATTACATCAGTTGTCATATTTGCCTCCCACCTATTAAGGAACCAAAAGTAATGGGACAATTGGCTTCTCAGCTGTTCTATGGCCAGGTGTGTGTTATTCCTTCACTATCCCAGATACAGGGAGCAGATCAAAGGTCCAGAGTTCATTTCAAGTGTGCTATTTGCATTTGCAATCTGTTGCTGTCAACTGTCTCGATGAGATCCAAAGAGCTGTCACTATCAGTGACGCAAGCCATCATTAGGCTGAAAAAAACAAAACAAACTCATCAGAGAGATAGCAAAAACATTAGGCATGGCCAAAACAACTGTTTGGAACATTCTTTAAAAAAAAAAAAGGAATGCATCGGTGAGCTCAGCAACACCAAAAGACCCGGAAGACCATGGAAAACAACTGTGGTGGATGACCGAAGAATTATTTCCCTGGTGAAGAAAACACCCTTCACAACAGTTGCCACCTCAAGAACACTCTCCAGGAGGTAGGTGTATGTGTGTCAAAGTTAACAATCAAGAGAAGACTTCACCAGAGTGAATACAAAGGGTTCACCACAAGATGTAAACCATTGGTGAGCCTCAAAAACAGGAAGGCCAGATTAGAGTTTGCCAAACAACATCTAAAAAGCCTTCACAGTTCTGGAACAACATCCTATGGACAGATGAGACCAAGATCAACTTGTACCAGAGTGATGGGAAGAGAAGAGTATGGAAAAGGAAAGGAACTGCTCATGATGCTAAGCATACAATCTCATCAGTGAAGCATGATGGTGGTAGTGTCATGGCGTGGGCATGTATGGCTGCCAATGGAACTGGTTCTCTTGTATTTATTGATGATGTGACTGCTGACAAAATTAGCAGGATGAATTCTAAAGTGTTTCAGGCAATATTATCTGCTCATATTCAGCCAAATGCTCCAGAACTCCTTGTATGGCTCTTCACAGTGCAGATGGACAATGACCCAAAGCATACTGCAAAAGCAACCAAAGCAACCAAAGGGGAAAGAAGTGGAATGCTATGCAATGGCCAAGTCAATCACCTGACCTGAATCCGATCGAGCATGCTTTTCACTTGCTGAAGACAAAACTGACGGAAAAATGCCCCAAGAACAAGCAGGAACTGAAGACAGTTGCAGTAGAGGCCTGGCAGAGCATCACCAGGGATGAAACCCAGCGTCTGGTGATGTCTATGCATTACAGACTTCAGGCTGTAATTGACTGCAAAGGATTTGCAACCAAGTATTAAAAAGTGAAAGTTTGATTTATGATTATTATTCTGTCCCATTACTTTTGGTCCCTTAACAAGAGAGAGGCACATATGCAAACTTGTAATTCCTACACCGTTCACCTGATTTGGATGTAAATACCCTCAAATTAAGGCTCCTTTCACACCTGCGTTCAGGTGTCCGCTCGTGAGCTCCGTTTGAAGGGGCTCACAAGCGGCCCTGAACGCAGACGTCTGGCCCTAATGCATTCTCAGTGGAGGCGGATCCACTGAGAATGCATCCGTCTGCCAGCGCTCAGCCTCCGCTCCGCTCAGTGAGCGGACACCTGAATGCTGCAAGCAGCGTTCGGGTGTCCGCCTGGCCGTGCGGAGGCGAGCGGATCCGTCCAGACTTATAATGGAAGTCAATGGGGACGGATCCGCTTGAAGATGACACCATATGGCTCAATCTTCAAGCGGATCCATCCCCCATTGACTTTCAATGTAAAGTCTGAACGGATCCGCTCAGGCTACTTTCACACTTAGAAATTTTTCTAAGTTATAATGCAGACGGATCCGTTGTGAACGGATGCAAACGTCTGCATTATAGGAGCGGATCCGTCTGATGAAACATCAGACGGACCCGCTCCGAACGCTAGTGTGAAAGTAGCCTAAAGCTGACAGACTGCAGTTAAGGCCTCATGCACACAAACGTTTTTTTACACGGTCCGCAAAAACGGGGTCCGTAGGTCCGTGATCCGTGACCGTTTTTCCGTCCGTGGGTCTTCCTTGATTTTTGGAGGATCCACGGACATGAAAAAAAAGTCATTTTGGTGTCCGCCTGGCCGTGCGGAGCCAAACGGATCCGTCCTGAATTACAATGCAAGTCAATGGGGACGGATCCGTTTGATGTTGACACAATATGGTGCCATTTCAAACGGATCCGTCCCCATTGACTTTCAATGTAAAGTCTGGAGTTCTGTTATACCATCGGATTGGAGTTTTCTCCAATCCGATGGTATATTTTAACTTGTAGCGTCCCCATCGCCATGGGAACGCCTCTATGTTAGAATATACTGTCGGATATGAGCTACATCGTGAAACTCATTTCCGACAGTATATTCTAACACAGAGGCGTTCCCATGGTGATGGAGACGCTTCAGGTTAGAATATACAAAAAAACTGTGTACATGACTGTCCCCTGCTGCCTGGCAGGTGCTGCCAGGCAGCAGGGGGCAGACCCCCCCCCCCCTGTTTTTAACTCATTGGTGGCCAGTGGGCCCCCCCTCCCCTATTGTTAACTCGTTGGTGGCCAGTGTGCGCACCCCCCTCCCTCCCTCTCCCTCTATTGTAATAATAGCATTGGGGCCAGTGTGCGCGCCCCCCCAACCCCCCCCCTCCCCCCTCCCTCCCTCTATTGTAATAATAGCATTGGGGCCAGTGTGCCCCCCCCCCCCCCGATCATCGGTGGCAGCGGAGTAGAAGATTCATACTTACCTGGCTGCTGGCTGCTGCGATCTCTGTGTCCGGCCGGGAGCTCCTCCTACTGGTAAGTGACAGGTCTGTGCGGCGCATTGCTGTCACTTACCAGTAGGAGGAGCTCCCGGCCGGACGCAGACATCGCAGCAGCCAGCAGCCAGGTAAGTATGAAAATCTTCTACTCCGCTGCCACCGATGATGGGGGGGGGGGGGGGGGTGCGCACACTGGCCCCAATGCTATTATTACAATAGAGGGAGGGAGGGGGGGGGTTGGGGGGTGCGCACACTGGCCCCAATGTATTAAAACAATAGAGGGAGGGAGGGGGGGGTTGGGGGCGCGCGCACACTGGCCCCAATGTATTAAAACAATAGAGGGAGGGAGGGAGGGGGGTGTGCACACTGGCCACCAACGAGTTAACAACAGGGGAGGGGGGGGCCGCACAATGATATTCAAACTGGGGAGGGGGGGGGGTCTGCCCCCTGCTGCCTGGCAGCCCTGATCTCTTACAGGGGGATATGATAGTACAATTAACCCCTTCAGGTGCCGCACTATCATATCCCCCTGTAAGAGATCGGGTGCTGCCAGGCAGCAGGGGGCAGTCTTGTACACAGTTTGTAGTGTATTCTAACTAGAAGCGTCCCATCACCATGGGAACGCTTCTGTGTTAGAATATACTGTCGGATCTGAGTTTTCACGAAGTGAAAACTCAGCTCTGAAAAAGCTTTTATGCAGACGGATCTTCGGATCCGTCTGTATGAAACTAACCTACGGCCACGGATCACGGACACGGATGCCAATCTTGTGTGCATCCGTGTTCTTTCACGGACCCATTGACTTGAATGGGCCCGTGAACCGTTGGCCGTGAAAAAAATAGGACAGGTCATATTTTTTTCACGGCCAGGAAACACGGCTCACGGATGCGGCTGCCAAACGGTGCATTTTCCGATTTTTCCACGGACCCATTGAAAGTCAATGGGTCCGTGAAAAAAAACGGAAAACGGCACAACGGCCACGGATGCACACAACGTTCGTGTGCAGGAGGCCTAAAGCACATCTTGTTTGTTTCATTTCAAATCCATTGTGGTGGTGTATAGAGCCAAAAATGTTAGAATTGTGTCGCTGACCCAATATTTATGGACCTGGTTGTATAACTGCACCTCTGAACTGCAAATAATATTTATTTATTTTTTGCCACTAATACACGCTAAAAAGGGCTTTAGAACATATACCTGCACCGCTTAACAGCAAATAATATATATATATATATATATATATATATATTGTTGCCACTAATAAACACCAAAAAGGGCTTTACAACATATAACTGCACTGCTGAAAGGCAAAAAATATATATATTTTTTGCCACTAATACATGCCAAAAAGGGCTTTAGAACATATTACTGCACCGCTAAATGGCAAATAATATATATTTCTTTGCCACTAATACACACCAAAAAGGGCTGTAATTATCTCACTTTACCACACAATGGCAAATACTTTTTTTTGTGCCACTAATACACCATGTATCATACACGCTATCGTGGATGATAGGTACGTGTCACCGATGCTGTTTGACTACTCCCAGTAAGCGTCGACCCGGATGAGCTATACAGCCATACAAAGTATTAAAGTGTCAAAGTGCTGGGTGGGTGACTACTCCCCATGTTTCAGGTCAGGTGTTGCCAAGCCTAAAAAACAGCCAACACTGCCAGGTGAGAGGGGATTACCTCAGTCCAACAGTGGAGCTCAGGAGGTGTGTGTGCTGTGGACTTTTCATTGTATGTGAACTAACACCAAGACTGCAAAGTGACGTTTTATTTTTGCTTTAGGTGTGAATAAACACGGAAGTTTTATTTAAGAACTAGTAATTTGTCTCTGTACTGCGTCCGCACACCTTGTCTACCAGAGCGAATCCCCATGATTGGTGCAGGATGCAGGCAAGAGCAGTGAGGCTGGCGTGAACGCCGATATTTTTGGGTTCTGCATTTTTTTCAGGCACAGTTGTATGTTGTACAATAAACCAGCTGTATTACAACCAGCGCCCCACGGCAAAATGGAGGCTGTTGTGAAGGCCCTCATGGAGGCTAATCTGCAGCAGCGAGAGACAAACCTGCACTAATGTGAGGCTAATAAGCAGCAGCAAGAGACCAACCAGTTGCTGCTACAACATGTGATGGCTTTGCAGACAGCAGGAGAAACCCTGAACATCCACAATGCCCGGAAAGCAGTCTGTGCCGCGATTCCTAAGATGACCCCCGCAGATGACATGGAAACTACCTGGCGATGTACGAGAAATTGGCCATCAGGGAGAAGCTACCCCGAGACCAGTGGGCTGAGGTCATCGCTCCGTTCCTGGAATCCGATTCCCAGCAAATGTATTTTGACTTGCCGGACGATCAAGCGGCCGACTACCAAAAAGTAAATGGTGAGATTTTGGCAAGACTGGGGGTGAATGTGTTGGTCCGGGCCCAGCGGGTACATCAGTGGGGTTACCTAAAGAGTTTCTGACTGAACAGGGGATCCATTTTATGGCTAAAGTCATGAGGGAGCTCTGTAAGTTGCTGCATATCAAACAGTTATGTTCTTCCGTTTACCATCCGCAAACGGACGGTCTGGTTGAATGGTTTAATAAAACATTAAAACCCATGTTAAAAAGGGTGGTGTCTAAAGATCGGAAGGACTGGGACCTGCTTCTGCCCTATCTCATGTTCGCTGTGCGAGAGGTGACCCAGGCCTCTACTGGGTTCTTGCCCTTCGAATTGCTATATGGGAGACATCCTCGCGGTTTGTTGGATGTAGCCAAAGAGGCGTGGGAACAGCAACCCACAACGCATAGAAGTGTCCTTGAGTATGTTATCAAGATGCAACATAGAGACCATTTTAACTCTTGTCAGGGAGCATATGGAGGCCGCTCAGCGAGCCCAGTGTCGGATCTATAATCAGCAGGCTCAGGCCTGGAACTTTAACCCGGGTGATCGGGTTTTGGTTCTGGTGCCGACCATTGACAGTAAGTTCCTGGCCAGGTGGCAGGGGTCCAACGAGGTACTTGAAAAAATTGGAGAGGTAAATTACAAGCTACACCAGCCAGGGAGGCAAAAGCCGGAGCAGGTGTACCATGTGAATCTACTTAAACCGTGGAAAGATAGGGAAACCTGGACTGAAGACAGACCGCGGCCAGGTTTTCTAGGGGAAGCGGTTTCGACCCCTCTGTCTGATGCAAGGGAAGTGGCTGCCACAGTAAGAATTGCTGACAGCCTCTCCTCTAAGCAGGCTGAAGCAGGGAAACGGCCGCCACAGTAAGAATTGCTGACAGCCTCTCCTCTAAGCAGGCTCAGGAGGCCAGGAAGTTTATTAGCCTGAACACTGATGTGTTTTCAGATCTCCCTGGAAGCACTTCCACAATTCGGCTTGATATTGTCACTGAGCCTCAGGCGAAATTCTGGCTAAAACCATACCGGGTACCCGAGGTTCGGCGACAAGCCATCTGAGAGGACGTGCAGATGATGCTGAGGCTAGAGATCATTGAGGAGTCTAAAAGTGAGTGGGCTAGTCCTATAGTTCTAATACCCAAGCCACACGGGACATTCCATTCTGTAGCGATTTTCGTAAACTGAACAAGATTTTCAAATTTGATGCATATCCCATGCCCCGGGTGGATGAGTGTATCGAGAAGTTAGGACAAGCCCGGTATTTTTCTGTTTTGGACCTCACAAACGGGTACTGGCAGGTGCCCTTAATGGAGGCTGCCAAACAGAAAACTGCCTTCATCACACCTGAAGGGCTGTATCAGTACAAGGTGCTACCCTTTGGTCTGCATGGTGCCCCTGCCACTTTTCAATGGCTTATGGACATTGTGCTGCGTCTACATCGTCGGTACGCTTCGGCTTACCTGGACGATATTGTTATCCACAGTACCGATTAGTAAAGTCATCTACCCAAAGTGCAGGCTGTAGTGGACTCCCTTCAGAAGGCGGTACTAACCACTAACCCCAAAAAATGTGCGATTGGGTTAGAGGAGACTAAATACCTGGGGTATGTCATTGCGCGCGGAGTGATCAAACCCCAAGTAAACAAAATAGAGGTGATAAGAAATAGGCCCGACCTGTCACCATTAAACAAGTAAAGTCATTCCTAGGTATGTTAGGCTATTACTGTACATAAGATTTTTTCCCCACTTTGCTACTGTATCTGCGCCATTGACAGGGTTATTGAAGGGACGCAAGTCAGTGATGGTTCACTGGAATGACCGGGCGGAAGAGGCTTTGAAATAGGCCATATGTGGGTCCCTGGTTTTGGTGACAACTGACTTCAATCAGGAATTCATAGTGCAGACTGACGACTCCGAAGTAGGCCTCAGTGCTGCACTGTCTCAGAAAGTCAACAGGGAGCAGCATCCCATTGTCTTCCTAAGTCGCAAGCTCACCCCAGCTGAGACCAGGTACAGAATAGTGAAGAGAGAGTGCCTGGCTATCGAGTGGGCACTTGAGTCTCTCCGCTATTATTTGTTTGGCAGAACATTCCGCCTGGTGACTGACCACTGTCCTCTCAAGTGGATGAGCCAGGCCAAAGAGAGAAATGCCAGAGTCACCAGGTGGTTCCTGTCCTTACAAAACTTTAAGTTCTCTAAGTTCTCCGTAGAACACAGGGCAGGCCAGTTGCAGGGAAACACGGATGCCCTGTCCCGAGTATACTGTGTGGCATGTGTTCACCCCCTCAGGGTTGAACAAAGGGATGTATGAAGATGCAAGAAATCATCGTGGATTATAGGTAAGTGTCACCGAGGTTCCTGGTCTCGGTGGATTAAGAGTTGGTTTTTATGTGTCAGCATTAGTTGCTGTTTGACACTTATAATACTTAGTATGGCTGTATAGCTCATCCTGGATGGCTCTTACTGGGAGTAGTAAAAGTACTGGGCGGGTGACTACTAGAGATGTCCCGAACTTTTTGCCGGCGAGCAGTTCCCGGCGAAAATAGCTTGTTCACGTTCGCCGCAGCGGGCGAACATATGCAATGTTCGGTCCGCCCCCTATACATCATCATTGAATAAACTTTGACCTTGTATCTCACAGTCAGCAGACACATTCCAGCCAATCAGCAGCAGACACTCCCACCTCCTGGACAGCATCCATTTTATATTCATTCGGAAGCTGCATTCTTAGTGAGAGGAGGGACAGTGTAGCTGCTGCTGATTTAATAGGGAAATTGATAGCTAGGCTAGTGTATTCAGTGTCCACTGCAGTCCTGAAGGACTCATCTGATCTCTGCTGTCCAAAAAGCCCTTTTTAGGGCTAGAGCATCAGTCTGTTTTATTTTTTGTTTTTTTTCTGTGCAATCAAATTGCAGTTGCCTGACTGACAGCGTGTGTGTCAGGCTCACAGCCCTAAAAGTGCATAGTGTTACCAGCGCCATTCATATCTGGTGTCACATTCGATTAGATTTAAAGAAAAAAACCTATTTTGACTGTAAATAAATAGCAGTCAGTCACACACGTGTTTGTGTGTTTAAGGTCCAGTGCAGTGCATAGTGTCACTTCAGCGCCATTCATATCTGATGTCACATTCGATTCCATTTAAAGAAAAAAATCTATTTTGACTGAATAAATAGCAGTCAGTTACACACGTGTTAGTGTGTTTAAGGCCCAGTGCAGTGCATAGTGTCACTTCAACGCCATTCATATCTGGTGTCACATTCGATTCCATTTAAAGAAAAAAAACAATTTTGACTGAATAAATAGCAGTCAGTTACACACGTGTTTGGGTGTTTAAGGCCCAGTGCAGTGCATAGTGTCACGATAGTGCCATTCATATCTGGTGTCACATTCAATTCCATTTAACCCCTGAAGGACTCAGCCCTATTTCACCTTAAGGACTTGGCCATTTTTTTGCAAATCTGACCAGTGTCACTTTAAGTGCTGATAACTTTAAAACGCTTTGACTTACCCAGGCCATTCTGAGATTGTTTTTTCATCACATATTGTACTTCATGGCACTGGTAAAATGAAGTTAAAAAAAAGTATTTTTTTTCCAATAAAAAATACCAAATTTACCCACAATTTGGAAAAATTTGCAAATTTCAAAGTTTCAGTTTCTCTACTTCTGTAATACATAGTCATACCCCCCCCCCCCAAATCATGATGACTTTACATTCCCCATATGTCTACTTATTTTGGGAATGATATTTTATTTTTTGGGGATGTTACAAGACTTAGAAGTTTAGAAGCAAATCTTGAAATTTTTCAGAAATTTACAAAAACCCAATTTTTAGGGACCACTACAGCTCTGAAGTCACTTTGCAAGGCTTACATAATAGAAACCACCCAGAAATGACCCCATTCTATAAACTACACCCCTCAAGGTATTCAAAACTGATTTTACAAACTTTGTTAACCCTTTAGGTGTTTCACAATAGTTATTGGCAAATG
Source organism: Bufo gargarizans (assembly GCF_014858855.1). Taxonomy (NCBI): domain Eukaryota; kingdom Metazoa; phylum Chordata; class Amphibia; order Anura; family Bufonidae; genus Bufo; species Bufo gargarizans. The sequence goes on along the minus strand of NC_058083.1, from coordinate 396,073,145 downwards.
GGGATGAAATTTGAGAATTTCATTTTTTTGCCTAATTTTCCATTTTAACCCATTTTTTCCACTAACAAAGCAAGGGTTAACAGCCAAACAAGACTGTATCTTTATTGCCCTGACTCTGCCGTTTACAGAAACACCCTATATGTGGCCATCAACTACTGTACAGCCACACAGCGGGGCGTAGAGTGAAAAGTGCGCCATATGGTTTTTGAAAGGCAGATTTAGCTGGACTGGTTTATTTACACCATGTCCCATTTGAAGCCCCCTGATGCACCCCTAGAGTAGAAACTCCATAAAAGTGACCCCATCTAAGAAACTACACCCCTCAAGGTATTCAAAACTGATTTTACAAACTTTGTTAACCCTTTAGGTGTTTCACAATAGTTATTGGCATATGGGGATAAAATTTGAGAATTTCATTTTTTTTGCCTAATTTTCCATTTTAACCCATTTTTTCCACTAACAAAGCAAGGGTTAACAGCCAAACATGACTGTATCTTTATTGCCCTGACTCTGCCGTTTACAGAAACACCCTATATGTGGCCATCAACTACTGTACAGCCATACAAAGGAATGGAATGCCATAAGGTTTTTGGAAGGCAGATTTTGCTAGACTGTTTTTTTTTACACCATGTCCCATTTGAAGCCCCCCTGATGCACCCCTAGAGTAGAAACTCCAAAAAAGTGACCCCATTTTAGAAACTATGGTATAGGGTGGCAGTTTTGTTGGTACTAGTTTAGGTTTAGTTTAGTTTACATATGATTTTTGGTTGCTCTATATTACACTTTTTGTGCGGCAAGGTAACAAAAAATAGCTTTTTTGGCACCTTTTTTTGTTATTTACAACATTCATCTGAAAGGTTAGATCATGTGGTAATTTTATAGAGCAGGTTGTCACGGACGCGGCGATACCTAATATGTATACATTTAATTTTCTTATGTAAGTTTTACACAATGATTTCATTTTTAAAACAAAAACAAAAGTTTTAGTGTCTCCATAGCCTAAGAACCATAGTTTTTTCAGTTTTTGGGCGATTATCTAAAGTAGGGTCTCAATTTTTGCGGAATGACATGACTGTTTGATTGGCACTATTTTGGGGTGCATATGACTTTTTGATCGCTTGCTATTACACTTTTTGTGACGAAAGATGACAAAAAATGGCTTTTTTTACACCGTTTTTATTTTTATTTTTTTACGGTGTTCATCTGAGGGGGTAGGTCATGTGATATTTTTATAGAGCCAGTCGATACGGACGCAGCGATACCTAATATCTATACTTTTTTTTATTTATGTAAGTTTTACACAATGTTTTCATTTTTAAAACAAAAAAATCATGTTTTAGAATTTCCATAGTCTAAGAGCCATAGTTTTTTTCAGTTTTTGGGCGATTATCTTGGGTAGGGTATGATTTTTGCAGGATGAGATGACGGTTTGATTGTTACAATTTTGGCGTACATGCGACTTTTTTATCACTTTTATTACCTTTTTTGGGAAGTAAGGTGGGCAAAATTTCATCATAGTTTTTATTTTTTATTTTTATGGCATTCACCGTTCGGGTAAAGTAAAATGACCATTTTATAGATCAGATCGTTACGGACGTGGAGATATCAAACATGTGTGGGAATTTTTTTTTTTTTTTTTTAATCAGTGATAAATGTGTTTTTTGATTTTTACTTTTTTTTCACTTTTTGTTTGCTATTTTTTTTACCCAGACCCACTTGGTTCTTGAAGATCCAGTGGGACTGATGTCTGTATAATACAGTACAGTACAATATATATTGTACTGTACTGTATTTTACTTACACTTTGTCTGAACAGATCTATGCCTTTAGCACAGATCTGTTCAGCACCATGGACAGCAGGATGCCTGAGAAGGCGTCCTGTTGCCATGGGAACCTTCCCCGTCTGCTAAGTTGTAGCCAGAACTGCACAGACGGGGAAAAATAAGGACGGGGGCTCCCTCTCTCTGTCACACCATCCTGTCGGGGGGCTGCAAAGGCACAGCAGCCCCCTGATGGGAGAGGGAGGGAGCCGCAGCTTACTGTTAACTCTTTCCATACAGAGGTCCGTATGGACCGCTGTATGGAAAGGGTTAAATGGCTGACATCGCATCAACGATGTCAGCCGTTTATACCAGGGTGTCAGCAATGTGCTGTTTGTGTGTTTAAGGCCCAGTGCAGTGCATAGTGTCACTTCAGTGCCATTCATATCTGGTGTCACATTCGATTCCATTTAAAGAAAAAAAACAATTTTGACTGAATAAATAGCAGTTAGTTACACACATCTTTGTGTGTTTAAGGTCCAGGGCAGTCCATAGTGTCACTTCAGCGCCATTCATATCTGGTGTCACATTCTATTCCATTTAAAGAAAAAAATCAATTTTGACTGAATAAAGAGCAGTCAGTTGCACACGTGTTTGTGTGTTTAAGGCCCAGTGCAGTGAATAGTGTCACTTTAGCGCAACTCATATGTTGTGTCACAGTAGCTTGCACGCATAGTACAACTTAACTAATCTAAAAAAAATGACAGGCAGAGGCAGGCCACCCCGCAGGGGCCATCGTGGTCGTGGTGCTTTGATTCCCTTTCGCCCTAGACTAATGCCCAGTGTTCAGAGGCCATGTACCCTGAACTCGAAAAGTTTTGAGGACATAGTTGACTGGCTAACACAGGACACCCAATCTTCTACAGCTTCCGTTTGGAACCTTGACACACCATCCTCCTCCAGCTCAGCTTCGGGCACCTCTCAAGTTACCACTCGCCCACCTGCCGCCACCACCAACACTAGCACCACAGCTGCTTCACTTGATCTGTCAGAGGAGTTATTTACACATCAGTTGGAAGAAATGAGTGATGAGCAACGATTATTGCCAGAGGATGTAGATAACAGGGATATGTCTCAGTCAGGCAGCATTACACATATGGACATACGGTGTGATGATGATGTTGTACCCGCTGCTGCTTCCTTTGCTGAGTTGTCAGATACAAGTGAAGCGGTTGATGATGACGATGTGTCCGTGGATGTCACGTGGGTGCCCGCTCGAAGAGAAGAAAAACAGGGGAAAAGTTCAGTAATTTTTCAAAACAATGTTCCAATAGAAACATCTATAGCACCTCTTCTCCGGACCCAGCCTGGCACCCCGCAATCCAGTGGGCGGCTTTGCGGTGCATCTTACAGGCCCATTCAATGAAAGAGTCCCCAGCTGTTTTAACAGTGTCTCGGAACCTCCTCCGATATGCTTCGGGTGTAACGGCATACCGGGAGAGTAAAGCTTCCCTGACGGCCACATAATCCCCGATCTCCTCATCAGGGATGGCCCGAAAAGCCTCGCTGGCCCGGCCGGATAACTTGCCGGACAATATAGTAACCCAGTCTTCCAGGGGTACCTTGTGTAGGGCACATTGCCGCTTAAAATCAGCAAGGTACCCATCAATCTCTCCTTCTGTCTCACTGAAGGCTTTAAATGCGGTAAACAGCACTTTCTTTCTTTCCCCCGGGTGTGCTGTGACTGGGGCTGCTGCAGCCCTGTTTTGGCGTAGCAGGTTGGCTTCCACAGCGGCCATGACCTGGGTGATGATCTCTGCAGATGGGTTGGGACCATAATGGGATTCTTACCGCCCGGTCAAAGCTTGCCTCCTCTGGGGTTCTGTCAGCTGTGCTGGGTCCATTGGTTCCCTCTGCCGCTGGTACTCCATCCATTTCCAGCAATAACGCAATAATGTCCCTATTCCTGAGGTTACTGGCCTGTCCGCCTCTTTGCTCTAATAAATCTTTTAGGGTAGCTCTTCTCAGGTTTTGGTATTGTAATTCCATTTGATCCTGGTTGTAGTGGTCTCTTTGGGAGCTGAGGATCATCCCGTCGCTTGCCACCAGTTGTTACGGTACCTGCACACCCCCCAATGACGAGACCAAGCTCCACCTTGAGGGTAAAACACGAACACTTTATTGAGGGCTACCCGCCCGTATTTATACAGGTCCCCATCTGGTGTACACGCCCCTAGGGGCCCAGAAGGGAGACTATGACACAGGACAGATACGTAGCATTTAGGATACACAGACACAACACATCCCCACAATGCATCATGGTTTCCTCCTCTCTGCCCCAGAGACACCCGAAGAGTAATTCAATTATCTCTCAGGACAAAGGGAGATCACCAATACACATGTAGGAACAACAGGACAGGAATCACCACCCAAACACACAATGGCACACCCTCCCAGCCAACACAGACATTTAACATATCCCCAGATAGCTCAAGTCTGAGTGCATATCATTAGGTGAATTGCACTCAGAGTAAACAAATACAATAAAATTAGCTATCTGGGTACCATTTTGTAGTCCATACGGATGGGTCTGTCACAGTGGCTACTTTGAAGAACCTAGAATATGACATATTTTCAGTTGTTTCACACTTTTTTGTTATGTATATAATTCCACATGTGTTAATTCATAGTTTTGATGCCTTCAGTGTGAATTTACAATTTTCATGGAAAATAAAGAAAACTCTTTGAATGAGAAGGTGTATCCAAACTTTTGGTCTGTACTGTATATCACCTAAACTGCGCATGGAATGCATGGCTCTGCAGAGGAGTTGGTGACACCGCCACGACTTGAAGGCAAGCCTGCTGCCACCTCCTCTACTCTTCCTACTCCATCCTCTTCCATAACCTCCTCGGCTGAGTCCTCTTCTACTGCTGCATCTTGCTCCACATCAACGGCACCCCCCCAGCTCCCCAGGGGCTTTCCACATCCCGGATACGACAGTGTCACGCCGTCTTGGGGTTGACTTGCCTGAAAGCAGAGAGTCACACCGGACCAGCACTCCTGTCCGCCCTGAACGCACAGGTGGATCAGTGGCTGACTCCACTCCAACTGGAGATCGGCAAAGTGGTGTGTGACAACGGAAGCAATTTGTTGGCGGCATTGAATTTGGGCAATTTGACACATGTGCCGTGCATGGCACATGTGTGTAATATGATTGTACAACGCTTTGTGCATAAGAACCCAGGCTTACAGGACGTCCTCAAGCAGGCCAGGAAGGTGTGTGGTCATTTCAGGTGTTCCTAAACGGCCATGGCGCACTTTTCAGATATCCAGTGCTGAAACAACATGCCAGTGAGGCGCTAGATTTGCAACAACCCGACACGTTGGAATTTAATACTCCTAATGTTCGACCGCCTGCTCCGACAAGAAAAGGCCATCAACGAGTATTTGTATGACCGGGGTGCTAAGACAGGCTCTGAGGAGCTGGGAATTTTTTTGCCACGTTACTGGACGCTCATGCGCAATGCCTGTAGGCTCATGCGTCCTTTTGAGGAGGTGACAAATCTAGTCAGTCGCACCGAAGGCACCATCAGCGACATCATCCCTTTTGTTTTCTTCCTGGAGCATGCCCTGCGAAGAGTGCTGGATCAGGCCGTAGATGAGCGTGAAGAGGAAGAGTTGTGGTCACCATCATCACCACCAGAAACAGCCTTATCAGCATCGCTTGTTGGACCTGTGGCAACGCTGGAAGAGGAGTCCGAGGAAGAGGAGTCAGAGGAGGAATGTGGCTTTGAGGAGGAGGAAGACCAACCACAGCAGGCATCCCAGGGTGCTCGTTGTCACCTATCTGGTACCCATGGTGTTGTACGTGGCTGTGGGGAAGAACAGACCTTCAGTGAGATCAGTGAGGACGAGGAACAGGACATGAGTAGCTCTGCATCCAACCTTGTGCAAATGGGGTCTTTCATGCTGTCGTGCTTGTTGAGGGACCCTCGTATAAAAAGGCTGAAGGAGAACGACCTGTACTGGGTGGCCACGGTATAAGCAGAAAGTGGCTGAAATGTTACCGAATTACCGGAAGTCGGAAAGGATGCAGCAGTTCCAAAATAAATTAAAAAGTATGCTTTACACAGCGTATAAGGGTGATTTCACAGCACAACGGGAATCTAACAGGGGAAGAGGTGGAAGTAATCCTCCTCCTACCATGACCACGCCGGCAAGGACATGCAGAGCTTTTTAAGTCCTACGCATCGCCACAGCCCTTCGGGGTGTACCCTCAGAGAACGACTTGACCAACAGGTAGCAGACTACCTCGTCTTAACTGCAGATATCGACACTCTGTGGAGCGATGAACTCCTTGACTACTGGGTGTGAAGGCTTGATGTGTGGCCTGAACTATCCCAATTTGCGATAGAACTTCTGGCCTTCCCCGCTTCAAGTGTCCTGTCAGAAAGGACCTTCAATGCAGCAGGAGGTATTGTCACTGAGAAGAGAAGTCGCCTAAGGTCAAAAAAGTCTAGATTACCTCACCTTTATTAAGATGAATGAGGGATGGATCCCGAAGGGACTGACAGTGGGCGATACATTAGACTAAAAAAGGCCTGATGACTGAGATGAGCTGCCTTGGGCTAAAAATGGTCCACACGCTGCTGTATTTTATCTCTGAATGCCGGATGACTTGCGTGACTTATCCGCCACCAACTAGGGTTCAAGCCGCAATGTTTTAGGGAACTTTCTGCCTGGGAAACATCAATTTTTCTGGCCGCTGCAACAATACCTAGTTTTTCAGGCACGTGTACATGCCTAATTTTTCTGGCCTCCGGTGCTGCACTGTGGCTTCAAAAACCAAACAAAAAAAGGACACATACATATGTCAATTCCCCTTCGTGATTGTTAACTTGTGGTGAAGGGGCTTGCGTATCACAATGAAGCAACCACCTCTATGAGTGTGTTGGCAATGGCAATGTTGGCACACCCCAGATGATAAGGTCATTGCTTCATTGTGAACAGACCAGGCTGGATAATTTTGCATAGAAAAAACATACATTTTCTTTGTGATCATTACAGCCTACTAGGCCAACAATGGGCCCACACTACAGAATCATTGTTTTCTGGGTCACTTAACTGTCACTGAACTACCTCAGCTTTGAAAACCCCCATCGCCTGCAATCTCCCAAACGTGCGCATGAGCACAGTCATCACTACACCAAGATTGATGCATAGAGGAATAAAATTTATGTCCCGAGTGTGTCAACTATTGACAACTCTTTGTGGTTGTCTAAAATATATTTCATACACGTCCCCTGATAGGGGACGTAACAGGGATTAAACTGATAGGAATAGTACTACTTAACACACCACACATATTGGGATTGCACAGTACATTACACAGCGCATGCGCAGTGCCCCAAATTTGAAGTAGGAGGACCGACCAAGCGTCTTTTTCCATCTCCCGGTTCCTAAACTCGATGCCATATACTCGTCCCCTGATAGGGGACGTAACAGGGATTAAACTGATAAGAATAGTACTACTTAACACGGCGCTCATATCTGGTTTCACATTCGATTGCACGCGCAGTGCCCCAAATTTGAAGTAGGAGAACCGACCAAGCATCTTTTTCCATCTCCCGGTTCCTAAAATCGATGCCATATACACGTCCCCTGATATGGGACGTAACAGGGATTAAACTGATAGGAATAGTACTACTTAACACACCTTATAATAACGCAGAGAGAGGCAACGCAGAGAGAGTCTGAAAAAGAGGAGTCAGAGGAGGAAGGTGGCTTTGTGGAGGTGGAAGGCCAAACACAGCAGGCGTCCCAGGGGGCTTGTTGTCACCTTTCGGGGACCCTTGGTGTTGTACGTGGCTGGGTGGAGGAAGAGACCTTCAATGACATCAGTGAGGACAAGGAACGGAACATGGCTAGCTTGGTATCCAACCTTGTGCAAATGGGGAGTTTGCGGTTGTGCAAATGGACTGTTTGCGGTGTGTTAAACAGGGAGTTTGGTCTGTCACTGTGAAGCGGGCATAACTGTTACACTACCTGATTGATACAACATCATACCTGATGTTTTAAAGCACGATATTCCAAACAATTTAGGAATGTTACGTGGTTTATGCCCTTTATGGATTAAAACCCGACTCTGCGTCAACTACGTAATTTTTCAGGGAGTTTTGCCATGGATCCCCCTCCGGCATGCCACAGTCCAGGTGTTAGTCCCCTTGAAACAATTTTTCCATCACTATTGCGGCCAGAAAGAGTCCCTGTGGGTTTTAAAATTCGCCTGCCCATTGAAGTCAATGGCGGTTCGCCCGTTCGCGAACATTTACAAAAATTTGCGTTCGCCGTTCGCGAACGGAAAATTTTATGTTTGCGACATGTGCTGGGATCTGAGGCTTGTGCCGTGCTGGAGGGCTGAGACCCGTCTGTAAGGGAAACGGGCCCTTTAAAAGCCTGCTATGGACTGCTAGAGGCAGAACTGCCAACAAGGTGATTTTTGCTATGTGGACTTTCCATTGTGTGAGAACTAACACCAAGACTGCAAAGTGACGTTTTGTTTTTGCTTTATGTGTGAATAAACACGGAAGTTTGATTTAAGAACTGGTAATTTGCCTCTGAATACCCCTTACTTTTTTATACTTTTACATGCCACAAAAGGCTTTAGAACATTTAACTGCACCACAGAACGGTAAATAATATTATTTTTTTCCACTAATACAAGGCAAAAAGGACTTTAGAACATATAACTGCACCGCTGAACGGCAAATAATATACATTTTCTTTTTCCACTAATAAATGCCAAAAAGGGCTTTAGAACATATAACTGCATTGCTGAATGGCAAATAGGCCCTTATTTTTTTTCCACTTATACACGCCACAAAAGGCTTTAGAACATATAACTGCACCGCTGAACGGTAAATAATATATATATTTTTTAACACTAATACACGATAAAAAGGGCTGTAAGTTTCTCACTTTATCACACAACAGCAAATATTTTTTTTGTGCCAGTAATACATGCCAAAAAGGGCTTTAGAACATATAACTGCACCGCCGAACGGCAAATAATATATATTTTTTTGCCACTAATACACGCCAAAAAAGACTTCAGAACATATAGCTGCACCGCTGAATGGAAAATAGACCCTTACTTTTTTCCACTTATACATGCCACAAAAGGCTTTAGAACATGTAACTGCACTGCTGGACGACAAATCATATATTTATTTTTTGCCACTAATCTAATACATGCCAAAAAGGGCAATAATTTTCTCACTTGACCACACAATGGCTAATAAGCCCTTTTTTTTCCACTATTTCAAGCAAAAAAAAATGCTTTAGAACATTTAACTGCACTGCACAATTGCAAATAAAATGTAGAAATATTTCCTTGTAATAAACCCTGTTAATGGCTGTGTCAAACAGCACTTGCACCCTAATAACAAGAACGGTTTGCTGGAATTACAGAGCTGTATAATGGCAATTTGGATGCGCAGTCAGAGCAGCAAGATGTAATAGGATTGTTCCTATTACCAGGCTATAAACTCCCCTACTTAATGCTGTTCTGCTTCAATACTATGGAATGATTCCTCCCTATCCTTTCCCTGAACTATACAGCAAAGTACACTGGAAAATGTCTGAATCCAAGATGGCTGAGGCTATTTATAGGGCTGTGACATCAGAGGGCTGGCTGGCTGCTGATTGGCTGGCTGCATAGCATTGTGGGTAATCCCTTATTACCAGAGATCCTTGCTCCATGTCTTAACACATACATCAGCCATTTTAGGAAAAAAACAAGAAGCATGAGGAAATTCAGATTCGGTGCAAATCAAATTGTTCCTGAAATTCTGAAAAATTCCACTTTTTTCAACTTCAATTCACTCATCTCTACTCCCTAGGACCAGGGTAATGATATAAGGATGCACACTTTGTTCCCTCAGGGCACACCCTGATGTAGGGGGTGGCCATGGTGTTAGCAGTTTGTGTGGGTTCAAAGCAGGGCATGTACAGTAGGTCCAGTGGTCTACATATGATGCTGGAGTCAGTAACCAAATCAGTTGTAAAAAAGAAATGTCTCTCTTTACTATAATACAAAATGAGAATTGTAGTACATCCAATGGTATCAAAATACAGTTCCAAACAACTTCTCAGATAGCAATTAGTGATGAGCGGCAGGGGTCATATTCGAATTTGCGATATTTCGCGAATATTTTGTAGAATATTCGTTGAATATTCGCAAATTCAAATATTCGTTATATTCTACGATTTTTTTTTACTCGAAAAATCGCCAAGGTAATGATTGTGTAATATGCAAATTTTCGTAATTCGAATTTTTTATTGCTAATTTTTCAACTTACAACTATTAGACAAAGAAGATTATAGCACTATATTAGCTAAATTGCTCTATATTTGAAATATTCGCAAATTTTCGAAGTACCTATATTCACGATAAAAATTTGAATATTCATGATCAACACTAATAGCAATGTATAGATAGGCCAGGATAGTACTACTAACTCTCTATCTTCCCAAAAGTCTTTTTTCTGCTGAATCTAAATCTGGCAATATTACTCTTGCCATGGTAGTTGAAATTACCAGCTGAGGAGTACAGGTTTGAGATACAATTAGCAAGGACTGTGTTCAAGTGTGAATAGTGTTTCAGCAATGTTCCTTTCACTACAGTAAATTCTCTATCAGCCTTAAACAGCAAATGCCTTAGTGACTGCCAGACTCTGGACTTTCTCAGTTCTTTCCTTTCTCTGTGTCTTTTTTAAGTACTTTTGGATAGCTATGACTTTCTTGTTTCAGAGGTTCTCTGGAAACCGGACCTAGTATTTGGGGAAGTGAGCACTTCCTCAGTTAATATACTACAAACTGTCTGACTGAGCTAGGGGCAGACCTAAGTCCCTCTTTTAACCCTGACTGATCCATACAGAGATATGCTTGAATATTAAAAGGCATTTACATATTAGATAACATTATATAATGAGAACAGTTTGTAAATACCCTATTAGTGAAGTGTACCTGTTGTAATACATAGTGAAGGCACAGAGCACTACATAAAGGTGATAGACACGCCACTTTAAAGCCATAGCATGCTGCAGACATTCACTTAACAGCTGTTAAATCTGTAACTTCTAGTGATTCAATACCTTAAAGGGAATCTTAGACCAGATACCTTGCTATAAATCTATCAGCCATTTGAGATGTGTGCTTGTCATGCAGGGGCAGGCTCGGAATTTAAAATGGCTCTGGAAAAAAAACTAAAAGTGGCCCCGAATTGACAGAAGACAGGCAAGGTAAGTAGGCAGGGACAACAGAAGTATGTAGGCTCAACATAAATAGTTGGGGCTTGCAATATCATAGTGCAGAACATGATACTGCCCAAGCAGAACCAAATACCACAGTACAGCTCAAAATACTGCTGCCCTCATCACATTATCCAGTAGGAAAGTAGGACAGTTGAGTTCAAAAGGGGTCACATGCATAAGTACCTGCTGCTCACCATTAATTATTGCTGAGAGCATCAGATCATTATGTATGCTGTTGGCAGCCACGAGGAGGGCTTGGGCAACCCCCTGGGCATCAGCCCACCAAGACATTTCCCTGTAGGGTTTATGGCCAGTCCGTCCCTGTTGTCATGACATTCAAACTCTCTTGGTCCTATTTTGATCCATGCCCATTATCCAGAGAGAATTCTGCTGTCGGGGGAGCACTTAAGGGGCATCATGCGGCGAGGAGGCACTTTTCAGAAACTATTTATAATCATTGATAAATCTGTTCCAATATTTGTTAGCATTTTTTGTGTTATTCACCAAAAGCAAGCTTTACCATTTATAGTGTGGGTTATGATGTTTAAAATGATATCACATGTGTATATTTCATCTTGTCATATACCCAGCTTATAATATAGGATATCTTGTGCATCCCATATTGAAAAGATCCATTTGTGCTTGAATTATTTCAATGAGCTTAATGACTCTGGGTAGCTATAAGGATCACAGTAATTTGCAATGAATGATTACCTGATACTGGCAGTTCACCCTTTCTTCATGCCAACCATATTTTGCTGCCCCTTTTAACTGCTACTTTTATTATTACTGACTTTAAATGTTTCATGTTCAGAGGCTACAATTCTGAGTTATCTGTCTGGGAGGAGCATAGCATGACACAATTCTTTTCTTGATAACTCCCAACATAACTTTAATGGAGAATTATAGTTTTTGACTTTTCTTTGGAGATTTGTGCTTTCAAGCCTAAACAATTTTGCAAGTGACTGATTATTGAAGACATAATCACACACTGCAAATTTCTATGACTGAATATCTGTTATTTTCATCTAAACGTGGTTAAATCTATATCAAGCATAAGGATTTCTGTAAGCCCTATTCAGATGAATAGAATAGTTGTAGTATTTGTACTATATAACTGCTTTGTGCAAATACACCCAAAATAATACAGGTTTGCATTGCATTAATACAATAACAAACAATAAGTAAACCAATATATTTACAACAATTCTCAGATTTAATTCAAATTTCTGTCAGTTTTTCCCTGAACCCAGCTACACTACATACAGAGAGAAGAGGTGATCCTGCTTCTATTTATTGATAGAACACAGAACAATGTAGCTTTGGGTCAAGCACTGGGGTGAGATAGAAAATGTAGTAGAGCCAGCAATCGTGTCTCTGAGCCTCTCTTAACAGCTAACTTGTCCTCTTCTATGAGCAGTATGTCACCTAATGTGTGCTAATAAGCAAGCTGAGTGATCTCTTAAGATGGATCCTAGCCGTAAATTGAGAGTGAATAGTTATTGCGGGAGGCGGGTGAGAGGAAGTAGCTAGTGATGATTGAGCATGCTTGGCACATGGCAGTATTTGGCCTAATATTGCATGTGCTCGAGCGCAATGCTCGAGTTTCCGCCCCGCACGTTTCTTGGCTTCTACGCAGCCAATAAACGTGTGGTAAGTACTGCCCTTCACTGTAATGCCGTAGCCATGTTGGCTGCTGGCATTACAGTGATTGGCTGGCCGGAACGTGTCATTGAGTGCTATATACAACCTGATGACGCATGTCTGGCTCATTCTTAGGCTAGGTTCACACGGGCGTTGTGGGTGCGTTGCGGGAAAAGATGCGGGTGCGTTGCGGGAACATGCACAATTTTTCCCCGTGAGTGCAAAGCGTTTTATTGCATTTTGCACGCGTGTGAGAAAAATCGGCATGTTTGATACCCAGACTCGAACCCGGACCTCTTCACAGAAGTTCGGGTTTGGGTTAGGTGTTCTGTAGATTTTATTATTTTCCCTTATAACATGGTTATAAGGAAAAATAATAGCATTCTTACTACAGAATGCTTAGTAAAATAGGGCTGGAAGGGTTAAAAAAATTATTTAACTCACCTTAATCCACTTGTTTGCGCAGCCTGGCTTCTCTTCTTTCTTCTTCTTTGAGGAAAAGGACCTGTGGTGACGTCACTGCGATGGATCATGTGACAGACCATGTGATGAACGCAGTGACCTCACCACCGGTCCTATTCCTCCTGGACAGCAAAGAAGAAGACAGAAGAGAAGCCGGGCTGAGCGAACAAGTGGATTAAGGTGAGTATTTATTTTTTTTATTTTTTTTAACCCCTCTAGCCCAATTTTACGAATGCTTTTATTTTCCCTTATAACCATGTTATAAGGGAAGATAATAATGATCGGGTCCCCTTCCCGATCATCTCCTAGCAACCATGCATGAAAATCGCACTGTATCCGCACTTGTTTGCGGATGCTTACGATTTTCACGCAGCCACATTCACTTCTATGTGGAAAATGCACAATATAGAGCATGCTGCGATTTTCAAACAACGCACAAGTGATGCGTGAAAATCACAGCTCATGTGCACAGCCCCATAGAAATGAATAGGGTCCGGATTCAGTGCGGATGCAATGCGTTCACCTCACGCATTGCACCCGTGTGGAAATCTCGGCCATGTTAACCCAGCCTTAGTCAGGAAGAGCTGTGCTGAGGAAGGGATAGACAGTGTAGTGAGTGATTTAAGAATATTTTTACCACCAAAACATTTCAGAGACCCAAAAGTCCTTTTAAGGACTATTGTGTGTGGCAGCAGCAATCTATATTTTTAGAGCAACCTGCGCTAAATTGATAAAACTTTACAGACCCAAAAGTCATTTTTTTTTATATAAACAGTTTTTATAGATTTTTGTTTAAGAATCAAAGGGTAACAAATACAGTACATTTCTGAGAGTGTTTAAGTTTTCCTGACGCAGCAGGGAATATGATGTGAGATACAAGCATCATAATATACATATACAACAAATTAGGTGTCAAAAGTGAGTGGTATACCTTGCAGTATTAACTCAATACCTATATGTAGCCAGATGCAAAAAATTATTATCTGAGGCATCCTAGTTAAAGGTAAAAATCAATCATGCAAGAGTTAGATCCATTAGATTTGGGAGGGTATCCAAATGGATCTAATTAAGAGAAATTTCTATATTTCCTCCATGCTGACCATGTTGCGAGGAATTTCTTTCTCGTGCCCAGTTCCCAATTGGACAATTCCTCTAAGCGATAGATTTGGTCGACCCTGTTTTACCAATGATCTATGGAGGAAACTTCGGGTGACCGCCATTTGGTAGGGATCAAAAGACGAGCAGCAGCTAGTAGATATGTTAATAAGCCAATACGTTTGTCATATCTAGATATATCTAGAGATAGTAAGGCAAGTTCAGGAGAACAGGGTGCGTTTGAACCACAAATGATATTACTTATTTGGAAGATTTGTTTCCACCAAATTAGAAGAGGGGGGCAGTTCCACCATACGTGGATGAAGGTGCCTTTTTCTGAACCACATCTCCAGCACAAACCTGAAGCGTCAGGGTAAAGAATTGTTATTTTATCAGGAGTTTTGTACCATCTTGACAAGACCTTGTACCCGTTCTCCTGAACTCGGACACACCTAGATATTTTATGTGGAGCAATTAGTAGTAAATTGATCTTTCTCTGAGAATTGTTTATCCAGGTCTTTTTCCCAGTAGCCTATAAAAGAGGGTTTGACCTTGATGGGGGGATCAATAAGCTTTTTCTAGAGAAAGGAAATCAATTTAGAAGGGTATTTACTGGTAGAAAGCAAGTTCTCAAACCAACTAGAGAGATGGTTCATGGGTGTAGAACGGTAAAGGGTGAGTAGCTCATTTTTGAAATATTGGAGAGTGAGAAAGCTAGAGGGAGTGATATTGAAAAAGGAAGCTAGATCCATTTCTGAAGGGATACATCCGTCTTTGTCTAGGAGTTCTGTTATAGGGGTGTTTGAACCTCTAAGCTGGGGGTGTGTGGAGGATCTAATCTCAGGAGGGGCTAGAGAATATAAGTCCTTGGTTTGAAGGAGAGAAGATAAGGGGAACATATCACTATAGTTGGACGAAAACCAATTCCACACTTTAATGGTAGAGCGAATCCTAGGGTTAGACATCCGGGGAAGTGGTGTAAGGGGTTTCCCTGACAACAGAAGGGATCTAAGAGTGGAATTGAAGTTGGCGTTTTCCATGCAAACCCACAATTTGTTAGGAGGGGAGCGAATCCAGTCAATAACCCTACATAAGTGTATCGCCTTCAAATAAAGCTCAGGATTAGGTAGGCCTATTCCACCAAGGCGTTTAGATTTAGTAAGGGTGGATATAGAGATTCTAGGCCTTTTCTTTTCCCATAAGAAGTGGCTTATGAGTGAGTTAAGTTTCCTGAGGAAGGTATGGGGTATCCTGATGGGGAGAACCTTGAAAAGGTAAGTAAGTCTAGTATTAGAGACATCACCATATTTTTCCTCCCAAACCAGGATAGAAAATGTCCTTCTAGTGATTTCAATTGAGCGGTGATAGAGTGTAGGAGGGGAGTATAATTTAGATGAAAAAGGTCAGGAAGATGGGCACTAATTTTAATTCCTAAGTACAGTATGATATGAGTTGGATGGACCAGTTAAATGGTGAATTTGCCTGAAGTTGTTTGATGGATGAAGGGGGTAAACCTGTATGTAGGATCTGCGATTTGTGAGGGTTGATTTTAAAGTTGGAGAAAGAACTAAAGGTGTCTAAGATTCAAAGTATCTTGGGCATGAAAGTGATAGGGTTGGTTGTTAGGACTAATAGGTCGTCTGCGAAAGCAGCAAGTTTACATTCATGGGGACCCATCTTTAGTCCATGGATAGAATCTTCTTGTCTAAGAGCTTGTAAGAGGGTTTCCATGACTAAAACAAAGATAAGGGGGGAGAGGGGGCATCCCTGACGCGTTCCATTCCATACCTTTTCCGCGTCTGTTCCTAGGAGTACTAAAGGTAATTACTAAAGGGCATCTAATACTTTGGTGGTATTGTCCTTTCCCTCTCTCCCTTTAATAAATCCCACTTGGTCAGGAAGGATCAGGTCAGGAAGAATAGACTGAATTCTAGTTGCTAGCATTTTATCTAAAAGTTTCAAATCAATGTTCAGGAGTAGGGATGAGCGAACTCGAACTGTATAGTTCGGGTTCGTACCGAATTTTGGGGTGTCCGTGACACGGACCCGAACCCGGACATTTTCGTAAAAGTCCGGGTTCGGGTTCGGTGTTCGTCGCTTTCTTGGCGCTTTTGTGACGCTTTCTTGGCGCTTTTTGAAAGGCTGCAAAGCAGCCAATCAACAAGCGTCATACTACTTGCCCCAAGAGGCCATCACAGCCATGCCTACTATTGGCATGGCTGTGATTGGCCAGAGCACCATGTGACCCAGCCTCTATTTAAGCTGGAGTCACATAGCGCCGCCCGTCACTCTGCTCTGATTAGCGTAGGGAGAGGTTGCGGCTGCGACAGTAGGGCGAGATTAGGCAGATTAACTCCTCCAAAGGACTTGATTAACTGATCGATCTGCAGCTGTGGATCATTGAGCTGCTGATCCTCAATTGCTCACTGTTTTTAGGCTGCACAGACCGTTTGTCAGTCTCATTTTTCTGGGGTGATCGGCGGCCATTTTGTGTCTTGTGGTGCGCCAGCACAAGCTGCGACCAAGTGCATTTAACCCTCAATGGTGTGGTTGTTTTTTGGCTAAAGCCTACATCAGGGTGAAGCTGTCACACCAAGTGCATTTAACCAGCAATAGTCTGTTCATTTTTTGGCCATATACAAAATCAGGGGCAAGCTGCGCCTGTCACCAAGTGCATTTAACCCTCAATGGTGTGGTTGTTTTTTGGCTAAAGCCTACATCAGGGTGAAGCTGTGACACCAAGTGCATTTAACCAGCAATAGTCTGTTCATTTTTTGGCCATATACAAAATCAGGGGCAAGCTGCGCCTGTCACCAAGTGCATTTAACCCTCAATGGTGTGGTTGTTTTTTGGCTAAAGCCTACATCAGGGTGAAGCTGTCACACCAAGTGCATTTAACCAGCAATAGTCTGTTCATTTTTTGGCCATATACAAAATCAGGGGCAAGCTGCGCCTGTCACCAAGTGCATTTAACCCTCAATGGTGTGGTTGTTTTTTGGCTAAAGCCTACATCAGGGTGAAGCTGTCACACCAAGTGCATTTAACCAGCAATAGTCTGTTTATTTTTTGGCCATATCCCAGTCTAATTCTGTCACTAAATCCATACCGGTCACCCAGCGCCTAAATACTAGGCCTCAAATTTATATCCAGCTAAATCTGTCCCTAGTGCTGTAGCTGGGCGAGTTATTTAGTGTCCGTTCAAGCACATTTCTTGTTCTGGGTTGAAATACAATTCCCAATTTAGCAATTTCATAATTTAGTGGTTCCTGCTATATCAGAGCTATTTGAAATCTATCCCAAAAAGGGTATATAATATTGAAGGTGCACATTGGGTCATTCAGAATAACTTCACACACACCCGCTACTGTGTATTTCCAAGTCTAATTCTGTCACTAAACCCATACCTGTCACCCAGCGCCTAAATACTAGGCCTCAAATTTAAATCCCTCTAAATCTCTCGTTACCGCTGTACTGTTGTTGCTGGGCAAGATATTTAGTGTCCGTCAAAGCACATTTTTTGTTCTGGGTTGAAGTACAATTCCCAATTTAGCAATTTCATAATTTAGTGGTTCCTGCTATATCAGAGCTATTTGGAATCTATCCCTAAAAGGGTATATAATATTGAAGGTGCACATTGGGTCATTCAGAATAACTTCACACACACCCGCTACTGTGTATTTCCAAGTCTAATTCTGTCACTAAACCCATACCTGTCACCCAGCGCCTAAATACTAGGCCTCAAATTTAAATCCCTCTAAATCTCTCGTTACCGCTGTACTGTTGTTGCTGGGCAAGATATTTAGTGTCCGTCAAAGCACATTTTTTGTTCTGGGTTGAAGTACAATTCCCAATTTAGCAATTTCATAATTTAGTGGTTTCTGCTATATCAGAGCTATTTGAAATCTATCCCTAAAAGGGTATATAATATTGAAGGTGCACATTGGGTCATTCAGAATAACTTCACACACACGCTTCTGTGCATTTCCAAGTCTAATTCTGTCACTAAATCCATACCGGTGACCCAGCGCCTAAATACTAGGCCTCAAATTTAAATCCCTCTAAATCTCTCGTTACCCACCGCTGTACTGTTGTTGCTGGGCAAGATATTTAGTGTCCGTCAAAGCACATTTTTTGTTCTGGGTTGAAGTACAATTCCCAATTTAGCAATTTCATAATTTAGTGGTTTCTGCTATATCAGAGCTATTTGAAATCTATCCCTAAAAGGGTATATAATATTGAAGGTGCACATAGGGTCATTCAGAATAACTTCACACACACGCTTCTGTGCATTTCCAAGTCTAATTCTGTCACTAAATCCATACCGGTGACCCAGCGCCTAAATACTAGGCCTCAAATTTAAATCCCTCTAAATCTCTCGTTACCCACCGCTGTACTGTTGTTGCTGGGCAAGATATTTAGTGTCCGTCAAAGCACATTTTTTGTTCTGGGTTGAAGTACAATTCCCAATTTAGCAATTTCATAATTTAGTGGTTTCTGCTATATCAGAGCTATTTGAAATCTATCCCTAAAAGGGTATATAATATTGAAGGTGCACATAGGGTCATTCAGAATAACTTCACACACACGCTTCTGTGCATTTCCAAGTCTAATTCTGTCACTAAATCCATACCGGTGACCCAGCGCCTAAATACTAGGCCTCAAATTTATATCCCGCTAAATCTCTCGTTACCGCTGTACTGTTGTTGCTGGGCAAGATATTTAGTGTCCGTCAAAGCACATTTTTTGTTCTGGGTTGAAGTACAATTCCCAATTTAGCAATTTCATAATTTAGTGGTTCCTGCTATATCAGAGCTATTTGAAATCTATCCCAAAAAGGGTATATAATATTGAAGGTGCACATTGGGTCATTCAGAATAACTTCACACACACCCGCTACTGTGTATTTCCAAGTCTAATTCTGTCACTAAACCCATACCTGTCACCCAGCGCCTAAATACTAGGCCTCAAATTTAAATCCCTCTAAATCTCTCGTTACCGCTGTACTGTTGTTGCTGGGCAAGATATTTAGTGTCCGTCAAAGCACATTTTTTGTTCTGGGTTGAAGTACAATTCCCAATTTAGCAATTTCATAATTTAGTGGTTTCTGCTATATCAGAGCTATTTGAAATCTATCCCTAAAAGGGTATATAATATTGAAGGTGCACATTGGGTCATTCAGAATAACTTCACACACACGCTTCTGTGCATTTCCAAGTCTAATTCTGTCACTAAACCCATACCTGTCACCCAGCGCCTAAATACTAGGCCTCAAATTTAAATCCCTCTAAATCTCTCGTTACCCGCTGTACTGTTGTTGCTGGGCAAGATATTTAGTGTCCGTCAAAGCACATTTTTTGTTCTGGGTTGAAGTACAATTCCCAATTTAGCAATTTCATAATTTAGTGGTTTCTGCTATATCAGAGCTATTTGAAATCTATCCCTAAAAGGGTATATAATATTGAAGGTGCACATTGGGTCATTCAGAATAACTTCACACACACGCTTCTGTGCATTTCCAAGTCTAATTCTGTCACTAAATCCATACCGGTGACCCAGCGCCTAAATACTAGGCCTCAAATTTAAATCCCTCTAAATCTCTCGTTACCCACCGCTGTACTGTTGTTGCTGGGCAAGATATTTAGTGTCCGTCAAAGCACATTTTTTGTTCTGGGTTGAAGTACAATTCCCAATTTAGCAATTTCATAATTTAGTGGTTTCTGCTATATCAGAGCTATTTGAAATCTATCCCTAAAAGGGTATATAATATTGAAGGTGCACATAGGGTCATTCAGAATAACTTCACACACACGCTTCTGTGCATTTCCAAGTCTAATTCTGTCACTAAATCCATACCGGTGACCCAGCGCCTAAATACTAGGCCTCAAATTTAAATCCCTCTAAATCTCTCGTTACCCACCGCTGTACTGTTGTTGCTGGGCAAGATATTTAGTGTCCGTCAAAGCACATTTTTTGTTCTGGGTTGAAGTACAATTCCCAATTTAGCAATTTCATAATTTAGTGGTTTCTGCTATATCAGAGCTATTTGAAATCTATCCCTAAAAGGGTATATAATATTGAAGGTGCACATAGGGTCATTCAGAATAACTTCACACACACGCTTCTGTGCATTTCCAAGTCTAATTCTGTCACTAAATCCATACCGGTGACCCAGCGCCTAAATACTAGGCCTCAAATTTAAATCCCTCTAAATCTCTCGTTACCGCTGTACTGTTGTTGCTGGGCAAGATATTTAGTGTCCGTCAAAGCACATTTTTTGTTCTGGGTTGAAGTACAATTCCCAATTTAGCAATTTCATAATTTAGTGGTTCCTGCTATATCAGAGCTATTTGAAATCTATCCCTAAAAGGGTATATAATATTGAAGGTGCACATTGGGTCATTCAGAATAACTTCACACACACCCGCTACTGTGTATTTCCAAGTCTAATTCTGTCACTAAACCCATACCTGTCACCCAGCGCCTAAATACTAGGCCTCAAATTTAAATCCCTCTAAATCTCTCGTTACCGCTGTACTGTTGTTGCTGGGCAAGATATTTAGTGTCCGTCAAAGCACATTTTTTGTTCTGGGTTGAAGTACAATTCCCAATTTAGCAATTTCATAATTTAGTGGTTTCTGCTATATCAGAGCTATTTGAAATCTATCCCTAAAAGGGTATATAATATTGAAGGTGCACATTGGGTCATTCAGAATAACTTCACACACACGCTTCTGTGCATTTCCAAGTCTAATTCTGTCACTAAACCCATACCTGTCACCCAGCGCCTAAATACTAGGCCTCAAATTTAAATCCCTCTAAATCTCTCGTTACCGCTGTACTGTTGTTGCTGGGCAAGATATTTAGTGTCCGTCAAAGCACATTTTTTGTTCTGGGTTGAAGTACAATTCCCAATTTAGCAATTTCATAATTTAGTGGTTTCTGCTATATCAGAGCTATTTGAAATCTATCCCTAAAAGGGTATATAATATTGAAGGTGCACATAGGGTCATTCAGAATAACTTCACACACACGCTTCTGTGCATTTCCAAGTCTAATTCTGTCACTAAATCCATACCGGTGACCCAGCGCCTAAATACTAGGCCTCAAATTTAAATCCCTCTAAATCTCTCGTTACCCACCGCTGTACTGTTGTTGCTGGGCAAGATATTTAGTGTCCGTCAAAGCACATTTTTTGTTCTGGGTTGAAGTACAATTCCCAATTTAGCAATTTCATAATTTAGTGGTTTCTGCTATATCAGAGCTATTTGAAATCTATCCCTAAAAGGGTATATAATATTGAAGGTGCACATAGGGTCATTCAGAATAACTTCACACACACGCTTCTGTGCATTTCCAAGTCTAATTCTGTCACTAAATCCATACCGGTGACCCAGCGCCTAAATACTAGGCCTCAAATTTAAATCCCTCTAAATCTCTCGTTACCCGCTGTCCTGTTGTAGCTGGGCAAGATATTTAGTGTCCGTCAAAGCACATTTTTTGTTCTGGGTTGAAGTACAATTCCCAATTTAGCAATTTCATAATTTAGTGGTTCCTGCTATATCAGAGCTATTTGAAATCTATCCCTAAAAGGGTATATAATATTGAAGGTGCACATTGGGTCATTCAGAATAACTTCACACACACGCTTCTGTGCATTTCCAAGTCTAATTCTGTCACTAAATCCATACCGGTCACCCAGCGCCTAAATACTAGGCCTCAAATTTAAATCCCTCTAAATCTCTCGTTACCCACCGCTGTACTGTTGTTGCTGGGCAAGATATTTAGTGTCCGTCAAAGCACATTTTTTGTTCTGGGTTGAAGTACAATTCCCAATTTAGCAATTTCATAATTTAGTGGTTTCTGCTATATCAGAGCTATTTGAAATCTATCCCTAAAAGGGTATATAATATTGAAGGTGCACATAGGGTCATTCAGAATAACTTCACACACACGCTTCTGTGCATTTCCAAGTCTAATTCTGTCACTAAATCCATACCTGTCACCCAGCGCCTAAATACTAGGCCTCAAATTTAAATCCCTCTAAATCTCTCGTTACCCGCTGTACTGTTGTTGCTGGGCAAGATATTTAGTGTCCGTCAAAGCACATTTTTTGTTCTGGGTTGAAGTACAATTCCCAATTTAGCAATTTCATAATTTAGTGGTTTCTGCTATATCAGAGCTATTTGAAATCTATCCCTAAAAGGGTATATAATATTGAAGGTGCACATTGGGTCATTCAGAATAACTTCACACACACGCTTCTGTGCATTTCCAAGTCTAATTCTGTCACTAAATCCATACCGGTGACCCAGCGCCTAAATACTAGGCCTCAAATTTAAATCCCTCTAAATCTCTCGTTACCCACCGCTGTACTGTTGTTGCTGGGCAAGATATTTAGTGTCCGTCAAAGCACATTTTTTGTTCTGGGTTGAAGTACAATTCCCAATTTAGCAATTTCATAATTTAGTGGTTTCTGCTATATCAGAGCTATTTGAAATCTATCCCTAAAAGGGTATATAATATTGAAGGTGCACATAGGGTCATTCAGAATAACTTCACACACACGCTTCTGTGCATTTCCAAGTCTAATTCTGTCACTAAATCCATACCGGTCACCCAGCGCCTAAATACTAGGCCTCAAATTTAAATCCCTCTAAATCTCTCGTTACCGCTGTACTGTTGTAGCTGGGAAAGTTATTTAGTGTCCCGTCAAAGCACATTTTTTGTTCTGGGTTGAAGTACAATTCCCAATTTAGCAATTTCATAATTTAGTGGTTCCTGCTATATCAGAGCTATTTGAAATCTATCCCAAAAAGGGTATATAATATTCAAGGTGCACATTGGGTCATTCAGAATAACTTCACACACACGCTTCTGTGCATTTCCAAGTCTAATTCTGTCACTAAATCCATACCGGTCACCCAGCGCCTAAATACTAGGCCTCAAATTTAAATCCCTCTAAATCTCTCGTTACCGCTGTCCTGTTGTAGCTGGGAAAGTTATTTAGTGCCCGTCAAAGCACATTTTTTGTTCTGGGTTGAAGTACAATTCCCAATTTAGCAATTTCATAATTTAGTGGTTCCTGCTATATCAGAGCTATTTGAAATCTATCCCAAAAAGGGTATATAATATTCAAGGTGCACATTGGGTCATTCAGAATAACTTCACACACACGCTTCTGTGCATTTCCAAGTCTAATTCTGTCACTAAATCCATACCGGTCACCCAGCGCCTAAATACTAGGCCTCAAATTTATATCCCGCTGAATTTGAATACAATACATTGGGCCAAATAATATATTTGTTGTTGTGGTGAACCATAACAATGAGAAAAACATCTAGTAAGGGACGCGGACGTGGACATGGTCGTGGTGGTGTTAGTGGACCCTCTGGTGCTGGGAGAGGACGTGGCCGTTCTGCCACATCCACACGTCCTAGTGTACCAACTACCTCAGGTCCCAGTAGCCGCCAGAATTTACAGCGATATATGGTGGGGCCCAATGCCGTTCTAAGGATGGTAAGGCCTGAGCAGGTACAGGCATTAGTCAATTGGGTGGCCGACAGTGGATCCAGCACGTTCACATTATCTCCCACCCAGTCTTCTGCAGAAAGCGCACAGATGGCGCCTGAAAACCAACCCCATCAGTCTGTCACATCACCCCCATGCATACCAGGGAAACTGTCTCAGCCTCAAGTTATGCAGCAGTCTCTTATGCTGTTTGAAGACTCCGCTGGCAGGGTTTCCCAAGGGCATCCACCTAGCCCTTCCCCAGCGGTGAAAGACATAGAATGCACTGACGCACAACCACTTATGTTTCCTGATGATGAGGACATGGGAATACCACCTCAGCATGTCTCTGATGATGACGAAACACAGGTGCCAACTGCTGCGTCTTTCTGCAGTGTGCAGACTGAACAGGAGGTCAGGGATCAAGACTGGGTGGAAGACGATGCAGGGGACGATGAGGTCCTAGACCCCACATGGAATGAAGGTCGTGCCACTGACTTTCACAGTTCGGAGGAAGAGGCAGTGGTGAGACCGAGCCAACAGCGTAGCAAAAGAGGGAGCAGTGGGCAAAAGCAGAACACCCGCCGCCAAGAGACTCCGCCTGCTACTGACCGCCGCCATCTGGGACCGAGCACCCCAAAGGCAGCTTCAAGGAGTTCCCTGGCATGGCACTTCTTCAAACAATGTGCTGACGACAAGACCCGAGTGGTTTGCACGCTGTGCCATCAGAGCCTGAAGCGAGGCATTAACGTTCTGAACCTGAGCACAACCTGCATGACCAGGCACCTGCATGCAAAGCATGAACTGCAGTGGAGTAAACACCTTAAAACCAAGGAAGTCACTCAGGCTCCCCCTGCTACCTCTTCTGCTGCTGCCGCCTCGGCCTATTCTGCTGCTGCCGCCTCGGCCTCTTCCTCCGCCTCTGGAGGAACGTTGGCACCTGCCGCCCAGCAAACAGGGGATGTACCACCAACACCACCACCACCACCTCCGTCACCAAGCGTCTCAACCATGTCACACGCCAGCGTTCAGCTCTCCATCTCACAAACATTTGATAGAAAGCGTAAATTCCCACCTAGCCACCCTCGATCCCTGGCCCTGAATGCCAGCATTTCTAAACTACTGGCCTATGAAATGCTGTCATTTAGGCTGGTGGACACAGACAGCTTCAAACAGCTCATGTCGCTTGCTGTCCCACAGTATGTTGTTCCCAGCCGGCACTACTTCTCCAAGAGAGCCGTGCCTTCCCTGCACAACCAAGTATCCGATAAAATCAAGTGTGCACTGCGCAACGCCATCTGTAGCAAGGTCCACCTAACCACAGATACGTGGACCAGTAAGCACGGCCAGGGACGCTATATCTCCCTAACTGCACACTGGGTAAATGTAGTGGCAGCTGGGCCCCAGGCGGAGAGCTGTTTGGCGCACGTCCTGCCGCCGCCAAGGATCGCAGGGCAACATTCTTTGCCTCCTGTTGCCACCTCCTCCTTCTCGGCTTCCTCCTCCTCTTCTTCCACCTGCTCATCCAGTCAGCCACACACCTTCACCACCAACTTCA
Source organism: Bufo gargarizans (assembly GCF_014858855.1). Taxonomy (NCBI): domain Eukaryota; kingdom Metazoa; phylum Chordata; class Amphibia; order Anura; family Bufonidae; genus Bufo; species Bufo gargarizans. Next base: position 396,047,804 of record NC_058083.1, on the reverse strand, counting down.
GCACAGCCCGGGGTAAACGTCAGCAGGCCATTCTGAAACTCATATGTTTGGGGGACAGGCCCCACACCGCACAGGAGTTGTGGCGGGGTATTGAACAACAGACCGACGAGTGGTTGCTGCCGGTGAGCCTCAAGCCCGGCCTGGTGGTGTGTGATAATGGGCGAAATCTCGTTGCAGCTCTGGGACTAGCCAATTTGACGCACATCCCTTGCTTGGCGCATGTGCTGAATTTGGTGGTGCAGAAGTTCATTCACAACTACCCCGACATGTCAGAGCTGCTGCATAAAGTGCGGGCCGTCTGTTCGCGCTTCCGGCGTTCACATCCTGCCGCTGCTCGCCTGTCTGCGCTACAGCGTAACTTCGGCCTTCCCGCTCACCGCCTCATATGCGACGTGCCCACCAGGTGGAACTCCACCTTGCACATGCTGGACAGACTGTGCGAGCAGCAGCAGGCCATAGTGGAGTTTCAGCTGCAGCACGCACGGGTCAGTCGCACTACAGAACAGCACCACTTCACCACCAATGACTGGGCCTCCATGCGAGACCTGTGTGCCCTGTTGCGCTGTTTCGAGTACTCCACCAACATGGCCAGTGGCGATGACACCGTTATCAGCGTTACAATACCACTTCTATGTCTCCTTGAGAAAACACTTAGGGCGATGATGGAACAGGAGGTGGCCCAGGAGGAGGAGGAGGAGGATGAGGAAGAGGGGTCATTTTTAGCACTTTCAGGCCAGTCTCTTCGAAGTGACTCAGAGGGAGGTTTTTTGCAACAGCAGAGGCCAGGTACAAATGTGGCCAGCCAGGGCCCACTACTGGAGGACGAGGAGGACGAGGATGAGGAGGAGGTGGAGGAGGATGAGGATGAAGCATGGTCACAGCGGGGTGGCACCCAACGCAGCTCGGGTCCATCACTGGTGCGTGGCTGGGGGGAAAGGCAGGACGATGACGATACGCCTCCCACAGAGGACAGCTTGTCCTTACCCCTGGGCAGCCTGGCACACATGAGCGACTACATGCTGCAGTGCCTGCGCAACGACAGCAGAGTTGCCCACATTTTAACCTGTGCGGACTACTGGGTTGCCACCCTGCTGGATCCACGCTACAAAGACAATGTGCCCACCTTACTTCCTGCACTGGAGCGTGATAGGAAGATGCGCGAGTACAAGCGCACGTTGGTAGACGCGCTACTGAGAGCATTCCCAAATGTCACAGGGGAACAAGTGGAAGCCCAAGGCCAAGGCAGAGGAGGAGCAAGAGGTCGCCAAGGCAGCTGTGTCACGGCCAGCTCCTCTGAGGGCAGGGTTAGCATGGCAGAGATGTGGAAAACTTTTGTCAACACGCCACAGCTAACTGCACCACCACCTGATACGCAACGTGTTAGCAGGAGGCAACATTTCACTAACATGGTGGAACAGTACGTGTGCACACCCCTCCACGTACTGACTGATGGTTCGGCCCCATTCAACTTCTGGGTCTCTAAATTGTCCACGTGGCCAGAGCTAGCCTTTTATGCCTTGGAGGTGCTGGCCTGCCCGGCAGCCAGCGTTTTGTCTGAACGTGTATTCAGCACGGCAGGGGGCGTCATTACAGACAAACGCAGCCGCCTGTCTACAGCCAATGTGGACAAGCTGACGTTCATAAAAATGAACCAGGCATGGATCCCACAGGACCTGTCCGTCCCTTGTCCAGATTAGACATTAACTACCTCCCCATAACCATATATTATTGGACTCCAGGGCACTTCCTCATTCAATCCTATTTTTATTTTCATTTTACCATTATATTGCGATGCTACCCAAAGTTGAATGAACCTCTCCTCTGCCTGTGTGCTAGGCCTAAATATATGCCAATGGACTGTTGCAGTGGTGGCTGACATGAAGCCTGATTCTCTGCTATGACATGCAGACTAATTCTCTGCTGACATGAAGCCAGATTGTCTGTTACGGGACCTCTCTCCTCTGCCTGGGTGCTGGGCCTAAATTTATGACAATGGACTGTTGCAGTGGTGGCTGACGTGAAGCCTGATTCTCTGCTATGACATGCAGACTGATTCTCTGCTGACATGAAGCCAGATCCTCTGTTACGGGACCTCTCTCCTCTGCCTGGGTGCTGGGCCTAAATTTATGACAATGGACTGTTGCAGTGGTGGCTGACGTGAAGCCTGATTCTCTGCTATGACATGCAGACTGATTCTCTGCTGACATGAAGCCAGATCCTCTGTTACGGGACCTCTCTCCTCTGCCTGGGTGCTGGGCCTAAATTTATGACAATGGACTGTTGCAGTGGTGGCTGACGTGAAGCCTGATTCTCTGCTATGACATGCAGACTGATTCTCTGCTGACATGAAGCCAGATCCTCTTTTACGGGACCTCTCTCCTCTGCCTGGGTGCTGGGCCTAAATTTATGACAATGGACTGTTGCAGTGGTGGCTGACGTGAAGCCTCATTCTCTGCTATGACATGCAGACTGATTCTCTGCTGACATGAAGCCAGATCCTCTGTTACGGGACCTCTCTCCTCTGCCTGGGTGCTGGGCCTGAATATATGCCAATGGACTGTTGCAGTGGTGGGTGACGTGAAGCCTCATTCTCTGCTATGACATGCAGACTAATTCTCTGCTGACATGAAGCCAGATTGTCTGTTACGGGACCTCTCTCCTCTGCCTGTGTGTGTGCTGGGCCTAAATATATGCCAATGGACTGTTGCAGTGGTGGCTGACGTGAAGCCTCATTCTCTGCTATGACATGCAGACTGATTCTCTGCTGACATGAAGCCAGATCCTCTGTTACGGGACCTCTCTCCTCTGCCTGGGTGCTGGGCCTAAATTTATGACAATGGACTGTTGCAGTGGTGGCTGACGTGAAGCCTGATTCTCTGCTATGACATGCAGACTGATTCTCTGCTGTCATGAAGCCAGATTGTCTGTTACGGGACCTTTCTCCTCTACCTGGGTTCTGGGCCTAAATTTATGAAAATTGACTCTTACAGTGGTGGGTGACGTGAAGCCTGATTCTCTGCTATGATATGAAGACTGATTCTCTGCTGACATGAAGCCAGATTGTCTGTTACGGGACCTTTCTCCTCTGCCTGGGTTCTGGGCCTAAATTTATGAAAATTGACTCTTACAGTGGTGGGTGACGTGAAGCCTGATTCTCTGCTATGATATGAAGACTGATTCTCTGCTGACATGAAGCCAGATTGTCTGTTACGGGACCTTTCTCCTCTGCCTGGGTTCTGGGCCTAAATTTATGAAAATTGACTCTTACAGTGGTGGGTGACGTGAAGCCTGATTCTCTGCTATGATATGAAGACTGATTCTCTGCTGACATGAAGCCAGATTGTCTGTTACGGGACCTTTCTCCTCTGCCTGGGTTCTGGGCCTAAATTTATGAAAATTGACTCTTACAGTGGTGGGTGACGTGAAGCCTGATTCTCTGCTATGATATGAAGACTGATTCTCTGCTGACATGAAGCCAGATTGTCTGTTACGGGACCTTTCTCCTCTGCCTGGGTTCTGGGCCTAAATTTATGAAAATTGACTCTTACAGTGGTGGGTGACGTGAAGCCTGATTCTCTGCTATGATATGAAGACTGATTCTCTGCTGACATGAAGCCAGATTGTCTGTTACGGGACCTTTCTCCTCTGCCTGGGTTCTGGGCCTAAATTTATGAAAATTGACTCTTACAGTGGTGGGTGACGTGAAGCCTGATTCTCTGCTATGATATGAAGACTGATTCTCTGCTGACATGAAGCCAGATTGTCTGTTACGGGACCTTTCTCCTCTGCCTGGGTTCTGGGCCTAAATTTATGAAAATTGACTCTTACAGTGGTGGGTGACGTGAAGCCTGATTCTCTGCTATGATATGAAGACTGATTCTCTGCTGACATGAAGCCAGATTGTCTGTTACGGGACCTTTCTCCTCTGCCTGGGTTCTGGGCCTAAATTTATGAAAATTGACTCTTACAGTGGTGGGTGACGTGAAGCCTGATTCTCTGCTATGATATGAAGACTGATTCTCTGCTGACATGAAGCCAGATTCTCTGTTACGGGACCTCTCTCCTCTGCCTGGGTGCTGGGCCTAAATTTATGACAATGGACTGTTGCAGTGGTGGCTGACGTGAAGCCTGATTCTCTGCTATGACATGCAGACTGATTCTCTGCTGACATGAAGCCAGATTCTCTGTTACGGGACCTCTCTCCTCTGCCTGTGTGTGTGCTGGGCCTAAATATATGCCAATGGACTGTTGCAGTGGTGGCTGACGTGAAGCCTCATTCTCTGCTATGACATGCAGACTAATTCTCTGCTGACATGAAGACAGATTCTCTGTTACGGGACCTCTCTCCTCTGCCTGGGTGCCGGGGCCTAAATATCTGAGAATGGACTGTTCCAGTGGTGGGTGACGGGAAGCCAGATTCTCTGCTATGGAACCTCTCTCCAATTGATTTTGGTTAATTTTTATTTATTTAATTTTTATTTTAATTCATTTCCCTATCCACATTTGTTTGCAGGGGATTTACCTACATGTTGCTGCCTTTTGCAGCCCTCTAGCTCTTTCCTAGGCTGTTTTACAGCCTTTTTAGTGCCGAAAAGTTCGGGTCCCCATTGACTTCAATGGGGTTCGGGTTCGGGACGAAGTTCGGATCGGGTTCGGATCCCGAACCCGAACATTTCCGGGATGTTCGGCCGAACTTCTCGAACCCGAACATCCAGGTGTTCGCTCAACTCTATTCAGGAGAGATATGGGTCTATAGTTGGCGCATATAGAGGGGTCTTTTCCCTCTTTAGGAATGATCGTGATCACAGCCCTTGTCATATCTGAAGAAAGGGGGAAGTTTGAAAGGGTTTGATTGTATACTTGAATAAGGTAAGGGGCTAAAGTGTTGCAGAAAGCCGAATAGTAGGCTGTTGGGAGTCCATCGGGGCCTGGACACTTGTTTTTTGGGGAGGATTTTAGGGCTAAAATAAAATCTGTGAGGTCGAAAGGTTTTGAGATGTCCAATCTTTGGGAAATGGATAAGGATGGCAAATTAAGAGTATCTAAAAATGATTTAGTGTGAAGAGGTGAGCCTGAAAGGGGGGGGGGGGTAGGTTATAAAGTTCTTTGTAAAAGAGTCTAATTTGTTCAGCAATGGACTCTGGGGAAAAAAGTTGTTGTCTTTGGGGTGATTTGATCGAGGTAACGTACCTAGCATTCTTTCTCTTCTTTAAACGGTTCATCATAAATCTAGAGGCCTTGTTGCCATGGGCATAACATTTTTGTTGGGAAGAGAGGTAGAGTTTGGCCACTTTTTTATTTAATAAAGAGTCAATAGATCAGAAAGTTGTTGGGGATCTATGGAGTGCTTATGAAGATTTTCCAATGTGTGTATATGGTCTAACAGGGAGGAGAAATGTTTGTCTGCCAATTTCTTCAAATGGGAACATTTGCTTATGAAATGACCACGAATGTAAGCTTTGTGGGCATCCCACAAGGTTTGTGAGGAGATTTCAGGGGAATCATTCTCTCTAAAGTAATGTTCTAGAAGGGAGGTGAAGTGGGCTACATGTCTATAATCGCTCAATATGGATTCGTTTAGTCTCCAATTAGAGGGCTTACCAGAGCCAGGTTGAAGATGGAAGGAGCAGAAAACTGGAGCGTGGTCGGATATGGTGATGCTTCCAATCTGAGGATTTGAGAATAGGTGCAGGGAGTCTTTTGAGACAAAGATGTAATCAATCCTACTATACGATTGACCTGGAGCAGAATAGAAAGTGTAGTCAATAGTGGAAGGATTCAAACATCTCCAAACATCTAACAAACCTAGTAGATGTATTTTTTTTTCAGTTTTTTGAGGAGCTTGACTGAAACAGAGGATTTTTTCGAAGAAGTATCTGAGGGAGGATGTAAAGCTATGTTAAAATCACCAGCTAAGATGACTACAACTTCTCTGGTATCGGCAATTAAGGAGAGAACTTCCAGGAGCCAAGGGACCTGATTATAAATAGCATAAATATTCACCAACGTAAACATTTTGTGACCTATGAGCCCCTTTAATATGAGATATCTTCCCTCAGTATCAGCAGTATGGGAAGAGTATTGGAATGGGACGTTCTTTTTGAAGCCAATGCTGACTCCTCTAGAGGCCGCCCCATCAGAACCACTGTGAAACCAAACAGGGAATCTAGAGTGTGAGAGGTCTGGAAATTTCCCTTGTTTGTAGTGAGTTTCTTGAAGGAAAATAATACAGAGTGTAAACAGAAAATAACAACTAAAACAGGGTCGCAGAGAGGCAACCAACCTAAGTAACATTTGAGGAAGATAATAAGTAATTAGGTATTCAATTACTGGAATACAAGGGGGGAGAGAGGTAAAAACCTCATATATGATGACCTACAGAGGGATAGCAGTAAGGACAAATACTGAGACCAATATGCATTAAAGAGGGAAGAGAGGGAGAGGGAGGGAAAAAAGGAAGAAGTGGGGAGGAGAAGGAGGGGGGGGGGATAAGGAGACAAAGGAGGGAGGAAGAGGAGAGGAGAAAAGGCATTTTAGATAACAGCAGAGAATATTAAGCGATTATTTAATAATCCATATTATTGGAAAGACCATGCAATCCTTTTGGGAGTCAGGAGGCTGCTTCTTCTCTTTGCCCTTTGTTGTTTCGGGGTGCTGGCTTTCTCCCAAAGTGTCATCTTCGGGAGGTCAGGGTGAGCTGCAATATCTGAAACGGAGTCCCAGCAGGCGATATCCAGAAAGGGGGTGTCCGTAGAAGAGAAGAAATCTTGGAGATCATCGTAAGAGGAGATCCTGAAGAATTTATCTGAGTAGTTGAAGGAGATCCCGAAGAGGAAAGTCCATCTGTATGGGATACGTTTATCCCGGAGGAGGTCAGTGAGCGGCTTAAGAAATTTACGTTTCTGCAAGGTGACCAGAGCTAAGTCTTGGTAGATAGATACCGAGTTATTATCGAAAGTAATATTATTCGAAGCTCTTGCCGCAGCGAGAATTTTTTCTTTGTCCCCAAAGTTTAGAAGTCGACAAATGATGTCTCTGGGGGGCTCATTACTTTTCGGCTTAGGCCTTAGCGCTCGATGAGCTCTTTCGATAATCATGTGTGAGAGATCATCGCTTCCGAGAATCGAGGATGCTATAGATTTGATCGCAGGTATGCTATCCTCGTTCGTCACTGTCTCAGGGATTCCTCTGAATCGTAGATTATTTCTACGGCTATGATTTTCTTGGTCCTCCAGGCTTACATACAGGGAGTTAATGTGGTTTTGGCACACAGAAAGGGAATGCGCCATTGCTGCACTATGCTCCAGCATAGCCGCCTGTGTAGATTCCAGTGATTCGACTCTCCGGCCCACATGTAGAATCTCCTGAGTCAGGCCAGCCAACTCTTGTTTAAGAGGTAAGAGGGCTTCAGCTAAGGCTTGTTTTATGAATGTCCTAGACACCGGTAGGTCACGGGATGGATTTACCTCTCCGGCCTCACTTTCACCTTCTGACTGACCTTCTTCTCCGCCGTCTGGAGCGCGGTCATTCGTTGGCGCCATCTTGGAGACTTTAGCTTTAGAGCCTGTAGCCTGTTTTTTAAGGAATTTAGCCATTCCCGAGTTTGGGTTCATGGCCTTAGGGATGGCTCCTGGATCGGGGGTCTCTGCCCACCAATTTTGACCATGATTCGGGTCTCTGGAGCTTAAGTTAGCTTAAATCCCGGCAGGTCTGTGTACAGAGCTTAGTGGGACACAGCCATTCACCCCCGGCTCTAGCTCCACCCCCGACAAAAAGTCCTTCTATAGACTATTGTGTGTGGCAGCAATATCTTTTGAAAAAATTTATCTGTGACATCCAGTGTACTTTTTCAATAGACGGTGTCTGCTTCTGACAGTGACATAACCAGTGCCACATCTGCAGTGTAACGTGTGCACTGAAAAAATGTATCTGTAACATACAGTGTACTTTTTCTGTAGACGGTGTCTGCTGTGGACAGTGACATTACCAGTGCCACATCTGCAGTGTAACGTGTACGGTTAAAAAATGTATCTGTGATACACAGTGTACTTTTTCAATAGATGGTGTCCGCTTCTGACAGTGACATTACCAGCCCCACATCTGCAGTGTAACTTGTGTGCTTAAAAATGTATCTGTGACATATAGTGTACTTTTTTGCATAGACGTTGCGGACAGTGACATTACCAGTGGTACCTCTCCTGTATAACGTTTCCTAATCCCAAATACCTGGGACATTCCCTGTAATTTTTCATTAGCCACTGGTGACATCATTGATATTATCAGCAGGATATCTCCTTTATGACATTTCCACATCCCAAATACCTTTTTACATTTGTTTGTGCATACAATTCCAAATCCTACGCTACTGTATGTGTGACAGACTCTCAATCATATAAAACATTTAATATGAAGAAGGGGAGCAGTAAGGAACGGGGCAGTGGCCGTGATGCTGATGGTGCACGCAGAGGTTGTGGCCCTGGGTGCGGTGAAACTGTGCCTGCTGCAAGAGCACAAGAATAACAATCATCCACGATACCTAGCTTCATGTTTCAGGGCGGCGCAGGACACCACTCTTGAAGTCAGACCAGTGCGACCAGGTGGTCGGTTGGATTGCATCAGATAATGCTTCCAGTCGGTTAAGCACCACCCTGTCTTGCAGTCTCAGTAGCCAAGAGTCTGCTCAACCCAATCATCACCCTGATCCTCCTTCCTCCCACTATGGAGAAACTGGGCAAACAAGTGATCCCACACTCGCATATTCCCTGATTACCAAACTCCTGAGCATCTACAATCACAAGAAGATGACGGTGGGAAACGGCAATTTCTGTTTAATGAGGTGGATGATGATGAGACACAGTTGCGAATAACTCAACAGCAATTACTGTCTTAAGAGGTTGATGAATAGGATGAGACACATTTGTCAATCACTAAGGTACTAGTTAGGTCAACAAGTCAGGAGGATAAGCAGAGTGAGGAAGTGGAAGAGGAGGTGGTGGACGATGAAGTCACTGACCCAACCTAGGAAGGTGGAAAGGTGGAGAGCCGAACGAGGACAGCAGTACAGAGGTGGAGGGATCTGCTACACCGCAACAAGCTGGAAGAGGCAGTGTGGTGGCAAAAAGGAGAAGACGGGCCATGCCAAACAGGCCTGTAACTGTTCCCCGGAGCACCCCCTTGCGGAAATCTCCCTTGCCAATGGGTAGGTGTTCCGCAGTCTGGCGCATTTTTGAGGAAAGTAAGGACGACAAAAGAATTGTAATTTGCAGCCTGTGCCATACAAAAATGAGCAGGGGCGTGAACACTAGCAACCTCACCACCACCAGCATGATCCTCCACATCAAAGCACAGTAGTAGGTGGGTCGAATGCCTGTGTCCACAATCTGTGTCTGCGGGTCACACCACTGCCTCCTCTTCCCCTGTGTTTCCTGCTGGCCAATCCCCTGTCAAAGGCGCAGGCCTGGATGCTTCCCGTCCTGCACCTGGATCTTCACAAGCACGATCAGCGACCACATCCACTTCCGTGTCCCAGTGCAGCATCCAATGTCCTTACCCTAGGCATTTAAGTGCAAGCGCAAATACTCAGCCACCCACCCACAGGCCATTTAGGCTTGTGGACACTTAGGCCTTCCGCAGCCTGATGTTAGCGGCTGTCCCGCGTTACGCAGTACCCAGCCTCCACTATTTTTGAAGGCGTGCCATGCCCCCCTTACACCAACATGTGTCCTGTAACATCACATGTGCCCTGACCAACAGAGTTACTGGGAAGGTCAACTTAACCACGGACACATGGACAAGTGCATTCAGCCAGGGATGCTATATTTCCCTGACGGCACACTGGGTGAATGTAGTGGAGGCGAAAAGCCAGTCTTACCCTGGGATGGCACTGGTTCAACCGACGCCAAGGATTGCAGTCCCTATGCCAATCAGGGTTTCCACTAGCACCTACGTTAGTGGCTACAACCCTCACTTCTCCTCCTCCACCTCCTCCTCCACTTCCACCTCAGAATCATCCACATGCAGCACCAGTCAGTCATCATTTGGTAGCTGCCGTAAGCGGCAACAGGCATGCTGAAGCTGACATGCTTAGGGGACAAATAACACACTGCCACAGAGCTGTGGCAGGGGATAAGAGACCAGACTGAACTGTGGCTCTCGCTACTCAACCTAGAACCAGACATGGTTGTGTCTGATAATTGCCGTAACTTGGTGGCGGCTTTGGAGCTCGGAAAGTTCACACACATCCCATGCCTAGCCCAGCTGCAACATGGTAGTCACCTTTCCAGTCAGCTTCTGCTATTTACAAGCGAGGAGTTGGCATGGATGTTGACCTCTGTGAGGTTTTAAGAAACTTTCAGGAATCAACACAGATGTGAGCGGCGATAACGCTATTATCAGTGTAACCATCCCACTTGTGTGTCTACTCAAACGATCGCTGCTCACAATTAAGGACAAAGCTTTGCATGTGGAAGAGGTGGAAATGGTGGAAGACATTACACAGGGTGATAGCCAGACCACCCTTAGTTCGTCTTCTCAGCACGAATTGGGGCAATGAAGAGGAGGAGCAGGAGATGGTTGCTCCGCTACAGAGGGTAGTACTCATGGAAGTTTAATTCCATCTGTTAAGTGGGCAGAAGAGGAGGAAGAGGATGAGGAGATTGAGAGTGATCCTCCTGATGACGACAGCGAAGTCTTGCCTGTTAGTACTCTGGCACACATGGCTGACTTTATGTTAGGCTGCGTTTCCCGCGACCCGCGCCTTATACACTTTTTAGACAACACGGATTACTGGTTGTTCACCCTTCTCGACCACTGCTACAAAGAAAACTTCTCATCGATCATTCCTCTGGTGCAGAGGATGAGCAAAACGGTGCAATAACAACAGATCCTTGTTGAAAAATTGCTCCAAAAATTTCTGACAACGCTGGTGGCAGAGTCCATAGTTCCTTGGCCAACCAAGGAGGGGAGATGAGGGGAACACACAGCCAACAGAGGCAGGGCAACACTCTCGAAAGCCTGGGACAGTTTCATGACACCCCGCCAGCACCCTCACCCTGATGCGCGACCTAGTGTCACAAGGAAGGAAACATTTTGGAAGATGGTGATGGAGTACATAACAAACTGTATCAGCGTCCTCAATGATCCCTCAGTGCCTTACATCTACTGGGTGTCCAAGCTGGACACATGGAACAAACTGGCGCTCTACGACTTGGTGGTGCTCACCTGCCCTGCCACCAGCGTTAATAACAGATAAGCGTATCCGCCTGTCAACTGAAAATGCTGACAGGTTGACTCTTATAAAAATGAACAAGGCCTGGATTGACCATGACTTTTTGACTCCACCAGAGGAAAGCTAATGAACATAAAGGCACTTTAAATGTGTTGTTTATAATGTACTGAATACACTGTATTCTCATGCACCACTTCCACCACAAACAAGGGTATATGGTTGAATCTTCCATTTCTCATCCCCCTCCTCCTCTTCCATCATATCAACATACTTATTTGCTGCATATAATGCCCTCACATATGTTCCCTTCGCATATAACTTTTTAGAGGGTCAGCTCACCAGCAGGTCCTCACCTACAATATTTTTTAGGGTCAGCTCACCAGCAGGCCCTCGCATATTATTTTTTAGAGGGTCAGCTCACCAGCAGGCCTGCACCTAAAATCTTTTACAGTGTTAGCTCACCAGCAGGCCCTCGCATATTATTTTTTAGAGGGTCAGCTCACTAGCAGGCCTTCACCTACAATCTTTCACAGGGTCAGCTAACCTGAAGGCCCTCGCATATAATGTTTTAGAGGGTCAGTTCACCTGCAGGTACTCACCTACAACCTTTTACAGGGTCAGCTCACCATCAGGCCCTCACCTACAACCTTTTACAGGGTCAGCTCACCAGCAGGCCCGCACCTAAAATCTTTTACAGGGTCAGCTCACCAGCAGACCCTTGCATATAATGTTTAACAGGGTCAGCTCACCAGTAGGCCTTCACCTACAATCTTTTACAGTGTCAGCTCACCTGCATGCCCACACTAAAATCTTTTACAGGGTCAGCTCACCATCAGGCCCTCGCATATAATTTTTTACAGGGTCAGATCACCAGCAGGCCTTGACCTACAATCTTTTACAGGGTCAGCTCTCCTGCAGGCCCTGGCATATAATGTTTTACAGGGTCAGCTCACCTACAGGCCATGGCATGGAATTTTTTAGAGGGTCAGCTCAGCAGCAGGCCTTCAACCATAATTTTTTCGATATTCAGCTCAGCAGCAGACCCTCACTCATAATGTTTTAGAGGGTCAGTTCAGCAGCAGGCCCTCGCCCCTAATGTTTTAGATGGTCAGATCAGCAGGCCCTTGCTCCAAATGTTTTAGAGGGTCATCAGAAGGCCATCAATCATAATTTTTAAGGGTGTGTATGATGCTCTCCTTTATGTGTAACAAAGGGTGTATTGGAGTGCCGGGTCCTTGTAATTTTTGGCAGCCCTTTCACTTAGTGCATAGGCTTTATGAGTGTAGGATTCCCACTACCTGAACAATTGTACCACAATGTGAATGAGGCCCTCCTTTATGTGAGATACATGTTGTATCAGAGTGCTTCTTCCTTGTAATTTTGGCAGAACTTGCACTTTATATATAAGTAAATATTCAGGAAAGAAGGTTTCCTAACAATTTTTCCTCCAAAATCGATTGTATCTTTGGTTTTGTGCGTATTATTGGCAGTCTGTAAAAGTGGCGTACTACTCGGACAACATTGTTCCCAGCAGCGACCTGGGAGTCTAAGATGCATCCAGACGTCCTCCCCATGCTTTTTCAGAACCATTTTGGTGGTGTTTACATCAATTTCGGTGATGTTTCCATCAATTTTCTTTCCCTTGAACCAGGCACCCTCCCCTCTTTCTCTTCAGAGCAGGGGTTGCCTGGTTTAATGCTCGGGTTCTCCCATTGACTTCCATTATACTCGGGTGCTCAGTAAAGTACCCGAGCATCCCGATGTGTTCGGCCAGAGCACCCCAGCACTTTGGTGCTCGATCAGCACTAGAAGTAGCTAATAAGTGGAGAAAGAGGCATTTTCTATAATATATTACTGTATATTGGACATTTTCTTATATATTTTTTTTACTATTGTTGCATGCAAAGTTTGTTGAAACTACCTTGACAATTTAAGTTATAGGTTAAAACTGAAAAGAAGATACCATATTTTTCGCTTTATAAGATGCACCCCAGATTTTAGAGGAGGAAAATAACGAAAAATATATTTTTCATCAGATCTCATATCAGATCCTCAGATCAGACTCCTATAAATATCTGGACATCACATCAGACTCCCATATCAGCCCTCCATGTCAGAATCCCATCAACACTCCATGTCAGACACTCAACAGACCTCAAGACAGCCCTTTTCTTTCACACCCCCATCAGACCTCAGATCACCCGTTTTCTTTCAGACCCTATCAGACCTCAGATCAGCCCTTTTCTATAATACCCCCATCAGCCCATTTCTTTCAGACCCCCATCAGACCTCAGATTAGCCATTTTCTTTTAGACCCCCATCAGACTTCAGATCAGCCCTTTTCTTTTAGACCCCCATCAGACCTCAGATCAGCCCTTTTCTTTTAGACCACCATCAGACAGATCAGCCCTTTTCTTTTAGACCCCCATCAGACTTCAGATCAGCCCTTTTCTTTCAGACCCCCATCAGACTAAAATAAAAAACTTATCTTACCTCTCATGCACCGCGGCTCCGCTTCGAGTCCGGCGTCGGGCTCCCCTTTCTTCTCTGGCCCTTTTCTTAACTTCATGCAGAGTCAGGCCATAGTGTGCGCACTACGTCCTGACGCTGTACGAGGTCAGGACAGTGGAGAGTGGGCCCTAGCAAGGAAACCATGGAGGGCGAGTATCGGAAGCACTTGCAGCGCTACTTCCCCACTCCCGTCACCTAATGCATACTAGTGAGTGCTTCTATAATGAAAGCGCTCACTAGTATTCACTTTATAAAACACATGGCCATTATCCCCCTTACTTTGAGGGAATAAAAGTGCATCTTATAAAGCAAAAAATACAGTAACTTGTAGTCACTGAATGAATATAGGCACATTAAGCCACTTTAGCCCATGGAAAAGCTTGACAGGGACTGCTTATACAAACCATGCCAGCATGGATTCGGATCACTAGGCCATTAGCTCTACTACAACCAGTAAGACCCTTCTTCATTCAATATCCTCTGCATGCTGGGAGAACTAATGTAGCACCATTTGCATGAATAAACAGAGGTAGATATTTTTTTTGTTTCACCTGTTTATGCATGGTTTTGATGAGAATAATTTTAAGGTTTTGTGGATTTTTTTTAATATTTTGTTACAGATGCAGCCACGCTAAACTTGATAGAAACATAACTAGATTTCCAATGGATTTCCATGGCTTTTGTCATGATATATTAAAAAAAAAAACACTGTGACTCTGATAACAAATGGCAATTTTAGCTTGGCTACATCTGTATGTTTTATTATGAAATATACAGATCACCCATTTGCACAGTAGATTGTCTAGCCTATTAGGAGGGCTTTAATGGACCCTCTCCTTCTGTACAGTAAAAGTAAATGGAAAAACACTTTTAATTTATGTGAAATGCCCTTTCATTATCATACATTTATTCTACTAGTGCTTTTTTCTGTGTCTTCAGAAAAATGTAGAATGTACAGTCGTGGCCAAAAATTTTGAGAATTACATAAATATTGGAAATTGGAAAAGTTGCTGCTTAATTTTTATAATAGCAATTTGTATATACTCCAGAATGTTATGAAGAGTGATCAGATGAATTGCATAGTCCTCTTTTGACATGAAAATTAACTTGATCCCCAAAAAAACTTTCCACTGCATTTCATTGCTGTCACTAAAGGACCTGCTGAGATGATTTCATTAATTGTCTTGTTAACTCAGGTGAGAATGTTGACGAGCATAAGGCTGGAGATCATTATGTCAGGCTGATTGGGTTAAAATGGCATACTTGACCTGTTAAAAGGAGGGTGATGCTTGAAATCATTGTTCTTCCATTGTTAACCATGGTGACCTGCAAAGAAACGCGTGCAGCCATCATTGCGTTGCATAAAAATGGATTCACAGGCAAGGATATTGTGGCTACTAAGATTGCACCTCAATCAACAATTTATAGGATCATCAAGAACTTCAAGGAAAGAGGTTCAATTCTTGTTAAGAAGGCTTCAGGGCATCCAAGAAAGTCCAGCAAGCGCCAGGATCGTCTCCTAAAGAGGATTCACCTGCGGGATCGGAGTGCCACCAGTGCAGAGCTTGCTCAGGAATGGAAGCAGGCAGGTGTGAGCGCATCTGCATGCACAGTGAGGCAAAGACTTTTGAAAGATGGCCTGGTGTCAAGAAGGGCAGCAAAGAAGACACTTCTCTCAAAAAAAAAACACATCAGGGACAGATTGATCTTCTGCAGAAAATATGGTGAATAGACTGCTGAGGACTGGGGCAAAGTGATATTCTCCGATGAAGCCTCTTTCCAATTGTTTGGAGCATCAGGAATAAGGCTTGTCCGGAGAAGAAAAGGTGAGCGCCACCATCAGTCCTGTGTCATGCCAACAGTAAAGCATCCTGAGACCATTCATGTGTGAGGTTGCTTCTCATCCAAGGGAGTGGGCTTACTCACAATTTTGCCCAAAAACACAGCCATGAATAAAGAATGGTACCAAAACACCCTCCAACAGCAACTTCTTCCAACAATCCAACAACAGTTTGGTGAAGAACAATGCATTTTCCAGCACGATGGAGCACCATGCCATAAGGCAAAAGTGATAACTAAGTGGCTCGGGGACCAAAACGTTGATAATTTGGGTTCATGGCCTGGAAACTCCCCAGATCTTAATCCCATTGAGAACTTGTGGTCAATCCTCAAGAGGCGGGTGGACAAACAAAAACCCACTAATTCTGACAAACTCCAAGAAGTGATTATGAAAGAATGGGTTGCTATCAGTCAGGAATTGGCCCAAATGTTTATTTGAGAGCATGCCCAGTCAAATTGCAGAGGTCCTGAAAAAGAAGGGCCAACACTGCAAATACTGACTCTTTGTCATGTAATTGTCGATAAAAGCCTTTGAAACGTATGAAGTGCGTGTAATTATATTTCACTACATCACAGAAACAACTGAAACAAAGATCTAAAAGCAGTTTAGCAGCAAACTTTGTGAAAACTTTTGGCCATGACTGTATATGCATATACGTTTATGCAAGATGATAGATAGATAGATACGGTAGATAGATAGATCGATAGATAGATAGATAGATAGATATTCTACTGTTTCTAGCTATTATTGTACATGCATACAAAATCTACCACCTGGAGAAGTAATTTTTGTTTCAACTCAGTGGTTGATCTAAATTGACCTTTAAAGTTTTCCGAATATTATTTTTCGTTAACAATTGTATTAATTCCAGCAATGGCATGAACAGAACTGGCATGAAATTAGATTATTTCCGTTGTCCATTTCTTTCATGACATTATTTGGAAAATAACGTCTTTTAAATGCATCATGTTGTCCTACCTTCTGCCACTAAATGTTTGCTTCAAATGATTACTCTTTAGTATGTTATGCTTCAGGAAACATCTTCTTTATGTTAGAATGCCAAGCCTTGAGGCTTCTTCATGATGTGCATAAAAGTTATCATTGCCAGTATAGCCATCTGTCTAGATAAGAATTGTGAAGAAAACACATTGACTAATTCCAGATAGAATGAGATTTAATGTCTAATTATTTCACTGATTGAAAGATTATTCTTGCACAAGATAACCATGAGATATGGTATTTTGTAATACTTTAAAGGTGCGCTCTCATCAGCCTTATGGAGTATCACTAGTAGTGGAGATTGCAATTACATACAGTGAAAATCATTGGATTTGATTATGTATTGTGTGGAGTTTCTGCATATAGGATTTTAGTAGTTCTTTCCCTCTTCTACTAATATCCCATGATTACAGTTTATTCTGTTGCAGAACTTTCTGTAACAAGACTTATCCATATCTACATTTTTGCTGTAAAGTCATTTAACATTGGAGAACACTGTACACTGATACTGTATGTATATATATATATATATATATATATATATATATAAGACCATATTTACTAGAGATGAGGAAACTGATTCTACACTTATCAAATTATTTATGAATTTCCCAAAATAATCTAATTTCCAAGAAACTAAACTTTTGTAATTTGTTCTTCACCAGAGATGAGCAAAGTTTTGAAAAATTTGATTCTGCAGCTTTGCCAAAGTTCAACAAGAAATTTGATTAAATTTTTCAAAAATGAATATAAATCAGGCATACTGAGGCCAATCTGCCTAAAAACAGCATTTGCAAATCCGGCATAAAAACAGATTTCAGTCGAAATTGGATCAAATGGATGTCAATTCAATGACATCCATCCTACAAGTGTAGGTTAAACAAAGCAGAAATGAGAAAAGGCAGGTGGATCCGTCAGACAGAAGGCTGAAAACCAGAGAAACTCTGGTGTGAGCCCACCCTTAGCTCTGACTCTTGATTAACTACACAGTTATGTTCAAGGCAATAAATTGTAGTACAGTCTGTAGTTCAGCAGTCTCCTACGCTCTCCTTCCACTCTCCCTGCACTCTCCCTCTCAAATAATGTACTACACTCTCTGCTCAGCTCACAGGAAAATGACGGCAACCACGCAGGATCAAGGTTTTATAGGGCGCTTCCTAGCTGTGACATCACAGGGGAATGGCTACCTGTGGATTGGCTGGCTGCACGGAATTATGGGTAATCTTGCATTCTCCTTTACACTTAGTTTCACTTTCTAACAAGTGCACTTAGTTTCACTTTCTAACAAGTTTTAGGAAAACTGATTAGTTACCACAAATTGTGAGGAAATTTGGATTCCTGAACCAAAAAAGAACAAATCGTCCATTTTGATATTTTTTTTTTTCCATTACAACATTCTTTGTATGGGAATAATGTTTTTCTATTATAATATTATTGGAGTTTTCTGACATGGCGATGCTCATGATGTTTAATTTTTTTATTGTTTATTTATTTTATTTTTCTTTATTCTATGAAAAAAAGACTGTTTATTCACTTTTTAAAATCATCCTAGGTGACTATGACAAGCATTCATTAGATTACCTCTTGCATTCTGTGTAACAGTGGTTGCAGATCGTGTTCGCCTACTCACCACTGCGGTCCCAGGCTCTGTCATTGCCTGCATCCTGCTGCATTACAGGGCAGGTAGCAGCAGTGATCTGCTTTCAGTGTCTCTCCATGCACTGTTCTGGTCCTAGACTCTGTTCCTGCAGTGGCAGACTGTGCAGGGACACACCGCCAACTGGTAATACCCATCTGTGCCTTCACTGCAAGCGGCTGGAAATTAATTTCTAAACTTCTACTAGAAATAAAAAAGGAATGGCATAACATAGGGAGTCATTTATTAAACAGAAATATGCTTAACTAAGAGCATCTGTAACACGCCAGAGTGGTGTTATTACTCCTGCACCCTGCTACTGTCTTTATTGGTCTAACAAAATGTCACATATATATTTATTTCCAGGTCCCTCAACACTTTGCATTTATAATAATGTTATGCAACTGTTCATGTCATGTCCCTGGTTCATCAGCAGGTCGCAGCAAACACGGCAGAGCTATAGTTAGATAGAATGGAACTCACCATTCCATTCTCCCACCATTTGGTCAGAAGTGGGTCGTCCTGCTTGCTACCAGAAGGAGGTGGGGGAGTTCAGGTTTGTGCTGGTTGAGACTCCATGTTGGAGCTGCCAGGATTCTAACCTATTCCTTGGCTGAAGATAAGTCAGACTAAAAAGTGAAGTACAGCATAAGTTGAGTTTGCCTGACAGTTTAATGGTAAAGCCTGCTGGAACCAAGACAAAGCCTGAAAGTGTTTGGATAAATGTTTAGTCAAGTAAAGCTGCCATTGAACTTCATCTCGAACTCAAATTATTTCTTCAAATCCCTCAATTATTCCTCCTATTTGACGCTTCGGAGCCAAAGCCTGGAGTCCAGCCATATCACCTTTCTCCACCCCCGCTACAAAGAGAACTTTTCATCTCTCATTCCTCTGTTGGAGAGGACGAGCAAAACGGTGCAATACCAGAAGATCCTAGTGGAAAAATTGCTCACAAAAAATTTCCATCTGACAACGCTGGCGGTAGAGTCCGTAGTTCCTTAGCCAACCGAGGATGGGAGTCAAGGGGAACACACAGCAGTTGCAACAAAGGCAGGGCAAGACTCTCAAAAGCCTGGGACAGTTTCATGACACCCCGCCAGCACCCTCACCCTGATGTACGGCCTAGTGTCACAAGGAGGGAAACATTTTGGAAATGGTGAAGGAGTACATAGCAGACCGTGTCAGCATCCTCAATGATCCCTCAGTGCCTTATAACTACTGGATGTCCAAGCTGGACACGTGGTACGAACTGGCGCTCTATGCCTTGGAGGTGCTAGCCTGCCCTGCTGACAGCGTTTTGTCCTAATGGGTATTTAGTGCTGCTTGTGGCATTATAACAGATAAGCATATCCGCCTGTCAACTGAAAATGCTGACGGGTTGACTCTTATAAAAAAGAACAAGGCCTGGATTGACCATGACTTCTTGACTTCACCAGAGGAAAGCTGAGGAACATAAAGTCACTTTAAATGTGTTGTTTATAATGTACTGAATAGTGATGGACGAACTTCGGCCGGGACGGTTCGCAAACGCGGTCGCACAAACGTGATTAAATGTTCGCGAACCGTAAGTTCGAGACGGGCCCCATTTACTTTAATGGCAGGTGAAACTGAAAAACCTTCAGCTCATATTTGCAGCCACCAAATACTTAGTAGAAGTGTACAAATAGTCCCACAACATGGACAGTGACATGCTAGAGGGGGATCAACGACAAAAATTCCAACAAATAATATGTATCTTAATCAGGGGACATTTTTATGTGTCTTAAAGGGAAATTCTCTGAAATGTGCCCTGTTGCAGCCTAGAAAATTTATATTTTAGGCCACGGTATTACGGGCCTTAAAAATTTGGCATTTACCTTTCATAAAAGAAATTCTGATTATGTGGCTCAAGGTACATTATGAGGTCAATGGATAAAATTTTTACTGTAGGCTACTGGACTACAGGCCCCAAACATTAGGCATTCACCAGACAGCAAAGATCAAGTGATTATGTGGCCGGAGGTATATTACACGGTCAATGGATATCAATTTTACTGCAGGCCAGTACAAATACAGTTCAAATACATATGTTTAAAAGAACTAAAAAATATAAAATTTGATTAAAAACAAGACTAACAAAATCCCCCCTCTAGAAAAAAAATAATAATAATAATAATATTGTGGTGTGCCAATGGCCACAAATTTTCTAATGGCCTCCAAGTCCACCAGTTTATATGGCAGTAGTTGGCAGGCTAGCAGTTCCAACAAGCCAGCGGTCAGCTGTTGGGCAAGAGGGTTATCCGGCGTCATCATCTTTTTACGCTCGAACATTTGGGCCACAGAAGCCTGCCTTTTGCCAGATGAAAGCGACGACGGCACAGTTAACCACTTAAGGACCACAGGTTTATACCCCCCTAGTGACCAGGCCCTTTTTTACAAATCGGCACTCCACAACTTTAGCAGTTTATTGCTCGGTCATGCAACTTACCACCCAAATTAATTTTACCTCCTTTTCTTCTCACTAATAGAGCTTTCATTTGGTGGTATATCATTGCTGCTGACATTTTTACTTTTTTTGTTATTAATCGAAATTTAACGATTTTTTTGCAAAAAAATGACATTTTTCACTTTCAGTTGTAAAATTTTGCAAAAAAAACGACATCCATATATAAATTTTTCGCTAAATTTATTGTTCTACATGTCTTTGATTAAAAAAAATGTTTGGGTAAAAAAAAAAATGGTTTGGGTAAAAGTTATAGCGTTTACAAACTATGGTACAAAAATGTGAATTTCCGCTTTTTGAAGCAGCTCTGACTTTCTGAGCACCTGTCATGTTTCCTGAGGTTCTACAATGCCCAGACAGTAGAAAACCCCCACAAATGACCCCATTTCGGAAAGTAGACACCCTAAGGTATTCGCTGATGGGCATAGTGAGTTCATGGAACTTTTTATTTTTTGTCACAAGTTAGCGGAAAATGATGATTTTTTTATTTTTTTTTGTTTTCTTACAAAGTCTCATATTCCACTAACTTGTGACAAAAAATAAAAACTTCCATGAACTCACTATGCCCATCACGAAATACCTTGGGGTGTCTTCTTTCCAAAATGGGGTCACTTGTGGGGAAGTTATACTGCCCTGGCATTCTAGGGCCCCTAATGTGTGGTTAGTAGTTTGAAATCAAATTGTGTAAAAAATGGCCTGTGAAATCCGAAAGGTGCTCTTTGGAATGTGTGCCCCTTTGGCCACCTAGGCGGCAAAAAAGTGACACACATCTGGTATCGCCGTACTCAGGAGAAGTTGGGGAATGTGTTTTGGGGTGTCATTTTACATATACCCATGCTAGGTGAGAGAAATATCTTGGCAAAAGACAACTTTTCCCATTTTTTTATACAAAGTTGGCATTTGACCAAGATATTTATCTCACCCAGCATGGGTATATGTAAAATGACACCCCAAAACACATTGCCCAACTTCTCCTGAGTACGGCGATACCAGATGTGTGACACTTTTTTGCAGCCTAGATGCGCAAAGGGGCCCAAATGCCTTTTAGGGGGGCATTTTTAGACATTTGGATCCCAGACTTCTTCTCATGGTTTCGGGCCCCTATAATGCCAGGGCAGTATAAATACCCCACATGTGACCCCATTTTGGAAAGGAGACACCCCAAGGTATTCAATGAGGGGCATGGCGAGTTCATAGAATTTTTTTTTTTTGGGCACAAGTTAGCGGAAATTTATTATTTTTTATTTTTTTCTCAAAGTCTCCCTTTCCGCTAACTTGGGACAAAAATGTAAATCTTTCATAGACTCAATATGCCCCTCATGGAATACCTTGGGGTGTCTTCTTTCCGAAATGGGGTCACATGTGGGGTATTTATACTGCCCTGGCATTTTAGGGGCCCTAAAGAGTGAGAAGAAGTCTGGAATATAAATGTCTAAAAAATGTTACGCATTTGGATTCCGTGAGGGGTATGGTGAGTTCATGTGAGATTTTATTTTTTGACACAAGTTAGTGGAATATGAGACTTTGTAAGAAAAAATAAAAATAAAATATTTCCGCTAACTTGGGCCCAAAAAAATTCTGAATGGAGCCTTACAGGGGGGCGATCAATGACAGGGGGGTGATCAGGGAGTGTATATGGGGTGATCACCCCCCTGTCACTGATCACCCCTCTGCTCATTGATCACCCCTCTGAAAGGCTCCATTCAGACGTCCATATGTTTTTTACGGATCCACGGATACATAGATCGGAACCGCAAAACACATACGGACGTCTGAATGGAGCCTTACAGGGGGGTGATCAATGACAGGGGGGTGATCAGGGAGTGTATATGGGGTGATCACCCCCCTGTCATTGATCACCCCCCCTGTAAGGCTCCATTCAGACGTCCGTATGCATTTTGCGGATCCGATCCATGGATGCGTGGATCCGTAAAACACATATGGGCGTCTGAATGGAGCCTTACAGGGGGGTGATCAATGCCAGGGGGGTGATCAATGACAGGGGGTGATCAGGGAGTGTATATGAGGTGATCACCCCCCTGTCACTGATCACCCCCCTGTAAGGCTCCATTCAGACGTCCGTATGCGTTTTGCGGATCCGATCCATGGATGCGTGGATCCGTAAAACACGTGCAGACGTCTGAATGGAGCCTTACAGGGGGGTGATCATCCCATATAGACTCCCTGATCACCCCCCTGTAAGGCTCCATTCAGATGTCCGTATGCGTTTTACGGATCCGATCCATGGATGCGTGGATCCGTAAAACACATACGGGCGTCTGAATGGAGCCTAACAGGGGGGTGATCAATGACAGGGGGGTGATCAGGAAGTCTATATGCGTGATCACTCCCTTGTCATTGATCACCCCCCTGTAAGGCTCCATTCAGACGTCCGTATGTGTTTTGCAGATCCGATCCATAGATGCGTGGATCCGTAAAACACATACGGACATTTGAATGGAGCCTTACAGGGGGGTGATCAATGCCAGGGGGGTGATCAATGACAGGGGGTGATCAGGGAGTGTATGTGGGGTGATCACCCCCCTGTCACTGATCACCCCCCTGTAAGGCTCCATTCAGACGTCCGTATGCGTTTTGCGGATCCGATCCATGGATGCGTGGATCCGTAAAACACGTGCAGACGTCTGAATGGAGCCTTACAGGGGGGTGATCATCCCATATAGACTCCCTGATCACCCCCCTGTAAGGCTCCATTCAGACGTCCGTATGCGTTTTGCGGATCCGATCCATGGATGCGTGGATCCGTAAAACACGTGCAGACGTCTGAATGGAGCCTTACAGGGGGGTGATCATCCCATATAGACTCCCTGATCACCCCCCTGTAAGGCTCCATTCAGACGTCCGTATGCGTTTTACGGATCCGATCCATGGATGCGTGGATCCGTAAAACACATACGGGCGTCTGAATGGAGCCTGACAGGGGGGTGATCAATGACAGGGGGGTGATCAGGAAGTCTATATGCGTGATCACTCCCTTGTCATTGATCACCCCCCTGTAAGGCTCCATTCAGACGTCCGTATGTGTTTTGCGGATCCGATCCATAGATGCGTGGATCCGTAAAACACATACGGACATTTGAATGGAGCCTTACAGGGGGGTGATCAATGACAGGGGGGTGATCAATGACAGGGGGTGATCAGGGAGTGTATATGGGGTGATCACCCCTCTGTCACTGATCACCCCCCTGTAAGGCTCCATTCAGACGTCTGTATGTGTTTTGCGGATCCGATCCATGTATCCGTGGATCCGTAAAAATCATACGGACGTCTGAATGGAGCCTTACAGGGGGGTGATCAATGACAGGGGGGTGATCAATGACAGGGGGTGATCAGGGAGTGTATATGGGGTGATCACACCCCTGTCACTGATCACCCCCCTGTAAGGCTCCATTCAGACGTCTGTATGTGTTTTGCGGATCCGATCCATGTATCCGTGGATCCGTAAAAATCATACGGACGTCTGAATGGAGCCTTACAGGGGGGTGATCAATGACAGGGGGGTGATCAATGACAGGGGGTGATCAGGAAGTCTATATCGGTGATCACCCCCCAGTCATTGATCACCCCCCTGTAAGGCTCCATTCAGACGTCCGTATGTGTTTTCCGGATCCGATCATGTATCCGTGGATCCGTAAAAATCATACGGACGTCTGAATGGAGCCTTACAGGGGGGTGATCAATGACGGAGGTGATCAGGGAGTCTATATGGGTGATCACTCCTCTGTCATTGATCACCCCCCTGTAAGGCTCCATTCAGACGTCCGCATGTGTTTTGCGGATCCGATCCATGTATCAGTGGATCCGTAAAAATCATACGGACGTCTGAATGGAGCCTTACAGGGGGGTGATCAATGACAGGGGGGTGATCAATGACAGGGAAGTGATCAGGAAGTCTATATGCGTGATCACCCCCTTGTCATTGATCACCCCCCTTTAAGGCTCCATTCAGATGTCCGTATGCGTTTTGCGGATCTGATCCATGTATCCGTGGATCCGTAAAAATCATACGGACCTCTGAATGGAGCCTTACAGGGGGGTGATCAATGACAGGGGGGTGATCAATGACAGGGGGGTGATCAGGGAGTCTATATGGGCTGATCAGTGGTTCATAAAGGGTTAATAAGTGACAGGGGGGGTGTAGTGTAGTGTAGTGGTGTTTGGTGCTTCTTTACTGAGCTGCCTGTGTCCTCTGGTGGTCGATCCAAACAAAAGGGACCACCAGAGGACCAGGTAGCAGGTATATTAGACGCTGTTATCAAAACAGCGTCTAATATACCTGTTAGGGGTTAAAAAAATCACATCTCCAGCCTGCCAGCGAGCGATCGCCGCTGGCAGGCTGGAGATCCACTCGCTTACCTTCCGTTCCTGTGAGCGCGCGCGCCTGTGTGCGCGCGTTCACAGGAAATCTCGGCTCACGCGAGATGACGCCTATTGGCGTTAGCGTAGCCTGGGAGAGCCGCCGCAATGACGCTTTTCGGCGGCCGCCACCGGCAGCGCGGCGGCCAGTGGTTAAAGGTTGAGTGCAGGATGAATGGGAGGAGAGAGGAGAAGGAGAAGAGGCAGGACATGGAGCGCTGGTAGTGTGGTTTTGTGGATTCTGATGGTGTTGCTCCCAAAGGGCTTGGTGATGGGAGGCCAGGTGCCTTCTTAAGGCGGTCGTCCCTAGGTGAGTGTTGGGCTCACAACGACTTATGCGTTGACAGCACAGGCGGCAGATGGCAACACTATTGTCAGCAGTGGACACGTTAAAAAAAGCCCACACTGCAGAGTCATGTGCCGGCATCCTGGAAGCGCCAGATGTGACCGTACATGGTGGATGGCTCATTCCAGATACATTAGCAGTCTGATTTTTGCCTCCTGTGCACTGTAAGTTCTGCCTGATTCTCCTCCTTCTCCTCCCTATCTGCTGCTCCGTCGCTCCCTCTGAACTCCCCTCCTCTTCCTCTCTTGTGGTCACCCACGTGACGTCCATTGACATGTCATCATCGTCACCTTTACAACATCTGACATTAGAGATCTCGAAGTAGGCAGCAACAGCGGGGATCACCCTCCTTGGGCGGATCTGGGTACTGTCGTCAGACTGCTGGGTGGCGACTGTTAATACCTCCTCTTCCTGATCTGATGCCAAGAATGGCTGAGCATCAATAAGTTCTTGGAATGGATGTGAAAATAATTCCTCTAAATCAAGCGGAGGGGATATGGTGGTGGTGGTGGTGTTGTCTTTGGGGGTGCAGACAGCAGAGAGTGAAAAAGGTGCAGATAAAGGGGATGAGGAGGGTGCAGAAGCGGAAGGCTGAATGAGCCACTCAACCAAGTCTGGTGCGTCCTTGGACGTAATCGCACGCACCTTCTGCAACTTCCCACTTAGGTTTCGGCCTGGTGCACCTGCCCGACCCCTACGACCCCTGCGGAATGGCCTGCCTCTTCCTCTGCCTGTCATTTTCAAAATGACCCTTGAAAAAAGTCCCTATAGAAGAGCAGTATTAGGGGACGAAGGTATATCACTCCAATGCCTCAATCAGTTTTTTGGGGAGCAACTGGTATTTCACACCAGTAGAAATTAATTGTTCTAATAGTGTTTCTCACTCTGTGTAGCTGTAGCAACGCAGAAAAACCGCAAATAAATGCTGCACTACCCAAATGTACTATATAGAAAATATATTATTGGTATATAACACCCCTGCTTCAATCAGTTTTTTGGGGGGCAAATGGTATATCACACCAGTAGAAATTATTTGTTCCAATAGTGTTTGGCACTCTGTGTAACTGCAGTATTGCAGCAGAACTGCTGCACTATACATATGCACTATAATATTCTTTCTATGTTAGAAAGTATATTATAAGTATATTACACCCCTCAGTAAGTCACACCTATCGATAGCACACCTATACCAGTCCTTAAAAGGACTTTTGTGGCCCTATTAGCTAGCATTTGGTGTCCCTAACAGTCTGTCCCTGCTCCACACAGCAACCTCTATCTACACTAACAAATGGCGGCCAGATTGGGTTTATTTATAAGGTAAGGGGTATGTCCATATGCTGAAACGTCTCAATTGGCTGTCCTGTACCACCTGATGGATGTGTCATGGGTCAAAGTTTGGCGCTGTGCAAAAAAATATGGCGCGTTTGAATATCGCCATATGTTCGCATGTTCTGTGAATCGCAAACGAGCAAAGTTTGCCACAAAACAACCGCCAGGCGACCCGCAAGTAGAGATGTCGCGAACATAAAATTTTCCGTTCGCGAACAGCGAATGCGAATTTTCACAAATGTTCGCGAACGGGCGAACTGGACAAACCGCCATAGACTTTAATAGGCAGACGAATTTTAAAACCCACAGGGACTCTTTCTGGCCACAATAGTGATGGAAAAGTTGTTTCAAGGGGACTAACACTTGGACTGTGGCATACCGGAGGGGGATCCATGGCAAAACTCCCATGGAAAATTACGTAGTTGACGCAGAGTCGGGTTTTAATCCTTAAAGGGCATAAATACCCTAACATTCCTAAATTGTTTGGAATAACGTGCTTTAAAACATCAGGTATGATGTTGTATCGATCAGGTAGTGTAAGGGTTACGCCCGCTTCACAGTGACAGACCAAACTCTGACAGACCAAACCCCTTTAACGCACCGCAAACAACCGCAAACAGTCCATTTGCACAACCGCAAACTCCCCATTTGCACAAGGTTGGATACCAAGCTAGCCATGTCCCGTTCCTTGTCCTCACTAACGTCATTGAAGGTCTCTTCCTCCACCCAGCCACGTACAACACC
The DNA here is from genome assembly GCF_014858855.1 of Bufo gargarizans. Taxonomy (NCBI): domain Eukaryota; kingdom Metazoa; phylum Chordata; class Amphibia; order Anura; family Bufonidae; genus Bufo; species Bufo gargarizans. Next base: position 396,020,313 of record NC_058083.1, on the reverse strand, counting down.
AAGGGTCCCCGAAAGGTGAAAACAAGCCCCCTGGGACGTCTGCTGTGGTTGGTCGTCCACCTCCTCAAAGCCACCTTCCTCCTCTGACTCCTCTTCTTCAGACTCCTCTCTCTGCGTTGCCGCAGGCCCAGCAATCGACGATGACAAGGCTGCTTCTGGTGGTGATGGTGACCACAACTCTTCCTCTTCATGCTCATCTACAGCCTGATCCAGCACTCTTCGTAGGGTACGCTCCAGAAAAAACGCATATGGGATGAGGTCGATGATGTTGCCTTGGGTTTGACTGACCAGGTTTGTCACCTCTGCAAAAGGACGCGTGAGCCTACAGCCATTGTGCATGAGCGTTCAGTAACGAGGCCAAAAAATACCCAGCTCCGCAGAAGCTGTCCTCTTTTTTTTAAATAAAAAAAAATCTGTTCTTAACAGTTTAATCTCTGTTTTGTCCCCTATCAGGGGCCGGTGTATGGAATAGATTTTAGGAACCGGGAGATGGAAAAAGATGCTTGGTCGGTCCTCCTACTTCCAATTTGGGGCACTGCAAGTGCGCCATGCAATGTAGTGTGCCACCAGATATGAGTGGTGTGTTAAGTAGTACTATTCCTATCCGTTTAATCCCTGTTGCGTCCCCTATCAGGGCAGGGGCCGGTCTATGGAATAGAGTTTAGGAACCGGGAGATGGAAAAAGATGCTTGGTCGGTCCTCCTACTTCCAATTTGGGGTACTGCGCGTGCGCCATGCAATGTACTGTGCCACCAGATATGAGTGGTGTGTTAAGTAATACTATTCCTATCAGTTTAATCTCTGTTACGTCCCCTATCAGAGAACGTGTATGGAATAGATTTTAGGAACCAGGAGATGGAAAAAGATGCTTGGTCGATCCTCCTACTTCCAATTTGGGGCACTGCGAGTGCGCCATGCAATGTACTGTGCCACCAGATGTGAGCAGTGTGTTAAGGCTACTTTCACACTAGCGTTCGTCGGTCCGCTCGTGAGCTCCGTTTGAAGGAGCTCACGAGCGGACCCGAACGCCTCCGTCCAGCCCTGATGCAGTCTGAATGGAGCGGATCCGCTCAGACTGCATCAGTCTGGCGGCGTTCAGCCTCCGCTCCGCTCGCCTCCGCACGGCCAGGCGGACAGCTGAACGCTGCTTGCAGCGTTCAGCTGTCCGCCTGGCCGTGCGGAGGCGTGCGGATCCGTCCAGACTTACAATGTAAGTCAATGGGAATGGATCCGCTTGAAGATGACACCATATGGCTCAATCTTCAAGCGGATCCGTCCCCCATTGACTTTACATTGAAAGTCTGAACGGATCCGCTCAGGCATCTTGCACACTTAGAAATTTTTCTAAGTTATTAATGCAGACGGATCCGTACTGAACGGAGCCTCCGTCTGCATTAATATGATTGGATCCATTCAGAACGGATCCGATCAAACGCTAGTGTGAAAGTAGCCTTAGTAGTACTATTCCTATCAGTTTAATCCCTGTTGAGTCCCCTATCAGGGCAGGGGCCGGTCTATGGAATAGAATTTAGGAACCGGGAGATGGAAAAAGATGCTTGGTCGGTCCTCCTATTTCCAATTTGGGGTACTGCGCATGTGCCATGCAATGTACTGTGCCACCAGATATGAGTGGTGTGTTAAGTAATAGTATTCCTATCAGTTTAATCCCTGTTACGTCCCCTATCAGGGAACGTGTATGGAAAAAGATGCTTGGTCGGTCCTCCTACTTCCAATTTGGGGCACGTCAGAGTGTTTCACAATGGTGACCCAAAATCCCTAAAGTTTTGGGGTGTGTGTAAAAAAAACTTGCGGCCACGGAGTAGGAATTTAGATCAAATCCAGCTACAGGAAGAGACAAGGTGGATTTACCGCCTAAATAGCCTTAGCCTAAATGGGCTCAATGATGGCTTCGCCTATACATCATTTTTGTAAGATGAAGACAGCACACTATATTTTTTTAAATTAATAGAATCCAATGTGAGCAGATACAAACGCTGGTTTATTAAAGTTATATCAGGGTACTTTCACACTAGCGTTTTTCTTTTCCGGCGCTGAGTTCCGTCCTAGAGGCTCAAATCCGGAAAAGAACTGATCAGTTTTATCCTAATGCATTCTGAATGGAGAGTCAGTCCTTCAGGATGCATCAGGATGTCTTCTGTTCAGTCTTTTTGACTGATCAGGCTTTTCAGAAAAACGTAGCATGCAGTATTTTTACCTCCGGCCAAAAAGCCTGAACACTTTGACTGAACGCCTGATCAGGCTTTTTTCCCATTGACTTGCATTAACGCCGGATCCGGCCCCGTGTGCTCAGTCAAAACGGATCCGGCTTTTGCATGTTAAACCCGAAAAATGTGAAAAAAAAGTTAAAGTCCATAAATGGCGGATCCGTTTTTTCCAATGCATTTTTCCATTGTGATCGAAAGCCTGATCAGGATTCAAATGTAATCCGTTTTCACACGTTTTTCTGGATCCGGCGGGCAGTTCCGGTGTCGGAATTGAACGCCGGATTAAAACAACGCTAGTGTGAAAGTAGCCTCACTTTGATTTTGGCTATTAAATTCATACATATATTTTTTCTTCTGTGGCGAGTAGTAAACAGAGACGGATATGGGAATTCCCAGATGGGGCCAACATCTCCTCTTTTTAATGATTTGACAGTAGCTACTAGCTATAAAGTCAAAAAAATACATAATATATGGTGGTGACTTTGAAGTGACAAGTGCTTGTCAGGATAGCATTATAAATGCAAAAAGTCATATAGTGTAAAAACAGTATATTGAATAACCATCATTATTATACAAGGATTGTGAGAAACTGTATGGCCCTTTGGGTTTCCATCACTGGGTCTGTAAACTAGGTTAATTCACAATATACATGCGTAATAACATAGATACCTGTGGTAGGGTCTCTTTTATCCCTGCTTTATATGCGCAAGTATATATGACTTTGGGGCAATATGAACAGAGTATAGGAGCAGCCGCAGTATCCTCATTAGTTCGGGTTTCATCTAAGTCCCGGCGCATGCGTAGTAGTTATAAGTAGGGGCACTCAGAGGCTAAGTGTGAGCCTCCTATCATCGCTGTTCTTCTGGTGTCTAAGTCCCAGCGCATGCACACTATGGAGATAGAAGCAGTCAAGTAAACACTGTGTTTCTTCTGTGCTTTTGTCTAAGTGCCGGCGCATGCGTAGAACATCCGAAGGTACAAGCCAGGGACAAGTGTTGGCGGCGATCAGTACTGCGCAGCGGGCTGTTTTCACCTAAGTCCCGACGCATGCGCACTACGATACTTAGGACTCGCATGAAGGGTAAGTGTGTGCGGCTGTTCCCACTGCGCATCGGGTCATCCTGGACCCTCCCCATAAGTGACGCCACATACCTGTCATTGCAACAATCGCAGCAATGATAGGTTAAAAGTAACTAGCTCAATCCAAACCTTTTTTGGATTGGTGCTTCTCCCCACAGGAAGTGAGAGATGAGAGGATAAATTCCTCCACCAGCGTTAGTTATTCAAGTCTGCCCGATACCCCTGATGAAGCCAGAATAGCTGGTGAAACATGTTGGGGGGCGGAATTTAGGTTTTTAATCTGCTGACCGAATTGAGCCTTTGCAGTGATCTGTGTGCCTGATACATCAACACACGTTTCCATTAGGCTTGTTCAATCTTGGTGTCTATACAACAGACACAAGGGCCAAGTAGATATCAGGCACAGTTTGAACCTGTTTACACAGCTGGGATGCTGGTGTATGGCTGAGCGGTGTTAGTGCACTCCCGCACACCCATACACTTTAGTGACCCCTAATACACAGCAAGTCTCAAGGGGTACAGTGTTTTTAAACCTATAGGAAGCTCACAATATATTAGTTCACCCATTTTTTTACATGAAGAAGTAAAAGTTATGTTTTATTAGTCTGGGACAAGAGTGGTTAGCAGCCGTACAGGCAGTAGTGTTTAAGTATTTATAGGGCTGTGACATCACAGGAGCTGGCTGGCTGCTGATTGACTGCATGCATAGCATTATGGGTGATTCCTCATTCCCAGAGTTCCTTGCTCCATGTCCTAACACGTGCAGCAGCCATTTTAGGAAAAAATGTGATTCGTTACCACGAAGCGTGAGGAAATTCTGATTCGGTGCAAATTGAATTTTTCCTAAAATTCGTATAAAATTCCACCTCGTCAACTTCGATTCTTCGATTCACCCATCTCTAATTTTTATTTGAGTGGGTTTATATTAAAAAATAAGCTAAATGTAAAGAAAGGGGAAAATAGTCTGTTTTTACATTTTTTAAATGTCTTTGTACATAGCAAAATATGAAACTAAATATATTTTTAATATGTCCCCTTTGCATAGCAGTTGTTCTGATAAATGGGATACATGGTTATGTTCACTGGAGCAGGGTATAAAAGCTGCAGTGAGACGTGTTGTGGCATTTTTTTACTTTAGTTTTTATATATTATTATATATATTTTTTTTATAATGGTGCCTTGCAGTGCTAGGGACTCATTCAAATCAAGGACAACATCTTCATGAAATCTGTATGTTTTCCCCTTGTTTGCGTGGGTTTCTTTCAGGCACTCCAGTGTTCTCCCACACTCCAAAGACATAGCAGATTTAGATTGTGAGCACATTGGGAACAGCAAATTATATTAATGTCTGTAAAGCACTGTGGACTATATCAGCCATATGTGCAGTGACCAGGCCTCAGAGGCTTAAATGAGTGTGGGAGGCTGGATGAGAGTAGTAGTTGTGGTACTCACAGTTCTGATGCACCCTTGACTGCCGTGCAGTGATAAGGAAGGGTGTGCTTTTCTTCCCTTTGGGACACATTCTCTGATCCTCCTGCTTGATGGCAATTGAGGTACCCCTGGTATTGCACGTTTTGAGGTGACGTGTTAGTGTTGCCGATTTCAGTCTAACACTTCAGCAGTTTAGTATGGCTGAAAAGCTGATCAGGCTTTTACTGGGAGAAGCCAAAGTGCTGGGTGTGTGGCTACTCCCCACGTTCCAGGCTGGGTCTTGGCAGGTTTAAAAGCAGTCAGCACTGTCAGGTGGTGTGTATTACCTCCCTCTGACAGTTGAGCCTGGTGAGAACTGACACCCAGGATATCAGGTGAACGTTATTTTGTTTTTTCTGTGTGTGAACAAGCACTAAGCCTGGAAAAGAGACTGTTGTGTTATGAGTGTGAATAAACACTGAAGGCTGATGTAAAACCTGGTCCATTGCCTCTATACTGCCTCCACTAACCTGCCTACCAGAGTGAATCCCCACATTTGGTGGGTTGGAGCGGGCATACGCAGTGAGGCTGGCCTGAAGAAGGAATTTTTTTTGTTTTTTCCCCAGGCACGGGTCCTATATCAAGCCCGCAAGGTTACGACCCGTGTCCCCTGACAAAATGGAGGCGGTCGTGAAAGCCCTCATGGAGGCTAACTTGCAGCAGCGGGAGGCTAACAAGCAGCAGCAGGAAACCAACCAGCTGCTATTACAGCATGTGATGGTGTTACAAGAGGCAGGAGCGTCCCAGAACGTCCATGATGCCCGGAGAGCTGTCCATGCGGCGATCCCTAAGATGACCCCCTCGGACGACATCGAGACCTATCTGGCGGTATTCGAAAAGGTGGCCGTGAGGGAGAAGTTACCCTGAGACTAATGGGCTGATGTCATTGCTCCTTTCCTGGCGTCTGGACCCCAGCAGGTGCTTTCGGTGAGATTCTAGCAAGACTGGGGATGAATTTATTGGTCCGGGCCCAGCGGGAGCATCAGTGGGAATTTAACCCGGCTAAACCTACCAGACCCGCAGTATTATGATCTGCTACTCCAGTTGCAAAAATGGCTGCAGCCTGACGTACTGAGTCCCATTGCTATGATGGACCATCTGTTGGCTGATGTGTTCTGAAGGCGATTGCCGTAGCCTCTCCAGCACTGGCTCGGCCAGGTGTCCCCTGGTAATGCCCTAGAGATGGTCGACCTGGTAGAGCACTTTGAGGCCACCAGAAATCTACAGGGGGGTTCTTTTGGGAGGAGGCCAGTTAAACCCCGGAAATCTCCACCCTCGACCAGGCGGCCAGCACCAGCAAAACCCGCTCGGAATATACTCCCTACAGACCCAGCTCCAATGTTCTGTTGGCGGTGTGAAGAACCTGGTCACATAAGGGTGGGAAGCCATGGACACTAACTATGGCTACCACCCCTCAATGTACGCCAGGAGGCTGTGTGCAACCGATACCACTGAGACAATAGTCACCTGTGCCATGTGCAAGTGGGAGATACCCTGGAGGTGGCGCTGCTGGACTCAGAGAGCTTGTTGTCCCTGGTAAGAGCTGCCCTGGTGCGGCCCGCCGAGTATGCTGGCTGAAAAGTCGGCATTGTGTGCATCCATGGAGACTTAAAGGACTATCCTGGTGTATCTATCCACGGTGAACTAATAATTTGGAGAGACTTCCCCGGTTTCCCGGGCACTGTGGCCTTAGGCAAGAGTCACCGATAACCATGGGGCAGGAGTAGCCCCAAAAGAATGGCCTTGCTCATGGGGGAAACCGGAACCCTGGGAACCTGAGAACCTGATGCTAAAGGGCCAGCAGTAGCTGTGGCCGCTGCGGTGGAAGAGGGGGAGCCAACCCCACTGAATGTAATGGTGGGAGACGTGGAGGATTTGCCGCCGGGTCCGGATTTGGCAGACCTCGAGGTCTCTGGAGACAATTTTGGTCCAGCATAGCACCAGGACCCGACTGGGAAAACGTGGTAGTAGTTGCGGGTGAGCCGCAACAACCGGGGGCCGAGTCTATGTTCCCGCATTTTTTGGTTTAACAGGAGATGCTGTACCGGGTAAATCAACTACGGGGTGGGCATATTGAACAGTTGGTGGTGCCCAAGGCATATTGCAAGCTCATGTTGGAGTTAGCCCACATGAGCCTGGGCCAGCAGAAAACGCAGGACCGGATTCTTTAATGATTTTACTGGCCCAGTATGTTCAGAGAGGTGGAAGAGTATTGCAAGTCTTGCCCCACCTTCCAGATAACCAGCCCCCAGCCACATTTCCGTAGTCCCCTGGTCCCTCTCCTGAATATTGAGGTTCCATTCAAGTGGATCGCTATGGATCTCATAGGCCCAGTACCGAAGTCTGCTAGAGGGCACCAACACATCTTGGTAGTCCTGGACTATGCCACAGTACCCGGAGGCGGTGCCACTGCGACATACCTCCACCAAAATCATAGCCTTCATTGTCTTCCTCAGCTGGAAGCTTACCCCAGCCGAGACCAGGTAAATTATAGTGGAGACAAAGTGCCTGGCTATCAAGTGGGCACTCGAGTCTTTCCGCTATTATTTGTTAGGGAGAAAGTTTCATCTGGTGACCGACCACTCCTCTCTCAAATGGATGAGCCAGGCCAAGGACAGAAATGCCCGGGTCACCCGGTTGTTTATGTCTTTGCAAAGTGTCAAATTTTCGGTGGAACACAGGGCAGGCCGGTTACTAGGAAACACTGATGCCCTGTCCCGGGTACACTGTTTAACTCCTTAGCGCAGAACGCCGTACATTTACGGCGGGGGATGCATTGCCAGAATGCATTCCGCCGTACATGCACGGTGGGATGATTGGGCGGGCACCGGAGCCCCATTCCCCTGATTTTCTAATAAATAAAAAAACGCACATATTAGGTATTGCCGCGTCCGTAACGAATGGCTCTAAATATATATATATATATATATATATATAAAAAATAAAAACAGTGTAAAAAAAGCCATTTTTGTCAACTTACATAACTAAAAGTGAAACACCAAACGATCAAAAAGGCATATGCCCCCAAAAATAGTACCAATCTAAACATCACCTCATCCTACAAAAAATGAGCTCTACATAGGACAATCGCCAAAAAACTGTAAAAATGATGGCTCTCAGAATATGGAGACACTAAAACATTATATAGTTTTGTTTCTAAAATGATATTATTGTGTAAAACTTACATAAATAAAAAAAGCATATATATTAGGTATCGCCGCATCCGTATTAACCTGCTCAATAAAAAATATCACATGACCTAACCCCTCAGGTAAATACTTAAAAAAAAAAAAAAACTGTGTAAAAAAAAGCCATTTTTTGTCATCTTACATAACAAAAAGTGTAATAGCAAGCAATCAAAAAGTTATACGCACCCCAAAATAGTGCCAATCAAACCGTCATCTCATCCCACAAAAATCGTACCCTACCCAAGATAATCGCCCAAAAACTGAAAAAACTATGGCTCTCAGACTATGGAGACACTAAAACATGTTTTTTTTTGTTTCAAAAATGAAATCATTGTGTAAAACTTACATAAATAAAAAAAAGTATATATATTAGGTATTGCCGCGTCCGTAATAACCTGCTCTATAAAAATATCACATGACCTAACCACTCAGGAGAACACGGTAAAAAATGGAAAATAAAAACAGTGTAAAAAAAGCCATTTTTTGTCACCTTACATCACAAAAAGTGTAATAGCAAGCGATCAAAAAGTCATTTGCACCCCAAAATAATGCCAATCAAACCATCATCTCACCCTGTAAAAATCATACCCTACCCAAGATAATTGCCCTAAAACTGAAAAAACTATGGCTCACAGAATATGGAGACACTAAAACATGATTTTTTTTGTTTCAAAAATGAAATCATTGTGTAAAACTTACATAAATTAAAAAAGTATATATATTTGGCATTGTCGGGTCCGTAATAACCTTCTTTATAAAAATATCACATGACCTTAGATCACAAAAAGTGTAATACCAAGCGATCAAAAAGTCATACACACCCCAAATAGTGCCAATCAAACCGTCATCTCATCTTGCAATAAGATAATCACCCAAAAACTGAAAAAACTATGGCTCTCAGACTATGGAGACACTAAAACATGTTTTTTTTTGTTTCAAAAATGAAATCATTGTGTAAAACTTACATAAATAAAAAAAAGTATATATATTAGGTATTGCCGCGTCCGTAATAACCTGCTCTATAAAAATATCACATGACCTAACCACTCAGGAGAACACGGTAAAAAATGGAAAATAAAAACAGTGTAAAAAAAGCCATTTTTTGTCACCTTACATCACAAAAAGTGTAATAGCAAGCGATCAAAAAGTCATTTGCACCCCAAAATAATGCCAATCAAACCATCATCTCACCCTGTAAAAATCATACCCTACCCAAGATAATTGCCCTAAAACTGAAAAAACTATGGCTCACAGAATATGGAGACACTAAAACATGATTTTTTTTGTTTCAAAAATGAAATCATTGTGTAAAACTTACATAAATTAAAAAAGTATATATATTTGGCATTGTCGGGTCCGTAATAACCTTCTTTATAAAAATATCACATGACCTTAGATCACAAAAAGTGTAATACCAAGCGATCAAAAAGTCATACACACCCCAAATAGTGCCAATCAAACCGTCATCTCATCTTGCAATAAGATAATCACCCAAAAACTGAAAAAAATATGTCTCTCAGACTATGGAGACACTAAAACATGAGGGGGGCTTCAAATGGGACATGGTGTAAAAAAAACAGTCCAGCAAAATCTGCCTTCCAAAGACCGAATGGCATTCCTTTCTTCTGTGACCTGCCGTGTGCCCGTACAGCAGTTTACGACCACATATGGGTTGTTTCTGTAAACTACAGAATCAGAGCCATAAATATTGAGTTTTGTTTGGCTGTTAACCCTTGCTTTGTAACTGGAAAACAAATATTAAAATGGAACATCTGCCCAAAAAGTGAAATTTTGAAATGTTATCTCTATTTTCCATTAATTCTTGTGGAACACCTAAAGGGTTAACAAAGTTTGTAAAACCAGTTTTGAATACCTTGAGGGGTGTAGTTTCTTAGATAGGGTCACTTTTATGGAATTTCTACTTTAGGGATGCATCAGGGGGGGTTCAAATGGGACATGATGCAAATAAACCAGTCCAGCAAAATCTGCCTTCCAAAAAACACACGGCACACCTTTCCCTCTATGCTCTACCGTGTGCCCGTACAGTAGTTTACGGCCACATATGGGGTGTTTATGCAAACTACAGAATCAGGGCAATAAATATAGAGTTTTGTTTTGCTGTTAACCCTTGCTTTGTTACTGGAAAAAATGTATTCAAAGGGAAAATTAGCAAAAAATTTGAAATTCTCAAATTTCATCTCCATTTGCCAATAACTCTTGTGGAACACCTAAAGGGTTAACAAAGTTTGAAAAACCAGTTTTGAATACCTTTTTGGGTGGTTTCTATTATGTAAGCCTCACAAAGTAACTTCAAACCTGAACTGGTCCTTAAAAAGTGGGTTTTTGAACATTTTGAAAAATTTCAAGATTTGCTTCTAAACTTCTAAGCCTTGTAACGTCCCCAAAAAATAAAATGTCATTCCCAAAATGATCCAAACATGAAGTAGACATATATGGAATGTAAAGTAATAACTATTTTTGGCGGTATTATTATGTATTATAGAAGTAGAGAAATTGGACTTGAAAATGTGCTAATTTTTCTAAATTTTTGGTAAATTTGGTATCTTTTTATAAATAAAAATGATTTATTTTTACTCCATTTACCAGTGACATGAAGTACAATATGTGATGAAAAAATAATCTCAGAATGGCCTGGATAAGTCAAAGTGTTTTAAAGTTATTCACACATAAAGTGACACTGGTCAGATTTGCAAAAAATGGCCTGGTCCTTAAGTGAAAATGAGCCCGGTCCTTAAGGGGTTAATGTGTGTCCACTCCCTCAGGGTTGAACAAATGGGGGAGGTATGTAGGAAGGAACAAGGGGCCATCATTGATGGTCGGTACTAGAGTTGAGCGAATACCTGGATGTTCCGGTTCGATGGGTTCACAAAAAAAGTTTGAGTTTGGGACCCGAACTTGACCCCAAACCAAAACCCTATTGAAGTCAATGTAGACCCAAACTTTTGAGCACTAAAATGGCTCTAAAATAAAAAATGCAGATATCTAGATGAAGGGTATTGCAAAAAAATGGGTGTTTTTTTAAAACCAGAAAATAATTGCAGTAGTTCAAGCTTGTATTTCACTGTGACAAATGCAGCAAAGGCCCCAGACGCGGCTATACCTAATATATATATATACTTTTTTTTATTTATGTAAGTTTTACACAATGATTTCATTTTTTAAACAAATAAAATCATGTTTTAGTGTCTCCACAGTCTGAGCGCCATAGTTTTTTCAGTTTATGGGCGATTATCTTGGGTAGGGTACGATTTTTGTGGGATGAGATGACGGTTTAATTGGCACTATTTTGGGGTGCGTATAACTTTTTGATCGCTTGCTATTATACTTTTTATGATGTAAGGTGACAAAAATGGCTTTTTTTACACCTTTTTTTTATTCACCTGAGGGGTTAGGTCATGTGATATTTTTTATAGAGCAGGTTAATACGGACACGGCGATACCTAATATATATGCTTTTTTTATTTATGTAGGTTTTACACAATAATATCATTTTTGAAACAAATAAGTATATAATGTTTTAGTGTCTCCATATTCTGAGAGCCATTGTTTTTACAGTTTTTGGCGATTGTTCTATGTAGAGCTCATTTTTTGCAGGATGAGGTGACGGTTAGATTGGTACTATTTTGGGGGCATATGCCTTTTTGATCGCTTGGTGTTTCAATTTTAGTGATGTAAGTTGACAAAAATTGCTTTTTTTTACACAGTTTTAATTTTTTATGGTGTCTATCGGATGCGGTCGATCATGTGATATATATATATATATATATATAGAATGTGTCGGCAGATGAGAACCATTTGGCCCATCTAGTCTGCCCAATATACTAAGTACTATGGATAGCCCCTGGCCCTTTCTTATATGAAGGATGGCGTTATGCCTATCCCATGCATGCTTAAACTCCTTCACTGTATTTGCAGCTACCACTTCTGCAGGAAGGTTATTCCATGCATCCACTACTCTCTCAGTAAAGTAATACTTCCTGATATTACTTTTAAACTTTTGCCCTTGTAATTTAAAACTATGTCCTCTTGTAGCAGTTTTTCTTCTTTTAAATATTCTCTCCTCTTTTACCTTGTTGATTCCCTTTATGTATTTAAAAGTTTCTATCATATCCCCTCTGTCTCGTCTTTCTTCCAAGCTATACATGTTAAGGTCCTTTAATCTTTCCTGGTAAGTTTTATCCTGCAATCCATGTACCAGTTTAGTAGCTCTTCTCTGAACTCTCTCCAAAGTATCAATATCCTTCTGGAGATATGGTCTCCAGTACTGAGCACAATACTCCAAATGAGGTCTCATTAGTGCTCTGTAGAGCGGCATGAGCACCTCCCTCTTTCTATTAGTAATGCCTCTCCCTATACACCCAAGCATTCTGCTAGCATTTCCTGCTACTCTATGATATTGTCTACCTACCTTTAAGTCTTCTGAAATAATGACCCCTAAATCCCTTTCCTCAGATACTGAGGTTAGGACTGTATCACTGATTTTATATCCTGCTCTTGGGTTTTTACGCCCCAGGTGCATTATTTTGCACTTATCCACATTAAATTTTAGTTGCCAGATTTTCGACCATTCCTCTAGTTTTCCTAAGTTCTTTTCCATTTGGTGTATCCCTCCAGGAACATCAACCCTGTTACAAATCTTTGTGTCATCAGCAAAAAGACACACCTTACCATCGAGGCCCTCTGCAATTTCGCTGATAAAGATATTAAACAATATGGGTCCCAGAACAGATCCCTGAGGTACCCCACTGGTAACAAGACCTTGGTCTGAATATACTCCATTGACTACAACCCTCTGTTGCCTGTCCCTCAGCCACTGCCTAATCCATTCAACAATATGGGAGTCCAAGCCCAAAGACTGCAATTTATTGATAAGCCTTCTGTGTGGGACAGTATCGAAATCCTTACTGAAGTCTAGATAAGCGATGTCTACTGCACCTCCGCCATCTATTGTTTTAGTCACCCAATCAAAAAAATCTATAAGATTAGTTTGACATGATCTCCCTGAAGTAAACCCATGCTGTTTTTCATCTTTCAATCCATGGGATTTTAGATGTTCCACAATCCTCTCCTTAAGTATGGTTTCCATTAATTTCCCCACTATTGATGTCAGGCTTACTGGCCTATAGTTGCCCGATTCCTCCCTACTACCTTTCTTGTGAATCGGCACAACATTAGCAAATTTCCAATCTTCTGGGACGACTCCTGTTGCCAGTAATTGGTTAAATAAATCTGTTAATGGTTTTGCTAGTTCACCGCTGAGCTCTTTTAATAGCTTTGGGTGTATCCCATCAGGCCCCTGTGACTTATTTGTATTGATTTTAGACAGCTAACTTAGAACCTCTTCCTCTGTAAAGACACATGCATCAAAAGATTAATTAGTCTTCTTTCCTAACTGAGGTCCTTTTCTTTCATTTTCCTTCGTAAAGACTAAACCGAAGTATTCATTGAGGCAATCAGCTAGTTCTTTATCTTCTTCCATATACCTTCCTTTTTATTGTTTTTAATTTGTTTTAGTTTCCTTTTTTCATTTATGTATCTGAAGAATGCCTTATCGCCTTTTATCCCTGACTGAGCTAATTTCTCTTCTGCCTGTGCTTTAGAAGCTCTTATAACTTGTTCGGCCTCTCTTTGCCTAATCTTGTAAATTAGCCTGTCATCCTCGTTTTTTTTTTTTTTTTATAATTCCTAAATGCTATCTTTTTGTTTTTAATGATTTTGGCCACTTCTGCTGAGTACCACAGTGGTCTTTTCCTTTTTTCCTTTATATAGAGCCGTTCGTTACGGATGCGGCAATACCTAATATGTGCGTTTTTTTATTTATTAGAAAATTAGGGGACTGGGGCTCCGGTGCCCGCCCGATCATCCCACCGTGCATGTACGGCGGAATGCATTCTGCTAATGCATCCCCCGCCGTACATGTACGGCGTTCTGCGCTAAGGGGTTAAACAGTGTACCCGGGACAGGGCATCAGCGTTTCCTAGTAACCGGCCTGCCCTGTGTTCCACCGAAAATAAGAAATTTTGCAAAGACAGAAACAACCGGGTGACCCGGGCATTTCTGTCCTTGGCCTGGCTCATCCATTTGAGAGAGGAGTGATCGGTCACCAGATGAAACTTTATCCTCAACAAATAATAGCGGAGAAGACTCGAGTGCCCACTTGATAGCCAGGTACTCTCTCTCCACTATACTTTACCTGGTCTCGGCTGGGGTAAGTTTCCAGCTGAGGAAGACAATGGGATGCTCCTCCCCGTTTACTTCCTGGTACAGTACAGCACTGAGGCCTACCTCGGAGGCATCAGTCTGTACTATAAACTCCCTTTTGAAGCCGGGCGTTAACAAAACTGGGTACCCACACAGGGCCGACTTCAAAGCAGAGAAAGCCTTTTCCGCCTGCTCATTCCAGTGGACCGTTACTGACTTGCGTCCCTTCAAAAGGCCTGTCAATGGTGCGGCCATTGTAGCAAAGTGGGGGACAAACCTCATATAGTATCCCACCATTCCCAGGAACGACTTTACTTGCCGAGTAATGACAGGTCGGGGGCAATTCCGAATTGCCTCAATTTTGTTCACCTGAGGTTTTATAACTCCACTCCCAATTACATACCCCAGGTACTTGGTCTCTTCTAACCCTATTGTGCACTTTTTTAGGTTAGCGGTCAAGCCAGCCTTCCTAAGGGAGTCCACTACAGCCTGTACCTTAGGAAGGTGACTTTCCCCATCGGTACTGTTAATAACGATAATGTCCTGGTACGCCGAAGCGTACCAGTGATGTGGATGGAGTACAATGTCCATTATCCTTTTGAAACGAGGCGGGAGCACCATGTAGACCAAAGGGCAGGGGCGTTGTTAGGGTCTGAAGAGATCGGGGCATGAGCTCCGTGAAGCCACGCCCCACACTCATCGCCACCGGGGTGGGTCTTCACAGTAGTTATTAGCCACTTTCAGCAGTCCCCCTTTCAGTGAACAGGGGGACTGCTGAAAGGGGTTAATTACTTACAGGCCTATCCATCTGGGCAACCCCACAGATTATCCTAACCTATGGTCAGCCTAATTTTAAATTAAGCAAACCCCCCAACTATAAACTAATCACAGATTGTGCTGCTGGGATGCAACAAGTGAAGGAAGTTGGAACCCATCAACCCCCCCTTGTACTTGTTCTGCTACTTGCAGGCTACGCAGGCATGAGTTTAGAACTTCAGTCACTTTGTTCCGCAATTCTGTTCTGCGACACGTGATCCTCCGTGGTGGGTCTCACGGGATCACGCGCCTCAGAATAGAATTGCGGACCAAAGTGACTGAAGTTCTGAACTCATGGGCTGGGGGATGTTCTGTGGGATTGCCCAGACGGCTAGGAATAGCCTAATGAAAATAAATAAATATCCCACCAGCATAAACATTCGGGGCATTGGACAAAACATCCAGGGCTCCAGCCCCGAATGTTTTGACCTAACGACCCCCCTGCCAAAGGGTAATACCTTATAGGTACAGACCCTCTGGTGTGATGAAAGCCGTTTTCTCCTTGGCAGCCTACGTCAAGGGTACCTGCCAGTACCCTTTGGTGAGGTCCAAAGCAGAGAAATACTGGGCTTGGCCTAACTTCTCAATAACCTCATCCACTCGGGGCATGGGATATGCATCAAACTTGGAAACCTCATTAAGTTTGCAGAAGTCATTACAGAATCGTAACGTCCCACCCAGCTTGGGTATTAAGACTGGCCTATTCTCTTTTTAAATCCTCGATGACACCTAGCTGTAACATCAGCTGCATTTCTTCCGAGATGGCTTGTCTTTTAACCGGAGTCTGGCCTGAGCTCAGTGACAATGTCATGTCGGATGATAGAAGTGCATCCAGGGAGGTCCGAAAACACATCCGTGTTCTTGCTGATGAACTCCCTGGCCTCCAGAGTCTGTTTAGAAGAAAGGTTGTCAGCAATCTTTAATGTGGCAACTACTTCCCTCGTATCAGACCATGGGACTGTAAACTCTACCCCCAGAAAACCCGGCCGGGGCTGTTGTCTGTACTGGTCTCCCTATCTTTTCATGGTTTCAGCAAGTTTACATGGTACACCTGATTCGGCTTTCTCCTCCCAGGCTGGAGTACCTTGTAGGTTACCTCCCCAACTTTTTTGAGCACTTCGTAGGGACCCTGCCACCTAGCCAGGAACTTACTGTCTACCGTTAGCACCAGAACCAAAACCCGATCTCCAGTGTTAAAATTCCAAACCCAAGCCTGGCGATTAAAGACTCTACTCTGGGCTCGCTGAGCTGCCTCCATATGTTCCCTAACCAGCAGCAACACTGTCTCCATCCACTCTTGCATACAAATGACATACTCAATCACACTTTTATGTGGTGTGGGTTGTTGTTGCCACGCCTCTTTGGCTATGTCCAACAGACCACGCGGATGTCGGCCATACAGCAGTTTGAAGGGCGAGAACCCAGTAGGGGAACCTCTCGCACTGCGAACATGAGATAGGGCAGTAGAAGATCCCAATCCCTCCCATCTTTAGACACCACCCGCTTTAACATGTTTTTCAAGGTTTGATTAAACCTCTCTACCAGGCCGTTTGTTTGCGGGTAATAGACGGACGTCCATAATTGCATGATCTGTAGTAGTTTACTGAGTTCCCTCATGACTTTTGACATAAAAGGGGTCCCCTGGTCGGTCAGAATCTCTTTAGGTAGGCCCATTCGGGAAAACATCTCCATTAACTCTTTGGCTATGAGGTATGTATCAGTGGCACCGCCTCCGGGTACCATGGCATAGTCCAGGACTACCAAGATGTGTTGGTGCCCTCTAGCAGACTTCGGTACTGGGCCTATCAGATCCATAGCGATCCACTCGAATAGAACCTCAATAATCAGGAGAGGGACCAGGGGACTACGGAAATGTGGCTGGGGGCTGGTTATCTGGCAGGTGGGGCAAGACTTGCAATACTCTTCCACCTCTCTGAACATACTGGGCCAGTAAAATCATTAAAGAATCTGGTCCTGCGTTTTCTTCTGGCCCAGGTTTCCCCAAAAAGCATGTTGGTTAGCTAACTCCAACATGAGCTTGCGATATGCCTTGGGCACCACCAACTGTTCAATATGCCCACCCCGTAGTTGATTTACCCGGTACAGCATCTCCTGTCAAACCACAAAATAGGGGAACATAGACTCGGCCCCCGGTTGTTGCGGCTCACCTGCAACTATTGCCACATTTTCCCAGTCGGGTCCTGGTGCTGGAACAAAATTGTCTGCAGAGATGTTGAGGACTGCCAAATCCGGAGTCGGCGGCAAATCCTCCACGTCTCCCACCATTACATTCAGTGGGGTTGGCTCCCCCTCTTCCACCGCAGCGGCCACAGCTACTGCTGGCCCTTCGGCCTCAGGTTCCCAGGGTTCCAGTTTCCCCCCTGAGCAAGGCCATTCTATTGGGGCTACTCCTGCCCCATGGTTATTGGTGACTCTTATGTACAGTAATGTATCTCTATGCACCAGGTGTATATTATGCAGAAATATGTCACACCTCTAATAAACGTATTTTACCACATGTGGACTGAGTATGTATTAAAATATAACTTTTACTCTGATTTCACTAAAGGCATTGGTGGTTGCAGTGGGACAAGGACAGTTTGACATACAAACGGATTCCAAAAAAGTTGGGACACTATACAAATCGTGAATAAAAACTGAATGCAATGATGTGGAGGTGCCAACTTCTAATATTGTATTCAGAATAGAACATAAATCACAGAACAAAAGTTTAAACTGAGAAAATTTACCATTTTAAGGGAAAAATATGTTGAATCTGAATTTCATGGTGTCAACAAATCCTAAAATAGTTGGGACAAGGCCATTTTCACCACTGTGTGGCATCTCCCCTTCTTCTTACAACACTCAACAGATGTCTGGGGACCGAGGAGACAAGTTTCTCAAGTTTAGAAATAGGAATGCTCTCCCATTCTTGTCTAATACAGGCCTCTAACTGTTCAATCGTCTTGGGCCTTCTTTGTTGCACCTTCCTCTTTATGATGCGCCAAATGTTCTCTATAGGTGAAAGATCTGGACTGCAGACTGGCCATTTCAGTACCCGGATCCTTCTCCTACGCAGCCATGATGTTGTGATTGATGCAGAATGTGGTCTGGCATTATCTTGTTGAAAAATGCAGGGTTTTCCCTGAAAGAGATGACGTCTGGATGGGAGCATATGTTGTTCTAGAACCTGAATATATTTTTCTGCATTGATGGTGCCTTTCCAGACATGCAAGCTGCCCATGCCACACGCACTCTGGGATGCCATGTCATCCGGACCAAAGAGGACAAGGACAACCCAAGTTGTTATCAACGCTCAGTTCAGAAGCCTGCATCTCTGATGGTATGGGGTTGCATACCCCATACCATCAGAGATGCAGGCTTCTGAACTGAGCGTTGATAACAACTTGGGTTGTCCTTGTCCTCTTTGGTCCGGATGACATGGCGTCCCAGATTTCCAAAAAGAACTTTGAATCGTGACTCGTCTGACCACAGAACAGTCTTCCATTTTGCCACACTCCATTTTAAATGATCCCTGGCCCAGTGAAAACGCCTGAGCTTGTGGGTCTTCCTTAGAAATGGCTTCTTCTTTGCACTGTAGAGTTTCAGCTGGCAACGGCGGATGGCACGGTGGATTGTGTTCACTGACAATGGCTTCTGGAAGTATTCCTGAGCCCATTCTGTGATTTCCTTTACAGTAGCATTCCTGTTTTTGGTGCAGTGTCGTTTAAGGGCAAGGAGATCACGGGCATCCAGTATGGTTTTACGGCCTTGACCCTTACGCACAGAGATTGTTCCAGATTCTCTGAATCTTCGGATGATGTTATGCACAGTTGATGATGATAGATGCAAAGTCTTTGCAATTTTTCGCTGGGTAACACCTTTCTGATATTGCTCCACTATCTTTCTGCGCAACATTGTGGGAATTGGTGATCCTCTACCCATCTTGGCTTCTGAGAGACACTGCCACTCTGAGAAGCTCTTTTTATACCCAATCATGTTGCCAATTGACCTAATTAGTGTTAATTGGTCTTCCAGCTCTTCGTTATGCTCAAATTTACTTTTTCCAGCCTCTTATTGCTACTTGTCCCAACTTTTTGGGGATTTGTTCACACCGTAAAAATTTGAATCAATGTATTTTTCCTTTAAAATGATACATTTACTCGGATTAAACGTTTGCTCTGTCATCTACGTTCTATTACAAATAAAATATTGACATTTGCCATCTCCACATCATTGCATTCAGTTTTTATTCACAATTTGTTTAGTGTCCCAACTCTTTTGGAATCTGGTTTGTACATACATATAAACACATATATTACCACCATCCAGAATCGTTTGTAAGAAATGAATAATTATGGGTGGATCTTACCCCGTACGATGGACATACGATTCAACAGATGGTGGGTGGCGTAGTGCTCCTGTGTGGTAATAGGCAATGATGGTCAGAGTGCTTCAGGTTATGTGGTAATCTGGCCAGGATGCTTCAGGCAATATGGCAGTCTGGACACTCCTACAATGTCCTGGTCTAGAGTCCTCCTTATATGGATGATTAGGGGCTATTCTCATAGAGCTGCCTCAGCGACACGGAGCACCCGCCCCGACAGGGGCGACCCCATACGGATCCTGTCCCTAAATGGGGCCTATTGCCTGTAGTTTCCCTCACTGTATAGACCTACATGCCATGTTTTGTTCCAATAACGATGGAACTCATCAGGGGCTTATTGAAGTCAGAAGGTTTCTATAAAAGACAAAGTAAATGTGCCAAAAAACACAATCACTAAATATGCTCAATTTCATATGCATCCAAATAATATTCTCAGGTATGTATTTACAACTTACTGCTTCAGAGAGTTCCTTTCTTTGTAGATACAAAAGCGGTGTGGGCGGTCAGTGGTACACACCCTCCGGGGTATAGGGAAGTGTCCCCAACAATACCCTCGCCTTACCGTACTGCAAGGTGCCAGCAGTGTGGAGACACAGCATACATTGCTGTGTCCTTTTTAAAAATCAGCGCCTCCAGCTGTTTCCGCCTTGCTGCTCCGCCCTCTCCCGGTGGAATGCATGTGGAATGCACGCCGTTTCCATGCGCTCCATTCCACCGGAAGATCGCGTCACATGATCGCCTGGGCTGCCGGAAGTAGTGCCTGAGCGTCACCCGTTACTAAGTAGCTGGATAACGCGCAGGCATTTCACACTGATAGACGTCTCAGATGCCGGACGGTAAATTCATATGATACAATCATTTAGAATATGGATTTATTAGGCAGTTTTTCGTCTATACCAGTGCCTACATGCAATTAATTTGTCATGTAGTACAGATAAAGGGGATATGTAAAGCAACAACAATTACATTCCTACGCCAATAATTCGCTCATCATTATATTTTCCAATATTTTAGGTCTTCATTACTTATGTTAACATTGATATCAGCACCAGATGCCGTGGCAATATTCCCATGCTCCACGTCAGAGCGTGAAAGACAGCCCTCAAAAATTAATGCATACCGGTGGAACAATTAGCACCTATAAGTCAGTGCGCATCATCACTTAACATTCAAATGAAGCATGTATAGCTCTGTTGTACGTTAAGGCCATTGGGATATACCGTCTTAAGGTAGAATATCCATCTCGCCTCACACTGGAGGATTCTTTTGTCCCAATCGCCGCCTCTTAGAGGTGGCTTCACTTTTTCGATGCCCATAAAAGAAAGGCACCTTGGGTCCCCATCGTGCTCAACACTTACATGGCGCGAGACTGTAGTGTCCCTACAATTGTAGATATCATTTATATGCTCGCCGATTCTCCTTCTCAACTCCCTTTTTGTTTTGCCGACATATTCTTTCATACAGGTGCATGTGATTTTATAAATGACCCCTATGGTTTTACAGTTTATCAGGTCTCTGACAACATAAGTTTTCCCTGTGTTGCTGCTTCTGAAGGATTTTCCACACTGCATGTACTTACAGGCTATGCACCCTCCACATCTGTAGTTACCATGAACACCTTTTTCTAGCCAGGTTTTTTGCGCTGGCTTAGGGGAGAAATGACTGTTCACCGTCCAGTCGCGTACACTATTCCCCCTCCTGTTATACTGGGATATTTCTTTATGGTGGCACAGAGGTCAGGGTCCATTCTAAGTAAATGCCAGTGTCTGGTGACGATTTCTCTTACACCTGCAGAAGCTTCATTGAATGTACTGATCAAACGTGTCTCCTGTGTCTCTGTCGGAGACATGTTGTCAGTACTTTTTGTCTTATTGGGAGTGAGAAGGGAACTACGAGTACGGGCTTTAGCAGCCCTATAGGCCGGTGTTAATGTGCCGATAGGGTAACCCCGATCCATGAACCGTTATTTTAGTTGTGCCGCCTGTTTTTGAAATTTTACCTCCTTGGAGCAATTTCTCCTTATTCTTAAGTATTGACCTCAAGGAATCCCCCTCCTGAGGGGGAAAGGGTGACAACTATCCCACCTCAGGAGGGAATTCGTCGAGGTTGGTTTTCGGAAAATTGTTGTTTCAAGACAGCCGTCTTGATTCTTAATGATGAGTATATCTAGGAATGGTAGCTGTTTGTCATCACACTCTGACGTGAAGTGTAGACCAATCTCATTCATATTTAGGCCGGACGCCCATTCAGAAAAAGATTTAGGGCAGCCTTTCCAGATTACCAGCACGTCATCGATATAACGCGCCCATATCTGGACATTCTGGACCTCACAGATGGTCTCGTCACGGAAGACAAGGGTATCCTCCCACCAGCCCAGGAGCAAATTTGCATACGACGGGGCACAGGAACACCCCATCGCGGTGCCCCTGAGCTGGTGGTAGAATCTGCCGTTGAAAAGAAAGTAGTTTTTACATAGTACAAACTCCAGAAGCTGAAGGATCAATTTATTATGTGCCTCAAATTGGCATCCATGTGTGCCCAGGAAATGTGCTACTGCATGTAGGCCCCATTCATGCTGGATGGATGAATATAGGGCTTCCACGTCGATGCTCCTAATATGCACTCATCCTCTAAATGTATCCCCTCCAATTGTTTTAAAAGATCTCCTGTGTCTCTGACATATGAGGGAAGTGATTGCACGAAGGGTGATAGAATTTTATCTATGTAGATTCCCACATTTTGTCTTAGGCTATTTATGCCTGAAACTATTGGCCGGCCTTTAAGTGGGTCATACCCTTTGTGCAATTTTGGCAAACAGTAAAATGTTGCATCTGTGGATGCTGTGGGAAGAGAAAATCATATTCAGTCTGACTGATTAGTTTGTTACTTTTTGCTATGTCTAATATACTCTTGAGTTCCTGCTTGTATTTAATCGTGGGGTCTCCCTTCAAGATCTCATAGCAATCGCGTGAGGCCAGGAGTTTTTCACATATTGTTTTATAGCTATCTGTGTCCATAATGACAGTGTCTCCTCCCTTGTCCAAGGGCTTGATAGTTATATTCTTGTTTTGAGCTAGGCTCTCAAGTGCCTGTGATTAGGCGTGTTGTAGGTGTGTTGACTCAAGTTCACTACTCACCAGATTTAGAAATACATCAATACAATTTGTATCAGTTGTTGGTGCCGTTCTAGTGCTCTTATTTTTTAGTGGAGTGAAAGGCCCTTCCCCAGATAGTGCTTCTGGTGGGGCCGCTAGGCTCTGAAGGAGTCTTACATCTGCCACCATGTTTGTGGGGACCCCTAATTCCAAGCCCTGTTTCCTCTCTACGTTGCGAAAATGCTTGAACCACCATAATTTTCTGACAAACAAATTAATGTTGACTATTGTCCTAAAGAGGTTAAACCTAGGTGTATGTACGAATGAGAGTCCCTTTTCCAAGATACTGTTTTTGGATTCAGTTAGACAATGGGAGGATAAGATTAATTATTTTTGGGCCTGTGTTACAGTCAGCTGTTGTTGGGAGCGGTTTCTTAGGGGGTAGGACAGATTCTGATCTAAAAAACCTTGGGTACTTTTACTATAAGAATTGCCTCTATAATTTCTTCTCCCACACCCCTTCCCTCTGGCCGTATTTTTTCTATTACCTGATTGTTCTCTGTCGGACTCGGATTGGTCCGTTTCCGTTGAGGACAAATCAGTGTCCCTATCTGTTCTCCCTTTCTCGCTCAAGAGTATATAGGCTTTATTTTCTTTAAAGTCTAATAAGTCTCGTGTGAACTGCTTATGCTTTCTCTCCTTTAAATGATATTGGAATTTCTCCAAAGCTGCCTGGAGCTGTTTTTCTTTGATTCCAAAATCAGTTTCCTGTGTAAATGTTTGGGTGATCTCAATCTGTTCCTTCAGCTTCTTCCTGCACTTTCTAGTGTAATACGTTCCTGTTCTACAAGGATTTTCATAAAACACAAGGAACTGGCAGTTGCTTCCTGTTCCCACTTCGTCATTAACGATACATTCCTGCATCTATTAGCTGGTA
Organism: Bufo gargarizans; assembly: GCF_014858855.1. Lineage (NCBI taxonomy): Eukaryota > Metazoa > Chordata > Amphibia > Anura > Bufonidae > Bufo > Bufo gargarizans. The sequence goes on along the minus strand of NC_058083.1, from coordinate 395,996,893 downwards.
GTAATGTGATCCTTAGACCCCTTGGAACAATATTGTGTTCTAGGTAGTGCTCCAAACTCTGGACCTCCCACTAGGACACAATTTGTTCCCTGTACGTTTTTTCTAACTCTCTAAAAGCCGCACTAAACGAGGGGGTATATTTTTTCTGTGAAAACTTTTTTTTCAGAAAAAACCTCCTTGGCCTCTGTCAGCCAGTCGTCTGCGTTGAATCCAGTGCTTGGAAAACCTGCCATATCCATAAATTAATAAACACTAATGTACACTATGCACCAGGTGTATATTATGCAGAGATATGTCACACCTCTAATAAACGTATTTACCACATGTGGAGTATTTATTAAAATATAACTTTTACTCTGATTTCACTAAAAGCATTGGTGGTTGCAGTGGGACAAGGACAGTTTGACATACATACATACATATAAACACATATATTACCACCATCCAGAATCGTTTGTAAGAAATTAATAATTATGGGTGGATCTTACCCCGTCCGATGGACATACGATTCAGCAGATGGTGGGTGGCGTAGTGCTCCTGTGTGGTAATAGGCAATGATGGTCAGAGTGCTTCAGATGATGTAGTAATCTGGCCAGGATGCTTCAGGTAATATGGCAGTCTGGACACTCCTACAATGCCCTGGTCTAGAGCCCTCCCTATATGGATGATTAGGGGCTATTCTCATAGACCTGCCTCAACGACATGGAGCACCCGCCCCGACAGGGGCGATCCCATATGGATCCTGTCCCTAAATGGGGCCTATTCCCTGTAGTTTCCCTCACTGTACAGTATAGCCCTACATGCCATGTTTCGTTCCAATAACGATGGAACTCATCAGGGGTTTAATGAAGTCAGAAGGTTTCTATAAAACACAAAGTAAATGCGCCAAAAACCACAATCATTAAATATGCTCAATTTCATATGCATCCAAATAATATTTTCAGGTATGTATTTGCAACTTACTGCTTCAGCAGAGAGTTCCTTTCTTTGTAGATACAAAAGCGGTGTGGGCGGTCAGTGGTACACGCCCTCCGGGGTATAGGGTAGTGTCCCCAACAATACCCTCGCCTTACTGCACTGCAAGGTGCCAGCAGTGTGGAGACACAGCATACATTGCTGTGTCCCCTTTTAACATAAGTAATGAAGACCTAAAATATTGGAAAATATAATGATGAGCGAATTGTTGGCGTAGGAATGTAATTGTTGTTGCTTTACATATCCCCTTTATCTGTACTACATGACTAATTAATTACATGTAGGCACTGGTATAGACGAAAAACTGCCTAATAAATCCATATTCGAAATGATTGTATCATATGAAGTTACCGTCCGGCATCTGAGACGTCTATCAGCGTGAAATGCCTGCGCGTCATCCGGTTACTTAGTAACGGGTGACGCTCAAGCACTACTTCCGGCAGCACAGGCGATCATGTGACGCGATCTTCCGGTGGAATGGAGCACATGGAAACGGCGTGCGTTCCACATGCATTCCACCGGGAGAGGGCGGAGCAGCAAGGCGGAAACAGCTGGAGGTGCTGATTTTAAAAGGGGACACAGCAATGTATGCTGTGTCTCCACATTGCTGGCACCTTGCAGTACGGTAAGGCGAGGGTATTGTTGGGGACACTTTCCTATACCCCAGAGGGCGTGTACCACTGACCGCCCACACCGCTTTTGTATCTACAAAGAAAGGAACTCTCTGCTGAAGCAGTAGGTTGTAAATACATACCTGAGAATATTATTTGGATGCATATGAAATTGAGCATATTTAGTGATTGTGTTTTTTTGGCGCATTTACTTTGTGTTTTTATAGAAACCTTCTGACTTCATTAATCCCCTGATGAGTTCCATCGTTATTGGAACGAAACATGGCATGTAGGGCTATACAGTGAGGGAAACTACAGGGAATAGGCCCCATTTAGGGACAGGATCCGTATGGGGTCGCCCCTGTCGGGGCGGGTGCTCCGTGTCGTTGAGGCAGGTCTATGAGAAAAGCCCCTAATCATCCTTATAGGGAGGGCTCTAGACCAGGGCATTGTAGGAGTGTCCAGACTGCCATATTACCTGAAGCATCCTGGCCAGATTACCACATCATCTGAAGCACTCTGACCATCATTGCCTATTACCACACAGGAGCACTACGCCACCCACCATCTGTTGAATCGTATGTCCATCGGATGGGGTAAGATCCACCCATAATTATTAATTTCTTACAAACGATTCTGGATAGTGGTAATATATGTGTTTATATGTATGTATGTCAAACTGTCCTTGTCCCACTGCAACCACCAATGCTTTTAGTGAAATCAGAGTAAAAGTTATATTTTAATACATACTCAGTCCACATGTGGTAATATCGGTGACTCTTGCCTAAGGCCACAGTGCCGGGAAACCGGGGAAGTCTCTCCCAATTATTAGTTCATAATGTAACTTTGTGGCAACGGCCACCTTATGAGTCCACGTGGATAGATACACCAGAATGCTGGGATAGTCCTTTAAGTCTCCATGGATGCACACAACGCCGACTCTTCAGCCAGCATACTCGGCGTGCCGCACCAGGGCAGCTCTTACCAGGGACAACAGGCTCCCTGAGTCCAGCAGCGCCACCGCCAGGGTATCTCCCACTTGCACCTGGCACAGGTGACTATTGTCTATTGTCTCAGAGGTATTGGTTGCACACAGCCTCCTGGCATACATTGAGGGGTGGTAGCCATAGTTAGTGTCCATGGCTTCCCTCCGATGAGGACAGTCGGCCCTTATGTGACCAGGCATATGACACCGCCAACAGAACATTGGAGCTGGGTCTGTAGGGAGTATATTCCAAGCGGATTTTGCTAGTGCTGGCCGCCTGGTCGAGGGTAGAGATTTCCGGGGTTTAACTGGCCCCCTCCCAAAAGAACCCCCCTGTAGATTTCTGGTGGCCTCAAAGTGCTCTACCAGTTCGACCATCTCTAGGGCATTACCAGGGGACACCTGGCTGATCCAGTGCTGGAGAGGCTATGGCAATCGCCTCCAGAACACATCAGCCAACAGATGGTCCATCATAGCAATGGGACTCAGTACGTCAGGCTGCAGCCATTTTTGCAACTGGAGTATCAGATCATAACACTGCGGTCTGGCAGGTTTAGCCGGGTTAAATTCCCACTGATGCTCCCGCTGGGCCCGGACCAATACATTCATCCCCAGTCTTGCTAGAATCTCACGAAAGCACCTGCTGGGGTCCAGACACCAGGAAAGGAGCAATGACATCAGCCCATTAGTTTTGGGGTAACTTCTCCCTCACGGCCACCTTTTCGAATACCGCCAGATAGGTCTCGACGTCGTCCGAGGGGGTCATCTTATAGATCGCCGCACGGACAGCTCTCCGGGCATCATGGACGTTCTGGGATGCTCCTGCCTCTTGTAACACCATCACATGCTGTAATAGCAGCTGGTTGGTTTCCTGTTGCTGCTTGTTAGCCTCCCGCTGCTGCAAGTTAGCCTCCATGAGGGCTTTCACGACCGCCTCCATTTTGTCAGGGGACACGGGTCATAACCTTGCAGGCTTGATATAGGACCCGTGCCCGGGAAAAAAAACTAAAAATTTTCGGCCTTCAGGCCAGCCTCACTGCATATGCCTGCTCCAAGCCACCAAATGTGGGGATTCACTCTGGTAGGCAGGTTAGCGGAGGCAGTATAGAGGCAACGGACAAGGTTTTACATCAGCCTTCAGTGTTTATTCACACTCATAACACAACAGTCCCTTTTTCAGGCTTAGTGCTTGTTCACACACAGAAAAAAACAAATATAACGTTCACCTGATATCCTGGGTGTCAGTTCTCACCAGGCTGAATGCTCAGCCTCAGAAAGTTCACTTGCAGGCTGTAAAGCGGCCTGCTCACCTAACATGTGGTCTTCAGACCTCAGCGCAGCGCTCTCCACAGCTCCACTGTCAGAGGGAGGTAATACACACACCTGACAGTGATGACTGCTTTTAAACCTGCCAAGACCCAGCCTGGAACGTGGGGAGTAGCCACCCACCCAGCACTTTGGCTTCTCCCAGTAAAAGCCAGATCAGCTTTTCAGCCATACTATACAGCTGAAGTGTTAGACTGCAATCTGCAACACTAACACTTCACCTCAAAACCTGCAATACCAGGGCTACCTCAATTGCCATCAGGCAGGAGGACCAGAGAGTTTGTCCCAAAGGGAAGAAAAGCACACCCTTCCTTATCACTGCACGGCAGTCAAGGGTGCATCAGAACTGTGAGTACCACAACTACTACTCTCATTCAGCCTCCCACACTCATTTAAGCCTCTGAGGCCTGGTCACTGCACATAGCGCTGATATAGTCCACAGTGCTTTACAGACATTAATATAATTTGCTGTTCCCAATGTGCTCACAATCTAAATTCACTATGTCTTTGGAGTGTGGGAGAACACTGGAGTGCCTGAAAGAAACCCATGCAAACAAGGGGAAAACATACAGATTTCATGAAGATGTTGTCCTTGATTTGAATGAGTCCCTAGCACTGCAAGGCACCATTCCTTAAGTGAAAATGAGCCCGGTCCTTAAGGGGTTAATGTGTGTCCACCCCCTTTAGGGTTGAACAAATGGGGGAGGTAAAAAATTGGGTGTTCTTTTTTAAACCCAGAATATTATTGCAGTATTTCAAGCTTGGATTTCACTGTGACAAATGCAGCAAAGGCCCCAGATGTAGGGTATTGCCAAAAATGGGTGTTTTTTTTTTAAACCCAGAATATTATTGCAGTATTTAAAGCTTGTATTTCACAGTGACAAATGCAGTAAAGGCCCCAGATGTAGGGTATTGCCAAAAATTGCTGTTTTTTTTTAAACCCAGAATATTATTGCAGTATTTCAAGCTTGGATTTCACTGTGACAAATGCAGAAAAGGCCCCAGATGTAGGGTATTGTCAAAAATGGGTGTTTTTTTAAACCCAGAATATTATTGCAGTATTTCAAGCTTGTACTTGACTGTTGGACATATGAACTTGCATAAAATGGCTTCCGATGCCCACCTAACTAACAGACGGATAAAAGTTATTTTTTTGTGTCATTGGGCTCAGGGGCGGGTGAAACAATTGTGCACTGCACACACAAAACAAAATCTCTGTAGATCGCTGAGTTAACCAGCACTTCTTATAAAAGATTATTTCCTATTCTCTCCCTCACAGCAGCAGCATCCTATCCCTAGACTAATAAGAGCAGAGTGAAGTGCAGCGCTACGTGGCTCCAGCTTATATAGAGGCTGGGTCACATGCTTCACTGGCCAATCACAGCCATACCATTAGTAGGCATAGCTGTGATGGCTTCTAAGGGCACACTGTCATGGAACCATGAACCAGACGTACAACAAGAGATAAGTGGAAATAAGAAGGCTTTATTGAAAATCAAGCTGTAAGGCAAAAGTCCAAACGGATGGCTAAACCGAAGCAGGGTCTTGCGAAGCCAGAGGTCAGGAACCAGAAGGGTAGTCAGACGAAGCCTGGATCAGGAACCAGCAGGGTAGTCAGACGAAGCCAGGATCAGGAACCAGCAGGGTAGTCAGACGAAGCCAGGATCAGGAACCAGAAGCAGCAGCAGTCTTAGAAGCATGTGAACACAGGAGGACCAAGCAAGGAACTGAAGCTACAGACCTCCTATATATATGAGCTAGGCATCCAGCTCCTCCCAGTGGGAAGGAGAAGCCGCAGGGTGGGAGGCTACAAGAAACCCAGAAACCAAGATGGCCGCCAGCACATGTCAAACGAAGGAGAACAGCAAGAAGGTAAGACCATGACAGTACCTCCCCCTCAAGGGCCCCTCCTCCGCGGAGTAAAGAACGGTTTCTGAGGGAAGCGTGCGTGGAAGGCTCGGAGCAAGGCAGGAGCATGGACATCTGCGGAGGGAACCCAGGAACGCTCCTCTGGACCATAACCACGCCAATGGACCAAAAACTGCACCCGACCGCGGACCAGGCGTGAGTCCAGGATATTGCTCACCTCATACTCCTCACGATTGCCCACTTGGACCGGACGAGGCCGAGGAACCGAGGAAGTGAAACGATTACACACCAGTGGCTTCAACAGGGAGACATGAAAAACGTTGGAGATCCGCATGCCAGGAGGAAGCGCAAGGGCATAGGCTACCGGGTTTACCCTGCGAAGCACTCGGAAGGGACCAACAAAGCGAGGCGCCAGCTTGGGAGTGGGCACTCGAAGGTTGAGGTTGCGGGTGGACAACCATACGCGGTCTCCGACCTGGTAGGAAGGAGCGGGCGCTCGTCTGCGATCAGCCTGGAGTCTCTGGCGCTGCGCAGAGACCTCAAGGGACCTCTGGATCTGTACCCAAGAAGCACGTAGGACGGAAAGGTGATCCTCCACAGCCGGAATATCCTGGGGAGAGAATACCTCCGGTAACACGGCAGGTTGGAACCCATAATTGGCCATGAAGGGAGACGTCCCAGAGGAAGAGTTCACCGCCGTGTTCCTGGCAAACTCAGCCCAAGGCAGGAGGTCAACCCAATTGTCTTGGTGATCGGAGACATAGCAACGAAGGAATTGCTCCAAGGCCTGATTGGATCGTTCTGCGGCCCCATTGGACTGAGGGTGGTAGGCCGAGGAGAAAGAGAGGTGAATCCCCAACTGGGAGCAAAAGGCGCGCCAGAACCTGGACACAAACTGACTCCCCCGATCCGACACAATCTCCTTGGGCAAACCGTGCAACCGGAAGACCTCCCTGGCAAAAATCGAGGCCAACTCTTGTGCAGAGGGTAACTTCTTGAGAGGAACACAGTGGCACATTTTGGAAAACCGATCCACAATCATGAGAATGACCATATGGCCTCGGGATGCAGGGAGGTCCACAATGAAATCCATCCCCAGGTGTGACCATGGACGCTCCCCGGTGGCTATGGGTTGCAAAAGGCCCAACGGAAGGTGCCAAGGGGACTTACTCTGGGCACAAACGGAGCATGCCGCTACGTATGCGGCGATGTCGGAACGTAGAGAAGGCCACCAGAACAGACGTGAAACAGCCCAGGACAGCTGATTCTTTCCAGGATGCCCCGCGGCCTTGGAGTTATGATAGGTTCGCAACAACCAAGTGCGCAACTCCTCAGGCACAAAACATCTGCCGTTGGGTCTCCCAGAGGGAGCACCAGATTGAGCCGCCAAAATCTGCTCACCCAGGGGAGAGGTCAGGCTGGTGCGAATGGCGGCCAGGATCTGATTCGGAGGTATGACCGAAGTCGGAATCGACTCCTCCCCGGACAGCTCGGAGTACTGCCGTGATAAGGCATCCGCTCTGATGTTCTTGGAACCGGGTAGGTAGGAGACCACGTAATTAAAACGTGACAAGAACAAAGCCCATCTGGCCTGACGTGGTGTCAATCTCTTGGCCTCAGAGAGGTAGGTCAGATTCTTGTGGTCCGTCAGGATGAGAACCGGAACCACCGAGCCCTCGAGCAAGTGCCTCCATTCTTTAAGGGCCTGCACGATGGCCAATAGCTCCCTGTCACCAATCTGATAGTTGCACTCCGCGGAAGACAGTTTCCGGGAGTAAAACCCACAAGGAAGCAGAGGACCCTCTGGTGTTCTACGCTGAGACAGAAGGGCGCCTACTCCCGTCTCAGACGCGTCCACCTCGAGGACAAAAGGCAACCCAGGGTTGGGATGCGACAGAATCGGAGCCGACACAAAGGCGGACTTTAGAGCCTCAAAAGCTCGGATGGCCTCGAGCGGCCAGACCTGGGGATTACTGCCCTTCCTGGTCAGATCCGTGAGAGGCTTGGCTAGCATGGAAAAGTCCCTGATGAACTTCCGATAATAATTGGCGAAACCCAAAAAGCGCTGCAGGGCACGAAGACCACTGGGCTGGGGCCACTGTAAGACAGCCGAAACCTTCTCAGGATCCATGGAGAACCCCTCAGCGGAAATGATGTAACATAAGAAGGTTACCTGGGATCGGTGAAATTCGCATTTCTCAAGCTTACCGAACAGCTTGTTCTCTCGTAACCGTTGCAACACTCGTCTGACATCCAGAATGTGGGCCTCCATGGATTCAGAATATACCAAGATGTCATCCAAATAGACCACCACACACTGCTGCAACAGGTCACGGAAAACATCGTTGATGAATTCCTGGAAGACTGCGGGCGCATTGCACAACCCAAAGGGCATAACCAAGGATTCATAATGACCGATCCTGGTGTTAAACGCGGTCTTCCACTCATCGCCCGCCTTGATCCTTACCAGGTTATATGCCGCCCTCAGGTCGAGTTTGGTAAAGACCGTGGCCCCTTTGAGGCGATCGAACAGCTCGGAAATCAAGGGTATCGGGTAAGCGTTCTTGATCGTGATGCGATTGAGACCCCTGTAATCGATGCATGGCCTCAACTCACCGCCCTTCTTTTTCACAAAGAAAAATCCAGCCCCTGCCGGGGACGAGGATTTGCGAATGTGTCCGCGTGAAAGCGCCTCCCTCACGTACTCCTCTATGGCCTCATTCTCCGCTACCGACAGTGGATAGACTTTGCCACGAGGAGGAACGGCACCAGATTGTAACTGTATGGCATAATCGTATGGGCGGTGCGGAGGTAGGGCAACCGCACGCACCTTATCGAATACATCCCGGTACTCCTCGTATTCAGGAGGCAACAGAGAGTCCGAGGAAGTACACAGCAACTTGACAGGCCCATGGATGCAACTAGCCCCACACTGCGGTGACCTTGAGAGGATCTCGTCCGATCTCCAATCGAAAGTCGGATTATGCTTCTGGAGCCAGGGGTACCCCAAGACCACCGAGTAGTGTGGAGACGAAATAACCTGGAGACAGACCGACTCTCTGTGAACGGCACCAATGGCCATCCCCACTGGAAGGGTCTCCTGAGTCACGTGTGGCGGCAGAAGGGGTCTGCCGTCTATCGCCTCAAGAGCCAGTGGGGAACCTCGAGGCTGCAGAGGAATGGAATTGGCGGCAGCGAACACACTATCAATGAACAAACCACCAGCACCAGAGTCCACCAACGCCTGGGTCGTCACCAAGCCCCCGACCCAGGAGAGGACAACAGTAATCAGTGGTTTGTCAACACGGGAAACCGGGGACGAGGAGACTCCACCCAAGATCTGCCCCCGACAGGATCTCAGGTGCGAGCGTTTCCCGGACGGTTCGGGCATGCCAACTGAAAATGCCCACCGAGACCACAGTACATGCATCGGCCCTCGCGTCTCCGGAGTACCCTCTCCCCCTCGGACAGGCGAGCAAACCCCAGCTGCATGGGTTCACCCCCAGACAAGTCATCCCCAGGAGGCGTGGGAGGAGAGGGAGGCACGGGTGGGACAGCAAACGTAGGCGCCAATCTGTTAGAAGACCTCCGCAGGCTCTCCTTAAAGGAAGGTCTCTCCCTGAGTCTGGTGTCAATCAAAATCAGGAAAGAAATAAGAGACTCGAGCTCCACTGGTAGGTCCTTAGCTGCAACCTCATCCTTCAAGGCATCCGAGAGACCATGAGAGAAAGCAGCGACCAGAGCCTCATTATTCCAGCCCACCTCTGCTGCCAGGGTACGAAACTCAATGGCGTATTCAGCTACGGATCGTGAACCCTGTCTGATGGACATAAGGAGCTTCGCAGCAGAGGCAGCACGAGCCGGCACATCGAATACCTTCCGAAGAGAAGCAACAAAACCGGAAAACTCGGCAACCACCGGATTGTTGTTCTCCCATAAAGGGCTGGCCCAGGCCAAGGCCTTGTCCGAGAGCAGCGAGATCAAGAAGCCCACCTTTGATCTCTCAGTAGGAAAGGCATGTGGCAGCAACTCGAAATAAATGCCCACCTGGTTAAGGAAACCTCGGCACTGAGTTGGCTCTCCCCCAAAGCGCTGTGGAAGGGGGGCAGAACCGGTCATACCCCGAAACACCGCAGGCGCAGCAACAGGTGTCGGGGTAGACTCTGGCGCAACAACCGGAGCGGCAGTAGGAGCGGGCCCAGGAGCGACAACCGACCCATCGGCAACGGAAGCTAAATGAGCCGTGCGTTCAAACAGGGTTTGCAACGCCACAGCGAACCGACCCAACAGGTGATCCTGCTGATCAAGTCTGGCAACCAGCGTAGGTAGCGAGGATGGCCCTGTACCGTCAGAATTCATGGCTTGGTCCTAATGTCATGGAACCATGAACCAGACGTACAACAAGAGATAAGTGGAAATAAGAAGGCTTTATTGAAAATCAAGCTGTAAGGTAAAAGTCCAAACGGATGGCTAAACCGAAGCAGGGTCTTGCGAAGCCAGAGGTCAGGAACCAGAAGGGTAGTCAGACGAAGCCTGGATCAGGAACCAGCAGGGTAGTCAGACGAAGCCAGGATCAGGAACCAGCAGGGTAGTCAGACGAAGCCAGGATCAGGAACCAGAAGCAGCAGCAGTCTTAGAAGCATGTGAACACAGGAGGACCATGCAAGGAACTGAAGCTACAGACCTCCTATAAATATGAGCTAGGCATCCAGCTCCTCCCAGTGGGAAGGAGAAGCCGCAGGGTGGGAGGCTACAAGAAACCCAGAAACCAAGATGGCCGCCAGCACATGTCAAACGAAGGAGAACAGCAAGAAGGTAAGACCATGACACACACAAGTTAAACGCTTGTTAATTGGCTGCTTTGCAGCCTTTCAAAAAGCACCATTAACTCGCGGAACACCGAACTCGATCCCAAACTTTTACTGAAAAGTTCGGGTTCCGGGGTCCAAAAATCCTAAAGTTCTGTACGAACTCGAACTTTACAGTTCGGGTTCGCTCAGCCCTAGTCGGTACGTGTCAACGAGGTTCCTGGCCTCGGTGAGGTAAGAGCCATTATTTTATCCTGAAGTGTTAGTATTGCAGATAGCAGTCTCACACTTCAGCTGTTAAATATGGCTGAAAATCTGATCTGAGATGGCTTTTACTGGGAGTAGCCAATATGCTGGGTGGGTGGCTACTCCCCACGTTCCAGGCTGGGTCTTGGCAGGTTTAAAAGCAGTCAGCACTGTCAGGTGGTGTGTATTACCTCCCTCTCTGACAGTAGAGCTGTGGAGATCTCTGCGTTGAGGTCTGAAGATCGTGTGTCAGGCAAGCAGGCCGCCTTACAACCCGCAATTGGACTTTCTAAGGCTGAGCATTCAGCCGGGTGTGAACTGACACCCAGGATACCAGGTGAACGTTATTTTGTTTTTTCTGTGTGTGAACAAGCACCAAGACTGAAAAAGGGACTGTTGTGTTATGTTATGAGTGTGAGTAAACACTGAAGATTGATTTAAAACCTGGTCCGTTGCATCTATACTGCATCCGCTAACCTGCCTACCAGAGTGAATCCCCAAATTATATATATATATATATATATATATATATATATATATGTGTGTGTGTGTGTACAAGGCTGTACAACCTAATTGCAGAGCCGATTCGGATATTAAATTTTGTTTTGTTTCTCAATTTTGTTTTTTAAAGAAAAGTGAATATTAGACTGTTCAAAAAAAATAGCAGTGTTTGTATTCTTTACAAACTCAAACATTTACTATATAAACTGAAAAATGTTTGAAGATTTTGCTTTCCTTTGAATCACTTAACTAATATTTAGTTGTATACCAATGTTTCTGAGAACTGCTGTACATCTGTGTTGCATGGAGTCAACCAACTTCTGGCACCTGTGAACAGGTATTCCAGCCTAGGATGATTGGACTACCGTACATTCCACAGTTCTTCTCTGTTTCTTGGTTTTGCCTCTGAAACTGGCATTTTTTATGTCACCCCACAAGTTTTCTATTGAATTAAGATCCGGGGATTGGGCTGACCACTTCATAACGTCAATCTTGTTGGTCTGGAACCAAAAAATTGCACATTTACTGGTGTGTTTGGGGTCGTTGTCTTGTTGGAACACCCATTTCAAGGGCATTTCCTCTTCAGCATAAGGCAGCATGACCTCTTCAAGTATTCTGATGATCCATGATCCCTGGTATGCGATAAATAGGCCCAACATCATAGTATGAGAAATATCCCCATATCATGATGCTTGCGCAACCATGTTTCACTGTCTTTCCAATATACTGTGGCTTGAATTCAGTGTTTGGGGGTTGTCTGACAAACTGTCTCCGGCCACTAGACCCAAAAAGAACAATCTTTCTTTCATCAGTCCACAAAATGTCTCTTTAGGCCAGTCAATGTGCTCTTTGGAAAATTGTAAACTCTCCAGCACATCTTTTTTTCAACAGTGGGACTTTGCGGGGGCTTCTTGCAGATAGCTTGGCTTCACATAGGTATATTCTAATTGTAACAGTATTCACAGGTAACTTTAGACCTTCTTTGATCTTCCTGGAGATGATTGTTAGCTGAGTCCTTGCCATTTTGGCTATTCTTCTATCCATTTGAATGGTTGTTGTTCGCTTTATTCCACGTATTTCAGGTTTTGGTTGCCATTTTAGAGCATTTGCGATAATTTTAGCTGAGCAGCCTATCATTTTCTGCATTTCATTATGTTTTCCCCTCTCCAATCAACTTTTTAATCAAGGTACATTGTTGTTCTGAACAATGTCTGGAACGACCCATTTTCCAAAGAATTTCAGAGAGAAATGCACTGTAACCAGCATATACAACATTTGCTGCCTTCCTTCCTTAAATAAGGGCAATAATTGCCACCTGTTTTTCAAAGAATAAATGACCTCACTCTTTTAACTCTACAATGCTATTATTTTGAACATGCCCCTTTCAATTAGTAATTCAATTACACACAGCAGCATGCATGTCATGACTGTTGGGTCTGTTGGATTTCTATTACTCTACTACACCTGCTAGTAAATTATTTGCCATGTAGAAATATAATTTCTACCAAAAACAGTGATTGATCAGGTTAGTGATGTTTGACTGCTATTATTTTGAACACAACTGTATATCTGTTGTGGGGGTTCGCTCTGGTAGACAGGGTATGCGGACGCAGTACAGAGGCAAATAACTTAAATCAAACTTCTGTGTTTATTTACACATAAGGCAAAAACAAAGGGTAACTTTGCAGTCTTCGTGTTAGTTCACACACAATGGAAAGTCCACATAGCAAAAATCACCTTGTTGGCAGATCTATCTCCAGCAGTCCATAGCAGGCTTTTAGGGGGCCTGTTTCCCCTAAATACGGGTCTCAGCCCTCCAGCACAGCACAAGCTTCAGATCCCAGCACACAGACACTTTGCTGCTGAGCCCAGCTGTGTCTTTTAAGGACAGCTAGGTGCTGTCAAAACCCAGACCGGCACTTAAAATCCAGTTACTTGTTTGACACCACGTGGCTACAAATCAGCCCAGCAGCACACGCTGGAAGGAAAATATCTGTTTTCCCAGACCATACCATTCACTGTGTCACATAGCCCCCCTCTTGTTCAACCCTGAGGGGGTGAACACTCGCCAGACAATGTACTCGGTACAGGGCATCTGCGTTTCCCTGTAACCGGCCTGCCCTGTGTTCCACTGTAAATTTAAAGTTCTTTAGGGAAAGGAACCATCGGGTGGCCTGGGCATTTCTATCTTTGGCCTGGCTCATCCACTTGAGAGGGGAGTGGTTGGTTACCAGACCAAACTTTCTCCCCAACAAATAATAGCACAGAAACTTGAGTGCCCACTTGATAGCCAGGCACTCTCTCTCCACCATACTGTACCTGGTCTCGGCTGAGGTAAGCTTCCGGCTGAGGAAAACAATGGGATGCTCCTCCCCGTTGACTTCCTAGGACAGTACAGCACCGAGTCCTACTTCGGAGGAATGGGTCTGTACTATAAATTCCGTATCGCCTCTATTTTGTTTATTTGGGGTTTGATGACTCCACGCCCAATGAAATACCCTAGGTATTTAGTCTGCTCTAACCCTATTGCACATTTCTTTGGGTTAGCTGTTAGTCCAGCCTTCCAAAGGGTCCACTATGGCCTGTACTTTGGGCAGGTGTCTTTCCCAGTCGATACTGTGAATGACAATATGATCCAGGTAAGCCGAGGCATACCGCCGATGTGGACAAAGCACAATGTCCATTAGACGTTGAAAAGTGGCAGGGGCGCCATGCAGACCAAAGGGTAACACCTTATACTGATAAAGCCCCTCAGGCTTGATGAAAGCAGTTTTCTCTTTGGCAGACTCCGTTAAGGGCACCTGCCAGTATCCTTTTGTGAGGTCCAAAACATTAAAATACCGTGCTTGTCCTAAATTCTCGATTAGCTCTTCCACCCGGGTCATGGGATCTGCATCAAATTTAGATATCTTGTTCAGCTTACGAAAATCATTACAAAACTATAATTTCCCATCCGGCTTGGGTATTAATACTATAGGACTGGCCCACTCACTTTTAGACTCCTCAATGAAGTCTAGTAGCAGCATTAGCTGCACCTCCTCCGAGATGGCTTGTCGCCGAGCCTTGGGTACCCGGTGTGGCTTTAACTGGACTTTTGCCTGAGGCTCAGTGACAATGTCATGCTGGATTGTGGAAGCGCGTCGAGGGAGGTCCGAGAACACATTTGTGTTCCGACTAACGAACTCCCTGGCCTCCTGAGTCTGTTTAGAGGAGAGACAACCACTTCCCTTGCATCAGACAGAGGGGCCTGAACCTCTTCCCCTAAAAAAACCCGGCTGCAGGCTGTCTTCAGTACAAGTCTCCCTATCTTTCCAAGGTTTTAGTAAATTAACATGGTAAACCTGCTCTGGCTTTCGCCACCCTGGCTGGTGTACCTTGTAATTTACCAACTTTCTCAAGTACCTCGTAGGGCCCCTGCCACCTAGCCAGGAACTTACTGTTCACGGTCGGTACCAGAATCAAAACCCAATCACCCTGGATAAAGATCCGGACCCGGGCCTGCTGATTATAGATCCGACTTTGTGCTTGCTGAGCTGCCTCCATATGCTCCCTAACAAGAGGTAACACTGTCTCTATCCTTTCTTGCATCTGGGTAACGTACTCAAGGACACTTTTGTGCGTAGGTTGCTGTTCCTACGCCTCTTTGGCTACGTCCAACAAACCACAAGGATGTCTGCCATATAGCAGTTCGAAGGGCAAGAACCTAGTAGAGGCCTGGGGTACCTCTCGCACAGCGAACATGAGATAGGGCAGAAGAAAGTCCCAATCCTTCACATCTTTAGACACCACACTTTTTAACATGTTTTTAATGTTTTGTTAAACCTCTCTACCAAACCTTCTGTTTGCGGATGGTACACAGACGTCCGTAACTTTTTGATAGGCAGCAACTTACAGAGTTCCCTCATGACCTTGGACATAAAAGGGGTTTCCCGGTCAGTCAGAACCTCTTTAGGTAGCCCCACTCGGGAGAAAATCTCCATTAGCTCCTTAGCTATAAGTTTAGCCAATGTATGTCGCAGTGGCACCGCCTCCGGGTACCAAGTAGCGTAGTCTAGGATGACCTCTAGCGGATTTCGGTACTGGGCCTATGAGGTCCATAGCGATTCGCTCAAACGGTACCTCGACGATCGGAAGAGGTACCATGGGACTGCAGAAAAGGTGCTTGGGGCTAGTTGCCTGGCAGGTCGGGCAAGACTTACAGAATTTGTCCACCTCCCTAAACACACTGTAAAACCGTTGTAGTATCCGGTCCTGTGTTTTCTGCCTTCCCAGATGACCCCCGAGAACATGTTGGTGGGCTAACTCTAACACGAGTTTGCGATAAGCCTGGGGCACCACCAACTGTTTATTGGGTTTACCCCATAGTTGGTTTGTGCACCAAAATTATCTCTGCAGACATTGAGGTCTGCCAGCTCAGGCCCCGGCAGCAAGTCCTACATGTCTCCCACCATTACAATCAGTGGAGTTGTCTCCCCCTCTTCCACCAAATTGGCGGTCACCCCTACTGCTCCCCTACTTTCGTAGCAGGCCACAGTGCCGCGAAACCCGGGAAGTCTCTCGATTATAAGTTTGTAGTGTAAGTTTGTGGCAACTGTCACTTCGTGAGTCCACCTGTCGGCCCCCGTGGTTAGAAACACTAGAAACACCAGGGCGGTGGGAAAGTCTTTAAAGTCCCCATGAATGCATATGACCCCAATTTTCCGGCCAATATACTCAGTGGACCGTACCAGGGAAGCCCTTACTAAGGACACCAGACTCCCTGAGTCTAGCAGGGCCTCTGCTGGAGTGTCTCGCACTTCCACCTGGCACAAGTGAATTAGAGTTTCTGGGGTACATGTTGCACACAGCTTCCTGGCATATAGCGACTGACGGTAGCCACAGTTAGTGTCCATGGGCTCAGTCAGCCCTTACATGGCCAGGCTCCTGACACCGCCAGCAGACTATCGGAGCTAGGTCCGCAGTGGGTACATCCTGGATGGGTTTTATCGGCTTAAACCTCCGGACCTGGGGTGGAGATTTCCAGGGTTTGACTGGCCCCCTCTCGAAAGAACCCCCCTTTAGATTCCTGGTAGCCTCATAGCATTTTACCAGCTCCACCGGGCATTGCCAGGAGACACCTGGTCGATCCAGTGCTGGAAAGGAGGTGGCAAAGCCCTCCAGAACATATCAGCTAACAGACGATCCAGAATAGCAATGGGGCACAGCACATCAGGCTGTAGCTAGGGATGAGCGAACCCGAACTGTATAGTTCGGGTTCGTACCGAATTTTGGGGTGTCCGTGACATGGACCCGAACCCAGACATTTTCGTAAAAGTCTGGGTTCGGGTTCGGTGTTCGTCGCTTTCTTGGCGCTTTTTGAAAGGCTGCAAAGCAGCCAATCAACAAGCGTCATACTACTTGCCCCAAGAGACCGTCACAGCCATGCCTACTATTGGCATGGCTGTGATTGGCCAGAGCACCATGTGACCCAGCCTCTATTTAAGCTGGAGTCACATAGCGCCGCCCGTCACTCTGCTCTGATTAGCGTAGGGAGAGGTTGCAGCTGCGACAGTAGGGCGAGATTAGGCAGATTAACTCCTCCAAAAGACACCATCCAGTGATCGATCTGCAGCTGTGGATGATTGAACTGCTGCTATTGAATTGCTCACTGTTTTTAGGCTGCCCAGAGCGTTTTTCAGTCACTTTTTTCTGGGGTGATCGGCGGCCATTTTGTGTCTTGTGTTGCGCCAGCACAAGCTGCCACCAAGTGCATTTAAGCCTCAATGGTGTGGTTGTTTTTTGGCTAAATCCTACATCAAGGCTAACCTGTCACACCAAGTGCATTTAACCAGCAATAGTCTGTTTATTTTTTGGCCATATACTACATCAGGGGCAAGCTGTCACCAAGTGCATTTAACCCTCAATGGTGTGGTTGTTTTTTGGCTAAATCCTACATCAGGGTGAAGCTGTCACACCAAGTGCATTTAACCAGCAATAGTCTGTTTATTTTTTGGCCATATACTACATCAAGGGCAAGCTGTCACCAAGTGCATTTAACCCTCAATGGTGTGGTTGGTTTTGGCTAAATCCTACATCAGGGTGAAGCTGTCACACCAAGTGCATTTAACCAGCTATAGTCAGTTTATTTTTTGGCCATATACTACATCAGGGGCAAGCTGCGCCTGTCACAAAGTGCATTTAACCCTCAGTAGTGTGGTTGGTCAAGCTGTCACACCAAGTGCATTTAACCATCAATAGTGGGGTTATTTTTTGGCCATATCCCAGTCTAATTCTGTCAGTAAACGTATACCTGTAACCCAGCGCCTAAATACTAGGCCTCAAGTTTATATCCAGCTAAATCTGTCGATACTGGTGTGGCTGGTCAAGTTATTTAGTGTCCGTCAAAGCACAGTTTTTGCTCTGGGTTGAAATACAATTCCCAATTTAGCAATTTCCTAATTTAGTGGTTTCTGCTGTATCAGGCCTACTTTAAATTTATCCCTAAAAGGGTATATCAGATTCAAGGTGCACATAAGGTCATTCTGAATAACTTCACACACACGCTACTGTGCATTTCCAAGTCAAATTCTGTCAGTAAACCTATACCTGCCACCCAGCGCCTAAAGAATAGGCCTCAAATTTACATCCATCTAAATCTGTGGTTATTGCTGTGGCTGGGCAAGTTATTTAGTGTCCGTCAAAGCACAGTTTTTGTTCTGGGTTGAAATACAATTCCCAATTTAGCAATTTCCTAATTTAGTGGTTTCTGCTGTATCAGGCCTACTTTAAATCTTTAAATTTATCCCTAAAAGGGTATATCAGATACAAGGTGCACATAGGGTCATTATGAATAACTTCACACACACGCTACTGTGCATTTCCAAGTCAAATTCTGTCAGTAAACCTAAAAGTTTTGTCAACACGCCACAGCTAACTGCACCACCACCTGATACGCAACGTGTTAGCAGGAGGCAACATTTCACTAACATGGTGGAACAGTACGTGTGCACACCCCTCCACATACTGACTGATGGTTCGGCCCCATTCAACTTCTGGGACTCTAAATTGTCCACGTGGCCAGAGCTAGCCTTTTATGCCTTGGAGGTGCTGGCCTGCACGGCGGCCAGCATTTTGTCTGAACGTGTATTCAGCACGGCAGGGGGCGTCATTACAGACAAACGCAGCCGCCTGTCTACAGCCAATGTGGACAAGCTGACGTTCATAAAAATGAACCAGTCATGGATCCCACAGGGCCTGTCCATCCCTTGTGCAGATTAGACATTAACTACCTCCCCTTAACCATATATTATTGTACTCCAGGGCACTTCCTCATTCAATCCTATTTTTATTTTCATTTTACCATTATATTGCGAGGCTACCCAAAGTTGAATGAACCTCTCCTCTGTCTGGGTGCCGGGGCCTAAATATATGCCAATGGACTGTTCCAATGTTGGGTGACGTGAAGCCTGATTCTCTGCTATGACATGCAGACTAATTCTCTGCTGACATGAAGCCAGATTCTCTGTTACGGGACCTCTCTCCTCTGCCTGGGTGCTGGGCCTAAATATATGACAATGGACTGTTGCACTGGTGGCTGACGTGAAGCCTGATTCTCTGCTATGACATGCAGACTGATTCTCTGCTGACATGAAGCCAGATTCTCTGTTACGGGACCTCTCTCCTCTGCCTGGGTGCTGGGCCTAAATATATGACAATGGACTGTTGCACTGGTGGCTGACGTGAAGCCTGATTCTCTGCTATGACATGCAGACTGATTCTCTGCTGACATGAAGCCAGATCCTCTGTTACGGGACCTCTCTCCTCTGCCTGGGTGCTGGGCCTAAATATATGCCAATGGACTGTTGCAGTGGTGGCTGACGTGAAGCCTGATTCTCTGCTATGACATGCAGACTGATTCTCTGCTGAGATGAAGCCAGATCCTCTGTTACGGGACCTCTTTCCTCTGCCTGGGTGCTGGGCCTAAATATATGACAATGGACTGTTGCACTGGTGGCTGACGTGAAGCCTGATTCTTTGCTATGACATGCAGACTGATTCTCTGCTGACATGAAGACAGATTCTCTGTTACGGGACCTCTCTCCTCTGCCTGGGTGCTGGGCCTAAATATATGCCAATGGACTGTTGCAGTGGTGGCTGACGTGAAGCCTGATTCTCTGCTATGACATGCAGACTAATTCTCTGCTGACATGAAGACAGATTCTCTGTTACGGGACCTCTCTCCTCTGCCTGGGTGCTGGGCCTAAATATATGACAATGGACTGTTGCAGTGGTGGCTGACGTGAAGCCTGATTCTCTGCTATGACATGCAGACTGATTCTCTGCTGACATGAAGCCAGATCCTCTGTTACGGGACCTCTCTCCTCTGCCTGGGTGCTGGGCCTAAATATATGCCAATGGACTGTTGCAGTGGTGTCTGACGTGAAGCCTGATTCTCTGCTATGACATGCAGACTGATTCTCTGCTGACATGAAGCCAGATTCTCTGTTACGGGACCTCTCTCCTCTGCCTGGGTGCTGGGCCTAAATATATGCCAATGGACTGTTGCAGTGGTGGCTGACGTGAAGCCTGATTCTCTGCTATGACATGCAGACTGTTTCTCTGCTGACATGAAGCCAGATCCTCTGTTACGGGACCTCTCTCCTCTGCCTGGGTGCTGGGCCTAAATATATGCCAATGGACTGTTGCAGTGGTGTCTGACGTGAAGCCTGATTCTCTGCTATGACATGCAGACTGATTCTCTGCTGACATGAAGCCAGATTCTCTGTTACGGGACCTCTCTCCTCTGCCTGGGTGCTGGGCTTAAATATATGACAATGGACTGTTGCACTGGTGGCTGACGTGAAGCCTGATTCTCTGCTATGACATGCAGACTGTTTCTCTGCTGACATGAAGACAGATTCTCTGTTACGGGACCTCTCTCCTCTGCCTGTGTGCTGAGCCTAAATATTTGACAATGGACTGTTGCAGTGGTGGCTGACGTGAAGCCTGATTCTCTGCTATGACATGCAGACTGATTCTCTGCTAACATGAAGCCAGATCCTCTGTTACGGGACCTCTCTCCTCTGCCTGGGTGCTGGGCCTAAATATATGCCAATGGACTGTTGCAGTGGTGGCTGACGTGAAGCCTGATTCTCTGCTATGACATGCAGACTGATTCTCTGCTGACATGAAGCCAGATCCTCTGTTACGGGACCTCTTTCCTCTGCCTGGGTGCTGGGCCTAAATATATGACAATGGACTGTTGCACTGGTGGCTGACGTGAAGCCTGATTCTCTGCTATGACATGCAGACTGATTCTCTGCTGACATGAAGCCAGATCCTCTGTTACGGGACCTCTCTCCTCTGCCTGGGTGCTGGGCCTAAATATATGCCAATGGACTGTTGCAGTGGTGGCTGACGTGAAGCCTGATTCTCTGCTCTGACATGCAGACTGATTCTCTGCTGACATGAAGCCAGATTCTCTGTTACGGGACCTCTCTCCTCTGCCTGGGTGCCGGGGCCTAAATATATGACAATGGACTGTTCCAGTGGTGGGTGACGTGAAGCCAGATTCTCTGCTATGGGACCTCTCTCCAATTGATATTGGTTAATTTTTATTTATTTTATTTTAATTTTAATTCATTTCCCTATCCACGGATCCCGAACCCGAACATTTCCGGGAAGTTCGGCCGAACTTCTCGAACCCGAACATCCAGGTGTCCGCTCAACTCTAGCTGTAGCCACTTTTTTAAGAGGTGAAGTTATAATACTGGGGTCTCACGGGCTCAGCCGGGTTGATCCCCCACTGATGCACCTGCTGGGCCCGGACCAACACATTCACCCCCAGTCTTGCCAGAATTTCACCCTTGACTTTCTGGAAGTCAGCCGCTTGATCGTCCGGCAAGTCAAAATACACCCGCTGGGAATCTGATGCCAGGATTGGAGAGACGACCTCAGCCCACTGATCTCGGGGTAGATTCTTCCTTGTGTCCACCTTCTTGTACATTGCCAGGTAGGTTTCAATGTCATCTGAGGTTGTCATCTTGGGGATCGCCGGAAGGACCACTTTCCGGACATTATCGACACTCTGGGACGCTCCTGGCATCTGTAAAAACATCACGTGTTGTAACAACAGCTGGTTTGTTTTTTGCTGGTTTTGGTTAGCATCCACGAGAGCTTTCATTACATTTTGTCACGTGACACAGGTTTGAATTTAGCTGATTTAATCCAGGACATCCAGTCATACCCGAAAAGAAAAATATTTCTGTGTTTACGCCAGCCTCTCTGCGCGTGCACGCATCCTCCACAAATTGTGGGGATTCGCCCTGGAAGCCAGGGTATGTGGACGCAGTACAGAGGAAAGTTACCAGTTCTTCAATCAAACTTCCGTGTTTATTCACACATAATGCAAAAACAAAACGTCACTTTGCCGTCTTGGTGTTAGTTCACACACATTGGAAAGTCCACATAGAACTGCCAAAACAGATGATTTTTGCTATCTCCAGCAGTCCATAGCAGGCTTTTAGGGAGCCTGTTTCCCCTAAACACAGGTCTCATCCCTTCAGCACGGCACAAGCTAGGTGCTGTCAAAACCTCGACCGGCACTTAAAATCCAGTTCGTTGTTTGACCCACCTGGCTGTAAATCAGCCCAGCAGCACACGCTGGGAGGAAAATTCCTGTTTTCCCAGACCACTAGCTAGAAATGATTGGGCCCCACAGCAAATTTTTGAATGGGGCACCCCACCCCCAGTAATTTTTTCACAACCCCTTCCTTTCATGCTGCCCCCATTCCTGTGGCTAGTAAAGATCGCTCTCTCAGAGCAGGCCCGGCAGCTGTTACATCCATTTCCTACACTGTCTATACTGTATATTTTTATATATAATTTCTTTGTGTGGTACTGTTGAGGGGGCCCTGACAAAATCTTTTAGTCCTCCTCCTCCTGGATGGGCCCCTTCTTGGTCAGGGCCCCAAAGCAATCGCTTCCCCTGCTTCCCCTATAGTTACGCCCCTGTCCCAGACCATACCCTTCACTGTGTCACACTGTGTATATAGTGTTATGCCCAGTGTGCCCTTAAGGCAATTAACTATATAAATTCATCTTCCTCTGTTCTGTATCTCGATCACAAATCCCCACGTCCATGTTTCGACATAACGTTGTATGCTACCTGGGGTTGGTTCCTGACCCAATAAAATTCCGTTAACAGGCTGGGCTTATATCCAATGAGTAACTGGTGGCAGTCTACTGGGTTGGCAGGGCTCTGTTTCACTGGGGCAGTGAAACGACCCTCTTAGCTTGTCAGGGTTGTGGACGAGTGTTGTGCCACGCCGTGCATTGCAGCGTGGGCCACTCTCTCACTCCCTGTGCCCGTGTGGACAGGAGGTATCTAGGTAAACTGTGCCAAGCGGACCTCACCTTGCGTATGTGGGTAATGTTGCGTCTTGGCAACCAGTGACAAAACCGTATCTCGTGAGCTCAATGTAATGTGATGTCAGGCGGGGCTGCGAGGTGCAGTATTCGTCACACCGAGTTATCACAGTGGTTTAGGGAATTTTCCATGGTAACAGATCCTGTTTTAACATGAGCCTTGCTTGTAAAATCTTATTTGTCTCGAAGTTCCCTCCGAACAAGCACATTACTACTATATATTCATTATTGTGGAAATTATATACTTTGTTATAATGTAATTCTTAATTACAGTATTACGTTAAACGTTGAACTGCTGGAGGCAAGAGAACAAACTTTGTTATCAAACAATAATAATAAAAAATCTAGAACATTTTATTGTCTTTGAATACTATTTCAAAGCAGAATTGAAACAAAAAAAAAAATATGATTTAACATTATCAGGTATAAAGGGCAAGCAAGGTTACTTTCATTTTGCAGATATTACCTTTACAATTCACAATTTCATCGTTGTATGTTAACCAATTTTTTTTTTTCCTTTATTCACAAAGAACATCAAAAGGTTATCTGGGAGGATGGTGTGAAGGTTAAACATGACAATCAATTATGTGGATTTTACATTGTATAAAATAAGCCATTCTGGTAAAGCAACTTAGATTTTATTTATATTGGATTTTATCATAACCAAGACATGTGTGACACAGAATTGAAAGCTTTATCACATACAGTATCTAGGTGAATGTATCAGTTAAGAAAGCACATATATAAAAGTAATTGGAGAAAGAAGAAATGGTGTCCAACATCTTAGCATTGTACGTTGTTATATACTGGTGTAACAAGTCCAGCAAAAGAAAGATCACAGTTAGGCCTGTCCAGACACAGGCAAAACTTAACAAGTTGCAACAAATGCCTTCTTCAGGTAGGTGTCCCAGAATTTAGAGGTAGAAAAAAAAAAAAAAGAAAAAAAAAAAATCCTTGATGGTAGTAGGGGGGACTAGTGATGAGCGGCAGGGGCAATATTCCAATTTGCGATATTTTGCTAATATTTTCGAGAATATTCGTCATACATTTGCAAATTCGAGAATTCACTATTATTTTCTTGATTGCCAAAATCGCCAATGTAATATTTGCGTAAAGCGAGCGTAATACAGGCGTGGGTCACTTTTGATAAATTTTCCAAGCTGCTAGAAATTTCTTGAGACTGGAGAAAATGGTTGGCACAGCAGAACATAAAAAATGGCTTCATATGCAGATAGAGCGCTCCAATATATTTGCGATTGCACTATTCCGCAATTAATGATGCTCATATTTTGGCGCAATACGTGAAACTTCACATTTTAGCAGGTTTGCATGTATGTATGGACAGCAGAACCTATCACACTACCTAACACACTGCACTGCAACAGCTACACTATATCAGGATATAACCTACACTGACCATCTCCCATTAACTATCTGTATTATATTATGTTTTTTTTATTTTATTAAACATGAGGCTGCTGGAGGCATAATGTGGCTGCTGGAGCCATAATAGGGGCTGCTAGAGGCATAATGAGGACTGAGAGGCATAATGGGGGCTGCTGGAGGCATAATGGGGGCTGTGAGGCATAAGGGCTGATTATGGGGGCTGATGAGAGGCATAAGGGCTGATATGGGGGGTGATGAGAGGCATGGGGCTTTTTTCAGAGGTCTGATTGGGGGTCATTTACATTGGGGTCTGAGCTGAGGTCTAATTTGAGGTCTTATTGGGGTCTGATTAACATCGGGAGTCTGATTGGTGGTCTGACCTGTGGTGTAATGAAAAATATTTTTTTCTTATTGTCCTCCTCTAAAACCTAAGTGCATCTTATGGGCCAGTGCGTCTTATAGGACAAAAAATACGGTATATCACTATATTCTAAATATTCTCAAATTCTCTAAGTGCCGATATTCGCAATTAATATTCTCTATTCGAATATTCGCGCCAACACTAGTGGGGAACATGATAAGTGGTACAACAAGGAGTTTTAAACAGAAACTAGAAAAAGCTATTATAGTAGACACCATTTTGAACAAAGATGGCAACACTCTTAAGGATTGTGGGTCATAGAAAAAAGTGGAACTATAGCATGTTACACGATTTGCCTTCAAGTGACTTTTGCTTCTCAGAAAATGATAACTAACTGTGGATTTGTTAACTTGGTCTATCAACAGTAGACTAAAACAATCCATAATTTCACCATATTTGCTGAGAAGGTAATTCAAAAGTGACAAACAACATGGCTGTACTTTCTGTTTTCCCTAAATTAAAATGAAGCTAATTTATAATTTTGTAATGTATTGTGCTTGTATTTTTTAACCTATTTTTTTGTTGATTTTACCATGTGTAGCGTAGCTAAAATGTAAAGGGGTTGTGCA
Source organism: Bufo gargarizans (assembly GCF_014858855.1). Lineage (NCBI taxonomy): Eukaryota > Metazoa > Chordata > Amphibia > Anura > Bufonidae > Bufo > Bufo gargarizans. The sequence goes on along the minus strand of NC_058083.1, from coordinate 395,971,790 downwards.
GTGTTGTAGTATTGACAACCTATCCTCAGGATAGGTCATCAGTATCAGATTAGAAGAAACCCGTGCCAGCGAGCTGATTGAGGGGGTCACATCTCTCGTCCGAGAGCTGCTTCCTCTTTAAGTATACCTGCATGAAATCTCCTTTGTAGCTGCAGTGCAGTAAAATTACAACTGCTCATTCCATTCACTTGGCTGTAGGGAAAGTGACTGAACATGCATATTCAACAGGATTCAGCTTTTAAAGGGAACCTGTCACCGGGATTTTGTGTATAGAGCTGAGGACATGAGTTGCTAGATGGCCACAAGCACATCCACAATACCCAGTCAAAAAGCGCCATTTACTCCAACATGATACCATTGAAAAAGTTGTTGTGCAAAAATAAAGCCCTCACTCAACTCAATAGAAAGAAAAAAAAAAGTTATGGATCTTGGGAAGCGGCAGTGCAAAAAAAAAAAATTCTTAAAAAAAAAGAACATTGCAAAAAAGTATTAAAATGTAAAAAAAACCCTATATGTATTTGGTATCATTGGAATCGTACTAACCCAGAGAATAAAAATATTATGGTTAATTAAACCGAAAAAGGAAGGCCGTAAAATTTATAATGTAAAAACGCTGTCCAATCACAGCGGAGCGCGTCACAGCCATTAAGAAAAAGCACCTCACCTTTTCCCTGGCTGTGACGCGCTCCGCTGTGATTGGACAGTGCCACAGCCAGATAGAAGAGACGCCCACTGAGAAAAGCTGATGTCTCCTCCTCCCTGTTCTGATGCTATTAATTTCATATAGGGCACCTAAATAGAACGAGGGGCACAGCGGCACAACGGAGAAGCATATCATGAAAAAAATTTGCGATATGACATCTAGGTAACATGGGCTACAGTGTGAGGTAAACTGGTGAAAGGTCCTCTTTAATCAGACATATTTCCTGTCTTCCTTTTTTTTAATAATAGTTATATTATTTTTCTTACATACAACATCTGGGTACGCAGACCCGAACATCAGACATTACATTAATAAACAAAGTATATATGGAATACAAGAAAATTGTAATTCTCCAACAAACACATGAAGTTAGGGTGTCACCCAGCACATCAGTTGAGCACTATTTAGCTTAGATATTGCTTTATACTGACTATGCATTCATGTTACACATTAACAGTCTACCCAATCTCCCTCTTATTTGCTCAATCAAGTACCATTCCGTGTATGAAAAAGGTTGCATTATGTTTTGTATTTCAGTGTCAGACATGTATGTGAGAATAAGGGTACTTTCACACTAGCGGCAGGACGGATACGACAGGTTGTTCACCGCGTCGGATTCGTCCTGCCGCTATTTCGCCATGCCGTACTGCTGCTATAGTCAATGGGGACTGGGGCGGAGCTCCGGCGCAGCACGGCAGTGCGCGGTGAGAGGCCGACTACAAACCCAGACATGCAGTACTTTTAGTCCAGCGGCCTTTCACCATGCACTGCCATGCTGCGCCGGAGCTCCATCCCCCGTCCCCATTATAGTCAATGGGACGGAGCGGCAGTCTGGCAGCATGGCGAAATAGCGGCAGGACGGATACGACAGGGTGAACAGCCTGTCGGATCCGTCCTGCCACTAGTGTAAAAGTAGCCTAAATCCCTTCCATTTTTTTAAAAAGCTTTTTTGTTTGTCTGTCCTTTGATTTCATTGTGTCTAAACGTTCCAGATAGAATAATTTTTTTTAAATCCTCCAGAACGCTTTGTATTGTGGGTGTTCCTTTTTACGACCTTTCTGTCTGGAGTTTATGGAAGGTACTTGGAAATGGAATCCAGCACAGCATTCAATTCTTTATTGATCACTTAAAATCCATAAAGCGCATCTAAAAAGCTACGCATTTCAGATGAACACTTGTCGTCCTTCATCACGACTCGTCATACAAAGTGCAAACAATATATTTAAAAGAAAAAGCACAGTTGGATTCAATGGATTGGAAAAATAAACTCCCCTAATCTACTTTCATCAGAATATTTAAAGAACCCAATTTAACACTCGATTACATACATGGAAAAAAAGACACATATTAAAATATACAGGAAAGCAAGACAATATTTTCAAAATATAAACAACACATAGTATCTAATAAAAATGCGCAATATCTGATCTCAGATTTAATCCTCTGGCCATGCGAGCATCCAGTTTAAGAATTCAATGAAATTCCCTTGCTCTAAACTTCAATCTCCCCCCACGTGGTGGAGGTTTAGAGACTTGTTCACACCCTTGTACTCTCAGACTGGATAAATCCTCTTGATGAACCTTGATAAAATGTTGTGATACAGATGATGTATTTCTAGTAATAGGTTTGATAAATATGTTCAGATTTTTTTTTCTCAATGTCCAAATTCCAAAGATACAACATATTGTTTGTTACATGTGGAGCATGTGGTTTGTGTAGTACTGCAATTAATAAAGGGTATATATAGGACATGAATCTCCAGTACTCGAAGATATAATATTAGTCGCACAAAATATATGCCGACATGACTGGCATCTATTTTTTCCACATGCAAAGGACCCATTTTAAATAAGTCATATGTTTTAATTAAGTAAAGATGATTTTTTTGCATATAAGCTAGGTGCTACATTGTTTCCTATAGTAACAGTACGTTTGGCTACAAATCATTTAGAATCCACCTGTGCTTTTTTTATTTTTATTTTTTTATATGTTGTTTGCACTTTTTGTGTCTTGATGAAGGACAAGATGGGTTCATCCCAAACACATTTTTTTACGTGCACTTTATGGATTTTAAGTGACCAATAAAGAATTGTTGTTTTAATGGACACTGTGCTGGATTCCATTTTCAAGTACCGTCTGGACCCCTGTCTATGGTGACTAAGGTGTTGGTGTGGCGAGCTGACCAGCTATTTATCTCCATCCTTAAAGCTGAATTACATAGCCCAAATCTGTCAGCGGTTATCATGAAGGAAGCGTTCCCTCCCAGCAATAGTCTGCTAGCTAGCAAAGTAGACCGCTGCTATTACATGCAATGATCTCCTTCTCAGTATGGGGATGAGCGATCGTTATACCAACACTCGTTCCCATGCTGTCCAGTTGTTTGCCGTCAGCAGATTGCGATTAGACACCATGATCTGCTGCTTGCAAACTATAATTTTTAAACCTTTCTAAAGATTTAGATTACCCGATGAACAAGCATTTGCTCGTTCATTGGGTAATCGGCGGAAGTATTACACTGCCAGATTATCGCTAACAAGTGTTCATATGAATGCAATGATTGGTCCAACAATCGCCTGGTGTAATACAGGCTTAACAAAGTTCGCAGAATGTACAGTCCCTTGCTAAAGTATTTTTTGTTTTTCCTATTTTGTTGCATTACAACCTGGAATTCAACTGGATTTTTAGGTTTGTAGTACCATTTGATTTACACAACATGTCTGCCACTTTGAAGGTAAATCATTTTTTTTTTTTTTTTACTGTCACACAACAAATATTGAAGACAAAAAGTAAAAAATGATGTACATAACAATTCATTCAACTTTCTATATATATATATATATATATATATATATATATATATATATATGTCTCTTGGGGTTTGTCTCTATTAGCTTAACACACCTAGAAATTGGGATTTTTGCCCATTCTTCCATGCTAAACTACTACTACTACTACCTTCAGGTTGGATGAGTTGTGTGGGAACACAGCAGTCTTCAAGTGATGTGAAAGATTCTATTTAATTAAGTCTGGGCTTTCACTAGGCCATTACAAGACATTTAAATGTTTACTAGTGTTGATCGAGCACCAAAGTGCTCGGGTGCTCGAGTAGAACATTTTGGAATGCTCTGGTGCTCTACAGAGCACCCAACCACAATGGAAGTCAATGGGAGAACCCAAGCATTAAACCAGGCACCTCTGCTCTGAAGAGGGGAGGGTGTCTGGTTCATAGGAAAAAGTCAAAAAATTATGGAAACACCACTGAAATGGTTCGGGAACAGCATGGGGAGGATGTCTGGATGCATCTTGGACTCCAAAGTCGCTGCTGGGAACGATGTTGTCCGAGTAGTATGCAACTTTTACAGACTGACAATAATACGCACAAACTGAAGATAAAATTGATTTTAGAGGAAAAAAAAAACTTAGGAAACATTCTTTCATGTATATTTACTTGTATATAAAGTGCAAGTGCTGCCAAAAATTACAAGGAAGAGGCACTCTGATACAACCTGTATATCACATAAAGGAGGGCCTCATTCACATTGTGGTACAATAGTTCAGGTAGTGGGACTTCTACACTCATAAAGCCTATGCATTAAGGGTTATGGCTGCAAAAATTTATTGATGGCCTATTGGTGATCCTCAAAAAACATTAGAAGCAAGGGCCTGCTGGTGACCCTTTAAAACATTAGGGGCAAGGGCCTGCTGCTGATCTGACCATCTAAAAAAAAAATAGGGCTGAGGGTCCGCTGCTGAGCTGACCATCTAAAAATTAGGGGTGAGGGTCTGCTGCTGAGCTGACCCTCTAAAACATTAGGAGTGAGGGCCTGCTGCTGATCTGACCATCTAAAAAAAATTAGGGCTGAGGGTCTGCTGCTGAGCTGACCATCTAAAAAATTACGAAAGAGGGGCTGCTGCTGATCTGACCATCTAAAACATTAGGGGTTAGGGTCTGCTGCTAAGCTGACAATCTAAAATATTAGGGGCGAGGGCCGGATGCTGATCTGACCATCTAAAAAATTTGGGTTGACGTTCTGCTGCTGAGCTGACCATCTAAAAAAATAAGGGTGAGGATTTGCTGCTGATCTGACCTTCTAAAACATTTGGGGTGAGGGTCTGCTGCTGAGCTGACCATCTAAAACATTAGGGGCAAGGGCCTGCTGCTGATCTGACCATCTAAAACATTTGGGGTGAGGGTCTGCTGCTGAGCTGACCATCTAATACATTATGGGCGAGGGCCTGCTGGTGACCCTCTAAAACATTAGGAGCGAGGACCTGCTGCTGAGCTGACCCTCTAAAACATTAGGAGCGAGGTCAGCCTAATAAAAGGAAGACTGAACCACATACCCTTTTTTGTGGTGGAAGGGGTGCATGGGAATACAGTATAGTCAATACACCATAAAAGCCACATTTAAAGTGCCTTTATGTTCAGCCACTTTCCTCTGGTGGAGTAGAGAAATCAAGGCCTTGTTCATTTTGATAAGAGTCAACTGTGACGAGGGTACCCCAAGTAGAGTCCCCTTTTTAAATACACACACACACTCAGAGGCCTAGAGGCCCCCTTTATTCTGCTTTAAAAGAGAAATATTCCCTTGCTTGGAGCTGTGTCATAGTAATTTAAAAGAACACTTCCCCGTCATAAAGATAAGGATGGGAGCTTCAAAAGCACCCCTGCCCAGGCTCATCGTAAAATACTGGACCCTGGAATAACATTAGCCAGACATTTTGACTACAGTCACAGCAGGGAACCGAGATAGCTGGGAAAGCAACCTATTGAACCGCTGAGGGACTCAAAGGTAGTTATTTTTCATATCTCTGGTCGTAGGCATATTCTGCACTGGCTAAGGCCAGGTTCAACCTCCGTGGACCAGTGCGATCACAGAGATATCAGTATGTTCTTGTGCCTTTGGAAGGCTGAAAAGCCAGCTTTAAGAAGTCCCGGAGAACGAGAAGCCCCAGCAGAGTCAAGTTTGGTCTTGTTAGACTTGTAAAATCATACGGGTCATTAATACCTAAATGTCATAGCTGCATTTAGTGGTTCCACAGAACTGTGGGCTCAGCCAGAATAAGGACATTCTGGGCTGACCTTAGCTGGGTCATAAACCTTGCTGACACCTTCTCGATCCTGCCCACACGTTTGTACCATTGGTGGGCAGAACTGCTGGCACCTCCTGTTTTAGAACTGTTATAAGATGCTGTCAGGGCATTGTATGGCAACCCTGCCTTGCCTTAACACCTGTTTTTGTATTGCATTTGGAATGTCAGTGCTCAGGGTCCACTGATATTATGCCAATCGGATTGCACAACAGCTTCAAGGACTGAAACAGAGGAACCTAAGTATACCTTTCAACTATTATCCTTTTTATTTCAACTGGTATGTATTACTATCACCTTGAATTATTATTATCTAGAATAGTCCTTTTTCTGTAAATGTATATATGCACTGATTTTCCATTTAACTTTTATTAAAACTTTGAAAAATCTTATTTGCTATGTCTTCCGTGTTCTAAGCAAAGGAATTAACGAATCCTGTCTCTGAAGAGAGTAGCGTTACAATTTTGTGTGAGAAAGGTGATTTTGATTGTTGCTGGGCTGAACGATTGCGATCGGTCAGCAAGCGGTACCTGGTTCATTCCCTGCTCTGCGTGAGAGTGAGTGATCGGTAGTCGGTTTGTGTGCCGTTAAAACACGTGGTGGCAGTATACCGAATTGCATCTATAAAGGGTTAACCGGACGTTAACTACCCCTTGTCACGTCCGGTATCCGTCTGCGTACAGGTACGTTCAAGACATCAACCTGTCAGCATTTTCAGTCGACACGCTTATGCGTATATCGGTTATTATGCCCCTAACAGCACTAAATACCCGCTCTGACAAAACGCTGGCAGCAGGGCAGCCCAGCACCTCCAAGGTGTAGAGCGCCAGTTCGTGCCACGTGTCCAGCTTTCATACTCAATAGTTGGAAGGCACAGAGGGATTACTGAGGTCTGCAACATACTCCTTCACCTTCTTCCAAAACCTTTCCCTCCTTGTAACACTAGGCCATGCATCAGGCTGAGGGTGCTGGCGGGGTGTCGTGAAACTGTCTCAGGCCTTGGAGAGAGTTGCCCTGCCTCAGTTGGAACTGCTGCGTGTTCACCTCGTCTCCCCTCCTCGGTTGCCCAAGGAACTACGTACTCTGCTGCCAGCATTGTCAGCTGGAAATTTTGGGAGCAATGTTTCCACAAGGACCTTCTGGTATTGCACCATTTTGCTAGTACTCTCCACCACAGGAATGAGAGATGAGAAGGTCTCTTTGTAGCAGGGGTAGAGAATGGTGAACAACCAGTAATCAGTGTTGGCCAAAATGCATACAAAGCGAGGGTGATGGGAAAGGCACCATAACATAAAGTCAGCCATGTGTGCCAGAATCCCAACAGACAAGACTTTGCTGTCCTCATCAGGAGGACGACTCTTAATCTCCTCATCCTCTTCCTCCTCTTAGGCACATCCATGCTGAACAGATGGAATAAACCTGCTATGGGTACTACCCTCAGTAGCGGAGGCAACCGTCTCCAGATCCTGCTCCTCCTCCTCATCATCATCTAATTTGCGTTGAGACAAAGACAAACTGAGGGTGGTCTGGCTATCACTCTGTGTACTGTCTTCTCCCATTTCCACCACTTCCACATGCAAAGTGTCATGTTGGGATTTGTGGTGTTGCGGTGGCTGGGGATCCGCAGTTTGTACCTCACTGATTTATATAGTCTCCAATAACTTATGTATTCTCCACTAGTGTTGGGATATGGTAATAGCAGGCACTGTACTGTGCTTAAATAGTTAGGGCAGCGGATCGTTATGGTATTTATGCGCATCAATTTTTACCCCTGGTTACTTGTGTATATGGCTGTGTATATAAATATTCGCTAGGTATATTAAGAGTTACATTTATTCGCCCAGATTCGACATATATCCATTACATATTTACGTATAGATGAATGGGAGGAAACTTGGGGAAGATTGTGCGATCAGGTGATGTTGACATGACTATCATGTGAATAGGGTCATGTGACTGGCGCACTCCCCAGGTCCTGAACACTTATGGGTAATAACACTGACAAGCACAATGTGCATCTGGAGAAACGCGATGTGAGTCCCACTGACCGTGATGAGCGGGCAATACTGTGGTGCACTGTTTAAGGTGAGCACATGTCATGCACCTGCAGGTGGATGTATTTTAGTTTGATTATAAGACACTAGTCATTGGGTGTGATGTTAGTTGTAAAAGGCTGCTATATATTGTATTGGTTCCCCCTTCTGTGGGTGGAGCTGCATGCACTTTAAAAGGGTAGAGATTATCACTCTGTATTAGGCTTGACAAAGGCTGAGATACAGCTGAAACGGTTCTGCTTAATTTTATAGCACATTTTCTGTAAAGTCCGTCCGAATAAAGGATTCACCGGAGATGCTGGCGCTACCTCTCTTCATTTGCTATCCTCAGGATAGGTCATCAATATCAGATCAGCTGGGGACCGCCGGCCCCCCCGACGATCAGCTATTTGAAGAGAGGGCAGCGCTCATATGAGAGCTGCTTTCTCTGCTCTGTTCACCTGCTCGCAGTAGCATTTGCAGTGATGAGCAGGTATAGAGAGCAGAGAAGGCAGCACTCGTACAGAAAAAAAATAAACCTTTAAAGACATACTTGGAAAACATTACATACAGCGCTACAGAACATACAGGGTCATACAGCGCCACGTATGTACCTCTTACATCCAGTGACTTCTCTACTCTGATGTAGACATTCTCTTTCCTCTTCTTCTCCTGTCAGACTAGACAACCATGGTGACTTCTTTCAGCCGTGCCTGCAGAGTTTAACCACTTCAGCCCCGCTAGGTGAAACCCCCTTCATGACCAGAGCACTTTTTACACTTCGGCACTACACTACTTTCACCGTTTATCGCTCGGTCATGCAACTTACCACCCAAATGAATTTTACCTCCTTTTCTTCTCACTAATGGAGCTTTCATTTGGTGGTATTTTATTGCTGCTGACATTTTTACTTTTTTTGTTATTAAGTTTGCAAAAAAATGACATTTTTCACTTTCAGCTGTAAAATTTTGCAAAAAAAACGACATCCATATATAAATTTTTCACCAAATTTATTGTTCTACATGTCTTTGATAAAAAAGAAATGTTTGGGCAAAAAAAAAATGGTTTGGGTAAAAGTTATAGCATTTACAAACTATGGTACAAAAATGTGAATTTCCGCTTTTTGAAACAGCTCTGACTTTCTGAGCACCTGTCATGTTTCCTGAGGTTCTACAATGCCCAAACAGTAGAAAACCCCCACAAATGACCCCATTTCGGAAAGTAGACACCCTAAGGTATTCGCTGATGGGCATAGTGAGTTCATAGAACTTTTTATTTTTTGTCACAAGTTAGCGGAAAATGATGATTTTTTATTTATTTTTTTCTTACAAAGTCTCATATTCCACTAACTTGCGACAAAAAATAAAAAATTCTAGGAACTCACCATGCCCCTCACAGAATACCTTGGGGTGTCTTCTTTCCAAAATGGGGTCACTTGTGGGGTAGTTATACTGCCCTGGCAATTTAGGGGCCCAAATGTGTGAGAAGAACTTTGCAATCAAAATGTGTAAAAAATGACCGGTGAAATCCAAAAGGTGCACTTTGGAATATGTGCCCCTTTGCCCACCTTGGCAGCAAAAAAGTGTGACACATCTGGTATCGCCGTACTCAGGAGAAGTTGGGGAATGTGTTTTGGGGTGTCATTTTACATATACCCATGCTGGGTGAGAAAAATATCTTGGTCAAATGCCAACTTTGTATAAAAAAATGGGAAAAGTTGTCTTTTGCCAAGATATTTCTCTCATCCAGCATGGGTATATGTAAAATGACACCCCAAAACACATTCCCTAACTTCTCCTGAGTACGGCGATACCAGATGTGTCACACTTTTTTGCTGCCAAGGTGGGAAAAGGGGCACATATTCCAAAGTGCACCTTTCGGATTTTGCAGGGCATTTTTTACACATTTTGATTGCAAAGTTCTTCTCACACATTTGGGCCCCTAAATTGCCAGGGCAGTATAACTACGCCACAAGTGACCCCATTTTGGAAAGAAGACACCCCAAGGTATTCCGTGAGGGGCATGGCGAGTTCCTAGAATTTTTTATTTTTTGTCGCAAGTTAGTGGAATATGAGACTTTGTAAGGAAAAAAGAGAAAGAAAAAAAAATCATCATTTTCCGCTAACTTGTGACAAAAAAAAAAAAATTCTAGGAACTCGCCATGCCCCTCACGGAATACCTTGGGGTGTCTTCTTTCCAAAATGGGGTCACTTGTGGCATAGTTATACTGCCCTGGCAATTTAGGGGCCCAAATGTGTGAGAAGTACCTTGCAATCAAAATGTGTAAAAAATGGCCTGCAAAATCTGAAAGGTGCACTTTGGAATATGTACCCCTTTGCCCACCTTGGCAGCAAAAAAGTGTGACACATCTGGTATCGCCGTACTCAGGAGAAGTTGGGGAATGTGTTTTTTGGTGTCATTTTACATATACCCATGCTGGGTGAGAGAAATATCTCGGCAAAAGACAACTTTTCCAATTTTTTTATACAAAGTTGGCATTTGACCAAGATATTTTTCTCACCCAGCATGGGTATATGTAAAATGACACCCCAAAACACATTCCCCAACTTCTCCTGAGTACGGCGATACCAGATGTGTCACACTTTTTTGCAGCCTAGATGCGCAAAGGTGCCCAAATTCCTTTTAGGAGGGCATTTTTAGACATTTGGATCCCAGACTTCTTCTCACACTTTAGGGCCCCTAAAAAGCCAGGGCAGTATAAATACCCCACATGTGACCCCACTTTGGAAAGAAGACACCCCAAGGTATCCAATGAGGGGCCTGGCAAGTTCATAGAATTATTTTTTTTTTGCATAAGTTAGCGGAAATTGATTTTTTTTTTTGTTTTTTCTCACAAAGTCTCACTTTCCGCTAACTTAGGACAAAAATTTAAATCTTTCATGGACTCAATATGCCCCTCAGCAAATACCTTGGGGTGTCTTCTTTCCAAAATGGGGTCAGTTGTGGGGTGTTTGTACTGCCCTGGCATTTTTAGGGTCTCCGCAATCATTACATGTATGGCCAGCATTAGGAGTTTCTGCTATTCTTCTTATATTGAGCATACAGGTAATGAGATTTTTTTTTCCGTTCAGCCTCTGGGCTGAAAGAAAAAAATGAACGGCACAGATTTCTTCATTCGCATCGATCAATGTGGATGAAAAAATCTCTGCCAAAAAAAAAAAATGGAGGGGAAAGGCGTCTGCCAGGACATAGGAGCTCCGCCCTACATCCATACCCACTTAGCTCGTATGCCCTGGCAAACCAGATTTCTCCATTCACATCAATCGATGTGGATGAATAAATCATTGCCGGGATTTTTTTTTTATATATATATATATATATATATATATACAAAGTGTTTGCCAAAGCATAGGAACGCCGCCTCCTCCTCAGCTCGTATGCCTCGGCAAACATATCTATTACTGCAGAGGAGAAAATCCCGTCTTGCAGCGCCGCATACACCGACTTGCGTGTAATCTGACAGCAGCGCAATGCTTCTGTCAGAATGCACATCGGTGCTGCAGCTGGTCGATCGGTTGGTCCACCTGGAAGGTAAAAAGACAAAAAAAAAAAAAAGAAAAAGAAAAAACCAGGCCGCAACGCAATAATTTAATTAACTTTGCAACAGAACATGTAACTTTAACTTTTTGAACTGAACATTAACTGTGTTTGCTTACTGGTGTGTTTTTTTTTTTTTTTTTTTTTTTTTTTACCTTTATAGAACAAACCTCTCCTTCCCCATGGGTCAATGTGCAAAGCGCAAATCGCCCAAAGATGTGGCGAAGTGCGTTATGCACTTTGTCCCATGTGAAAGGAGACGTTTGCAGCAGCAGTGAGTGAATGGGCCCTAATAGCCCTGTGTGCCTATCCTGGTGAGATGATCCCTATGCTAATAGTGTACCTGTGAGTGGTACTTCCGGAAACACTCTCCAAAGCATAGGGCAGGGTGGTCAGGACAGTCAGGACAGAAATAGTGGGTGTCACGCCTTATTCCACTCCTGCTACAGACACGACATCTTTTTCGGGGTGACGGTTGGGTTGAGGTACCAGGAACGACATTGGGGAAATGTCGCTCGTGTAGACGGCTAACTACACTGGTGGATGGGGCCACGGAACCTCCTGGGTACAGGAGGTTCTCGATGATCTCTTCCTGAAATTTGAGGAAGGATCCAGTTCTCCCAGCCTTACTGTAGAGAACAAAACTATTGAACAGAGCCAATTGAAATAAATATACAGACACCTTCTTATACCAGCGTCTGGTTCTGCGGGAAACTAAATACGGAGACAACATCTGGTCATTGAAGTCCACCCCTCCCATGTGGAGGTTATAGTCGTGGACTGAGAGGGGCTTTTCAATGACACGGGTTGCTCGCTCAATTTGTATTGTCGTGTCTGCGTGAATGGAGGAGAGCATGTAAACGTCACGCTTGTCTCTCCATTTCACCGCGAGCAGTTCTTCGTTACACAGTGCGGCCCTCTGCCCCCTTGCAAGACGGGTGGTAACGAGCCGTTGGGGGAAGCCCGCGCGACTAGTTCGCGCGGTACCACAGGCGCCAATCCGTTCTAGAAACAAATGCCTAAAGAGGGCCACACTTGTGTAAAAATTGTCCACATAAAGATGGTACCCCTTGCCAAATAAGGTGACACCAAGTCCCAAACTGTCTTCCCACTGCTCCCCAGGTAGTCAGGGCAACCGACCGGCTCCAGGGTCTGATCTTTTCCCTCATAGATCCGAAATTTGTGGGTATAGCCTGTGGCCCTTTCACAGAGCTTATACAATTTGACCCCATACCGGGCGCGCTTGCTTGGGATGTATTGTTTGAAGCCAAGGCGCCCGGTAAAATGTATTAGGGACTCGTCTATGCAGATGTTTTGCTCTGGGGTATAAATATCTGCAAATTTCTGGTTGAAATGGTCTATGAGGGGCCGAACTTTGTGGAGCCGGTCAAAAGCAGGGTGGCCCCTGGGACGGGAGGCGGTGTTGTCACTAAAGTGCAGGAAACGCAGGATGGCCTCAAAACGTGCCCTGGACATAGCAGCAGAGAACATGGGCATGTGATGAATCGGGTTCGTGGACCAATATGACCGCAATTCATGCTTTTTTGTCAGGCCCATGTTGAGGAAGAGGCCCAGAAAAGTTTTAATTTCGGAAACTTGGACTGGTTTCCACCGGAAAGGCTGGGCATAAAAGCTTCCCGGGTTAGCGGTGATAAATTGTGTGGCATATCTGTTTGTTTCGGCCACAACTATGTCTAAAAGCTCCGCAGTCAAGAACAGCTCAAAAAATCCCAGGGCCGAACCGATCTGAGCTGTCTCAACCCGAACTCCAGACTGGGCAGTGAAAGGGAAAACTACAGGTGCGGCTGAAGTTGGGGACTGCCAATCAGGGTTTGCCAGCACCTCTGGGATTCTAGGGGCTCTACGGGCACGTCTTTGCGGTGGCTGCGACGGGGTCACTACTGCACGTGCCACCGTACCAGCTTCAACTGCCCTTCTGGTGCTCGCTACTTCACCAGGTTGTACGGCAGTGCTGGTACTAGGTCCAGGAAGGGCTGGGCTGCTGGTGTATGCCTCACCACGTAATCCGACAGCACCAGCCCCACTCTGCTGCTCTTGAAGCGGATCCTGCGCAACCTGTGGTCTAGCGACACGGGGCGGGTACGCCTGGTGGTATCAGGGACCTCAGCCTCCTCGTCCGAACTTTGGGTCAGAGAGCCACTGCTTTCTACAGGTTCGTATTCTGACCCGCTGGATTCATCAGATGAGGGTTCCCACTCCTCATCCGACTGGGTCAGAAGCCTGTAGGCCTCTTCAGAAGAATACCCCCTGTTAGACATGTGGGCAACTAAATTTAGGGGTATTCCCTGAGACTACCCAAGAAAAAAAAAGCAAGCCTGTCTTACAAAGGGGAGGCTAGCGAAGTACCGGAGGCCGCTGCGGTTGATAAAAAATATAAAAACGGATTTTTTTATCGCCGCAGTGCGTGTAACGTGATTGTGCAGTGAACCAAAAAAAATTTTTTTTTTGTCACTGCGGTGGGGCGGGTGTGGGCGAACGCACGTGTGGGCGAGCGATCAGTCCTGATCGGGCAAACACTGCGTTTTGGGTGGAGGGAGAACTAAAGTGACACTAGTACTATTATAGATCTGACCGTGATCAGTTTTGATCACTTCCAGATACTATAAAAGTACAAATGCTGATTAGCGATACGCTAATCAGCGAATAACGGACTGCGGTGCGGTGGGCTGGGCGCTAACTGATTGCTAACTACCTAACCAAGGGGCCTAAACTATACCTAAAACCTAACGGTCAATACCAGTGAAAAAAAAAAGTGACAGTTTACACTGATCACTTTTTTCCTTTCACTAGTGATTGACAAAGGGGTGATCAAAGGGTTAATTGGGGTTCAGGGGGGTGATCTGGGGCTAAAGTGTGCTGTTTGGTGTACTCACTGTGAAGCCTGCTCCTCTGCTGGATCCAACCGACGAAAAGAACCAGCAGAGGAGCAGGCAGCCATATAACAGATCATATTTACAAATATGATCTGTTATCTGGCTTCTGATTGGATTTCTTAAAAATCAGCAACCTGCCAGCCAATGATCACGGCTGGCAGGTTGCTGACGAAATAGTCCTGAACGAAATGCCGGCGCGAACTGCGCATGCGCGGGCGCATATTCACGTCATCTCGCGTCTCGCGAGATGACGCGTATATGCGTGACTGTGCGCAGCGCTGCCGCCTCCGGACCGCACATCTGCGTTAGGCGGTCCGGAGGTGGTTAACAAACAGATATTTTACTTTCCTTCTTTTCCATCCTCCTCTTAACTTTCTCAACACCCCATCCTGCCCTCCAATACTGTGCCCACTGTGCTCCCCAATACTTTTCTGCAGAAACAGTCCCCCTGAAAATACTAGTACCACACAGATAGTGCATCAGTACAAAAACACCCCTTTATATTATGTGCTAGTGCAAAAAAAAATCCCCCTTCCTTTCAGATCAGACCACCATATAAAACCCTAAATGAGATCCCCCATCTCAGACCAAACCCCCTTTAGACCTGTATGTCAGACCCCATATAAGACCCCAGTTTTAGACCTCAGATCAGACCCCTAATAGAACTCCATGCAAGACCCCGACCTAATATCAGACCTCAGATAATACCCCCATTAGACCTCCAGACCTCCATATAAGGCCCCTATTAGACCTCCAGAATCCCATATCTGACCCCCATTAGACCTCCAGACCCCCAATCAGACCCCCATTAGACCTCCAGACCCCCATGTCAGACTTCTAGACCCCCATTAGACCTCTAGACTCACACTAGACCTCCATATCTCCGCATCTGACCCCCATTAGACCTCCAGACGCCCATATCTGACCCCATTAGACCTGCAGACCCTCAATCAGACCTCCAAACCCCCAATCAGACCCCCATTAGACCTCTAGATCCCCAATAAGACCCCCATTAGACCTCCAGACCCCCAGTCAGACCTCTCCAGACCCCCAGTCAGACCCCTCTAGACCCCTCAGCCAGACCTCCAGACCACCCCAGTCAGACCTCCAGACCCCCCATTAGACCACTTCAGACCCCCAGTCAGACCTCCAGACCACCATTAGACCTCTCCAGACCCCCATTAGACCTCCATATCAGATCTCAGATAAGACTGTAATCAAGTAACGTATTTCTCCTGCCACCACTCTCCTTGTCCTGGCTGTCTTCTCTTCTCAGGGTCCATGCTGCAGTTATCTGACCTCCTGCAGCGTCTGTACGTCCTGACGCTGCAGGCGGTCAGGACATAGCAGCGCGGGCCCTGAGAAGAGCGAGCAGTAGGAGGGGTAAGTACTGTACAGCGCTCACAGTGCTTCTATTCCTCTTCTCCTGCAGACTAGTGAGCGCTTCCATTATGGAATCGCTCGCTAGTATTCCCTTTATAAGATGCACTGCAACTTATAAAGGGAAAAGTACAGTTCCACTTGGAAGGGGGGCCCTTAATGCCAGTGCCAGTGGTGAAAAAATTTAACTGAATGTCTCTGATATTTAGGAGGGGCAAACGTTATACAGGAGATGTAGCACAGGTAATGTCGCTGTCACCAGCGGTGAAAAAAATTAAACTTAATGTCAATGATATTTATGATGCGCAAACGTTATACAGGAGATATAGTGCAGGTAATGTTGCTGTCACCAGCAGCCAAAAAATTTAACTGAATGTCATTGATATTTATGATGTGCAAACATACAGTAGATGTAGTGCAGGTAATGTCACTGTCACCAGCGATGAAAAAATGAAACTGAATGTTACAGATATTTATGCGCAAACATTATACAGGAGTTGTAGAGCAGGTAATGTCGCTGTCACCAGTGGCAAAAAAAATAAACTGAATGTCACTAATATTTAGGATGTGCAAATGTTATACAGGAGGTGTAGCACAGGTAATGTCGCTGTCACCAGTGGCAAAAAAATGTAACTGAATGTCACTGATATTTATGATGCGCAAAGGTTATACAGGAGATATAGCGCAGGTAATGTCGCTGTCACCAGCGGCTAAAAAATTTAACTGAATGTCACTGATATTTATAATGGGCAAAGGTTATACAGGAGATATAGCGCAGGTAATGTCGCTGTCACCAGTGGCCAAAAAATTTAACTAAATGTCACTGATATTTATGATGCGCAAACGTTGTACAGGAGATGTAGCGCAGGTAATGTCGCTGCATGAGCGTTCAGTAACGCGGCCAAAAAATACCCAGCTCCGCAGAGGCTGTCCTTTTTTTTAATAAAAAAAAATCTATTCTTAACAGTTTAATCTCTGTTTTGTCCCCTATCAGGGGCCGGTGTGGTGTATGGAATAGATTTTAGGAACCGGGAGATGGAAAAAGATGCTTGGTCGGTCCTCTTACTTCCAATTTGGGGCACTGCGCGTACGGCTTGCAATGTACTGTGCCACCAGATATGAGTGGTGTGTTTAAGTAGTACTATTCCTATCAGTTTAATCCCAGGGCCGGTCTATGGAATAGATTTTAGGAACTGGGAGATGTATGGAATAGATTTTAGACAACCACAAAGAGTTTTCAATAGTTGGCACACTAATGACATAAATTTTATTCCTCTATGCTTCAATTTGGTGTAGTTATGACTGTGCTCGTGCGCACGTTTTGGAGATTGCAGGTGATGGGGTTTTTTCAAAGCCTATGGTCGTGCTGAGGTAGTTCTGTGACAGTTTAAGTGACCCAGAAAGCAATGATTCTGCAGTGTGGGCCCAATGTTGGCCTAGTAGGCTTTAACCCCTTAAGGACTTAGGGCGTACCGGTACGCCCTATTTCCTGAATCCTTAAGGACTCAGTGCGTACCGGTACGTCCTAAGTTTAAATTGCGATTGCGGCGCGGCGGGGGTTTATTGTGACAGGATGCCGGCTGAAATCATTCAGCCGGTATCCTGTCACAATGCCGTGACACCCCTTCCCCCCCGTGTCGGCGATCAACGCAAACCACAGGTCAATTCAGACCTGTGATTTGCGGCTTTAACCTGCGGTTGTGGCTATGATCGGCGGTGCCATCAGGTCCCCATGCGGCTGTAGGGGGGACCCGATGGCATGGAAGGCAGCGAGATGTCTAAGGAATCTCACAGGCAGGAAGCTGTATGAGTAATACACAGTGTATTACTCATACAGTCAATGCATTCCAATACAGAAGAATTGGAATGCATTGTAAAAGAGATTGGACCCCCAAAAGTTGAAATCCCAAAGTGGGACAAAAAATAAAGTAAAACAAAAGTTGAAAAAATAAAGTTTTCCCCCCAAAAAATTAAAAGTTCAAGTAAAAATAAACAAAAACGTAATTTTCCCCAAATAAAGTTAAAAAAAATTGGTAAAAAATTGGTAAAAAATAAAGTATACATATTAGGTATCGATGGGTCCGTATCGACTGGCTCTATAAAAATATCTTATGACCTAACCCCTCAGATAAACACTGTAAAAAATGAAAAATAAAAACTGTGCTAAATAAACCATTTTTTTGTCACCTTACATCACAAAAAGTACAACAGCAAGCATTTAAAAAGGCGTTTGCCCACCAACATAGTACCAATCTAACCTTCACCTCATCCTGCAAAAAATGAGCCCCTACCTGAGACAATTGCCCAAAAAAAAAAAAAAACTATGTCTCAGAATATGGAGACACTAAAACATCATTTTTTTTTGCTTCAAAAATGATATTATTGTGTAAAACTTACATAAATAATAAAAAAGTATACATATTAGGTATCGCTGCGTCCGTATCGACCAGCTCTTTAAAAATATCACATGACCTAACCCCTCAGATAAACACCAAAAAAATATATAAAAAATTAAAACTGTGCTAAATAAAAAAAAATTGTCACCTTACATCACAAAAAGTGTAATAGCAAGCAATCAAAAAGTCATATGCACCCCAAAATAGTGCCAATAAAACCGTCATCTCATCCCGCAAAAATCATACAACCTTCAAAAATGAAATCATTGTGTAAAACTTGTGTAAAACTTGCAAAAATAAAAAATAAATTTATATGCGGTATCGCCGCATCCGAGACAACCTGGTCTATTAAAATATCACATGATCTAACCTGTCAGATGAATGTTGTAAATAACAAAAAATTAAAACAATGCCAAAACAGGTATTTCTTGTTACCTTGCCTCACAAAAAGTGTAATATAGAGCAATTAAAAATCATATGTACCCTAAACTAGTACAAACAAAACTGCCACCCTATCTTGTAGTTTCTAAAATGGGGTCCCTTTTTTGGAGTTTCTACTTTAGGGGTGCATCAGGAGGGCTTCAAATGGGACATGGTGTAAAAAAAAACAGTCCAGCAAAATCTGACTTCCAAAAACCGTATGGCATTCCTTTCCTCCTGTGCCTTGCCGTGCGCCCGTACAGCGGTTTACAACCACGTATGTTTTTTTTTCTGTAAACTACAGAATCAGGGCCATAAATATTGAGTTTTGTTTGGCTGTTAACCCTTGCTTTGTTACTGGGAAAAAATTATTAAAATGGAAAATCTGCCAAAAAAGTGAAATTTTGAAATTGTATCTCTATTTTCCATTAATTCTTGTGGAACACCTAAAGGGTTAACGGCGTTTGTAAAAGCAGTTTTGAATACCTTGAGGTAGTTTCTAGAATGGGGTCATTTTTGGGGGGTTTCTATTATGTAAGCCTCGCAAAGTGACTTCAGACCTAAACTGGTCCCTAAAAAGTGGGTTTTTGAAAATTTCGGGAGAATTTCAAGATTTGCCTCTAATCTTCTAAGCCTTGTAACATCCCCCAAAAATAAAATATCATTCCCAAAATGATCCAAACATGTAGTAGACATATGGGGAATGTAAAGTAATAACAATTGTTGGAGGTATTACTATGTATTATAAAAGTAGAGAAATTGAAACTTGGAAATTGCAATAAAAAAAAAATTTTGGTAAATTTGGCATTTTTGATTCTTTTTTATTTACTTCATTTTTCCGGTGTCATGAAGTACAATATGTGATGAAAAAACAATCTCAGAATGGCCCAGATAAGTCAAAGAATGGTCAGATTTGCAAAAAATGGCCAAGTCCCTAAGGTGAAATAGTCCTTAAGGGGTTAATGATCACCTTAGATGATCACAAAGAAAATTATGTTTTTTCTATGCAAAATTATCCAGCCGATCGCTTTTGGTCTGTTCACAATGAAGCAACGACCTTATTATCTGCTGTGCCAACATTGCCATTGCCAACACACTCATAGAGGTGGTCGCTTCATTGTGATACCCAAGACCCTTCACCACAACAGGGTAACGATCACGAAGGGGAATTGACACATGTATGTGCCTTTTTTTTTTTTTTTGCAGCCACAGTGCAGCACCAGAGGCCAGAAAAATTAGGCATGTACACATGCCGGAAAAATTAGGTATTGTTGCAGCCACTGCTGTAGCAGCGGACAATAATTTGATGTTTTGCAGGCAGAAAGTGCACAAAAACATTGCGGCTTGAACCCTAGTTGGGGGGCGAATAAGTCACGCAAGTCATCTGGCATGCAGAGATTAAATACAGCAGCGTGTGGACCATTTTTTGCCCAAGGCAGCTCATCTCATCAGGCCTTTTGTAGTCAAATGTATCCCCCACTGTCAGTCCCTTTGGGATCCATGCCTCATTCATCTTAATAAAGGTGAGGTAATCTAGACTTTTTTGACCTAGGCGACTTCTCTTCTCAGTGACAATACCTCCTGCTGCACTGAAGGTCCTTTCTGACAGGACACTTGAAGCGCGGCAGCCCAGAAGTTATATCGCAAATTGGGATAGCTCAGGCCACAGGTATCACGATCGGCGTAACTGTCACATACGTGACACGGAGGGAGGAAAAGAGGGAGGCCCTGCCCTAGTGAGAGGGAAGGTGGTGACCCCTGACTCACCTTGCGACTGGCGCCTGGCTGCCCTGTCGTCCCTAGACGGGTTCCTCACCCGTACGCCGATCACGTGCCTAAAACCCTGGCTTTCCCTAGGATAAGCCCTAGATAGTGAACAGGGCGGTGGGAACACTAGTCCGCACCACTAGCTCTAAAGGAAAACACCAAGGGGAGGACAGACAATACAAACTAAACATATAATCCCAGGAGGGCAACAACAGGAGACAACAAAAGCCCAACAGGGATCCGGAGGGTAGCACTCTGGAACAACAACCAGATTCTCAGCTCCAGTGGGTCAGCATAGATGTCCAGGCAGGAAGCTCTATAACTGGCAACAAGAGAAGTGTGAGAGGAGAATATAAGGAGTTTGGGAGTGGCAGACAAGAAACAGCTGAGGAGGAGAAGCTACGGATCCCTGAGTGAGACAAAAAGGATAGCAAGGCAAACACAGAAAACAAACACTAAGAAACTCCGTGATCTTTAGACATAGAGCGCGCAGCCACCCGCTGCGACTTCCTGACCACGGGTATAACGGAGTCAGACGTGGCTCTTGACACCCTCGTGACAGTACCCCCCCTTTCACGAGGGGCCTCCGGACACTCAGGACCAGGTCTCTCCGGATGAGAGACATGGAAAGCCTGAATCAACCTGTTGGCGTTTACCTCTGACGCTGGAACCCACATTCTTTCCTCGGGACCGTAACCCCTCCAATGCACCAGATACTGAAGAGACCGGCGGACCCGACGAGAATCAACAATTCTGGATATTTGAAACTCCAGATTACCATCCACAACAACAGGAGGAGGTGGCAGCGGTGATGGTTCTAGAGGTGGAACATACTTCTTGAGCAGCGACTTATGGAAGACGTTATGGATCTTAAAAGTCTGAGGTAGCTCCAGGCGAAAAGCCACAGGGTTAATGACGGCTACAATTTTATAAGGACCAATGAACCTAGGACCCAGTTTCCAAGAGGGAACCTTCAACTTAATATTCCTAGTAGACAACCACACATAGTCATTCACTCCTAGGTCCGGACCTGGCGACCGTTTCTTATCGGCCATGCATTTGTATTTACCACTCATATTTTTCAAGTTAGCTTGCACCTTCTGCCATACCGATGAAAGAGATGAAGAAAACCGTTCCTCTTCGGGAACCCCAGAAGACCCCCCCTCTTTGAAAGTACAAAATTGGGGATGAAAACCGTATGCACCAAGAAATGGTGACTTGCCAGTGGATTCCTGACGGCGATTATTTATGGCAAACTCGGCTAACGGTAAATATGATGACCACACCTCTTGGTTTTCAGACGCAAAACACCTTAAATATGTTTCTAGGTTTTGGTTGGTACGCTCAGTCTGTCCATTCGACTGAGGATGGAAAGCTGAGGAAAAGGATAAGTGTACCCCTAAACGGGTACAAAAAGCTCTCCAAAACTTAGAAATAAACTGGGTTCCCCGATCCGAAACCACATCGGAAGGGACCCCGTGAAGCTTCACGATTTCACTGATAAACACCTGAGCAAGAGTCTTAGCATTAGGAAGTGCGGGTAGCGCAATAAAGTGTACCATTTTGCTAAACCTGTCTACTACTACCAAGATAACTGTTTTACCCGCAGACAAAGGTAAGTCAGTGATGAAATCCATTGATAGATGTGTCCATGGTCTATTGGGGATGAAAAGTGGCAATAAAGACCCTGCTGGACGTGTATGAGAGACTTTCGCGCGTGCACAAGTAGAACAAGTAGACACGAAATCTATTACATCCTGACGCAACCTTGGCCACCAAAAACGACGAGACAATAGCTCCAAGGTTGCTTTACTACCCGGGTGCCCAGCAAGTGCCGAATTATGATGTTCCTTCAATAACTCAAGACGCAGGTTTAACGGTACAAACAATTTCTCTGAGGGGCAAGAGGCCGGGGCGTCCCCCTGGGCCTCTAACACCTTTCCCTCTAGAACAGAGTGTACAGCAGAGACAACCACTCCTCTTTGTAAAATAGGTACCGGATCACTAACATTACCCCCTCCAGGGAAACTACGAGACAATGCGTCTGCCTTGGTATTTTTTGCCCCAGGACGATAGGTGATTACAAAGTTAAATCTGGTAAAGAAAAGCGACCACCTAGCTTGTCTAGGGGTGAGACGCTTAGCCGATTCTAGGTACAGAAGGTTTTTGTGATCCGTAATTACCGTGACGGGGTGGATTGCTCCCTCTAAGAAGTGACGCCACTCTTCAAAGGCCAGTTTAATCGCCAACAGTTCCCTATTTCCAATATCATAGTTCTTTTCTGCTGCAGATAATTTTTTGGAAAAGAAAGCGCAAGGACGCCATTTGCCAGGAGACGGACCCTGAGACAATACAGCCCCCACTCCCACCTCCGACGCATCAACTTCAACAATAAAAGGCTGGGAGACATCAGGTTGAATTAGGACAGGTGCCGAGGTAAATCTCTCTTTTAGAGAGGAAAATGCAATTTTAGCGGCGTCAGACCATTTAGAAAAATCAGTCCCCTTCCTAGTCATGTCAGTAAGGGGTTTAACGATCACTGAATAATTTTTAATAAACTTTCTGTAGAAATTTGCGAAACCCAAAAAACGTTGTAGAGCTTTAAGGTTCTCAGGAAGATCCCAATCTAAAATTGCCTGGACCTTCCCAGGATCCATACGGAAACCTGAAGCAGATAATAGATATCCCAGGAATTGTATTTCCTGAACGGCGAAGACACATTTTTCAATTTTCGCATATAATTTATTCGTCCGTAGGACCTGCAGTACTTGCCTGACATGTACTTCATGTGTTTTCAGATCAGCCGAATAAATTAAGATATCATCTAGGTATATGACTACAAACCTGCCGATGAGATGACTAAAAATATCATTAACGAAATGTTGGAAGACAGCAGGGGCATTGGTCAGACCGAAAGGCATGACTAAATTTTCGTAATGCCCCTCAGGGGTGTTAAAAGCTGTCTTCCACTCATCCCCTTCCTTGATACGAATCAGATTGTAGGCCCCCCTAAGATCAAGTTTGGAGAACCACCTAGCACCCGCAATCTGATTAAAAAGGTCAGGAATGAGAGGAAGAGGGTATGGGTCTCGGACGGTTATCCGGTTTAGCTCACGGAAATCTAGGCAAGGACGCAGGCCCCCATCTTTCTTTTTAACAAAGAAAAACCCTGCAGCCACGGGTGAAGAAGAGGGTCTGATGTGTCCCTTGGCCAGACTCTCGGAGATATAATCTTTCATGGCTTGTCTCTCGGGACCCGAAAGATTATACAACCTGGACTTGGGTAATTTTGCACCGGGAATCAGGTTAACCGGGCAATCATAAGGACGATGAGGTGGTAGCTTCTGACAACCCTTTTCAGAAAAAACGTCCTCAAAGTCCGAAATAAATGTAGGTAGGGAAGCTATGGAGGCGATTAAGCAATTGTTATTTAAGCAATTCTCTCTGCAATGCTCACTCCACTCCAATATCTCCCTGGCCTGCCAATCCACCACTGGATTGTGCGCTACCAACCAGGGAAGACCCAATACCACAGGAGAGGGAAGGCCCTCCAGAACGTAACATGAAAGACGCTCCTTATGGTGGTCCCCTACCCGAAGATGTAAGTTATGGACAACGTGAGTGAGGTTTCTCTGAGACAGAGGAGCAGAGTCAATAGCGAATATGGGAATGGGTCTCTGCAGCGTACAGAGAGAGAAACCCATAGTGCGGGCAAAATGGGCATCTATCAAATTTACCCCTGCACCACTGTCTAGAAAAAAATAAATAGACTCCGTCTTAACACCAAAAACAATAACCGCTGGCAACACAAATTGAGATGTTCGTATGGAGGAAACGTATACCCCCCGGCTGACATCCTCCGCACAGCCTGGGGTTAGTAGTTTTCCGACGGTCTTTTGTTTTTGGGAAAAGGAGGGACAGACATTAATGAAATGACCCTTCCCCCCACAGAAAAAACAAGCCCCCCACCTACGGCGAACCTCAGGAGGACGGACCTGACGAGAAGTTCCTCCTAGCTGCATAGGCTCATCTAAGTCAGTACAGACTAACTGCTGCTTGGGAGAGGTTACCGATTGCTCAGGAATTTTCGATCTCTCCCTAAGACGTCTATCTATCCTGATAGAGAGGGACATAACAGCATCAAGGGAAAGGGGGGTCTCATACAGCGCCAGCGCATCCTTAACCCTTTCAGATAACCCAGAGCAGAACTGACTCCTGAGAGCCGGGTCGTTCCACTGAGTATCCGTAGCCCACCTGCGGAACTCTGAGCAATACTCCTCTGCTGGCCGATCTCCCTGTAGGAGTCTCCGTAACTTCGACTCAGCCAGGGCGACACGGTCAGGGTCATCATATATGAGACCCAAAGCCCCAAAAAATCCCTCCACTGACCGGAGAGCCTGGGAACCAGGGGGTAACGAGAACGCCCAGGATTGCGGGTCCCCCTGAAGCAGGGAAATAACAATCCCCACCCGCTGTTCTTCATTACCTGAGGAGTAAGGGCGCAGCTTAAAATATAATTTGCAGGCCTCACGGAACAACACAAATTTGTCCCTTCCCCCAGAGAATCTGTCAGGAAGAACAACCTTGGGTTCTGTAACAACCTGGTTACCCATAGCAACCGCTGGGCTTACGGTCTGCTGCATTTGCTGCTGCTGTTGGAGGACAGACGCCTTCAATCCTGCCACCTCCAAAGACAGGCCTTGAAGCTGTTTTGCCAAAGCAGCAATAGGATCCATATTGGATTCTAAGTAGAGAAAAAAAAAAAATTATATATTTTTTTTCTTTCTTTTTTTTTTTTCTCAAAAAAAAAAATAAGGGCCAGTTATAATATCACGATCGGCGTAACTGTCACATACGTGACACGGAGGGAGGAAAAGAGGGAGGCCCTGCCCTAGTGAGAGGGAAGGTGGTGACCCCTGACTCACCTTGCGACTGGCGCCTGGCTGCCCTGTCGTCCCTAGACGGGTTCCTCACCCGTACGCCGATCACGTGCCTAAAACCCTGGCTTTCCCTAGGATAAGCCCTAGATAGTGAACAGGGCGGTGGGAACACTAGTCCGCACCACTAGCTCTAAAGGAAAACACCAAGGGGAGGACAGACAATACAAACTAAACATATAATCCCAGGAGGGCAACAACAGGAGACAACAAAAGCCCAACAGGGATCCGGAGGGTAGCACTCTGGAACAACAACCAGATTCTCAGCTCCAGTGGGTCAGCATAGATGTCCAGGCAGGAAGCTCTATAACTGGCAACAAGAGAAGTGTGAGAGGAGAATATAAGGAGTTTGGGAGTGGCAGACAAGAAACAGCTGAGGAGGAGAAGCTACGGATCCCTGAGTGAGACAAAAAGGATAGCAAGGCAAACACAGAAAACAAACACTAAGAAACTCCGTGATCTTTAGACATAGAGCGCGCAGCCACCCGCTGCGACTTCCTGACCACGGGTATAACGGAGTCAGACGTGGCTCTTGACACCCTCGTGACAACAGGTCAAGCCTGCACACCCAGTAATCAAGGGGTTCATCGCTCCTCAGAGTGTCGATATCTGCAGTTAAGGTGAAGTAGTCTGCTACCTGTCGGTCGAGTCGTTCTCTGAAGGTGGACCCCAAAGGACCGTGGCGATGCGTAGGACCTAAAAAGCTCTGCATGTCCTCCATCAACAACACGTCTGTAAAGCGTCCTGTCCTTGCCGGCGTGGTCGTGGTAGTAGGAGGATTACTTTTACCTCTTCCCCTGTTAGATTCCCGTTGTGCTGTGACATCACCCTTATACGCTGTGTAAAGCATACTTTTTAATTTATTTTGGAACTGCTGCATCCTTTCCGACTTCCGGTAATTCGGTAACATTTCAGGCACTTTATGCTTATACCAGGGGTCTAGCAGCGTGGCCACCCAGTACAGGTCGTTCTCCTTCAGCCTTTTTATATGAGGGTCCCTAAACAGGCACGACAGCATGAAAGACCCAATTTGCACAAAGTTGGATGCCGAGCTACTCACTGATCTCACTTAAAGTTTGTTCTTCCCCCCAGCCACGTACAACACCACGGGTACCAGATAGGTGACAACGAGCACCCTGGGATGCCTGCTGTGGTTGGTCTTCCTCCTCCTCCTCCTCAAAGCCACATTCCTCCTCTGACTCCTCTTCCTCAGACTCCTCTTCCAGTATTGCCGCAGGTCCAGCAAGCGATGCTGATAAGGTTGTTTCTGGTGGTGATGGTGACCACAACTCTTCCTCTTCAGGCTCATCTATGGCCTGATCCAGCACTCTTCTCAGGGCACGCTCCAGGAAGAAAACAAATGGGATGATGTCGCTGATGGTGCCCTCAGTGCGACTGACTAGGTTTGTCACCTCCTCAAAAGGACGCATGAGCCTACAGGCATTGCGCATGAGCGTCCAGTAACGTGGCAAAAAAATTCCGCAGAGGCTGTCCTAGCACCCCGGTCATACAAATACTCGTTGACTGATTTTTCTTGTTGAAGCAGGCGGTCGAACATTAACAGTGTTGAATTCCAACGTGTCGGGCTGTTTCAAATCAAGCGCCTCACTGGCACGTTGTTTCGCCGCTGAATATCTGAAAAGTGCGCCATGGCCGTGTAGGAACGCCTGAATTGGCAACACATCATCCTGGCCTGCTTGAGGACGTCCTGTAAGCCTGGGTACTTATGCACAAAGCGTTGTACAATCAGATTCAACACATGTGCCATGCACGGCACATGTATCAATTTGCCCAAATTCAATGCCGCCAACAAATTGCTTCCGTTGTCACACACCACTTTGCCGATCTCCAGATGGTGCGGAGTCAGCCACTGATCCACCTGTGCGTTCAGGGCGGACAGGAGTGCTGGTCCGGTGTGACTCTCTGCTATCAGGCAAGTCAACCCCAAGACGGCGTGAAACTGTCTTATCCGGGATGTGGAATAGCCCCTGGGGTGGTGCAGTTGATGTGGAGCAAGACGCAGCAGAAGAGGACTCAGCCGAGTAGGTTATCGAAGAGGATGGAGTAGGAGGAGTAGAGGAGGTGGCAGCAGGCTTGCCTGCAAGTCGTGGCGGTGTCACCAACTCCTCTTCAGAGCCACGCATTCCATGCTTGGCAACCGTCAGCAGGTTGACCCAATGCGCAGTGTAGGTGATATACCTGCCCTGACCGTGCTTTGCAGACCAGGTATCAATGGTCAGATGGACCCTTGCCTGTCACAACCATGGTCATGGTTGTGACTCCTGTGTCCGCATGCTGTTGCCTGTGGTCTGGTGTGGTTGTTTAACCACAGATGAGGGCCACTAGTATGTTGCCTTACTTGTGGTTGCCGCTGGCAACATGTAGTTATTTTGCAGTTTAGCAGCCTGAGCTAGTGCTAGGCAGCTTGCTGCAATGTGCATGCGGTTGCTCCTGGCAACCTGTCTTTTTTAGGTGTGTCTTTTGTATGTATGGTGTGCACAGGGTTTTAGTTATGTGTGCACTTTCCCCTTTAAGTTGATGTCTTCCCTTCCCTGGTGTTGGAAGGGTTAAACTTCCTTCCTAGTCTGTGAGCACTGGGTGTGTCTGCGTGGGTGTGGCTACATGGGCTATTTAACCTCAGTTTAGACCTGAGTTCTGAGGGGTACTCCAGCCTTGTAGTAAGCTGGAGACACTCTCCTGGTCCCATATACCATCTGCCAGTGAGGGCCACCCTTGTGGTCATAAATTGTGATACAAAATGTTTATGTGATGTTAAGTTTATGTCTATGTGGTATCTGTTATTATTGCTGCTATGGTTCTGGGTTCCTGTGTGTTTATGTGTGCTGTGTCCTTTTATGTTTGTGTGTGGACAGCCAGCACTTGTGTCCAGGGATCTCTAGACTCCTGTTTCTCCGCATCCAGGAGGAACAGGTGGTCTACCCAGCTCCTAGTTCAGGGATCGGCGGAGGGTGAGTAGGGATCCAAGGTTCCTGAGCATGGGCCCTCCTACCTTCAAGGTCGGCTCATGCAGCTAGGAGTTAGGGTCGGATTAGGGATGTGTTAGGAGGTGACCTGCTCCCTAATTCAGTCGTCCTGGCCGAGCAGCCACTAACATCTTCCTGCATCGCACGGCTGAGGGTTTTCCCCATCCTCAGCCGTTACATTGCCCCAACACTGTGTGCCAGATATGCCATGACTTCCTTTTGCACAATTGAGTACAGGTTGGGGATTGCCTTTTGTGAAAAGAAATTTCGGCCGGGTACCTTCCACTGCGATGTCCCAATAGCTACACATTTTTTGAAGGCTTCAGACTCCACCACCTTGTATGGTAAAAGCTGGCGGGCTAAGAGTTCCGACAAGCCAGCTGTCAGACGCCGGGCAAGGGGGTGACTCTGTGACATTGGCTTCTTACGCTCAAACATGTCCTTGACAGACATCTGACTGTGGACAGATGAGCAGGAACTGCTCAAGACGAGAGACGGAGTGGCGGATGGTTGAGAGGGGGCAAGGAGGACAGCAGTGGTTGACGTGGCTGAAGATGCTGGACCAGGAGGAGGATGGTGGTTTTGAGCTTGTGTGCTGCTTGTACTCATCATCATGTGTTGATCCCATAGGCGTTTGTGATGTGCGATCATGTTCCTTTGCAAAGCAGTTGTACCTAGGTGGGTGTTGGATTTCCCACGACTCAGTTTCTTTTGGCACAAGTTGCAAATGACATCGCTGTTATCAGAGTCAGACACACAAAAAAAATGCCACACTGCTGAGCTTTGCAATGATGGCATTCTGGTGGTGGCAACAGCATGCGTTGATTGGCGTGCTGTCTGGCTGACCCCGGGTGCCGATACATGCTGTCTGACTGTACCACTAGCTCCTTGCGACGACCTCCCGTCTCCTCCTCCTCTCTGTCTCCCCATCTGAACTTTCCCCCTGTTCTTCTTCTCTTCGAGCGGGCACCCACGTGACATCCACGGACACATCGTCATCATCAACCGCTTCACTTGTATCTGACAACTCATCAAAGGAAGCAGCAGCGGGTACAACATCATCATCATCACACCGTCCATCCATGTGTGTAATGCTGCCTGACTGAGACATATCCCTGTTATCTACATCCTCTGGCAATAATGGTTGTGCATCACTCATTTCTTCCAACTGATGTGTAAATAACTCCTCTGACAGATCAAGTAAAGCACTAGTGGTGCTAGTGTTGGTGGTGGCTGCAGGCGAGCGAGTGGTAACTTGAGAGGTGCCCGAAGCTGAGCTGGAGGAGGATGGTGCGTCAAGGTTCCGAGCGGAAGCTCTAGAAGATTGGGTGTCCTGTGTTAGCCGGTCAACTATGTCATTAGAACTTTTCGAGTTCAGGGTACGTGGCCTCTGAACACTGGGCATTATTCTAGGGCCAAAGGGAATCACAGCACCACGACCACGACGGCCCCTGCGGGGTGACCTGCCTCTGCCTGTCATTTTTTTTAGATTAGTTGTACTATGCGTGCAAGCTAATGTGACACCAGATATGAGTGGTGGCACTGTGCACTGGCAGTAGTTGGCACAGAACACGCTGTTGCTGTAGGCCTGACACACACGCTTGCAGGCAACTAACTGCAATTATATTACATTCAAAATTGCTTTTTGTTTTTTTTAAATGTAATCTACTGTGACACCAGATATGAGTGGTGTCACTGTGCACTGGCAGTAGTTGGCACAGTACACGCTGACGCTGTAGGCCTGACACACACGCTTGGAGCCAAGCAACTGCAATTATATTACAGTCAAAATTGCAGTTTTTTTTTTTTATGTAATCTACTTTGACACCAGATATGAGTGGTGTCACTGTTCACTGGCAGTAGTTGGCACAGTACACGCTGACGCTGTAGGCCTGACACACACGCTTGCAGGCAACTAATTGCAATTATATTACAGTCAAAATTGTTTAGTTTTTTTAAATGTAATCTATTGTGACACCAGATATGAGTGGCACTGGTGGCACTGTGCACTGGCAGTAGTTGGCACAGTACACGCTGACACTGTAGGCCTGACACACACGCTTGCAGGCAACTAGCTGCAATTATATTACAGTCAAAATTGCTGTTTTCTTTTTTAAATGTAATCTACTGTGACACCAGATATGAGTGGTGGCAATGTGCACTGGCATAGTTGGCACAGTATACGCTGACGCTGTAGGCCTGACACACACTCTTGCAGGCAACTAACTGCAATTATATTACAGTCAAAATTGCTTTTTGTTTTTTTAAATGTAATCTACTGTGACACCTGATATGAGTGGAGTCACTGTGCACTGGCAGTAGTTGGCACAGTACACGCTGACGCTGTAGGCCTGACACACACACTTGGAGCCAAGCAACTGCAATTATATTACAGTCAAAATTGCTGGTTTTCTTATTTTTTATGTAATCTACTTTGACACCAGATATAAGTGGTGTCACTGTTCACTGGCAGTAGTTGGCACAGTACACGCTGACGCTGTAGGCCTGACACACACGCTTGCAGGCAACTAACTGCAATTATATTACAGTCAAAATTGTTTAGTTTTTTTAAAGGTAATCTATTGTGACACCAGATATGAGTGGCACTGATGGCACTGTGCACTGGCAGTAGTTGGCACAGTACACGCTGACACTGTAGGCCTGACGCTTGCAGGCAACTAGCTGCAATTATATTACAGTCAAAATTGCTGTTTTATTTTTTAAATGTAATCTACTGTGACACCAGATATGAGTGGTGGCACTGTGCACTGGCAGTAGTTGGCACAGTACACGCTGTAGGCCTGACACACACGCTTGCAGGCAACTAACTGCAATTATATTACAGTCCCAAAAATATATATATATATTTTTTTTAAATGCAAGCTACTGTGACACCAGATATGAGTGGTGGCAGTGGGCAAGTGGGCACAGTATACGTTGTGAGCCTGACACACACGCTGGCAGGCAACTGCAATTAGATTACAGAGAGAAAAAAAAGCAGACTGATGTACTAGCCCTAAAAAGGGATTTTTGGGGTGCTGTCGGGATGCTGTCCTTACAGCAGATCAGATGAGTCTTTCAGGACTGTAGTGGACACTGAATACACTGGCCTAGCTATCGATTTCCCTATTAAATCAGCAGCAGCTGCCTTGTCCCTCCTCTCACTAAGACTGCAGCTTCCGAATGAATCTAAGATGGATACTGTCTTTGCTTTTTGCTAGGAGGTGGGAGGGTCTGGGAGGGAGGGTATGCTGCTGATTGGCTGGAATGTGTCTGCTGACTGTGATGTACAGGGTCAAAATTTGCTCAATGATGACAAATAGGGGGCGGACCGAGCATCGCATATGTTCGCCCGCTGCGGCGAACGCGAACAAGCGATGTTTGCCGGCGAATAGTTCGGGACATCTCTAATATTAACATGATTAACTTAATGGTAAATAACTTCAGAGAGAGAAGATTATTATCTTCCCAAGTTAAAAATAGATCCAGCACCAAGTTAACGTCCCAAGTAGAGTGATATTTGGGAGTGGGAGGCCTTTGAAATGTAATGCCCTTCAAAAGTTTGCAAACTAAAGGTTGTTTGCCTATTGGTAAAGTCTGGATAGGTGCATGATAGAAAGAGATTGCAGATCGGTAGTCAATATTAGTCTGATATGCCTTCTCTGCATCGAAAGAATCAGAAAGGAAGTTTATAATATGGTTTAGAGGTGCACATACAGGATCCAATGTCCGTTGACCGCACCAATGAGACCAAATTTTCCAGGCTAATCTGTAAAATGATCGGGTGCCTGGAGCCCAGGCGTCAGAGAGGATGTTGCTAACTGACTGTGAAATTCCGTAATCAAGTCCTCCTGGCCTGAAATAAACCAGGCTACTAGAGACAAAAGATCCGATAGAATCAGAGGATGTTGATGTCCAGTCCGGTCTAAAAGGATCGATGGATGAATCGGAAGGATTCGTAGGAATCGTGGATAATCTATAGTCATTGCCAGAATCTGGGGGAACCAGGTCTGAGTTGGCCAGAGTGGCGTTATTAACACCAGAGTTGCTTGTTGAGACATGGTTAGAAGGAGAATCCTTGAGATGAGAGTGAATGGAGGGAAAGCGTAAAGGACCTCTGTAGGCCACAGTTGTGACAGGGCATTGATGCCTAGAGATCCTGGACTGGGGAGTCAGCTAAAGAACCAAGGTAGCTGACAGTTGAGGCGAGATGCAAAAATGCCCATATATAGTGGTCCCCAGAGTAAATTGATCTGATGGAAGATGGTGGCATCTAATTTTCGGTCGCTGGTGTCCGATAGAAATTGGGAATTACTAGTTCACAATAGTATTGGACAAACCTGGAAGGTACTCCGCCTTAAAAATGATGTTTGTCTAGACAGAAATGCCCCAAATCTTTGGCAATATTGGCTAGAATCTCCGATCTGGTTGATATACTGTACTGTCACTATATTGTCCGTATATTGAGACTGAGCCATGATGAGGATTTCGTCTAGGTAAATGATGAGACATACACCTCAAGTCCGGAGAGTTGCTATCACTGGTTTCAAGAGTTTTGTGAAACACAATGGTGCGGAGGACAGTCTGAACGGTAGGCTGGTAAATTGGTATTTGTGACCTTCCCATAGAAATTGGGACTAATGCACCATTGAGATCGACTAATGCACCCTTGAAACATAGTTTCTTGGTTTCTAGCTGTATCAGACCATGATCTTTCTGTGAGAATATTATAGGATGAAGGAGCTGTGTTTGTATTGGTTGACAGAGAAAGTCGATTTGATAACCCCTAACGGTGTTTAGGATCCATGTGTCTGCTGAGATCATAGCCCAGACGTGGATAAAATGTCTTATTTGACCTCCCAAGGGAATGTGGGAAGAATATGGAAGAAGATATCTTACCTGCAGAGGATCTTGATCTTGGGAATCCCCTATTGCATCTGGAACGCCATGGTCTTCCTCTTGTCAGGAAGAAAGGAGTCGTGGCATAGGAGGTGGTTGGGAAGGTAGGATGTTCTGGCCGAGGAGGGGGAGGGCCTCTGTAATATTATACCTCCTGGGACACCCAGCTGGGAAATCGGCCGCTCCGTTTCCCAGCCCTTGTAAAAACATGGCCTTGAAAGACACGTTTTAGTGATGTCTAGGCCTTTTCTAGGGATGAAAAGAGCCCTACGTATTTACTTATGTCCTTCACAAAGGAATCTCCGAAGAGTAAACCTTCTGAGGATGGGGGATTGTTTGAAGCGGCCAGATGTACTAGCTGCGGGTCTAGCCACATGAGGATAGACTTCTTC
Organism: Bufo gargarizans; assembly: GCF_014858855.1. Lineage (NCBI taxonomy): Eukaryota > Metazoa > Chordata > Amphibia > Anura > Bufonidae > Bufo > Bufo gargarizans. Next base: position 395,938,336 of record NC_058083.1, on the reverse strand, counting down.
CTTTCCATGCAAATGGATGCGTTGGTGTTGCCCACTAAACATACTGCCCTCTGGGACTGATAGATCCACCGGATTTCCAGAGGTAGAGGCTTGTTCAGTCAAGTCTAAAATTTTTGTTAGTGGACAGACTACGTCCAACAGTCTGTCCTGGATCGTTCTAAAAGAACAATCAACTCCTTTTTTGGGATTTTGACAGATTTGGACAAAGAGTTAGATCTATTTCAGGAGTATGTGCAATTTTGTGCGGGAGCGTGGGCCTAGGGTATTCAAAACACAGCTTACTTTTAGCTGTCTTGTCTAATGGTTTCTTAAGCCATAATGAAACAAATTTGGATACTTGAGGTTGAGGTACCCACTCACTTGACCGAGAATGTTTGATCATCCCAGGGTCAAAGAAAGGGGTACCCGACCCATCCAAGATAAGAGATGAAGAACTTTCCTCTTCTCACAAAAATTATTCTCCCTCATCAGAAACGTCCTCATACAAGGACATATTATCAATGTCTGAATTATCAGCCTCATCTAAGGAGGACTAAGAAGGGGAAGAGTTATAGGAGTCTGGCTTAACTCTCAAAGCCTTAGAAGCCTGCTTCATGTTGACAACCTCAGGGGCAGAGGGTTCAATATTGACTGCTTTAGCAGCTGTAATTGTGCTTTAGTAGTATCCTGATCCCTTTTTGTATGTAATTTTAGCAATTTCGTAGGGGTGGGATTGGTAAGAAAATGCCTTTTCTGAGCAGCTTTACCCCTATTCATACCTTCCGCTAAACGGGAAGTGGATTCCTTCATAGACCAAGATTGGTCGGAAGGGATAGCAGGGTCTTTAGGATACTGCATGGTTTGGGCATTGGTGATAGCCATGGCTACAGATTGTGCAATCACCTCTTGTAATGAAGATAAAGCCGAATTGACCGCAAATTGAACAGATTTTGTCAGTGAATTATTAATCATGGACTGTAGGATTTCTTCTTCCACTATGACTGAACCTAGAGTCCCAGGTATTAAAATTGGTATCCTCAGCAGACATGGTAATGGTAAGTATATGGATAATTAATCAGGAATATAATAAAATGTATATAATAAATTAAAGAATATATATATATATATATATATATATATATATATATATACAGTGGAGGAAATAATTATTTGACCCCTCACTGATTTTGTAAGTTTGTCCAATGACAAAGAAATGAAAAGTCTCAGAACAGTATCATTTCAATGGTAGGTTTATTGTAACAGTGGCAGATAGCACATCAAAAGGAAAATCAAAAAAATAACTTTAAATAAAAGATAGCAACTGATTTGCATTTCATTGAGTGAAATAAGTATTTGAACCCTCTAACAAAAAAAGACTTAATACTTGGTGGAAAAACCCTTGTTTGCAAGCACAGAGGTCAAACGTTTCTTGTAATTGATGACGAAGTTTGCGCACATTTTAGGAGGAATGTTGGTCCACTCCTCTTTGCAGATCATCTCTAAATCCCTAAGGTTTCGAGGCTGTCTCTGTGCAACTCTGAGCTTGAGCTCCCTCCATAGGTTTTCGATTGGATTAAGGTCCGGAGACTGACTAGGCCACTCCATGACCTTAATGTGCTTCTTCTTGAGCCACTCCTTTGTTGCCTTTGCTGTATGTTTTGGGTCATTGTCGTGCTGGAACACCCATCCACGACCCATTTTCAGTTTCCTGGCAGAGGGAAGGAGGTTGTCGCTCAGGATTTCACGATACATAGCTCCGTCCATTTTCCCGTTTATGCGAATAAGTTGTTCTGTGCCCTTAGCAGAAAAACACCCCCAAAGCAAAATGTTTCCACCCCCATGCTTGACGGTGGGGACGGTGTTTTGGGGGTCATAGGCAGCATTTTTCTTCCTCCAAACACAGCGAGTTGAGTTAATGCCAAAGAGCTCTATTTTGGTCTCATCAGACCACAGCACCTTCTCCCAGTCACTCTCTGAATCATTCAGGTGTTCATTGGCAAACTTCAGACGGGCCTGCACATGTGCCTTCCTGAGCAGGGGGACCTTGCGAGCCCTGCAGGATTTTAATCCATTGCGGTGTAATGTGTGTCCAATGGTTTTCTTGGTGACTGTGGTCCCTGCTAATTTGAGGTCATTAACTAACTCCTCCCGTGTAGTTCTAGGATGCTTTTTCACCTTTCTCAGAACCATTGACACCCCACGAGGTGAGATCTTGCGTGGAGCCCCAGAGCGAGGTCGATTGATGGTCATTTTGTGCTCCTTCCATTTTCGAACAATCGCACCAACAGTTGTCACCTTCTCTCCCAGCTTCTTGCTAATGGTTTTGTAGCCCATTCCAGCCTTGTGCAGGTCTACAATTTTGTCTCTGACATCCTTGGACAGCTCTTTGGTCTTTCCCATGTTGGAGAGTTTGGAGTCTGCTTGATTGATTGATTCTGTGGACAGGTGTCTTTTATACAGGTGACTAGTTAAGACAGGTGTCCTTAATGAGGGTGACTAATTGAGTAGAAGTGTCTAACCACTCTGTGGGAGCCAGAACTCTTAATGGTTGGTAGGGGTTCAAATACTTATTTCACTCAATGAAATGCAAATCAGTTGCTATCTTTTATTTAAAGTTATTTTTTCGATTTTCCTTTTGATGTGCTATCTGCCACTGTTACAATAAACCTACCATTGAAATGATACTGTTCTGAGACTTTTCAATTCTTTGTCATTGGACAAACTTACAAAATCAGTGAGGGGTCAAATAATTATTTCCGCCACTGTATATATAAAACACAAAGAAAGGACAGCAGCACTTGTAGGTGAAGTCGGGTGCTAAATCCTCTGACCTTAGCCTGTTCGGTCAAGATGGTTGTAGATATTTCAAAGAAGAGGCAGCACTCCAGGATAAAAGTGAAAAGCGACCTGCTTTATTTCCCCTGTGCAACGTTTCAACTGCTCATTGCAGTCTTTCTCAAGCATAACAATTGGTGTCACAGCATCTACATTTATACCCACAATGCTTAGTGAGTCAATTAACAAGGTGATTAACAATAACATGATCAATTATATATAAAAACATGAATTACATTAAAATTTTCATAATTGTGTGTGAATTCATTACATATATCACATGGCTAAACCACGATTTTACATACATAGTGGAATTTCATAAATAATTTTCTAAAATCGCAAACAAACATTGGCTATAAAGTGCCTCGTGCTTCAGTTACAGTGATCACCTGAATGTGCTAATTAAGCGGTCAATCGGCCGCGTGATTAAAAACTTACAGAGTGGAGTTTCATGATGGCAGCTGTCCTGGCGTCCCCGGACCTCCACTGCGCATGCTCGGTGTCCTAGCAACTGGTGTCCACAATCAAAGACCATGCTCAATAATGACGTCGGTCATGATGCATGCATCAGCCGCCACGGTCCTCCCTCGAAGCATGCCGATGCGGAAGGCGACGCCTCCGTGTCCGGCCCCCAGGTCACATGACGAATCATGTGAACCGTAGCCTGGCAACAAGGAAGCGCTTACCCCGGCGCACTGCAATCTCCAAGGTTGGTCAGAGCACAGCAGTGAAGCCTGTATAGGGGAAAAAAAGGAACACATAGGGAATGATCGGGTTGTCAGTTACTACTAGCTAGATTATTGCAAATGATTATTGTAAATAGATCCGGATGTCAAACTGTAAATATCGGAGGATTGTAGACCTTGATAGGGACATTACATGCATTCAAGGTAGAAAAAGGGGTGCGGCATACATGGAAGCGTCACTTAAGTGATCCTCCCTGCATACCCATAGGACTACAGAGCACAGAGTGTTGTCCACACCCCGCATCCTCATAGCCTACAGTCACCCCCTATACATCTCCTGTGACCATAAATTCCTCCATTCACGACTTATCCATTTCTCCTTTAAAAGTAGAGCCATAGTTCCAACCCCATTCTCCTATTATGGAACGAAACTGCCATAGACGATCGCCATCATTCTCCTCCACCGTGATGATCAACTTGAAAAATAGAAGAGTCCCTTTCAGATCCAGAAAGTTCTGAAAGTAAAAAAGAATACATAGTTAAGATAATAGACACAAAAGGTGATCACATAACCAAATTGGTATAGGAGAAAAACAAACCCTCAGAGGGGCAAGGAGAAGCCCAACAAACTACATGATGTTCCATTTAAAATCCACATTCAGGCCCTGTGGTTTGAGTGACTGTAGGCGATGTATCCACCGCAGTTCACGTTGTTTAAGGGTCACTGTGCGGTCCCCACCTCGTCTACTTCTTCAGACCTGATCTATAATCATACATTTTAGATCTTTTTCAGTATGACCATATTCCACAAAATGTTTTGGGACAGGTAGGTCCAATCTTTTGCGTCTTATCGAAAACCGGTGATTATTTAAACGTGTTTTCATGTCACATGTGGTCTCCCCCACATAGAGGAGACCACATGGGCATTTTAACACGTATATGACAAACGTACTGTCACACGTCAAATTTAATTTCCCTAAGATCGAAACACTGGCAAGGCCTCCACTCCTATCATATAGATGGCAAACCAACCTGCGTGACAGGCTGGTGAGGGCTGATGTCCCTATTAAAAAGAAGGTGCAAACATTTCTTGGTACAAGAAGGACGGGATGTGTCCCGTGCCTCACATGAGTGAATTGCATGTATATGATTAAGGCTAATGTATTCACACACCAGGGAACTGGAGTAACATACAACATCCGTCATTATTTGACGTGTGACAGTACGTTTGTCATATATGTGTTAAAATGCCCATGTGGTCTCCTCTATGTGGGGGATGTCACGGATGATCCGCGAGAATATTGAACTGTCCTCCCAATATTATCAATATTACTCTGCCTTATTAAACAGTAATTATTTCCCTAGGCCCCAGAACCTACAATTTGATTATTCAGAGCGTCTTCTTCTGTTGTACCCAGAGAACAACATAGTCCTTTTGTTCAAGTCAGTCAATAGATGCCTAGCAGATAACGCAATTACAGCTGGCTTCCTATGGTTGACAAAAGAACTTCTCTTCCTGAAGAGATATCACAGCTAGGTGTGAAGACGGCACCTGGGGGGAGCCGATTGGTGTCGCTGCCATAAGGGTCTGTAAGATAACTTGATTCAGACGGCCGGCACCAAGGTTCCCAGATTGACACATGAGTCTGAGATATGATTTTTACCTTTTTAAGAGAGACCATGCATCTTACGGACGTAAAAATTACATCATCGTGTCACTCAGAATTCGCTGGACGTTTACATAGGACAAACATAACTCTAAGATGTGCCCAGGTAAAGTTATGGTGTTACCCCATCATAGAACCAGTTATAATAGTAATATTTGGTATCCCTGAACTCCATATTTTGTGGGGAATGTGAATATGTGCTTGTTACTTGTGTACAGCGGAGACATCCTACGATATGGCACATGCCATATTTCAGAACTGACATTCACCTCAGGAATACAGCCTGCCCAGCAGGCGGACTCTCAATTCCCCGCCTTGATTCTGGGACCCTTTATAACACAGACCTAGGATCTGCTAAAGGAGTTCTCCACTTTTAACAACACCTAAAGAGGGCCTCAGCCAGAGAACCTGTGGGCTGTAGGCATATTACACTGGACAAAGGCTTCTTGGACTTTACCCCTGCAACGGACTATTTCACCAACAGACATCTTTTCTGCGGAAACTAAGTATTTTCTTTCTTTTCTCCGTTTTGTTTATTGGACTATACTTTCCTTGATTATTGTATTAATAATTACTGTGCATCGTGATAATTTGTATTGTATATAGATATATAATAAATGACCTCCAAGTCATTTCTCTAGCCATATGCCTGTTTTCAAACACTGCAAAAACTTACCCTAGCCTCTCCGAAGGGAAAGCTACTCGGTTGTGTTATCTAGATAGTGGGTTCCTCGCTCCCATAAATTGTGAGGTGGTGGCAGTTAAACTACCCGGTGTGTAGTTCCGGTCACAGTTCGTCGCACGCTTACTTGCGGTCAATCGGAGGTCCACTCCCTGCGCTTTCAGCCTATCGACTGTACGGACTCAAGTTAGACTGTCGGTGTGCTGAAAGTGGCTGGGAGGCCTGTTTGCGGATTGACCACTAGGGGCGCTGTGACGGTTTCGTGATGTATTGTGGCCGCGGCGGTCGCAGTTCGTCACAGGGGAGACCACATGTGACATGAAAACACATTTGAATAATCACCGGTTTTCGATAAGATGCAAAAGATTGGACCTACTTGTCCCAAAACATTTTGTGGAATATAGTCATACTGAAAAAGATCTAAAATGTATGATTATAGATCAGGTCCAAAGAAGTAGACGAGGTGGGGACCGCACAGTGACCCTTAAACAACGGGAACTGCGGTAGATACATCACCTACAGTCACTCAAACCACAGGACCTGAATGTGGATTTTAAATGGAACATCATGTAGTTTGTTGGGGTTCTCCTTGCCCCTCTGAGGGTTTGTTTTTCTCCTATACCAATTTGGTTATGTGATTACATTTTGTGTCTATTATCTTAACTATGTATTCTTTTTTACTTCCAGAACTTTCTGGATATGAAAGGGACTCTTCTATTTTTCAAGTTGATCATCACGGTGGAGGAAAATGATGGCGATCGTCTATGGCAGTTTTGTTCCATAATAGGAGAATGGGGTTGGAACTATGGCTCTACTTTTAAAGGAGAAATGGATAAGTCGTGAATGGAGGAATTTATGGTCACAGGAGATGTATAGGAGGTGATTGTAGGCTATGAGGATGTGGGTGTGGACAACACTCTGTGCTCTGTAGTCCTATGGGTATGCAGGGAGGATCACTTAAGTGACGCTTCCATGTATGCCACACCCCTTTTTCTCCATTTAATACATGTAATGTCCCTATCAAGGACTACCATCCTCCGATATTTACGGTTTGACATCTGGATCTATTTACAATAATCATTTGCAATAATCTAGCTAGTAGTAACCGACAACCCGATCATTCCCTATGTGTTCCTTTTTTTCCCCTATACAGGCTTCACTGCTGTGCTCTGACCAACCCTGGAGATTGTGGAGCGCCGGGGTAAGCGCTTCCTTGTTGCCAGGCTACGGTTCACATGATTCGTCATGTGACCTGGGGGCCGGACATGGAGGGGTCACCTCCCGCATAGTCATGCTTAGAGGGAGGAGCGTAGCGGCTGATGCGTGCATCATGACCGACGTCATTATTGAGCGCGGTCTTTGATTGTGGACACCAGATGATAGGACACCCAGCAAGTGCAGTGGAGGTCCGGGGATGCCGGGACGGCTGTCATCATGAAACTCCACTCTGTAAGTTTTTAATCACGCGGCCGATTGACCGCTTAATTAGCACATTCAGGTGATCACTGTAACTGAAGCACGAGGCACTTTATGAATTAGCCAATGTTTGTTTGCGGTTTTGAAAATTATCTATGAAATTCCACTATGTATGTAAAATTGTGGTTTAGCCATGTGATATATGTAATGAATTCACACACAATTATGAAAATGTTAATATATTTCATGTTTTTATATATCATTGATCATGTTACTGTTAATCACCTTGTTAATTGACTCACTAAGCATTGTGGGTATAAATGTAGATGCTGTGAAACCAATTGTTATGCTTGAGAAAGACTGCAATGAGCAGTTGAAACGTTGCGCAGGGGAAATAAAGCGGGTCGCTTTTCACTTTTATCCTGGAGTGCTGCCTCTTCTTTGAAATATATATATATATATATATATATATATATATTTATACAGTATTTTTTGGTAAAGTGTACGGTACCGTAATGGATGCCAGAGCCGGGTTATGTGTGTTAACAGCAGAAGCTGTTGACACATTTAATACTTAGTATGGCTGCAAAGCCAATCCGGGATGGCTTTTATTGGGAGTAGGTAAAGAGTTGGTCGGGTGCCTACTCCTCACGTTCCAGAACCAGGTTTTGGAGCTGGGATTTGAATTCCCAGGCAGCAACCTCAGCTGGAAAGAGAAGGAAGAGAAATCACTGTGACTCTGGGCGGTTTCTACAGTGTGTGAAGCTGAGGCCTGGACCCCGACACAGGCGTACAGAGCGTCCAGCATCCTGTGAGAATACTTTATGTGGCTGTGCGATCGACCAGGACAGGACTCATTCAAGTAAAGGAGCCAGGTGAAGCTATCTGTTATTTTGTGTGTGTGAACGAACACCAAGTGAGTGTTTTGTTTTTTCTGTTTGAGCAGACCCCTGAACTCAATCGAGATGGTTTGGGGTGAGCTGGACCGCAGAGTGAAGGCAAAAGGGCCAACAAGTGCTAAGCATCTCTGGGAACTCCTTCAAGACCATTTCAGGTGACTACCTCTTGAAGCTCATCAAGAGAATGCCAAGAGTGTGCAAAGCCATAATCAAAGCAAAAGGTGGCTACTTCGAAGAACCTAGAATATGACATATTTTCAGTTGTTTTACACTTTTTTGTTATGTATATAATTCCACATGTGTTAATTCATAGTTTTGATGCCTCCAGTGTGAATCTACAATTTTCATAGTCATGAAAATAAAGAAAACTCTTTGAATGAGAAGGTGTGTCCAAACTTTTGGTCGGTACTGTATATATATATATATATATATATATATATATATTTCAGACTGCAGTGAAGGTGATATCGATATACAGTATAACTAATAACTATATGAGGAGAGCAATTTTACGTATCTTTCTGGGAGTCAAGCAGCAAGAAAGAAGGATGTTCACATGAATTATTAGACCTTATATGACCTATGCTGCCTGATGATTGGCTGTTTGTGAACACTGATTTACATATCTTATGTACATTTTTCAGTTTTACATTGTTAACTGTTTGCTGCTGGAAGTAAAAAAAGAAAGATCTTAAAGCATAATGGAGTCTCCTGCCTTGATATAAAATTGGTATATCACACCCCTGCTTCAATCAGTTTTGGTTTTTTTTTGGGGGGGGGGGGCAAAATTATTTCTTCCAATGGTGCTTGTCACTATCTGCAGCTGCTGTAACACATCAAAACTGCACACAACTGCTGCACAATACAAATGCACTATAATATAATTTCTATGTTAGAAAGTATAATATAAGTATATCACACCCCTCACTAAGTCACACCTATTGATAGCACACCTATTGATAGCACACCTATACCAGTCCTTATAAAGACTTTTGTGGCCCTATTAGCTTGCTTTTGGTGTCCCTAACAGTCTGTCCCTGCTACACACAGCAACCTCTCCCTACACTGGCTAAAGACTGAATGTAAAATGGCGTCCAGATCGGGTTCATTTATAAGGTAGGGTATATGTCCATGTGCTGAAATGTCTCAATTGGCTGTCCTGTACCACCTGATGGATGTGTCATGGGTCAAAGTTTTTCACAATGTAAAAAAATATGGCGCCAATAGACCTCTCCATCTGTTCAGCGAGCCGCAAACGAGCAAAGTTAGCCGCGAAACGACCGCCGGGCGAACCGCAAGGCTGTCTCCACTTATTTGATCCTTTACGAGTCAAAACAAGAGTCATGATACCTTATCTGAAAGTAGGATTGGCTCACCATACATACAGTAACTGCAAGAATGAACTGACCAAATAACTGAAGTGTGAACTCAGCCTTACATGTTAGCAGCAAATATTATGTACTTAAAGGGGTATTACCATCTTAGACAATGGGGGCAAGGATATGCCCCCATTGTCTGATAGGTGCGGGTCTATATCGAGAACAAAGCAGAGAGCGCTGTGGCTAGAGGACCCCAGATTTCCCAGGGTCCGTCCACCACCAAGCACTAATCCCCACCTCTAACATAGAAGTGAATGGGAGTGTGCCGTGCATGAGGAGTAAAGTGAAAAGAAGGCAGAGCAGCCCGGGCACCTACACACTGAACGCTGCCCCTGGGCACTTGCGAGTGCTCATTTGCATATGAATTAAACTTCGTTTTTTCCTGCTTGTGCAAGTCTAAAGAAAAGAACAAAGGTACCGTTACAATCCTGTATAGGTGTGCTACAGAGCCATGTAAGCACTGTATATGGCCATATGGAGGTGACAGACTTCCATTAACTGTGAAGTGGCCAAAGATTTTATTATAGAGTGAAAGAGCTGTCATTTTACACTGTCTGCTATTTCAACATAAATTGCTAGTTAACCTGTTCTGCTAGCCACTGATTCTTCTATAGAGTGAAAAGGCTGACTCATTTTACACCGTCTGCTTCTTCCACATAGCTTGATAGATAACCTACTTTGTTAGCTATGGATACAAGTAGTGGCCCAGTCACAGAGTGGGGAGGGGGGTTAGCAGTAAGTTTGTGTTGACGTCAATGTTTATTTTTCCATTCTTCTGATCCATCAGAACAACCTTCAGTATTTGGTCAGTAATTGATCAGTATTTGTAAACAAAAGCAGGAGTGGGTCCAAAACAGAGATGACATGTGAAGGAAATATTTGCATGCCTTCTGTGTTTTGGACCCACTCCTGCTTTTGCCTTGCCTTACTAATGGGTCTAGTTCCGCGGCATGTATCTTTATCTCTATGCAGTATAGGGATCAATCTGGGTATGGGTCTGGTTTCTAAGATAAGAATACTCAGGGTCAGGAGGTCAATAGTCGTGGCCCAATGTATGATTACTCAGAGGTGTCTTTGAATATAACTATTGAACTGAGTTTGCCTTATTATAGTTATTTAAAACATAACTTTTATTTTATCTATATTTAGAATATTGTGACACTTATACTAAAACAATGCTGGTGTTGCACTGCTTTATTGGAAGTGTGTCAGGTATAGCTAGCAGCTCTGGTCTCTTTGTTCAGGCGGCAATTTATCAGAGGGGTCGCTTTCAGAACGATATTTCAGCAGATTGCTCAGCCTAGGTTCTATCCCTACATAAGCTAGTCGTGGTGAGCTGGGAGAACCCTAGCAGGCTGTATTTCGGGCACCCGCCCTTAAAAGGGCGACACACACAGCCGCTGGAACCTCGGATCTATTGCTGCTAAACCCTGACAATAAAATTCTTCCTCAAAGATGACCGATGCGTTTCACCACAAAGAGTAGTGGTTCTTCAGGGACACAAAATGAAACGCCGGGGTGCCTGGTGCAGTGGCAGCGCTCCCGCACGTATATAAAGGCAGTAGCAACTAACTGATTCAAAGTGTCTCTTTTTATGGCGTCTCAACCCTGCCCACTTGGTTAATTAACCAATGGTTTCTGAGTGAGCGCTTTTGGAACACCTCCCACTCAAACGTCATGTCATCCAGGGCAGACGCATACATGCATTGGGCCGTTTCCTTGTATCTCGCCCAGTCAGCAGCTCTCTGTCTCAAACCGGAAGTGACGTTGGTGGGAAACAAATGTGTTTAGACATCTTGAGTAATAGAGAGTCATATGAACTCCTACCCAATGACCCTGGCCCTATGTACCTCTTTGAACTTAAAGACATCCTCAATAAAGGACTTCGAAATAAATTGATTAATGAGGTAGAAATGGATTTTCTCCTGCCACACCACCCGGTCACGGCTACTTTGTACTCCCTGCCCATAATACATAAGGCCATCAGTCCGCTCAAAGGACGCCCAATAGTATCAGGGATAGGGATTATAGGGCAAAACGTAGGCATCTATGTGGACAGAATCATTCAGCCATTCGTAACAGCATTGCGATCTTGCATATGAGACACCACTCAATGATCTTTGCTTCCATAGATGTCGAGCCACTCTATAGTTCCATCAGACATGACCTGGGCTTGAATGTAGTGGAGTACTATCCATCCATGTGTGACAAAAGATTGATAGCACAAAATAAATTTGTCCTTGATCTATTGAACTTCAGCCTTACAAAGAACTACTTTGTCTTTGATAATCGCCACTACCACCAGCTCAGGGGTACAGCGATGGGCAGTTCTTGTGCGCCGTCGTACGCAAATCTACTCCTGGGCTGGTGGGAGGCCAATTACATAGGGTCTGAAGCACTGGAAAAGTGGCAAGACAGGGTAGTTCTTTGGCTGAGGTTCATAGATGACGTGTTCGTCCTATGGAGGGGTACTGAGGAATCTTTTGCAGACTTTGTTAGGACCATCAATGACAATGACCTAGGCCTCAACTTTACATCAACATGCGATAAAAATGCATTACCATTCCTTGATGTACTGATTGAAAGAGGCACAAACCATTGTCACCTCGATTTACCTCAAGAGCACTGCTGGCAATAGCCTTCTCCGTTGGGACAGTGCGCACCCATTCTCTCTACGCAAGGGGATTCCTAAGTCCAATACTTCAGACTTCGGAGGAATTGTTCAACAATGAAAAATTCAAAAAAACAGGCAGCAGATTTGAGATTTAGGGAGAGAGGGTACCCCGATGAAATCCTACGCACGGCTTACGAAACTGATGCAGTGAGAAGCGGGATCAACTCCTCATCCCTAAAAAACAGAGATCAATAAGCACTATGAACCAGAACAATATTCAGATTATTGGCACCTTTGACAGTGGACATCAGGCAATAAAACGAGTCCTATCTAGACACTGGGATATCCTGAAAGCGGACCCAGATCTAGATAAGGTTCTAGGATCATACCCACAGATCACCTTCAGAAAGGGGCGTAGTCTGAGAGACAGACTGGTTAATAGCCATTTTCAACCACCAGAGAGACCAGGAAACTGGCTCCCTAGAAAGCCCATGGGAACCTTTTAATGTGGCAGCTGCATAGCATGTGGTCAGATAAAAAAAAAAAAAAAAAAACATTCACATGCTCCTATAATAACAAGGAATGCACCATTAGAGACTTTATAAACTGTCTCACTACTGGTGTGGTGTACCTGGCCCGATGTACTTGCCCACTAGAATATGTGGGCAAGACAAAACGTGAATTCAGGAGACACATAAGGGACCATGTGAATGATGTACTGAATGAAAAAGACACATCAGTGGCACACCACATTGTTCAACACCATGGAGGCAACACCAACTGCCTTAAATTTATAGGAATACAACATGTCCCCAAACCTAAGAGAGGGGGCGACTGGACAAGATGATCCTACGAGCCGAAACAAAATGGACATATAGACTAAACTCTGTGATACCGCAAGGCTTAAATTAATTTATTTCATATAAACCTTTTTTGTAAACACCTGCCATAATCCATCATTTGTTTCTGCCAGGATACGCCTGGATCTCTCAAAGACTCCATTCTGCTAGACTAGGGTGCAGTGAAGGTAGAAGTTTGATCTAATTTTACCCCCTCAAAGGGCCATAATCTGTATTCGCTATCTAAACTGTGGCATCTTATTGCCCACGTGATAGTGCACTTCACCCCTCAAGCACTTTAGATTACTGTAAAATGTAGTAAGTAACCTGCATATAAAAAGGTACCTGTGACCTGCAAGGACCTTAAAATCCTGCATGGTCTAAAACACCTTGAAACCTGAATTGTCTCTTCTGGAATCATTTGAATGTAAGTCATGTAAGTGAGTTCCTGTGTGCACTCTGCAGACTACACATAATGTAACTTTTGATAGCCGATCTCTATGCTCACTTTTGTGGACGCATACACCATGTGTGTTTACATTTACCCTGCAAGGACCTGCCGGGTACGCGGTGTTAGACCCCCATAGCAACTGAGACGCCACCCACCAATGTCACTTCCGGTTTGAGACAGAGCGCTGCTGACTGGGCGAGATACAAGGAAACGGCCCAATGCATGTATGCGCCTGCCGCGGATGACATGACGTTTGAGTCGGAGGTGTTCCAAAAGCGCTCACCCAATAACCATTGGTTAATTAACCAAGTGGGCAGGGTTGAGACGCCATAAAAAGAGACACTTTGAATCAGTTAGTTGCCACTGCCTTTACATACATGCGGGAGCGCTGCCACTGCACCAGATGCCCCGGCGTTTCATTTTGTGTCCCTGAAGAACCACTACTCTTTGTGTTGAAACGCGTCGGTCATCTTTGAGGAAGAATCTTATTGTCAGGGTTTAGCAGCAATACAGGGAGTGCAGAATTATTAGGCAAGTTGTATTTTTGAGGATTAATTTTATTATTGAACAACAACCATTTTCTCAATGAACCCAAAAAACTCATTAATATCAAAGCTGAATATTTTTGGAAGTAGTTTTTTATTTCGTTTTTAGTTTTAGCTATTTTAGGGGGGATATCTGTGTGTGCAGGTGACTATTACTGTGCATAATTATTAGGCAACTTAACAAAAAACAAATATATACCCATTTCAATTATTCATTTTTACCAGTGAAACCAATATAACATCTCAACATTCATAAATATACATTTCTGACATTCAAAAACAAAACAAAAACAAATCAGTGACCAATATAGCCACCTTTCTTTGCAAGGACACTCAAAAGCCTGCCATCCATGGATTCTGTCAGTGTTTTGATCTGTTCACCATCAACATTGTGTGCAGCAGCAACCACAGCCTCCCAGACACTGTTCAGAGAGGTGTACTGTTTTCCCTCCTTGTAAATCTCACATTTGATGATGGACCACAGGTTCTCAATGGGGTTCAGATCAGGTGAACAAGGAGGCCATGTCATTAGATTTTCTTCTTTTATACCCTTTCTTGCCAGCCACGCTGTGGAGTACTTGGACACGTGTGATGGAGCATTGTCCTGCATAAAAATCATGTTTTTCTTGAAGGATGCAGACTTCTTCCTGTACCACTGCTTGAAGAAGGTGTCTTCCAGAAACTGGCAGTAGGACTGGGAGTTGAGCTTGACTCTATCCTCAACCTGAAAAGGCCCCACAAGCTCATCTTTGATGATACCAGCCCAAACCAGTACTCCACCTCCACCTTGCTGGCGTCTGAGTCGGATTGGAGCTCTCTGCCCTTTACCAATCCAGCCACGGGCCAATCCATCTGCCACATCAAGACTCTCTCATTTCATCAGTCCATAAAACCTTAGAAAAATCAGTCTTGAGATATTTCTTGGCCCAGTCTTGACGTTTCAGCTTGTGTGTCTTGTTCAGGGGTGGTCGTCTTTCAGCCTTTCTTACCTTGGCCATGTCTCTGAGTATTGCACACCTTGTGCTTTTGGGCACTCCAGTGATGTTGCAGCTCTGAAATATGGCCAAACTGGTGGCAAGTGGCATCTTGGCAGCTGCACGCTTGACTTTTCTCAGTTCATGGGCAGTTATTTTGCGCCTTGGTTTTTCCACACGCTTCTTGCGACCCTGTTGACTATTTTGAATGAAACGCTTGATTGTTCGATGATCACACTTCAGAAGCTTTGCAATTTTAAGAGTGCTGCATCCCTCTGCAAGATATCTCACTATTTTTGCCTTTTCTGAGCCTGTCAAGTCCTTCTTTTGACCCATTTTGCCAAAGGAAAGGAAGTTGCCTAATAATTATGCACACCTGATATAGGGTGTTGATGTCATTAGACCACACCCCTTCTCATTACAGAGATGCACATCACCTAATATGCTTAATTGGTAGTAGGCTTTCGAGCCTATACAGCTTGGAGCAAGACAACATGCATAAAGAGGATGATGTGGTCAAAATACTAATTTGCCTAATAATTCTGCACTCCCTGTAGATCCAAGGTTCCAGCGACTGTGGGTCGCCCTTTTAAGGGCGGGTGCCCGGAATACAGCCTGTTAGGGTTCTTCGAGCTCATCACGACTAGCTTATGTAGGGATAGAACCTAGGCCGAGCAATCTGCTGAAATATCGTTCTAAAAGTGACCCCTCTGATAAATTGCCGCCTGAACAAAGAGACCAGAGCTGCTAGCTATACCTGACACACTTCCAATAAAGCAGTGCAACACCAGCATTGTTTTAGTATAAGTGTCACAATATTCTAAATATAGATAAAATAAAAGTTATATTTTAAATAACTATAATAAGGCACACTCAGTTCAATAGTTATATTTGGTTTCTAAGATGCGGATTGTGCCCCGGTCGGTGGCGCAATACCATGCATATAAGTTGTACCTCGCACTCTCAAGGAGTGAATAGTGACGTCACTATACAAACTACAGATAGTTGCGAGTACCAAACTTCCTTCCAACGTGTTTCAGACAGTACGCTGTTCTTTGTCAGGGAAATTGAATCATGGCTGGGGCGCGATCGGCATCTTAGAAACCAGACCCATACCCAGCTTGATCCCCATACTGCATAGAGAGGAAGACAGATGCTGCGGAACGAGAACCACTAGTAAGGTAACTTATGTTACAGTTGGTGCATCTTACTGGTTTAGAGAAGGGAGTTTGCTATGGTATCTTTCATATTTATTCAGTTTAACTTACAGTGTGCAGTAGTTTGTGCAGTCCTGCTGCGATCCCGCAGCCAAGTGTAGAGAAGGAGGGTATAAGCACCACTATTGCATATTGTCTATTTTTATATGTAAAATTGGAAAAGGGGATGATTTCAACTTTTTACTTTAAGGGGCTAGAACCTGTGATCATTTGATCCCTTGTTCCATTCACCCTGAAAGAGATCTATTAGGGTGAATGGAATACTGACGTGCTATCTGCTGTGCTATGCCTCATGCATAGCTCAGCAGGCCCCAGGCTGTCATGGTAACCAATCAGAATCCTGCAATTTCACTCTGGGGGCTCCGATCGGAAGGCAGAGGAAGCCACATCCCTCTGCCTTACTGAACAGATCCCGTGATTTCAGTTGATCGTGGCATCTGAGGAGTTAAATGACTGGGTTTGGTGTGATCACCAATACCCCTTTATTACAGCCGGTTGCCTACTGTATTATACAGTCTGCACCCACCATGAATGGAACTGGCTCGCCATAGCAGCCCGCTACATACATTCCCTCACACATACTAGCATACATGTATGTGATAATGGGTGAAGGGAGTTAAACAAGGTCTAGTTTTCCATTCTACTTTAGCTATTTGGACTATTTCACCAGGTCTATGACATAAAATCTAAACTAAAATTAATTTTAATTTCAGGTTGTAAAGCAACAAAACTGGAAAACCACCTAGGAGGTTACTGCTTTTGCAAGGCACTGTATGGTTTAAATTAACAACTGCACTCTTCTCCGCTTTGGTTTTCTTTAATTTGACTTTCAGCAAAATAATTCACTTTTATATTATCCCTAGATATTTTGTAACTAAATGAATAAAGTTAATAATAAGAAAAGTAATGTTCCAAAACTATGAATTAAAAATGATGGGCCCATGATAAAAGCTTAATTGCTGCCTAGACTAGATGATCCACAAGTTAATTTACTATTAGTTCCCTGTCAGGCACTGGATAATTCTATCTTTTGCCACCTGTTTTCTGTCAGTTATTTTATAATCTACAGGATGTAGTATAGGCAGGCAATAACATTCATTTAAAAGGTCATAGCAATTGTTATCTATTTATTTCAGTTTTAATAAGTTTACCACATGGGAATGTTCTGATTTTATTGTGTTATACAATATTTAAAATCTGCAGTTCTGTATAAAGGCATTTAACAAAACCATCAGCATGTTTTGAAGTGTTAGAGGAAGTCAGTGAAACTACAGAAAGCGAACACAGACACAAGGAGAACTTACAAACTCGGGGAAGATGTCTTACAGTGTCAGATTTGATACCAGGACCACAGAGCCCACAAGCAGTGCTAACTCTGAGCCACTGTGGTTGCCTTAAAGAGGACCTTTCACTTGTAAAAACAATGTGAACTAAGTATGCTGACATGTAGAGCGGCGCCCGGGGATCTCACTGCACTTACTATTATCCCCGGGCGCCGCTCCGTTCTCCCGTTATAGGCTCCGGTACCTTTGCCCTGTAAGTTATAGTAAGCGGTGTCTGCCCTTGTCCTGTGGACGTCTCCTTCTCCTAGGCTGCAGCGCTGGCCAATCGCATCGCACAGCTCACAGCCTGGGAGAAAAAAAACTGCGCTGCAGCCTAGCAGAAGGAGATGCCCACAGGACAAGGGCAGACACCGCCTACTATAACTTACAGAGCAAAGGTACCGGAGGGCATAACGGGAGAACAGAGCAGCGCCCAGGGATAATAGTAAGTGCAGTGAGATCCCCGGGCGCCGCTCTCCATGTCAGCATACTTAGTTCACATTGTTTTTACAAGTGAAAGGTCCTCTTTAATGAGATTTTGTGGGCCTTAAAGAGGTTTTGCAGGATTTAAATAATGATGACATATCCTCAGGTCCTAAATTTCAGATTGGTAAGGGTCCAACTCCTGGACCTCCACCAAGTAGCTGTTATGAATAGGCCATGGTGTTTGGATGTACATGTTGTGGTCTTTTTGGGCTGTACTTGGCGTACTGCAATCTCATTCACTTGAATAGGACTGAGCTACAGAATGACCTTGTGACTGATGGACATGACATCAGAGGGGAGGCCAGAGTGCTTGACAGAAACAGCTCCTTCAAAGAGCTGATCAATGGGGAAGCCGGGAGTTGGACCCCTACAAATCTAATATTGAAGACCTATCCCAATTCTTGGAAAACTGCTTTAAAGGATAACTGTCGTATATATTTTTTTGGGGAGTATTGGATTGTGGTGATTAATATCACCTTGGTGGCCCTATTTCAACTTTTCACTGTGCATTCAATTACCTCTTAATTCCACATTTTTGTTCCCTGTACTGCCTACTTTTACCTGTGCTTAAAATAGGGTTGCTAGGCATGGTCCGTCTATCTGTTGAAGGACGGAGGACGCAGCGTGCAAGGTCACATTACTGACAGGCAGGGACTGTAAGTAAATGATTAAAGCCAGGTCCTCCCCAGCAGCTGATAACAGTGCCTGGGCTGTGTGCACTTCTCCCTGTCCCTGCGCTTGGCAGACGCTCCCTCACTCAGCAGAGCTGGAGAAGGCAGAGTTGAAGCAGCGCACACCAGGGAAGGGAGATCTGCCGTCTGCTCAGTGTATAAATGAAAGCAACATGTGGTAAGAGGACCCCTTTGTGCTGCAGGAATTTAACCCTTTAGGGGGGAAGAGCTCTGGTTACTGACACTTTTGGGGGCTATTGTTACTGGCTAGTAAGGGCAGGCGGGATTAGCCTCAGGGTGAGGGCAGTGGCGGCCATCTTAACTGAATAGTGAAATTGCAGTTTTATGCAGACTGGTTGCTAAGGGCTGAATCTTATTAAATATGGGGTAAGTCAGTCTAATAGTAACTGATTTTGGAATATTATGTTATTAGTAACTACATATATGAAAATTTAAATTAGGGTCTAAATGTGACAGTTATCCTTTAACATTGATTCTTCTAAAGATCAGCTGATTTAGATTTATTTTCTAATTTAGACAGGTAATACAAGTGTAATCCTAGTGGATGATGAAAGTATAAACACCTAACTATGCCGCTATGGTACTTGTCTGGGATAGAAGGCGACCAGCACCTTGTCATATTTTTGAGACAGACTGGCCATTTGCTACAGAATTTAGCTGGGCCCTGTAGTGATGCATTTTGATAAGGGAGAGAGAAAAAGACCAAGAGAAGAGAGATATTGCATCACTGTGGCTGAATCTGAGAGAGTACAGTTTTTGAAGATTGACTCAGAGAAAACATCTAGGCCTGTCTACCCCACCTGCAGCCTGCAGAACTTAAAAAACTGTGGAAATTGCAACCTGTGTAAGATCTGCCAGTCCATGCATGATAAAGACTGTGACTACTGCATTTGAATTTTATTACCAGTAATGAACAGTTGTTTATTGCAAAACTGGCCTCACCATTGCATGGACCAAAAAACACTTGCATTGCCACAGTGCTGCACTATCTTTTACATTTGTGTGAGGACCCTGCCTAAGACCCCCAACAACAACTAGCATCAAGGGCCCCCCAACCAGCACCAGACAGGAGACCCTCTAATCAAGGCTGTGTGCAGAAGAAATAAGTGTGAGCATTCCCTTCACTGTGCACTGTTTTAGGCATCACCAGGGAGGACTTCAGCCAACTACTACCACCATTCGGCTTCTACTACAACTCCCGTCCTCTCATCTCCTGCCCAGGCTTGCTGCATATCACATATCCAGTCCAAGGACAATGCTATAACCCATAATTATCAATGCACAAATACTCAGGTATACATCGTACTCTCAGATATTGATGTGTTTTCATTAGACAGGTCCAGTAACTATAATGTTACACCATACTGACTTATCCTTTAGCTTGAAGAACTTTTTTTTTTTTTTTACATGTATTAATGAAAAGTTTACTTTATACATAACATCACTCATTAGCAATAAGATGTTTCTACTATTGTAACTGAGCATAATGTAGTGCTGACTAGGGGTATTTAATGTTGGCCTAAGTGATCATATCTTCAATAAATTCAAGAAATCTGTTTACAAACTATAGGCTGTCATCTGGTATAACTTAAATAACATATGATAACAGTAATTTATTAAGATACTGTAACATATAACATCAGGAGATAGTACCACAGGCCTCTAATCAATCACAGAGTATACATCAGATGTCTTCAGGCCAGACAAATTATGAAGCATCTTAAAGTGGCAAAAGTGAAGGAGACAATAAAATACATACAGTAATTGTTACTATGATGACCCTTGCCAGCACTGCCCCACTCTTCTGACTGGGCACAGGCAGCGCGTCATTTACCCCACTCTCTATTATGCTATGCCTCGCTTGGCCTCCACTGCCCACCTGCAGTGGGTGCAACCACCTGCTTACGCTCTCCTGTTAGGATTTCCTACTATAGGGCTCATGCACCCCCAGGCTCTCAAAGGGCCAGTGCATGCACGCCCTTAGTCTTCACCATCTTATCACTGATTGTTTCAGGGTATTTAAGGCATCTTCCCCTAAGAGAGGGTACCTGAGTTTTAGGTTCCTAGCTTGCTAATTTACCAGTGAAGGTGTACTATACTGATTACTCATGTACTTTACCTCTGCCTGTTTACCAACTTTTGAGTCTCCCCTGCCTGCCCTGACCTTAGCCTGTCTACCATATTGACCCTTTCCTGTCTGTCCTGCCTGCGTAGTAACTACGAGTATTGCCTGATGCCTCATGCTTCACACCATTGTCTGACCCCTGTTGGTCAGCTGCCAACTACACTGGGACTGTTCCAAGTGATAGCAGCCTGGTGGCTTCCCTGCAGCAAAGAAAATATCCATGTACAGGTCTTGAAAGATGATAACCAATCGACTACCAGGATAATGCCCTTAGGACTATCCAGTCAAACTGGTTAGTTGGTATGGTGGATCCACCCCCACTTCCTATTTCAGTAATACATATAAAAAAATAAGATGGTGAGTTGATGTTGACACATGGAGTTGCCTTATCTGATTTTATGATATTCATTGATTCTTGAGGTATTTTGGTTTTGCAATTTTCAGCATCAATTGACAGGGGAAAAAAAACTGTTTATCACTTACTAATAGTTCTCTATAGTGTCCCATTTCCTTACACTCCATTGCAGTCACATGATATTTTCCGCTGTATTGGTACCCTAACCCATATGACATCATGTCAACATCTGAGGCATGGCAAGGTTTATAAGACTCTGCCCTGTTGACACAAAATCATCAATGACCTTGCCTCTGAGGGCAATGTTCTCCTCATTCTCCTGGACATTGTGTCTTAGGACAAGGTTTTTCCAACAGGACTTCAAGCAGGCTTGGATCTGTGAGGTTTAAGCTTGGAGTGAAGGAGAGGTTGAGACCTAAAGGAAGAATTCCTGCACTTAAACTCTGACTGCACCCAAGTACCAGTGACTAGAAGTGGGGTTCTACCACATCTGCTGTCCTCTAAGTTGTAATTGGTATCTATATGTCTGCCACGGTCCCTAAGGTGACTGGTGTCAGGAGATCAGAGAGACTGGCTGAGCGTGGAGGAATCTAACTGCCTCCTTGATTTCTCTTTTTTTTTCAGTGTTGATAGGATTAATGACCACTTCCCTTTTCTCAGCTGTTGCTCAGTGGTCATCACTTCTACCCTTTATAGTCTGACCCCACCCTTCTGACTATGCAGTAGATGGCTTCATTTGGGTTTGGCTGAGCTGGTGTGAGGTTGTCTCTGGTTTTCCTGTTCTTCCACCTCTACAGAAGTTAAGTATTGCATTTGTTTGTAAGGGTTATATTCCCTGTTGTTGCTGGGCCTGAGACAGAGACTCACATTCGTCCATCTGGGGAGGACTGGGTTGTCTCTGGTCCTAAACTTATTCCAGAATCTTAAAGGGAAATCAGGGCCTAGGTATCATGCATATGAATATTCCTACCTTTAAGGTCTATTCATATTGATAGGTAGTCAGGGCCCGGATTAGGTTGTCTAGGAGGTGACCTGTCTCTTCCCTAGTTTCCAGGCCCAGTTACTGTTCCTCTTCCCTCCTGTGTTCAGTGTGAAGTCCCCCCCCCCCCACACTGATCTTGACAATGTGACACCGTCACGCCTACCTGAACTTGTAGAGGAGAGTCCGTGATGTTGATGTGTAGTGGTAAATACTTGATACAGATGTAGCAGGGTTAACACACAAACTGAACACATTTGAGGAATTTGAGTTATCTTGAAACAAAAGACATTGAAAAGCAATTGAAGGTGTTTGCTTAATGCATTTAGTTTAGATAACACGTCTCATAAACCATGTGTGTTAACTCTAATACATCCATAGTTGTCCCCCCCCCCCCCCCCCCCAGTCCGGTAGAAGCAGTCAGGCTGTGTAGTTGGAAATCGTGCCCCGGCCAGCAGCACATTTCCTATTCAAAAAAGCTTGTGCTCCGAATCAGAGCACCTGTGACGTCAATCTAGCTTACAGCTACATAATGTGTTGTGGACAAAAAATCCAATGTGTTTCGAAAGGAATATAGTCCTCATGCCTATGTTTCTCCTTATGGTAGAGATCTGATGCTACAGATACTCCCTGTGAGTCTTGTGCTAGGATGTAAACACAAGTATCAGATGGCAATTATGTCAGATGAATCAAAATGCACTCAGAGCGTCATTATCTGATTATATAATCCAGTACACTTTTTTTTTTGTGTAAACAGAAAACCCCTCTTATGTATTTTAATTGTAAAATAAAGTCGCCAGAAGACATATTCAGCTCCCTAGCAATTGGGAGATTAAACCTCTTAAAGGGTCATTTTTTAATTTTTTTATATTTGCTAGTTTATTACAGCTAGGCATGTATAACTGAGTTAGTCTGTCAATGATTGCTAAAAGATCTGTAATTACCTTATAATAACAGCTTTCATTAATGTCTCCTGTCCCTTTCCACTGCTCCCTTAAAAGACCATTGCTATGGCTCACCTATCTCTGGCTAGGAAGACAGGGGGGCGGTCCTTCACACTGCATGCCTGCATTAGGCTTCAGAGTGAGGAGGCGTGCCTTTCAGTAATCCAATCTGATTGGCTGTCAGGAAGCTGCTGTCTACAATAAGTTTGTATGTGACCTGAGGGAATGCAGTTTTGGCCTCAGAGGATTGGCAATCTTGAGAAGATCCTCATAATGTAGGATTCAAAACAGCCATAACTAAGGGGGAAACTGAAGGAAAACAGTGGTAAGTGAAGAAACTAAAGATTGCATAATGCTGCTGCAGCAGTAACATATGGTAAAATAGATATTTTTTGTTATGAAAATATGACAGTTATCCTTTAAGGCACCAATATCAATCATATCATTGATGTGGTTAAGCATCCAGGGATAAATTAGGAAATGGACTGCCCTTAACATTACTAATTGCTTACAAGTCATGCCACCTACTTCTAGAATCCCTTCACAATTGCACCAATTGGTCTTTGTATTCACTTTTATCATGGTTTTAGTTTTATCATTGCATAGCATCAATATGTTGTAGCTTTTAAGCCCCCATTATACACATCCCATATGCAAGTCTGATAATTTTATATTGAGAGAAGTGACTGATTTTGGATTAATTCAGGGTCAAAAGTTAAAAAATATTGGGTTCACATTGAAAAAGCTTTTCTCACCTCCTCTCCTAGAGCATTTCTGCTTTCAGGTAAACTTCCTCCACCACTACAGAAAGTGTCAAACCCCAAGATACAGAGCACACTAACAGTCTGGAATTGGTTTTCCTCATACAACAACGTGTTAACAACCCCATCTCCCCTCCTCACCCTGAGTGATTTGATTGACCTAGCACCATCTGCTTTGAAGGAGAGTTGCCCCCTCTCAATTAAACTCTCAGATATCCCCCTTCTCGATCTGTTAGACAGGGAGGGTTGTATTAAACCCCTACAAACACTCACTGACGATTTGAAGAGTCCTGCAGCTCTTATCTTTCTGCAAAGGTTCCTCAAATCTGAGGTCTCCTCGATGCTCAAAGAATCCCCACTACCCCCCTTGTCCTCTTGGTTTCATACGATAGTAAGTACGAAACAACCTCCTAAAAGATTATTTCGACTATATATAGTCAACTAAAATCTCCCTCATCCCTTATTAAACCAGCTATAATTGGTTCCTGGGAGAAAGATCTGAGGCGCTTCCTATCTCCTACAGAGATTTCCACAGCACTTATGATCCCTCACAGGATATCCAGATGCATTTGTATCCAAGAAAATGGTTATAAAATTCTCATGTGATGGTATAAGACTCCCGAATCGATTTCTCTCTATACCCCTAACTGCTCAGGCTTATGTTGGAGATGCAAGACCTCTAAGGGTTCTTTCTTCCATATTTGGTGAAAATGTCAACCCATTAACGATTGGAGGCGCACTATAATTAAAAATTGCAACCATATATGCCATTCCACTCTCCCCTGCTCTCCTGACTTAACCCTCCTGAACCTAGGCTTCAAGGGTTTGAATAAATGGCGTAAATCCCTATTCCTCATGCTTTTGGCTGCTGCCAGACTACTAATTGCGTATAACTGGCTCTCCCCTGAGGTTCCTGATGTGGCTAATTGGATTCAAAAGGTAGACCAGATTTATAGGCTAGAATAGCTCTCACACTGGGAACTCCATTCCAGGTCCACTTTTCTAGCCATTTGGTCCCCATGGAAACAGTATAGTGGTTTTCACTGACCCTTCCATAACTTAGCTTAGCTTATTTTCCATCACGTAGTATATACCATAAAGCCTTTGGTTGTACTAAAGGCTTTATGGTATATACTACTTTACCTTTGCCCCTTTTGTTACTCCGTTCTGTTTATTTTTTTGTTTGCTTTATTGCTTTATTGTGATAAATTTCACTGCAACATCATTACCTCATTTATTTGATCTATATTTAGCTCTGCTGTATTAATGTGTCCTTTTTGTGACTGAAGTCTAATTGTACTCAATTTGATACCGTCTTATCATTGTATGGAATTAATGTGCACTTAATAACAGTATCTTATTGTTTATTATCATATGATCTATGACTCTAAAAAACAATAAAAATTGTTAATACAAAAAAATTATAAAAGACAAAAAAATATTAATGAAGATAACACAGCACACTCCTGTGCTATTTTCATCTATATATTCTGGATAGAGTCCTCTCCATGCTGATCCAGTTAAAAACAAATATTGAGCTGTCCTTTGAGTCAATCACTCAACAATGGGGACTAGTTCTTTGATTCAAAACGGATTAAACTTTATTGATAGTATTGGGTTTAGCATCACAAATAATTTCCTCTGATGGGCCTGAGAAAGCCCAGCCCAACACTGCTAAACACTATATAATTAGGCCAGATGTACCAAAGTGGTTGATGCTGGGTGATAAATCTGGGATACCTTTAGAATGTCTTGTCTAAGTTTATACCACCTACTGTTTTAGTTTCCTCTACCCCAGAATTTGATGCCAAAGCATTTTGCCAAACATAGTTCCATCCATAAGTCACACTCCTTTTACTTAGCTATACTAGCACACTAGTTGAAAAAGTGTGCCAAACACATTTAAAGGGGTTTTCTTAATTTGCACAATGATAGTTATATTCAATATAACCCCATAATAGTGTTGAGCGCGAATATTCGTATTAGAAATTTTTTATGCGAATATCGGCACTTTGAGAATTCACAAATATTTAGACTATAGCGCTATATACTCGCGAATATTCAAGTTTTTTTGGTCTTTTTTTTAAACCAGCACACATGATATTCCCTCCCTGCTCCTTGCTTGTGGGCCAATGAGAAGGCTGCAATATATTTGTCAGCGCTTAGGAATATCCCTAGCAACCAATAGGAAAGGTGGCTACCCCTTCACTAAATAAGAACCTCCACAGCAGCCATTTCCTGCTGTTTTCTGCAGTTGTGAGAGAGAGAGAGAAGTGCTGTGCTTTGCTGTGTCAGACTTAGTGTTGATCACGCATGCTAGGGCGAATATCAGTTCTGGTCGAACGCTATGCTCGAGTCTCCTCCCCACACGCTTTTTGGCTGCTACACAGCCAATAGACTTCAGGTAGGTACTGCCACTCGCTGTAATGCCATAGCCATGTCGGTTACTGGAAGTAATTGGCTGGTCGGAACGCGTCATCGGGTGCTATAAAGCACCCGATGACACATGGTTTGGCCAGCCTTAGTCAGGGAGAGCTGTGCTGTAGAAGGGACAGATAGTGTAGGGAATAGAAATTTTAAATTTTTTTTTTGCTAGGCAGGGTTGGTGTTATATACCTAAAAGTCCTTTAAGAACTATAGTTGTATCTGGCAGCAATATACAGTACAGACCAAAAGTTTGGACACACCTTCTCATTCAAAGAGTTTTCTTTATTTTCATGACTATGAAAATTGTAGATTCACACTGAAGGCATCAAAACTATGAATTAACACATGTGGTATTATATACATAACAAAAAAGTGTGAAACAACTGAAAATATGTCATATTCTAGGTTCTTCAAAGTAGCCACCTTTTGCTTTGATTACTGCTTTGCACACTCTTGGCATTCTCTTGATGAGCTTCAAGAGGTAGTCACTAGAGTTGAGCGAACACCTGGATGTTCGGGTTCGAGAAGTTCGGCCGAACATCCCGGAAATGTTCGGGTTCGGGATCCGAACCCGATCCGAACTTCGTCCCGAACCCGAACCCCATTGAAGTCAATGGGGACCCGAACTTTTCGGCACTAAAAAGGCTGTAAAACAGCCCAGGAAAGAGCTAGAGGGCTGCAAAAGGCAGCAACATGTAGGTAAATCCCCTGCAAACAAATGTGGATAGGGAAATGAATTAAAATAAAAATTAAATAAATAAAAATTAACCAAAATCAATTGGAGAGAGGTTCCATAGCAGAGAATCTGGCTTCCCGTCACCCACCACTGGAACAGTCCATTCTCAGATATTTAGGCCCCGGCACCCAGGCAGAGGAGAGAGGTCCCGTAACAGAGAATCTGTCTTCATGTCAGCAGAGAATTAGTCTGCATGTCATAGCAGAGAATGAGGCTTCACGTCAGCCACCACTGCAACAGTCCATTGGCATATATTTAGGCCCAGCACCCAGGCAGAGGAGGGAGGTCCCGTAACAGAGAATCTGTCTTCATGTCAGCAGAGAATTAGTCTGCATGTCATAGCAGAGAATGAGGCTTCACGTCAGCCACCACTGCAACAGTCCATTGGCATATATTTAGGCCCAGCACACACACAGGCAGAGGAGAGAGGTCCCGTAACAGAGAATCTGGCTTCATGTCAGCAGAGAATCAGTCTGCATGTCATAGCAGAGAATGAGGCTTCACGTCAGCCACCACTGCAACAGTCCATTGGCATATATTTAGGCCCAGCACACACACAGGCAGAGGAGAGAGGTCCCGTAACAGAGAATCTGGCTTCATGTCAGCAGAGAATCAGTCTGCATGTCATAGCAGAGAATGAGGCTTCACGTCAGCCACCACTGCAACAGTCCATTGGCATATATTTAGGCCCAGCACCCAGGCAGAGGAGGGAGGTCCCGTAACAGAGAATCTGTCTTCATGTCAGCAGAGAATTAGTCTGCATGTCATAGCAGAGAATGAGGCTTCACGTCAGCCACCACTGCAACAGTCCATTGGCATATATTTAGGCCCAGCACACACACAGGCAGAGGAGAGAGGTCCCGTAACAGAGAATCTGGCTTCATGTCAGCAGAGAATCAGTCTGCATGTCATAGCAGAGAATGAGGCTTCACGTCAGCCACCACTGCAACAGTCCATTGGCATATATTTAGGCCCAGCACACACACAGGCAGAGGAGAGAGGTCCCGTAACAGAGAATCTGGCTTCATGTCAGCAGAGAATCAGTCTGCATGTCATAGCAGAGAATGAGGCTTCACGTCAGCCACCACTGCAACAGTCCATTGGCATATATTTAGGCCCAGCACCCAGGCAGAGGAGGGAGGTCCCGTAACAGAGAATCTGTCTTCATGTCAGCAGAGAATTAGTCTGCATGTCATAGCAGAGAATGAGGCTTCACGTCAGCCACCACTGCAACAGTCCATTGGCATATATTTAGGCCCAGCACCCAGGCAGAGGAGGGAGGTCCCGTAACAGAGAATCTGTCTTCATGTCAGCAGAGAATTAGTCTGCATGTCATAGCAGAGAATGAGGCTTCACGTCAGCCACCACTTGAACAGTCCATTCTCAGATATTTAGGCCCCGGCACCCAGGCAGAGGAGAGAGGTCCCGTAACAGAGAATCTGTCTTCATGTCAGCAGAGAATTAGTCTGCATGTCATAGCAGAGAATGAGGCTTCACGTCAGCCACCACTGCAACAGTCCATTGGCATATATTTAGGCCCAGCACCCAGGCAGAGGAGAGAGGTCCCGTAACAGACAATCTGGCTTCATGTCAGCAGAGAATCAGTCTTCATATCATAGCAGAGAATCAGGCTTCACGTCACCCACCACTGTAAGAGTCAATTTTCATAAATTTAGGCCCAGAACCCAGGCAGAGGAGAAAGGTCCCGTAACAGACAATCTGGCTTCATGTCAGCAGAGAATCAGTCTTCATATCATAGCAGAGAATCAGGCTTCACGTCACCCACCACTGTAAGAGTCAATTTTCATAAATTTAGGCCCAGAACCCAGGCAGAGGAGAAAGGTCCCGTAACAGACAATCTGGCTTCATGTCAGCAGAGAATCAGTCTTCATATCATAGCAGAGAATCAGGCTTCACGTCACCCACCACTGTAAGAGTCAATTTTCATAAATTTAGGCCCAGAACCCAGGCAGAGGAGAAAGGTCCCGTAACAGACAATCTGGCTTCATGTCAGCAGAGAATCAGTCTTCATATCATAGCAGAGAATCAGGCTTCACGTCACCCACCACTGTAAGAGTCAATTTTCATAAATTTAGGCCCAGAACCCAGGCAGAGGAGAAAGGTCCCGTAACAGACAATCTGGCTTCATGTCAGCAGAGAATCAGTCTTCATATCATAGCAGAGAATCAGGCTTCACGTCACCCACCACTGTAAGAGTCAATTTTCATAAATTTAGGCCCAGAACCCAGGCAGAGGAGAAAGGTCCCGTAACAGACAATCTGGCTTCATGTCAGCAGAGAATCAGTCTTCATATCATAGCAGAGAATCAGGCTTCACGTCACCCACCACTGTAAGAGTCAATTTTCATAAATTTAGGCCCAGAACCCAGGCAGAGGAGAAAGGTCCCGTAACAGACAATCTGGCTTCATGTCAGCAGAGAATCAGTCTTCATATCATAGCAGAGAATCAGGCTTCACGTCACCCACCACTGTAAGAGTCAATTTTCATAAATTTAGGCCCAGAACCCAGGCAGAGGAGAAAGGTCCCGTAACAGACAATCTGGCTTCATGTCAGCAGAGAATCAGTCTTCATATCATAGCAGAGAATCAGGCTTCACGTCACCCACCACTGTAAGAGTCAATTTTCATAAATTTAGGCCCAGAACCCAGGCAGAGGAGAAAGGTCCCGTAACAGACAATCTGGCTTCATGTCAGCAGAGAATCAGTCTTCATATCATAGCAGAGAATCAGGCTTCACGTCACCCACCACTGTAAGAGTCAATTTTCATAAATTTAGGCCCAGAACCCAGGTAGAGGAGAAAGGTCCCGTAACAGACAATCTGGCTTCATGACAGCAGAGAATCAGTCTGCATGTCATAGCAGAGAATCAGGCTTCACGTCAGCCACCACTGCAACAGTCCATTGTCATAAATTTAGGCCCAGCACCCAGGCAGAGGAGAGAGGTCCCGTAACAGACAATCTGGCTTCATGTCAGCAGAGAATTAGTCTGCATGTCATAGCAGAGAATCAGGCTTCATGTCAGCCACCACTGCAACAGTCCATTGGCATATATTTAGGCCTAGCACACAGGCAGAGGAGAGGTTCATTCAACTTTGGGTAGCATCGCAATATAATGGTAAAATGAAAATAAAAATAGGATTGAATGAGGAAGTGCCCTGGAGTCCAATAATATATGGTTATGGGGAGGTAGTTAATGTCTAATCTGGACAAGGGACGGACAGGTCCTGTGGGATCCATGCCTGGTTCATTTTTATGAACGTCAGCTTGTCCACATTGGCTGTAGACAGGCGGCTGCGTTTGTCTGTAATGACGCCCCCTGCCGTGCTGAATACACGTTCAGACAAAACGCTGGCTGCCGGGCAGGCCAGCACCTCCAAGGCATAAAAGGCTAGCTCTGGCCACGTGGACAATTTAGAGACCCAGAAGTTGAATGGGGCCGAACCATCAGTCAGTACGTGGAGGGGTGTGCACACGTACTGTTCCACCATGTTAGTAAAATGTTGCCTCCTGCTAACACGTTGCGTATCAGGTGGTGGTGCAGTTAGCTGTGGCGTGTTGACAAAAGTTTTCCACATCTCTGCCATGCTAACCCTGCCCTCAGAGGAGCTGGCCGTGACACAGCTGCCTTGGCGACCTCTTGCTCCTCCTCTGCCTTGGCCTTGGGCTTCCACTTGTTCCCCTGTGACATTTGGGAATGCTCTCAGTAGCGCGTCTACCAACGTGCGCTTGTACTCGCGCATCTTCCTATCACGCTCCAGTGCAGGAAGTAAGGTGGGCACATTGTCTTTGTAGCGTGGATCCAGCAGGGTGGCAACCCAGTAGTCCGCACAGGTTAAAATGTGGGCAACTCTGCTGTCGTTGCGCAGGCACTGCAGCATGTAGTCGCTCATGTGTGCCAGGCTGCCCAGGGGTAAGGACAAGCTGTCCTCTGTGGGAGGCGTATCGTCATCGTCCTGCCTTTCCCCCCAGCCACGCACCAGTGATGGACCCGAGCTGCGTTGGGTGCCACCCCGCTGTGACCATGCTTCATCCTCATCCTCCTCCACCTCCTCCTCATCCTCGTCCTCCTCGTCCTCCAGTAGTGGGCCCTGGCTGGCCACATTTGTACCTGGCCTCTGCTGTTGCAAAAAACCTCCCTCTGAGTCACTTCGAAGAGACTGGCCTGAAAGTGCTAAAAATGACCCCTCTTCCTCATCCTCCTCCTCCTCCTCCTGGGCCACCTCCTGTTCCATCATCGCCCTAAGTGTTTTCTCAAGGAGACATAGAAGTGGTATTGTAACGCTGATAACGGTGTCATCGCCACTGGCCATGTTGGTGGAGTACTCGAAACAGCGCAACAGGGCACACAGGTCTCGCATGGAGGCCCAGTCATTGGTGGTGAAGTGGTGCTGTTCTGTAGTGCGACTGACCCGTGCGTGCTGCAGCTGAAACTCCACTATGGCCTGCTGCTGCTCGCACAGTCTGTCCAGCATGTGCAAGGTGGAGTTCCACCTGGTGGGCACGTCGCATATGAGGCGGTGAGCGGGAAGGCCGAAGTTACGCTGTAGCGCAGACAGGCGAGCAGCAGCAGGATGTGAACGCCGGAAGCGCGAACAGACGGCCCGCACTTTATGCAGCAGCTCTGACATGTCGGGGTAGTTGTGAATGAACTTCTGCACCACCAAATTCAGCACATGCGCCAAGCAAGGGATGTGCGTCAAATTGGCTAGTCCCAGAGCTGCAACGAGATTTCGCCCATTATCACACACCACCAGGCCGGGCTTGAGGCTCACCGGCAGCAACCACTCGTCGGTCTGTTGTTCTATACCCCGCCACAACTCCTGTGCGGTGTGGGGCCTGTCCCCCAAACATATGAGTTTCAGAATGGCCTGCTGACGTTTACCCCGGGCTGTGCTGAAGTTGGTGGTGAAGGTGTGTGGCTGACTGGATGAGCAGGTGGAAGAAGAGGAGGAGGAAGCCGAGAAGGAGGAGGTGGCAACAGGAGGCAAAGAATGTTGCCCTGCGATCCTTGGCGGCGGAAGGACGTGCGCCAAACAGCTCTCCGCCTGGGGCCCAGCTGCCACTACATTTACCCAGTGTGCAGTTAGGGAGATATAGCGTCCCTGGCCGTGCTTACTGGTCCACGTATCTGTGGTTAGGTGGACCTTGCTACAGATGGCGTTGCGCAGTGCACACTTGATTTTATCGGATACTTGGTTGTGCAGGGAAGGCACGGCTCTCTTGGAGAAGTAGTGCCGGCTGGGAACAACATACTGTGGGACAGCAAGCGACATGAGCTGTTTGAAGCTGTCTGTGTCCACCAGCCTAAATGACAGCATTTCATAGGCCAGTAGTTTAGAAATGCTGGCATTCAGGGCCAGGGATCGAGGGTGGCTAGGTGGGAATTTACGCTTTCTATCAAATGTTTGTGAGATGGAGAGCTGAACGCTGGCGTGTGACATGGTTGAGACGCTTGGTGACGGAGGTGGTGGTGGTGGTGTTGGTGGTACATCCCCTGTTTGCTGGGCGGCAGGTGCCAACGTTCCTCCAGAGGCGGAGGAAGAGGCCGAGGCGGCAGCAGCAGAATAGGCCGAGGCGGCAGCAGCAGAAGAGGTAGCAGGGGGAGCCTGAGTGACTTCCTTGGTTTTAAGGTGTTTACTCCACTGCAGTTCATGCTTTGCATGCAGGTGCCTGGTCATGCAGGTTGTGCTCAGGTTCAGAACGTTAATGCCTCGCTTCAGGCTCTGATGGCACAGCGTGCAAACCACTCGGGTCTTGTCGTCAGCACATTGTTTGAAGAAGTGCCATGCCAGGGAACTCCTTGAAGCTGCCTTTGGGGTGCTCGGTCCCAGATGGCGGCGGTCAGTAGCAGGCGGAGTCTCTTGGCGGCGGGTGTTCTGCTTTTGCCCACTGCTCCCTCTTTTGCTACGCTGTTGGCTCGGTCTCACCACTGCCTCTTCCTCCGAACTGTGAAAGTCAGTGGCACGACCTTCATTCCATGTGGGGTCTAGGACCTCATCGTCCCCTGCATCGTCTTCCACCCAGTCTTGATCCCTGACCTCCTGTTCAGTCTGCACACTGCAGAAAGACGCAGCAGTTGGCACCTGTGTTTCGTCATCATCAGAGACATGCTGAGGTGGTATTCCCATGTCCTCATCATCAGGAAACATAAGTGGTTGTGCGTCAGTGCATTCTATGTCTTTCACCGCTGGGGAAGGGCTAGGTGGATGCCCTTGGGAAACCCTGCCAGCGGAGTCTTCAAACAGCATAAGAGACTGCTGCATAACTTGAGGCTGAGACAGTTTCCCTGGTATGCATGGGGGTGATGTGACAGACTGATGGGGTTGGTTTTCAGGCGCCATCTGTGCGCTTTCTGCAGAAGACTGGGTGGGAGATAATGTGAACGTGCTGGATCCACTGTCGGCCACCCAATTGACTAATGCCTGTACCTGCTCAGGCCTTACCATCCTTAGAACGGCATTGGGCCCCACCATATATCGCTGTAAATTCTGGCGGCTACTGGGACCTGAAGTAGTTGGTACACTAGGACGTGTGGATGTGGCAGAACGGCCACGTCCTCTCCCAGCACCAGAGGGTCCACTAACACCACCACGACCATGTCCACGTCCGCGTCCCTTACTAGATGTTTTTCTCATTGTTATGGTTCACCACAACAACAAATATATTATTTGGCCCAATGTATTGTATTCAAATTCAGCGGGATATAAATTTGAGGCCTAGTATTTAGGCGCTGGGTGACCGGTATGGATTTAGTGACAGAATTAGACTTGGAAATGCACAGAAGCGTGTGTGTGTGAAGTTATTCTGAATGACCCAATGTGCACCTTGAATATTATATACCCTTTTAGGGATAGATTTCAAATAGCTCTGATATAGCAGAAACCACTAAATTATGAAATTGCTAAATTGGGAATTGTACTTCAACCCAGAACAAAAAATGTGCTTTGACGGACACTAAATATCTTGCCCAGCAACAACAGTACAACGGTGGGTAACGAGAGATTTAGAGGGAATTAAATTTGAGGCCTAGTATTTAGGCGCTGGGTCACCGGTATGGATTTAGTGACAGAATTAGACTTGGAAATACACAGTAGCGGGTGTGTGTGAAGTTATTCTGAATGACCCTATGTGCACCTTCAATATTATATACCCTTTTAGGGATAGATTTCAAATAGCTCTGATATAGCAGAAACCACTAAATTATGAAATTGCTAAATTGGGAATTGTACTTCAACCCAGAACAAAAAATGTGCTTTGACGGACACTAAATATCTTGCCCAGCAACAACAGTACAACGGTGGGTAACGAGAGATTTAGAGGGAATTAAATTTGAGGCCTAGTATTTAGGCGCTGGGTCACCGGTATGGATTTAGTGACAGAATTAGACTTGGAAATACACAGTAGCGGTGTGTGTGAAGTTATTCTGAATGACCCTATGTGCACCTTCAATATTATATACCCTTTTAGGGATAGATTTCAAATAGCTCTGATATAGCAGAAACCACTAAATTATGAAATTGCTAAATTGGGAATTGTACTTCAACCCAGAACAAAAAATGTGCTTTGACGGACACTAAATATCTTGCCCAGCAACAACAGTACAGCGGTGGGTAACGAGAGATTTAGAGGGAATTAAATTTGAGGCCTAGTATTTAGGCGCTGGGTCACCGGTATGGATTTAGTGACAGAATTAGACTTGGAAATGCACAGAAGCGTGTGTGTGAAGTTATTCTGAATGACCCAATGTGCACCTTCAATATTATATACCCTTTTAGGGATAGATTTCAAATAGCTCTGATATAGCAGGAACCACTAAATTATGAAATTGCTAAATTGGGAATTGTACTTCAACCCAGAACAAAAAATGTGCTTTGACGGACACTAAATATCTTGCCCAGCAACAACAGTACAACGGTGGGTAACGAGAGATTTAGAGGGAATTAAATTTGAGGCCTAGTATTTAGGCGCTGGGTCACCGGTATGGATTTAGTGACAGAATTAGACTTGGAAATACACAGTAGCGGGTGTGTGTGAAGTTATTCTGAATGACCCTATGTGCACCTTCAATATTATATACCCTTTTAGGGATAGATTTCAAATAGCTCTGATATAGCAGAAACCACTAAATTATGAAATTGCTAAATTGGGAATTGTACTTCAACCCAGAACAAAAAATGTGCTTTGACGGACACTAAATATCTTGCCCAGCAACAACAGTACAGCGGTGGGTAACGAGAGATTTAGAGGGAATTAAATTTGAGGCCTAGTATTTAGGCGCTGGGTCACCGGTATGGATTTAGTGACAGAATTAGACTTGGAAATGCACAGTAAGCGTGTGTGTGAAGTTATTCTGAATGACCCATGTGCACCTTCAATATTATATACCCTTTTTGGGATAGATTTCAAATAGCTCTGATATAGCAGAACCACTAAATTATGAAATTGCTAAATTGGGAATTGTACTTCAACCCAGAACAAAAAATGTGCTTTGACGGGCACTAAATAACTTTCCCAGCTACAACAGGACAACGGGTAACGAGAGATTTAGAGGGATTTAAATTTGAGGCCTAGTATTTAGGCGCTGGGTGACAGGTATGGATTTAGTGACAGAATTAGACTTGGAAATACACAGTAGCGGGTGTGTGTGAAGTTATTCTGAATGACCCTATGTGCACCTTCAATATTATATACCCTTTTAGGGATAGATTTCAAATAGCTCTGATATAGCAGAAACCACTAAATTATGAAATTGCTAAATTGGGAATTGTACTTCAACCCAGAACAAAAAATGTGCTTTGACGGACACTAAATATCTTGCCCAGCAACAACAGTACACCGGTGGGTAACGAGAGATTTAGAGGGAATTAAATTTGAGGCCTAGTATTTAGGCGCTGGGTCACCGGTATGGATTTAGTGACAGAATTAGACTTGGAAATACACAGTAGCGGGTGTGTGTGAAGTTATTCTGAATGACCCTATGTGCACCTTCAATATTATATACCCTTTTTGGGATAGATTTCAAATAGCTCTGATATAGCAGGAACCACTAAATTATGAAATTGCTAAATTGGGAATTGTACTTCAACCCAGAACAAAAAATGTGCTTTGACGGGCACTAAATAACTTTCCCAGCTACAACAGGACAACGGGTAACGAGAGATTTAGAGGGATTTAAATTTGAGGCCTAGTATTTAGGCGCTGGGTGACAGGTATGGGTTTAGTGACAGAATTAGACTTGGAAATACACAGTAGCGGGTGTGTGTGAAGTTATTCTGAATGACCCTATGTGCACCTTCAATATTATATACCCTTTTTGGGATAGATTTCAAATAGCTCTGATATAGCAGAAACCACTAAATTATGAAATTGCTAAATTGGGAATTGTACTTCAACCCAGAACAAAAAATGTGCTTTGACGGACACTAAATATCTTGCCCAGCAACAACAGTACAGCGGTGGGTAACGAGAGATTTAGAGGGAATTAAATTTGAGGCCTAGTATTTAGGCGCTGGGTCACCGGTATGGATTTAGTGACAGAATTAGACTTGGAAATACACAGTAGCGGGTGTGTGTGAAGTTACTCTGAATGACCCTATGTGCACCTTCAATATTATATACCCTTTTTGGGATAGATTTCAAATAGCTCTGATATAGCAGAAACCACTAAATTATGAAATTGCTAAATTGGGAATTGTACTTCAACCCAGAACAAAAAATGTGCTTTGACGGACACTAAATAACTTGCCCAGCTACACAGTACACTAGGGTAACGAGAGATTTAGAGGGATATAAATTTGAGGCCTAGTATTTAGGCGCTGGGTGACAGGTATGGGTTTAGTGACAGAATTAGACTTGGAAATACACAGTAGCGGGTGTGTGTGAAGTTATTCTGAATGACCCTATGTGCACCTTCAATATTATATACCCTTTTAGGGATAGATTTCAAATAGCTCTGATATAGCAGAAACCACTAAATTATGAAATTGCTAAATTGGGAATTGTACTTCAACCCAGAACAAAAAATGTGCTTTGACGGACACTAAATATCTTGCCCAGCAACAACAGTACAGCGGTGGGTAACGAGAGATTTAGAGGGAATTAAATTTGAGGCCTAGTATTTAGGCGCTGGGTCACCGGTATGGATTTAGTGACAGAATTAGACTTGGAAATACACAGTAGCGGGTGTGTGTGAAGTTATTCTGAATGACCCTATGTGCACCTTCAATATTATATACCCTTTTTGGGATAGATTTCAAATAGCTCTGATATAGCAGGAACCACTAAATTATGAAATTGCTAAATTGGGAATTGTACTTCAACCCAGAACAAAAAATGTGCTTTGACGGGCACTAAATAACTTTCCCAGCTACAACAGGACAACGGTAACGAGAGATTTAGAGGGATTTAAATTTGAGGCCTAGTATTTAGGCGCTGGGTGACAGGTATGGGTTTAGTGACAGAATTAGACTTGGAAATACACAGTAGCGGGTGTGTGTGAAGTTATTCTGAATGACCCTATGTGCACCTTCAATATTATATACCCTTTTTGGGATAGATTTCAAATAGCTCTGATATAGCAGAAACCACTAAATTATGAAATTGCTAAATTGGGAATTGTACTTCAACCCAGAACAAAAAATGTGCTTTGACGGACACTAAATATCTTGCCCAGCAACAACAGTACACCGGTGGGTAACGAGAGATTTAGAGGGAATTAAATTTGAGGCCTAGTATTTAGGCGCTGGGTCACCGGTATGGATTTAGTGACAGAATTAGACTTGGAAATACACAGTAGCGGGTGTGTGTGAAGTTATTCTGAATGACCCTATGTGCACCTTCAATATTATATACCCTTTTTGGGATAGATTTCAAATAGCTCTGATATAGCAGGAACCACTAAATTATGAAATTGCTAAATTGGGAATTGTACTTCAACCCAGAACAAAAAATGTGCTTTGACGGGCACTAAATAACTTTCCCAGCTACAACAGGACAACGGTAACGAGAGATTTAGAGGGATTTAAATTTGAGGCCTAGTATTTAGGCGCTGGGTGACAGGTATGGGTTTAGTGACAGAATTAGACTTGGAAATACACAGTAGCGGGTGTGTGTGAAGTTATTCTGAATGACCCTATGTGCACCTTCAATATTATATACCCTTTTTGGGATAGATTTCAAATAGCTCTGATATAGCAGGAACCACTAAATTATGAAATTGCTAAATTGGGAATTGTACTTCAACCCAGAACAAAAAATGTGCTTTGACGGGCACTAAATAACTTTCCCAGCTACAACAGGACAACGGTAACGAGAGATTTAGAGGGATTTAAATTTGAGGCCTAGTATTTAGGCGCTGGGTGACAGGTATGGGTTTAGTGACAGAATTAGACTTGGAAATACACAGTAGCGGGTGTGTGTGAAGTTATTCTGAATGACCCTATGTGCACCTTCAATATTATATACCCTTTTTGGGATAGATTTCAAATAGCTCTGATATAGCAGAAACCACTAAATTATGAAATTGCTAAATTGGGAATTGTACTTCAACCCAGAACAAAAAATGTGCTTTGACGGACACTAAATATCTTGCCCAGCAACAACAGTACAGCGGTGGGTAACGAGAGATTTAGAGGGAATTAAATTTGAGGCCTAGTATTTAGGCGCTGGGTCACCGGTATGGATTTAGTGACAGAATTAGACTTGGAAATACACAGTAGCGGGTGTGTGTGAAGTTACTCTGAATGACCCTATGTGCACCTTCAATATTATATACCCTTTTTGGGATAGATTTCAAAGAGCTCTGATATAGCAGGAACCACTAAATTATGAAATTGCTAAATTGGGAATTGTATTTCAACCCAGAACAAGAAATGTGCTTGAACGGACACTAAATAACTCGCCCAGCTACAGCACTAGGGACAGATTTAGCTGGATATAAATTTGAGGCCTAGTATTTAGGCGCTGGGTGACCGGTATGGATTTAGTGACAGAATTAGACTGGGATATGGCCAAAAAATGAACAGACTATTGCTGGTTAAATGCACTTGGTGTGACAGCTTCACCCTGATGTAGGCTTTAGCCAAAAAACAACCACACCATTGAGGGTTAAATGCACTTGGTGACAGGCGCAGCTTGCCCCTGATTTTGTATATGGCCAAAAAATGAACAGACTATTGCTGGTTAAATGCACTTGGTGTGACAGCTTCACCCTGATGTAGGCTTTAGCCAAAAAACAACCACACCATTGAGGGTTAAATGCACTTGGTGAC
The DNA here is from genome assembly GCF_014858855.1 of Bufo gargarizans. Classification (NCBI taxonomy): domain Eukaryota; kingdom Metazoa; phylum Chordata; class Amphibia; order Anura; family Bufonidae; genus Bufo; species Bufo gargarizans. The sequence continues at coordinate 395,899,037 of NC_058083.1, read as the reverse complement.
AGGCGCAGCTTGCCCCTGATTTTGTATATGGCCAAAAAATGAACAGACTATTGCTGGTTAAATGCACTTGGTGTGACAGCTTCACCCTGATGTAGGCTTTAGCCAAAAAACAACCACACCATTGAGGGTTAAATGCACTTGGTGACAGGCGCAGCTTGCCCCTGATTTTGTATATGGCCAAAAAATGAACAGACTATTGCTGGTTAAATGCACTTGGTGTCACAGCTTCACCCTGATGTAGGCTTTAGCCAAAAAACAACCACACCATTGAGGGTTAAATGCACTTGGTCGCAGCTTGTGCTGGCGCACCACAAGACACAAAATGGCCGCCGATCACCCCAGAAAAATGAGACTGACAAACGGTCTGTGCAGCCTAAAAACAGTGAGCAATTGAGGATCAGCAGCTCAATGATCCACAGCTGCAGATCGATCAGTTAATCAAGTCCTTTGGAGGAGTTAATCTGCCTAATCTCGCCCTACTGTCGCAGCCGCAACCTCTCCCTACGCTAATCAGAGCAGAGTGACGGGCGGCGCTATGTGACTCCAGCTTAAATAGAGGCTGGGTCACATGGTGCTCTGGCCAATCACAGCCATGCCAATAGTAGGCATGGCTGTGATGGCCTCTTGGGGCAAGTAGTATGACGCTTGTTGATTGGCTGCTTTGCAGCCTTTCAAAAAGCGCCAAGAAAGCGTCACAAAAGCGCGAAGAAAGCGACGAACACCGAACCCGAACCCGGACTTTTACGAAAATGTCCGGGTTCGGGTCCGTGTCACGGACACCCCAAAATTCGGTACGAACCCGAACTATACAGTTCGAGTTCGCTCATCCCTAGTAGTCACCTGAAATGGTCTTCCAACAGTCTTGAAGGAGTTCCCAGAGATGCTTAGGACTTGTTGGCCCTTTTGCCTTCACTCTGCGGTCCAGCTCACCCAAACCATCCCGATTGGGTTCAGGTCCGGTGACTATGGAGGCCAGGTCATCTGGCGCAGCACCCCATCACTCTCCTTCATGGTCAAATAGCCCTTACATAGCCTGGAGGTGTGTTTGGGGTCATTGTCCTGTTGAAAAGTAAATGATGGTCCAACTAAACGCAAACCGGATGGAATAGCATGCCGCTGCAAGATGCTGTGGTAGCCATGCTGGTTCAGTATGCCTTCAATTTTGAATAAATCCCCAACAGTGTCACCAGCAAAGCACCCCCACACCATCACACCTCCTCCTCCATGCTTCACGGTGGGAACCAGGCATGTAGAGTCCATCCGTTCACCTTTTCTGCGTCGCACAAAGACACGGTGGTTGGAACCAAAGATCTCAAATTTGGACTCATCAGACCAAAGCACAGATTTCCACTGGTCTAATGTCCATTCCTTGTGTTCCTTAGCCCAAACAAGTCTCTTCTGCTTGTTGCCTGTCCTTATCAGTGGTTTCCTAGCAGATATTCTACCATGAAGGCCTGATTCACACAGTCTCCTCTTAACAGTTGCTCTAGAGATGTGTCTGCTGCTAGAACTCTGTGTGGCATTGACCTGGTCTCTAATCTGAGCTGCTGTTAACCTGCGATTTCTGAGGCTGGTGACTCGGATTAACTTTCCTCCGCAGCAGAGGTGACTCGGTCTTCCTTTCCTGGGGCGGTCCACATGTGAGCCAGTTTCTTTGTAGCGCTTGATGGTTTTTGTGACTGCACTTGGGGACACTTTCAAAGTTTTTTTCCAATGTTTTTGGACTGACTGACCTTCATTTCTTAAAGTAATGATGGCCACTCATTTTTCTTTACTTAGCTGCTTGCTTCTTGCCATAATACAAATTCCAACAGTCTATTCAGTAGAACTATCAGCTGTGTATCCACCTGACTTCTCCACAACACAACTGATGGTCCCAACCCCATTTATAAGGCAAGAAATCCCACTTATTAAACCTGACAGGGCACACCTGTGAAGTGAAAACCATTTCAGGTGACTACCTCTTGAAGCTCATCAAGAGAATGCCAAGAGTGTGCAAAGCAGTAATCAAAGCAAAAGGTAGCTACTTTGAAGAACCTAGAATATGACATATTTTCAGTTGTTTCACACTTTTTTGTTATGTATACAATTCCATATGTGTTAATTCATAGTTTTGATGCCTTCAGTGTGAATCTACAATTTTCATAGTCATGAAAATAAAGAAAACTCTTTGAATGAGAAGGTGTGTCCAAACTTTTGGTCTGTACTGTATATTTTTAGCGCAACCTGCTCTAAATAGCTTGCAATTGTTTGGCCGCTGCTGACAGTGACATTATCTGCACTACATCTCCTGTGTAACATGTGCGCAGCCTAAATATCTCTGACATCCAGTGTACTTTTTCCGTAGACTATGTCCTCTGCTGACAGTTACATTGCCTGTATAACATTTATGCATCCTAAATATCAGTGACTAGTGTTGGGCGAGCATGCTCTGCCAAACATCAGTTCGGCTCGAGCATCGCTATGCTAGGCACACTGCGCTCGAGAGTGATGCTATAGTCTCCTCCCCGCACATTTTTTGGCTGCTACGCAAGGGACAGATAGTATAGGGAGTGAAATAGTAATATTTTATTGAAAAAACTTGTTAGAGACCCCAAAGTCCTTTTAAGGACTATTGTTGTATCTGGCAGCAATATATATGCAGCGTCCCACATCAGTGTGTAAATGGTACACTTTAAACATCTGCTTATTTGTGTATTTATCTAATGTATTGTATTTCACATTATCATTCCACCCATTCGCCCCTAGGTGGTGTTAGCACCACACTATATATAGCTTTGGGTGTGTTAATAAAGTTAGTTGAAATGAAGTAGTTAGTGAGAGGAGGAAAGCAAGTTCATAGAGGAGAGAAACAGGCCTTAATCAACATGTAGTCATTTTCCTTTCCTCTGGACCCTGCTCAAGCCTGGAGAAGACAACCACAGCAACCAAGCACCAGACAGTGAGTCTATGTCTAAATATGAAGTAAGCCTAGTGAGGGTTACAGCTGAATCTAGCTTAAGGACGTCATCAGCACAAGTGCCTGAGAATAAGGGCTCATTCACATGAACGTATTTTGAATTCCCTATATGAGCTGTTTTCTGCGTTCCGCATACGGTCCGTATACGGAACCATTAATTTCATTGGGTCTGCAAAAGATGCGGTCAGCACGCCGTGTGCTGTCCTCATCCATTGCTCTGTCCCGTGGCCCCACAAAAATGATGAGACCTGTCCTATTGTCCGTTTTGCGGACAAGAATAGGCATTTCTGTAATGGGCCTCCTGTTCCATTTCACAAATTGAGTTTTTTGCGGATCTGCAATTTGTGGACCACAAAAAACTTGTGAACAAGCCCTAACTTTAGAAGTGCTGGAACACGAATGGACACAAATGGATAATTAGTGCACAAAATTGTCCTTATTCACTAGAAGCCTTCCGGGATTAGCTCTTTTGCGGGGGTCATTCTCACAATTAGCTTCGCCACAGCCGGATTGCAGGTCCAAAAGTAAAGGTTTATTTTCACAGCAACAACAAAACCGTACAAAATATAAGCCGACCCATCTGGGCTATACCTAAACATAACCCTACCTCACGTATAGCAACATTCACACACGGTACCAACATGAGGCTTTCTTAGCCAATACTCCAGCACCTCGAAGCTGTAACAAAGTCCAGTACCTTTGGGGGATTGTGGCCCAGAAGTCCGCCTGAATCTGGCCTAGAGACTGTCGATTCCCAGACCTCGTAGAGTCCCCCAAAGCCCAGGCTAACACCGTTAGCTAACACCCTGCTGAGACCACCCTTCCAGAGCCTCCAGCAGGCCTCTGTTGCACCAATATTCTCTTTTGACTCACTGTCTGGGTTGGGCTCTGCCCAGACTGATTGTAGCACCTGGTGCTGCCTCAGAATTGATGACTGATGGGGAAGACATGGAAACTCCTGCCATGAATCTCCCCTAGCAGCCATGAGGCCTGTCACTATCTCGCATACCCCCCTTTGTTCAAGCCCATAGAGGTGAACACTAGCACCAAATCCAGATGCTCGTGAACGGGCATCAACCTGGCCTACAGTCTTCCCCTTATTCTGCCAGACCCAGGACAACAGCGCTTGGTTTGTCACCCTCGTGAGTTTATTGCAGAGCTGAAAAGACCAATGAGAATTTCTTACCCATCTCATGAGCCGGTACTCTTTCTAGATTTTCTGGCTTCTGCACATGCTCCTCACGTCTTTTTTTGGACTGCTGCAACTCTGGACCCAACAGATCCCAGTCATGGTTGTGTCCCAACCCTTTCTCCTTTGCCTTGCGTAGCTCCATAAGCAGAGCAGGCTTATCCGCGCTCGGTTCTTCTACGTGCCTCACGTCTTCCTTCTTTCTAGCAGTGTTTTCTCCCGCTTTGGTGGCAGTTTCAGAGACCTCTGCTTCTTTAGTGGTCTTTTCCACTTCGGTAGCCACTCCTTCATGTCTTCCAACACCTCAGCCTTAAATTTTTTAGTCTTGGTTTTCTTGGACCCGGCATCGTATACTTGCCCTCTTAAATCCTTTTTCTCTTTCTCATTGAGGTAGGAGGTACCGGGAACAACAGGGACTTCACCAGATTCGTAGACTTCTGGCATTTTCTCCAGAGGATCACTTAGGACACGGTTCTCCTTTCCAGAAGAATTCAGGAGATCCAACCCACAGTAGTAGACATGGACAGCTTTACAGGCGGAGGGGGTGTATTTCGGGACCAGGTCCTGGCTACCCACTGCTGTGAGTCCCCCATCCACGTGTTCAGCAGAAAGCTCTTCTGTCTTCTCTACGTTCTTCCCGACATCATCCTTTGAGCTCAAAAGATCCTCCATCTCTGCTCTGAGTTGTTTGTTCAGCCTTTCAAACTCATCTCGCTCCTCTGGCGCTTCTTCAAGGGCTCTAGCCAAGGAGAGGGCCTTGGTCTCTTTTTCCCAAGCACCCGCCTTCACTAGGTCATGTTCTTCGGCATATTGGGCCAAGATATATTTCTCCGTTTCAGTTTTCAGTTTTTTTTTTTGCACCAGTTTGTTGGAAGCGCCCCGCTCTTGGTCCAACTGCTCCTCGCTGGGTTCTGCAGCAGCAGATCTAGGAATATCACCATTCTTTCTTGGTGACTGTTAGCGGTTTTTCTAGGCAGGTTTATGATGGTTATATTATCAAGGCTTCAGACCTCCACACCCGTGAATATTTCCCTGTGCAACGAATATCCCCTTTGCTTCTGATCAGAGAGATAAGACAGCCCTGACTCAACATAGGTTGTCAATATCTGAAATCTTTATTCTCCAGCACATAGTTATATAGGGCTTGTTGGGGGTGGGAACATAGTGTCCTTCCAGATTCAATTGCACCAATCCTCCTAGAACTCACAAGGCATTGGGAATCATGTGTTTGTGAATATACAGTTGAAACTTTGCTAAACAATGCTGACATCTGCTATATACAATACATGAAAGGGTTATTTTACATTGAACAGGTTTTTCTCTCCATGCTAACAAGTTAAATAGGAAATCACAGGTTCCTGTCAATGTATGTGAGGTGAGATGTTAAATAGCCTTTTGGTCAGGAAGGCTGCTATTGTCCCGGACTGGCAGAGGGTGTGATATGTTAATGCAAGGTACTGCATTTGTCTAATCTGTGATGTATCAAAAGTAAGATTATGAAAATCCCTTTCAATCCAACCATTGATCCCAACTTTTATATATATATATATATATATAAAAACGGGATCACTGTATGTTTTCCTCCATCTAAGGCTGTGTGTGTGTATATGTATATATATATATATATATATATATATATATATAATGTGTGTGTGTGTGTGTGACCCATGAAGACACTAAAGACTATGAAGGAGATGAAAAAAAACCTTCTGTGTAATTTGGCGCACAGTAGGAAAAAATCTCCTGCATAGTGAAAAGAGAGAAGAAAGAAAAGTAAGAAAAAACATAAGGCATGCAAGTTCTACACATAGATAGGATATTCGGGTTAGACCTTTTACTGGGCTAACCCCGCCCTCTATGGCACATGGCTGCCCAGTAAAGTTGCAGATATGCAGGTACATTCCACCTTATGCCTTGACCAATAGAAATTCTTTTTAGACCTGGAAGGTATACATTTGCACATTTCCTGAGAGTGCCGGTGGGTGGCGCTCAAACACTCACCATCCACCACCACACCCAGAACATGCGCAAATGCTCCCAAATAAATCAGTCTTTTTTTTAAACAAATGTGGCCCTAATCGGACAGCATCTATTTAATCTGGTACAAAGATGCTACTAACCCACAGTGAATCTCTGTTAGACATGGTTCCAAAAGGGGGGATCAGTCCCTGAGGAAGGTCTTTTAAAACAGGGTCGACCAAGAAAGGTGATATAGCATTCACATGGACACCAGTCTCACCAACCAATGTTTCATGTTGGGGCGCCCATGGTTCAGTGAGACTGGCATCAGCGTGCCATACCCCACCGTTGCTGATGAGGACCCGCTGGTAGCTTTCACTAAGAACATTGCTCTCAGAGCCAGCAGCCATTAGATCCCTCTCAAACCAACGGTGGCGGCTTTCACATGGGTAGCAGGAACCAGAGTGCTGATCTATAGACCTACATACCATTCCTAAGCCAAAAAGAAAGTCTACCATAGTCATCCTATGCTTAATAACTTTCCACGACAGTTCCCTCCTCTCTGCAATATGTCCCCTGTGTTCTTTGAGTCTCTTGCTGAATCTTCGGTTTCCTCAGCTTGCCCTCGTCGATTGTGGTGCTCCTTGGGTGTTATTGCCTCCATGATGATGCTCTATCCTTCGGTTCGATTCTTCAGGGAGTTGACTCTGAGCCCTGATGTGGTAAGGTGTGGCGTGGCGATGAACGTTTAGTTGGACATCCTTTCCATCAAAGACATAGGTTGATCCGTGGTGTATCTGGGAGCTGCAATGAGGATGTGATTATCCGCACGTGACTGGGCGATCCGATCGATCAAACAGCAGGAGCATCTCACCAGGATATACATGATAAAGAGAAAACAACAACATGAGGATATATACTCCTATTTCCTTCAACCAGTTACCTATGGAAAACAGGAAATCTCCAAAACCACCCAAAGCTGTGAAAGGATTCTATCTCTCATTAATAATAGCCCTATCTATGCCCTGAACTACAGTGACCTTATCTATATGGGCCTGGACTTTATCCCTGGTATCTGCAGTCCTCTCCTATAAACTCACAGAAACCCCCCCTTAGAAGCTAAAAGATAACCCAGTGCCATCTTTTCCTCTAAGACGAGGGTTGGGTTGGTGCACCTGTTGGCAAGGGAAACAAAAGCGAAATATCATCATAATCAATGTTTTTATTTTTTCAATCAGTTTGGTCATATATTCCTCTTGTATCTGCTGCAAGTATCTAGGCATCAGAATTAATGGACTCATTGTCCATGGGGCTGGGAAAGGTCTGCCCATACTACTCCTCCCTTTGAGCATAAACCATTTAGCGTCTTTGCTCATCCCTTGAATCTTTGATGCCCTTGCATATATTGTTCTACTGGGCTGTGCAGACTGTACAATAGGCTGGCTAGTATTCTCAGACAAAACTTGTTCCTCAGGTTCTGTAAAGCCAGGAACCTGTGGTAGAGTCAAGTGTGCGCATATCTTATCATCTGATTCTGTTGTTAATTATGGGGGTGGGACAGGAGTTGGAGTCACAATGGGGATTCTACTTTGTTGTTTTGTATTTGAACTGCACAAGTCAGTCCAAAACTTCTGCACATAGCCATGCTTGGCCACAAGTATTCATATACATTTTATTCCAATGAGGGTCTCCTTTGTACCATGGAAAAGTGTCTATGTCATTCAGACACAGGCTCTTGATCATGGCCATATGAAAGTCTGAAAAAGACCCTTCTCTTGGGAACGGGTCAGTACATTTCATTCCTTCTGTCCATTTACACATATTATCAACCCAAGGATCAGTATAAAATGGACCTAAACACCTCTGGACAAACATTATTTTTTTTTTTTTTTTTTTACTTTCCCCCAATTCATTTTTAGGAAACAGTTTCGCCATAGAGATTTGCAGCAGACTCAGGGTACATGACTTTCAGTTCCAAATTTTAAAATTGTTTCTTTATGGGATCCTTCTTACCATAAGAATTGCCCATTTTTTTTTTTACTTTTTTACTTAGCTAAAATATACAGTGAGATCAGCTGAATTTGAAGGTTTATCTAAGGATAATTATGTTTGTGTTCAGTGCGAAAATACTTACTGATAAACCTTATGCTTATCAGTTTATGTGTGTGTGTTTTTTTTTTTATCCTATTTCTTCTAATTCAGGTTCATAACTACTCCTGAATTTATGGCAGATTTTAAACTATTCTGGATGGTATTACTTCTAATTCAGGCTCATATTACTCCTGAATCTATGGCAGATTTTTAAACTATTGATGGCCAATTTTATACCTTCAATTTCAGCATGAACTCGCATACAATCTATACACAGTCTATACAGTCAAATTCAACCTTATACATATATATAACAACTAAAAATGCTTAAGCAACTATACAGCTATATACAGGTTTAGCAAAGGATATTCGTTGCACACAATACTGTTTTTCAAATTAGGGGAATACAGACCCCTTTTTTCTTCAGGAATATCCGATTCCTGCGGGACTTCAGATCCCTCTATTACTTTAGGAATATCAGATTCCTCTGGGATTTCAGATCCCTCTATTACTTTAGGAATATCAGATTCCTGGGAGACGCTTATCAGAAGCGCTTACCGGGTTCAAATAATCCACTCTTACAGTATAGGGCAGTAATAATATATATCTTAAATATAGAATCACTTACCCGATACTGCTTTGGCGGATCCCATCTTCTGACACCAAACTGTTAGCGGTTTTTCTAGGCAGGTTTATGATGGTTATATTATGAGGCTTCAGACCTCCACACCCGTGAATATTTCCCTGTGCAACGAATATCCCCTTTGCTTCTGATCAGAGAGATAAGACAGCCCTGACTCAACATAGGTTGTCAATATCTGAAATCTTTATTCTCCAGCACATAGTTATATAGGGCTTTTTGGGGGTGGGAACATAGTGTCCTTCCAGATTCAATTGCACCAATCCTCCTAGAACTCACAAGGCATTGGGAATCATGTGTTTGTGAATATACAGTTGAAACTTTGCTAAACAATGCTGACATCTGCTATATACAATACATGAAAGGGTTATTTTACATTGAACAGGTTTTTCTCTCCATGCTAACAAGTTAAATAGGAAATCACAGGTTCCTGTCAATGTATGTGAGGTGAGATGTTAAATAGCCTTTTGGTCAGGAAGGCTGCTATTGTCCCGGACTGGCAGAGGGTGTGATATGTTAATGCAAGGTACTGCATTTGTCTAATCTGTGATGTATCAAAAGTAAGATTATGAAAATCCCTTTCAGTGACCCTGTGTGGTTTCCACCCAGAGTCCCTTTAAGCACTTTATTGGTGTCTACCACACTTTTCTGTATTTCTTTGGCGCCTTTGCTCTTCACTTGGCTATCAGGCCGTAGACCCTTCAGCTCACTCATTTCTTTCGGGGTCTCCTCCCTTGACCCCTCGGAAGCCTTCCTCTGGGACTCTGTGAAGACAGCTTGTCTTTTCTTTATCAGATCTAGGCACTGTATAGATAGAAAAGAATCACTTTCCTGCTTGCAGCTATACCGACATGTCAGGTCATTTACCACGGACTAGGTATGGGTCTCAGACATTAGACTAAAGTCTCCCCGCTTAACTCTTGTCATGTCAGATACACTTTGCAAGACTTTGACCTTCCATCTTGGTGTTGCTAATGGTCACAGCACATATGTCACCTATGCTGCTCGTGTCATTGTTAACGCTGACCTCTAGGGGCACTGACAAGTTAATCCCTACCTGGGACATTACTTTATTGATCATAGAACACTGTGGAAATTGCATATCCAACTCTGGTACATGTGGTACACCCTCTAGGACTTGCCACCCTTTCTTGCACGTTTACTAGAGTAGGATTGCTCCACTTTGTGCTCACAATATTTATCAAACCTTCTGCCTTTTTTTATAATTTTTCCTCCAGGGGGTGCTATTTCCCCGACCACATCCTACAACAGAAAAGGCATGTCATCATCATTACCTATTTCACAAGACGTCACATTTTCATTTTGCATTTAATCAGCATAATTGTTCCTAATGGTCACTTCATTTAAAGGGCTAGAAACCACCTCTGCAGGAGTTTCACCACTAGCTGCAAAAGTGTTTTCCCCACTACACCTCATTGTCATTATGCTGTTCAAGTAACTTGACACTTTCACTCTGAATCTTATCATTTAAAGGAACAAGTACAGGTTTTCACACTCTCTGCAGAAGTGTCTCCCTTACCCCACAGCAACAAAATGATATTGCGGTCCAATAACACATCATGTATATGTGAAACTGCATCACAAAATTCACAAGTCCCAGTTCTCACTGGAGACTCCCCCCTCAGTGAGAACAACCTGATAGTCCGTATTATCCACATAATTGTCCCAAACATTTAACATTTTATCAGTCTCTCGGGCTATCAAGCTACCTCTTACCAGGGCTAGCATGGGATCTCTGACTTTCACCAATCCAAATCTAGCTTTGATCACAGGCTCTTTGGGAAACCCAGAGACCTTCTCCCCTGCAGGTTCCTGTAAGGGAGTAACAGCAAAAGGCTTACCCGCCTGTTCAGACACTGCTTTTCTCCCAACATCCTACACTTCCGAGACGGTTTCTCGCCTCAGTGATTTATTTTATTTTTTTACCCACTGACCCAGCCGTTTCCACTGCGGCTGGTTCACGGTCACTGGAACTGCCACAAAACTATTAACAGGAACAATCTTACCGCCTGACGTTGTGGATTCGGGAGACAATGATATTCCCATGACATCTCTACAAAGATCACCAGCCTTCTCTTGGTTCCTCGTATCCCAAACACCGGCAAACTCCTTACTGCAAACGTTGCCACCGGAAACAGCATGGCCTAAAGTTCAGACTTTTCCTGGACGGTCACTCCAACCGCACCCTTTTGGACTCTGTGCACAGTCGTAGGTAATATAGGAACTCCGGAAAACCGCACTGTTCTCCATCTTGTCTTCCCGACGGTTGCCCTTGTCAATGGCATGCATCTTTGTCTCTTGAATTCCAACCTCAGAACTTGAAGCATTCTTTCTGCTCCTTAGCTGCCAAAATAACGGAAAGTCTTCGCCCAGTATGAATTCTTCCCCCAGAGTCTCACATATCAAAAGCTCCCATTGCACAGTCTGTTACAAAGGCCAGGGCCACCTTGGTATCTGTTTTTGGCCCCCTCTCCAGAAATTCCAAAACTTCGGGCCTGACCCAAGACACTTGTTGGCGGGAGTCTAGCGTAACTCACGCTGGAGTCCACCAATCACCATCTTGCAGGATTTATCCCATGGGCTACCAGAAGCTGCTATTTTGAGAGGTTAATTTCTTGCACTGTGCTTCTGGCCCTTTAAATCCTGTACAGTTTGCACCACAGATAAAAAAAAGTCCAGATTAACGCCAGCAGCACCTGCTCCAACGAACAAACAGGCTCCTGAGTTGCAATTGCCCCTAGCAACCACATTGATTTTTACTTTTCAGCACGTACACCTGCCCGCATCTGACCCCAATTGTAGGGGATTACCTCTTTTGTGGGGGTCATTCTCACAATTAGCTTCACTACATCCAGATTGCAGGTCCAAACGTGAGATTTTTTTTCACAGTAACAACAAAACGGTACAAAATAAAAGCCTGCCCTCACACACAGTACCAACATGCAGATTTCTTAGCCAATGCTCCAGCACTTCCAGGCTGTAACAAAGTCCAGTACCTTTGGTGGATTGTGGTCCAAAAGTCTGCCTGACTCTGGCCTAGCGACCGTCGATTCCCAGACTTTGCAGAGTCCCCTAAAGCTCAGGCTAACACCTAGCCTCATGGCCTCTCAGCCAGCCCAGCTGAGACCACCCTTTCAGAACCTCCAGCAGGCCTCTGTTGCACCAAGATTCTCTCATGACTGACAGTCTGGGCTGGGCTCTTATCCCAGACTGATTGTGGCACTTGGTGCTGACTCAGAATTGATGACTGACGGGGAAGACATGGAAACTCCTGCCATGAATCTCCCCTAGCAGCCATGAGTCCCGTCACTACCTCACATACCCCCCCTCCCCCTCCCCCTTGTTCAAGCCCATAATACAACCAACATCAATGCCTGGACAAACAGACAAAATCATTGTGTCAGCAATTTTCCTACTCTACCTTAATTTTACTGTTAAATTTATTAGGACTCAATTTGAGACTACATCCACCCTTACGAGCTCAGAATAACAAGAGGAAACAAGACTGACAGTCTCGAGAGCGAGTGCATTATGTATTCAAAGATCAAGTGACCGCAACCAGTGCTATATTAAACCACTGCCCACAAATTGTTCTTCCAGTTTTAAATCACTACTATTTTCCTGTTACAAAATGCATCATTTATATTGATGAGGATATATTAGTTTTCTTTAACACAACTCAGTGTTTTCCATCAGAAACCTAATAAAAGAGTTTAATGCCAAACATTTAATGAAAACAAATAGAGCAGACATGAAAAAAGCAAGTCTTGTAATGAATAAATCTGAATAATAAAAGTCCCTGTGGAGAACAGAGGCAGACAGGTTAATTATTTCACTTGAATTTTAATCTTTTACATACAAATGTGCAGATTTTCATACATGGGAATTTAACACTTGGGACTTCTCATTTTACAGTGAAATCTGAGCGCTTTGGGTTTTGATTTTATATGGATATTTGAAAATTAAAAGAAAGCTTCTAGAAATGTACCAAATCCAATACCAGACAACAGGGCCAGGAACAAAGGGTAGGCAGAGGTAGGGAACCTAGGGCACCGCCTCAAGTCAGGTAAGGGGGCACGCAGGTTGCATCTTACCTCCCTGAAGAGCAAAAGGATCAGGCATTAAAATTCAAAAGCTTGATCTGTTTCTTCTTTTTTTTTTTTTTTTTTTTTATAGTATTCTGTCACCAAACTGACTGGCTTTAAACTAGTCAAATAGTTCAGTGGAGCACAAAGACATGACACAGATGTTACCTGTGTTTTTTTTCAGATCCTCCAAATTGCCAAACAAGTATTTTTTATGATATTGTAATGAGCCATTGTAAGTGTCCAGGAAAAGAGTTTGCTGAAAGAGCCCAGGATCCCCTGCCTTACTCATGCCTAACCCCCGCCTCTCCAGCCAGCCCTGTGTCTCTGTGACATCACCCTGTAGCCCCCTTGCCCATGACTGCCAGGCCCGGGAAATGTTCTGCCCACTGTGGGCAGAGGCACAGGGACATGTAGTGCACACGAGCCGGTTACTGGTGCAAAATCAGCTATTGTGTACTGCATATCTCTGTGCCTTTGCCCACAGTGGGCAGAACACTGTGCATGCCCAGGCCCGGTTGTGATGCATTAAGGGGCTACAGGGAAATATGATGTCACAGAGCTGGCTGGAGCTTACTGAGGGGTGGAGTTAGGCAGAGGAACCAGGGAACTTTCAGCAAACTCTGCGCCCCTGGGCATTTACGATGGCTATTTAGCATATCATAAAACATTTTTTTTTTGCAGATGATCTGAAAAACTAAACACGGGTAACATCTGTGTCATGTCTTTGGGCCTCACTTAACTATATGATTGGTTTAAAACAAATCAGGTTGGTGATAGACGCCCTTTAACCCCTTAAGGACTCAGCCCTATTTCACCTTAAGGACCAGGCAATTTTTTGCAAATCTGACCAGTGTCACTTTATGTGGTGATAACTTTAAAACGCTTTGACTTATGCAGGCCATTCTGAGATAGTTTTTTCATCACATATTGTACTTCATGACACTGGTAAAATGAAGTAAAAAAATTTCATTTTATTTATAAAAAATACCAAATTTACCAAAAACTTGGAAAAAATTGCAAATTTCCAAGTTTCAATTTCTCTACTTCTATAATACATAGTAATACCTCCAAAATAGTTATTACTTTACATTCCCCATATGTCTACCTCATGTTTGGATCATTTTGGGAATTATATTTTTTTGGGGGTGTTACAAGGCTTAGAAGTTTAGAAGGAAATCTTGAAATTTTTCAGAAATTTTCAAAAACACAATTTTTAGGGACCAGTTCAGGTCTGAAGTCACTTTGCGAGGCTTACGTAATAGAAACCACCAAAAATGACCCCATTCTATAAACTACACCCCTCAAGGTATTCAAAACTGATTTTACAAACTTTGTTAACCCTTTAGGTGTTCCACAAGAATTAATGGAAAATAGAGATAACATTTCACTTATTTTCCATTTTAATCATTTTTTTCCGGTTACAAAGCAAGGGTTAACAGCCAAACCAAACTCAATATTTATGGCCCTGATTCTGTAGTTTACAGAAACACACCATATGTGGTTGTAAACCGCTGTACGGGCACACGGCAGGACACAGAAGGAAAGGAATGCCATACGTTTTTTGGAAGGCAGGTTTTGCTGGACAGTTTTTTTTGACACCATGTCCTATTTGAAGCCCCCCTGATGCGCCCCTAGAGTAGAAACTCCAAAAAGTGGCCCCATTTTATAAACTACGGGATAGGGTGGCAGTATTGTTGGTGCTAGTTTAGGGTACATATGATTTTTGTTGCTCTATATTACACTTTTTGTGAGGCAAGATAACAAGAAATAGCTGTTTTAGCACCATTTTAATTTTTTGTTATTTACAACATTCATCTGACAGGTTAGATCATGTGATATTTTTATAGACCAGGTTGTCACGAATGCGGCGATACCTAATATATATACTTTTTTTATTTATGTAAGTTTTACACAATGATTTCATTTTTGAAGCAAAAAAAAATAATGTTTAGTGTTTCCATAGTCTGAGAGCCATAATTTTTTCATTTTTGGGGCGATTACCTTGGGTAGGGTATGATTTTTGTGGGATGAGATGACGGTTTTATTGGCACTATTTTGGGGTGCGTATGACTTTTTGATCGCTTGCTATTACACTTTTTCTGATGTAAGGTGACAAAAAATTGTTTACTTAGCACAGTTTTTATTTTACATTTTTTACGGTGTTCATCTGAGGGGTTAGGTCATGTGTTATTTTTATAGAGCCGGTTGATACGGACGTGGGGATACCTAATATGTATAATCCCCCCCCCCCCTTTATTTTTTACCAATTTTTTTAACTTTATTTGGGGAAAATGATGTTTTTGTTTATTTTTACTTGAAACTTTTAATTTTTGGGGGGGAAAACTTTATTTTTTTCTAATTTTTTTCACTTTCTTTTTTTGTCCTACTTTGGGACAAAAACATTTGGTGGTATATTCCTTTACAATGCATTCCAATACTTCTGTATTGGAATGCATTGGCTGTATGAGTAATACTGTGTATTACTCATACAGCTTCCGGGGCCTGTGAGATCCAGGGGGCTGGATCTCACAGGCTCTTCACCGGAAGGCAGTTCAGATGCCATCCTTAGACATCGCACTGCCTTCCATGAAATCGGATCCCCCCGACAGCCCCATGGGGACCCGATTGCACCGCTGCCGCACTATAGAAAGCCGCAAACCGCAGGTCTGAATTGACCTGCGGTTTGCGGCGATCGCCGACAGTGGGGGCACGGGACGGGCGGCAGTGATCGGAACAACACATGACGTACCGATACGTCATGTGTTCCTTAAAGACTCGGGGAACATGCCGTACCGGTACGTCATGTGTCCATAAGGGGTTAAGCCCATATGTACCAAAACTGAGTACTGTAGTAGTGAAGTGGATGAGATTTTAAGAAGTCTCATACACACTGTAAAAACATTCCCATGTGTAAACTGATCTGCAGTGCAGATTTGAAATCCATAGCATGTCAATTCCTTGTGAGAGGATTTTCAGTGAAGATGTCATCATTTGTGTAGTGTGAAAATCCATGGCAGCAGTGGTGTACATAGAGAAGTAAGGTGCCTCACGGTGTTTGTGTGGAGCGCCACGCTTTGCCTGCTCCGTATGCCTTTTACCTGAATAAAGTAAAGATTGGACCTTCTTGGTGAGTGCTGTCTCGTATCTTCTAACCGTGTGCATAGAGAAGTAAGGGCCCCATAACAAGGATCAAACAAGGCCCCCTGCACAGGACAGATGGGTTTCTACCTAAACACTTTTCAATGACCCGTGGGCCATTTTTCCACTGCCTCATTTGCTAAAAGTTGTTCCTTTAGAGGGTAGACTCCTGACCAAGTTTTCACCTCCAGTGGAAGAGGAGATAATCCCAACTAAGACTGGGCCCCCTCTTGCCCTGGGCCCCATAGCAGTTGCATGGTCTGCAACTATGGTAGTTACGCCCCTACATGGCAGAGGCCCATAGCAGTTGCATGGTCTGCAACTAAGGTACTTACGCCCCTACATGGCAGAGGCCCATAGCAGTGTCATCCATAAAGGCCCATAGTGGTGTCATCCACAAAGGCCCATAGCGGTGTCATCCACAGAGGCCCATAGCGGTGTCATCCACAGAGGCCCATAGCGGTGTCATCCACAGAAACCCATAGCGGTGTCATCCACAGATGCCCATAGCGGTGTCATCCACAGATGCCCATAACAGTGTCATCCACAGATGCCCCCATAACAGTGTATCATCCACAGATCCCCCATAACAGTGCGCACTGAGGAGAGACAGAAAGGAGGGGAAAGAATCCACGGAAGCAAGCAGAGGACAGCACAGAAGACGACCGAATAGCTTATTTTGTAAGTAAATTGTTTTACTATAAATGTAGTTAAGTTTAATGTCTGTTTTTGTATTTGATTATATTCTGACTTTTGCTTAAAGGGACAGTAAAATATATATATAAAAACATTTGGGGGCATATTCCTTTACAATGCATTCCAATACTTCTGTATTGGAATGCATTGGCTGTATGAGTAATACTGTGTATTACTCATACAGCTTCCGGGGCCATTTTAGAGTCTGCCATTTCCCACCGTTAAGATTGCAGGGGCAGACATGTGAAGGCACTAGGGACAGCAATTAGAAAAATTATTGTGTAAAAAAAAGACAGAAAAAATGAATTATAAATGCAGGGAAAGGATAGGGAGGAATCATTTCACAGCATCTTACTGTAGGGAGAGACGTCAGAAGGTGCTAAGGACACTGATAGGAAAGTAATTTACAAGTGCAGGGAATGATTATTTGGGAATCCAAATAGTCATTAGACAGCTCTGTCATTCAAGCTTTTTGTTATTGGGCTGCAAGTCTTAAGTTGAAAAGCCTTTAGACCCCTTGCAGACAAGCGTGTCCGGATTAGGTCCAGATGCGTTGCGTCTGCAATCAGGGAAAATTGTGCGAATGCGTACGCAATTTTAGTCAGTTTTGACTGTGATTGCATTGCATTGCTTTTTTCCGCATCAGTGCAATGCGTTTTGCACGCGCGTGAGAAAAAACTGATTGTGGTACCCAGACCCGAACCCAGACTTCTTCACTGAAGTTCAGGTTTGGGTTCGGTGTTCTGTAGATTTTATTATTTTCCCTTATAACATGGTTATAAGGGAAAATAATAGCATTTTTAATACAGAATGCTTACTAAAATGTGGCATGAGGGGTTAAAAAATAAAAATTATTAACTCGCCTAATCGACTTGTTCACGCAGCCGGCATCTTCTTCTTTCTTTTTCTTTCAGGACCTGCCAAATTACCTTTGACGTAATCGCGCTCAGCGTAGGTCCTGCTGAATAAAGATTGTTAGTGTTTTAGTGTTTAGTTTGTGTAGGGTTTAGTTACTGTGTTTGCTCCAAGTGATATATTCCGACTATGATACATACATTGGGACAAAGACTCCTCTTATAGAAAGGGAATAGATTCTAACATACGGTCAATAAAGTACCGACTTGGTAAAAAAGAATGGGGGTGGTGGGGTAGATGGATGAGAAAATACTCTTTCCCTAGATGACCCTCAAGATCTAAGATCCTATGCCCAGGGTTGTCCCCTGATGGTGGAGACACCCTGTCCCCGTACCTAAGTCTCTTTATTGCCCTAAAAAGGCCCTACTGGAAAACCTGGATTGAAAGCAAATAAATCCAGGGAAAACAAAAAAACACACATATACAGATGAAATCATGTGTAAACAATAAAACAATCCCAACGCATTTCAGCTGCAGATGGCAGCTCATCAGGAGGTGATGTGAACGTAGGGAACAACAAAAATAAACAGATAAAGTAAAATGATACTTAGCTCCTATATAATATATATATAACCTGTTAGGTTCTAATAACGATGATGAGCAACCTCTGTCAAGGGAGACATTACCTGTGGGTAAAGACACAATAAGTCAGATATAAGTTACATGGTGGAGGACAAGTAAATACCTCTCACCATGTCAGAGAAAAAAGTGCTCACCGATCAGAGGGGGGCCCTTGGAGAAGATGCATCCAGGGTATAGGAGGCTGGAGGGCTCAAGTGGGGCTGGCTGTATCCAGAATTTAAGCGCCGGCGTGTGGTGACACTTCCGGACGCCGAGAAAATGAACTTCTGGTTGGTGGAACGCATAGCAGTGATGCGATACGTCACTTCCGGTATTTGGAACGCACGTTGGAATGCATCGGACCCGGAAGTGCGGCCAGACAGCCTGGGAGATCGTCAGGGCTCAGATAAAGGGTTTAGATGTATGTGTAATGTTAAAAATGAGTGAACAGCCAATCCTGGCCCCCACTATTTATAGGCCAAGGACAAAAGACCTCCCCAGGAAGTTTTTTATATACCCATATATATATGTTCCTATTGAGCCCTCATATAGAGGAATAGGAGGAGTCAGCCAACTGAAATGGCAGAAATATTTTACCCCACCTCCTACACAATCCAACAATATATGACTGGAATATATGTATATGGGGAGAAGATACAGTGACAATAATATGTGTCACTACTAAAGTAATGGTGCTTCCCGCACCTGCATGGTGAAAAGGGACATAGTTATGGATATCCAAAAGAGCGGAGGTTGGAACTAATTCAGAGACAAAGGAAAGAAGAACGGGCCGTGTATTATGGCATTGTCAAATAAAACATGTATATGTCAGCCGTTCGTTTAGGCCTCCCGGTGACTGGGATCGGAAGCGATAAATCCACTCGGACTCCTTTTGGAGTATCCTCCGGTCCCAGTCACCTCCCCTCGGGGGGAAGGGAACGACTTTGAGTACAGAGAACCTGATGGAACCAGGATCACCTCCATGTTGATCGTTGACATGATTGGCTATGGAGGTGTCCTTTTTTTTGGCTATATCATTTAAATGTTCACATACTCTGCGTCTAAGTTCTCTGTATGTTTTGCCAATATAGTCTTTGGGGCAGGAACACTGGCAAATGTACACAACCCCCCGTGTTTTGCAGTTAGCAAAAGTGCCGATGGTGTGGACAAAATTAGTCATCGAGCAAGTGATTGTTTTAGAGGTACATATAATAAGGCTGTTAACAGCCTGCATTTGTGGGAGGGGCGTCTGGCTATTTATCCCCCTACCTGCCGCTCAGCCAGGCGCCCGAGCCTCACGCATTACTTGGCGGTATCGCGCTCCTTCCTCTTCATGTCGTTTTGGCTTCCTGTTTTTTCTGCGCACGCGCGCTACGGGTGTCCGGATTGCCGCACGTCAGCCTACCAGGTAATCGGGGCTCAGCTGGCTCCGCTCTAGCTGAGCCTCACGCCCGGCCTGGATTCTGGCACCCGGTGGTATAGGGTGCAGACGCCGCTCTCCCCCAGCATAAACCGCTCGCGCATCTACCCCAAGGTACAGGCGGCGGGGTCTGGGGAGCGGCATCACAGTTAAGTTGTCTGCCTCTGTCACATGCTGGGTCAGTATGCAATTTCTTTTAACATGGGACGTGGTGACAGGCTTTCTGGTCTTCACTTTTAGCAGGCTGGTAAGGGGATAAGCAGAGCCATACAAGCACTCTGCCCTGTGGCTGCGATGCAAGTGGGGGTCTTGTTTGATTTAGGGGGGGGGCACAGTTTTTCAGTTATACCCTCTGCCAGATTGCTAGGGTCATATGCTCATGCGGTTTTAGGTTCACCTGCTGCAAGGTTCCCTCACTGTGGGTTTCAGCCGTCTCCCTCTGTCAGCACATGTGCTTCATGTGCTTCACAGCGCATTACAGTGTTGCTTTGTTTTCTGTCTCACTCTGCTCCTGTCTCCTGGGGCGCCCGAGCCGCACGCACCATTTGCGGTTTCGATCTCCTCCTCTTCCGACCCGAATCGCTTCCGGTATCCTGCCCTCACGCTCCGCCGACATCCGGATCTCAGCACGCCAGCCTGCCGGGTGATCGAGGCTCAGCTGGCTCCGTTCTAGCTGCGTCTCGCACCCGACCTGGTTTCCTGCCCCCTGCTGGGGCACGCTTGATTGCCGCTCCCCCCAGCATGTTGCGCTCGCACGAGTGCGGGCGGCAGGTTTGGGGGAGCGGCGTTCCACTCAGGGAACTGCCGGTCACATGCCGGCTCAGCATGAGAGCCTATCATGTTAAAAAATGGTGTCATAGGTTGGTTTCACATATATCCATGCTATCTTGCATATCTATTAATTCTGGTTTTGGGATGCAGGTTGCCCTCCCGCTTTCAGGGGGGGGCGCAGTTTTGGGTCCCCTACCAAATTATTTGGGGCTCTGTACGTTTAATTTTAAGTTTATCTGCCTTGCTTCACAATACCAGAATTAGCGATTTACGTGTTTTCACTTTACGGTCTCAGAAAACAGTGGTTTTTCGTTTTCTGGTTCAAATCTGCTTCTCTCTCCTGGTCTGTACGTATGGCCGGGGTCCCCTGGCCCTCCCGGGATCTCAGTGCCTCCCGGATCGCCCAGGTTGTCAATGTTTTTTTCTGGATCGCCCAGGTTGTCAGTTTTTCCTGGATCACCCAGGTTGTCAGGGTCCCTGGATCGCCCAGGTTGTCAGTTTTTCCTGGATCACCCAGGTTGTCAGGGTCTTTGGATCACTCAGGTTGTCAGTGTCCCTGGATCGCCCAGGTTGTCAGGGTCCCTGTATCGCCCAGGTTGTCAGCATCCCTGGATCGCCCAGGTGGTCAGCGTCCCTGGATCGCCCAGGTGGTCAGCGTCCCTGGATCGCCCAGGTGGTCAGCGTCCCTGGATCGCCCAGGTGGTCAGCGTCCCTGGATCGCCCAGGTGGTCAGCGTCCCTGGATCGCCCAGGTGGTCAGCGTCCCTGGATCGCTCAGGTTCTGTCTTTGTTTAAGTGTCTGTGTCCCTGGATCGCCCAGGTTGTCAATGTCCCTGGATCGCCCAGGTTGTCAGTGTCCCTGGATCGCCCAGGTTGTCAGTGTCCCTGGATCGCCCAGGTTGTCAGGGTCCTTGGATCGCCCGGGTTGTCAGGGTCCCGAGATCGCCCGGGTGGTCAGCGTCCCTGGATCATCCAGGTTGTCAATGTCCCTGGATCGCCCAGGTTGTCAGTGTTCCTGGATCGCCCAGGTTGTCAGTGTCCCTGGATCGCCCAGGTTGTCAGTGTCCCTGGATCGCCCAGGTTGTCAGTGTCCCTGGATCGCCCAGGTTGTCAGTGTCCCTGGATCGCCCAGGTTGTCAGTGTCCCTGGATCGCCCAGGTTTTCAGCGTCCCTGGATCGCCCAGGTTGTCAGCGTCCCTGGATCGCCCAGGTTGTCAGTGTCCCTGGATCGCCCAGGTGGTCAGCGTCCCTGGATCACCCAGGTTGTCAGCGTCCCTGGATCACCCAGGTGGTGAGCGTCCCTGGATCGCCCAGGTGGTGAGCGTCCCTGGATCGCCCAGGTGGTGAGCGTCCCTGGATTGCCCAGGTGGTGAGCGTCCCTGGATCGCCCAGGTGGTGAGCGTCCCTGGATCGCCCAGGTGGTGAGCGTCCCTGGATCGCCCAGGTGGTCAGCGTCCCTGGATCGCCCAGGTGGTCAGCGTCCCTGGATCGCCCAGGTGGCCAGCGTCCCTGGATCGCTCAGGTTCTGTCTTCGCTTAAGTGTCTGTGTCCCTGGATCGCCCAGGTTGTCAATGTCCCTGGATCGCCCAGGTTGTCAGTGTCCCTGGATCGCCCAGGTTGTCAGTGTCCCTGGATCGCCCAGGTTGTCAGGGTCCTTGGATCGCCCGGGTTGTCAGGGTCCCGGGATCGCCCGGGTGGTCAGCGTCCCTGGATCGTCCAGGTTGTCAATGTCCCTGGATCGCCCAGGTTGTCAGTGTCCCTGGATCGCCCAGGTTGTCAGTGTCCCTGGATCGCCCAGGTTGTCAGTGTCCCTGGATCGCCCAGGTTGTCAGTGTCCCTGGATCGCCCAGGTTGTCAGCGTCCCTGGATCGCCCAGGTTGTCAGCGTCCCTGGATCGCCCAGGTTGTCAGTGTCCCTGGATCGCCCAGGTGGTCAGCGTCCCTGGATCGCCCAGGTGGTCAGCGTCCCTGGATCACCCAGGTGGTCAGCGTCCCTGGATCGCCCAGGTGGTCAGCGTCCCTGGATCGCCCAGGTGGTCAGCGTCCCTGGATCGCCCAGGTGGTCAGCGTCCCTGGATCGCCCAGGTGGTCAGCGTCCCTGGATCGCCCAGGTGGTCAGCGTCCCTGGATCGCCCAGGTGGTCAGCGTCCCTGGATCGCCCAGGTGGTCAGCGTCCCTGGATCGCCCAGGTGGTCAGCGTCCCTGGATCGCCCAGGTGGTCAGCGTCCCTGGATCGCCCAGGTGGTCAGCGTCCCTGGATCGCCCAGGTGGCCAGCGTCCCTGGATCGCTCAGGTTCTGTCTTCGTTTAAGTGTCTGTGTCCCTGGATCGCCCAGGTTGTCAATGTCCCTGGATCGCCCAGGTTGTCAGTGTCCCTGGATCGCCTAGGTTGTCAGTGTCCCTGGATCGCCCAGGTTGTCAGTGTCCCTGGATCGCCCAGGTTGTCAGTGTCCCTGGATCGCCCAGGTTGTCAGCGTCCCTGGATCGCCCAGGTTGTCAGCGTCCCTGGATCGCCCAGGTGGTCAGCGTCCCTGGATCGCCCAGGTGGTCAGCGTCCCTGGATCGCCCAGGTTGTCAGCGTCCCTGGATCGCCCAGGTTGTCAGCGTCCCTGGATCGCCCAGGTGGTCAGCGTCCCTGGATCGCCCAGGTGGTCAGCGTCCCTGGATCGCCCAGGTGGTCAGCGTCCCTGGATCGCCCAGGTGGTCAGCGTCCCTGGATCGCCCAGGTGGTCAGCGTCCCTGGATCGCCCAGGTGGTCAGCGTCCCTGGATCGCCCAGGTGGTCAGCGTCCCTGGATCGCTCAGGTGGTCAGCGTCCCTGGATCGCCCAGGTGGCCAGCGTCCCTGGATCGCTCAGGTTCTGTCTTCGTTTAAGTGTCTGTGTCCCTGGATCGCCCAGGTTGTCAATGTCCCTGGATCGCCCAGGTTGTCAATGTCCCTGGATCGCCCAGGTTGTCAGTGTCCCTGGATCGCCCAGGTTGTCAGTGTCCCTGGATCGCCCAGGTTGTCAGGGTCCTTGGATCGCCCAGGTTGTCAGTGTCCCTGGATCGCCCAGGTGGTCAGCGTCCCTGGATCGTCCAGGTTGTCAATGTCCCTGGATCGCCCAGGTTGTCAGTGTCCCTGGATCGCCCAGGTTGTCAGTGTCCCTGGATCGCCCAGGTTGTCAGTGTCCCTGGATCGCCCAGGTTGTCAGTGTCCCTGGATCGCCCAGGTTGTCAGTGTCCCTGGATCGCCCAGGTTGTCAGTGTCCCTGGATCGCCCAGGTTGTCAGTGTCCCTGGATCGCCCAGGTTGTCAGTGTCCCTGGATCGCCCAGGTTGTCAGTGTCCCTGGATCGCCCAGGTTGTCAGTGTCCCTGGATCGCCCAGGTGGTCAGCGTCCCTGGATCGCCCAGGTGGTCAGCGTCCCTGGATCGCCCAGGTGGTCAGCGTTCCCGGATCGCCGAGGTGGTCAGCGTTCCCGGATCGCTCAGGTTGTCAGCGTTCCCGGATCGCTCAGGTTGTCAGCGTTCCCGGATCGCTCAGGTTGTCAGCGTTCCCGGATCGCTCAGGTTGTCAGCATTTCCGGATCGCTCAGGTTGTCAGCGTTCCTGGATCGCCCAGGTGGTCAGCGTTCCTGGATCACCCAGGTTCTGTCTTCGTTTTCTAAAGCCACCCTTCGGGGTATTCAAAAGGAGGGGAAGGGGTCCGTGAGCCATAGGCAACCTGTGTCCTGGTAAATTGTTCAGGGATCTTTTTCGTCATTGGATGGTAATCCTTTTTGGGCCCTTCACTAACCTGATTTTGAAAGCGGCCATGTATCTCACCTTTTATGGATTCCTCCGGCCCGGTGAGGTTCTGGCGGGTTCAAATCGCCATAACCATCCTCTGAAGCAGCATCTGTTATGGGGTCAGGGCCATTACACTCCCCTGCTACCTTCCACCAAAACCATTCAGACGGGACCCCCTTCTGAGGTAAATTCTATCCCACGCTGAACGATTGGTGCCCAGTTCAGGTGCTGCATCAACTGCTAGGCCTCATCCAAGGTTCATCACCAGATAGCCCGCTCCTGCCACACGCAGGCAAGCTTCTCAGCACCCTCAGTTTATATCTTTCATCCGTGCCCTCGCCCAGGGTCTAGGCTATGACCCCAGGGTAAATTCGGGCCACTCATGTCGCTAGGGGCAGACTCCGCTGCTTCTCGGCATCAGGTGCCAGCTCATGTCATCCGGTCCATGGGGCGGTGGCGGCCCTCCTGCTTCACTAGGTATATACCCAATCCTCGAGTAGAGATATCTCGCGCCTTTCGATCACTGGCTTTGTAGTTTGCAAAAAAGTGTTGTACCTAACTGATGTTTTTTGCCCCCTTTTTTCACTGGTGTACCCGCTCCGTGGCTCCCGGCACAATTCAGCCACTATGTTCAGGGCAGGTGTCTCTGCGTGCGCCGACGTTGTCCTAGCCCTGACCATAAATAATAAGGCTGTTAACAGCCTGCATTTGTGGGAGGGGCGTCTGGCTATTTATCCCCCTACCTGCCGCTCAGCCAGGCGCCCGAGCCTCACGCCCCTCCCTCCCGCCCTTTTTCTCTAAACTCCCTTCAGGTATGCCCCCTTTTTTCACTGGTGTACCCGCTCCGTGGCTCCCGGCACAATTCAGCCACTATGTTCAGGGCAGGTGTCTCTGCGTGCGCCGACGTTGTCCTAGCCCTGACCATAAATAAATTTACAGGCCTTACAGGTCCCGCATCTAAAAACCCCTTTAGGATGTCTGTAAAGCCATGTGCCCTCCTTCTTAACGCCGGTGTAGTGGCTATGCACGAGTCTATCTCTCAAACTCCTGCCCCTACGGTAAGTTATTTGTGGGAAGGGGGAAATGGCTTTGGACAGATCGTCATCCATCATTAAAATGGGCCAGTGATTTTTCAAAATAGCCGTGATCTCTCTATTGGCAACGTCGTAGGTGGAGACCAGGCGAATCACGTTTGTGTCTCCTTTTTTTCTATTTCTAGGTACCAGTAGGTCCCCCCTATCACTATTCTCCGCTGTCTTAAATGCTTCTCTTAGAGTGGACACAGGGTAGCCTCTCTGTATAAGTCTATTTTTTAATTTCCTTGACTCACTGTAGAAATTCTCCTTAATCGAACAGTTTCGGCGTGTACGGAGATATTGGCCTTTTGGGATGCCTCTTTTTACGGCCAGGGGGTGGTGACTGTCCTAATGTAATATATTGTTAGTGGCCGTCGGTTTACGATACATGTTTGTCACATGAGGGTGTCCTTAAATTCAAAGCAGACACAGACTTTGATAGAAGGGAATCGTCATTACAGACGGCAGTCGAGCGTTTCCAGAATCTCCTTAAAGAAAGGAAACATTGTCAATTTAACAAAGACTTGGCCGAGTTTAGAGAGAATAGGGCATATAACTACGAGAATAAGACACCTAACTACTCAGAGTCTGAAGTATCTTCTTCAGAGGCTGAACTCTCTGACTCAGATCCTGCCGGAACGCACCAAAACACCAACTATTACAGAGGTGGTTACAACCGTAGACCAGGCCGAAGATGGCAGATGTGGGGGAGACAACGGGGATACTCTGGCCGAACAGGCGGAGCATCAGCCCAGCCGCCCCCCTCCTTCATCCTCCTCCTCCTCCTCTTACACCTCTACTCAACAACCTCTGGTTCCTTTTTTGGCCAACAGCCAAGGTCCATACCATCTGAAAGATCGGGTGAAGGGAGGCGAAAATCGCCGTTAGCAGACAATTTGCAGATCATTAATCTCTCCTCTCGGCCACTGACAGACATGGAAACGACTGTACTACAGAAAGGTCTTTCCTTTGTACCCACCACAAGATTTGATATCTTTACATGGATCAAGGATCTTAACCTATTCTGTAGAAAGCTCAAATGGCATAAATTTTATCACAACAACAACAGACAGACTTGCCATGAGTTAGGAATAGACCTTGAAGACTTCCCTGAATTCCAAATCCTTATGGACCTAAGTGAGGAGGGGAGTAGGGAACCAGGGGACGGTCCCTTCACTGACCTTCGCCCAACCAGCACTAAACTACCACCCCCCATGAACTCAGAGCATATTGATATCTTTTTGAAAATGGTCAGTAATGACCTAGAACAACTGAATTGTAAACACTCTGGGTGTTTTAATCTGTCCCGATGTGAATCCACCGCCCTTAGGAACCTTGAGACAGACAACAGTGTCGTCATCAAGCCATCTGATAAGGGAGGCAATTTGGTAATTCTAGACCATTCGAATTACCAAAAAATGTGTCTTGATCTACTTAAGGACTCTAAAAGTTATAGGGTACTATCATGCGACCCAAGCTCCATTTTCCAATCACAACTGAAGGTAATTCTCCAGCAGGGCTTAGAGCAGGGAGTGATCAGCAAATCTGAACATGCTTTCCTTCTCCCTAAAAACCCACAGTTGGCAACCTTTTACAGCTTACCAAAAATACATAAGGGTGTCAACCCACTCAAAGGACGTCCAATTGTATCAGGTATTGACTCCTTGACCCATCATTGTGGTATATACCTTGATAAAGTCCTGAGAGATTTTTTGTGTCATGTTTGCCTTTATTCACGAGGGACACGATGGATTTCTTGAGAAAAATTGAGACCATCTCTGTAGACTCCCACTGTTACCTCGCAAGCATCGATGTTGAGTCCCTATACACATCGATTCCACACGAAAAAGGCATAGCAGCAACAGCCCATTTCCTGATGTCTAGAGGTGTACAATGTTTAAACCACAACAATTTCATTGTGTCCCTCTTGGAGTATACCCTTACACACAATTTCATCATATATGGTGGGTCCTTCTACCACCAGCTCAGGGGGACTGCTATGGGCAGTCCTTGCGCCCCTACCTATGCAAATCTCTTCCTGGGCTGGTGGGAAGATAAGTACGTGTTCCCTGACCACGCAATGTGGTGGAACAGTAAGATCATATTTTGGACCTGCTATATTGACGATATTTTCCTGGTGTGGAGTGACAGTAAAGAGGAATTTGGGAACTTTGTGTCTGCTCTGAATGTAAATGATGTGGGCCTTAAGTTTACGAGTGAGATACAATCCAAAAACATCACTTTCCTCGATGTGGAGATTACATCGGTAGCTGGAAATCTTGTGACAAACATGTATCGTAAACCGACGGCCACTAACAATATATTACATTGGGACAGTCACCACCCCCTGGCCGTAAAAAGAGGCATCCCAAAAGGCTAATATCTCCGTACACGCCGAAACTGTTCGGTTAAGGAGAATTTCTACAGTGAGTCAAGGAAATTAAAAAATAGACTTATACAGAGAGGCTACCCTGTGTCCACTCTAAGAGAAGCATTTAAGACAGCGGAGAATAGTGATAGGGGGGACCTACTGGTACCTAGAAATAGAAAAAAAGGAGACACAAACGTGATTCGCCTGGTTTCCACCTACGACGTTGCCAATAGAGAGATCACGGCTATTTTGAAAAATCACTGGCCCATTTTAATGATGGATGACGATCTGTCCAAAGCCATTTCCCCCTTCCCACAAATAACTTACCGTAGGGGCAGGAGTTTGAGAGATAGACTCGTGCATAGCCACTACACCGGCGTTAAGAAGGAGGGCACATGGCTTGACAGACAACCAGAAGGGGTTTTTAGATGTGGGACCTGTAAGGCCTGTAAATTTATATGTACCTCTAAAACAATCACTTGCTCGATGACTAATTTTGTCCACACCATCGGCACTTTTGCTAACTGCAAAACACGGGGGGTTGTGTACATTTGCCAGTGTTCCTGCCCCAAAGACTATATTGGCAAAAACATACAGAGAACTTAGACGCAGAGTATGTGAACATTTAAATGATATAGCAAAAAAAAAGGACACCTCCATCGCCAATCATGTCAACGATCAACATGGAGGTGATCCTGGTTCCATCAGGTTCTCTGTACTCAAAGTCGTTCCCTTCCCCCCGAGGGGAGGTGACTGGGACCGGAGGATACTCCAAATGGAGTCCAAGTGGATTTATCGCTTCCGATCCCAGTCACCGGGAGGCCTAAACGAACGGCTGACATATATAAATGTTTTATTTGACAATGCCATAATACACGGCCCGTTCTTCTTTCCTTTGTCTCTGAATTAGTTCCAACCTCCGCTCTTTTGGATATCCATAACTATGTCCCTTTTCACCATGCGGGTGCGGGAAGCACCATTACTTTAGTATTGACACATATTATTGTCACTGTATCTTTGCCCCATATACATATATTCCAGTCATATATTGTTGGATTGTGTAGGAGGTGGGGTAAAATATTTCTGCCATTTCAGTTGGCTGACTCCTCCTATTCCTCTATATGAGGGCTCAATAGGAACATATATATATGGGTATATAAAAAACTTCCTGGGGAGGTCTTTTGTCCTTGGCCTATAAATAGTGGGGGCCAGGATTGGCTGTTCACTAATTTTTAACATTACACATACATCTAAACCCTTTATCTGAGCCCTGACGATCTCCCAGGCTGTCTGGTCGCACTTCCGGGTCCGATGCGTTCCAACGTGCGTTCCAAATACCGGAAGTGACGTATCGCATCACTGCTATGCGTTCCACCAACCGGAAGTTCATTTTCTCGGCGTCCGGAAGTGTCACCACACGCCGGCGCTTAAATTCTGGATACAGCCAGCCCCACTTGAGCCCTCCAGCCTCCTATACCCTGGATGCATCTTCTCCAAGGGCCCCCCTCTGATCGGTGAGCACTTTTTTCTCTGACATGGTGAGAGGTATTTACTTGTCCTCCACCATGTAACTTATATCTGACTTATTGTGTCTTTACCCACAGGTAATGTCTCCCTTGACAGAGGTTGCTCATCATCGTTATTAGAACCTAACAGGTTATATATATATTATATAGGATCTAAGTATCATTTTACTTCATCTGTTTATTTTTGTTGTTCCCTACGTTCACATCACCTCCAGATGAGCTGCCATCTGCAGTTGAAAAGCGTTGGGGTTGTTTTATTGTTTACACATGATTTCATCTGTATATGTGTGTTTTTTTGTTTCCCCTGGATTTATTTGCTTTCAATCCAGGTTTTCCAGTAGGGCCTTTTTAGGGCAATAAAGAGACTTAGGTACGGGGACAGGGTGTCTCCACCATCAGGGGACAACCCTGGGCACAGGATCTTAGATCTTGAGGGTCATCTAGGGAAAGAGTATTTTCCCATCCATCTACCCACCACCCCCATTCTTTTTTACCAAGTCGGTACTTTATTGACCGTATGTTAGAATCTATTCCCTTTCTATAAGAGGAGTCTTTGTCCCAATGTATGTATCATAGTCGGGATATCACTTGGAGCAAACCTCCTTTTGCTCTATAACCCAGTTGAATAATAAAGGTATCGTTTTAAATTTAAGCACGTTAAATTCTATACTCTTTAAAAACTTTAACTTTGTATGTGTAGTATAACTTCAACTTTTATAAGTCTGTTTTTTAGTTACTGTGTCTTGCATCTGTTTAAAAAAAAAAATTGTCTTTGTTAGTGTGTTAGGGTTTGGTTGGTGTTCTGATTATTGTCTGCGTCTTTTTTATTTAAAAAAAAAGGCTTTTACTGTTAGTGTGTTAGTGTTTCTAGTATATTTCATTTCATTTTCCCCCCATTGTCCCCATCCCAATAAAGTTTTTCCCGATTTCCCTCATTATTTTATTTATTTATTTTTTGTTCTGCGTACAGTGGATATAAAAAGTCTACACAGCCCTGTTAAAATGTTTCTGTGATGTAAAAAAATTTGAAAAAGATAAACCATTTCAGAACTTTTTCCACCTTTAATGTGACCTATAAACTGTACAACGCAATTGAAAAATAAACTGAAATATTTTAGGTAGAGGGAAGAAAAAATATAAAAATAAAATAATATGGCAGCAACAGGGCAAAAATTATCTGCGGGGATCCAACTCACCCCGGCCACAACCTTTTCATTCCCCTACCCTCTGATAGGCGTCTTAGAGCCCTACATGCCCGCACCACTAGGCTGAAGAACAGCTTTTAACCCAAAGCAATTGATTATTGCCCCTCCCTAGGATAGAAACTAACACAGACAGAAAGTGACTGCTGCATTCATGAACCCATGATGATCTCTTGTCTGCAGTTGTGTCTGAATCAGTGTGGATATACACTCACCTAAAGAATTATTAGGAACACCTGTTCTATTTCTCATTAATGCGATTATCTAGTCAACCAATCACATGGCAGTTGCTTCAATGCATGCAGGGTTGTGGTCCTGGTCAAGACAATCTTCTGAACTCCAAACTGAATGTTAGAATGGGAAAGAAAGGTGATTTAAGCTATTTTGAGCGTGGCATGGTTAGTTACTGGGATTTTCACGCACAACCATTTCTAGGGTTTACAAAGAATGGTGTGAAAAGGGAAAAACATCCAGTATGCGGCAGTCCTGTGGGTGAAAATGCCTTGCTGATGCTAGAGGTCAGAGGAGAATGGGCCGACTGATTCAAGCTGATAGAAGAGCAACGTTGACTGAAATAATCACTCGTTACAACCGAGGTATGCTGCAAAGCATTTGTGAAGCCATAAAACGCACAACCTTGAGGCGGATGGGCTACAACAGCAGAAGATCCCACCGGGTACCACTCATCTCCACTACAAATAGGAAAAAGTGTCTACAAGAGTCCGAATTTGGCGTAAACAGAATGAGAACATGTATCCATCTTGCCTTGTTACCACTGTGCAGGCTGGTGGTGGTGGTGGTGGTGTAATGGTGTGGGGAATGTTTTCTGGGCACACTTTAGGCCCCTTAGTGCCAATTGGCCATCGTTTAAATGCCACGGGCTACCTGAGCATTGTTTCTGACCATGTCCATCCCTTCTTGACCACCATGTATCCATCCTCTGATGGCTACTTCCAGCAGGATAATGCACCATGTCACAAAGCTCGAATCATTTCAAATTGGTTTCTTGAACATGACAATGAGTTCACTGTACTAAAATGGCCCCCACAGTCACCAGATCTCAACCCAATAGAGCATCTTTGGGATGTGGTGGAACGGGAGCTTCGTGCCCTGGATGTGCATCCCTCAAATCATCAACTGCAAGATGCTATCCTATCAATATGGGCCAACATTTCTAAAGAATGCTATCAGCACCTTATTGAATCAATGCCACGTAGAATTAAGGCAGTTCTGAAGGCAAAAGGGGGTCCAACACCTTATTAGTATGGTGTTCCTAATAATTCTTTAGGTGAGTGTATACTCATAAGCACTTCCTACTTTGCTCTTGCTATATATATGCTGTGAACTGTGAATAGTAATGCCTTCTAGTGCAATGTTTAGTTTTTTTCTAGTGTAATGCTTTAGTTTAAATGTCAGTTCTTGTTCCTCTGTCCATGGCATCTAGGATTGCTCCAAACAACATTTCATTGTATTGTACATTGTATTACATTGTATTGCACAGTGACAATAAAGGCATCTTATCTTATCTTATCTTATCTTAAGTGTGCACACCCTTAAACTTTAATACTTTGTTAAAGCACCTTTTGATTTTATTACAGCGCTCAGTCTTTTTGGTATGAGTCTATCAGCATGGCACATTTTGACTTGGCAAGATTTGCCCACTCTTCTTTGCAAAAACACTCCAAATCTGTCAGATTGCCAGGGCATCTCCTGTGCACAGCCCACTTTAGATCACCCCACAGATTTTCATTTGGATTCAGGTCTGAGCTCTGGCTGGGCCATTCCAAAACTTGAATCTTCTTCTGGTGAAGCCATTTCTTTGTTGATTTGGATGTACTGTATGCTTTGGGTCGTTGTCATGCTGAAAGATGAAGTTCCTCTTCATGCTCAGCTTTCAAGCAGAAGCCTGAAGGTTTTGTGCCAATATTGACTGGTATTTTGAACTGTTCATAATTCCCTCTAGCTTGACTAAGGCCCCAGTTCCAGCTGGAGTAAAACAGCCCCAAAGCATGATGATACCACCACCATGCTTCACTGTGGGTATGGTGTTTTTTTTGGCGATGTGCAGTGTTGTTTTTGAGCCAAACATATCTTGTGAAATTATGGCCAAAAAGTTCAACCTTGTTTTCATCACACCATAACACCTTTCCCACATGCTTTTGGGAGACTTCAGATGAGTTTTTGCAAAATGTAGCCTGGCTTGGATGTTTTTCTTCGTAAGAAAAGGCTTTTGTCTGCCACTCTACCCCATAGCCCAGACATATGCAGAATATGGGAGATTGCACTTGTGATTGACATTGAATGTGATTGCTTAATTCTGAACACAGCTACATCCCCAGTTATAAGATACTAGTTATACTTATGCAACCGCATTATTTTATTTTTTGTTTTGTTTTCTTCCCTCCATCTAAAATATTTCAGTTTTTTTTTAAATTTTCAAGTTTTTAGCCATAATATATTTACACATATTATTATATATTTAGAATATGTAATATATTATAATATATGTTAACATATGCATATGCATTCATATATATATCAGAAGTATGATTATATATATTTTTTCCTAGTAATTACATATTGATTTTTTTCTAATAATTACACATTTATTTTGTGCCATACTTTTTTTTACAATTACAAAAAAAAAAATATATAAAACTAATTAAGGCTACTTTCACACTTTCGGCAGTGTGATCCGCAGATTTGTATGTGACTGAAAGCATTTGTGAGACGGATCCGGATGCGGATCCGTCTCACAAATGCATTGCAAGAACAGACCCGTCTCTCCGCTTGTCATGCGGACAGACTGATCTTGTATTTTTTTCACATTTTTACCAGTCTGCGCAGGCCGGAAGGATGGATCTGGCGTTCCGGTATTTTGAATGCATGGATCTGGCACTAATACATTCCTATGGGGAAAAATGCTGGATCCGGCATTCAGGCAAGTCTTCAGTTATTTTCGCCGGATACAAAACCGTAGCATGCTATGGTTTTATCTTTTGCCTGATCAGTCAAAACGACTGAACTGAAGACATCCTGATGCATCCTGAACGGATTACTCTCCATTCAGAATGCATGGGGATATGACTGATCAGTTCTTTTCCGGTATAGAGCCCCTGTGACTGAACTCTATGCCGGAAAAGAAAAACACTAGTGTGAAAGTACCCTTAACCTCTATTTCTGAAAAAGTTTGTGATGGGATTTGAACTCACAGCTTCTGCATCATAGCCCAGAACTTTAACCACTACACTATATGGTTGCATAGCCAGTCATAAAAAATGAGACTTCTTCTGTATAGGTCTCAGTAGAAGTAAAGTACAGTAGAAGTCTCACATATTTATTTTTAAGTAACTGGCTATGTAGCTGTTATAGCTGAGTGGTTAAGTGCCTTGCCTCTAATGCAAAAGGTTGTGAGTTCAAATCCTGGCAGAAACTTTTCTGAAATATAGTCTAAATTAGATTTAAATACACTGGGGTGTCCCCAGGCACTGACTCCATATATGGACATAGCTATATATGGAGTGAGGGCAGGGACTCCTAAGCTGCAGACTCACACTGAGGGACTCCCTCACTGTACAGCAATATTCTGTATAGAAATAGAGGCTAAATTAGATTTAAATACACTGACTGACTGGTGTTCGGCCGAGCATGCTTGCTCAACACTAATCCAGACCCTTAGTGAACTCACCATCACCACCTCCTCAGGTAGAGAGTTCCATAGTCTCACTACTCTTACCGTAAAGAATCCTCTTCTATGTTTATTTACAAACCTTCTTTCCTCCAGACGAGGGTGTCCCCTCATCACTGTCACAGTCCTGGGGATAAATAGATGATGGGAGAGATCTCTGTACTGACCCCTAATATATTTATGCATAGTTATTAGATCTCCCCTGAGTCGTCTTTTTTTCTAATGTGAATAACCCTAATTTTGATAATCTTTCTGGGTTCTGTAGTCCATCCATTCCAGTTAATACTTTAGTTGCCCTTCTCTAATAATTTAGTTGCCCTTCTCTGAACCCTCTCCAGCTCTACTTTGTCTGCCTTGTTCACAGGCGCTGTACACAGTACTCCATGTGTGGTCTAACTAGTGATTTTTAAAGTCTCAGGACTATGTTCTTATCATGGACATCTATGCACCTTTTGATGCAACCTATTATCTTACTGGCCTTGGCACCAGCTGCCTGACACTGGTTTCTACAGCTTAGTTTGCTGTTCACTAAAATTCCTAGGTCCTTTTCCATGTCAGTGTTGCTCAGTGTTTTACCATTTAGTATGTACTGGTGACTTGCATTGTTCCTTCCCATGTGCATAGCATTTGTCAGTGTTAAACCTCTCGGCTTTTCCTTTTCGGCGTCTCACGTGACCTGACCTGGAGATGGTTTCCTGGTTGGTGATGTCATCCACCTGTGACGATCGGAGTAGTGGAGGTCTATGTAGCAGAGCTACGCCGGTATAGGATTAAATTCCCCTTCTATGGAGCTGCTGAATGGTGGTTTAAATCAGTCCACTTTGATGGTATTAGACCACTGCCGGTACCGTATCCACTCTTATAGTGGTTCCAAATGAAAATGAGCAAAAGTATTTTTTTGAGCAAAGACAGAAATAGCGCACCGCTAGCTGGGTCCAGTTCACACTAGTTCGCACTAGACGCGTTTCGGAACTGTAGTTCCTTCCTCAGTAGGCAAATGTGAAATGCAAATGTGAAGAGCTCAGACCTGAAACCAATTGAAAATCAGTGGGTTGACCTGAAGAAAGTAGATGCCCTTGAGATCAACCCACAGATTTTCAATTGGTTTCAAATCTGACAGATTTGGAGCTCTTTTTCAAGGAAGAGTTAGCAAAGACTGCAACGTTAAGATATGCCATGCTAATAGACTCCTACTCAAAAATACTGAATGCTGTCATAAATCCAAGTTGAGCGGACATCTGAATGTTCGGGTTCAACTTCACAAAAAAGTTTGAGTTCGGAACCCGAACTTGACCCCGAACCCCATTGAAGTCAATAGGGACCCGAACTTTTGAGTACTAAAATGGCTCTAAAAAAGTCGTGGAAAGGGCTAGAGGGCTGCAAATGGCAGCAAAATGTGGTTAAGAGCATGGCAAGTGTTCTGCAAACAAATGTGGATAGGGATATGACTTAAAATAACATATAATACGCAAAAAATAATAATCTTGATCTAGGAGGACGAGGTCCATATGGAGTAGGAGGTTGAGGAGGAGGTAGCCATCACTGGTTTTTGGTTTTAATTTTATTTATTTTTGTTTAAATTCGGGTACACCCCAAAATATTGGGAAATATAACCTGTGATAACCCCATCCAGCCGTGCTAAACAAACGTTCAGACAATACACTGGCTGCAGGGCAGGCCAGCACCTCCAAGGTGTAAAGAGCAAGCTCAGGCCATGTGCCCAATTTGGAGACCCAGAAGTTGAAGGGGGCAGACCCATCAGTCAGTATGTGTATGCGTGTGTACACATACTGCTCTACCATGTCGCACGTCCCTGTGATGTCCATGATCCTATTGGATATCTGCTCTATCAACTTCCGATGTTCTTTTATGCGCCTTCCATGGTGATCACGGGTAACGGGGAATCAGGGTTCCAGGTTGGAGAGGGAGCCTGAGAAATTAATACCACATCCAAGGGAGGTAAATAGAGGAAATGTGATCAAGCGGAAATGTGGGAGAAGTTATTAAAGCAGAAGGATTGAAGAAAAGGAAGGGACGCACAGCAATTACCGACTCCCGACTAGGGGAGGTAGTGATGATAAATAACAATTCAGGACTCTTAAGTTGCCCTGTTACTGGAGTTATTAATAAAAAATTATAGGGAATGTGGGCGACAACAGAAGACAACAAAAA
Organism: Bufo gargarizans; assembly: GCF_014858855.1. Lineage (NCBI taxonomy): Eukaryota > Metazoa > Chordata > Amphibia > Anura > Bufonidae > Bufo > Bufo gargarizans. The sequence continues at coordinate 395,862,790 of NC_058083.1, read as the reverse complement.
GCCCAACAGGGATCCGGAGGGTAACACTCTGGAACAACAACCAGGATTCACAGCTCCAGTGGGTCAGTATAGAAGTCCAGGCAGGAAGCTCTATATCTGGCAACCAGAGAAGTGAGAGAGGAGAATATAAGGAGATTGGGAGTGACAGACAAGAAAAAGCTGAGGAGGAGAAGCTACGGATCCCTGAGTGAGACAAAAAGGATAGTAAGGCAAACACAGAAAACTATCATTAAGAAACAGCGTGATCTTTAGACCTAGAGTGCGCAGGCGAATGTTATATAATTACTTCACTGTCCCAAAAAATGTCAATTTGTCATACAACAATGTAACTGCAGTATTGACTGGTTGTATTTGACTGACAAATGCAGCAAAGGCCCCAGATGTACATTCTAGCAAATAATTGGTGTGTTTTTTTTTTTTTAAACCCAGAATTCAACTGCAGTATTTAAAGTTTGTGTTTGACTGTCACAAATGCAGCAAAGGCCACAAATTTATCTTGCCCAAATTGGGTGTTTTTTTAAATACCAGAATATAACAACACTATCTAACGCTTGTATTCCACTGTGACAAATGCAGCAAAGGCCACAGATGTTGGGTATTGCCAAAATTGGTGTTTTTTTAACCCAGAATATAATTGCAGTATTTCAAGCTTGTATTTCACTGTGACAAATGCAACAACCGCCGCAAATTTACTATCTTGCCAAAAATGGGTGTTTATTTTAATAACAGAATATAACAGCACTATCTAACGCTTGTATTTCACTGTGACAAATGCAGCAAAGGCCCCAGATGTAGGATATTGCCAACAATTGGTGCTTTTTTAAAACCTAGAATACTATTGCAGTATTTTAAGCTTGTATTTTACTGTGGCAAATGCACATATGCTGTGCTGGTGCACAGAACTTGCATAAAATGTCCGCCGGCGCCCACTTAACTAACAGACGGATAAAAGTTATTTTTCAGTGTCACTGGGCTCAGGGCAGGGTAAAAAAATTGTGCACTGGACCCACAAAACTAAATCGGTGTAGATCGCTGAGTTATACTTCATTCACACATCAGTGTTTGGACAATGTTTTCCATCAGTGTATTTGAGCCAAAACCAGGTGTGGCTCTAAACACAGAACAGATGCAGATCTTTCCCTTATACCTTATGTCTGTAGAGGCTCCAATCCTGGTTTTGACTCATAATTACTTTCCTATTCTCTCCATCACAGCAGGAGAATCCTATCCTATCATATATAGAGGTTGGGTCATATGCTGCACTGGCCAATCACAGCCATGACATTAGTAGGCATGACTGTGATGGCTTCTGAGGGCACATAAGTTAAACGCTTGTTGATTGGCTGCTCTGCAGCCTTTCAAATAGTGCTATTAACTCGCCGAACACCGAACCCAAACTTTTACTGAAAAGTTCGGGTTCGGGGTCCAAAAATCCTAAAGTTCGGTACGAACCCGAACTTTACAGTTCGCTCAACCCTAATGATAACAAATTATTTTTTATATTATTTTAGTTTTTTCTTTTTATTTTTCTACCCTGTACAAATTATAGTGAACATTAAAGGTGGAAAAAAGTTCTGAAATGATTCTTCTTGGTCTGATTTTTTTTTTAATAGGGGTGTGTAAACTTTTTACATCCATTGTGTATATAAATATATTAGAAAAATATCCAAAATAATTTGTATTTCAGTCATTTAAATACCCACCCTTTCTATGCTTAAGGTTACTTGCACACGACCGTTACGTTTTTTGCGGCCTGCAAATTGTGGATCCTCCAGTGTGCCTTCCGCTATTTGGAATGGGCGGCCCATTGTAGAAATGCCTATTCCTGTCCTCAAAATGGACAAGAATAGGACATCTTATATTTATTTGCGGGGCCACGGAACGGAGCAATGGATGCGTACAGCACACAGAGTACTGTCCGCATCTTTTGCGGCCCTATAGAAGTTAACAGGTCTGCATCAGAGCCACAAAAACTGCGACTCGTATGCGGACAAAAACAACGGCCGTGTGCATGAGGCCCAAGAGTCTAGTAGGCAGTCCTATTTAGTGACTGTCAGACTCCTCTGTATGTACAGTCATGCAGAGAAGGCCACAGGTCACTGAATAGGACCACATACTTGATTCCTAAACAGTTATTTAAATGAATAAAGTACAAGGTAGGCTGAGTTCACATCACCATTATACACAGTTAGGTCCATATATATTTGGACACTGACACAAATTTAGTTTTTCTCTACCTGTTTACTAAAACATATTCAAGTTATAGTTATATAATGGACATGGGCATAAAGTCCAGACTTTTAGCTTTTATTTGAGGGTATCCACATTAAATTGGATTAAGGGTTTAGGAGTTTCAGCTCCTTGACCAAAAGTAATTGGACAATTGACTCAAATACTCTTTCATGGGCAGAAGTTGCCTGGAGTTGATTTGAGGGGTGGTGCTTGCATTTCAAAGATTTTGCTGAGAAGTAAATATGCGATCAAAGGAGCTCTCCATGTAGATGAAACAAGCCATCCTTCATCTGTGAAAACAGAAAAAACTCATCCAAGAAATTGCTGCACTATTAAGAGTGGCAAAATCTACAGTTTGGTACATCCTGAGAAAGAAAGAAAGCACTGGTGACCTCAACAATGCAAAAAGACCTGGACGTCCACGGGAGACAACAGTGTTGGATGATCGCAGAATAATTACCATGGTGAAAAGAAATCCCTTCCCAACAGCCAACCAAGTAAAAAACCCTCTCCAGGATATAGGCATATCAATATCCAAATCTACCATAAAGAGAAGACTGAATGAAAGTGAATACAGATGGTTCACTACATGGTGCACTCCACTCATAAGCCTCAAGAATAAGATGGCTAGATTTGGACTTTGCTGGAAGAACATTCTTTGGACAAATGAAACCAAGATCAACCTCTACCTGAATGATGGAAAGAAAAAAGTATGGTGAAGGCATGGTACAGCTCATGATCCAAAGCATACCACATCATCTGTAAAACACGGCTGAGGCAGTGTAATGGCTTGGGCATGCATGGCAGCCAGTGGCACTGGGTCCCTAGTGTTTATTGATGATGTGACACAGGACAGAAGCAGCCGGATGAATTCTGGGGTTTTCAGAGACATACTGTCTGCTCAAATCCAGCCAAATGCAGCCAAACTGATTTGTTGACGTTTCATAATACAGATGGACAATGACCCAAAACATAAAGCCAAAGCAAACCAGGAGTTTAGTAAAGCAAAGAAGTGGAATATTCTAGAATGGCCAAGTCAGTCGCCTGATCTGAACCTAATAGAGCATGAATTTCACATGTAAAGTACTAAACTTCAGAAAGAAAGACCTACAAACAAACAGCAACTGAAAACTGCTGCAGTAAGGATACTTTCACACTAGCGTTAGAAGAATCCATCAGGCAGTTCCATTGCCGGAACTGCCTGCCGGATCTGGAAATCCGTATGCAAACGGATATCATTTGTTTCTGGATACGGATCCCTCTGACAAATGCTTTGAAATACCGGATGCGTCTCTCCGGTGTCATCTGGAAAAAGAGATCCGGTATTTATTTCTTCAAATTTTTCAAGGTCTGCACATTAATACGTTTAAATTGAAATTAATGCCGGCTCTGGCAATCTAGCAAGTGTTCCAGAATTTTGGCCGGATCAAATACCGCAGCATGCTGCAGTATTTTCTCCAGCCAAATATCGCACCTACTGTGTCCTTCTCCCATACCATGTAGATTGTAAGCCCTCACAGGGAGGGCCCTCTCTCCTTATGTACAAGTTTGTAACTTGTCTTGTTTATGATTAGTGCAATTGTCTGTATTATGTATGTATACCTCTTCTCATATGTACAGCGCTATGGAATGAATGGCGCTTTAATAATAAATAATAATAATAAAATGGACTGAACTGAAGACATCCTGATGCATACTGAATGGATTGCTTTGCATTCAGAATGTATGAGGATAAAACTGATGCGTTTTTTTTTCTGGTATTGATGAGCCCCTATGATAGAACTCAATACTGGAACATTTTAACACTAGTGTGAAAGTACCCAAAGGCCTGGCAGAGCATTAAAAAGGAGGAAACACAGCGTCTGGTGATGTCCATGAGTTCAAGACTTCAGGCAGTCATTGCCAGCAAAGGGTTTTCAACCAAGTATTAGAGATTAACATTTTATTTACAATTATTTAATTGGTCCGATTACTTTTGAGCCCCTGAAATGAAGGGATTGAGTTAAAAAAAATGCTTTAGTTCCTCACATTTTTATGCAATCATTTTGTTCAACCTACTGAATTAAAGCTGAAAGTCTGAACTTCAACTGCATCTGAATTGTTTTGCTCAAAATACATTGTGGTAATGTACAGAACAAAATTTAGAATTTTTTTGTCTCTGTCCAAATATATATGGACCTAACTGTAATTCTGTTTTTCTGCTCTGTTTGAGGAGCAGAAAAATGGAAATAGAGTAAGTGCCGGATAGGGCACATAACTGACCCAAATGAAGCAGAACAGGCTCCACTGACTACTCTGTTTTCATACAGGACGGAAAAAAAAAATGTGTTCAGGTTTTTTTGTCTGGTCTTTTAAATGGAATCTGCAACAGAGGCAGATTTTTTACCACAAAGCTGTATATTAATCTAATTAGCTCCTTCTGCTCTATAACATACTGCCTGCAGACAGAGAGACATGCTCAATGTGACAGCTTCAATCAGCTTATAAATAATATCATAATAACATCTGACAGCAGCAGATATCCTGCATGTTGATGGTTTCCAGACAGCAAGCTATTTTTTTCCATTATGCATAGACTGTGAACAAACTTAAAAATAGAAAAACACAAACGAGTAATGAACACATTAATAAGATTGCAGATTTTACATCATGTTTGTGTTAGCCAATATCAAATCTTTATATTTTCCAACGGTTGATCAATAAATATTTAATCCATTCAATCCAATTTTAGTAATGAAAAAAAATAAAATTAAACACATAATGCAAGTTCAAAGTGCTGCTTGTCATGTATATTTGTAACATAATAGAGTCAAAAGAGTTTCTATAAATATTAATGAGTCCAAAACCATCTGTTACACCATATTTAAATTATAGAGAAAAGCAAAATAAATCAAATCTGATATTCAACAGAGGCTCTTACCTGGTTTCTTTGCCAGCCACACTTCCCCATATCTTTCAAATTCAGTTGTAAAAAAAATGTAATTAAATTAAAATGACAGGTAATTGGACACAGCAAATGATTTTGCTGACATGAATTGTCTGTGTAAAAATAGACATGATAAATGTGTTACAGAGTTTTACTCTGCCGTTGGAAATTAAAGTTTTAGATAAATAAGATAATGGTGAACATTTTCCATATTATGCTGGAAAGCAAAAAAGGCATCGAATTTGTTTAAAAAAATAAATAAATTAAATGCTATAGAAAAAATGCAAACTTATGCAACTGCATGCTTGTAAGTGAGTGGCTAAGGCTTCAATATCACTGTCCCTTTTTTAATTGGAACTACTTTAGTAACCCGATAGTGACCAAGCGCTATATATATATATATATATCTATATATATATATATATATATATATATATATATATATATATATATATATATATATATACAGTACAGACCAAAAGTTTGGACACACCTTCTCATTCAAAGAGTTTTATTTATTTTCATGACTATGAAAATTGTAGATTCACACTGAAGGCATCAAAACTATAAATTAACATATGTGGAATTATATAACTACAAACCGGATTCCAAAAAAGTTGGGACACTAAACAAATTGTGAATAAAAACTGAATGCAATGATGTGGAGATGGCAAATGTCAATATTTTATTTGTAATAGAACGTAGATGACAGATCAAACGTTTAATCTGAGTAAATGTATCATTTTAAAGGAAAAATACGTTGATTCAAATTTTCACGGTGTCAACAAATCCCCAAAAAGTTGGGACAAGTAGCAATAAGAGGCTGGAAAAAGTAAATTTGAGCATAACGAAGAGCTGGAAGACCAATTAACACTAATTAGGTCAATTGGCAACATGATTGGGTATAAAAAGAGCTTCTCAGAGTGGCAGTGTCTCTCAGAAGCCAAGATGGATAGAGGATCACCAATTCCCACAATGTTGCGCAGAAAAATAGTGGAGCAATATCAGAAAGGTGTTGCCCAGCGAAAAATTGCAATGACTTTTCATCTATCATCATCAACTGTGCATAACATCATCCGAAGATTCAGAGAATCTGGAACAATCTCTGTGCGTAAGGGCCAAGGCCGTAAAACCATACTGGATGCCCGTGATCTCCAGGCCCTTAAACGACACTGCACCACAAACAGGAATGCTACTGTAAAGGAAATCACAGAATGGGCTCAGGAATACTTCCAGAAACCATTGTCAGTGAACACAATCCACAGTTGCCAGCTGAAACTCTACAGTGCAAAGAAGAAGCCATTTCTAAGCAAGATCAACAAGCTCAGGTGTTTTCACTGGGCCAGGAATCATTTAAAATGGAGTGTGGCAAAATGGAAGACTGTTCTGTGGTTAGACGAGTCACGATTCGAAGTTCTTTTTGGAAATCTGGGACGCCATGTCATCCGGACCAAAGAGGACAAGAACAACCCAAGTTGTTATCAACTCTCTGTTCAGAAGCCTGCATCTCTGATGGTATGGGGTTGCATGAGTGCGTGTGGCATGGGCAGCTTGCATGTCTGGAAAGGCACCATCAATGCAGATAAATATATTCAGGTTCTAGAACAAGATATGCTCCCATCCAGACGTCATCTCTTTCAGGGAAGACCCTGCATTTTTCAACAAGATAATGCCAGAGCACATTCTGCATCAATCACAACATCATGGCTGCGTAGGAGAAGGATCCGGGTACTGAAATGGCCAGTCTGCAGTGCAGATCTTTCACCTATAGAGAACATTTGGCGCATCATAAAGAGGAAGGTGCAAAAAAGAAGGCCAAAGATGATTGAACAGTTAGAGGCCTGTATTAGACAAGAATGAGAGAGCATTCCTATTTCTAAACTTGAGAAACTGGTCTCCTCTGTCCCCAGACGTCTATTGAGTGTTGTAAGAAGAAGGGGAGATGCCATACAGTGGTGAAAATGGCCTTGTCCCAACTTTTTGGGGATTTGTTGACACCATGAAAATTCTGATTCAACATATTTTTCCCTTAAAATGGTACATTTTCTCAGTTTAAACTTTTGTTCCGTGATTTATGTTCTATTCTGAATAAAATATTAGAAGTTGGCACCTCCACATCATTGCATTCAGTTTTTATTCACGATTTGTATAGTGTCCCAACTTTTTTGGAATCCGGTTTGTACCAAAAAATTGTGAAACAACTGAAAATATGTCATATTCTAGGTTCTTCAAAGTAGCCACCGTTTGCTTTGATTACTGCTTTGCACACTTTTGGCATTCTCTTGATGAGCTTCAAGAGGTAGTCACCTGAAATAGTCTTCCAACAGTCTTGAAGGAGTTCCCAGAGATGCTTAGCACTTATTGGCACTTTTGCCTTCACTCTGCTGTCCAGCTCACCCAAACCATCTTGATTGGGTTCAGGTCCGGTGACTGTGGAGGCCAGGTCATCTGGCGTAGCACCCCATCACTCTCCTTCATGGTCAAATAGCCCTTACACAGCCTGGAGGTGTGTTTGGGGTCATTGTCCTGTTGAAAAATAAATGATGGTCCAACTAAATGCAAACCGGATGGAATAGCATGCCGCTGCAAGATGCTGTGGTAGCCATGCTGGTTCAGTATGCCTTCAATTTTGAATAAATCCCCAACAGTGTCACCAGCAAAGCACCCCCACACCATCACACCTCCTCCTCCATGCTTCACGGTGGGAACCAGGCATGTAGAGTCCATCCGTTCACCTTTTCTGTGTCGCACAAAGACACGGTGTTTGGAACCAAAGATCTCAAATTTGGACTCATCAGACCAAAGCACAGATTTCCACTGGTCTAATGTCCATTCCTTGTGTTCTTTAGCCCAAACAAGTCTCTTCTGCTTGTTGCCTGTCCTTAGCAGAGGTTTCCTAGCAGATATTCTACCATGAAGGCCTGATTCACACATTCTCCTCTTAACAGTTGTTCTAGAGATGTGTCTGCTGCTAGAACTCTGTGTGGCATTGACCTGGTCTCTTATCTGAGCTGCTGTTAACCTGCGATTTCTGAGGCTGGTGACTCGGATGAACTTATCCCCTGCAGCAGAGGTGACTCTTGATCTTCCTTATCTGGGGCGGTCCGCATTTGAGCCAGTTTCTTTGTAGCGCTTGATGGTTTTTGTGACTGCACTTGGGGACACTTTCAAAGTTTTCCCAATTTTTCGGACTGACTGACCTTAATTTCTTAAAGTAATGATGGCCACTCGTTTTTCTTTACTTAGCTGCTTTTTTCTTGCCATAATACAAATTCTAACAGTCTATTCAGTAGGACTATCAGCTGTGTATCCACCTGACTTCTCCACAACACAACTGATGATCCCAACCCCATGTGTAAGGCAAGAAATCCCCCTTATTAAACCTGACAGGGCACATGTGTGAAGTGAAAACCATTTCAGGTGACTACCTCTTGAAGCTCATCAAGAGAATGCCAAGAGTGTGCAAAGCAGTAATCAAAGCAAAAGGTAGCTACTTTGAAGAACCTAGAATATGACATATTTTCTGTTGTTTCATACTTTTTTGATAAGTATATAATTCCACATGTGTTAATTCATAGTTTTCATGCCTTCAGTGTGAATCTACAATTTTCATAGTCATGAAAATAAGGAAAACTATTTGAATGAGGTGTGTCCAAACTTTTGGTCTGGACTGTATATATATATATATATATATATATTTACTTTCCTAGCTAGAATATACAGCCAAAACCTTAAAAAATACATAAATAACAATACATAATTAGAGTTGAGCGAACACCTGGATGTTCGTGTTTGAGAAGTTCGGCCGAACTTCCCGGAAATGTTCGGGTTCAGGATCCGAACTCGACCCGACTGCGCCCCGAACCCCTTTGAAGTCAATGGGGACCTGAACATTTCGGCACTAAAAAGGCTGTAAAATAGCCCAGGAAAGGGCTAGAGGGCTGCAAAAGGCAGCAAAATGTAGGTAAATCCCCGGAAAACAAATGTGGATAGGGAAATGGATAAAAATAAAATAAATTAAAATTAACCAATATCAATTGGAGAGAGGTCTCATGGCAGAGAATCAGGCTTCATGTCACCCAACACTGGAACAGGCCACTGTCAGATATTTAGGCCCCAGCACCCAGACAGAGGAGAGAGGTCCCATAGCAGAGAATCAGGCTTCATGTCATAGCAGAGAATCAGGCTTCACGTCACCCTAAACTGGAACAGGCCATTGTCAGATATTTAGGCCCCGGCACCCAGACAGAGGAGAGAGGTCCCATAGCAGAGATTCAGACTTCATGTCATAGCAGAGAATTAGGCTTCATGTCACCCAACACTGGAACAGTCCACTGTCAGATATTTTTAGGCCCCGGCACCCAGACAGAGGAGAGAGGTCCCATAGCAGAGAATCAGGCTTCATGTCATAGCAGAGAATCAGGCTTCACGTCACCCAAAACTGGAACAGGCCATTGTCAGATATTTAGGCCCCGGCACCCAGACAGAGGAGAGAGGTCCCATAGCAGAGAATCAGGCTTCATGTCACCCAACACTGGAACACGCCACTGTCAGATATTTTTAGGCCCCGGTACCCAGACAGAGGAGAGGTTCATGCAACTTTGGGTTGCCCCGCAATATAATGGTAAAATGAAAATAAAAAGAGGATTGAATGAGGAAGTGCCCTGGAGTACAATAATATATGGTTAAGGGGAGGTAGTTATAAATGTCTAATCTTCACAAGGGATGGACATGTCCTGTGGGATCCATGCCTGGTTCATTTTTATGAACGTCAGCTTGTCCAAATTGGCTGTAGACAGGCGGCTGCGTTTGTCTGTAATGACGCCCCCTGCCATGCTGAATACACGTTCAGACAAAACGCTGGCCGCTGGGCAGGCCAGCACCTCCAAGGCATAAAAGGCTAGCTCTGGATACGTGGACAATTTGGAGACCCAGAAGTTGAATGGGGCCGAACCATCAGTCAGTACGTGGAGGGGTGTGCACACGTACTGTTCCACCATTTTAGTGAAATGTTGCCTCCTGCTAACACGTTCCATACCAGGTGGTGGTGCAGTTAGCTGTGGCGTGTTGACAAAACTTTTCCACATCTCTGCCATGCTAACCCTGCCCTCAGAGGAGCTGGCCGTGACACAGCTGCGTTGGTGACCTCTTGCTCCTCCTCTTCCTTCGCCTTGGGCTTCCACTTGTTCCACTGTGACATTTGGGAATGCTCTCAGAAGCGCGTCTACCAATGTGCGCTTGTACTTGCGCATCTTCCTATCACGCTCCAGTGCAGGAAGTAAGGTGGGCACATTGTCTTTGTACCGTGGATCCAGCATGGTGGCAACCCAGTAGTCCGCACAGGTTAAAATGTGGGCAACTCTGCTGTCGTTGTGCAAGCACTGCAGCTTGTAATCGCTCATGTGTGCCAGGCTGCCCAGAGGAAAGGACAAGCTTTCCTCTGTGGGAGGCATATCGTCATCGTCCTGCGTTTCCCCCCAGCCACGCACCAGTGATGGGCCCGAGCTGCGTTGGGTGCCATCCCGCTGTGACCATGCTTCATCCTCATCCTCCTCCACCTCCTCCTCATCCTCGTCCTCCTCGTCCTCCAGTATTGGGCCCTGGCTGGCCACATTTGTACCTGGCCTCTGGTGTTGCAAAAAACCTCCCTATAAGTCACTTCGAAGAGACTTGCCTGAAAGTACTAAAAATGACCCCTCTTCCTCCTCCTCCTCCTGGGCCACCTCCTCTTCCATCATCGTCCTAAGTGTTTTCTCAAGGAGACATAGAAGTGGTATTGTAACGCTGATAACGGCGTCATCGCCACTGGCCATGTTGGTGGAGTACTCGAAACAGCGCAACAGGGCAAACAGGTCTCGCATGGAGGCCCAGTCATTTGTGGTGAAGTGGTGCTGTTCCACAGTGCGACTGACCCGTGCGTGCTGCAGCTGAAACTCCACTATGGTCTGCTGCTGCTCGCACAGTCTGTCCAGCATGTGCAAGTTGGAGTTCCACCTGGTGGGCATGTCGCATATGAGGCGGTGAGCGGGAAGGCCGAAGTTACGCTGTAACGCAGACAGGCGAGCAGCGACAGGATGTGAACGCCGGAAGCGCGAACAGACGGCCCACACTTTATGCAGCAGCTCTGACGTGTCGGGGTAGTTGTGAATGAACTTCTGCACCACCAAATTCAGCACATGCGCCAGGCAAGGGATGTGTGTCAAACCGGCTAGTCCCAGAGCTGCAACGAGATTTCGCCCATTATCGAACACCACCAGGCCAGGCTTGAGGCTCACTGGCAGCAACCACTCATCGGTCTGTTGTTCTATACCCCGCCACAACTCCAGTGCGGTGTGGGGCCTGTCCCCCAAACATATGAGTTTCAGAATGGCCTGCTGACGTTTACCCCGGGCTGTGCTGAAGTTGGTGGTGAAGGTGTGTGGCTGACTGGATGAGCAGGTGGAAGAAGAGGAGGAGGAAGCTGAGTAGCATGAGGAGGCAACAGGAGGCAAAGAATGTTGCCCTGCGATCCTTGGCGGCGGAAGGACGTGCGCCAAACAGCTCTCCGCCTGGGGCCCAGCAGCCACTACATTTACCCAGTGTGCAGTTAGGGAGATATAGCGTCCCTGGCCATGCTTACTGGTCCACGTATCTGTGGTTAGGTAGACCTTGCCACAGATGGCGTTGCGCAGTGAACACTTGATTTTATCGGATACTTGGTTGTGCAGGGAAGGCACGGCTCTCTTGGAGAAGTAGTGGCGGCTGGGAACAACATACTGTGGGACAGCAAGCAACATGAGCTGTTTGAAGCTGTCTGTGTCCACCAGCCTTAATGACAGCATTTCATAGGCCAGTAGTTTAGAAATGCTGGCATTCAGGGCCAGGGATCGAGGGTGGCTAGGTGAGAATTTACGCTTTCTCTCAAATGTTTGTGAGATGGAGAGCTGAACGCTGCCGTGTGACATGGTTGAGATGCTTGTGACGGAGGTGGTAGTGTTGGTGGTACATCCCCTGTTTGCTGGGCGGCAGGTGCCAACGTTCCTCCAGAGGCGGAGGAAGAGGCCGAGGCGGCAGCAGCAGAAGAGGTAGCAGGGGGAGCCTGAGTGAGTTCCTTGTATTTAAGGTGTTTACTCCACTGTAGTTCATGCTTTGCATGCAGGTGCCTGGTCATGCAGGTTGTGCTAAGGTTCAGAACGTTAATGCCTCGCTTCAGGCTCTGATGGCACAGCGTGCAAAACACTCGGGTCTTGTTGTCAGCACATTGTTTGAAGAAGTGCCATGCCAGGGAACTCCTTGAAGCTGCCTTTAGGGTGCTCGGTCCCAGATGATGGCGGTCAGTAGCAGGCGGAGTCTCTTGGCGGAGGGTGTTCTGCTTTTGCCCACTGCTCCCTCTTTTGCTACGCTGTTGGCTCGGTCTTACCACTGCCTCTTCCTCCAAACTGTGAAATTTAGTGGCACGACCTTCATTCCATGTGGGGTCTAGGACCTCATCGTCCCCTGCATCGTCTTTCACCCAGTCTTCCTCCCTGACCTCCTGTTCAGTCTGCACACTGCAGAAAGATGCAATAGTTGGCACCTGTATTTCGTCATCATCAGAGACGTGCTGAGGTGGTATTCCCATGTCCTCATCATCAGGAAACATAAGTGGTTGTGCGTCAGTGCATTCTATGTCTTCCACCGCTGGGGAAGGGCTAGGTGGATGCCCTTGGGAAACCCTGCAAGCTGAGTCTTTAAACAGCATAAGAGACTGCTGCATAACTTGAGGCTCAGATAGTTTCCCTGATATGCATGGGGGTGATGTGACAGACTGATGGGCTTGGTTTTCAGGTGCCATCTGTGCGCTTTCTGCAGAAGACTGGGTGGGAGATAATGTGAACGTGCTGGATCCACTGTCGGCCACCCAATTGACTAATGCCTGTACCTGCTCAGGCCTTACCATCCTTAGAACGGCATTGGTTCACTAGGACGTGTGGCTGTGGCAGAACGGCCACGTCCTCTCCCAGCACCAGAGGGTCCGCTAACACCACCACGACCATGTCCGCGTCCCTTACTAGATGTTTTCCTCATTGTTACCGTTCACCACAATAAGAAAAAAATTATTTGTCCCAATGTATTGAATTCAAATTCAGGCCTTTTTTTAAAGACACCTAACACTATCTGGCTATCTATTTATGTACCATATTACACTAATACAGGCACAGCAGTAACAACAGATTTAGCTGAATATAAATTGTAGGCCTAGTATTTAGGCCCTGGATGACAGGTATCCCTTTTACGGACAGAATTAGACTTGGAAATGCACGGTAGCGTGTGAAGTTATTGAGGATGACCCTATCCGCACCTTCAATCTAATATACCCTTTTATAGAAAGATTTAAAGTAGGCCTGATACAGCAGAAACCACTGATTTAGGGAATTGCTAAGTTGGGAATTGTATTTCAACCCAGAACAAAAACTGTGCTTTGGTGGACACTAAATAAATTGACCAGCCACAGCAGTAACAAAAGATTTAGCTGAATATAAATTTTAGGCCTATTATTTAGGTGCTGGATGACAGGTATACGTTTACGGACAGAATTAGACTTGGAAATGCAAGGTAGCGTGTGAAGTTATTAAGGATGACCCTATCCGCACCTTCAATCTAATATACCCTTTTATGGATAGAATTAAACTTGGCCTGATACAGTAGAAACCACTGATTTAGGGAATTGCTAAGTTGGAAATTGTATTTCAACCCAGAACAAAAACTGTGCTTTGATGGACACTAATTAACTTGACCAGCCACAACAATAACCACAGATTTAGCTGAATATAAATTTGAGGCCTAGTATTTAGGCCCTGGATGACAGGTATCCCTTTTACGGACAGAATTAGACTTGGAAATGCACGGTAGCGTGTGAAGTTATTGAGGATGACCCTATCCGCCCCTTCAATCTAAGATACCCTTCTATGGATAGATTTAAAGTTGGCCTGATACAGCAGAAACCACTGATTTAGGGAATTGCTAAGTTGGGAATTGTATTTCAACCCAGAACAAAAACTGTGCTTTGGCGGACACTAAATAACTTGACCAGCCACAGCAGTAACAACAGATTTAGCTGAATATAAATTGTAGGCCTAGTATTTAGGCTCTGGATGACAGGTATCCCTTTTACGGACAGAATTAGACTTGGAAATGCACAGTAGTGTGTGAAGTTATTGAGGATGACCCTATCCGCACCTTCAATCTAATATACGCTTTTATGGATAGATTTAAACTTGGCCTGGTACAGCAGAAACCACTGATTCAGGAAATTGCGAAGTTGGGAATTGTATTTCAGCCCAGAACAAAAATTGTGCTTTGACGGCACTAAATAACATGACCAGCCATAGCAGTAACAATAGATTTAGCTGAATATAAATTGTAGGCCTAGTATTTAGGCCCTGGATGACAGGTATCCCTTTTACGGACAGATTTAGACTTGGAAATGCATGGTAACGTGTGAAGTTATTGAGGATGACCCTATCCGCACCTTCAATCTAATATACCCTTTTATGGATAGATTTAAAGTTGGCCTGATACAGCAGAAACCACTGATTTAGGGAATTGCTAAGTTGGGAATTGTATTTCAAACCAGAACAAAAACTGTGTTTTGACGGACACTAAATAAATTGACCAGCCACAGCAGTAACAACAGATTTAGCTGAATATATATTGTTGGCCTAGAATTTAGGCCCTGGATGACAGGTATCCCTTTTACGGACAGAATTAGACTTGGAAATGCACGGTAGTGTGTGAAGTTATTGAGGATGACCCTATCCGCACCTTCAATCTAATATACTTTTTTTATGGATAGAATTAAACTTGGCCTGATACAGCAGAAACCACTGATTTAGGGAATTGCTAAGTTGGGAATTGTATTTCAACCCAGAAAAAAAACTGTGCTTTGGCAGACACTAAATAAATTGACCAGCCACAGCAGTAACGACAGATTTAGCTGAATATAAATTGTAGGCCTATTATATAGGCGCTGGATGACAGATATACGTTTACGGCCAGAATTAGATTTGGAAATGCACGGTAGCGTGTGATGTTATTGAGGATGACCCTATCCACACCTTCAATCTAATATACCTTTTTATGGATAGATTTAAAGTTGGCCTGATACAGCAGAAACCACTGATTTTTGGAATTGCTAAGTTGGGAATTGTATTTCAACCCAGAACAAAAATATATCCTTTGCCAGACAGCAGGCAGTATTACAATTGGCTAGCCACAGCCGAAACACCAGATTTAGGGTACTGCTATTTTGGCAATTGTATTTCACCCCTCAATAAAATAGCAAGCACAGCCAAGCACCTGATGTAGGATATAGCAAAAAACAACAACACACTATTGATGGTTAAATGTATTTGGTGGCAGCTTGTGCTGGCGCACCACAAGACACAAAATGGCCACCGATCACCCCAGAAAAAAGTGACAGAAAAACGCTCTGGGCAGCCTAAAAACAGTGAGCAATTAAATAGCAGAAGATGAATGATTCACAGCTGTAGATCGATCACTTCATTAAGTTTTTTTGCTGAGTAAATCCCTGCCTAATCTCTCCCTAACAGCAGCAGCTGCATCCTCTCCCTACACTGATCAGAGCAGAGTGACGTGCGGTGCTACGTGACTCCAGCTTAAATAGAGGCTGGGTCACATGCTGCACTGGCCAATCACAGCCATGCCAATAGTAGGCATGGCTGTGATGGCCTCTTGGGGCAAGTAGCATGACGCTTTTTGATTGGCTGCTTTGTAGCCTTTCAAAAAGCGCCAAGAAAGTGCCGAACACCGAACCCGGACTTTTACGAAAATTTTCGGGTTCGGGTCAGTGTCACGGACACCCGATAATTCGGTACAAACCCGAACTATACAGTTATATATACATAATATCTAAAACATTGCAGATACCCCCAGGTCTGGGGTACTGCACATTCTTGCTCACTGCTCCTACTTTCTAGAGGGATACTAGTAAATTAGGAAAGAGGAAGTGGGGTGGGGTGTTGTGACACTGCCATGGTGTAATGTGCATCAGTTAAGGTATGACTACACTGCCATTTTTTTTCAACGCAGTTTTGGAAGCCAAAGCAGAAGTGAATTCAAACAAGAGAAGTCATATCTGTCCTTTATAGTTTCTCTCCTCTTATGATCCACTCCTAGTTTTGGCTTCCAAAACTGCAAAACTGCTGTCTTTAGAGGAAGTTCTTGATAATGAATGTTGTGACGTGACATCTTCTCATTGTGATCATGCAGTGAAGATTGCTAGAAGTCTGTATAAGGGCAGCACGGTGGCTCAGTGGTAAGCACTGGTGCCTTGCAGCTCTGACCAAGGACATCATCTACATGGAGTTTGTATGTTCTCTCCCTGTTTGTGTGAGTTCCCTCCGAGTACTCTGGTTTTCTCCCACACTCCAAAGACATACTGGTAGGAAACTAAGATTACGAGCCCCATTGTGGACAGTGTGATGCTAAAGTCTGTAAAGCGCTACGAAATATAGCATAAAATATATAAGTGCATATAATAAATAAAAATATAAGGAACCAGTGAAAGGAGACTCTAATCCAGAATGCTCCACGGACAGAATTCACCCCTGATGAAGCCATATTAGCTGGCGAAACATGTTGAGGGATAGTCTCATGTTTTAGGTTCTGAAATCTTTGTCAGTGTCAGCTTTCAGTAAGATTGCTATAGCAAGTCTTCAACACATTAAGTGTCTGCATGTGGAATCTTCCATGGCGATAGTATGATACTACATGTGTCTGTGAATACAGCCATATAGTGTGTGAATGAATGGGATGTGCACCTCAGGTTCACATGCTAGTTAGGACATTACTACTGAAATACTGACAGGACATCAGAAAGTTTTAACTTAGTAGCGCTCATATTTATTTCACTCAGGAATCTTAGTAAAAGTTAAGTTTTATTATCTGGGATAAGAGAGGTCATTCGCCTTAACAGGCTTGAATTGTTCGTTTATAGCAGGCATCCTCAAACTGCGGCCCTCCAGCTGTTGTAAAACTACAACTCCCACAATGCCCTGCTGTAGGCTGATACCTGTAGGCTGTTTGGGCATGCTGGGAGTTGTAGTTTTGCAACAGCTGGAGGGCCGCAGTTTGAGGATGACTGGTTTACAGTAAACCCTTCCCAGATAGGGTCATTTTGTACGCTGATTTCATCTCTGGAGGACCAATATTCCCGTAGAGTTGCAGGAATTGCTACTTTATCATATGGCAATCCACTCAAGACAACAGATTTCAGAGCCTGTAACGTTGCGTCACCATCAGTGTGTTGTATGAGTTGCTGCAGGCGCTGAGCAGTGACATTAAGATAGTCGGCTTGATTGATGTCGGCAAAGAAAATTTGTTCCTACATAAATGAAAAAAGGAAACTAAAACAAGGAATTACCAAATTAAAAACAAAAGAATATATATGGAAGAAGATAAAGAACTAGCTGACTGCCTCAATGAATACTTCTGTTCAGTTTTTACAAACAAAAATGAAGGAAAAGGACCTCAGTTAGGAAAGAAGACTAATTAATATTTTGACGCATGTGTCTTTACAGAGGAAGAGGTTCTAAGTCAGCTGTCTAAAATGAATACAAATAAGTCACAGGGGCCTGATGGGATACACCCAAAGCTATTAAAAGAGCTCAGCGGCGAACTAGCAAAACCTATGACAGATTTATTTAACCAATCACTAGCAACAGGAGGCATCCCAGAAGATTGGAAATTGGGAAATTTTGTGCCCATTCACAAGAAAGGTAGTAAGGAGGAATCGGGCAACTATAGGCCAGTAAGCCTGACATCAATAGTGGGGAAATTAATGAAAATCATACTTAAGGAGAGGATTGTGGAACCTAAAAGTTTACTTCAGGGAGATCATGTCAAACTAATCTTATTGATTTTTTTGATTGGGCGACTAAAATAATAGATGGCGGAGGTGCAGTAGACATCGCTTAAATAGACTTTAGTAAGGCTTTTAATACTGTCCCACATAGAAGGCTTATCAATAAATTGCAGTCTTTGTGCGTGGACTCCCATATTGTTGACTGGATTAGGCAGTGGCTGAAGGACAGACAACAGAGGGTTGTAGTCAATGGAGACCATGGTTTTGTTACCAGTGGGGTACCTCAGGGATCTGTTCTGGGACCCATATTGTTTAATATCTTTATCAGCGAAATTGTAGAAGGCCTCGATGGTAAGGTGTGTCTTTTTGCTGATGACACAAAGATTTGTAACAGGGTTGATGTTCCTGGAGGGATACGCCAAATAGAAAATTATTTAGAAAAACTAGAGGAATGGTCAAATATCTGGCAACTAAAATGTAATGTTGATAAGTGCAAGATAATGCACCTGGGGCGTAAAAACCCAAGAGCAGAATATAAAATCAGTGATACAGTCCTAACCTCAGTATCTGAGGAAAGGGATTTAGGGGTCCTTATTTCAAAAGACTAGGTAGGCAGACAATGTCATAGAGCAGCAGGAAATGCTAGCATGCTTGGGTGTATAGGGAGAGGAATTACCAGTAGAAAGAGGGAGGTGATCATGCCGCTCTACAGAGCACTAGTGAGACCTCATTTGGAGTATTGTGCTCAGTACTGGAGACCATATCTCCAGAAGGATATTGATACTTTGGAGAGAGTTCAGAGAAAAGCTACTAAACTGCTACATGGATTGCAGGATAAAACTTGCCAGGAAAGATTAAAGGACCTTAACATGTATAGCTTGGAAGGAAGACGAGACAGAGGGGATATGATAGAAACTTTTAAATACATAAAGGGAATCAACAAGGTAAAAGAGGAGAGAATATTTAAAAGAAGAAAAACTGCTACAAGAGGACATAGTTTTAAATTACAAGGGCAAAGGTTTAAAAGTAATATCAGGAAGTATTACTTTACTGAGAGAGTAGTGGATGCATGGAATAGCCTTCCTGCAGAAGTGGTAGGTGCAAATACAGTGAAGGAGTTTAAGCATGCATGGGATAGGCATACGGCCATCCTTCATATAAGATAGGGCCAGGGGCTATTCATAGTATTCAGTATATTGGGCAAACTAGATGGGCCAAATGGTTCTTATCTGCCGACTAGAGATGTCCCGAACTATTCGCCGGCGAACATAGCTTGTTAGCGTTCGCCGCGGCGGGTGAACATATACGATGTTCGATCCGCCCCCTATTCATCATCATTGTGTAAACTTTGAACCTGTACCTCACAGTCAGCAGACACATTCCAGCCAATCAGCAGCAGACCCTCCCTCCCAGACCCTCCCACCTCCTGGACAGCATCCATTTTAGATTCATTCGGAAGCTGCAGTGTCACAAATTTGACAACGTTGTAATCGCAATGCGATTAATACAGGTTATATTAATCGCATTGTGAATTCAACTTAGAGCTGGGTTCCTAATGGTTGTATTGCTAGAATATAACGAAGATTGAGAATATAGTGCTATATTCGTTATATTCGTAAATTCTAGCAATACAATCATTAGGAACTCAGATCTAAGTTGTAATCGCAATGCAATTAATACAGGTTATATTAATCGCATTGTGATTTCAACTTAGAGCTAGGATCCTAATGACCCTGTACCTCACAGTCAGCAGACACATTCCAGCCAATCAGCAGCAGACCCTCCCTCCCAGACCCTCCCACCTCCTGGACAGCATCCATTTTAGATTCATTCGGAAGCTGCATTCTTAATGAGAGGAGGGACAGTGTAGCTGCTGCTGATTTAATAGGGACATCGATAGCTAGGCAAGTGTATTCAGTGTCCACTGCAGTCCTGAAAGACTCATCTGATCTCTGCTGTAAGGACAGAACCCCAAAAAGCCCTTTTTAGGGCTAGAACATCAGTCTGCCTTTTTTTCTTTTTTTCCTGTGTAATCTAATTGCAGTTGCCTGTCTGCCAGCGTGTGTGTCAGGCTCACAGCGTATACTGTGCCCACTTGCCCAGTGCCACCACTCATATCTGGTGTCACAGTATCTTGCTAAAAAAAAAAAAAAAAAAACTTTTTTGACTGTAATATAATAGCAGTCAGTTGCCGGCACGTGCATGTGTTTCATGCCCTGCAAGTGCATAGTGTCACCAGTGCAACACATGTCTGGTGTCACATTAGATTCCATTTAAAGAAAAACAACAATTTTGACTAAATAACTAGCAGTCAGTTGCACAAACGTGTTTGTGTGTCTAAGGCCCAGTGCAGTGCATAGTGTCACTTCCGTGCCATTCATATCTTGTGTCACAGTAGCTTGCACGCATAGTACAACTTAACTAATCTAACAAAAATGACAGGCAGCGGCAGGCCACCCCGCAGGGACCATCGTGATCGTGGTGCTGTGATTCCCTTTGGCCCTAGAATAATGCCCAGTGTTCAGAGGCCACGTACCCTGAACACGAAAAGTTCTGAGGACATAGTTGACTGGCTAACACAGGACACCGAATCTTCTACAGCTTCCACTCAGAACCTTGACGCACCACCCTCCTCCAGCTCAGCTTTGGGCACCTCTTTTTACTACTCAAGTTACCACTCGCCTGCCTGCCGCCACCACCAACACTAGCACCACAGCCGCTTCACTTGATCTGTCAGAGGAGTTATTTGCACATCAGTTGGAAGAAATGAGTGATGCGCAACCATTATTGCCAGAGGATGTAAATAACAGGGATATGTCTCAGTCAGTCAGCGTTACATAGATGGACGTACGGTGTGATGATGATGTTGTACCCGCTGCTGCTTCCTTTGCTGAGGTGTCAGATACAAGTAAAGCGGTTGATGATGACGATGTGTCCGTGGATGTCACATGGGTGCTCACTCGTAGAGAAGAACAGGGGGAAAGTTCAGATGGGTAGACAGAGAGAAGGAGGAGACGAGTTGGAAGCAGGGGGGGTCGTCGCAAGGAGCTAGTGGCACAGTCAGACAGCATGTATCGGCACCCGGGGTCAGCCAGACAGCACGCCAATCAACGCATGCTGTTGCCACCACCAGAATGCCGTCATTGCAAAGCTCAGCAGTGTGGCATTTTTTTGTGTGTCTGCCTCTGATAACAGCGATGCCATTTGCAACCTGTGCCAAAAGAAACTGAGTTGTGGGAAGTCCAACACCCACCTAGGTACAACTGCTTTGCGAAGGCACATGATCTCACATCACAAACGCCTGTGGGATCAACACATTAGTAAAAGCAGCACACAAACTCAAAGCCACCATCCTCCTCCTGGTCCAGCATCTTCAGCCACGTCAACCACTACTGTCCTACTTGCCCCCTCTCAACCACCCGCCACTCTGCCTCTCGCCTTGAGCAGTTCCTGCTCATCTGCCCACAGTCACACGTCTGTCAAGGACATGTTTGAGTGTAAGAAGCCAATGTCACAAAGTCACCCCCTTGCCTAGCGTCTGACAGCTGGCTTGTCTGAACTCTTAGCCCGCCAGCTTTTACCATACAAGCTGGTGGAGTCTGAGACCTTCAAAAAATTTGTAGCTATTGGGACATCACAGTGGAAGGTACCCGGCACAAAAGGCAATCCCCAGCCTCTACTCGATTGTGCAAAAGGAAGTCATGGCATGTCTGGCACACAGTGTTGGGGCAAGGGTCCATCTGACCACTGATATCTGGTCTGCAAAGCACGGTCAGGGCAGGTATATCACCTACACTGCGCATTGGGTAAACCTGCTGACGGCTGCCAAGCATGGAATGCGTGGCTCTGCAGAGGAGTTGGTGACTAACGATGTCCCGAATGGTTTGCCGGCAAATAGTTCTGGGGGAACATAGCTTGTTTGCGTTCGCCGCTGCGGGCGAACATATGCGATGTTTGGTCCGCCCCCTATACATCATCATTGAGTAAACTTTGACCCTCTACCTCACAGTCAGCAGACACATTCCAGCCAATCAGCAGCAGACCCTCCCTCCCAGACCCTCCCACCTCCTGGACAGCATCCATTTTAGATTCATTCGGAAACTGCATTCACAGAGAGAGGAGGGACAGTACTGCTGCTGCTGATTCAATAGGGAAAGCGTTAGCTAGGGCATTGTTCTGTGTCCACAGACTCATCTGCTGTAAGGACAGCATCCAGACAACACCCCAAAAAGCCCTTTTCAGGGCTGGTACATCAGTCTGCTTTTTTTTTTTTTTCATATATACACTCACCTAAAAAAATTATTAGGAACACCTGTTCTATTTCTCATTAATGCGATTATCTAGTCAACCAATCACATGGCAGTTGCTTCAATGCATGTAGGGTTGTGGTCCTGGTCAAAACAATCTCCTGAACTCCAAACTGAATGTAAGAATGGGAAAGAAAGGTGGGCTACAACAGCAGAAGACCCGACCGGGTATCATTCATCTCCACTACAAATAGGAAAAAGAGGCTACAATTTGCACAAGCTCACCAAAATTGGACTGTTGAAGACTGGAAAAATGTTGCCTGGTCTGATGAGTCTCAATTTCCGTTGAGACATTCAAATGGTAGAGTCTGAATTTGGTGTAAACAGAATGAGAACATGTATCCATCATGCCTTGTTACCACTGTGCAGGCTGGTGGTGGTGGTGTAATGGTGTGGGGGTGTTTTCTGGGCACACTTTAGGCCCCTTAGTGCCAATTGGCCATCATTTAAATGCCATGGGCTACCTGAGCATTGTTTCTGACCATGACCATCCCTTCGTGACCACCATGTACCCATCCTCTGATGGCTACTTCCAGCAGGATAATGCACCATGTCACAAAGCTCGATTCATTTCAAATTGCTTTCTTGAACATGACAATGAGTTCACTGTACTAAAATGGCCCCCACAGTCACCAGATCTCAACCCAATAGAGCATCTTTGGGATGTGGTGGAACGGGAGCTTCGTGCCCTGGATGTGCATCCCTCAAATCTCCATCAACTGCAAGATGCTATCCTATCAATATGGGCCAACATTTCTAAAGAATGCTATCAGCACCTTGTTGAATCAATGCCATGTAGAATTAAGGCAGTTCTGAAGGCAAAAGGGGGTCCAACACCGTATTAGTATGGTGTTCCTAATAATTCTTTAGGTGAGTGTATATATATATTGCAGTTGCCTGGCTGCCCGTGTGTGAGTGCACAGTGCACACCATTCATACAGTGTGTGACAGAAAATACCTTGCAGATAAAAACAAATTCTATTTAATATTTTTCTGTGATCTAATCAGCCAGTGTGTGTCAGGCACCCACACATACTGTATTGTGGCCACTGGCTAGTGGCTGGCTTGGCCTGCACTCATACCGTTACAGGGTGTCATTCACCCAAATACCTTTCAGAATTTTTTTTTTATATTTTACATTTAACTGTGATCTAATCACATTTGCAAGCCCGTGTGTGTCAGGCCCTCACACATACTGTATTGTGTCCACTGGCTAGTGGCTAGGCCTGCACTCATACCGTTACAGGGTGTCATTCACCCAAATACCTTTCAGAAGAAAAAAAATTATATTTAAAATTTAACTGTGATCTAATCACATTTGCAAAACTGTGTGTGTCAGGCCCCCACACATACTGTATTGTGTCCACTGGCTAGTTGCTAGGCCTGCACTCATACCGTTACAGGCTGTCATTCACTTAAATACCTTGCAGAAAAAAAAATCTATTTAAAATTTAACTGTGATCTTATCACATTTGCAAGCCCGTGTGTGTCAGGCCCACACAGACTGTACTGTGCCCACTGCCCACCACTTATATAGAGTGGCACAGTACCTTGCACGCATAGTAACACTTATCTAATAAAAAATGACAGGCAGAGGCAGGCCACGCCGCAGGGACCGTCGTGTTCGTGGTGCTGTGATTTCCACTGGCCCTGAAATACTGCCCAGTGATTAGAGGCCACGTACCCTGAACCCCAAAAATTCGGAGAAAATAGTTGACTGGCTTACACAGGACACCCAATCTTCAACAGCTTCCGCTAAAAACCTTGATGCACCATCCTCCTCCAGCTCAGCTTTGGTCACCACTCTCCCGCCTGCCGCCACCACCACCACTACCACCACAGCCACCACAGCCGCTTCACTTGATCCCTCAGAGGAGTTATTTACACATCAGTTGGATGAAATTAGTGATGCGCAACCATTATTGCCAGGGGATGTAGATAACAGGGATATGTCTCAGTCAGGCAGCATTACACACATGGACATACAGTGTGATGATGATGATGTTGTACCCGCTGTTGCTTCCTTTGCTGAGGTGTCAGATACAAGTGAAGTGGTTGATGATGACCATGTGTCCGTGGATGCCACGTGGGTGCCTGCTCGAAGAGAAGAAGAAGAGGGGGAAAGTTCAGAAGGGGAGACAGAGAGAAGGAGGAGATGAGTTGGAAGCAGGGGGAGGTCGTCGCAAGGAGCTAGTGGCACAGTCAGACAGCATGTATCAGCACCCGGGGTCAGCCAGACAGCACGCAAATCAACGCATGCTGCTGCCACCACCAGAATGCCGTCATTGCAAAGCTCAGCAGTGTGGCATTTTTTTTGTGTGTCTACCTCTGACAACAGCGATGCCATTTGCAACCTGTGCCAAAAGAAACTGAGTCGTGGGAAATCCAACACCCACCTAGGTACAACTGCTTTGCGAAGGCACATGATTGCACATCACAAACGCCTATGGGATCAACACATGATGACGAATAGAAGCAGCACACAAGCTCAAAGCCACCATCCTCCTCCTGGTCCAGCATCTTCAGCCACGTCAACCACTGCTGTCCTCCTTGCCCCCTCTCAACCACCCGCCACTCCGCCTCTCGCCTTGAGCAGTTCCATCTCATCTGCCCACAGTCAGGTGTCTGTAAAGGAAATGTTTGAGCATAAGAAGCCAATGTCACAGAGTCACCCCCTTACCCGGCGTCTGACAGCTGGCTTGACGGAACTCTTAGCCCGCCAGCTTTTACCATACCAGCTGGTGGAGTCTGAGGCCTTCAAAAAATGTGATTGGCAAAGTGGTGTGTGACAATGGAAGCAATTTGTTGGCGGCATTGAATTTGGGCAAGTTGTCACATGTGCCGTGCATGGCACATGTGTTGAATCTCATCGTACAACGCTTTGTGTCTAAGTACCCAGGCTTAAAGGACGTCCTCAAGCAGGCCAGGAAGGTGTGTGGCCATTTCAGGCGTTCCTACACGGCCATGGTGCACTTTTCAGACATTCACTTTTCAGACATTTCTTCTCACTAATAGTGCTTTCATTTGGTGGTATTTCATTGCTGCTGACATTTTTACTTATTAATCAAAATGTACTAAAATTTCAGCCAAAAATTTTTCACTTTCAGCTGTAATATTTTTTTTATAAAACTACATTTCTATATAAATTTTTCTCTAAATTTATTGTTCTACATGTCTTTGATAAAAAAATGGAATTAGTGTATATTTATTGGTTTGCGCAAAAGTTATAGCGTTTACAAACTATGGTGCAAAAATGTGAATTTCCGCATTTTGAAGCAGCTCTGACTTTCTGAGCACCTGTCATGTTTCCTGAGGTTCTACAATGCCCAGACAGTACAAACACCCCACAAATGACCCCATTTCAGAAAGTAGACACCCTAAGGTATTCGCTGATGGGCATAGTGAGTTCATAGAACTTTTTATTTTTTGTCACAAGTTAGCGGACAATTATGATTTTTTTATTTTTTCCTTACAAAGTCTCATATTCCACTTGTGACAAAAAATTAAAACTTCCATGAACTCACTATGCCCATCACAAAATACCTTGGGGTGTCTTCTTTCCAAAATGGGTCACTTGTGTTTTTTTTTTTACTGCCCTGGCATTTTAGGGGACCTAAAGCATGAGAAGAAGTCTGGAATCCAAATGCGTAAAAAATGCTCTGTGAAATCCTAAAGGTGCTCTTTGGAATTTGTGCCCCTTTGCGCATCTTGGCTGCAAAAAAGTGTCACACATGTGGTATCGCCGTACTCAGGAGAAGTAGGGCAATGTGTTTTGGGGTGTCTTTTTACATATACCCATGCTGAGTGAGATAAATATATCTCTAAAAGTCAACTTTTCCCATTTTTTTTATACAAAGTTGTCATTTTAGAGAGATATTTCTCTCACCTAGCATGGGTATATGTAAAAATACACCCCAAAACACATTGCTCAACTTCTCCTGAGTACGGCAATACCACATGTGTGACACTTTTTTGCAGCCTAGGTGGGCAAAGGGGCCCAAATTCCAATGAGTACCTTTTAGGAGGGCATTTTTATGCATTTGGATTCCAGACTTCTTCCCACGCTTTAGGGCCCCTAAAATGACAGGGCAGTATAAATACCCCACATGTGACCCCATTTTGGAAAGAAGACACCCCAAGGTATTCCGTGAGAGGCATGGCGAGTTCATAGAATTTTTTTTTTTTTTTTTTTGCACAAGAAAGCGGAAATTTTTTTTCTTTTTTTTTTTTCTCACAAAGTCTCCCTTTCCGCTAACTTGTGATAATAAGTTCAATATTTCATGGACTCAATATGCCCCTCAGCGAATTCCTCAGAGTGTCTACTTTCCGAAATGGGGTCACATGTGGGGTATTTATACTGCCCTGGCATTTTAGGAGCCCTAAAGCGTGAGAAGAAGTCTGGAATATAAATGTCTGTTTATGCATTTGGATTCCGTGAGGGGTATGGTGAGTTTATGTGAGATTTAATTTTTTGTCACAAGTTAGTGGAATATGAGACTTTGTAAGAAAAAAACAAAAAAAAGAAAAAAATCTATTTCTGCTAACTTTTGACAAACAAAAAAAAAGTCTTCTATGAACTCGCCATGCCCCTCAAAAGTGATCTTTTTATTGCTCCACAGTGATTTTACTGTGTTTTTGCAGTGATCAGAAAAAAAAAAAAATTCTGTCACTGCGGTGGGGCGGACTGAACACAAGTGTGCGCCCAAGATCAAGCCTGATCGGGCGAACACTGCGTTTTTTGTAGAGCCTATAGAAAATATCCTATTCTTGTCCGCAATTGTTGCGGACAAGAAAAGGCATTTTCTATATAGTTCTGGCAATGTGCGATCCGCAAAATGCGGAAAGCACATTGCCGGTGTCCGTGTTTCGCAGATACGCGGTGTCCGTGTTTTGTGAATCCGCGGATCCGCAAAACACATACGGACGTCTGAATGGAGCCTCACAGGGGGGTGATCAATGACAGAGGGGTGATCAGGGAGTCTATATGGGATGATCACCCTCCTGTAAGGCTCCATTCTAATGTCTGTATGTGTTTCGCGGATCCGCGGATCCATGGATCGGATCCGCAAAACACATACGGACGTCTGAATGGAGCCTTACAGGGGGGTGATCAATGACAGGGGGGTGATCAGGGAGTCTATATGGGGTGATCATTCCCCTGTAATTAGGCAGTTCGGAGGCGGTTAAGATGAATGAGGGATGGATCCCGAAGGGACTGACAGTGGGCGATACATTCGACTAAAAAAGGCCTGATGACTGAGATGAGCTGCCTTGGGCTAAAAATGGTCCACATGCTGCTGTATTTTATATCTGAATGCCAGATGACTTGCGTGACTATTCGCCACCAACTAGGGTTCAAGCAATGGCTGCAACAATACCTAATTTTTCAGGCATGTTTACATGCCAAATTTTTCTGGCCTCTGGTGCTGCACTGTGTCTTCAAAAAACAAAAAAAAAGGCACATACATGTGTCAATTCCCCTTTGTGATCGTTACCTTGCTGTGGTGAAGGGGCTTGCGTATCACAATGAAGCAACCACCTCTATGAGTGTGTTGGCAATGGCAATGTTGGCACACCCCAGATGATAAGGTCGTTGCTTCATTGTGAACAGACCAAAAGTGATCGGCTGGATAATTTTGCATAGAAAAACATTAATTTTCTTTGTGATCATATAAGGTGATCATTAAAGCCTACTAGGCGGCCAACAATGCAGAATCATTATTTTCTGGAGCAGTTAACTGTCACTGAACTACCTCAGCACGACCATAGGCTTTGAAAAAACCCCATCGCCTGCAATCTCACAAACGTGTGCACGAGCACAGTCATCACTACACCAAGATTGACGCATAGAGGTATAAAATTTATGCCATGAGTGTGTCAACTATTGACAACTCTTTGTGGTTGTCTAAAATCTATTCCATACACGTCCCCTGATAGGGGATGTAACAGGGATTAAACTGATAAGAATAGTACTACTTAACACCGCTCATATCTGGTGGCACATTTGATTGCACGCGCAATGCCCTAAATTTGAAGTAGGATGACCGACCAAGCATCTTTTTCCACCTCCCTGTTCCTAAAATCGATGCCATATACGCGTTCCTGATAGGGAACGTAACAGGGATTAAACTGATAAGAATAGTACTACTTAACACACCGCTCATATCTGGTGGCACATTCGATTGCACGCACAGTGCCCCAAATTTGAAGTAGGAGGACCGACCAAGCATCTTTTTCCATCTCCCAGGTTCCTAAAATCGATGCCATATACATGTCCCCTGATAGGGAACGTAACAGGGATTAAACTGATAGGAATAGTACTACTTAACACACCTTATAATAACGCAGAGAGAGGCAACGCAGAGAGAGGAGTCTGAAGAACAGGAGTCAGAGGAGGAAGGTGGCTTTGAGGAGGTGGAAGACCAACCACAGCAGGCGTTCCAGGGGGCTTGTCACCTTTCGGGGACCCAGGGTGTTGTACGTGGCTGGGTGGAGGAAGAGACCTTCAATGATGCCAGTGAGGACAAGGAATGGGACATGGCTGAGTTTGGTCTGTCACTGTGAAGTTGACAGATGAGTATATATTCAGATATATAGACATATTTGTCAATTCTAGCAATATTGCTATTATGCTGATGTAATATGCGATTTTAGGTTGTGTTCACATTTTTATATACACTATGTCTACACTATGATGGTATATGTATATGGATACACTGTAATGAGTTGTATAATCATGTTTTACGCTGATATTTGTAAGATATATTTTAATGAGCAATCATGTTACCCTAATGAGATTCACCTACATAAATATGTTGAGAGCACTATGTTTATTAGCTTGACAAAGGCTCCATTGAGAGGGCTGAAATGCTGCATTGCGAGTGAGTGTGAATAAAACGTCACTGAATCTTTCACAAGACCGGAGTGCTGCCCATTTTTCCGTCATTTCCATTGTTCTGTTCCCGTCCAGGAGCATCTGTGGAATTGTACCCCGCATCCTGTAGAGTGCTGCTGAATTAACTTTTTGTTTTTTTCAGATATATAGACATATTCGTCAATTCTAGCAATACAACCATTAGGAACTCAGA
This sequence comes from Bufo gargarizans, assembly GCF_014858855.1. Taxonomy (NCBI): domain Eukaryota; kingdom Metazoa; phylum Chordata; class Amphibia; order Anura; family Bufonidae; genus Bufo; species Bufo gargarizans. The sequence goes on along the minus strand of NC_058083.1, from coordinate 395,833,393 downwards.
TCTAAGTTGAAATCGCAATGCGATTAATACAGGTTTTATTAATCACATTTTGAATTCAACTCAGAGCTGGGTTCCTAATTGTTGTATTGCTAGAATATAACGAAGATTGAGAATATAGTGCTATATTCGTCAATTCTAGCAATACAACCATTAGGAACTCATATCTATGTTGTAATCACATTGCGATTAATGCAGGTTATGTTAATCGCATTGCGAATTCAACTTACCACACTCTGCGTCAACTACGTAATTTTCCATGCGAGTTTTGCCATGGATCCCCCTCCGGCATGCCACAGTCCAGGTGTTAGTACCCTTGAAACAACTTTTCCATCACTATTGTGGCCAGAAAGAGTACCTGTGGGTTTTAAAATTTGCCTGTCTATTGAAGTCTATGGCGGTTCGCTCGTTTGCGAACATTTGCGGAAAGTCACATTCGCCGTTCGCGAACTGAAAATTTTATGTTTGCGACATCTCTACTGCTGACACATTCTATGTTTCTATGTTTCTGTTGCAGCTGACAAATTGTTTGACGCTCGTGCTCACCTCCAGGTACCACATTATACAACATAGCTCTGTTTAAAGCATTGCTGATATACATTTTACTTCCTGGCTTACAGACAACATTGAGGTTGTAATGCTGCAATGTACGCATCATGCTCTGCAAACACTTGGGAGCACACAAAAGGGGCTTCTTGAATATGGCTATCAGAGGTTTGTGGTCAGTCTCAGCTGTAATGGAGTCCCGCCCATAGAGATAATGATGGAAGCGTTGGCATGCAAATACAATACTTTATTCCTTCTCAATCTGAGCATAGTTTCGCTCAGCTGGTGAAAGAGCTCTGGACGCATATTCAACTGGTTGACCTTCCTGCAAAAGACAACAACCCAGGCCATTTTTCCTAGAGTCACTTTGTATGGCAACAGGCTTAGTGACATCATAGTATTTCAACACTGGTGCAGAGGTGACCAAGCATTTAATATCCTCTACTGCTTGGTCGTGTTTGGGAAGCCAGTGCCAAACCACATCTCTGTCCACAAGTCGTCCTAACGGCTCACACACCTCAGATAAATGTGGCAGGAATTTTGCTAGATATGTAACAAAGCCAATAAATCTCTGTACTGCTTTGGCATCAGCAGGCTGTGGCATGTCCACAATGGCTTTAATCTTGTCTGGGTCAGCTTTTAAGCCTTGTGAAGACAGGATATGCCTATGGAAATGGACTTCTTGCACCTTGAACTGCAATTTCTTCACGCTAAGCCTCAGCATCACCTGTCAGCAACGATCTAGTAGCGCTATTAACCTTTTGTCATGGTCCCGCTCAGCTTCTTCATCAGTGTTACCACAGTTAACTATAAGAATGTCATCAGCCATTGGCTCAATTCCATGAAGCCCACTCAATAGTTCATGTTGTTTACGCTGGTAGACCTCTGGTGCCACGAAAACCCCAAATGGAAGTTTAAGCTATCTCTTTCTGCCCCAAGGAGTCCAGAAAGTAGTCATGTAACTGCTTTTTTCATCTAGTTTGCACTGTAAAAAGGCATCTCTTGCATCGACTAGTGTGAAAATATGCACTTTTGGAAGTTTGTACAGAATGTCATTGAGCGTAGGCATTAGGTAGTGTGACCGCTTCAGGGCAATATTCAGGAACTTGGGAACAATACAGATTCTGATCTTTTCAGGCTTTCTGATAACAACCATGTTGCCTATTGTTGTGCTTTTTCATAAGTATAAACAGATATATCTACTTATTTTACTTATAATGGGTATTCATTGCCTTTAAGAGCAATGTTGATTTATATTCACTGTTTTGTATGGATTTTCATGTAGGCCAAAGTAAGTCCATGAGAAGATTACTGTGCTGTTCAAAAGCTAGTGTTATAGTAACAATGTATTATACATTTAGACGGTTAGAAGATACACCGCACCTTCAGAATCTGAGGCTTCATTGTTTTTCCTATCTAAACATGAATTTCACAGGGTGAGAATTGTCTAGCTGTTCCTCAAAGTATATATATTAATGTATCAAAGTTTGTCCCTCGGCCCTGAGACAAGGCCTCCAGATGTCAGAGGTGTGTAGTACTGAAAATATCAGGCATGTATAAGTTAACCCTTAATGGTATGATGCTTATTGCTTATACAACAGTGCCACCTAGATATGAGCAGTTAATACTACACCAGTAGCAAAAGTGCATTCTGGGTAGTATTATGATGTCACATTCCTTATCAATGCCCACACTCACCCAACAATGATTGAAAAGTTGGAAACTAGGAGGGGTATTCATCTGATAAGTTTTGGATTAAGAAACCAGATACCAAAAAGGAAAAAAAAAAGAGGAGAGAAGGAGAAAAAAACATTTGGATTACAGATCTCTGGAGAATCATTTGGATTATCGGGAAAAACTCTTGAGAGCTGGCTGCCCCAAGACTCTGCACATCACTTGACCCTTGGGTAATGTATATTTTTGTTTTATGTAGTATTGATCTAAATTAATTGGCTTGATACTTATTCCAGATACCCGCTCATTTGCAGACGTGTAACGTTAGTTGCTACATCAGTATTTTCTCTGATTTCAGTAACGATGCATATAACTGAATAAAGGGGACAATATTGGAGAAACTCTCTGTTGGGAATCTTTATATTCCCTAGTTTGATATCAGGTCAATAATTTATAAGTTTTGTTGCAATACTACCATTATCTGAAAAATTGGTCATCATTTTTGGGCGGAGCAAGGGCTCGTATCTGTCATCTTCTTGGTTGAGTTTTCCACATAATCCATTGATTGTATATCTCTCACAAATTTATAGCCGTATTGCATAATATTCTAGTGTTGGTTGAGTATTGTTTTGTTGGCACCATGCAGTGGTGAATTCTGGGTACTGCATATCATTGTATATTATTGAAATTTACGTTGATTAATTTTTGATTGTATTTTAAACTATTGTATAATAAACCATTTATATTTTTGCATAGATGCTTGTACCCTGTTTTACTGATTGCACAAAATAATCAGGTTCTCTGAACTCTTTTTGAGATGTTTATGTCCATCTCACGGGTCAATATCTCCAGACCCTCCAATTCTCACACCCCAAAATGTAGATATGTCATCATCACATGCTCTTAAAGCGCAATCTATCCGAGACCCTAAGCCACCCGAGGGTGATGGCATGATTCCACAGGAAGCCTTAGCCCAATTAAGTCAGGCGTTTCAAGCTGCAACCACCTTACTAGGTGCTAGAGACGCAAAAGAACACAGAAGTGCCCCTCCACGTCCTCCTCTAGAGAGGAATGTTAGGGTTAAGTCACCTGTGCCAAGTGGGTCTAATGGAAGTGAGCAGAGCGTGAGTGATTGTGATAGTGATGTGGGAAACCGTGTGATCCATTCCCTACCACGCAGACAGGAGTTTTCCCACAAGGGGTTTGAGAGTTTTAGATAACCAACATATGCTGAGGTGGTCTCTAGAAAGAAAAATACTCAATGTTCAGAAAAGGATCAGAACTCCTCGAGTATTATTAAGTTTCTAAATTTCACTGTGCCCAAATTCTCTAAAAAGGGTTCTCCTGAAATTGCCAATCACTTAGAACTGTACCAGTCCACCATAGATTCTTTAAAATTGTATTCTGATGCGGACAGGATCAGATTCCTACCATGGGCATTTGATGGTAAATATTGCTACTACTTTATTTCATTTAGGGAGAGAGGAATTCAGGATTGGCAGGATGTTTTGCATGAGGTCAAATTAGAATTCTGCCCTTACCGTACTGTGACTGCTGCAAAACGTGATATCTATAAACTCACATGTAGACCCAATCAGAGTCCCCGGGAATTACTCCCCATCCTTAAAAATGCCTATGGGTTGGAGTAGAGATCCCCAAACTGGGAGTCTGAGGAGTTCAAACAACTGTTTTATGATGCAATGCCCATGCAAATTAAACTTAGCTTGGCTAAAGATCTTGATCTCAAAGCTCCCTTGGACAGGTTGGTGACGGCTGCCACCTCACTGTATAACATCAGTGAATGCCATGCTACAGGTGAGAGGAGATATAAAAAGTCCCCAGAACAAAGCTTAGCAGAAGCCAAGGTAAACCCTAGCTTCAAATTTGAAACGCAGCCACGTAAATACCCTCAGTCTACAGGACCTGTCCAACAAACCCAGCGACAACAGGTAGGACCCAAGCAAACAAAACCTCAGAGCCCCAATAGGGCAGAGGGGGATAACTCCAGTGCTGGGAGGTCTAACTACCATCCCCAATATTACAATAGGGGTCCCCAGGGATGCAGGCGCTGGAACAGGCCCAGACAACAGAAGGAAAATAGGCCTGAATCACCTACCTCACCTAGAAGTTGGTCACCCACTTCTAATAAGGGCACACCAGAAGTCCAAACTGTGCACAAACCAAACAATCGTTTGGATCAGTTGGCAGATCAAGTGGCCAAATTACAGGAGATCGTTAGTAAAATGTCCCAGGTGTCAACTGGAAAACAGCCTGAGTCTTTTTTAGGGGCAACTGCAGGACCCAGCTCAGCCCCATAATGCAGGCAGGGCAGGGTCAGAGCCAAGGTCGGTGCAAGGCTACTCAGATGGTTGTAAAATAATCTAATATGATTTCTAATCCTACTTTGCCTTGCAGTGTTCTTGACCCTAAAATTAAGGCCAAGGAGGAGATGTCTAACATGTTGTCTATATTACAGTCTAATCATGATGATTCCTGCACTAATGTGTCTTCTCCAGTGAGTGATCCTATCATCTCAGCGTCAACCTGTGAGCTGCCATCTGTAAGCTGTGATGTGATCCAGTGTTCCCCAAAGGTGGGGGCTGCTGCTGCCGCCACAAGCAGCAGGAATTCCAAGAATTCATCAGAGGTTGCAACGCTGCAGAAAGATCAAATCCATCTGAAAGATGAACTTATCGGACCGATCAGGGGTTTACTTGACACAGGACCACAAGCCACTATATTGTCATATAGTTATTTCCAACAGGTAACAGTAAAGAAGCCGAAACTGAAATCGTTTGATGGCTCTTTGATAAGTGTCAGCGGAGACGCTTTGCAGGTAAAAGGTACATCATGGTTAAATTTTAAAATTGGCAAGGAGATAATTAGACATCCCACACTGATTGTGGACCTTCCCTATGATCGGCTGATCATAGGAATCGACCTCCTGAGAAGATTGAGTTCCATAGTAGACTTCATCAATGAAGCCGTCTGGACTCAGGTGAAGGCACCCATTGCCTATGAGTATTCTTGCAATGCACAATCCCAACATAATTGTCATGTGAAAGGTTTAACTCTGTTGAAGTGCATTTTAGGAACAATCATACGCCGGATGTCACAATCCTTAAAAATGGTAAGCCCGAGGAAACCGTCAGCGGTGCCGCACATACCATAACCATCCAGAAGGACGGAATTGGAAAGGTAACCCTGGATGGGGATGCATTAACTATTTCTCTTAAAGGGAGAAGTTACGAAGTCACGGACCTGACCAGGCATACCCAATCCATGGTACGGATTGAGAAGGTTAATGATAACTTTATGATTCCCATACAGGTGAACAATATGGCCCGGGTGAAATACGCCAAGCTGGATCTGAAATCCAAAGCCAGTTACATAAGCCCAAGTCTCTTGAAACAGATTGCTAATCCTAAAATGATTAAAGTTTCCTCTCCACAGGACCAATGGTTTCATGATCTGGATGGAGATTCACAGAGTCATAATGTGATTGCAAGATGTCTTTTTCCATATGAGATAAAACCGCTGAAGATTTATTCATTGTGTTGAATGAACCACGGTACCAGATGTAAGTAGGTAATGGCCTTCTACACCGATTTGCCGTGCAGATTGATCTGATCAACAATACTCTATGGTCCAGATTACCTGGGAACAGAGGCATTCCAGGATGAAGAGCAAGCCTTGAGATGGAGACAACAGATGCCCTATGCCGTGAGTATCATGGTTGCTGATGAGGTTAAAATCCCTGAAGGATGGAAACCATTTCTTCTTCCCATTCAAATAAAGAAGGGACAAAGACTGAAGAATGCAGATGCTTTGATCTGTTTGTCCAACCGGATGCAGCAACTCGGCCTGAAGGTAAAGCCAACTCCTATGATAAACATCCATCAGGATCCATTGCATACATATGGTAATTCATAACATGGTTCCCCATAGTATATCTCTACAAAAAGACACCATAATTGGTCTGGCTATGGATTCGGAGTATTACACTTTTGGTTTCCAAAATGATGTCATTGGACTTATTCCTGATGAATACTTGACAGAAGAACAGGTAGTGGAACAACATTTTTCCTCAACACCTGAGGGGTTATTTAATATCCACTCTGTTTATCCTTTCAGCTCTGAAGGAGGTACATGCCACATTGAAGAATCATCACTGATTTTCAACCATGAGATCGATGAGGAAAGGAGAAGGTCCGCAATACTCAAAACTATTTAACTAGTGAGCTTGAAGAGGCTTACGAGTTAAGTCAACCTGAAATCTTTCCAGAATTTCAGGAACGGGTGGAAGAGCAAATCTCTATAGCTGATGCATGTTCCGAGGAGTCGGAGCATCAACAGCTAAAGGGGCTCTTCGCCGAATTCCAGGACATGTTTGCTAAGGATTCTTACGACTGTGGGGAAACTAACCTACACATTGCAAGAATCCAAACGGATCCCAATGCACCCCCTGTATATGTTAAACAGTACTGACTTCCGCTTGCAGCATATGAGTCGCTATCGGAAATCTTCAAAAACTTGGAGAAGCGGGGAATCATCCGTCCAGTGCACAGCTCGTTTAACCATCCAGTACTTGGGATTCTCAAACCCAATTGTCAATTCCGTCTCTGTTCGGACCTAAGGCAGTTAAACAAACGTGTATACATGTCCGGATGGCCCATGCCATATATTGATCAGAGTTTGGCGCAAATACAGTGATCCAAAATTTTCACTGCTCTGGATTGTGCGCAAGGATATTGGACAATTAAAGTGGACGAGAGGGATCAATACAAACTGGCCTTTACATTTAGAAAGCAACAATATGCATGGACCCGATTACCTTTCGGGTACATAAATGCGGGTCATGAGTTTGCTGTGTTCATGCATAAGGCAATGCCTGATGCCACTGAATGAGGTACCTTATCCTATGTGGATGACATCCTAATAAAAAGCACAACTTTTGAGGAGCATATTGCGGAACTGAGGCATGTACTAACCCAACTAAGAAACTTTCTTTACAGAAGGCTCAATGGTGTCGTACAAAAGTCAATTTTCTAGGTCACAAAATCATTGTCGATGGAATTAACCCACAGAAGAAGAAGGTGGAAGCAGTGATCAACACAAAGTCACCTACAAACACCAAGGAGTTGAGATCCTTCCTGGGCATGATGAACTATTCACGTAAGTTCATAGATAACTATGCCGAGATTACAAAACCTCTTTTGCAGTTGCTGAAGAAAGGAGTAAAATAGGAATGGAGTGAGCGTCAAGAGCAAGCTGTGAATGAGCTCAAAACCAGACTTATCCAGGCTTCACCGACAAAAGCGTAAGTGCAGTCCTTTTCCAAAAACAGGACAACCTGAACAAGATCATTGCCTATGCCAGCAAGTCCTTGTCACCGGTTGAGGTAAAATTTAATGACTGTTAAAAAGCATTACTGTCTACCATGTGGGCTTTGCAATATTTCAGGAGTTTTATTCCGGGGCGAAAATATCATTGTGGAAACTGCACACCAACTCCTGCAATATTTGGAGGGTGATAGAATCAAGGATGGAAATTTATCAAACAGAAGGATAACAGCCTGGACAATGTCCTTGATGGAATGGCCATTGGAAATCAGGTACAAACAAAATAATAAGAATCCAGTTTTAGGATTAGCCAAACTATGATTGTTCCAATTCAGGACATAGAGGTGAATCACCACAAAATTATTTCCTGGAAGAACAATCTGCATCTCTATACAAGTCTTATGAAGAAGAATACTGCAAATCCTTACCATGTGTATATGTTGATGGCTCTTTTCTTTCCATACCGATATGGGAACTGAATGCACATTGGTTGCAGTTATCGGAATCGTATGGAATAACACATTCCCAGACATGTTCGTCGGATACAAAATTGGTTCCAAAGGTAGCCAGTTTAAGAGCTCACCGCTGTCTATAAAACTGTACAAATGGCTATTGATTCTGGTCTTAAAGAGTTTGTTATAATCACAGATTCTAATTATGTTCGCAGTAGCTTCGTGGAGTACTTCCCTGGATGGAAAAGGTCTAATATGGCAAGAAGAAACAATAAGCCTGTCAAGCATGGTAAAATGTTTTGTAAGATCGACGAAATGGTTACCACTAGAGTTGAGCGAACACCTGGATGTTCGGGTTCGAGAAGTTCGGCCGAACATCCCGGAAATGTTCGGGTTCGGGATCCGAACCCGATCCCGAACTTCGTCCCGAACCCCATTGAAGTCAATGGGGACCCGAACTTTTCGGCACTAAAAAGGCTGTAAAACAGCCCAGGAAAGAGCTAGAGGGCTGCAAAAGGCAGCAACATGTAGGTAAATCCCCTGCAAACAAATGTGGATAGGGAAATGAATTAAAATAAAAATTAAATAAATAAAAATTAACCAAAATCAATTGGAGAGAGGTCCCATAGCAGAGAATCTGGCTTCACGTCACCCACCACTGTAAGAGTCCATTTTCATAAATTTAGGCCCAGCACCCAGGCAGAGGAGAGAGGTCCCGTAACAGAGAATCTGGCTTCATGTCAGCAGAGAATTAGTCTGCATGTCATAGCAGAGAATGAGGCTTCACGTCAGCCACCACTGCAACAGTCCATTGGCATATATTTAGGCCCAGCAACCAGGCAGAGGAGGGAGGTCCCGTAACAGAGAATCTGGCTTCATGTCAGCAGAGAATCAGTCTGCATGTCATAGCAGAGAATGAGGCTTCACGTCAGCCACCACTGCAACAGTCCATTGGCATATATTTAGGCCCAGCACCCAGGCAGAGGAGGGAGGTCCCGTAACAGAGAATCTGTCTTCATGTCAGCAGAGAATCAGTCTGCATGTCATAGCAGAGAATGAGGCTTCACGTCAGCCACCACTGCAACAGTCCATTGGCATATATTTAGGCCCAGCACACACACAGGCAGAGGAGGGAGGTCCCGTAACAGAGAATCTGTCTTCATGTCAGCAGAGAATCAGTCTGCTTGTCATAGCAGAGAATGAGGCTTCACGTCAGCCACCACTGCAACAGTCCATTGGCATATATTTAGGCCCAGCACCCAGGCAGAGGAGGGAGGTCTCGTAACAGAGAATCTGTCTTCATGTCAGCAGAGAATTAGTCTGCATGTCATAGCAGAGAATGAGGCTTCACGTCAGCCACCACTGCAACAGTCCATTGGCATATATTTAGGCCCAGCACACAGGCAGAGGAGAGAGGTCCCGTAACAGACAATCTGGCTTCATGTCAGCAGAGAATCATTCTGCATGTCATAGCAGAGAATCAGGCTTCACGTCACCCAACATTGGAACAGTCCATTGGCATATATTTAGGCCCCGGCACCCAGACACAGGAGAGGTTCATTCAACTTTGGGTAGCCTCGCAATATAATGGTAAAATGAAAATAAAAATAGGATTGAATGAGGAAGTGCCCTGGAGTCCAATAATATATGGTTAAGGGGAGGTAGTTAATGTCTAATCTGGACAAGGGACGGACAGATCCTGTGGGATCCATGCCTGGTTCATTTTTATGAACGTCAGCTTGTCCACATTGGCTGTAGACAGGCGGCTGCGTTTGTCTGTAATGACGCCCCCTGCCGTGCTGAATACACGTTCAGACAAAACGCTGGCCGCCGGGCAGGCCAGCACCTCCAAGGCATAAAAGGCTAGCTCTGGCCACGTGGACAATTTAGAGACCCAGAAGTTGAATGGGGCCGAACCATCAGTCAGTACGTGGAGGGGTGTGCACACGTACTGTTCCACCATGTTAGTGAAATGTTGCCTCCTGCTAACACGTTGCGTATCAGGTGGTGGTGCAGTTAGCTGTGGCGTGTTGACAAAAGTTTTCCACATCTCTGCCATGCTAACCCTGCCCTCAAAGGAGCTGGCATTGACACAGCTGCCTTGGCGACCTCTTGCTCCTCCTCTGCCTTGGCCTTGGGCTTCCACTTGTTCCCCTGTGACATTTGGGAATGCTCTCAGTAGCGCGTCTACCAACGTGCGCTTGTACTCGCGCATCTTCCTATCACGCTCCAGTGCAGGAAGTAAGGTGGGCACATTGTCTTTGTAGCGTGGATCCAGCAGGGTGGCAGCCCAGTAGTCCTGCACAGGTTAAAATGTGGGCAACTCTGCTGTCGTTGCGCAGGCACTGCAGCATGTAGTCGCTCATGTGTGCCAGGCTGCCCAGGGGTAAGGACAAGCTGTCCTCTGTGGGAGGCGTATCGTCATCGTCCTGCCTTTCCCCCCAGCCACGCACCAGTGATGGACCCGAGCTGCGTTGGGTGCCACCCCGCTGTGACCATGCTTCATCCTCATTCTCCTCCACCTCCTCCTCATCCTCGTCCTCCTCGTCCTCCAGTAGTGGGCCCTGTCTGGCCACATTTGTACCTGGCCTCTGCTGTTGCCAAAAACCTCCCTCTGAGTCACTTCGAAGAGACTGGCCTGAAAGTGCTAAAAATGACCCCTCTTCCTCCTCCTCCTCCTGGGCCACCTCCTCTTGCATCATCGCCCTAAGTGTTTTCTCAAGGAGACATAGAAGTGGTATTGTAACGCTGATAACGGCGTCATCGCCACTGGCCATGTTGGTGGAGTACTCGAAACAGCGCAACAGGGCACACAGGTCTCGCATGGAGGCCCAGTCATTGGTGGTGAAGTGGTGCTGTTCTGTAGTGCGACTGACCCGTGCGTGCTGCAGCTGAAACTCCACTATGGCCTGCTGCTGCTCGCACAGTCTGTCCAGCATGTGCAAGGTGGAGTTCCACCTGGTGGGCACGTCGCATATGAGGCGGTGAGCGGGAAGGCCGAAGTTACGCTGTAGCGCAGACAGGCGAGCAGCAGCAGGATGTGAACGCCGGAAGCGCGAACAGACGGCCCGCACTTTATGCAGCAGCTCTGACATGTCGGGGTAGTTGTGAATGAACTTCTGCACCACCAAATTCAGCACATGCGCCAAGCAAGGGATGTGCGTCAAATTGGCTAGTCCCAGAGCTGCAACGAGATTTCGCCCATTATCGCACACCACCAGGCCGGGCTTGAGGCTCACCGGCAGCAACCACTCGTCGGTCTGTTGTTCTATACCCCGCCACAACTCCTGTGCGGTGTGGGGCCTGTCCCCCAAACATATGAGTTTCAGAATGGCCTGCTGACGTTTACCCCGGGCTGTGCTGAAGTTGGTGGTGAAGGTGTGTGGCTGACTGGATGAGCAGGTGGAAGAAGAGGAGGAGGAAGCCGAGAAGGAGGAGGTGGCAACAGGAGGCAAAGAATGTTGCCCTGCGATCCTTGGCGGCGGAAGGACGTGCGCCAAACAGCTCTCCGCCTGGGGCCCAGCTGCCACTACATTTACCCAGTGTGCAGTTAGGGAGATATAGCGTCCCTGGCCGTGCTTACTGGTCCACGTATCTGTGGTTAGGTGGACCGTGCCACAGATGGCGTTGCGCAGTGCACACTTGATTTTATCGGATACTTGGTTGTGCAGGGAAGGCACGGCTCTCTTGGAGAAGTAGTGGCGGCTGGGAACAACATACTGTGGGACAGCAAGCGACATGAGCTGTTTGAAGCTGTCTGTGTCCACCAGCCTAAATGACAGCATTTCATAGGCCAGTAGTTTAGAAATGCTGGCATTCAGGGCCAGGGATCGAGGGTGGCTAGGTGGGAATTTACGCTTTCTCTCAAATGTTTGTGAGATGGAGAGCTGAACGCTGCCGTGTGACATGGTTGAGACGCTTGGTGACGGAGGTGGTGGTGGTGGTGTTGGTGGTACATCCCCTGTTTGCTGGGCGGCAGGTGCCAACGTTCCTCCAGAGGCGGAGGAAGAGGCCGAGGCGGCAGCAGCAGAAGAGGCCGAGGCGGCAGCAGCAGAAGAGGTAGCAGGGGGAGCCTGAGTGACTTCCTTGGTTTTAAGGTGTTTACTCCACTGCAGTTCATGCTTTGCATGCAGGTGCCTGGTCATGCAGGTTGTGCTCAGGTTCAGAACGTTAATGCCTCGCTTAAGGCTCTGATGGCACAGCGTGCAAACCACTCGGGTCTTGTCGTCAGCACATTGTTTGAAGAAGTGCCATGCCAGGGAACTCCTTGAAGCTGCCTTTGGGGTGCTCGGTCCCAGATGGCGGCGGGCAGTAGCAGGCGGAGTCTCTTGGCGGCGGGTGTTCTGCTTTTGCCCACTGCTCCCTCTTTTGCTACGCTGTTGGCTCGGTCTCACCACTGCCTCTTCCTCCGAACTGTGAAAGTCAGTGGCACGACCTTCATTCCATGTGGGGTCTAGGACCTCATCATCCCCTGCATCGTCTTCCACCCAGTCTTGATCCCTGACCTCCTGTTCAGTCTGCACACTGCAGAAAGACGCAGCAGTTGGCACCTGTGTTTCGTCATCATCAGAGACATGCTGAGGTGGTATTCCCATGTCCTCATCATCAGGAAACATAAGTGGTTGTGCGTCAGTGCATTCTATATCTTTCACCGCTGGGGAAGGGCTAGGTGGATGCCCTTGGGAAACCCTGCCAGCGGAGTCTTCAAACAGCATAAGAGACTGCTGCATAACGTGAGGCTGAGACAGTTTCCCTGGTATGCATGGGGGTGATGTGACAGACTGATGGGGTTGGTTTTCAGGCGCCATCTGTGCGCTTTCTGCAGCAGACTGGGTGGGAGATAATGTGAACGTGCTGGATCCACTGTCGGCCACCCAATTGACTAATGCCTGTACCTGCTCAGGCCTTACCATCCTTAGAACGGCATTGGGCCCCACCATATATCGCTGTAAATTCTGGCGGCTACTGGGACCTGAGGTAGTTGGTATACTAGGACGTGTGGATGTGGCAGAACGGCCACGTCCTCTCCCAGCACCAGAGGGTCCACTAACACCACCACGACCATGTCCACGTCCGCGTCCCTTACTAGATGTTTTTCTCATTGTTATGGTTCACCACAACAACAAAAATATTATTTGGCCCAATGTATTGTATTCAAATTCAGCGGGATATAAATTTGAGGCCTAGTATTTAGGCGCTGGGTGACCGGTATGGATTTACTAACAGAATTAGACTTGGAAATGCACAGTAGCGTGTGTGTGAAGTTATTCTGAATGACCCTATGTGCACCTTGAATATTATATACCCTTTTAGGGATAGATTTCAAATAGCTCTGATACAGCAGAAACCACTAAATTTTTAAATTGCTAAATTGGAAATTGTATTTCAACCCAGAACAAAAAATGTGCTTTGACGGACACTAAATAACTTTCCCAGCCACAACAGGACAGCGGTAACGAGAGATTTAGCGGGATATAAATTTGAGGCCTAGTATTTAGGCGCTGGGTGACAGGTATGGGTTTAGTGACAGAATTAGACTTGGAAATGCACAGTAGCGGGTGTGTGTGAAGTTATTCTGAATGACCCTATGTGCACCTTTCAATATGATCTACCCTTTTAGGGATAGATTTCAAATAGCTCTGATATAGCAGGAACCACTAAATTATGAAATTGCTAAATTGGGAATTGTACTTCAACCCAGAACAAAAAATGTGCTTTGACGGACACTAAATAACTTTCCCAGCCACAACAGGACAGCGGTAACGAGAGATTTAGCAGGATATAAATTTGAGGCCTAGTATTTAGGCGCTGGGTGACAGCTATGGGTTTAGTGACAGAATTAGACTTGGAAATACACAGTAGCGGGTGTGTGTGAAGTTATTCTGAATGACCCAATGTGCACCTTGAATATTATATACCCTTTTAGGGATAGATTTCAAATAGCTCTGATATAGCAGAAACCACTAAATTATGAAATTGCTAAATTGGGAATTGTATTTCAACCCAGAACAAAAAATGTGCTTTGACGGACACTAAATAACTTTCCCAGCCACAACAGGACAGCGGTAACGAGAGATTTAGCAGGATATACATTTGAGGCCTAGTATTTAGGCGCTGGGTGACAGGTATGGGTTTAGTGACAGAATTAGACTTGGAAATACACAGTAGCGGGTGTGTGTGAAGTTATTCTGAATGACCCAATGTGCACCTTGAATATTATATACCCTTTTAGGGATAGATTTCAAATAGCTCTGATATAGCAGAAACCACTAAATTATGAAATTGCTAAATTGGGAATTGTATTTCAACCCAGAACAAAAAATGTGCTTTGACGGACACTAAATAACTTTCCCAGCCACAACAGGACAGCGGTAACGAGAGATTTAGCAGGATATAAATTTGAGGCCTAGTATTTAGGCGCTGGGTGACAGGTATGGGTTTAGTGACAGAATTAGACTTGGAAATACACAGTAGCGGGTGTGTGTGAAGTTATTCTGAATGACCCTATGTGCTCCTTGAATATTATATACCCTTTTAGGGATAGATTTCAAATAGCTCTGATATAGCAGAAACCACTAAATTATGAAATTGCTAAATTGGGAATTGTACTTCAACCAAGAACAAAAAATGTGCTTTGACGGACACTAAATAACTTTCCCAGCCACAACAGGACAGCGGTAACGAGAGATTTAGCGGGATATAAATTTGAGGCCTAGTATTTAGGCGCTGGGTGACCGTTATGGATTTAGTGACAGAATTAGACTGGGATATGGCCAAAAAATAACCACAGTATTGCTGGTTAAATGCACTTGGTGACGGGCGCAGCTTGCCCCTGATGTAGTATATGGCCAAAAAATGAACAGACTATTGCTGGTTAAATGCACTTGGTGTCACAGCTTGACCAACCACACTACTGAGGGTTAAATGCACTTGGTGACGGGCGCAGCTTGCCCCTGATGTAGTATATGGCCAAAAAATAAACAGACTATTGCTGGTTAAATGCACTTGGTGTGACAGCTTCACCCTGATGTAGGCTTTAGCCAAAAAACAACCACACCATTGAGGGTTAAATGCACTTGGTGACAGGCGCAGCTTGCCCCTGATTTAGTATATGGCCAAAAAATGAACAGACTATTGCTGGTTAAATGCACTTGGTGTGACAGCTTCACCCTGATGTAGGCTTTAGCCAAAAAACAACCACACCATTGAGGGTTAAATGCACTTGGTGACAGGCGCAGCTTGCCCCTGATTTAGTATATGGCCAAAAAATGAACAGACTATTGCTGGTTAAATGCACTTGGTGTGACAGCTTCACCCTGATGTAGGCTTTAGCCAAAAAACAACCACACCATTGAGGGTTAAATGCACTTGGTGACAGGCGCAGCTTGCCCCTGATTTAGTATATGGCCAAGAAATGAACAGACTATTGCTGGTTAAATGCACTTGGTGTGACAGCTTCACCCTGATGTAGGCTTTAGCCAAAAAACAACCACACCATTGAGGGTTAAATGCACTTGGTGACAGGCGCAGCTTGCCCCTGATTTAGTATATGGCCAAAAAATGAACAGACTATTGCTGGTTAAATGCACTTGGTGTGACAGCTTCACCCTGATGTAGGCTTTAGCCAAAAAACAACCACACCATTGAGGGTTAAATGCACTTGGTCGCAGCTTGGATGCACTTGGTCGCAGCACCGCACAAGACACAAAATGGCCGCCGATCACCCCAGAAAAAAGTGACTGACAAACGGTCTGGGCAGCCTAAAAACAGTGAGTGAGCATTTGAATTTCAGCAGCTCAATGATGCACAGCTGCAGATCGATCGATTAATCAAGTGAAGTCCTTTGGAGGAGTTAATCTGCCTAATCTCGCCCTACTGTCGCATCCGCAACCTCTCCCTACGCTAATCAGAGCAGAGTGACGGGCGGCGCTATGTGACTCCAGCTTAAATAGAGGCTGGGTCACATGGTGCTCTGGCCAATCACAGCCATGCCAATAGTAGGCATGGCTGTGACGGCCTCTTGGGGCAAGTAGTATGACGCTTGTTGATTGGCTGCTTTGCAGCCTTTCAAAAAGCGCCAAGAAAGCGTCACAAAAGCGCCAAGAAAGCGACGAACACCGAACCCGGACTTTTACGAAAATGTCCGGGTTCGGGTCCGTGTCACGGACACCCCAAAATTCGGTACGAACCCGAACTATACAGTTCGAGTTCGCTCATCCCTAGTTACCACCCATGATCTCACCATTTACTGGAAAAAGGTAAAAGGTCACTCAAAATATCCCGGTATGGATAAGGAGGGGAATGATTTGGCAGATTCCCTCGATAAACAAGCAGCCATTAATGGAGAAGTCTTGGACGTTGATGACCTCATTGGAACTATCCAAGTGGATGCAATGACAAGAAGACAGGCCCAAAAGGAAAACAAAGCCAATGTGGCACAATGGAGCCAAGATTCCCCTAATAAGGATCTCATCGCGAGTCAAAAGGGGGATCCAGTCATGGGTATGTTTCACAAACACATTGAAGATCCGCAGAATTGTCCCGTAACTATGGAAGACTGTGCAAGCAAAGAAGAGTTACGAATTTTGATGATGGGTAAGTCCCAATTCTCGTTACAGGATGGATTGTTAGTAAGAACCTCGAAGTATGGTCTCTCACAATGGGTGGTACCCACAGCATATCGAGGTTTGATGTTACAACACGCCCATGAGGCCCCAACGGCTGGTCATTGAGGTGAGAAGTTAACATATGAATTATTACGGGATTACGCTTATTGGCCTCATATGTTGCAAGACATTCGCACATATTGTCAAGGATGTTTAATATGCCCTCAATTCCAGCCGCAAGCACCCACTCATCGGGCACTGCTGATGAAAAGGGGGATGTCTATTCCATGGTCAGACATCCAGATTGACTTTATTGGACCAGTAACAACTTCATCAAAATGCAACAGATATATGCTAACCGTGACTTGTCGATTCACAAAATGGCTAGAATGTTTTCCTTGCAAGACTTGCAGTTCAAGTGTGTGTGCATCTCTACTCATTAACCACGTGTTTTCCAGGTCCGGTCCTCCCCAACGCATTGAGTCCGATCGCGGAAGTCATTTCACTAGTGAGGTTATGACAAAAACGTGGGAGATATTGGGAGTAAAAAGGAAGCTACATATAGCTTACCGGCCAGCCTCTAGTGGTGGAGTGGGACACTACAACCAAACAATTGTCAACATTATAAAGAAATTTGTTAATGAATCCGGTAAGGACTGGGATGTAAAGTTGCCTCTGGTTCTCATGGCCATCATGGCCACTCCAAGCGCAGCAACCAAACTTTCTCCCTTCGAAATGATCACAGGCAGGAAGATGGTGTTACCCCAGCATTTACTCTACTGGACAACAGACCAAAATTTGCTAAATGCTTCAACAGCCCATCAATACATAGAGAATCTATATAAGAGCCTTCAGCATGCTTTTGCATTTGCGCAGAAAAATCTGGAGAAAGCAGCCATGAGCACCAAAACCTACTATGATCTGAAGACTACTCAAAAGGAGTACCAAATTTCCGATGAGGTTTATCTCTATAACTTCGCCCGGGATCAGGTGAAGGAAAGGAAGTTCCTGCCTTCCTGGAAGGGACCCTATGTCATCATTGACAAATTGTCACCTGTGGTCTACAAGATCAAAATTCCTAACGGGGATGAATTTATAGAGAAATGGGTGCATATTAATCAATTACGTGTTTGTCATCCTAGGTCATAACTTCGCCAAATGGAATGATTGCCGGATGATGAAGAGTAAAGAGATATCAAGGTTCCAGCTAAAGACGGAAACCCAGGATTGGTATAGTATGAACATACAAATCTTCTAACCTATCCTCATGTATTTTCCTCTGTAACTAATTGTAACTCTCTTGACTCACTTTTGTATCGAGAACTTGCTCTGTCCAAGAAAACAAACCATGCCAAATCAAAGATGTATGGTAGTATTAAGTATTTTCTTGCAGGAGTGATAAAAAGTGGAAGATGTATGTATTTATATTTGTCATACAATATATTACAGGCGAAAGATGGCATCGAGGGTTGTTGCCGTTATCTACATTGTCCTGATCTTGGGGAAGGAGTTCCAGGCTGAGCCGATTGCTGTACCAGGCCCTTCATCTGAGATCATGCTACAGGATAACACGGGATTCATCTTGACGAATAAGAGGGTTATATCCCAAAAGATCTTTCCGAGATTTTGTCTCCGGAGATAAAGATGTGGTATCAAATGCACATCGGCTATTCCCAGGAAAGGATTACACAGATCCTGGAACAGACAAGGAAAACCATGACCAGAGAACAGTTTTCAACAAGTCGATGACCAAAGCGGTTCATTTCTGCGATTACAGCCGCCATAATCTTTGGCGTAATGGGCACTTTCATTGCCAACGGTGTATCAGCTGTTAATTCCATCTCTATTAAGACATTGGAACTTGAGATAGGTTCACTGAAAAGGAACCTAATGAGTATTCATGCAGAGATAGAGAATCATAAAAAACATTTATCGGACTTATATTCCATTGTAGAGGATACTGTCGTTACCACCGACTTACACTCAAAATTATTGACTCATTCAATAAATATTCATGAGAGTCACGAACAGTTTAAACAAGAGCTAATGTCTCTGAAGAATCTGAATGAAAAGCCCTTTGTGACATTCCAATGTAGTCCAACTTCTCTATTGGACTACATTGTAATGAAAGGGGATTTGTTGTGCTTTTTCATAAGTGTAAACAGTTATCTCTACTTATTTTAGTTATAATGGGTTTTCATTGCCTTTTAGAGCAATTTTGATTTAAATTCACTGTTTTGTATGGATTTTTATGTAGGGCACAGTAAGTCCATGAGAAGATTACTGTGCTGTTCAAAAGCTAGTGTTATAGTAGCAATATATTATACATTTAGACGGTTAGAAGATACACCGCACCTGCAGAATCTGAGGCTTCATTGTTTTTCCTATCTAAACATGAATTTCACAGGGTGAGAATTGTCTAGCTGTTCCTCAAAGTATATATATTAATGTATCAAAGTTTGTCCCTCGGCCCTGAGACAAGGCCTCCAGATGTCAGAGGTGTGTAGTATTGAAAATATCAGGCATGTATAAGTTAACCCTTAATGGTATGATGCTTATTGCTTATACAACAGTGCCACCTAGATATGAGCAGTTAATACTACACCAGTAGCAAAAGTGCATTCTGAGTAGTATTATGATGTCACATTCCTTATCAATGCCCACGCCCACCCAACAATGATTGGAAAGTTCCATACTTCCATACATCTGATAAGTTTTGGGTTAAGAAACCAGATACCAAAAAGGAAAAAAAAAAGAGGAGAGAAGGAGAAAAAAACATTTGGATTACAGATCTCTGGAGAATCATTTGGATTATCGGGAAAAACTCTTGAGAGCTGGCTGCCCCAAAACTCTGCATATCACTTGACCCTTGGGTAATGTATATTTTTGTTTTATGTAGTATTGATCTAAATTAATTGGCTTGATACTTAGCCAGATACCCGCTCATTTGCGAACGTGTAACATTAGTTGCTACATCAGTATTTTCTCTGATTTCAGTAACGAGGCATTTAACTGAATAAAGGGGACAATATTGGAAAAACTCTCTGTTGGGAATCTTTATATTTCCTAGTTTGATATTAAGCCAATAATTTATAAGTTTTGTTCCAATACTACCATTATCTGAAAGATTGGTCATTTTAGGGCTCGTATCTGTCATCTTCTTGATTGAGTTTTCCGCATAATCCATTGATTGTATATCTCTCACAAATTTATAGCCGTATTGCATAATATTCTAGTGTTGGTTGAGTATTGTTTTGTTGGCACCATGCAGTGGTGAATTCTAGGTACTGCATATCATTGTATATTATTGAAATTTGCGTTGATTAATTTTTGATTGTATTTTAAACTATTGTATAATAAACCATTTATTCAACTCTTTTTGAGATGTTTATGTCCATCTCACGGGTCAATTTCGTTTGGATAATTTTTCTTTTGATACGTTAATTTTTAAAATCTTTATATAAAGCATTTGCTTTATATACCCGACATTATGCAATCCAAGGGTTCTGATACTGAGGTTAGATGTCCCTCAGCTTCATACTTGTCCAGTTGTGCTTTGACCTGTGCCTTAATAGCTATTGGTACATTCCGTGGGGCACATTGAACTGGTTGAATAGCAGGGTCACGTTCAAAGTGCACCTCCCCTGGAACAGATTCAACCGGGCCCTCAAATACATCACTGTAGGCATGACGAATTTGTTGTTTTGTCAGCGGCCCGGTCAGAGATTTCACTGGCTGATTATCAACATAGTGCAGCTCAGCCGGTATAGTGAACTGCAGCAGTCCCAGGCGGTTACAAGTTGAACCAGATAATAGCGGTTTCTGATCAGCTTCCACAATCTCAAAGTGCAATTTGTGCACACAATCTCGTATGCTGCATTTTGCTTGGAAAAGTCCCAATGATTCCATTATTTCCCCTGAATACAGCTTTAGTCTAGCGCTGCTAGGCTGAATGGGTGTTTTCGGTGCCAGTTTCATTTTGTCCTTTAAACTCATTAGGTTGGATTATATCATTTAAATTGAGGTTTACAAACCATTTCTTGCCTTTTGTGTTTACAGCACCAATGCATTCTGAGCAGTAAAGCATATCAGTGCTAAACAGTTGTGCATCCTCAGAATCAGGCACTTGCTGAATTGTGTGTAGCTTCCTTACTTTCATGTCACAGGAGAGACACACCCTTGCAAAGTGATTTGGCTTACCGCATACAGTACAGAATTGCCCACATGCAGGGCACTTTTCTTTCACACGTAAATGCCACAATACTTGCATGATGCAGGCTTCTGCTCAGGTGAGTTGTGTGAGCGACTCTTGTGTTGAAACTTGTGCTGCTGTGAAGAGGCCATATTGATATGTATCAGTCATTTTATCCTGCTCCATAGCTTTTATATGCTTGTCAGTAAGTTCTGCGGTGTGTCATATCTTAAGCGCTGTTTGCTAATCTAAATCGCGTTTCCTCCAAAAGTGGCGGCGTGTGTTTTCAATGATGATACCCAGAACCTGTTTATCACGAATAAGTCCAGCTCTCAAAGAGCCATACTCACAGCTTTTTCTCTAAGCCCTGTGACAAAATTGTCTATCGATTCACCGTCTTCTTGCTTGCAGCAGCCAAATATGTATCTTTCATGTATGACATTTTTAGAAGGCCTGAAGAAAGTTTCTAATGCATCCAGGATGGCTTTGGTGTCATTATTTTGCTCCTCTGTAAGGTTTAGATTATGGTTGTAAACATGGAGGCATTCACTGCCCATCACCCTCCTCAGAGTGGCTGCCTGCACTGCTGCAGGCTTCTCATTTAACCCTGTGGTGAGGCAGTAGTCATCAAACTCAGTTTTGAAGGTGTCCCAGTTATCACAAACGTTGCCGCTTACCCTTATCCGCTCAGGCAGCGGAATGCTGTTAGCCGCCATGATTGCTTGTATCAAATGGTCAAATCCACAGACAGGAGACACGATCATGCTGCAAGGCTGGCAGGCTCTCAGCGGCAAATGTGCAGAAGCAGCGCAGATCCAGATACTTCTGACACTATGTTTCATGTGATGTAAATAAACACAGCACGCGGGATTACTGCACAGGAGCCATGTTGGTAACATAACATAAAGACAGGAGCAACTGCCACAAACTGAAAACAGGAAACAGGAAGTGGTGCACCAACATAATATCCATAACAGATAGCAGGCCTTAATCCCGGCCCAAACTCTCAGGCCCCAACACAGAGACTCGCAAAGTTCCACTGTCAGATGGAGGATAATCCGCACCCAGCTCAGACTGCTGGGTGGATTTTATATCCCTAACGAAAATCCAGCCTGGAACGTGGGGAACAGCCACACACCCCCACACTAAATAACCAATAGTGTCAGTCAGCACTAGCTGCCGCAGACACCTAGAATTACCGGCTCTTACCTCACCGAGGCCAGGAACCTCGGTGACACATATCTTCCGTCAATGACGGCTCCTTGCGCTTTCCTACATACCTCACCCCCTTTGCTCAACCCTGAGGGGGTGAACACTCGCCAGACAGTGTACCCGGGACATGGCATCTGCATTTCCCTGTAACCTGCCTGCCCTATGTTCCACAGAAAACTTAAAGTTCTCTAGAGACAAAAACCACCTGGTGACCCGAGCAATCCTCTCTTTGGCTTGGCTCATCCACTTGAGAGGGGAGTAGTCGGTTTCCAGATGGAACTTTCTCCCCAACAGATAATAGCAGAGCGACTCGAGTGCCCACTTGATGGCCAGGCACTCTCTCTCCACTATACTGTACCTAGTCCCGGCTGGGGTAAGTTTGCAGCTCAGGAAAACAACGGGATGTTCCTCCCCATTGATGTCCAGAGAGAGTACAGCTCCGAGGCCTACTTCAGAGACATCTGTCTGTACCACAAACTCTCTATTGAAGTCGGGTGTAACCAACACAGGGCCGACTTCAAAGAGGAGAAAGCCTTTTCCGCCTGCTCATTGCACTGGACCGTCACTGACTTGCGTCCCTTCAAATGGCCTGTCAATGGTGTAGCGACTGTAGCAAAGTGGGGGACAAACCTCATATAGTATCCCACCATTCCCATGAACAAATTTACTTGCTGAGTAGTGAACAGTCGTGGCAAATTCCGAATTGCCTCAATTTTGTTTACCTGAGGTTTAATAATTCTGCGCCTAATTACATACCCCAGGTACTTGGTCTCTTTCAGGTCTATCGCACACTTTTTTGGGGTTAGCGGTTAAGCCAGACTTCCTAAGGGAGTCCACTATAGCCTGTACTTTAGGTAGATGACTTTCCTAGTCGGTGCTGTGGATAACGATATTGTCCAGGTACGCCGAAGTGTACCGACGATGTGGGTGGAGTACAATGTCAATTAGCCTTTGAAACGTGGCGGAAGCGCCATGTAGACCAAAGAGTAATACCTTGTACTGATACAGCCCCTCTGGCGTGATGAAAGCCGTTTTTAACTTGGCAGCCTCCGTCAAGGGTACCTACCAGTACCCTTTGGTGAAGTCCAACACAGAAAAATACTGGGCTTGGCCTAACTTCTCAATAAGCTCAACTACTCAAGGCATGGGATGTGCATCAAATTTTGACACCTCATTTAGTTTGCGGAAGTTGTTACAGAAGAGCAATGTCCCATCCGGCTTGGGTATTAAGACTATCAGACTGGCCCATTCACTTTTTGACTCCTCAATGACACCTTAGCTGTAGCATTAGCTACACTTCCTCCTCGATGGCTTGTCGCCGAGCCTCGGGTACCTGGTCTGGTTTTAACCGGACTTTTGCCTGAGGCTCAGTGATAATGTAAAGTCGGATTAACATCCGTCTTCTGACTAACGAATTCCCTGGCTTACTAAGTATGTTTAGAGGAGAGGCTATCAGCAATTTTCACTGTGGCAGCTGCTTCCCTTGCTTCAGACAGAGGGACCGAATCCGCTTCCCCTAGAAACTCTGGACAGGGGCTGTCTTCCGTACAAGTTTCCCTATCTTTCCAGGGTTTGAGCAGATTCACATGGTCCACCTACTCCAGTTTTCGCCTCCCCGCCTGTTGTACCTTGTAATCTACTTTGTAGGGCCCCTGCCACCTACCTAGGAACTTACTGTCTACGGTTGGTACCAGCACCAATACCCGATCACCCGGTTTAAAGTTCCGGACCCGAGCCAGACAATTATAGACTCTAGTCTGGGTTCGCTGCGCTGCCTCCATATGTTCCCTAACCAGAGGTAACACTGTTTACATCCTTCCTTGCATCTGGGTGACATACTCAACAACACTCTTGTGCAGAGTGGGTTGTTGTTCCCACGCCTCTTTGACCACGTTCAACAGACCACAAGGGAGTCTGCTGTATAGCAGATCGAAGGGCGAGAACCCAGTAGAGACCTGGGGCACCTCTTGCACTGCGAACATGACATAGGGCAGAAGAAAGTCCCAGTCCCTCCCATCCATAGGCACCACTCTTTTTCACATATTTTTTAATGTTTGATTAAACCTCTCCACCAAGCCGTCCGTTTGCGGATGATAAACGGACGTACACAACTGTTTTATGTGGAGAAACTTGAGTCTGGTGTTTGCTAACACCAGGCAGTAACACATAAGTCCTTGGGTGAAACAGAAGTCCACAAGCTTTCATCCAAACAAAATAGCAGGCCTTAATCCCAGCCCAAACTCTCAGGCCCCAACACAGAGACTCAAAAGTTCCACTGTCAGATGGAGTATAATCCACACTCAGCTCAGACTGCTGGCTGGGTTTCATATCCCTAACCAAAACTCGGCCTGGAACCAGGGGAACAGCCACCCACTCTGCACTTTGGCTGCTCCCAGTAAGAGCCGGACCGGATTAGCTTTACAGCCACACTAAATAACCAATAGTGTCAGTCAGCACTAGCTGCCGCTGACACTTAAAATTACCGGCTCTTACCTCACCGAGGCCAAGAACCTCGGTAACACATATTTTCCGTCAATGACTGCCCCTTGCGCTTTCCTACACCACATATAACTGCAAAACTGAACACTGAATATATTTTGACTTTGTACTGAAATAATAATAACTACAGAATTTTAATGTGCATATATTTTTCTTTCTGTACTGAAATAGGCCAGTAAACGCTTTTAGCAGAAATAAATGCACCAGTGAAGTACATATATTTTTTTCCTTTTTGTACTGAAATAGGCCACTAAACTCTTTTTCCAGAAATAAATGCACCAGTGAAGTGTCTATATATTTTTCTTTCTGTACTGAAATAGGCCACTAAATGCTTTCAACACATATAACTGCAGAAGTAAACTGAGAATATATTTTCTTTTTGTACTGAAATATGCCACTAAACGCTTTCAAGACATATAACCTCCGCCGACGTGAACTGAGAATATATTTTTCTTTTTGTACTGAAATAGGCCTCTAAACGCTTACAAGACATATAACCGTCGCCAACGTGAACTGAGAATATGCTTTGTCTTTTTGTACTGAAATACAAAATAACACATATAACTGCCGTATATATATTTTTTCTTTCTATAATAAAATAGGCCATTAAACCCTTTTGCCACAATTTTTCACACAAATTACTGCATCAGTGAAGTGCGTACATTTTTTCTTTTTATAATGAAATAGGCCACTAAACACTTTTGCCACAAATAACTTTACCAGTGAAGTGCGTATATATTTTTCTTTCTATAATAAAATAGGCCACTAAACCCTTTTGCCACAAATTGTGACACAAATAACTGCACCAGTGAAGTGCGTATATTTTTTCCTTCTTTAATGAAATAGACCACTAAATGATTTTGCCACAAAGAAGTGCACCAATAACGTGTGTATATTCTTTCTTTCTATACTGAAATAGGCCACTAAACGCTTTTGCCACAAATAACTGCACCAGTGAAGTGTGTATATTTTTTTCTTTCTATAATGAAATAGGCCACTAAAGGCTTTTGCCACAAATAAGTGCACCAGTGAAGTGCGTATATTTTTTTTTCTTTCTGTATGTTTTCAACATATATAATTACAGAAGTGAACTGCACATATATTTTTCTTGTTTGAAAAGATATAAGCCACCAAAGGCTTTTGAACATAGGACTTGCACCCCAGGAACAAATTGCTGGAATGACAGAGGCGTATAATGGCTATTTGGATCCCCAAATAATCTTTCATGACAAAACCCCTTTAGAGAAAATGTTCACTTTTTGAAGGGATTCTCCAGGAATGATTTGAAATGGACCCCAGCAACCTGTCCTAGAATGTGAGTAGAGTGGTTAACTCCACTTGCAGAGTTGCCTGGGGAAAGGTGAGAGGGCTATGCTTTACTGAACACTACACTGCTTTACAATAGATGAGCAGCCTGTCATGAAAACTCACCAATATGTAGTATATCATGCAAGTATGTAGTGGGCCCCTGGCCCCCTCTACGCCCCTAGGCAGGTCTGGTGGCAACCAGTGCTTCCCACATTCTCGAACAGGCTGGTACCTCTATACCAAAGTGACTTTGGATTCCTAATTTAAATGTTTTTAAAAATGCATAAATGAATACCGAATGACCACTAGGAGTCTCAATAGATTCACTACCTCCTCACAGATCTGAAAACCAACTTATCTTCTAAATGTGCTCTCCCTCCACTATCTTACATGGCTCATACACTGATTAACCTCTCTCAAGTGTGTTTGCAGTAATTGAGTAGTCACTATATGCAGAGTTTTGTCCTGGTTTATACATATCTACTGTGTGTGTGTGTATATAGCTTCACCACACTGAGATCTCCTGAAAAAACTGATATTCATATTACTGCTTTATTCACAGACACAATATATGCTGATGCAGACACCAGTAATGTGTGATAGCTTATAAGCATAGAGAAAGAAAAAATCTTTATGTGTGGATGCTATGGCTTAGAGGTTAAGCTGATAGTTTTGTATATAGATATCCCTGGTTCAAGTCCCCAGAGAAATCTGTCTACTTTCTATTTTTTTTTTTTAATATATTTAAAACCATATTAATAGGAAATACTATAATAAACAAAACATAATTAATGATAATAATAATAAGGCCTTACTATATTAGCAAAAAACAAACAAACAAGCAATATTCCTAAGACTTATTACCGGTTTATTCATCATAGACACTATATATTTGTAGAGAACCCAGTAATATTTATTAGCTTGCTAAAAACATTATTATCAATATGACAATATGGGATAAATGTGAAAGAAAAAAAATATCTGAAGAAAAAAAACTTTAAAGTCTCTTCTGAGATTCAAACCTAGGATCTCTAAATTTAAAACCAAGTAATGTAGATCTTTTCTATGCTAATAAGTACAGATGAGCGAATCAAAGCGGACTAACTGGAACGCAATCCAAATTTCTGAAAAAATTTAATTTGCACCGAATGCGAATTTCCTCGCTTAGTGGTAGTGAATCACATTTTTCCTAAAATGCCTGCTACACGTGTGATAACATAGGGCAAGGATCTTTGGGAAGGTGGGATCACCCATAATGACATGCATGCAGCCAGCCAACCCTGTGATGACACAACCCTTTAAATAGCCTCATCCATCTTGGATTCTGCCATTTTTCTGTGTACTTAGTGCAGAGAAAGACATCAGCAGGTGCTAGAGACAGTGCTAGGAAAGACTTCATTGTGCAAAAAAAGCGAATTACTAGTGCAGGGAAAGATTATTCAAGATGTAAGGAAAGGATAGGGAGGAATCATTTCACATCATTTATGTAGAACAGGGTTTAGTAGGGGAGGTTATAGCCTGACTAATAGGAACAATCCTATTACACCTTGCTGAACTGACTGTGGATCCAAATTGCCATTATACAGCTCTGTATTCCTAGCAAACTGTTCTTGTTATTGGGGTGCAAAAAGAAAAATATATTCAGCGTTCAGCGCCGCAGTTATGTGTTAAAGCGTTTATTGGCATATTTCAGTAGAAAAGGAACAATATACTCGCCCTGCAGTGCTGCAGTTATATGTTTAAAAGCCTTTAGTTGCAAATATCAGTAGAAAAAGAAAAATATATTTGGCGCTTTTAGGGGTGTTTTAATTTCCTTTTTATTTATTTATTTCAGCTAACAGTATGTCAGACAGAGAAGTGCCAGGCTCTGCACAGAGGAGAGCCAGAGGCCTAAATGTTTCTGGTGCAGGCACAGGTCGCAGCAGAGTAAGGGGCCGTGGCAGCAGGAGTCGCAGCAATCCAGCGGTTCTTGATTGGTTAACTCAATCATCCACTTTATTCCAAGAGTCGGTGGGTTCGTCAGACACAACCCTTAATTGGCATGGCCCGGGAGCAGGCCCTGTTCCCTCACCTGTTCTCAACCTGCCTCTGTCCTTTTCTGTTCCCTCAGCCAGAGAAATATTATACACTGTGGGCTCAGCTTCACTACAGCGAGGACGAGCTACTAGAGGACAGTCCGGCCAGCCAAGATATGGAGGAGACATCTGCCGCTTCCTCCGCTAGACAGGCAAGTAGTGATGAGGAGAGTGGCGAGGAAGCTGGTGTTGTGAGCGGTCAGGAGCTCCTGACCCAGAGACCGTTGAGGAGGACATCAGTGACGTGCAGACAGTACTTGATGATGATGAAGCCGATTACACTTGGGAACCAGGTGAAGAAGGGGCTTCATCATCATCGGGAGAAGAGGGTGTCAGCTTGCCTGTGAGGCAGCAGCTGAGCCAGTAAGGTGGTAGCGTGGCCGGGAGTCAGCAGGGTGGCAGCACTGTCTTCGCAGTAGCCTACCTGCCCGTAAAGTAGTGGTGCAGGGGTTTCCGCATGCAGCGGCAGTAGCAGTCAATCAGTGCATGGTGTTGGGGATAAAATCACCTACTCGGCGGTGTGGCAGTTTTTTGTTAAGCCGCTGGAGGAGGTCAACATGGCCATATGTAGAATCGGTGGGTAGAGGTTGAAGCGTGGCCAGGGTGCCAATGTTGGCACCACAGACCTGCATCGACATATGCAGCATCAACATAAAATGGCCTGGGAGAACCGTGGCTCCGATGTTGTGGTCCAGCCTGCCACAGCAACCGCTGCATCACTCAGTGGCACGCCAAACTCGATTTCAGGCAGTCAAGGCTTTAGTACCTCAGCCGAAGGGAGTTGTCTTTCCCATCGTCTGTTGGTCCCAATGCTCCTGCTCTTCCTCCTCCTCTTCAGTCATTCCATCAGCAATAACCGAAGCGATTGCCAAGAGACAACAGTATACATGCACGCATCCAGCAGCGCAGGAGCTAAACGTGCTCCTTGCCAAGTTGCTGGTGCTGCAGTCCCTCCCTTTCCAAGTGGTGGACTCTGCACCTTCCAGAGTGCTGATTTCTTGTGCCGAGCCGAGGTGGAGAGTCCCAAGCCGTCATTTATTTGCCAAAAAGGCAGTTCCAGCCCTGCACACACATGTGGAACAGAAGGTGGGCCAGTCCTTGAGCCTGTCGGTGTCTGCCAAAGTGCATGGCAGCGCCGGCGTGTGGAGCTATAACTACGGTCAAGGACAATATATTTCATTTACGGCCCACCGGGTGAATGCAGTTCCTGCACAGCCACACCAGCAACTTGGCCAGGTGACACCGCTTCTGCCACCACATTCTCACACCATTGGTCCAGCGACAATGTCCGCCTCTGCCTCCTCATCCTCCACCATGTCCTCAGCCTCCACTGCAGGGACAAGTCACAGTGCCCCTCCAGCATACCACGTGTAGGACATGGCGGTGTCACGTTGTTCTGCACCTAGTTCGCCTGGACGAATGGAGTCACACAAGGGAGCAACTGCTCCGTGTGATTCATCAAGAAATCGAATCCTGGCTTTCTCCGCGATAACTCAAAATCGGAACCATGGTGACTGACAAGAAGAACATGGTGTCGGCGTTGCGTCAAGGAAGGATGAGCCATGTGCCCTGCATGGCACACGTGTTCAACCTGGTTGTCAAGCAGTTCCTGAAGTCTTCCACCCATCTGCAAGACATCTGTTAAAATGGCAAGGAAACTTTGCATGCACTTCAATCACTCATACAAAGCAAGGCACACCCTCCTTGAGCTGCAGCGGCAGAACAGTATGCCCAAACATAGGCTGATATGCGACATTTCCACCCATTGGAATTCCACCCTCCATATGTTGGACCAACAATACGAACAGAGAAAGGCCATCAACGATTGCTTGATGATCCAAGCGGATAGGAGTACTCCCCTGTGTAACTTTGATGTCAGCCAGTGGCAGCTCATGCTTGACACCTGCCGTTTGCTCAGGCCCTTTGAGGACTCCACATTATTTGTCAGTCGCCAGGACTACGGAATGAACAACATCATTCCACTGCTTCATATACTGGAACAGATGCTGGTAAATATGGCTGGTCAGGGGACTGAAGACGTGGCGCCTAGGTCTCAAGGCCACATAGACCGTGTGGGGGCTGAACTGGAAGAGGAGGAGGAGGGGGAGGAGGTCATAGGAGCACAGGCAATATGTAGTGAAATGGGTGGTTTTTCTACTCAGGAGACAGTAGAGGAGGAGCATGAGCAGCCAGAGGAGCTACAGGGCAATGAGGAAGATGAGGCAGAAGACACAGACATACCATGGCAGTATGCAGTGGAGATGGAGGCAGAGAGTCCCTTCAAGTCACTTGAAGAAATGGACCACTGCATGCTCACTTGCTTGCGTAGTGACAGCCGAATTGTCAGCATTCGGCAAACGGATGACTTCTGGCTCTCCACCTTGTTGGACCCTCGCTACGGGTCCAAAATGGGGTCCTATTTTACTACCACTGAGAGGGAGTAAAAACTGAAATACTATAGAGACATCCTATGTAGTCAGTTGTCCACTGCCTATCTGCACCATCGTCCATCTTCATTGCAGATCTGACCGGTGGGGCCCTCTGCGCTTATGTTCCACTGCCATGGTTGCTGGGAGGAGTGGGGTGGCAGGAGCAGTACCAGCTCCATCAGCAGCAGCCTGAGTTTAAAGTTGCTGATGAGCAGCTTTCTTTACCCAAATAGTGAAGAAACTACTCTCCAGCAGCAGCAGGTAGACCTGAAGCAGGACATGAACCAGCAGGTGATGTACTTGGACAGCATCCTGCCATCCTTCATTTAAGATCTGCTGGACCACTGGACAGCCAAAGTGGATTTGTGGCTGCAACTGTTTGCAGTTTGCCCTGGAAAAGGGCAGTAGTGTGGCATCAGAGCGGGTCTTTAGTGCTGGGGTGGCCACAGTTACCCCAAGAACTCGCCTTTCCGCACAAAATGTGAAGAGACTGACCTTTGTCAAGATGAATCAGGTGTGGATCAGCCAGGATTTCCACCCACCAATGCCTGAAGAATCTGTTTAGATCATCCATGCCGCGTCACCCAAACCTTGACAGAAGAGAATGTTTTTTTTTTTTCCCCTGGCTACCTGCCTCAGCTACTTTTCTGATGCCGCCACCTGCCTGATGCCACACGTCTGCTGCCAAGTGCTCCTTCTTTCACCCACCTTTGTCGGTGGGTACTGGTATTGCCACCCACCTCCCCACTCTGTCACCGGATCACTTTGTGGTCTCCTGATGCTGCTCCTGTCATCTCCACACTATGTCACCTTGTCACTCTGTGG
This sequence comes from Bufo gargarizans, assembly GCF_014858855.1. Lineage (NCBI taxonomy): Eukaryota > Metazoa > Chordata > Amphibia > Anura > Bufonidae > Bufo > Bufo gargarizans. The sequence goes on along the minus strand of NC_058083.1, from coordinate 395,802,236 downwards.
TCTTGCTGTGACATCATAAATTGCTGTGGCAAACGAGTTATCCTACCTCACCCTATGAAACCAATTACCATACACCATTCAATGAATTGCAGCACTACAAATGTGGTCTACCTACTACAATGTCCTTGCAAACTTCTGTATATTGGCCGCACTACTCAATCCCTGAAGGAACGTATGAATGAGCATTGTTCAAAAATAAGAAGCAAAGTTTGCACACACAGTGTATCCCGACATTATGCTTCCCACCACGAAGGTGACCCCACATCTCTGTCAGTCACGCCACTTGAATGGGTTCCCCGATCATTCCAAACACTGTGCAGAAAAGAAATGTTCTGGATTTTTAAGCTAAACACCCTCATCCCTTTCGGCCTCAATGAATCCCTCGAATATACAAACTATTAAATCACTAGTCCCTTATATAGGTCTTGATTCATTTACATATAATACACCACCACATACTTATATTTTATTATACTATAAAAGAAAATAATTTTACAAAAGTTTTTTATTTATTTATTTATTTATTTATTTTCATCTACCATTACTATATTTGAGTCGGTGCGAAATAGGTATTTTGTGGAGACAATATCCCTGTATTGTTCAGCAGAAGCTTACATATTCCCCATAGACACTCATATCAATGTCATTTTAACATTGATATCTATTTATTTCTTCACATTTTTTATTATCACCAATCTATCACTCTATAGTGTGAGAAGGCACAAGGTGCCATAATAGATGATAGATACGTGTCACCGAGGTGCCTGGCCTCAGTGAAATGAACCGGTAATGTTTCGTCAGTAACCCTAGGTTACTGACAGTTGCTCGAGGTAGTTTAGCTGCTAGCTGCAGCTGATCCGGGCCGGGTTTCATTGGAGTAGTCAAAGAGCAGGGTGGGATGACTACTCCCACATATCCAGGCCAGGTGTTGGCTGGCCTATTTAAGCCAGGAATCCCAGGAGAGCTGGGGGGTGTGGTTCCTAATCTGGAAGTGTAACAGACTGGGAGTAAAGCTGTGTGGTGTGTTGCTGTGGATAAGCCTGCCGTGGCCTAATCTTTTTCCCCCCTCTCCAGCGGGTGGTGGAACTCTGGAGCTACAGAGGACTGTGAGTTAGACCATTTCATATGAACTGTGTTTCTTTGTGTTTACCCGCTGAAGTAAGTGAGCCTTTGTTTAAAGCTGTGTTTGAACAAAATAAAAGACTATTGTTTAACCCCTTAAGGACCGAGGACGTACCGGTACGCCCTATTTCCCGAGTCCTTAAGGACCGAGGACGTACCGGTACGTCCTGACTTAAAATCTGCATTCCGGCGCCGCGGGGGTTAATCGGAACGGGACGCCGGCTGAAATCATTCAGCCGGCATCCCGTAACAATGCAGGGGGGGGTCATTTGACCCCCCCGTGTCGGCGATCGCAGCAAACCGCAGGTCAATTCAGACCTGCGGTTTGCTGCGCTTTTTGCAGTTTCTGATCCCCGCGGTCCCTGACCGCGGGGATCAGAAACTTCAGAGTGCCTAAAATCAATATTGCGCACCCCCCCCTGCACCCCTGCATGATTTGATGGTGGCGGGTGGTGCAGGGGGTGTCGAGGCAGTGGGGCGTTGCGGGAGGCGGGCTGCGGCAGCGGATCGCCTGCCGCACGCCCGCCTCCCCGCAACGCCCCACGCCTGCGACACCCCCCTGCACACCCGCCGCCATCAAATCACATTGCTGCACCCTGGTATAAACGGGCTGACATTCGTGATGCATGTCAGCCTTTTAACCCTTTCCATGCAGCGTTCCGTACGGACCGCGGTATGGAAAGGTTAAGCGCAAGGAGCTCCCTCCCAGCTCCGCGGGGGCTGCTGTGCCTTGCAGCCCCCCGATGGGAGGGATAAGCCCCCAGCGAGCCCCCCGAAGCCCCGTCCTCACCTTCCCCGTCTGCGAAGTTGGGACAGACGGAGGTTCCCATGCAACAGACGCCTGCTCAGTCGTCCTGCTGTCCATGTGCTGAACAGATCTGTGCTGAAAGCATAGATCGTTCAGTGTAAAATACAGTGAGAAACCATTGTTTCTGTACTGTATTACCGACATCAACCCACGGATTCTCAAGAACCAAGTGGGCGGGTCCATTTTTTTTGAAAAAAAAGAAAAACGTTAAGATAAAATAAAAAACATTATCACGATAAATAAAATCAAAAATACACTACCATATTATTATCGCCGCGTCCGTTAACGACCTGATCTATAAAACGGGTCCAGGTTACTTTCCCCGCACGGTGAACGCCATAAACAATAAAAAATAAAAACTATGAGAAAATTGAATTTGCCCACCTTACTTCCCAAAAAAGGTAATAAAAGTGATCAAAAAAGTCGCATGTACGCCAAAATAGTACCAATAAAACCGTCATCTCATCCCGCAAAAAATGAGACCCTACTCAAGATAATCGCCCAAAAACTGAAAAAACTATGGCTCTTAGACTATGGAAACACTAAAACATGATTTTTTTTGTTTCAAAAATAAAATAATTGTGTAAAACTTTTATAAATAAAAATAAAGTATACATATTAGGTATCGCCGCGTCCGTATCGACCGGCTCTATAAAATTATCACATGACCTAACCCCTCAGGTGAGCACCGTAAAAAAAAAAGAAAAAAAAAGTGTAAAAAAAGCAATTTTTTGCCATCTTACGTCACAAAAAGTGTAATAGCAAGCGATCAAAAAGTCATATGCACCCCAAAATAGTGCCAATCAAACCGTCATCTCATCCCGCAAAAAATTAGTACCCTACTCAAGATAATCGCCCAAAAACTGTAAAAACTATGGCTCTTAGACTATGGAGACACTAAACAATTTTTTGGTTTTAAAAATGAAGTTATTGTATAAAACTTACATAAATAAAAAAAATTGTATACATATTAGGTATCGTCGCGTCCGTGACAACCTGCTCTATAAAATTACCACATGATCTAACCTGTCAGATGAATGTTGTAAATAACAAAAAAAAAAACGTGCCAAAAAAGCTATTTCTTGTTACCTTGCCGCACAAAAAGTGTAATATAGAGCAACCAAAAATCATATGTACCCTAAACTAGTACCAACAATACTGCCACCCTATTCCGTACTTTCTAAAATGGGGTCACTTTTTTGGTGTTTCTACTCTAGGGGTGCATCAGGGGGGCTTCAAATGGGACATGGTGTCAAAAAAACTGTCCAGCAAAATCTGCCTTCCAAAAACCGTATGGCATTCCTTTCCTTCTGTGCCCTGCCGTGTGCCCGTACAGCAGTTTACGACCACATATGGGGTGTTTCTGTAAACTACAGAATCAGGGCCATAAATAATGTTTTGTTTGGCTGTTAACCCTTGCTTTGTAACTGGAAAAAAAAATATTAAAATGGAAAATCTGCCAAAAAAGTGAAATTTTGAAATTGTATCTCTATTTTCCATTAAATCTTGTGCAACACCTAAAGGGTTGACAAAGTTTGTAAAATCAGTTTTGAATACCTTGAGGGGTGTAGTTTCTTAGATGGGGTCACTTTTTTGGAGTTTCTACTCTAGGGGTGCATCAGGGGGGCTTCAAATGGGACATGGTGTCAAAAAAACTGTCCAGCAAAATCTGCCTTCCAAAAACCGTATGGCATTCCTTTCCTTCTGCGCCCTACTGTGTGCCCGTACAGCAATTTACGACCACATATGGGGTGTTTCTGTAAACTACAGAATCAGGGCCATAAATAATGAGTTTTGTTTGGCTGTTAACCCTTGCTTTGTAACTGGAAAAAAAATATTAAAATGGAAAATCTGCCAAAAAAGTGAAATTTTGAAATTGTATCTCTATTTTCCATTAAATCTTGTGCAACACCTAAAGGGTTGACAAAGTTTGTAAAATCAGTTTTGAATACCTTGAGGGGTGTAGTTTCTTAGATGGGGTCACTTTTTTGGAGTTTCTACTCTAGGGGTGCATCAGGGGGGCTTCAAATGGGACATGGTGTCAAAAAAACTGTCCAGCAAAATCTGGCTTCCAAAAACCATACGGCGCACCTTTCACTCTACGCCCCGCTGTGTGGCCGTACAGTAGTTTACGGCCACATTTGGGGTGTTTCTGTAAACAGCAGAGTCAGGGCAATAAAGATACAGTCTTGTTTGGCTGTTAACCCTTGCTTTGTTAGTGGAAAAAATGGGTTAAAATGGAAAATTAGGCAAAAAAATGAAATTCTCAAATTTCATCCCAATTTGCCAATAACTCTTGTGCAACACCTAAAGGGTTAACAAAGTTTGTAAAATCAGTTTTGAATACCTTGAGGGGTATAGTTTCTTAGATGGGGTCACTTTATGGAGTTTCTACTCTAGGGGTGCATCAGGGGGCTTCAAATGGGACATGGTGTCAAAAAAACTGTCCAGCAAAATCTGGCTTCCAAAAACCATACGGCGCACCTTTCACTCTACGCCCCGCTGTGTGGCCGTACAGTAGTTTACGGACACATATTGGGTGTTTCTGTAAACAGCAGAGTCAGGGCAATAAAGATACAGTCTTGTTTGGCTGTTAACCCTTGCTTTGTTAGTGGAAAAAATGGGTTAAAATGGAAAATTAGGCAAAAAAATGAAATTCTCAAATTTCATCCCAATTTGCCAATAACTCTTGTGCAACACCTAAAGGGTTAACGGAGTTTGTAAAATCAGTTTTGAATACCTTGAGGGGTGTAGTTTATAGAATGGGGTCATTTTTGGGCGGTTTTTATTATGTAAGCCTCGCAAAGTGACTTCAGAGCTGTAGTGGTCCCTAAAAATTGGGTTTTTGTAAATTTCTGAAAAATTTCAAGATTTGCTTCTAAACTTCTAAGCCTTGTAACATCCCCAAAAAATAAAATATCATTCCCAAAATAATTCAAACATGAAGTAGACATATGGGGAATGTTAAGTCATCACAATTTTTGGGGGTATTACTATGTATTACAGAAGTAGAGAAACTGAAACTTTGAAATTTGCTAATTTTTCAAAATTTTTGGTAAATTAGGTATTTTATTATGCAAAAAAATTATTTTTTTTTACTTTATTTTACCAGTGTCATGAAGTACAATATGTGACGAAAAAACAATCTCAGAATGGCCTGGATAAGTCAAAGCGTTTTAAAGTTATCAGCACTTAAAGTGACACTGGTCAGATTTGCAAAAAATTGCCTGGTCCTTAAGGTGAAAATGAGCCCGGTCCTTAAGGGGTTAAATGACACCTGAAGTCACTGTTTGAGCTGATCCCCACAAGTAGTGTCGGATGCGGGCATAAACCCGCGGTCTAATTACATGTCCTGGGTCAAAGCTGCAACACAGAGCCAACCCACACCAGCTGCCATGGAGGAAGTGATTAAGCACATACGGACGCCATGCAAGCCCAGCAATAGACCAACAAGCTGCTCATCCAACAGATGGCCGTTCTGACCGACGCCGTTCGCACCCGGGAGAGTTCAACCTCTCCCACTCCGAATGATGGTCACCGTGTCAGGAGGACTGTGAGGGAAGCTTTACAAAAGATGACCCTGGAGGATGACGTCGAGGCTTTCCTCACGGTGTTCGAGCGGGTGGCTGACCGGGAAAAGCTACCACCGGATCAGTGGGCTGAAGTCCTGGCCCCGTATTTAACTGGGGAGCCCCAAAAGGCCTATTATGATCTTGCCCTGCAGGACGCAAAAGAGTACCCCAAATTAAAAGCAGAGATCCTGGCACGGCTAGGTGTTACTTTGGCGGTGCGAGCCCAAAGGGTACAGTACACTAACCGTCAATGGAACTCTGGTCTCAGGACTATTGGACTCAGGGAGCTTGGTCACCCTGATCTCGGCCTCTCTTCCTCATGTGTTGGTCCCTGGGAAAAATCTGGGAGTCACATGTATTCATGGGGACACCAGAGTTTACCCGGTGGCCCAGGTTACTCTGGAGACAGAGTGGACTGCCCTGACCCACCATGTGGGAGTAGTGAAATGCTTACTGCATGAGGTTATTATTGGCCGTGACTGCCCCCTGTTCTGGGACCTGTGGGCAAAGGTTGCTATGCCGAATCACCATGCCGGCCCATGCAACCCTGTGGGTGGGAGTCCAGAGGCGACCCAGGAGTTTCCTCTGACTGTCCTGCTAGGAGACAATGAGGAAGAGGATACCCCAGAGGAAAATGTCCCCGACTTGGAGGTATCCCGGGGAAAGTTTGGTACGGCCCAACTTCGAGATTTGACCTTAAAAGGGGCACTAGAGAATGTGGAGGTCCTTAATGGGGTTCTGCAAGAGCCCGGAGTCGACCAACGGTTTCCACACTTTGCCCTGAATCAGGATCTATTATACCGGGTGACCAAGATACGGGATGAAGTGATAGAGCAGCTACTAGTCCCGGGACCATATCGACGTATGGTTATGGACATGGCCCATTCCCATGTGTTAGGTGGTCACCTGGGTGCAGACAAAACACTTGAGAGGGTCCTACAACGATTTTATTGGCCGGGGTGTTACCGAGAGATTAGGGAATTCTGTCAATCATGTCCAGTTTGTCAGGTCACTTCCCAGTAGCACACTTCCGTAGCCCTCTCGTTCCCTTACCAATCATTGAGGTCCCCTTTGAAAGGATAGCAATGGACTTGGTAGGCCAATTGGTGAAGTCCGCTAGGGGGCATCAGTACATCCTCGTAATCGCTGATTACGCTACACGGTACCCCGAGGCTGTTCCCCTACGGAACCCCACGTCCAAAAATATTGCCCGGGAGTTGTTCCATGTCTTCTCCCGAACGGGTATTCCCAAAGAGATTCTTACAGATCAGGGGACCCCGTTTATGTCAAAAGTGATGAGAGAACTGTGCAAAGTTTTAAGAGTCACTCAGCTGCGAACCTCCGTATACCATCCTCAGACGGATGGCCTTGTGGAGCGTTTTAATAAGACCCTAAAGGCCATGCTGAGGAAGGTGGTAGAGAAGGATGGGCGGGACTGGGATTGTCTGTTACCATACCTACTGTTCTCTATTAGAGAAGTGCCCCAGTCCTCCACAGGTTTTTCACCTTTTGAATTACTATATGGCAGACACCCCAGAGGTCTCTTGGATGTGGCAAAGGAAACGTGGGAAAGTGAGGCCACTCCCTACAAAAGTGTAGTAGAGCATGTAGCACAGATGCAAGAGAGGATGGCAAGGGTGATGCCCATTGTAAAGGAACATATGCTTCAGGCTCAGGAGGCACAGGCCCGAGTATATAATAGGTCCGCTTGTCTAAGACAGTTTAATCCGGGAGATAGGGTGTTAGTGTTAGTCCCTACTGTCGAAAGCAAATTCCTAGCCAAATGGCAGGGACCCTACGAGATAGTGGAAAAAGTGGGAGAGGTCAATTATAGGGTACACCAGCCAGGGAAGAGAAAGCCCTACCAGTTATACCATGTCAATCTGATCAAACTCTGGAAGGAGAGAGACCCACCTGAAGCTTCATGCCTGGTGGTTCAACAGGGGTCCACCATTGAAGCTGTTAAAATTTCAGAGACCCTATCCCCCTCCCAAAAACAACAGTTTAGGGAACTGCTGCAGAGGAATACGGATCTCTTCACAGAAACCCCTGGCCGTACCAATGTGATAGTACATGAGATCCTCACAGATCCCCAAGTGAGGGTGAACTTAAAACCCTATAGGATCCCTGAAGCCCACCGGGACGTGATTTCCAAAGAGGTTAGGAGGATGATGGAGCTAGGGGTGATTGAAAGGTCTAAAAGTGGCTGGTCCAGCCCCATAGTGTTAGTGCCAAAACCAAACGGAGAGTGGAGATTCTGCAATGACTACCGCAAGCTTAATGAAGTGTCCACAGTTGATACTTACCCTATGCCCAGGGTAGATGAGCTGGTCGAACGGCTAGGCCCTGCAAGGTATATTAGCGCCTTAGATCTCACTAAAGGATACTGGCAGATCCCACTGTCGCAAGAGGCTAAGGAGAAGACTGCGTTCTCTACACCTGAGGGGTCTTTTCAGTATGTAAGAATGCCGTTTGGCTTGCAGGGGGCCCCTGCCACCTTCCAAAGGGCTATGGACCAAGTACTACGGCCCCATAAGGAGTATGCCGCGGCGTACTTAGATGACATTGTCATTTTTAGTCGCGATTGGGAAAGCCATCTCAGAAAAGTTCAGGCCGTCCTTGATGCTCTAAGGAAGGCGGGGTTTACGATAAACCCAGCCAAATGTGCACTAGGCATGGAGGAAACCAGATACCTGGGCTACGTAGTGGGGAGAGGGGAGATTAAACCCCAGCTTAACAAGGTAGAAGCCATTCAGAATTGGCCCCGTCCACTAACTAAGAAGCAGAGCAAGGCATTTCTGGGTATTGTGGGCTACTATAGGCGGTTTGTCCCCAGGTTCGCAGAAATAGTGGTTCCCCTGACTGACCTGACAAAGGGCACAAAGTCTGCTATGGTGAAGTGGTCCCCCGAAGTGGAAAGGGCCTTTCAAGAGCTTAAACAGGCCCTGTGTAAGCAACCAGTGTTGATAGCCCCGGATTTCTCCCGTGAGTTTGTGGTCCAGACCGATGCCTCCGATGTGGGTCTGGGTGCAGTCATGTCTCAGGTAGTGAATGGAGAGGAGCACCCAGTGATGTACCTGAGTAGAAAACTGTCCCCAGCAGAAAGGAATTATGCCATCGTTGAGAAGGAGTGTCTGGCCATAAAATGGGCACTAGACTCCCTGAGGTACTATTTACTAGGAAGGAGGTTTAGGTTAGTATCAGACCATGCTCCCCTAAGGTGGATGCGAGAGAAGAGGGGGAATAATGCCCGAGTTACCCGCTGGTTCCTTGCACTTCAAGAGTTCTCCTTCTCAGTAGAACACAGGCCAGGCAAGATGCAAGGGAATGCGGACACCCTGTCAAGGGTACACAGTCTGGGGGCTAAGGATGTCCAAGCCCCCGGCTTTGGACAGAGGGGGGGGATATGTGAGAAGGCACAAGGTGCCATAATAGATGATAGATACGTGTCACCGAGGTGCCTGGCCTCAGTGAAATGAACCGGTAATGTTTCGTCAGTAACCCTAGGTTACTGACAGTTGCTAGAGGTAGTTTAGCTGCTAGCTGCAGCTGATCCGGGCCGGGTTTCATTGGAGTAGTCAAAGAGCAGGGTGGGATGACTACTCCCACGTATCCAGGCCAGGTGTTGGCTGGCCTATTTAAGCCAGGAATCCCAGGAGAGCTGGGGGGTGTGGTTCCTAATCTGGAAGTGTAACAGACTGGGAGTAAAGCTGTGTGGTGTGTTGCTGTGGATAAGCCTGCCGTGGCCTAATCTTTTTCCCCCCTCTCCAGCGGGTTGTGGAACTCTGGAGCTACAGAGGACTGTGAGTTAGACCATTTCATATGAACTGTGTTTCTTTGTGTTTACCCGCTGAAGTAAGCGAGCCTTTGTTTAAAGCTGTGTTTGAACAAAATAAAAGACTATTGTTTAAATGACACCTGAAGTCACTGTTTGAGCTGATCCCCACAATAGCTATATATAGGGATAATCTAGGTGCCTATACTTTCCCTGTAGCTATATATAGGGATAATCTAGGTGCCTATACTTTATCATTTTACTGACCCTTTCATTCTTTTAAAATTCTTTTTAATTTCATTGACATATGTACCACATGTATTTCCATTTCTATTTGTTTATTGATATCTGTGTATCTTTATTTTTAGGCAATTAACATTTTAATAGCATAGACTTTCCACAACATCCCCTTTTACCCCCCCCCCCCCCTATAGATATACTAGGTGAAACGCAGAACACTTTATTTTGTGCGTTCCACCAAAGTGACCTCCCACCACAAGTGCCGTTGCTTCCGGATTCGGGCGAAGACACGTCCGTTGAGATGATTCCCTCTGCAAGCACGGTTGGACACCTGTGTGCTCCACAGGCCAACCTCCGGTACCCCCGTTCCGGATGTGTACTAGGCGGAACACATTTTGCGTTCCACCTACTTCAACCTCAGCAACTTCCGGTCGCGGCTAGCTCCGTCCCGGATATAGGTCTGGTGGAACGCATGGTGCGTGCCACCCACCCAACTTCCGGTTGCGCGGTAAGCGACCTTACAATACCTATAGACAAACCTAGCTATTCCCTGACCTTAGGGCAGTTTTAAACATGGAGGTATTCATCCTCACACATGTTACAAGCCTCACCAACGAGGCTTGTAACATGTGTGGCACAAACAGATTTTATTCTGATTTCCATAATGATGATGTCACTACTTGTAAGTCTATTGTATATTCTGCTCCTGATGAAGGGGGTATTATGACCCCTGAAATGCGTTGAGCCCTACATTACACCAATAAAGAGGATTTATTATGTACCTTTGGATTTGTCTGCTGCTTTACCAACCAGGCTGTACACCCAGGTCGTAGACGTCAACCTCTAACAACCTATACGCGATCCCGGCTTAGGGGGGTGACTTGCCACATGTGTTTTGAATATATCCTAGTGGTGACCCCCCTGTGAAGTGAGTTGATTTTTACTAATGATTTTACTTTTAATAATTTCTCTATGTTTTTAACAATCCTGAAGAATTGATTTCGTTTTTATATATCTATATCTCATTCATTTGTGTCACCCTATTGTTGTACCTTTTACCTACCCACCACTGTGCTCTACCTATCAATCTTTAGCACCTGAGCTTGGTGATTTTTGATACCGTCAACGACTATTTAACACCATCACTTACTTATACTCTGTCTTTTGGGAGTTTGGCGCTCAACTGCATCCTTATTTTTTACAGTGACCGGTGTGACACTCGGGGTGGGTGACTACCCCCTGTTCCCTACCCTTCACTGATTTATCCTGACTTCTCTGCGGTGTCTAGTTTTATTCTACACCAGAGCTGCCTCTCCATCCTATTGTTTCCTTTTTTTCCAATCCTTCCATCATACGGTCCTGGTGGTGCCCCTTCTCTATCCTTCTCTTCAGGGACAAAACATAGTCCCTTGTAGCTTTTGGATAACCTCCTTCTTTTTTTCCTTTCTCCACTTCTGCTCCGTCTTGTCAGGAAGACGGGGACGTCATCTTTCCTCGGGGTCGGAGGGTACGGCGTAGGCTACAAACCTCCCATCAGCCTGGCAGATCCACAGGTGTCCCAGATGCTAATGCACTCATTTAGTCCTTAGCTGTGGACCTTGCTGGAGGAGGCTTCCCAGCCCACACACACACTCCCTCACCTGCTATTGGGACGCAGAAGAGGAAGCTTCCTGGTCACTAGTGATGAGCGGCAGGGGTCATATTCGAATTCGCAATATTTCGTGAATATTTTGTAAAATATTTGTTGAATATTCGCAAATTCAAATATTTTTTATATTCTACGATTATTTTACTCGAAAAAACGGCAAGGTAATAATAATGTAATATGCTAATGTTAGTAATGCTAATTTTATTGCGAATTTTTCAACTTACAACTATTATAGCACTATATTGGCTAAATTGTTTTCTGTTCGAATATTCGCTATATTGCTATATATTCTTGTTTTAGAATATTTGTAATATTCTAAAAAAGAAGTTATAGCAATATAGTGAATATTCGAAAAAACAACAAATATAGAGCAATTTAGCTGATATAGTGCTATAATCTCCTTTGTCTAATAGTTGTAATTATGACGTACAGATTGGAAAAAAATTACAACTATAAAAAAAAAAGATTATAGCACTATATTAGATAAATTGCTCTATATTATTTTTTTTGAATATTCGCTATATTGCTATTTATTATTGTTTTAGAATATTACGAATATTCAAATAAACAAAGTTATAGCAATATAGCAAATATTCCCCCAAAAACTAATATAGAGCAATTCAGCTAATATAGGGCTATAATCTTCTTTGTCTAATAGTTGTAATTTTTTTCTCATCTGAAGTTAAGAATGGAAAAAAATTACAACTATAAAAAAAAATGATTATAGCACTATATTAGCTAAATTGCTCTATATTTGTTTTTTTCGAATATTTGCTATATTGCTATATATTCTTGTTTTAGAATATTACGAATATTCGAAAAAACTAAGTTATAGCAATATAGCGAATATTCAAAAAATATATATATAATCTTCTTTGTCTAATAGTTGTAAGTTTAAAAATTTGCATTTTCGAAAATTTGCATTACGAAAATTTGCATTACGAAAATTTGCAAACAACACTACTCCTAAAGTCAAATATACTGCAGCCTTCTCATTGGCCCACAAGCTAGAAGCAGGGAGGGGTCATGTGTACTGATTTAAAAAAAAAAACAAATATTCAAAATTACGAATATATATCACTATATTCAAAATATTTGCGATAAAAATGTGAAATTCGAATATTCATGATCAACACTACTGGTCACCTTGGGGACCAGGGACGAACACACACACGCACTGGCTATAAAAACCAGATTAGAGCCCTGGCTCAGTGCTGAGTTATTACACCTCTTGGTGAAACATACTAAGCTCCCTAGTTACCTTCCTTGTTGTTTCCTTCTGGCTTCCTGCCTCGACCTGGGATTAGCTGACTATTTTTATTATAGTGTCCTTGGTGCCTTGTTTACTGGCTGCTACCCACCAGTGGGTTCCCTCCTTGCTGTTCTCTTTTCAGGCTCATGTGTCAGAGCCTGACAGGTCTCCTGATGCTGCTGCTATCTCCACACTATGTCACCTTGCCACTCTGTGGTCTCCTGATGCTGCTGCTGCCATCCCCACACTGTCACCTTGCCACTGTGAGGTATCCTGATGCTGCTGCTGCGGCCACCTCCAGACTGTCATTGTGCAACTCTGTGGCCTCCTGATGCTGTCGTCACCTCCACACTCTGTCATTGTGCCACTCTGTGTCCTACTCATGCTGCTGCCACCTCCAGACTCTGTCATTGTGTCGCTCTGTGGCCTCCTGATGCTGTCACCACCTACACACTGTCATTGGGCCACTCTGTGGTCTCCTCATGCTGCTTCCACCTCACCACTATGTCATACTGCCACTCTGTGGACTTCTGTGCCACTATTTTGCCTTTCGGCCTGGCTAACATCATCATTTATTTGACCCTTATTCAGATCTCTCGGAAGGAAGGAAAAATGAGACACACAACGGATCCTGTCTGTGTAGCAGCTGTAAGGCCCATATGGTCCCATAAAAATTGTCTTATAATTTGGTAGTCTAATCATATATTGTGCCTGTGAATAAAGCAGTAATATATAGATTATCTTTCTGAGAAGATCTCAGAGTGGTGAAGCTATAGTACATAGTGTGTATAAAACACATACAGTATATACAGTAGACATGTATAAGCCAGGACACCGCTCTGCCCTCAGCCTGACATTTAGTCCTGTCAATCAATGGGAGGGGCTGTGTACAGAGCAAAGGGGGTGTTCAACCCTGTATTTTAGTGCTCCAATTGCTCATTTGCATATGAATAAATAAACGTATTTCTCTGCAGCCGTTTAGCATACAGACAAAAGGAAGGTATAGTGTTAACCAGCATGATAAGACCTACCAGTCAGTATGTCCAGATAAAAGGGGTTGTCCGGGTTGAAATCTGAACCCGGACATACCCATATTTTCACCCAGGCAGCCCCCCTGATGTTAGCATCGGAACATGTTATGCCCCGATGCGTTCCAGGGCAAGGGCTTTTCTATTTACAACAACAAACTGCTGGGCGGAGGCTTCCGGCCAGCAGTGTGTTTCGTGATATCACCGGCTCTGATGGGTCATTATAGCGCTGCCCTAGTCGTTTTACAGGCTAGGGCAGCACTGAAACCCGCCCATCATTTCGGGTGACATCACCGGGCTCACTGCTGGGTGGAAGCCTCCCCCTGGCAGCCCTATGGAGAACCCAGTACGTCACCAGATCTGCTGAAAATGCCTTTGCCCTGCGCGATTTATCGCAGTGTGCTGACAACAGGACACGGGAGGTTTGCATGCTGTGCAGTCAGAGCCTGAAGCGCCACCTACATGATCCGGCATCTAACCATAAAACACGAACTGCAGTGGAGTACACAACTGAAGAACCACGAAAGATCGGAGGCTCCTCCTGCTCTCTAGTGATGATCGGCATAGGCAATATTCGAATTTGCGATACTTCGCACATTTTTGGCCTAATATTCGTCATAAATTAGCAAATTCTAGAATTCATGATCTCCAGTTATTATTTTCTTGATTGTGAAAATCGGCAATGTAATATGCGCGTATTGCGTGCGCAGTACAGGCGTGGCTCACTTTTGCTACATTTTTCAAGCTGCTAGAAGTTTCCTGAGTATAAAATAGTTGTCACAGTAGAACAATAGCTTTATATGTTCCAAAATATTCGAGATTGCGCAAATCGGCAATAATGATGTGAATACTTTTGTGCAATTCATATTTTTATCAGGTCTGAGTAGATATTACTGATTGGCAGCATTGTAGCAACAAGGTGAAGTACATGTGCACACGTCTGAACGTACTGACTGATGGGGCTGCCCCATTTAACTTCTGGGTCTCCAAATTAGGCACATGGCCTGAGCTTGCCCTTTATGCCTTGGAGGTGCTGGCCTGCCCTGCGACAAGTGTATTGTCCATATTTGTGTTTAGCACGATTGGGGGGTGATCACAGACAGACACATCTGCCAGTTTACAGCCAACATGGACAAGCTCACATTCATTAAAATGAACCAGGCATGGATCCACAGGACTTGTCTGTACCTTGGCCAGAGTAGAGAGGTATATTGGCTGCACCCAGCCATTGTTGTACTGTATACTTTGTGCTTTCTCTTCACTATTTCCTAATGTTTTTTGGCCTCCACAAACCAAAATAAAAATAAATAAATAAAAATAAAATAAGGTTGGTGACCTCCTATGTCTGCATTGCCACGTCTACCTCCTCCGCCGCTGGGACCTCCGCCTCCAGGCTCAAGAATATTATCTTATTATTGTCTTATTTTGGCAGAGTAGAGAAGTGTACCGGGCGCACCTAGCCATATCACCAGCTCTGATGGGTCATTATAGCGCTGCCCTAGTCGTTTTACAGGCTAGGGCAGCACTGAAGCCCACCCATCATTTCCGGTGACATCACCGGGCTCACTGCTGGGCGGAAGCCTCCCACCTAGTCATTGTTGTACTCCAAAAAAAATAAATAAGAACATCCGACTAATTTTTGTGGGAGAGGAAATTCTATTTTGGAATGTTTGTGAAAATCTTGAATTATTTTTATTTTATTTTATTAATAACACCCAATTATCCGTCTGACAGATGGAGAGGAAATTATTTTAATTTAAAATCTTCAGGTAATGCTATAGCTTAGAGGATAAAAGGGTTGTCCGGGTTCAGAGCTGAACCCAGACATACACCCATTTTCACCCAGGCAGCCCCCCTGACTTGAGCATTGATGCTCTCCTTTGCCCTGCGCTAAATTGCACAGGGCAAAGGCATTTTCTGGAGTTCTGGTGACGAAACAGGCTCTCAATGGGGCTGCCAGGAAGCCTGGTGACGTCACCTGCACTGATGGGTGGGCTTTAGTGCTGCTTTAGCCTGTAAAACAGCTACAACAGCGCTAAACCCTGCCCATCAGAGCCGATGACGTCACCAAACACACTGCTGGGCGGAAGTTTTAGCCTGGCAGTGTGTTATTGTAAACAAAAAGCCCTTGCCCTGCATGACCCAGCGCAGAGCAAAGGAGCAGATAGGAGCATGAAATGCTCCAATGCTCAAGTCAGGGGGACTGCCTGGGTGAAAATGGGGGTATGTCCGGGTTCAGCATTCTTATTTTTAAAATTAGAGATCCTAGGTTTGAATCTCAGAAGAGACTTTGATGTTTTTTTTTCTTCCACATTTATCACATAAGGCAATTCTACAGTTGCAAGAAAAAGTATGTGAACCCTTTGGAATGATATGGATTTCTGCACAAATTGGTCATAAAATGTGATCTGATCGTCATCTAGGTCACAACAATAGACAATCACAGTCTGCTTAAACTAATAACACACAAATAATTAAATGTTACCATGTTTTTATTGAACATACCATGTAAACATTCCCAGTGCAGGTGGAAAAAGTATGTGAACCCTTGGATTTAATAACTGGTTGAACCTCCTTTGGCAGCAATAACTTCAACCAAACGTTTCCTGTAGTTGCAGATCAGATGTGCAAAACGGTCAGGAGTAATTTTTGACCATTTCTCTTTACAGAACTGTTTCAGTTCAGCAATATTCTTGGGATGTCTGGTGTGAATCGCTTTCTTAAGGTCATGCCACAGCATCTCAATCGGATTGAGGTCAGGACTCTGTTAATATTGGTGTGCTGTGCCTCTTTTTCTCCACACATAGTGCTGTGTGTTTCTTCCAAACAACTCAACTTTGGTTTCATCTGTCCACAGAATATTTTGCCAGTGCTGCTGTGGAACATCCAGGTGCGCTTGTGCAAACTGTAAACTTACGCCACTCCAGAAGGCATATTTTCTTCTGTTTAAGCCATTCTGTTGTTGATTTACTTCTATGCTTTGGGTCGTTGTCCTGTTGCAACACCCAACTTCTGTTGAGCTTCAGCTGGTGGACAGATGGCTAAACTTGGGAATTTATTTTCCCTTTGATGATAGCAATCCGTCCAGACCATGACGCAGCAAAGCAGCCCCAAACCATGATGCACCCACCATCATACTTCACAGTTAGGATAAGGTTTTGATCTTGGTGTGCTGTGCCTCTTTTTCTCCACACATAGTGTTGTGTGTTTCTTCCAAACAACTCAACTTTGGTTTCATCTGTCCAGAGAATATTTTGCCAGTACTGCTGTGGAACATCCAGGTGCTCTTGTGCAAACTGTAAACATGTAGCAATGTTTTTTTTTTTGGACAGCAGTGGCTTCCTCTGTGGTATCCTCCCATGAAATCCATTCTTGTTTAGTGTTTTACCTATCATAGATTCGCTAACAGGGATGTTATCATATGCCAGAGACTTTTGTAAGTCTTTAGCTGACACTCTAGGATTCTTCTTCACCTCATTGAGCAGTCTGCTCTGTGCTCTTGCAGTCATCTTTACAGGACGGCCGCTTCTAGGGAGAGTAGCAGCAGTGCTGAACTTTCTCTATTTATAGACTATTTGTCTTACCATGGACTGATGAACAGCAAGGCTTTTGGAGATACTTTTATAACCCTTTCCAGCTTTATGCAAATCAACAATTCTTAATCATAGGTCTTCTGAGAGCTCTTTTGTGTGAGGCATCATTCACATTAGGCAATGCTTCGTGTGAAAAGCAAACACAAAACTGGTGTATGTTTTTATAGGGCAGGGCGCCTGTAACCAACACCTCCAATCTCATCTCATTAATTGGACTCCAGTTGGCTGACACCTCACTCCAATTAGCTCTTGGAGATGTCATTAGTCTAGGGGTTCACATACTTTTTCCACCTGCACTGTGAATGTTTACATGGTGTGTTTAATTAAAACATGGTAACATTTGATTCTTTGTGTGTTATTAGTTTAAGCAGACTGTGATTGTCTATTGTTGTGCCCTAGATGAAGATCAGATCACATTTTATGACCAATTTGTGCAGAAATCCACATCATTCCAAAGGGTTCACGTACTTTTTCTTCCAACTGTATGTCCTTGTCATATTGATAATAATGTTTTTTTAGAAAGCTAAATATATATAAATATATAGTGTATATGAATAAACCAGTAATAAGTCTTAGCAACAAAAAACAATATTCCTAATATAGTGAGGCCTTATTATTATTATTATAGTCACAGGGTACCACCTGCTTTAAAAAGTAGCCTTTATTATATAATGCGTATAAAATAACAAACTCCCATTAGAACAAACACACAAAAAAAAAGAAAAGGAAAAAAACAAAAAATAGACAATCTATGGATGGACCAGCGGTCCGTGCTCTCAACCAGGTTATACCTGTATCTTGGTGATATCCCTAAAGGACGCTAGATTCCAGGCAGGATGATGATCTCTAGAGCAGGCCTGTCCCTAAATGTGGCCCTAAGATATTTATTCCTGCCTAAAAAACGGAATGGCCGCCCCGACAGGGGCAATCCCGTGTTCAGGAACCTCCTGTATTACCCTGGTACACCCCTATCAATGATGATTGGACTGGGTCTAGTCGTAATGTCCTAGGGAGTGACCTAGGCTAAATACAGAAAATAAAAAATATATATCCACAGATTATTGCATCATACAAATACATGCTGGGTCCAAAATGTCATTTAGAGTGAAAAAGAGAGGTATTCTATGATACACATTCTACACGGCTGCTTGACACTCACAGTAGTGCATTATTGTAACGCAGCCGTTCATTACGATGCCAAACGTATTATTGGTATATATATATATATATATATATATATATATATATTACCAACGCGTTTCGCCCATACCAATAACCTGGGCTCATCAGGGGATATATAATAGGCATCAATATTAACATGAACAGGACACAATCTTCCTCATCATGGATGACAGTACGATAGGATTGTCACCAGTGTTAGGCTTTCAATATTTACAGCCCTACACCACCAGTCCACACTCTTGGACGGTATAGTCAGAACCACGCACAACAGGGTCACAACCCTATAAATATTTAGGGGATAGATTTATTCCCCCTATAGACACAGACATCAAAAACACTTCACCATATCCATATGTTAGCCGGTAGTGTGCCTGCTCATGATACAGAATAATGGTCACATTCTTCTATTATATATCCCCTGATGATCCCAGGTTATTGGTATGGGTGAAACGAGTTGGAATTATATATATATGCCAATAATACGTTTGGCATCATAATGAACGGCTGCGTTACAATAATGCACTATTGTGAGTGTCAAGCAGCCGTGTAGAATATGTATCATAGAATACCTCTCTTTTTCACTCTAAACGACATTTTGGACCCAGCATGTATTTGTATGATGCAATCATCTGTGGATATATCTTTTTTAATTTCTGTATTTAGCCTAGGTCACTCCCTAGGGCATTACGACTAGACCCAGTCAAATCATCATTGATAGGGGTGTACCAGGGTAATACAGGAGGTTCCTGAACACGGGATCGCCATAGATCGCCATAGATTTAGGCAGGAATAAATATCTTAGGGCCACATTTAGGGACAGGCCTGCTCTAGAGATCATCATCCTGCCTGGAATCTAACATCCTTTAGGGATCTCACCAAGATACAGATATAACCTGCTTCAGAGCACGACCACTGGTCCATCCATAGATTGTCGATTTTTGTCTTTTTCCTTTTCTTTTCTTTCTTTGTGTGTTTGTTCTAATGGGAGTTTGTTATTTTATACGTATTATATAATAAAGGCTACGCTTTAATTCAGGTGGTACCCTGTGACTATACAATTTATACATACCATCCGTAATTATTCTCCCTCTGATGGGACATTGTCTTAACTGTGACTACATATTATTATTATTATTAATAATAATGATGTTTTGTTTATTATAGTATATCCTATTAATATGGTTTTAAATTAAAAAATATAAAAAATAGAAAGTAGACAGATTTTTCTGGGGACTTGAACCAGGGATGTCTACATGCAAAACTATTCGTTTAATCTCTAAGCTACAGCATCAACACGGAAAGGTGCATTAATTCTCTATTCTTATAAGCTATCACACATTACTGGTGTCTGACTTAGCATATATTGTGTCTGTGAATAAAGCAGTAATATGAATAATAGCTTTTTGAGCAGATCTCAGTGTGGTGAAGCACACTGTGTGTATAATACACATATATATATATATATATATATATATATATATATATATATATATATATAAAGTAGATATGTATAGGCCAGGACACAACTCTGCATATAGTGACTACTTAAATTTCCCAGCCCCAGAAAAATAGTGATTCTTGCTAATTACTGCAAACACACTTGAGAGAGGTGAATCAGTGTATGAGCCATGTAAGATAGTGGAGGGAGAGCACATTTAGAAGATAAGTTGGTTTGCAGATCTGTGAGGAGGTAGTGAATCCTGCAAGTAAATCTATTGAGACTCCTAGTGGTCATATCTTTGCAGCTTATGTTTGGGTGGATGCCAGCAAATTATTTCAAATTTACAGATCTGATAACTAAAATTATTCCTAAGAAATAAGAATACATTATTATATTGTACAGTGACTCTTTCAAGACAACAAAAAATGAAAAAACCCTCAGTCACCTGGAAATAGATGAAGATACAGTAAATTAGTGCCCCCTTTACTATAGTGCTGCCCATGTACTCTTAATAAAATAAAAAAGGACTACTTACATCACACACCACTTGAATTTGTCTCTGATCTAGAGCTCAATAAAATATAAAATATACATTTTATTAAAAGCTTGAAGGGGGTTTTGAACCCATGAACACTACATGCAAAGCAAGTGTCTTACCACGGAAATACAGCTATAGGCGCCAAAGCTGGCGATTTTTTTTATCTATGAGATGTAGTATACCAAAAACATAGTAAATCTAAAAGTTATTGCGGCCCTGATCAGTGAAGAAAGTCAGATATCAGCGTCACATATCATTAGCTGCTTATCTAGGGCTTAATACAACGTTACATTTTTTAGAGGCTGAAAGGGGTCTCGAACACAGAAACCCTAGATATAGGGCAACATCATTACCAGTAAGCTACCAACTTGCCTTGTATATGCTTGGGATTTTCTTCATTTATGTGATGCAGCATACAAAAACACAGTAATCCTAAAAGTCTTTGTGACTCTGACGAGTGAAGAAAGTCAGATATCAGCGTCGCACATCATTTGAACTTGCCTCTTATCTAGGGCTTAATATAATGTAAAAATTTTTAGAAGCTGAAAGGGACTTTGAACACAGAAACACTGGATATGAGGCAATTGCTTTACCACTGAGCTATCAGCTATGCACTCATGTAA
The DNA here is from genome assembly GCF_014858855.1 of Bufo gargarizans. NCBI lineage: Eukaryota > Metazoa > Chordata > Amphibia > Anura > Bufonidae > Bufo > Bufo gargarizans. Next base: position 395,781,414 of record NC_058083.1, on the reverse strand, counting down.
CACTGTACTGTGTTAGCTTACAGCATTTCAGACACAGAGCTATAAGCTCATCAATAGATGTTCTTTGGTTGTGGGATTTAACATACAAATACATCGTATATCTATAACTCATTCTCACTTTGACCCTGACCTATGAAGAGCATAAGTCAAAGTCAGGTGTCAAAGTCAGGTGTCTGTTGTCTGTTGTCAGTTGTCAGAGTCAAGTGTCAGGGTCAGGGTCAGATGTCACACTTGCATTCTTTGACTTATGACTATGATATCTGACCATGTCCTAAAATGAACACTGTATACATGGAAGCAATACATTTTAATGATGTACAGAGACAGGTCTCAGACAGCGTTAAAACCAAAGTTTTTAAACAAATCGACTTTGAATCTCTGATCCAAAGCTTGATTCACTCAAGCCTACTTATGATAAATAAATGATTGAAGCATTCCTGTAAAATGCTATTGCAGATTAATATGTCTAAACAGCAAAAAAAACATCCAAAAATAGCTGCAGTCAAACAATACCCCCTTAGATAATAATCTATTCTAGTAGTTCCATGAAGATAAAATGTAACCCAATGACCAATTATTTACCTAGTGTTGCAACGTTTCAGGCTTTAAAGGGACACTGACAGGCCCGATAAACATAATTAGTTATTCCTATGCAGTCATAGGACTATTGTATTCCAATCACATAAGAGTACCCCCTGTCCGCATTTTAAACCATGTAAAAACAACTTTATAATCATCTGTCAATCACCTTCCTTTATGCCCAAGGGGCATTTTTTCTCCTACCTTTGTGCCCAGACGTGCCCCAACTGTCGTTTCCTAGCGCCGCCCAGCTCATTATTATTCACTGCGATGGGCGGCTTTTACAGTCCCCGATTCTGCCGAGCTGGCGCAGGCGCAGCATGAGACGCTGACGCCGCCGCATTGAATAAGGGACGCAGGTGCACTGCGAGTGAAGGTGCCGGGCAAGGTATCCAGCGCACGCGCAGAAAGGCCGATGCCCATACGTTTCTATTGGGCATGCGCCGGCCCAGCAGGATCGGGGACTGTATAAGCCGCCCAGGACAGTGAATAATAATGAGCTGGGCGGCGCTAGGAAACGACAGTTGGGGCGCGGCTGGGCACAAAGGTAGGAGAAAAATGCCCCTTGGGCATAAAGGAAGGTGATTGACAGATGATTATAAAGTTGTTTTTACATGGTTTCAAATGCGGACAGGGGGTACTCTTATGTGATTGGAATACACTTTAATAGACCTATGACTGCATAGGAATAACTAAATATGTTTATCGGGCCTGTCAGTGTCCCTTTAAGACATGATTAGCCCTTTATCGAGCATGTTCATGCACATGGATTGCATGCCGGTTGTAGTGCACCCAGCGAAAGCCAGATTCTAACTTATGTATGCTGTGGCTGCCATTGAAAGAATACATTATTTACCTAGACAATAAGTTTTACACCTGTTTAATTAACCCTTTCTACATCTAAGGTTTTTTTGACTTTGCGATTTCGTTTTTCGCTCCCGCCTTTCCAGAGCCATAACTTTATTATTTTTCCATTTACATAGTCATATGAGGACTTATCTTTTATGGGACAATTTGTACTTTCCAACGCTACCATTTAATATTGCATAAAATGTAGTGGGAAGTGGGGAAAAAAAATCCAAAGGTGGTGGAATTGGAAAAAAACCAACACAATTTTGCTAGTTTTTTTTACGTTATTCATTATGTGGTAAAACTGACTTTTGATCTTCATTCTCCAGGTCAGTAGAAATCCGGTAATACCACATATGTATACTTTTCCTTGCATTTTTTTTCTTTATTAAGAATTATCAGAATACATAATAATGTATAATGGTAATAACAAAAGAAGAGAGAAAACAAGAAAAAAGAAAAGAAACATCACCAGGTACAATGTAATGTCGCTAGGGGATGATAATTGCCTAGTATTATTGAGCAAAAATAGTTCTTTGGGATTGTTAATTTCCGTCTAATACTTATTTACTATACTTTACTTATGGGTGTAGATACAAGGGTAGGACCTAAAAATAATAAAGGGATATCAGAAATTCCTGAAATAACTCCACAGCTTGCAACATTCTTTATGTTTGGCTATTGTGTGGTTTTCCCAAGCTGCTATTTCTTCAAATCTGTAGATTACCTTATTTATCCATTGAGACAGGGGAGGTAGGTCTGACTTAAGCTAAAATTTTGGGATCAAGAGTCTAGCTGCACATAAGAGGGATTTAAATAATTTTGGTGGATACTGAAGAGAGTTGGGGGGTGAGATCCCAAGTAATGCAAGCTTTGGTGAGATGGGGAAATTCGTATTGCACACTTTGTTGCAGTTGGCAAAGATCTCAGACCACCAAGTCTGAATCCGGGGGCATGTCCACCAGATGTGGAAAAAGGAACCTTTATGCTCTAGACATCTCCAGCAGGAATCCGATCTATCCGGATTGAAAAGACACGTTACATCGGGAGTTTTATACCACCTAGTTAGAATTTTGTACCCATTCTCCTATGTTCGCACACATCTGAAGTTTCTGTGGGGTGTCATAAAAAGTGAAGATAGTTCATGAGGGGGGCATGAGATCTTTAGGTCTTTCTCCCAGAGACCAATAAAGGTGGGATTGGGCATTAGTATTGGGGTACATATTTGTTTGGAAATCTTAGAAATAAGTTTGGGGGGTGGATTTTGTTTTGTAATTAGGCTTTCAAACCAAGTAATTGGGTGCAAAAGGGCGCTTTTGTATATGTGTTTTGTAGTGAAAGTTCTTAAAAAAAAAATTGAGGTGGGGAGAAGTTTAATTCTGGGAAAAGGCGAGAATACCTCTTGAATCAAAAACCTCATCTCTCTCACCAAACAGGAAGATGGCTCTGATTTGTAGAGTTGCACACACTTTTGGGTAAGCTATCTCTAAGTGCTTGTGGTGCATGAGCCAGAATATCCTTTATTCGGATTAGGGGTGAAGGTAAAGGAATGACATTTTGTGAAGACTGAAGCCATTTCCATGCTGCTAATGTTGAACTAATCAGAGGGTTAGAAGGTCTATCATTAGAAGGAGAGACATCAACACCCACTAGGAGGCTAGTGAAAGGATGTTTAACACATGTTTGTTCCATGGGTACCCAAGATTTATGTTGGGGACAGAGGAACCAATTGACCATTTTGGATAAAGAAACCGCTCTCCCATACAGCTCTGGGTCTGGGAGTCCAATCCCTCTGTTCGATTTAGGTTTGTTGAGAGAGGAGTATGTCTGGTGTGGTCTCTTCCCTGCCCATAAGAAGGTCTTAAAATGGCGTTTTTATTTTAATTTCTATTATTAATTATTTTATTTTCATAATCAATAAAATTACAGCATGAACATAACACCAACAGTGGTGTAAATCGGTACAAGATACATCTTTCTGAGAGCACATCCTTATTAAAGACATAATGATGGTGGACAGCGGCAGGAAATTTATAAATGATATACAAAAGTACATTATGAGTATACCAAGTCTCGCAGGAGAACAGAAGGGAAACAATATAGCGGTCATGTCCATCACACCAAGCCTACACATCATTGACAGAAGCTTACAAGATATCAGAGAATCGCTAGTGTGCCTCTCGGCATATTCATCTGAGCCATTTGTAGGTGATAATCGACCTCTACTCTAGCCAATAGTGGAGTGTCAGAGTGAGAGTCAAGGAGGGCCAGCTGAGGGCAATTTAAAATTGTTATAAGGTCTTGAGGAACCTGTAATTTGTTCATGGTGCCCAACGTTTAATAAAGGCTGGATGGGTTCTAGACTCCCATGAGGCGAGTTCCTCAAACCGGTATAGCTGATCTACCTTGAGCCTCCACTGCTCAACCGAGGGAAGGTGGGTCTGTAGCCAAAATTTAGGAATCAGGAGACGTGCTGCAATCAGAAGTTGCTTAAAGAGAAAAGAAGGAGGTGGGACCGTACCTTCGTCAAAGTAGGAAAGCAAAACTCCATAGGGGGACATTTTAACAGAGGAAGAGCAGATTTGATTACAGATCCTGATAATGTCCTCCCACCACTTACTGATAGGGGGGCATTGCCACCATATATGGAGGAAGATACCCTTCTCCCTAAGGCATCTCCAGCATTTATCTGAAGAGGATCCTGAGTAGTGTGAGGATTTAATTGGAGTGATATACCAGTGTGTCAGGATTTTGTAACTGTTTTCCTGGACACGCACACACCTTGAAGACTTATGTGGTAACTCGAATACTGTGGGTAAAATTGAGAGTGGCAGTTCAGTCCCAGTGTCCTTTTCCCATGTGCCAATGAATGCTGGCTTAACAATTAGAGCGAAGTTTATTATAAATCTGCGAGATGAGTTTTTTCGGAGGATTGGGATTGATTATAATGGTTCAAACCATGTAAGAGGGCGTAAAAGCTCACCCTTTTTGTTATTTTTAGAGACAAATGATTTAATAAGTGAAAGTATGGTGAAGTCACAAGGTTGTGGCTTAATCAGTGACTTTAGGGAATCCATAGAGGCCAGCATTCCTTGGTTTTCAAGGAGGTGAGAAATAGGCAAGGAAGAACACCTAACTGATTTGGAAATTGAGAGGCGTGGCCCCACGGTAGATGAACCCAGGATATCACTAATTGTGATGAGGGGGGAGGGAAAGGGAACCGAGCAATGGGAAGAGTTCAGCCATCTCCATGCTTCCATAGTAGCTTTAATGATTGGAAATGCTGACAGATTGGTTTGGGGTGGATTACTGAAACCTAGACATAGGGCGCGAGACGGTTGGCCTATGATGCTCTGTTCCAGTGAAACCCAGGATTTATCCCTCGTGTTTCTAAACCAGTCAACAATTCTAGATAATAGTATAGCTTTCCCATAAAGTTCTGGATCTGGTAGTCCAATACCACCTCCCAAACGGGATCTAGAAAGGAGAGAGTAAGAAAGTCTAGCTTTCTTCCCGTTCCATATGAAAGCTCTGAATTTCTGTTTAAGAGAGGAGTAAAAGGACTTAGCTACTGGGATTGGGAGGACCTGTTGCATGTACGTGAGGCGTGGAATAATAAGAGAGGCGAGAAGGTTTTTCCTGCCGAACCAGGAGAGAGTCGGGGCAGATTTGGCAATTTTGTCCAATGCTTCGAAAATAACTGTTTTTAAAGGGATATAATTAAGAGCAAAGAGGTCTTAAGGTGTTAGGGCTGAGTTTGACTCCTAAATATGTGATGGTCGGGGAAGACCAGTTAAATGGGGAATTATCCATTAAAGAAAGTTTGAGTCGTTGTGAGATACCTGTACTGATTATGATGGACTTGCTCTCATTTATCTTAAAGTTGGAAAGTACACTATATTTCTTTAAGTGCTCCTGAATTTTAGGTAGAGATATTATAGGATTGGTTGTCATTATCATAACATCGTCCGCAAATGCCGCAATCTTATGATTATGACCTCCAAGGTCCAAACCCCTGATATCAGTGTCTGCCCGAAGCGTAGACAAAAGGGGTTCCATTGCCAAAATGAAGAGGAGGGGGGATAGGGGACAACCTTGGCGAGTTCCATTGTGGATTTGGAAAGGAGAGGATAGGTCCCCATTCACCATGACACGAGCTGTGGCCTTTTCGTACATAGCGAATACCGCTTTGACATATGGACCAGGCAGACCGAAATCCTCTAATGTATGGGATAAGTAATTCCAATTAATGCGATCAAACGCTTTTTCAGCGTCAGTGCTGAGAAGAATAAAAGGAGAGGAGGTCTGTTTAGCATGACAGAGCACATTAATGACCCTAGTCGTGTTATCTCTACCTTCTCTATTGCGAACAAAACCTACCTGGTCCATATGAATCAAAAGAGGAAGGAGATTCGCTAGGCGGTTTGCAAGTAACTTGGCCAACAGTTTTAGGTCTATGTTTAGAAGCGAGATTGGCCTGTAATTTGAGCACAATTTAGGATCCTTTCCCTCTTTAGGTATTAATGCTATATGAGCAGTCGTCATGTCACTGGATAGGGGGATACCCAGGAGGGATTGGTTACAAACGTTAAGGAGATGCGGTAACAGTTGCTTCTTAAATGTTTTATAGTATGGTGCAGGAAGGCCATCAGGGCCAGGGCTTTTCCCCACAGGCATCTGAGAAAGGGCTAAAGAGAGTTCGGTCATGGTGAATGGGGCCTCAAGAGATTGTTTTTGATCATCAGAAAGTGTCGGATGAGGTGATGAATCTAAGAACTTAGTAATGAGCGATGAATGAGAGGCCGGTGATGGAGGGGGAGGGAGGTTATAGAGCGCTTCATAGAAGTCCCTAAATTGTTTTGCGATTTTCTCTGAAGCAAAGATGGGGGTATTATTCGAGGAAGATAATTGGTGGATTTAATTATCTGTTCTTCTGGTTTTGACTCTATTCATAAGGAATTTGGTGGCTTTGTTCCCGTGGGCAAAGTATTTGTATTGAGAATTAAGATAGTATTTAGCTGTTTTAGTTTGTAAAAGGGCTTTTAATTCAGCTCTAGCCTTGGAGAGTTCCTGGAGTTGGGATTCAGATGAGGAGCGTTTGTGTATGGTCTCCAACTTATTTATCTTGGAGAGAAGATTATTGATGTTACTCTCCCTCAGTCTTTTTAGATGCGAGCCAATGCTGATGAATTCACCCCTAATAAAGGGTTTGTGTGCATCCCAGAGAATTTGAGGTGATATATCTGGGTGGGCATTTCGGACAAAGTACTCGTCTAATAACAGCGCTACCTTTTTTATAGATTCCAGGTTGCCTAATATGGACTCATTAAGTCTCCAATTGAAACTTTTGAATTTGTGAAGTGGGGAGGTTACTGAGAGGTAAATTGGGGCATGATCTGAGATGTGGATGGATCCAATCTTAGCATCCGGGCAAAGCTGGATATGTTCCTTGGAAATGAAGATATAGTCAATACGATGATAGGTATTGTGGACGTGTGAGAAGAAAGTGTAATCTATAGTATCTGGACATAGCGTACGCCATGTATCTACTAGTTGGAGATCCCAGAGGATGTCTTTAATGAATTTCAGCGTGCGCTTTGAGTGGGTTGACTTATGTGAGGACGAATCATTAAAATGGCGTTTTAATGTATTATAAAATGTTTTTGGTACAGGGATGGGCAGGACTTGCTGTAAGCATGTTAGTCTGGGTAAAATCAGAGAGGTGATGATATTCTTCCTCCCAAACCAAGATAACATTAAGGGTTGTAAGATAGTAAGGGAGTCAAAAGGGAATCAACAAGGTAAAAGAGGAGAGAATATTTAAAAGAAGAAAAACTGCTACAAGAGGACATAGTTTTAAATTAGAGGGGCAAAGGTTTAAAAGTAATATCAGGAAGTATTACTTTACTGAGAGAGTAGTGGATGCATGGAATATTCTTTCTGCAGAAGTGGTAGCTGCAAATTTAGTGGAGGAGTTTAAGCATGCATGGGATAGGCATAAGGCCATTCTTCATATAAGATAGGGCCAGGGGCTATCCATAGTATTTAGTATATTGGGCAGACTAGATGGGCCAAATGGTTCTTATCTGCCAACACATTCTATGTTTCTATGTTTCTATGTAAGCTGATCTATTATTGATTGTAGGAGGAGGGTATAGTTTAAATTGAATAGTGTTGACGGATTGGGACCAATTTTAACCCCCAGATATGTAATATAGGGGGAGGAAGCCATCGAGTCGGATTTGATAGATGGGGGAAGATCAAAATTTAAAATTTAGGATTTCTTCATGTTAATTTTGAAATTAATAGATAAATAAATAAATAAATAGCTAAAGTGTTCCAATATATTGTAAATAATCGGGAGTGATATTGTTGGGTTAGTGGACGGTATTAGAAGATCGTCAGCAAAAGCTGCGACTTTTGTGTTGACCCAGCTTGACCCCCTCTATTCTGTCCTCCCTTCTTATTGCCTGCAATAGGGATTCCGTGGTTAAAACAAAAAAAAGGGGTGAGAGGGGGCAGCCCTGTCTGGTGCCATTTCGTATAACAAAAGAGGGGGGAAAGAGTGCTATTAATGATAATGGATGCTGAGGCCTTTGAATACATAGAGAAGACTACATTGACAAATGCGGTAGGGAGCCTGAATGCCAATAAGGTTGGGCACATATAATCCCAATCAAATGCCTTTTCAGCATCGGTGCCAAGAAAAATCATGGCATTAGGAATTCTAGAGGTATTGTCCATGCCCTCTCTGCCTTGAATGAAGCCCACTTGGACTCTATGAATTAGATCGGGTAGGAGCAAGGACAGTCGAGATGCTAATATTTTTGCAAATATTTTTAGATCGGGGGTTCAGTAGGGAAATCGGGTGGTAATTTGCGCAATTAGATCTATGTTTCCTCTCCTTTGGGATCAAGGAGATGTGTGCTCTTGTCATATCTTCCAAAAATGGAACACCTGACAGGGCATTGTTATAAATAGAAAGAAGGTGAGGATTTATGATCTTTTGGAAAGTACAGTGGTATAAAGCAGGGAGGCCATCGGGGCCAGGGCATTTCCCATTAGGGAGTTGTTTAATGGCTGCTTCCAGTTCATTTAGAGTAAAGGGAGCCTGTAGGGTCTATTCTTGTGATTACGATATGGAGGGTAATGAAAGAGAGTGTAGGAAGTTATTAGCTGTCTTCGGTGGGGGGGGGGGGGGGGGGGCTTTATCTTTCAATTCATTGTCACGTAAGTTGTATAACTCGTAGTAAAATTTCTGGAATTGAGAAGCAATAGCCAAGGTAGTAAAAACCTCTCCCCCACCAACGACCTTCACCCTATGAATATAGTTGTGTGATTTGCTCTGCTTCATGCGCTAAATCATGAATTTGGATGCCTTATCTCCATGAGCAAAGTATTTCTATTGGGAGTGGAGATAATTAGTTGAAATCAAGTTTAATATGTTCTTCAGTTGTTCTCTTAGGTCTGTGAGTACCGTAAGGTGTTCATTTAGCAGGGATTGTTTATGTAATGTTTCTAGTCTTTTGATCTGGGTGAGCAGAGTGTCAATATGGGCTTTTCTTTCTTTTTTAATTCTCGCTCCCATGCTGATAAATTGTCCTCACACATAGGCCTTATGTGTGTCCCAGACAGCATGGGGGGAGGTCTACGGGAGAGAATTGAGTACAAAAAATTCCTCTAGGAGACCATGCGCTTGTTGGAGATCATCTCCTGGAGAGATTAGTTGTTCATTTAATATCCATCTAAATGAGCGGGGGGACATTGAGGGGGCGGAGATGGTAATAAATACAGGAGAATGGTCCGATAAGTGAATGTTATTTATGGAAGTCTTGGTATTTGATTAACAATAGGAGCGTACAGGTTTACAAAAGTATATATCTGGTTAGCAATATTGCCTTTAAGAAGAATATATCTACCCTCTGTATCCAGAGTGTGGAAAATATAAGAAAAAGGAACGTCCCTCCGGATCCCGATGCTCGCGCCCCTGGAGGCCGCTGTATTGGAACCTCAGTGGTATCATTGCAAGAACATGGAGTGTTTAAGGTTAGGATACTTATTGAATTTAAAGTTGGTCTCTTGAAGCATGATAACCGAGCATTTTTCTTTTTTTAAGGAAGAGAAGATTTGGCTCCACTTTGATGGGGAGTTAAGGCCTTTGGCTTTAAAGGATGTTACAGTTATGGTAGCCATCTATCCCATACAAAACGGAGAAGCCTCCCTCAACACCAACGCTATTTAATGTTCCGAGTATGCAAGAGATAGTGAAATACTTAACCCTTCATGGCAGAGCATCAAGATTCCCCTCACCAAGCGGCGAATGGACATAGTAATGTGGCAGAACCTGGTAAAGAAAAGGAGGAAAAGAACAAAAACATTCAGAAAGGACCAAACATGAAGGCCTCTGATAAAGAGGTCTAACTGTAACATGCTAAGGCATCTAAGCTCTAGATAATCGCAAGGGGGAATTTAAAGAGATATAGTGTAGCACCCTCAGAGTGATATAAGGTGAAGGGTAGCTAAACAAACTTGAATAACCATCTCCCAAAAAAAAAAAAAAAAAATCAGAGGCAGGGGGACATTCAAGTAGTCTTTTGGCTGTAATGATCAAAATGACAGCCTAGAAACAGATAAGCGGGGGAAAAATTAAGGTTAAGAGTAATACTTATGTGAAACAGCAACATTTCTTATTAAAGATGGGGACTAGGTGAAGGTATCACTAGTCCTTGTTTTCTAGAGAAATTCTTCTTGATGTGGAAGAAGTGGTATTTCTTTTTGCTCTTTGGTTCTTCGGGATCTTAGGTGCCTCCCAGGGCATGATCGAGGGAAGTTCTGGTAGGATTGCTAAGTCCAGGACTGGATCCCAGTTCTAAATCGGTAGTGCAGAGATCTTGAGCCTGTCGTAGGTCTTGTCAAGGTCGCTGAATGAAGAAATGTTGATACGCTGGCCTTCATGAAGAAAAGAAAAAACAAACGGGAAGTTCCATGTATAGAGTATCTTGTGAGCACAGAGCCAGTCTGTAAGTGGCTTTTTTTTATTATTTTAAATTTTACAAAAAATACAAACTTACAAACATATAGAGGAGCTAAAAAGAGCAAAAAATCCCATCGAGATGAGAATACGTACACATTTGGACAAAATTATATAGTAGATCCCAAATCGCATCCTTAATAAGCTCATATCTACCCTCCTCTATCTCATTATTAAAATACAAAATATATTTTTTTTTAACTGCCCTATCCCCTACCCCCCTCCCTCCCACTCCCCACTCCGACTGTCTGCGATGGGAGCCCCCGACACTCCCCCTTAAAAAAACAGAGGGAGTTCCTCCTGTTGTCCAGGTTTATAGGGTTCATCCCAGTTGGGCCATACTGACTCCCTTTTCCTCCTCCGACCCTCAGTCGTATAGCCAAAAAGTTCATAATACTTTATTCCTACTCATATAGTTTTTCCATTTGGCGAAAGTCGGGGTGTTTTCAGATCCCAATTTCTGAATAATCAATACTTTAGCAATCATTAAACTCTTCATCCATAGTTGTAATAAGGGGTACCGTATTTTACCTTTTATATCAGTTAAACCTAATCCAAAAATAAACGCAAACAATGGATCTGGGCTAAATTTATCCACAATTCCCAAATTTTCTAAAATGGGTTGCCAGTACCTTTGAACACTGGGGCATCTCCATAAAAGATGCAAAAACCCGGCCTCTTCACTTCCACACTTCCTACAGGAGAAAATTCTCCCGTTACCTTGATATATTTTAGGCATAAGAGTAGGGGTATAATAGAGCCTATGCACAATCTTAAATTGAATCAACCTATGCTGATTTGACACTGAGACTGTGTTTTTATACACCCTTGCCCAATCCCTAACCGTGCCACCCAATTCCTTATTGCATTTCCTTTCACTATTAAACTTTGTAAGTCGACCTAGCTCTACTTGTAACCTAGCATAAATTTGTGATATTTTAACGTTCGTGCTTAAAGGGAACCTGTCACTGGGATTTTGTGCAAAGAGCTGAGGACATGGGCTGCTAGATGGCCGCTAGCACATCTGCAATATCCAGTCCCCATAGCTCTCTGTGCTTTTATTGTGTAAATAAACCAATTTGATACATATGCAAATTAACCTGAGATGAGTCCTGTCCCTGACTCATCTCATGTACAGGACTCATCTCAGGTTAATTTGCATATGTATCAAATCGGTTTATTTACACAATAAAAGCACACAGAGTTACGGGGACTGGGTATTGCGGATGTGCTAGCGGCCGTCTAGCAACCCGTGTCCTCAGCTCTATGCACAAAATCCTGGTGACAGGTTCCCTTTAACACAGAAAAGCAAAAATCTAAAAACGATTGCTCCTGGACACATAGTAAAGCCTTATTAGTAGTGGATAAAGTTGCATGTACAACCTGTGCATACCTAAACTGTACCATAAATGTGATATCTTCATCTAAAAATATTTCAGTAAGGGCTTTTAATTTCCCCTCCAGAAAAAAGTGTGCAAATGTTGTGATCCCCCTATTCGTCCAAAAGTGATAATCCCTTATCTTATCAAACTCCATTAGGGCTAAATTTTTACACAGAGGGGAAAAGTGCAGCACATGCGTGACATCAAGGAGCCCCTTAACTTTATTCCAGACTTTCTGCAACATATAGGAAATTGGGCACTCAGGGCTCCTACTCCCCAACCACCCAAACTCCAATAGGGAAAACAGATCAGCACACGAGTCAATGCATCCCCCATGGAGAAACCCCAGTAGCCCATTCTCCCTAGCATTCAAACACCACTGAATTTGTGCACAGAGATAGTATCCCTGGAAGAAGGGGAAATATAATCCCCCCGTCCCCCTGGGAAAGGTATAGATATTTCAACTTAATTAGTACCCTTTTTCTGCCCCACAGAAGATCATTGATAAGTCCCTCCAACCTATAGAAGAAGGAGTCATCAATCCAGGTGGGGCAGACTGTCAAAACATATAAAATAGAAGGAAGGAGGTTCATCTTAACGAGGGCGATCCGATCTACTTGCGAGAGGGGTAACCTCAACCAAGCCTTGACTTTGTCCCTTACTTTTTCCAATAGAGGCTTAAACTGGAATTACTTTGATTATAATGTTATCTCAAGACCTGCGAGAGCGCCAAATTTGTCTATAATTTGGATTACATATTGGACTTTGGCTCCATCATTTAAAAATATAAGAATATCATTGGCATATAGGCTAATTTTTTCAGGGTCCCTCAGCCCCCCCAATCCTGAAATAGCCTCCTCCAATCTAATTTTTCTTGCCAAAGGCTATAAAAAAATTGCAAACAGCAGAGGGGAGAGTGGGCAACCCTGCATGGTACCTCGTTCTAAGCGAATGTCTGTCAACAAAACCCTGTCAATTTTAACTCTAGCAACTGACTCTGCATAGAGGAGCTGCGTCAAACTTATAAAATTACTGCCCAAATTCATCTAGAACATAGTCTGCCAGAGGAACGGCCACTCGACCCTGTCGAACGCTTTAGCGGCATCAAGCGAGAGGATCCGCCTTCTTGAGACGTTTAGCTAATACTTTTGCCAAGATTTTATAATCCGTATTTAAGAGCGAAATAGGTCGATAAAACCCAATTTCGCTCTCATCTTTTAAATTTTTTAGAATCAGGCTAATTGAGGCCTCTCTTAACGACGGTGGCAGTTTACCCTCAAGTAAGGACTGATTTAATACTTGCCCAAGAAAGGGCAGCAAGGTATCACCATGTACTGGATTTCTGGCTAGAGGCGATCAGTGACAGTAGATTCCCAGATTTCCCTGACTCCGCGAAACGTCTTTGACCGACGAAGAACAGTTTCTGTTGGGCTTTATTGCTTAGGTAGACCCTATGCTCTTCCCCTGCCTGTTTCAGCAATTTATTAGTTTCCTCATCTTGTTTAAGTAAATAAGACGCCTCCGCATCGCTAATACCTTCCTCTAACTCCCTCTCTCTTTTCCTGAACTCCATCGGCTTTCGCTTGACCCTGGAGAAGTAAAGTGGCTTTAAATCTCTCCTTTTTTTCAAGGTCAACTGTGCTAGATCTTGGAAGACTGATATGTGATGGTCCTCCCATATTATTGTTGGTTTATTTCTGGCGCAGTTTAGTATGGCTTCCTTAACAGGGTAGTGCAAAAACTTGCAGATCACATCTCTGGGTGGTTCTCCTTGTTGAGGTTTTGCTCTGAGAGCTCTGTGGGCCCTTTCTAGGAGCACTTTGCGCCGAGTCTGGGCCAAGAAGTGTAAGGCATTTCTGACATATCTGGACGACTGTGCCCTGGATGTCGTCAGAGACATCGGTCTCTGGGATTCCCCTGAAATGGAGATTATTGCATCTGCCCTGATTTTCTTGATCTTCAATTGCTAAGAAAATTGCATTTAGATGGGATTGGCACTTATTTAAGCTTGTGGACACCGCGCTCTGATGCAGGATGGCTGCAGCTTTGGCTTCCTCTAGGGCCTCCCCACATGGCGAACGTCCTCTTTAATAGAGGCTAAGTCCTGGCTGAGGGGGCATAGTGCTTCTGTTAGGGCCTCTTTCAGAAAGGCCCTTGATATAGAGAGGACCTCGGACTCTGGGGATTCATCCCTACCTTTGCCCACATCTTCGCGTGATTTATGTCCGGCTGCTTTCGGCGTTCCGGGCGCCATTTTGGATTCTCTGGCAATGCAAGAAGTCCCTATTTTTTAAATAAATTTCTCCATCTCCCTGGCTCGAATGTTGTTTTTGGATGGACTGGACGGGTCAGAGGCTTTAGATCCACCGATCTTGACCATCTTTGATCCTTCACTTCTTGCGAATATAGGCTAAGATGGTTTAGCTAGAAGCGGAGCTTTGCTTAACACTTCCATCAGTGTCCGGTGCAGGTTCCGCACCCTTTTCATTGCGTTTTGATGCTGGGAAAAAAAAAGTCATTTTTTATCATATTTTAACGCCTATAATTTTTTTGTACTTATTTGTGCAGAGCTATGTTATTATGATTTATTTTTGGAGGGACAATGTGTACATTTATACCATTCTGGGTTTGTATGGCTTTTTAATCACTTTTATTTATTTTTTGTAGGAGGAGAAGTAAACAAAAATTTTAAATCGGCCATTTTGACCCTTTTTTTTTACATTTTATGCTTTTCGTTACGGGATTAATACTTTGATATTTTGACAGTACGGCATTTGCGCATGTGGCGATACCTATGATGTGTATTTCGATATTTTTACATTTCTTATTCTCATTGTGTGGAAAGGGGGTTGATTTGAACTTTTTTTTTGTAAAAGCTTTATTACATTTTTTTTAAACATTTTTTTTAAGGGAACTATAACAATCAATCATCTGATTGCTGTTATCATAGACTCCAATGCACTTGCATTGGAGGCTATGATGATTTTACTAATTTCCGTGGAGTCCTATTACAGGCAAGGGCTCCATAGGAAATACTATGCAGCAGTCTCCTGTCATTCAAAAAGACAGGGGCTGCTGCACACAAGCTCCGGCTCCTTCGATCACCACACGGGAGAGCCGGGGCATAACCGGAAGGGCGTGCTTCCGTTTTTCAGCGCCTTTAGATGCCCTCAGGCATCTGAGGGGTTAAATGTCCACGATTGGCATTGCCGCCAATCACGGACATTAGCTACCGATGTCTGCAAAAGGAAACAGCAGGCACCACATTACTATGAATCCTGCTCTGCTGTGGAGCGAGTGCCACCTTTATAGACCCGACATGTGACATAATAGTACATTACATGTCGGGAGGGTGTTAACCTCTCCAGGACCGCCTAACGCACGGATGCGTCCTGGAGGCGGTCGATTCATTCTTCCTGGCGCATCCATGCGTCATCTCGCAAGACACGAGATTTCGGTCTGAGCCGGCCCGTGCATGCGTATTGCGGGCCGGCAAAAGTTGAAGAACAATTTTGTCACCAGCCTGCCAGCCAATAATCGTTGCTGGCAGGCTGGCGATTTTCAAAATCTCAAATCAGAAGCCAGTTAACACTTTTTATTATTAAATATAATGTGTTAAATGGCTTCTCTGCTCCTCTGCTGGTCCTTTTGGTCGGTTGGTCTCAGCAGAGGAGCAGGCATCACAGTGAGTAGCCACCAAACACGACACTTAGCCCCAGATCACCCCCCAGCACCCCAATTAACCCCTTGATCACCCCTTCTTGCCCCTGTCAATCACCTAGTGAAAGGGAAAAAAGTGATCAGTGTAAACTGTCACTTTTTTTTTCCACTGGTATTGACTGATAGTTTTAGGATAGTTTAGCTCGCCCTCCACCCAAAACGCAGTGTTTGCCCAATCAGGCCTGATCGGTCGCCACACGTGCGTTTACCCACGCCCGCCCCGCCGCAGTGACAAAAAATATATATTTTTTGATCACTGCACAATCACTTTACAAGCGCTGCGGCGACAAAAAAGCAGTTTTGATATTTTTTATCAATCGCAGCGGCCTCCGGTACTTCGCTAGCCTCCCATTTGTAAGACAGGCTTGCTTTTTTTCTTGGGTAGTCTCAGGGAATACCCCTAAATTTAGTAGTCCAAATGTCAAACAAGGGGTATTCTTCTGAAGAGGCCTACAGGATTCTGACCCAGTCGGATGAAGAATGGGAACCCTCATCTGACGAATCCAGCGGGTCAGAATATGAACCTGTAGAAAGCAGTGGCAGTCTGAGCCAAAGTTCGGACGAGGAGGTTGAGGTCCCTGATACCACCAGGCATACCTGGCCCCATGTTGTTAGACCACAGGTTCCGCAGGATTCGCTTCAAGGGCAGCAGAGTGGGGCTGGCGCTGTGGGATTACGTGGTGAGGCATACACCAGCAGCGCAGCCCATCCTTGACCTAGTACCAGCACTGCCGTACAACATGGTGAAGTGGTGAGCACCAGAAGGGCAGTTGAAGCTGGTACGGTGGCAAGTGCAGTAGTTACCCCGTCGCAGCCACCGCACAGACAGGCCCATAGACCCCCTAGAGTCCCTGATGTGCTGGCAAACCCTGATTGACAGTCCCCAACTTCAGCCACACCTGTAGTTCCCCCTTTCACCGCCCAGTCTGGAGTTCGGGTTGAGACAGCTCAGATTGGTTCGGCCCTGGGATTTTTTGAGCTGTTCTTGACTGCGGAACTCTTGGACATAGTCGTGGCAGAAACAAATCGGTATGCCACTCAATTTATATTCGCCAACCCCGGAAAGCTTTTATGCCCAGCCTTTTCGGTGGAAACCCGTCCAAGTTTCCGAATGAAAAAAATTCTGGGCCTTCTCCTCAACATGGGTCTAACCAAAAAGCATGAATTGCGGTCACATTGGTCCACGAACCCAATTTATCACATGCCCATGTTCTCTGCTGCTATGTCCAGGACACGATTTGAGACCATCCTACGTTTTCTGCACTTTAGCGACAACACCACCTCCCGTCCCAGAGGCCACCCAGCTTTTGACCGGCTCCACAAAATTCAGCCCCTCATAGAGCACTTCAACCAGAAATTTGCAGATTTGTATACCCCTGAGCAAAACATCTGCGTAGACGAGTCCCTTATACATTTTACCGGGCGGCTTGGCTTCAAACAATACATCCCAAGCAAGTGCGCCCGGTATGGGGTCAAATTGTATAAGCTCTGTGAAAGGGCCATAGGCTATGCCCACAAATTTCGGATCTATGAGGGTAAATATAAGACCCTGGCGCCGGTCGGTTGCCCTGACTACTTGGGGAGCAGTGGGAAGACAGTATGGGACTTGGTGTCACCCTTATTTGGCAAGGGGTACCATCTTTATGTGGACAATCTCTACACAAGTGTGCCCCTCTTCAGGCATTTGTTACTAGAACAGATTGGCTGCTGTGGCACCGCGCGAACTAGTCGCGCGGGCTTCCCCCAACAGCTCGTTACCGCCCGTCTTTCAAGGGGGGAGAGGGCTGCCTTGTGTAATGAAGAACTGCTCGCGGTGAAATGGAGAGACAAGCGTGACGTTTACATGCTCTCCTCCATACACTGCAGACACGACAATACAAATAGAACGGGCAACCAGTGTCATTGAAAAGCCCCTCTGTGTCCACGACTATAACCTTCACATGGGAGGGGTGGACTTCAATGACCAGATGTTGGCTCCGTATTTAGTTTCCTGACGCACCAGACGCTGGTATAAGAAGGTGTCTGTATATTTAATTCAATTGGGTGTATATAATAGTTTTGTTCTCTACAGTAAGGCTGGGAGAACAGGATCCTTCCTCAAATTTCAGGAAGAGATCATCGAGAACCTCCTGTATCCAGGAGGTTCCGTGTCCCCATCCACCAGTGTAGTTAGCCGTCTACACGAGCGACATTTTCCCAATGTCATTGCTGGTACCTTAACCCAACCGTCACCGCGAAAAAGATGTTGTGTCTGTAGCAGGAGTGGAATAAGGCGTGACACCCGCTATTTCTGTCCTGACTGCCCTGACCACCCTGCCCTATGCTTAGGGGAGTGTTTCCGGAAGTATCACACACAGGTACACTTAGCATAGGGATCACATCTCACAGGACAGGTACACAGAGCTATTAGGGCTCATTCACACAGAGCTGCTGCAAACCTCTCCTTTCACATGGGACAAAGTGCATAATGTACTTCGCCAAATCTTTGGGCGATTTGCGCTTTGCACATTGTCCCATGGGGAAGGGGAGGTTTGTCCTAAAAAGGTAAAAAACAAAACAAAAAATCACCAGTAAGCAAAAAAGTTAACGTTCACTTCAAAAAGTTAAATAAAGTTTATATGTTCTGTTCAAATGTTATTATAAATAGAGTTGAGCGGACACCTGGATGTTCAGGTTCGAGAAGTTTGGCCGAACTTCCCGGAAATGTTCGGGTTCGGGATCCGAACCCGATCCGAACTTCGTCCCGAACCCGAACCCCATTGAAGTCAATGGGGACCCAAACTTTTCGGCACTAAAAAGGCTGTAAAACAGCCAAGGAAAGGGCTAGAGGGCTGCAAAAGGCAGCAACATGTAGGTAAATCCCATGCAAACAAATGTGGATAGGGAAATGAATTAAAATAAAAATAAAATAAATAAAAATTAACTAATATCAATTGGAGAGAGGTCCCATAGCAGAGAATCTGGCTTCACGTCACCCACCACTGGAACAGTCCATTCTCAGATATTTAGGCCCCGGCACCCAGGCAGAGGAGAGAGGTCCCGTAACAGAGAATCTGGCTTCATGTCAGCAGAGAATCAGTCTGCATGTCAGAGCAGAGAATCAGGCTTCACGTCAGCCACCAGTGCAACAGTCCATTGTCATATATTTAGGCCCAGCACCCAGGCAGAGGAGAGAGGTCCCGTAACAGAGGATCTGGCTTCATGTCAGCAGAGAATCAGTCTGCATGTCATAGCAGAGACTCAGGCTTCACGTCAGCCACCACTGCAACAGTCCATTGGCATATATTTAGGCCCAGCACACAGGCAGAGGAGAGAGGTCCCGTAACAGAGAATCTGTCTTCATGTTAGCAGAGAATTAATCTGCATGTCATAGCAGAGAATCAGGCTTCACGTCAGTCACCACTGCAACAGTCCATTGTCATATATTTAGGCCCAGCACCCAGGCAGAGGAGAGAGGTCCCGTAACAGAGGATCTGGCTTCATGTCAGCAGAGAATCAGTCTGCATGTCATAGCAGAGAATCAGGCTTCACGTCAGCCACCACTGCAACAGTCCATTGTCATATATTTAGGCCCAGCACCCAGGCAGAGGAGAGAGGTCCCGTAACAGAGAATCTGGCTTCATGTCAGCAGAGAATCAGTCTGCATGTCATAGCAGAGAATCAGGCTTCACGTCAGCCACCAGTGAAACAGTCCATTGTCATATATTTAGGCCCAGCACCCAGGCAGAGGAGAGAGGTCCCGTAACAGAGGATCTCGCTTCATGTCAGCAGAGAATCAGTCTGCATGTTATAGCAGAGAATCAGGCTTCACGTCAGCCACCACTGCAACAGTCCATTGGCATATATTTAGGCCCAGCACCCAGGCAGAGGAGAGAGGTCCCGTAACAGAGAATCTGGCTTCATGTCAGCAGAGAATTAGTCTGCATGTCATAGCAGAGAATCAGGCTTCACGTCACCCAATATTGGAACAGTCCATTGGCATATATTTAGGCCCCGGCACCCAGACAGAGGAGAGGTTCATTCAACTTTGGGTTGCCCCGCAATATAATGGTAAAATGAAAATAAAAATAGGATTGAATGAGGAAGTGCCCTGGAGTACAATAATATATGGTTAAGGGGAGGTAGATAATGTCTAATCTGCACAAGGGACGGACAGGTCCTGTGGGATCCATGCCTGGTTCATTTTTATGAACGTCAGCTTGTCCACATTGGCTGTAGACAGGCAGCTGCGTTTGTCTGAATACACGTTCAGACAAAACGCTGGCCGCCGGGCAGGCCAGCACCTCCAAGGCATAAAAGGCTAGCTCTGGCCACGTGGACAATTTAGAGACCCAGAAGTTGAATGGGGCCGAACCATCAGTCAGTACGTGGAGGGGTGTGCACACGTACTGTTCCACCATGTTAGTGAAATGTTGCCTCCTGCTAACACGTTGCGTATCAGGTGGTGGTGCAGTTAGCTGTGGCGTGTTGACAAAACTTTTCCACATCTCTGCCATGCTAACCCTGCCCTCAGAGGAGCTGGCCATGACACAGCTGCCTTGGCGACCTCTTGCTCCTCCTCTGCCTTGGCCTTGGGCTTCCACTTGTTCCCCTGTGACATTTGGGAATGCTCTCAGTAGCGCGTCTACCAACGTGCGCTTGTACTCGCGCATCTTCCTATCACGCTCCAGTGCAGGAAGTAAGGTGGGCACATTGTCTTTGTACCGTGGATCCAGCAGGGTGGCAACCCAGTAGTCCGCACACGTTAAAATGTGGGCAACTCTGCTGTCGTTGCGCAGGCACTGCAGCATGTAGTCGCTAATGTGTGCCAGGCTGCCCAGGGGTAAGGACAAGCTGTCCTCTGTGCAAAAAAACTCCCTCTGAGTCACTTCGAAGAGACTGGCCTGAAAGTGCTAAAAATGACCCCTCTTCCTCCTCCTCCTCCTCCTCCTGGGCCACCTCCTCTTCCATCATCGCCCTAAGTGTTTTCTCAAGGAGACATAGAAGTGGTATTGTAACGCTGATAACGGCGTCATCGCCACTGGCCATGTTGGTGGAGTACTCGAAACAGCGCAGCAGGGCACACAGGTCTCGCATGGAGGCCCAGTCATTGGTGGCGAAGTGGTGCTGTTCCGCAGTGCGACTGACCCGTGCGTGCTGCAGCTGAAACTCCACTATGGCCTGCTGCTGCTCGCACAGTCTGTCCAGCATGTGCAAGGTGGAGTTCCACCTGGTGGGCATGTCGCATATGAGGCGGTGAGCGGGAAGGCCGAAGTTACGCTGTAGCGCAGACAGGCGAGCAGCGGCAGGATGTGAACGCCGGAAGCGCGAACAGACGGCCCGCACTTTATGCAGCAGCTCTGACATGTCGGGGTAGTTGTGAATGAACTTCTGCACCACCAAATTCTGCACATGCGCCAGGCAAGGGATGTGCGTCAAACCGGCTAGTCCCAGAGCTGCAACGAGATTTCGCCCATTATCGCACACCACCAGGCCGGGCTTGAGGCTCACCGGCAGCAACACTCGTCGGTCTGTTGTTCTATACCACGCCACAACTCCTGTGCGGTGTGGGGCCTGTCCCCCAAACATATGAGTTTCAGAATGGCCTGCTGACGTTTTCCCCGGGCTGTGCTGAAGTTGGTGGTGAAGGTGTGTGGCTGACTGGATGAGCAGGTGGAAGAAGAGTAGGAGGAAGCCGAGAAGGAGGAGGTGGCAACAGGAGGCAAAGAATGTTGCCCTGCGATCCTTGGCGGCGGAAGGACGAGCGCCAAACAGCTCTCCGCCTGGGGCCCAGCTGCCACTACATTTACCCAGTGTGCAATTAGGGAGATATAGCATCCCTGGCCGTGCTTACTGGTCCACGTATCTGTGGTTAGGTGGACCTTGCTACAGATGGCGTTGCGCAGTGCACACTTGATTTTATCGGATACTTGGTTGTGCAGGGAAGGCACGGCTCTCTTGGAGAAGTAGTGGCGGCTGGGAACAACATACTGTGGGACAGCAAGCGACATGAGCTGTTTGAAGCTGTCTGTGTCCACCAGCCTAAATGACAACATTTCATAGGCCAGTAGTTTAGAAATGCTGGCATTCAGGGCCAGAGATCGAGGGTGGCTAGGTGGGAATTTACGCCTTCTCTCAAATGTTTGTGAGATGGAGAGCTGAACGCTGCCGTGTGACATGGTTGAGATGCTTGGTGACGGAGGTGGTGGTGGTGTTGGTGGTACATCCCCTGTTTGCTGGGCGGCAGGTGCCAACGTTCCTCCAGAGGCGGAGGAAGAGGCCGAGGCGGCAGCAGAAGAGGCCGAGGCGGCAGCAGCAGAAGAGGTAGCAGGGGGAGCCTGAGTGACTTCCTTGTTTTTAAGGTGTTTACTCCACTGCAGTTTATGCTTTGCATGCAGGTGCCTGGTCATGCAGGTTGTGCTAAGGTTCAGAACGTTAATGCCTCGCTTCAGGCTCTGATGGCACAGCGTGCAAACCACTCAGGTCTTGTCGTCAGCACATTGTTTAAAGAAGTGCCATGCCAGGGAACTCCTTGAAGCTGCCTTTGGGGTGCTCGGTCCCAGATGGCGGGGGTCAGTAGCAGGCGGAGTCTCTTGGCGGCGGGTGTTCTGCTTTTGCCCACTGCTCCCTCTTTTGCTACGCTGTTGGCTCGGTCTCACCACTGCCTCTTCCTCCGAACTGTGAAAGTCAGTGGCACGACCTTCATTCCATGTGGGGTCTAGGACCTCATCGTCCCCTGCATCGTCTTCCACCCAGTCTTGATCCCTGACCTCCTGTTCAGTCTGCACACTGCAGAAAGACGCAGCAGTTGGCACCTGTGTTTCGTCATCATCAGAGACTTGCTGAGGTGGTATTCCCATGTCCTCATCATCAGAAAACATAAGTGGTTGTGCGTCAGTACATTCTATGTCTTCCACCGCTGGGGAAGGGCTAGGTGGATGCCCTTGGGAAACCCTGCCAGCAGAGTCTTCAAACAGCATAAGAGACTGCTGCATAACTTGAGGCTCAGACAGTTTCCCTGGTATGCATGGGGGTGATGTGACAGACTGATGGGCTTGGTTTTCAGGCGCCATCTGTGCGCTTTCTGCAGAAGACTGGGTGGGAGATAATGTGAACGTGCTGGATCCACTGTCGGCCACCCAATTGACTAATGCCTGTACCTGCTCAGGCCTTACCATCCTTAGAACGGCATTGGGCCCCACCATATATCGCTGTAAATTCTGGCGGCTACTGGGACCTGAGGTAGTTGGTACACTAGGACGTGTGGATGTGGTAGAACGGCCACGTCCTCTCCCAGCACCAGATGGTCCACTAACACCACCACGACCATGTCCGCGTCCCTTACTAGATGTTTTCCTCATTGTTATCGTTCACCACAACAACAAAAATATTATTTGGCCCAATGTATTGAATTCAAATTCAGGCCTTTTTTTTACAGACACCTAACACTATCTGGCTATCTATTTAGGTACCGTATTACACTAATACAGGCACAGCAGTAACCACCGATTTAGCTGACTATGAATTTGAGGCCTAGTATTTAGGCGCTGGGTGAGAAGTATACGTTTTACGGACAGAATTAGACTGGGATATGCACAGTAGCGTGTGTGTGAAGTTATTGAGAATGACCCTATCAGCACCTTGATTCTGATATACCCTTTTAGGGATGTATTTAAAGTAGGCCTGATACAGCAGAAACTACTAAATTAGGAAATTGCAAAATTGGGAATTGTATTTCAACCCAGAACAAAAAATATGATTTGACGGACACTAAATAACTTGCCCAGCCACAACAGTACAGCAGTAACGACAGATTTAGCAGGATATAAATTTGAGGCCTAGTATTTAGGCGCTGGGTGACAGGTATAGGTTTACTGACAGAATAAGACTTGGAAATGCACAGTAGCGTGTGTGTGAAGTTATTCAGAATGACCCTATGTGCACCTTTAATATTATATACCCTTTTAGGGATAGATTTCAAATAGCTCTGATACAGCAGAAACCAATAAATTAGGAAATTGCTAAATTGGGAATTGTATTTCAACCCAGAACAAAAAATGTGCTTTGACGGACACTAAATATCTTGCCCAGCCTCAACAGTACAGCAGTAACGACAGATTTAGCAGGATATAAATTTGAGGCCTAGTATTTAGGCGCTGGGTGACAGGTATATGTTTTACGGACAGAATTAGACTGGTATATGCTGTCATGGAACCATGAACCAGACGTACAACAAGAGATAAGTGGAAATAAGAAGGCTTTATTGAAAATCAAGCCGTGAGGCAAAAGTCCAAACGGATGGCTAAACCGAAGCAGGGTCTTGCGAAGCCAGAGGTCAGGAACCAGAAGGGTAGTCAGCCGAAGCCAGGATCAGGAACCAGCAGGGTAGTCAGACGAAGCCAGGATCAGGAACCAGAAGGGTAGTCAGACGAAGCCAGGATCAGGAACCAGAAGCAGCTGCAGTCTTGGAAGCATGTGAACACAGGAGGACCAAGCAAGGAACTAAAGCCACAGACCTCCTATATATATGAGCTCGGCATCCAGCTGCTCCCAGTGGGAAGGAGAAGCCGCAGGGTGGGAGGCTACAAGAAACCCAGAAACCAAGATGGCCGCCAGCACATGTCAAACGAAGGAGAACAGCAAGAAGGTAAGACCATGACAGTACCTCCCCCTCAAGGGCCCCTCCTCCGCGGAGTAAAGAACGGTTTCTGAGGGAAGCGTGCGTGGAAGGCTCGGAGCAAGGCAGGAGCATGGACATCTGCGGAGGGAACCCAGGAACGCTCCTCTGGACCATAACCACGCCAATGGACCAAAAACTGCACCCG
Organism: Bufo gargarizans; assembly: GCF_014858855.1. Lineage (NCBI taxonomy): Eukaryota > Metazoa > Chordata > Amphibia > Anura > Bufonidae > Bufo > Bufo gargarizans. Next base: position 395,757,049 of record NC_058083.1, on the reverse strand, counting down.
ACCGCGGACCAGGCGTGAGTCCAGGATATTGCTCACCTCATACTCCTCACGATTGCCCACTTGGACCGGACGAGGCCGAGGAACCGAGGAAGTGAAACGATTACACACCAGTGGCTTCAACAGGGAGACATGAAACACGTTGGAGATCCGCATGCCAGGAGGAAGCGCAAGGGGATAGGCAACCGGGTTTACCCTGCGAAGCACTCGGAAGGGACCAACAAAGCGAGGCGCCAGCTTGGGAGTGGGCACTCGAAGGTTGAGGTTGCGGGTGGACAACCATACGCGGTCTCCGACCTGGTAGGAAGGAGAGGGCGCTCGTCTGCGATCAGCCTGGAGTCTCTGACGCTGCGCAGAGACCTCATGGGACCTCTGGATCTGTACCCAAGAAGCACGTAGGACGGAAAGGTGATCCTCCACAGCCGGAATATCCTGGGGAGAGAATACCTCCGGTAACACGGCAGGTTGGAACCCATAATTGGCCATGAAGGGAGACGTCCCTGAGGAAGAGTTCACCGCCGTGTTCCTGGCAAACTCAGCCCAAGGCAGGAGGTCAACCCAATTGTCTTGGTGATCGGAGACATAGCAACGAAGGAATTGCTCCAAGGCCTGATTGGATCGTTCTGCGGCTCCATTGGACTGAGGGTGGTAGGCCGAGGAGAAAGAGAGATGAATCCCCAACTGGGAGCAAAAGGCGCGCCAGAACCTGGACACAAACTGACTCCCCCGATCCGACACAATCTCCTTGGGCAAACCGTGCAACCGGAAGACCTCCCTGGCAAAAATCGAGGCCAACTCTTGTGCAGAGGGTAACTTCTTGAGAGGAACACAGTGGCACATTTTGGAAAACCGATCCACAATCATGAGAATGACCGTATGGCCTCGGGATGCAGGGAGGTCCACAATGAAATCCATCCCCAGGTGTGACCATGGACGCTCCCCGGTGGCTATGGGTTGCAAAAGGCCCAACGGAAGGTGCCGAGGGGACTTACTCTGGGCACAAACGGAGCATGCCGCTACATATGCGGCGATGTCGGAACGTAGAGAAGGCCACCAGAACAGACGTGAAACAGCCCAGGACAGCTGATTCTTTCCAGGATGCCCCGCGGCCTTGGAGTTATGGTAGGTTCGCAACAACCGAGTGCGCAACTCCTCAGGCACAAAACATCTGCCGTTGGGTCTCCCAGAGGGAGCACCAGATTGAGCCGCCAAAATCTGCTCACCCAGGGGAGAGGTCAGGCTGGTACGAATGGCGGCCAGGATCTGATTCGGAGGTATGACCGAAGTCGGAATCGACTCCTCCCCGGACAGCTCGGAGTACTGCCGTGATAAGGCATCCGCTCTGATGTTCTTGGAACCGGGTAGGTAGGAGACCACGTAATTAAAACGTGACAAGAACAGAGCCCATCTGGCCTGACGTGGTGTCAATCTCTTGGCCTCAGAGAGGTAGGTCAGATTCTTGTGGTCCGTCAGGATGAGAACCGGAACCACCGAGCCCTCGAGCAAGTGCCTCCATTCTTTAAGGGCCTGCACGATGGCCAATAACTCCGTCACCAATCTGATAGTTGCACTCCGCGGAAGACAGTTTCCGGGAGTAAAACCCACAAGGAAGCAGAGGACCCTCTGGTGTTCTACGCTGAGACAGAAGGGCGCCTACTCCCGTCTCAGACGCGTCCACCTCGAGGACATAAGGCAACCCAGGGTTGGGATGCGACAGAATCGGAGCCGACACAAAGGCGGTCTTTAGAGCCTCAAAAGCTCGGATGGCCTCGAGCGGCCAGACCTGGGGATTACTGCCCTTCCTGGTCAGATCCGTGAGAGGCTTGGCTAGCATGGAAAAGTCCCTGATGAACTTCCGATAATAATTGGCGAAGCCCAAAAAGCACTGCAGGGCACGAAGACCACTGGGCTGGGGCCACTGTAAGACAGCCGAAACCTTCTCAGGATCCATGGAGAACCCCTCAGCGGAAATGATGTAACCTAAGAAGGTTACCTGGGATCGGTGAAATTCGCATTTCTCAAGCTTACCGAACAGCTTGTTCTCTCGTAACCGTTGCAACACTCGTCTGACATCCAGAATGTGGGCCTCCATGGATTCAGAATATACCAAGATGTCATCCAAATAGACCACCACACACTGCTGCAACAGGTCACGGAAAACATCGTTGATGAATTCCTGGAAGACTGCGGGCGCATTGCACAACCCAAAGGGCATAACCAAGGATTCATAATGACCGGTCCTGGTGTTAAACGCGGTCTTCCACTCATCGCCCGCCTTGATCCTTACCAGGTTATATGCCGCCCTCAGGTCGAGTTTGGTAAAGACCGTGGCCCCTTTGAGGCGATCGAACAGCTCGGAAATCAAGGGTATCGGGTAAGCGTTCTTGATCGTGATGCGATTGAGACCCCTGTAATCAATGCAAGGCCTCAACTCACCGCCCTTCTTTTTCACAAAGAAAAATCCAGCCCCTGCCGGGGACGAGGATTTGCGAATGTGTCCGCGTGAAAGCGCCTCCCTCACGTACTCCTCCATGGCCTCATTCTCCGCTATCCGACAGTGGATAGACTTTGCCACGAGGAGGAACGGCACCAGATTGTAACTCTATGGCACAATCGTATGGGCGGTGCGGAGGTAGGGCAACCGCACGCACCTTATCGAATACATCCCGGTACTCCTCGTATTCAGGAGGCAACAGAGAGTCCGAGGAAGTACACAGCAACTTGACAGGCCCATGGATGCAACTAGCCCCACACTGCGGTGACCACGAGAGGATCTCGGCCGATCTCCAATCGAAAGTCGGATTATGCCTCTGGAGCCAGGGGTACCCCAAGACCACCGAGTAGTGTGGAGACGAAATAACCTGGAGACAGATCGACTCTCTGTGAACGGCACCAATGGCCATCCCCACTGGAAGGGTCTCCTGAGTCACGTGTGGCGGCAGAAGGGGTCTGCCGTCTATCGCCTCAAGAGCCAGTGGGGAACCTCGAGGCTGCAGAGGAATGGAATTGGCGGCAGCGAACACACTATCAATGAACAAACCACCAGCAGCAGAGTCCACCAACGCCTGGGTCGTCACCGAGCCCCCGACCCAGGAGAGGACAACAGTAATCAGTGGTTTGTCAACACGGGAAACCGGGGACGAGGAGACTCCACCCAAGATCTGCCCCCGACAGGATCTCAGGTGCGAGCGTTTCCCGGACGGTTCGGGCATGCCAACCAAAAATGCCCACCGAGACCACAGTACATGCATCGGCCCTCGCGTCTCCGGAGTACCCTCTCCCCCTCGGACAGGCGAGCAAACCCCAGCTGCATGGGTTCACCCCCAGACAAGTCATCCCCAGGAGGCGTGGGAGGAGAGGGAGGCACGGGTGGGACAGCAAACGTAGGCGCCAATCTGTTAGAAGACCTCCGCAGGCTCTCCTTAAAGGAAGGTCTCTCCCTGAGTCTGGTGTCAATCAAAATCAGGAAAGAAATAAGAGACTCGAGCTCCACTGGTAGGTCCTTAGCTGCAACCTCATCCTTCAAGGCATCCGAGAGACCATGAGAGAAAGCAGCGACCAGAGCCTCATTATTCCAGCCCACCTCTGCTGCCAGGGTATGAAACTCAATGGCGTATTCAGCTACGGATCGTGAACCCTGTCTGATGGACATAAGGAGCTTCGCAGCAGAGGCAGCACGAGCCGGCACATCGAATACCTTCCGAAGAGAAGCAACAAAACCGGAAAACTCGGCAACCACCGGATTGTTGTTCTCCCATAAAGGGCTGGCCCAGGCCAAGGCCCTGTCCGAGAGCAGCGAGATCAAGAAGCCCACCTTTGATCTCTCAGTAGGAAAGGCATGTGGCAGCAACTTGAAATAGATGCCCACCTGGTTAAGGAAACCTCGGCACTGAGTTGGCTCTCCCCCAAAGCGCTGTGGAAGGGGGGCAGAACCGGTCATACCCCGAAACACCGCAGGCGCAGCAACAGGTGTCGGGGTAGACTCTGGCGCAACAACCGGAGCGGCAGTGGGAGCGGGCCCAGGAGCGACAACCGACCCATCGGCAACGGAAGCTAAATGAGCCGTGCGTTCAAGCAGGGTTTGCAACGCCACAGCGAACCGACCCAACAGGTGATCCTGCTGATCAAGTCTGGCAACCAGCGTAGGTAGCGAGGATGGCCCTGTACCGTCAGAATTCATGGCTTGGTCCTAATGTCATGGAACCATGAACCAGACGTACAACAAGAGATAAGTGGAAATAAGAAGGCTTTATTGAAAATCAAGCCGTGAGGCAAAAGTCCAAACGGATGGCTAAACCGAAGCAGGGTCTTGCGAAGCCAGAGGTCAGGACCCAGAAGGGTAGTCAGCCGAAGCCAGGATCAGGAACCAGCAGGGTAGTCAGACGAAGCCAGGATCAAGAACCAGAAGGGTAGTCAGACGAAGCCAGGATCAGGAACCAGAAGCAGCTGCAGTCTTGGAAGCATGTGAACACAGGAGGACCAAGCAAGGAACTGAAGCCACAGACCTCCTATATATATGAGCTAGGCAACCAGCTCCTCCCAGTGGGAAGGCGAAGCCGCAGGGTGAGAGGCTACAAGAAACCCAGAAACCAAGATGGCCGCCAGCACATGTCAAACGAAGGAGAACAGCAAGAAGGTAAGACCATGACATATGCACAGTAGCGTGTGTGTGAAGTTATTGAGAATGACCCTATCAGCACCTTGATTCTGATATACCCTTTTAGGGATGTATTTAAAGTAGGCCTGATACAGCAGAAACCACTAAATTAGGAAATTGCTAAATTGGGAATTGTATTTCAACCCAGAACAAAAAATGTGCTTTGACGGACACTAAATAACTTGCCCAGCCACAACAGTACAGCAGTAACGACAGATTTAGCTGGATAAGAATTTGAGGCCTAGTATTTAGGCGCTGGGTGACAGGTATAGGTTTACTGACAGAATTAGACTGGGATATGGCCAAAAAATAACCACACTATTGATGGTTAAATGCACTTGGTGTGACAGCTTGACCAACCACACTACTGAGGGTTAAATGCACTTGGTGACAGGCGCAGCTTGCCCCTGATGTAGTATATGGCCAAAAAATAAACAGACTATTGCTGGTTAAATGCACTTGGTGTGACAGCTTCACCCTGATGTAGGCTTTAGCCAAAAAACAACCACACCATTGAGGGTTAAATGCACTTGGTGACAGGCGCAGCTTGCCCCTGATGTAGTATATGGCCAAAAAATAAACAGACTATTGCTGGTTAAATGCACTTGGTGTGACAGCTTCACCCTGATGTAGGCTTTAGCCAAAAAACAACCACACCATTGAGTGTTAAATGCACTTGGTGGCAGCTTGTGCTGGCGCAACACAAGACACAAAATGGCCGCCGATCACCCCAGAAAAAAGTGACTGAAAAACGCTCTGGGCAGCCTAAAAACAGTGAGCAATTCAATAGCAGCAGTTCAATCATTCACAGCTGCAGATCGATAAATGGATGGAGTCTTTTGGAGGAGTTAATCAGCCTAATCTCGCCCTACTGTCGCAGCCGCAACCTCTCCCTACGCTAATCAGAGCAGAGTGACTGGGCGGCGCTATGTGACTCCAGCTTAAATAGAGGCTGGGTCACATGGTGCTCTGGCCAATCACAGCCATGCCAATAGTAGGCATGGCTGTGACGGCCTCTTGGGGCAAGTAGTATGACACTTGTTGATTGGCTGCTTTGCAGCCTTTCAAAATGCGCCAAGAAAGCGACGAACACCGAATCCCGAACCCAGACTTTTACGAAAATGTCCGGGTTCAGGTCCGTGTCACGGACACCCCAAAATTCGGTACGAACCCGAACTATACAGTTCGGGTTCGCTCATCCCTAATTATAAAGTTAATAAAATTTATTGCGTTGCGGCCTGGTTTTTTCTTTTTTGTTTTGTTTTTTTTACCTTCCAGGTGGACCAACCGATCGACTAGCTGCAGCACTGATGTGCATTCTGACAGAAGCATTGCGCTGCTGTCAGATTACACAAAAGTCGGTGTATGCGGCGCTGCAAGACGAGATTTCTCCTCTGCAGTAATAGATACGTTTGCCGAGGCATATGAGCCGAAAAAATATAAAAAAATCCCGGCAATGATTTATTCATCCACATCGATTGATGTGAATGGAGAAATCGGGTTTGCCAGGGCATACAAGCCGAGTGGGTATGGATGTTGGGCGGAGCTCCTATGTCCTGGCAGACGCCTTTCCTCTCCTTTTTTTTTTGGGCAGAGATTTTTTCATCCACATTGATCGATGTGAATGAGGAAATCTGTGCCGTTCATTTTTTCTTTCAGCCCAGAGGCTGAACGGAAAAAAAAAATATATGTCATTACCCGTATGCTCAATATAAGGAGAATAGCAGAAACTCCTAATGCTGGCCATACATGTAATGATTGCGGAGACCCTCAATGCCAGGGCAGTACAAACACCCCACAACTGACCCCATTTTGGAAAGAAGACACCCCAAGGTATTTGCTGAGGGGCATATTGAGTCCATGAAAGATTGAAATTTTTGTCCCAAGTTAGCGGAAAGTGAGACATGGGGTCACATGTGGGGTATTTATACTGCCCTGGCTTTTTAGGGGCCCTAAAGCGTGAGAAGAAGTCTGGGATCCAAATGTCTAAAAATGCCCTCCTAAAAGGAATTTGGGCACCTTTGCGAATCTAGGCTGCAAAAAAGTGTCACACATGTGGTATCGCCGTACTCAGCAGAAGTTGGATAATGTGTTTTGAGGTGTCATTTTACATTTACCCTTGCTGGGTGAGATAAATATCTTGGTCAAATGGCAACTTTGTATAAAAAAATAGGGAAAAGTTGTCTTTTGCCGAGATGGGTATATGTAAAATAACACCCCAAAACACATTCCCCAACTTCTCCTGAGTACTGCGATACCACATGTGTGACACTTTTTTGCAGCCTAGGTGGGCAAATGGGCCCACATTCCAAAGAGCACCTTTTGGATTTCACAGGCCATTTTTTACACATTTTGATTTCAAACTACTTCTCACACATTAGGGCCCCTAAAATGCCAGGGCAGTATAACTACCCCACAACTGACCCCATTTTGGAAAGAAGACACCCCAAGGTATTTCGTGATGGGCATAGTGAGTTCATGGAAGTTTTTATTTTTTGTCACAAGTTAATGGAATATGAGACTTTGTAAGGAAAAAAAAATAATCTACATTTTACGCTAACTTGTGACAAAAATAAAAATTTCTATGAACTCATTATGCCCATCAGCGAATAACCTTAGGATGTCTACTTTCCGAAATGGGGTCATTTGTGAGGTTTTTCTACTGTCTGGGCATTGTAGAACCTCAGGAAACATGACAGGTGCTCAGAAAGTCAGAGCTTCTTCAAAAAGGGGAAATTCACATTTTTGTACCATAGTTTCTAAATGCTATAACTATTACCCAAACCATTTTTTTTCACCCAAACATTTTTTTTTATCAAAGACATGTAGAACAATAAATTTAGCTAAAAATTTATATATGGATGTCGTTTTTTTTAAAAAATTTACAACTGAAAGTGAAAAATTGCATTTTTTTTGCAAAAATTTAGTTCAATTTTTATTAATAACAAAAAAAAAGTAAAAATGGCTTTTCAAGCATGGCTTTTCAAGCAGTTAGCCATGACAGGGCTGGGAACCTCCACAATGCCCTAGGCTGTCTTGGTAACCCTATTAGAGCCCCATAATTTAGCTGGATGCCAATCATGGTCTTTGTGGCCATTTGCTGGCTCTATTATATAGCCAGCCCCCTTCATATATTTCGAGTGAGTTCATTATGTTGAGCTAGCGCCATATATCTTCTTAATGCCAAACATGAACCTGATTTTACATTAAACTGTTAAGCAGGACCTTTTGGATGGGTATTTTTAATCTCCTATAGAGAGATGGATAATTTATAGACAGATAAATAGATTAATAACATATGCAAGTTTTTGATATTAAGATAGCATAGTAGTTAAACTATCTAATATATAAAGCTGAGTGTATGTATGTCCGCTAAAGGAATCCACACTGTCACATTTACTATCACGAAATTTGGCACTACAGGTACATCAGGTGTCCGGGAAGGTTTTAGACCAGGTCTCAGCTCTCTAGCACATAGCGTTCCTGAGATATTCCCAAAAAATGCATTAGCCAATAGAAGCCTAATCACATGACCCTTATCAGCCAATAGTAGCTCATAGACCATTAGTCTTCACATACACAAAGTTTTACACCAGGTTTCCATAACAACCCAGCCATTTTTCTTCACTGCTGTAGGTCAGCTTTAAAGGGGCTGTGGATGACACTGTTAAGGGTGTGGAGTGCTGTGGAGGTCACAGTTTAGAGGGCGCGTAGGATGGTCATTCAGGCTACCATCAAAATACAGACTTAAAAACCCTGCCGCCATGTCCTGCTAAGCCACGCCCCTGACCTTGTCAGGTCATGCCTCCTCCCACTCCACAGCTGACAGAGCATGTAAAAATGAAGGTAAAAATCAACTCCTGTCAGCTGCAGGGGTGGCAGGGAGGGTGACTTTCTCCCTGTAGCTCACGCTCAGACAGCACTGTGCTGCTGTCTGAGAGTGAGCTGTTAAAAAGGACATTCCTGTGTCCATCAAGGCCCTGCGCTGGATGGAGGACAGGGAGTCTCAAAGCTGGAATGTCCGACCTAAAACCGGACCTCTGGCTATCCTAGGGGCAGGCTTCTGTGGAGGATACAATTAAGGGGACTGTCTGCTGTGGAGATCAGTGTTAAGGGGCAGATTTCTGTAGGGGCCACTGTTAACCCCTTAGTGACCACCCATACACCTTTTTAATGCGGTCACTAAGGGGCCTTAGGCTGTGCCGCCGCGTTTTTACGGCGGCCCAGTGTAGGCGCTGCACGGCTCCATCGTGCAGCGGGGAGCACGGAACCAGCTCTCACATGAGAGCCGGGGCCCTGCTCTAACAGCCCAGATCGGCGGGAGTGCCGATCCGGGCTGTTTAACCCTTTATATGCCGGGTGCAATGGCGCCCACTGCATGTAAAGTGGTGACAGAGGGAGCGGACTCCCTCTGTCTCCCATTAGCACCCCGAAAATGCGATTGCGGAGTGCTGATGTGTTGGGAAGCTTACCTTGCTTCCGATCAGGGCCCCTAGCCTGTCTTCAATTATCTCCAATCAAAATACTGTATATTATAGTCCCCTTGTGGGACTATTAAGTAGTTATTTTTTTTTATACACATTTATTAAATTAAAAAATTTCCATAAAATAAAAAACTGCTTTTTTTCCATTGAAAATATGCTTTTCAATGAAAAAAATTGTAAAAAGAAAATATCCCCCATATGTTTGGTATTGCCGCGTCCGTAACAACCCGGACTACATAAATATTACATAAATTATCCTCTATGGTGAACGCCGTAAAAAAAAAAAAAAAGACAGAATTTCTAATTTATTCTTAGTTTCAACCGAAAAAAACGTAATAACAAAATGTTAAATTTTTATTTTAAGTATTTAGTATTACTGTAATCGTCCTGACCCAGAGAATAAATATATTATGTTATTTGTACCGAAAAATGAACGCCGTAAAATTTATAATGTAAAAACGCAGTGGCAGTATTGCTATTTTTCCCCATCTCCCTCCCAGAAAGAGTTAATCAGAAAGTTATGTCTACCCCAAAATGGCGCCATTAAAAACTACAACTTGTCATGTAAAAAACAAGCCCTTATAAAGCTATATAGACGAAAAAATTTAAAAGTTCTAGAAAAATGCTTGATCATAAAGGCCCAAACAGGCTTGGTCACTAAGGGGTTAAGGGGGCGGGGTGTTGTGGAAATCACTGTTAAGGAGAGGAGGTAATGTGGAAGTCACTAATAAAGGGGTGGCCATTGTGGAGGTCACTGTTAAAGGGGTGGGCTGCTGTGGAGGTCACTATAATAGGGGTGGGCTGCTGTGGAGAGCACTGTTAAAGGTGTGGGATGCTGTGGAAGTCATTGTTAAAGGGGCGGGCGCTGTGCAGGTCTCTGTTAAGGGGGCAGGGAACAATGGAGGTCACAGTTAAAGGAATGGTCTGCTATGGAAGTCAGTGTTAAGTTGCGGGGTGCTGTAGTGGTCACAGTTAAGGGGGAGAGGTGTTGTGGAGGTCACATTTTAAGGGAACAGAGCTCTGTGGAGATCACTGTTAAGGGGGTGGGTTATTGTGGAAATCACTGTTAACAAGATGGGGTACTATGGAGTTCACTAATAAAGGGGCGGCCGCTGTGATGGTCACTGTTAAAGGGGATAGTGCTGTGGATGGTACTGTTAAGGGGGCAGGTCGCTGTGGAGGTCACTGTTAAAGGGGCGGGGTAATGTAGATATCACTGTTATACTGGAAACTGTCAATATCTTTTAATGACACACACAAACATTAAATGAAATATACCTGTGCGAAGCCGGGTCCTTCTGCTAGTTAGTTTATAAAGTTTAAGCTAAAGCATATTATAATATGTAGGAGAATAAAAATGGCAGGGATATTTGTAGATTATTTTTCTATAATATTTTTGTCAAATAATAATAACAAAATAATAATAATAATAATACAAAATAACACTGCAGAAAGATTTTGCAATCATAGAAAATATGAATCTTCTGTTCAGAACCAACACTGTTACAAATTAAGTAATTTGCCACAGTTGAGCATGGCACATCTGTATTTGTCTAAAATACAGTTTTTGAAAACTAGTACTTTGCTTTCTGCTAGTCTTTATGTGAAATAACTGTGAAAAATGGTAGAAGTATTGAAGTCTGACAATTTCAATGGAATTGAGAAGATTTTTTTTACACATGAAAAGATTCAATTTATTTTGCAGCAAATAAAGTACAATAACTGTAATCACATTTGATGCAAATGTATGCAGAGGCATCTTTCTGGAAAACAAATCGAATCTATTAGCTATAATCATTACCATACTTGATGCGGAACTTTTGGAAAATGAACATGCAACTCATTCGGAGGACTCTTTATTTATTGATGCATGAGTCTAGGGTATGCTCCATGCTCCAGATAAAACACAATTTCCAGTTAATTAAATTACCCAGGTTATATAAATAGTTATATTGATATTGCTTTATAATTCAGCATTTCCAAAAGTAAATAAAGCGGCAATAGCAATGCAGCTGTGAAATGATATAATTGATAAGTTAGTTTAAAAAGATGGCATCTAAAGCTAGGTTAACACTTGTGAAAATAGCCTAATGAAAGCAAAAATCTATTAAACCAAAAAGGAACACAATCATACAATAGCTATGTTGTCCATTATTTTAACCCCTTCCTGACACATGACGTAATAGTACGTCATGGCGGCAGGTTACTTGCCACATTTTGAAGTACTATTACGTCATGGTGATCGGGCGGGCACCAGATCGGTGCTTGCCCAATCACTGCAGGGGATCGGCAGTCCCTGATAGCTGTGCCCCTGCTGTATCCACTTGCATCGCTGCAAAAGCTGATGCCGGTGGATTAACCTCTTCTATGCCGCGGTCAGCACTGACTGTGGCATAGAAAGTATTTGCCACAGGTGAGGGAGCCCATCGGGTCCCTGCACTGCTGTGGCGGGGACCCGATGGGTGAGAAGTCAGCCCAATGCCTTGCAGAAGCTGCCAAATGCCTTGCAAGGCATCGGGACCTGCCTTGTACGGAGGCCAAGGTCTCCTAGGCAACCTGTTAGTGTATTACTCAGTGTAATACACTAACAGGCAATGGATTACGATATAGATGTGCTGTGATATAGTGGAAGAAAGTTACTGCAGCTCTCACCTGCAACCTCCCAATGGAGCACAGAAAATCAGACCTGGACTCGGTCAGATGCAATATACAATGAAAACAAGGGGAATCCAGCTCCATCTAAAATGTACTTTAATTGACTTCCATTAAAATCCAGACATCAAAAATGGACAAACAAGCTGTGACACGTTTTGGGCTATTATATCTTTAGTCCTTCATCAAGACAGACAAACAAACTTCAAACCAAAGTTATATACACTGACACGACACTCCCACTTGATTGAATAATTATCCCCACCGGAGACCCACACCAGACGGTGAGAAAGGTTCAACAGGAGGGAGGAGACTTCAGCCAGGTGGAACAAAGGCCCGATACATACGTATGAAGGATTTTCTTTATATTTTAAAGTTAAATCATGTTTTTTTTTATTTAATCCATTCGGTATACATGTTCCCAAATAGAACATCCAGTAGATTTCCTTGCTGAAGAGTTTCTGTCTGTTACCCCTAATCGGTATAGTCACTCTTTCAATACCCTGCACAGAAAACCCAGAGGTATCCACTTTGTGAATGGATCCAAACGAAATGTTGCCGCTGATACATTGTGCGTTGAAAAATGCGGGATGTCACTGAAATGTTTCTGTATTCTAACCTTAAATTGATTACTGGTGCATCCCACATACTGCAATGTGCAATCTCGACAAGTAATGACATAGACAACATATTCAGTATTACAATTAATGTATTTTTCACTCATGTGTACTACCATTAGACATAGAGACGACATTTTTACTAACTGACATATGTAGACAGCAAATATACCTCTTACTTCCACATTTAAAATTACCCCAAATTGGTTGGTTGGCAGGGGGCATTATTAAGGAATAAACTGGGGCTCACTTTTTGTCCAATTGTAGGTGCTTTTTTTTGCTATACATCTAATGCCTGCATCAGTGAGAACTCCCCAGCCCTCATCATAGCCTATGACTGGGAAGTGTTTGCATAATATATTGCAGATAAGGCGATATTCTTTGCTGTAATTGGTGACAAAGGTCACCGGTTCACTCAAACCCCATGCATTACAGTGATTCTGTATTCTTTTCTTATATATATATTTTTTTTTTTTAGTATAGTACTTTTTCTTAGCTAGATAATCTTTAGTTTGAGTAAACAGAAGAGAGTCCCTGTTTTTTTGTCTAGCAAATTATCTAGCTACATGGATACTCTCCAATAGATATCCCCTGGTCTGCAATCTTGCTGTAATGTCAGAGGCTTCCTTAGAAAAAAGGTCAAGAGTAGAACAATTCCATCGAGCCCTCAACATCTCCCCTCTCTGAATATTCCTGGCGACATGGGGGGGGGGGGGGGTGACAAGATGATGCATGGAGCAGGGTGTTCCCCGCAGTAATTTTACGATTGGTGCAGGTATGGACTGCATTATTACCTGGATCGCCCAGCAGGGATAGATCCAAGAATACAACTGAAAGGGGATCACTGACCATGGAAAGAGAGTAATAGAAGGAAATAGAGGAAACACAATTATTTAAATACTCCACAAAAGGAGCCAAGTCCTCTGCATCACCCTGCCATACCCACAACATATCGTCAATAAAATGCCCATACCATTTCACAGATGCTAAATATGGGTTACTGTCCGAAAACAAATAACAGCTCTCCCACCACGCCATAAACACATTGGCAACAGAAGGAGAAAATTTAGCACCCACGGAAACTCCGGATAATTGTGAGTAATATAAACCATTAAACATAAAAGAAATTATGCTTAAGTAAAAATGTATTGTACTGCATTGCAGAGGGGATCAGACCACCAAAAGTTGAAGTCCCATAGTGGGACAGAAATAACGTTTAAAAAATAAAAAGTCAAAAAAGTGTTTTTAATAAAAAAAGTTTCAAGGAAAAAAGGAAAAAACACCCCTTTCCCATTTGATTTTATAATAAAAAATAGAAAAAAAAACACATATTAGGTATCACTGTGTCCGTAAAGACTGGCTCTATAAATATATTGCATGATCCACCCCTTCTGATAAACACCTTAAAGAAAAATATGAAAAAAAAAATCACCTTAAATCACAAAAAGTGCAAAACCAAGCTATCAAAAAGGCATATGCCCCCCAAAATGGCACCTCATCCCGCAAAAAACGAGACCCTACATTAGAGAATCACCCAAAAAATAAAAAAAAGTATAGCTTTTTTTGTTTCAAAAATAGTATGATTGTGTTAAAGGGAAATAAATAAAAAAAATTGACATATTAGGTATTGCTGCATCCATATCAACCATTTTTATAAAAATATCACATGACCTAACCTCTCAGGTGAACACAGTAAAAAAATAAAATAATATAACAGTGCCATAGTAGCTCTCAGATTATGGAGACACTAAAACATTTTTTTTGCTTCAAAAATGCTATTTGTCACGGATGATCTGCAAGAATATTGAACTGTCCTCCCAATATTATCAATATTACTCTGCCTTATTGATCAGTAGGTCTATTAAACAGTAATTATTTCCCTAGGCCCCAGAACCTACAATTTGATTATTCAGAGTGTCTCCTTCTGTCCTTCTGTTGTACCCAGAGAACAACATAGTCCTTTTGTTCAAGTCAGTCAATAGATGCCCAGCAGATAACGCAATTACAGCTGGCTTCCTCAGGTTGACAAAGAACTTCCCTTTCTGAAGAGATATCACAGCTAGGTGTGAAGACTGCACCTGGGGGGAGCCATATGGTGTCGCTGCCATAAGGGTCTGTAAGCTAGCTTGCTGCAGACAGGCCGGCACCAAGGTTTCCCAGATTGCAACATGAATCTGAGATATGATTTTTACCTTTTTAAGAGAGACCATGGATCTTACGGACGTAAAAATTACATCATCGTGTCACTCAGAATTCACTGGATGTTTACATAGCACAAACATAACTGTAAGATGTGCCCAGGTAAAGTTATGGTGTTACCCCATCATAGAACCAGTTATAATAGTAATATTTGGTATCCCTGAACTCCATATTTTGTGGGGAATGTGAATATGTGCTTGTTACTTGTGTACAGCGGAGACATCCCGCGATATGGCACATGCCATATTTCAAAACTGACATTCACCTCAGGAATACAGCCTGCCCAGCAGGCGGACTCTCAATTCCCCGCCTTGATTCTGGGACCCTTTATAACAAAGACCTAGAATCTGCTAAAAGAATTCTCCACTTTTAACAACACCTGAACAGAACCTCAGCCAGAGAACCTGTGGGCTGAAGTCATATTACACTGGACAAAGGCTTCTTGGACTTTATCCCTGCAACGGACTATTTCACCAACGGACATCTTTTCTGCGGAACCTAAGTATTTTCTTTCTTTTCTCCCTTTTGTTTATTGGACTATACTTTCCTTGATTATTGTGTTATAATTACTGTGCATCGTGATAATTTGTATTGTATATAGATATATAATAAATGACCTCCAAGTCATTTCTCTAGCCATATGCCTGTTTTCAAACACTGCAAAAACTTACCCTAGCCTCTCCGAAGGGAAAGCTACTCGGTTGTGTTATCTAGATAGTGGGTTCCTTTCTCCCATAAATTGCAAGGTGGTGGCAGTTAAACTACCCTGTGTGTAGTTCCGGTCCAGTTCGTCACACGCTTACTTGCGGTCAATCGGCGGTCCAATCCCTGCACTTTCAGCCTATCGACTGTACGGACTCAAGTTAGACTGTCGGTGTGCTGAAAGTGGCTGGGAGGCCTGTTTGCGGATTGACCACTAGGGGCGCTGTGACGGTTTCGTGACGTATTGTGGCCGCGGCGGTCGCAGTTCGTCACACTATTATTGTGTAAAACTTAAATAAATAGGAAAAAGTATACATATTAGGTATTGCCACCTAACCCCTCAGGTGAACACTGTAAAAATAAATAAATAAAAACTGTGCCAAAACAACCAATTTTTTGGGGTCACCTTGCTCCATAAAGTGTAATAATGAGTGATCAAAAAATCATATGTATCCAAAAATGGTAGAAATAAAAATGTAAACTC
This sequence comes from Bufo gargarizans, assembly GCF_014858855.1. Classification (NCBI taxonomy): domain Eukaryota; kingdom Metazoa; phylum Chordata; class Amphibia; order Anura; family Bufonidae; genus Bufo; species Bufo gargarizans. The sequence goes on along the minus strand of NC_058083.1, from coordinate 395,741,257 downwards.
CTGCACAAGACGATTGGCAGAAAAATATAAAAACTATGGTGTTCAGAAAATAGAGACACAAAAATATTTTGTTTTTCAAAAATGTTTATTATGTAAAACTGAAACAAACAAAGAAAGTAGGCATATTTGATATCAGGGCATCCATAAGAACCTGCTCTATAAAGATAGCACATGATCTAACCTGTTAGATGAATGCTGTAAAAAACAAAAAATAAAAATGGTGTCCAAATGGGGTCCCTTTTTGGGAGTTTCCACTGTAGTGGTGCATCAGGAGCGCTTCAAATGGGACATGGTATCTAAACACCAGTCCAGCAAAATCTGCCTCCCAAAAACCATACGGAGCTCATTTTCATCTGCGCTCTGCCGTGTGCCCTAACATCAGTTTTTCGACTACATATGGGTGTTTCTGTAAACCGCAGAATCAGGGTAATAAATATAGAGTTTTGTTTTGCTGTTAACCCTCGATGTGTTAAAGAATAAAATGGATTAAAATGGAAAATCTGTCAAAAAAGTGAAATTTTGAAATGTAGTCTCCAAGGATTAACAAAGTTTGTAAAATCTGTTTTGAGTAACTTGAGGGGGTGTAGTTTCTACAATGGGGTCATTTATGAGGGGTTTCTACTATGTAACCCCACAAAGCGACTTCAGACCTGAACTGGTCCTTAAAAAGTGGGTTTTGGAAATTTTCTAAAATCATTCTAGAATTGCTTCTAAAACTCTAAGATTTCTAACTAGGGATGAGCAAATCGACTTTGGATAAAACATCTGAAGTTGATCGGAGAATACATTCTAATACAGTACAGAGCTCCTGCTCTGTACAGTATTAGAATTAGGTTTTATGCGAATGAAACATCCAAAGTTGATTCGCTCATCCCTACTTCTAATGTCCTAAAAAAAAAAAATTAGATTTACAAAATGATGCCAACATAAAGTGGACATAATGGGCAATAATGTTAAGTAGTAAATATATTATGAGGAATCGCTTTCTTTTTTAAATGCAGAGAAATAGAATTTTTTTTAATTGTGAATTTTAATAAATTTATGGTAAATTTGGGATTTTTTCATAAATAAAGGTGAAATATGTTGACTCAAATTTATGACTGTCATGAAGTACAATGTGTAATGAGAAAACAGTCTCAGAATGGCTTGGATAACTAAAAGTGTTCCAAAGTTTTTTTGGGTGTATAAACTATGTCACACAATAAACTCTTTTAAGTGGGCAATTATGCTAATATTAAGAGTAATACTGCATGATGACCAATTATGCCACAGCACAACACTGGAGAAGGGGCAGCCTAGTACTTCAACTGTACTTCTGCTATCAGTCTAAGGCCGAATGCACACGGCCGTTGTTCATGGCCGTGAGAGGTCCGTGGAACTGCGGCCTGGATTCCTGCTGAGTGCAGGAGCGCACGGCGTCATTGGTTGCTATGACGCCGTGCGCTCCCTGCTGCCGCCACAGTAATAATACATTATAATTATTCTATTTATAAAAAAAAGCTAAGTAATATAATCGCATAGCAAATTAAACTTAGCTGTCTCTATAGTAAACGTTCCTATATCATTGCTAGAATTAGCGAAGTTGATCAATAGGTAGCTAAAACGAAGATGGAGAATACTTCGTTATCTGTGTTTTGTGGAATATAACGAATATGTTCGTCATATTCGCTAATTCTACCAAGCCAACCATAGTAAACCAGGTCCAAGTTGAAATCGCCATGCGATTAATATAACTCGAAGTAATCGCATGGCGATTTCAACTTAGTAATGCTATATTCCATGCTCATGGAGCATCCCCATCACCATGGGAACTACTCCATATACTAGGATGTACTGTCGGATTTGAGAATTACATTGAAATCGCAATTCGATTAATTCAAGTTATAATAATCGAATTGCGATTTCAACTTATACAGACTACCATGTTTGGTTTGTTATCGCGATAATACGTCATTTAAATAATCGTGTTTGTGCGTCCGTGCGTGCGTCTGTACGTGCCTGTCTTTGTCTTTGGATCGCAAGGGGAGTGGAGACTGGAGAGAGACAGAACTTTAGACAGAGAACTTTATTTGAAAATGGCCAAGAGCAATTTTAATCAAGAGGAGCTGGAAGCTTTGATCACTTTAAGTAATTCTACCGAAAAAAGTATGTCACTGTTAAAGGGGCGGCCACAGTTCTAGTCACTGTTAAAGGGGCGGCCACAGTTCAAGTCACTGTTAAAGGGGCGGTCACTATTCAAGTCACTATTAAAGGGGCGGCCACAGTTCGAGTCACTGTTAAAGGGGCGGCCACAGTTTAAGTCACTGTTAAAGGGGAGGCCACTATTCAAGTAATTCTTAAAGGGGCGGTAATAGTTCTAGTCACTGTTAAAGGGGCGGTCACTATTCAAGTCACTCCTAAAGGGGCGGCCACAGTTTAAGTCACTGTTAAAGGGGAGGCCACTATTCAAGTCACTCTTAAAGGGGCAGCCACAGTTCTAGTCACTGTTAAAGGGGCGGTCACTATTCAAGTCACTCTTAAAGGGGCAGCCACAGTTCAAGTTACTGTTAAAGGGGCGGCCACAGTTTAAGTCACTGTTAAAGGGGCGGTCACTATTCAAGTCACTCCTAAAGGGGCGGCCACAGTTCTAGTCACTGTTAAAGGGGCGGTCACTATTCAAGTCACTCTTAAAGGGACGGCAACAGTTCTAGTCACTGTTAAAGGGGTGGCCACTGTGGAGTTTAGTTCTTATATTTGCCTTGAATATAAATGTATTTTTTTTATTATACTTTCATATAGTTCCATAGGGAACTATATAAATATCTACTCTTTTACCGTTTTGATATTACATAATATTTTTGATGGTTGACATGACTATAATTACTAATTGTATTTTACAACTTTGGAATTACATCCTTTTATTGTTATCTTGCAGACTATGTTGTCGAAGGGATATGACGACATAAAATGCCGTCTTGAGAAGCAGGCCATAGTGCGGCGAGAGGCACGCCGGCTGTGGCACATGCATGGAACCATCCATTCAAAAAATTCCATGCTAAAGAAGTGGTCGGATCTCAAACGGCACAGGATGGACCTCGTCAAAGAGGTCAGAGACAAAAACTGTCCAGGTATGATGCTTACATTAATTTTCTATCACCCACTTATTGTTATTTATGTGTTCAGTTATGCAAATAAGTATTTCTATCCCTTTACAACTGATAACTTAGTTCAGTGGTGTCGAACCGATGGGACAGGTGCTAGAGGCAGCACTCAGAGCCCTCTCTGTGGGCCGCATACCCCTGAAAAGGTCTAAGGCGTACTAATCGGCTTTAGACATTTCCTACCATACAGCTTGGCAGGCCACTATTAACAGCACAGTCAGCATAATGAATGTAGGCAGCTGTTACAGCAAAATGAAAATTGTGTGGAAGACAGACTATACTGGTGTTCTGGTACAATGGGAACGTTGGAAATTTGCAATAAATAATTTAGTTGGGTTTCTCTTCTGCCTAAAAGTTCTCCAGCATCGATTTAGTAAATGCTGGGACACGTAACTGATTATCCCTTTACAATATATACATACACTCACAGCGAGATACAGATATATGATGTAAACCCTTATCCAATGTCAAAGCAGTTGACTTGGTCCACCTCATTTCAATAACCCTGCGACAGTACCTTGCGAACCAATACCCCCCCGCTACCTCATCCTAGCTATTAACATACTCAACTGTAAGCAATCTGAAAGACTTCATTCATAGTTTCATCAAACAGCAAATCATGTGAAATCAAACATAGGGGTAATCATTATGCCATCCAGATCCCACCATAGATTAATTTGTGTACCGTTAGCTTATTTTTTTTTTTGCTTTGCTTGTTTATCTTGGAATTTTTGTAAAATTTGTTCATTACAGGGGTGCCTCTTCCAAAAGTGCGCCCTAAGCGCTGTAAGAAGAAGGTGGTGTAAAAGAAGGAGGATGAGGAGCTTGATGAGGAGCAGCCAGGACCATCAGGGCATCAGGCCCATAGCCCACCTGAGGCAGTTCAGGTCCAGGAGGATGAGGAGGACGAGGACGACGAGGTGGTGACCACCCCCCGCCAGGAGGGTAAATATATTCTGTTGATGTTTTAATGTTCCCATACACATACAGGTGTCAGTTTAGTATTCACCACAGGCAGTTCAACCTCTAATTGTTATTCAGACTTCAGATATTGCATAACCTAAAGTCCCCCACTTTGCGTTCACTCCAAGCAGTGTAACAAAAATAATAGTATATCACCAGTCTTTAGGGTCTGTCAGAGACCATGCTCATTTCTCTGCAGGTTCAGTTTTCACATCTCCTGCCCACACTTGAAAAGAACAGCATTTTTAATCCAAACTTTATTAAAAAGGCTTGATGGAGTACGGGAGTGACCTGTGCCACTATATCTGTCTGGGCACTCAGTCCAAAAACACGGACCCTAATTAAATACAGCTAGCTGATGTTACTGGTGTACTGATTTCCGTACAAGTATTTAAACGAGGCATACAATTTAATTAAGATGTAACGAGCATCCAAAATATAAAAATTTTCTTAGACTACAAAAATTAAAGTGCACAAAACAATATTTATATTTATCTAAAAAATTGGTGTAAAAACTATGAAACTGTCAACAAAGAACGTACAACACACAACAGTAATATAAAACATGAACACTATAAAGTAATTAATCTACATAAAAAGCATCAACTTAACTACTAAGTCCATAACCCTAAAGTCTAAAGAACTATTATTAATCCTAACTAAACCAATATATAATGGATTAACATAGTAACATAGTACATAAGGCTGAAAAAAGACAATTGTCCATCCAGTTCGGCCTGTTATCCTGCAGGTTGATCCAGAGGAAGGCAAAAAAAAACTGTGAGGTAGAAGCCAATTTTCAACACTTTAGGGGAATAAAAAACTATTTCCCAACTCCAATCAGGCAATCAGAATAACTCCCTGGATCAACGACCCCTCTCTAGTAGCTATAGCCTGTAATATTATTACACTCCAGAAATACATCCAGGCCCCTGTTGAACTCCTTTATTGTACTAACCAACACCACCTCCTCAGGCAGAGAGTTCCATAGTCTCACTGCTCTTACCGTAAAGAATCCTCTTCTATGTTTGTGTACAAACCTTCTTTCCTCCAGACGCAGAGGATGTCCCCTCGTCACAGTCCTGGGGATAAATAGATGATGGGAGAGATCTCTGTACTGACCCCTGATATATTTATACATAGTAATTAGATCTCCCCTCAGTCGTCTTTTTTCTAAAGTGAATAACCCTAATGTTGATAATCTTTCAGGGTACTGTAGTTGCCCCATTCCAGTTATTACTTTAGTTGCCCTCCTCTGGACCCTCTCCAGCTCTGCTATGTCGGCCTTGTTTACAGGAGCCCAGAACTGTACACAGTACTCCATGTGTGGTCTGACTAGCGATTTGTAAAGTGGTAGGACTATGTTCTCATCACGGGCATCTATGCCCCTTCTGATGCAACCTATTATCTTATTGGCCTTCACAGCAGCTGTCCTGACATTGGTTTCTGCAGCTTAGTTTGTTGTTTATTAAAATTCCTAGATCCTTTTCCATGTCAGTGTTACTGAGTGTTTTACCATTTAATATGTATGGGTGACTTGCATTATTCCTTCCCATGTGCATAACTTTACATTTATCAGTGTTAAACCTCATCTGCCACTTATCTGCCCAAGCCTCCAATCTATCCAGATCCCTCTGTAGTAGTATACTGTCCTCTCCAGTGTTAAATACTTTACACAGTTTAGTGTCATCTGCGAAACTTGATACTTTACTATGCAAGCCTTTTACAAGATCATTAATAAATATATTGAAGAGAATAGGGCCCAATACTGACCCCTGAGGTACCCCACTAGTGACAGTGACCCAATCTGAGTGTGTACCGTTAATAACCACCCTGTGTTTTCTATCATTGAGCCAGTTACTTACCCACTTACAGACGTTTTCTCCCAGTCCGAGCATTCTCATTTTATATACTAACCTTTTATGTGGTACCGTGTCAAATGCTTTGGAGAGGTCCAGATACACGACATCCATTGATTCACCGCTGTCAAGTCTAGAACTTACCTCCTCATAGAAACTGATTAAATTAGTTTGGCATGACCGATCCCTCATGAAGCCATGCTAATATGGCGTTATTTGCTTATTTCCGTTAAGAAGCTCTAACATAGCATCCCTCAGAAAACCTTCAAACTGTTTACCCACAACAGATGTTAAACTTTCCGGCCTATAGTTTCCAGGGTCTGTTTTTGGACCCTTTTTGAATATTGGCACCACATTTGCCATGCGCCAATCCTGTGGGACATTCCCTGTCAGTATAGAGTCCGCAAATATCAGAAATAAGGGTCTGGCTATGACATTACTTAATTCTCTTAGGATACGGGGGTGTATGCCATCTGGTCCTGGCGATTTGTCTATTTTAATTTTAAGTCGCTGTTGTACTTCTTCCTGGGTCAGACAGGACTTTATCCGCTTTATACACCAAACAATGATTGTCTTTTAAAGTAGATTTAAAATGTATATTTCCTTTTCTTTTACAGCGATCAACAAGTTATTGAAAGAAGTAAAAAAAGTGCAGCAGGAGCAATGCGAAAGGATGAGAAAATTGAGGGTGCAGCTGCTGAAAAGGGTGAGGGATGAGCTGACCCTAGCGGAGGAGGCCAACAAAAAGGCCATGGATGGACTGTTTTAACAGTTAAAAGAAATTAAAAAATTACCATAATTTTTTTTTTCATTTGTTTTATAAAACTTTATTGTTCTATAAAATTTGTTGTGTTTTGTTTTATTGTAACCAGTGGGGTTACAGTATGGATAATTTAGTCTGGGCCAAAGTAATAATTCATTATCATTACATGCAGCAGCCACCGTTACATGGAAACAGGGTAATAGACATGGCGCCGCTTATGGTCGCACCACTTATTCACTATGACTATTTTCTTGTGCCGGTGGTCATGTGTGTGCCACAATTCAAACCGAATACTGCGGGCTGTGGCGCTCTTAGCAGAACGCGTGACGGGACCAGGTCCAATCATAAACCTTGTACAACATGCATACATGTAATCCAAAACTATTAAAATACAAGTATTTGTATTTAATGTGAACATAAAAATAAATAAAAAATTATGGCTATAAATGGAAGAAATTTGATTTTAGGTTACCGTTATAACATTACATTGTATTTAAATTGCATGTGTGTGGGGTATGAGCAATGGGGTATTGGCCAATGGCCATGTGAGGAGAGGTGTACCTGTGTAGTGAGGTGACGGTACGGTATGGGGTGTACAGCTGGTTCGCCTCTACGTGGTGCACCCTGGGTTATGGTAAATGAACCAGCGAATACTGAAATACTGGAGGTCAATCATTACTTCTCATAAACTGTGTGTGAGTTAGGAGGTGGGGGGGGACTTGACGGAGGGGGGTTTAAGGTGGTGGAGGGTTTAAGGGGGGAGGGGAGGTTGGTGTGGGTTTTATAGCGTTGGATATACAGTGTGTAGCACGTAAATAGAGGTGACATACAGTACTATATTTGTTTTATTAGTTAATTCTACCAATACCACCTATAGCAAAATCTCCAAAGCTGGAATTGCAATGCAATAAAAATTAGTTGCATTTTGAATTCAACACTAGTGCACGGCGAAAGCCGCCAGACTAAAAGCCTGATATGCAGTAATTTTAGTCCTGCGGCCTTTCGCCGTGCACCGCCGTGCTGCGCTGGAGCTCATATAGTCAATGGGGACGGAGCGTCGGCACGACAAAATAGCCGCAGGACGGATCCGACAGGGTGAACAGCTTGTCGGATCCGTCCTGCCGCAAATGTGAAAGTACCCTAAGACGTAGTGGTCACTTGTTAACTATAACAATTCCAGCAATACGAATATTTTAGCAATAGTGTTGAATTTGAAATGCAACTAATTTTTATTGCATTGCAATTCCAGCTTTGGAGATTTTGCTATAGGTGGTATTGGTAGAATGAACTAATAAAACAAATATAGTACTGCATGTCAGAATAGTGCATTATAAAAGTTGGATTCGCAATGTGGTTAATAATAATAGCAAATATTATCACATTGTGATAAAAAATTTGCACTGCTAGATTCAATATCGGTTAAGTTCGTTAATTCTAGACCCACTCCATTAGAGACCCAGCAGCAGTCTAAAGTTGAAATCGTAATGCGATTAATATAACTCGAAGTAATCGCATGGCGATTTCAACTTGGTACTGCTATATTCCATGTTCGTTAATTCTTACGTTGAAATCGCAATTCGATTATTTCAAGTTATAATAATCGAATTGCGATTTTAACTTAACACTGCTATATTCCATATTCGTTAATTCTAGCCTAATATGGAATATAGTAGTGCTAAGTTGAAATCGCCATGCGATTACTTCGAGTTATATTAATCGCATTGCGATTTCAACTTGGACCTGGTTTACTATGGTTGGCTTGGTAGAATTAGCGAATATGACAAATACAGACGTGGACAAAATTGTTGGTACCCTTTGGTCAATGAAAGAAAAAGTCACAATGGTCACAGAAATAACTTTAATCTGACAAAAGTAATAATAAATTAAAATTCTATAAATGTTAACCAATGAAAGTCAGACATTGTTTTTCAACCATGCTTCAACAGAATTATGTAAAAAAATAAACTCATGAAACAGGCATGGACAAAAATGATGGTACCCCTAGAAAACACAGAACATAATGTGACCAAAGGGACATGTTAATTCAAGGTGTGTCCACTAATTAGCATCACAGGTGTCTACAACCTTGTAATCAGCCATTGGGCCTATATATATGGCTCCAGGTAATCACTGTGTTGTTTGGTGATATGGTGTGTACCACACTCGACATGGACCAGAGGAAGCAAAGGAAAGAGCTGTCTCAAGAGATCAGAAAGAAAATTATAGACAAGCATGTTAAAGGTAAAGGCTATAAGACCATCTCCAAGCAACTAGATGTTCCTGTGAGTACAGTTGCACATATTATTCATAAGTTTAAGATCCATGGGACTGTAGCCAACCTCCCTGGACGTGGCCGCAGGAGGAAAATTGATGACAAATCTAAGAGACGGATAATCCGAATGGTAACAAAAGAGCCTAGAAAGACTTCTAAAGAGATTCAAGGTGAACTTCATGCTCAAGGAACATCAGTGTCAGATCGCACCATCCGTCGTTGTTTGAGCCAAAGTGGACTACATGGGAGACGACCAAGGAGGACACCATTGTTGAAAACGAATCATAAAAAAGCAAGACTGGAATATGCCAAACTACATGTTGACAAGCCACAAAGCTTCTGGGAGAATGTCCTGTGGACAGATGAGACAAAAATCGAAGTTTTTGCCAAGGCACATCAGCTGTATGTTCACAGACGAAAAAATGAAGCATATCAAGAAAAGAACACTGTCCCTACTGTGAAACATGGAGGAGGCTCTGTTATGTTCTGGGGCTGCTTTGCTGCGTCTGGCACAGGGTGTCTTGAATCTGTGCAGGGTACAATGAAATCTCAAGACTATCAAGGAATTCTAGAGAGAAATGTACTAGCCAGTGTCAGAAAGCTTGGTCTCAGTCGCAGGTCATGGGTCTTGCAACAGGACAATGACCCAAAACACACCGCTAAAAACACCCAAGAATGGCTAAGAGGAAAAAATTGGACTATTCTAAAGTGGCCTTCTATGAGCCCTGACCTCAATCCTATTGAGCATCTTTGGAAGGAGCTGAAACATGCAGTCTGGAAAAGGCACCCTTCAAACCGGACACAACTGGAGCAGTTTGCTCATGAGGAGTGGGCCAAAATACCTGCTGAGAGGTGCAGATGTCTCATTGACAGTTACAGGAAGCGTTTGATTGCAGTGATTGCCTCAAAAGGTTGCGCAACAAAATATTAAGTTAGGGGTACCATCATTTTTGTCCATGCCTGTTTCATGAGTTTATTTTTTTACATAATTCTGTTGAAGCATGGTTGAAAAACAATGTCTGACTTTCATTGGTTAACATTTATAGAATTTTAATTTATTATTACTTTTGTCAGATTAAAGTTATTTCTGTGACCATTGTGACTTTTTCTTTCATTGACCAAAGGGTACCAACAATTTTGTCCACGTCTGTATATCCGTTATATTCCACAAAACGAAGATAACGAAGTATTCTGCATCTTCGTTTTAGCTATCTATTCGTCAACTTCTCTAATTCTAGCAATGATATAGGAAAGTTTACTATAGAGACAGCTAAGTTTAATTCGCTATGCGATTATACTACTTAACAACTTTTTTTTTTTATAAATAGAATAATTATAATAATTATCAGGTATTATAATTATTCTATTTATTTTTTTTAAAAAAAGCTAAGTAATATAATCACATAGCGAATTAAACTTAGCTGTCTCCATAATAAACTTTCCTATATGATTGCTAGAATTAGCGAAGTTGATGAATAGGTAGCTAAAACGAAGATGGAGAATACTTCGTTATCTTCGTTTTGTGGAATATGACGAATACATTTGTTATATTCGTTTTGTGGAATATAACGAATATATTCATCATATTCGCTAATTCTACCAAGCCAACCATAGTAAACCAGGTCCAAGTTGAAATCGCAATGCGATTATTATAACTTGAATGAATCGAATTTCGATTTCAGCTTAGCACTGCTATATTCCATATTAGGCTAGAATTAACGAATATGGAATATAGCAGTGTTGAAATCGCAATTCGATTATTATAACTTGAAATAATCGAATTGCTATTTCAACGTAATTCTCAAATCCGATAGTACATTCTAGTATATGGAGACGTTCCCATGGTGATGGGGACGCTCCATGAGCACGGAAGTCGGCAGAAGCGGCAACGGGCACTGACTGGAGCAGCAATGAAGCCAGGAATCCAAAGGACAGGTAAGAACAACTTTAGGGAAGTGGGAAAGAAAAAAACAAAACAAAAAATAAAAAAAGAATATTCGAAATATCGAATTTATAGCACTAAATTTGATATTCGAATATTCGCGCTCAACACTACTGACCAACTGTAGCAACCCCAGATCATAGCACTGCCCCCACAAGCTTGTACAGTAGGCACTAGGCATGATGGGTGCATCACTTCATCTGCCTCTCTTCTTACAATGATGCGCCCATCACTCTGGAACAGGGTAAATCTGGACTCATCAGACCACATAACCTTCTTCCATTGCTCCAGTGTCCAATCTTTATGTTCCCTAGCAAATTGAAGCCTTTTTTTTTGCTTGCCTCACTGATTAGTGGTATTCTTATGGGTACACAGCTGTTCAGTCCCAATCCCTTGAGTTCCCTTCGCATTGTGTGTTTGGAAATGCTCTTACTTTCACTATTAAACATAGCCCTCAGTTCAACTGTTGTTTTTCTTCGATTTGATTTTACCAAAACGTTTAAGTGATCGCTGATCATGATCATTCAGGATTTATTTTCCCGCCACATTCCTCGAATACAATGGGTCCCCACTATCCTTCCAGTTTTTAATAATGCGTTGGACAGTTCTTATCCCAATTTTTGTAGTTTCTGCAATCTCCGTAGATGTTTTCTCTGCTTGATGCATGCCAATGATTTCACCCTTCTCAAACAGACTAACATCTTTTCCACGACCACGAGATGTGTCTTTCGACATGGTTTAAGTGAGAAGCATCTCATTGCACCAGTTGAGGTTAAATAACTTGTTGCCGGCTGAAAGATAATTGCCCATACAGTAATTATCCAATAGGAGGCTCATAACTATTTGCTTAGTTAAATCCAGGTGGCAATTTTTTGGGCCGGGAGAGGCAGTGTATATAGATTGTCAGGCAACTATCTGTATGATTCGAAACTGAGCTATGGGTAAACATGGATTGGTCCATGGTCAATCCCAATTCATAGCAAAGTCTAAAATGCAAGTTTCTGAAGTTCATATGTTCCATCAATCAGCAGAGGCCACACCACTACACAGGATATGTGCAGGAAAAAGTCTCCTTCGCAGTCGTATAGGTTGCAATGTCTTTATCTTCTTTGCTCTGATCACTTCACACCCTTTTCTAACAGAAGTGTTAATAACTGCATGTACTGAGTATCCATGCTGAGGAACAGGACCACAAACCCAAAGGAAACAAATACTGTAGGGATGAAGCGGATAGATAGTGCAGACTGCTAGGAAAAGTTAAAACCAAAGAAAAATCCAGAAGAATTTGCATAATGCTTGTTTTTGAGACATCTCTCTCTCTCTCTCTCTCCCCTCAGCTCTTACTAGCAGGAGGCAGGGAGAACAATGTGAAACTACATCTCATAGAACTACACTGGAAAGTCAGCACACACATGCACTCCTGATTCTCTACATAGGGAAGAAATTATATCATCAACAAAATAAATGGATATATAGAGGAAGGGGAGGGGTCTAAGAGATGCGAGTTGGTATTTGATTGATTTGATTATGATGTCATCCTGTAGTTCACAGGAAGTCACCTATATGGTAAAGACTGAGTTCCTGTTTACACATTAGAGCAAGTAGTCAGACTTGAAATCAAAATGTATAAGTTAGGGTATGATTAATTTTACTGCTATAATACTGGTGATGAGTAGGGATGAGCGTACCCTTTGGATGTCCAGGTTCGATGCTTTTGGCCGCACTTTGTTTCAAAGTTCGGTTCGAGGACCTGAACTTCACCTAAAATTGGCCCGAACCCCATAAAAGTCAAAGGGGGCCCAAACTTTGGTGCTGTAAAATGGGTGTAAAATAGTCTTAGGAAGGGCTAGAGGGCTGCAAAATGGAGGTAAAAGCAGAACAATTGCACTGCAAACAAATGTGTATAGGGAAAATAACAGAAAACAATTGAAAATAATAATCTTGAAACAGGAGACAGAGGTCCAAGTGGAGTAGGAGGTTGAGGAGGCAGTGGACGTGGCACTGTAGGTGGAGGAGGTAGCCAACACTGTTAATATGGGGGTTTTTAATTAATTTTTTCCTTTAATTTTATTTTATTTGGGGAGGCCCCAAAACATTGAGAAATGGCAAACAGAACTAGAAAACTGTGCTAAAGTATAACAATCACTCTAAACATATTACGGTTAAAATTCCTCAGAGTGAGCAGTGAGACTGTGAATTCCACTGTTTGTTTTTCTTTTTAATGGCATCAGGCATTCATTGCACTATCTGGTAATTGGCTGTGTTTGCCAGTATCTATGCGACAACTTTATGTTTAGTTGTCATAGCTGTTCTAATCAGTGGTGCTCACTTGCTCGGTCTGAACTAAAATACAACCACTCCTACATCCCTACATGTTTCGCCGAGCTTCGGCGTCCTCAGGGGATAATGTAGGTTAGACTAAAGGGGGCGGGTCCCTAATTTTTTAAAGATTCGGTTTCCGTGGGTGGAAACCCACGGAAACCGAATCTTTAAAAAATTAGGGACCCGCCCCCTTTAGTCTAACCTACATTATCCCCTGAGGACGCCGAAGCTCGGCGAAACATGTAGGGATGTAGGAGTGGTTGTATTTTAGTTCAGACCGAGCAAGTGAGCACCACTGATTAGAACAGCTATGACAACTAAACATAAAGTTGTCGCATAGATACTGGCAAACACAGCCAATTACCAGATAGTGCAATGAATGCCTGATGCCATTAAAAAGAAAAACAAACAGTGGAATTCACAGTCTCACTGCTCACTCTGAGGAATTTTAACCGTAATATGTTTAGAGTGTTTTTTTCTATATAACAGATTTAATAAAGATTTATTATTTTATTAAAATATAAAAACTAGATAGTCAGTAGGTGATCCAAGTCACGCTTTGGTCCTCGGACCCTTGAAATTTCCCATTACAAATATTTATTTAGCGTGGCCACCTACTGCAGGATCCATTTAGTCTGTCGCATCTATGAAAGTATAACAATGGCTGGGTATGGCCGGTATATTTTTCTACTCTGCCAATATAACAAATAATAATCTTGAACCAGGAAGTAGAGGTCCGAGAGAAGGAGGAGGTGGACATGGCAATGTAGGTGGAAGAGGTGGAGGAGGAGCCAACACAGTTTTTGTGTTATTTTTTGTTTTTATTTTATTTAGGGAGGCCCCAACACATTGCAGTCAGAAATACTTCTCTACTCAGCCCCGGCTACTAAGTCTTGCAGGATCCATGCCTGGTTCATTTTAATAAACATGAGCTTGTCCACGTTGGCTGTAGACAGGTGGATGCACCTGTCCGTGATCACACTCCCTGCCATGCTAAACACACGTTTGGACAATACATTTGCTGCAGGGCAGGCCAGCACCTCCAAGGCATAAATGGCAAGCTCAGACCATGTGCCTAATTTGGAGACCCAGAAGTTAAATGGGGTAGACCCATCAGTCAGTATGTGCAGACATGTGCACACGTACTGTTCCACTATGTTGCTGAAATGCTGCCTCCTGCTTAGATGGTCGATATCAGATGGTAGTGATGCTGGATGTTGTGGCATGCTGACAAAGCTTTTCCACATTTGGGCCATGCTAACTTTCCCTTCTGAGGTGGTGCCAGTGCCCTAGCTACATTGGCATATTCCTCCTTCTCCTCCTTCACCTCGTGCATCCACTGGGCCCCTGTTGTCAGGTGGGAACGACACCAGTTGTGAGTTTACCAGTGTGTGCTTATAATTAACGAATCTTCTGATCACTCTCCATTGATGGAAGTAAGGACAGCACGTTGTTCTTGTAGCAGGGATACAGCAGGGTGGCCACCCAGTAATCAGCACTGTTAACAATCAGGTAAACTCAGCACTCGGTGCACAGGCACTGAAGCATGTACTAGCTCATATGTGTCAGGCTGCCCAAAGGCAACGAAAAGCTGTCCTCAGTGGGAGGTGTATTGTCTGTGTCCTCTGTATTTCCCCAGCCATGCACCATTGATGCTGTGAGCTGCTTTCGGTGCCACCCTGCTGTGAACACTATTCCTCCTCATCATCATCCTCGTCCCCATCATCCTCCAAAACTGGCCCTGGCTGGACAGTTGTATACCTGGCCACTGTTGGTGCAGGAACCCACTCTCCGAGCCACATATGCACGAGTGGCCTGATGACTGTGTGAATGATTCCTGTTCCACCTCCTCTTCCTCCTGTGCCACATGCTCATCCATCATCGCTTGAAGCGTTTTTTCAAGAAGGCATAGAAGTGGCATAGTAAGGCTGATGATGGCATCATCAGTACCCGCCATGTGGCTGGAGTACTTGAAACAGTACAACACAGCTCACACTTTCCGCATCTTGTTGGTGGTGAAGTGGTGCTGTTCCGCAAAGCGACTTACTCATGCATGTTGCAGCTGAAACGTCACTATCGCTTGCTGTTGCTCGCACAGTCTCTCCAGCATGTGCAAGGTGGAGTTTCACGTTGTTGGCATGTCACATATGAAACGGTGAGTGGGAAAGCAAAAGTTATGCTGCAGCGCAGACAGGCGAGCACCAAAAGGGTGAGATTCCGAAAGCACGCACAGATGGCCCACACTTTCTGCAGCAGCTCTGTCATATCAGGGTGATTTTTCAGGATTCTCTCACCACCAAATTGAGCAGATGCACCAAGCAAGGTATGTGTGTCCAACCTGCTAGGCCCAGAACAGTTACGAGATTTTGCCCATTGTCACACACCACCAGGCCAGGCTTGAGGCTCAGCAGCACCAACCACTCATCAGTCTGTCCTTCTATGCCCGTCCACAGCTCCTGCGCTGTGTGGGGTTTTTCCCCCCAAACAGATGAGTTTCAGAACAGCCTGCTGTTGTTTTCCCCTGGCTGTGCTGAATTTGGTTGTGCAGGTGTTACGATGACTGGATGAGGAGGCAGTAGAAGAGGAAACTGAGTGGGAGGAGGAGGAAACAGGAGGCAACGAGAAATGTACAGCAATCCTCGGTGGCGGTAGGACATGTGCCAAACCGCTTTCCCCCTCAGGGTCAGCCACCACTACATTTACCCAGTGGCAGTGAGGGAGATATAAGGTTCCTGCCAGTGCTTACTGGTCCACTGATGGTGTTGCGCAATGCACATCTTATTTTGTCCGCCACTTGTTTGTGCAGGGCAGGGGTGGCATTTCTGGAAAAGTAGTGGCAGCTGGGAACCACAGCCACCATCATAAGGTTTTTAAAACTGTCTCCACCAGTAGGAATGGCAGCATTTCAAAGGCTAGGAATTTTGAAATGCTGGCATTCGGGGCTAGAGCTCTCAGGTGGGTAGAGGGGTATTTCTTCTTTCTCCCCAGTGTTTGTTGACATTACTGCTGGTGGTTGTGGTGCTGTCACATCCTCTCTTTGCAGCGAGTCAGGTGGCCCTGTTGTTCCAGAAGGGAAGGAAGAGACTGAGATTGTAGCAGAAGAGGGAGCAGGAGGAGCCTCTGATCTTTCATGGTTCTTGAGGTGTCTACTCCACTGCAGCTTGTGCTTTGTGGTTAGATGCTGGATCATGCAGGTGGTCCTCAGGTTTAGAACATTTATGCCTCGCTTCAGGCTCTGACTGCACAG
Source organism: Bufo gargarizans (assembly GCF_014858855.1). Taxonomy (NCBI): domain Eukaryota; kingdom Metazoa; phylum Chordata; class Amphibia; order Anura; family Bufonidae; genus Bufo; species Bufo gargarizans. The sequence goes on along the minus strand of NC_058083.1, from coordinate 395,724,749 downwards.
CATGAAAACTACCCGTGTCCTGTCATCAGCATACTGCCTGAAGAAGTGCCACACCAGGGAACTCTTTTGCGCTGGTTTTGGTGTGCTATGTCTCTTGGCACATTGGGCAGCAGCAGGCGTACTGGCTAGGGGACGGCCACTCTGCTTTTTCACCCTGCTCCCTTTTTTGCTCTGTGGCTTTTCCTCTTCCTCTGAACTGCACACATCACTGGCATGACCTGGATGTCATGTGAGGTCTAGGACCTCATCATCTACATCATCTTCCACCCACTCCTCACCCCTCTCCTCCATCCCGGTCTGCACACTGCAGAAAGCCACAGCAGTTGACACCCAAGTTTTGTCATCATCATCAGAGATGTGCTGGGTCCTCCCACATCCTCATCCTCAAACATAGGTGGTCGGGGATCAGTGCACGTAATCTCTTCTACTTTTGGGGCAGGGATAGGTGGCTGGTCCATGGAAACCGCACCAGCAGAGTTAACAAAAAGCATAAGTGACTGCTGCATGACTTGGGTCTCAGATTGCTTGGCTGATGTGCAGGGGATCAGGTGGAAGACAATGTGCTGGAACTGGAGGCACTGTCAGCCAACCAATCTAATACTGCCTCTTTTAGTTCTGGCCTGACCATTCATACAGCGGTATTGGGGCCTACAAAATCACGCAAAACGTCCTGTCACCTGCGTGCACCAGAGAAGGGTGTTTAATTTGGGCACCTAACTGGCACAGATCGACAACGTCCTCTCCCTGCAGCAGGAGCTCTACCACGACCAACACCAGCAGTACGATGACCACGGCCATGTCACTTATTTGATCCTCTCCTCATTCTTTGAGGTCACCCAAAAAATTAATAGCCAGATTAACTATTGTTTTTCAGTGTCACGGATGCAATGGAGTTGTATTGCACCTCAAAAAATGAGTTTATGCCACCCACAGAATTAACAGACAGATTAACTATTGTATTTCGGTGTCACAGATGCAATGGAGGCACATCTCAACCCCATAAATGTGTTCATGTCACCAACAAAATTAACATACAGTTTAACTATTGTATTTCTGTGTTACGGATGCAAAGGAGCTGTTTTGCATGTCAAAAAATGGCTATAGGTTACCCAGAGAATTAACAGCCAGATTAAGTATTGTTTTTCTGTGTCACTGATGCAAAGGAGATGTATTGCACGCACAAAAAATGGCTATAGGTCACCGACAGACTTTGCATACAGATTAAAAGCCTAACATTTTCCCTGACTGCAGCTGTGCCCTGTCCTTACACTAGTTAAAGCAGAATAACGTCATGCATTTTCATAAGTGTACAGTCTTATCTAAAGATATTATAGTCTATATCAATGCTCATTGCCTTTAAGTGTAAACACAGACTAAACCAGAGTCTAAAATCCTTCTGTAGAATTGAACTAGGCCAAGATGAGTTCATGCTGAGTTCAGTTTGGGTAAAATGTTTATAGCGGACATAGAGTCTATTGTCTCTTAAAAATCATTGTGAGCAGATGTCGTGTATCTGTTAATACTATAATGGGTCCTACAGACATAGGTAACCATTTAAATAGCAATGTATTATTTTACTTCCTTACAAGGTCATTAACCCCTTAAGGACTTAGGGCGTACCGGTACACCCTATTTCCCGAGTCCTTAAGGACTCAGGGCGTACCCGTACGTCCTAAGTTTAAATCGCGATTGCGGCGCAGCAGGGGTTAATCGCAACAGGATGTCAGCTGAAATCATTCAGCGGGCATCCTGTCACAATGCCGGGGGGGGTCTGCGATCGCCTCAAACCGCAGGTCAATTCAGACTTGCGGCTTGCGGCTATGGCTCAGAATATGGAGACACTAAAACATCATTTTTTTTTTGTTTCAAAAATTATATTGTGTAAAACTTAAAAAAAAAACAAAAAAAAACAAACTTATACATATTAGGTATCGCCACGTCCGTATCGACCGGCTATATAAAAATATCACATGACCTAAACCCTCAGAGGAACACCGTAAAAAAATGTAAATAAAAACTGTGCTAAATAAACAATTTTTTGTCACCTTACATCACAAAAAGTGTAATAGCAAGCGATCAAAAAGTCACACGCACCCCAAAATAGTGCCAATAAAACCGTCATCTCATCCCGCAAAATCATACCCTACCCAAGGTAATCGCCCAAAAACTGAAAAAATTATGGCTCTCAGACTATGGAAACACTAAAACATAATTTTATTTTTGTTTCAAAAAATAAATCATTGTGTAAAACTTACATAAATAAAAAAAAAGTATACATATTAGGTATTGTCGCGTCCTTGACAACCTGGTCTATAAAAATATCACATGATGTAACCTGTCAGATGAATGTTGTAAATAACAAAAAATAAAAACGGTGCCAAAACAGCTATTTCTTATTACGTTGCCTCACAAAAAGTGTAATATAGAGCAACCAAAAATCATATCTACCCTAAACTAGTACCAACAAAACTGCCACCCTATCCCATAGTTTCTAAAATGGGGTCCCTTTTTTGGAGGTTCTACTCTAGGCGTGCATCAGGGGGGTCTTCAAATGGGACATGGTGTCAAAAAAAAACTGTCCAGAAAAATCAGCCTTCCAAAAACCGCATGGCATTCCTTTCCTTCTGCGCCCTGGCGTGTGCCCATACAGCCGTTTACGACCACATATGGGGTGTTTCTGTAAACTACAGAATCAGGGCCATAAATATTGAGTTTGGTTTGGCTGTTAACTAGGGATGAGCGAACTCGAACTGTATAGTTCGGGTTCGTACCGAATTTTGGGGTGTCCGTGACACGGACCCGAACCCGGACATTTTCGTAAAAGTCCGGGTTCGGGTTCGGTGTTCGTCGCTTTCTTGGCGCTTTTGTGACGCTTTCTTGGCGCTTTTTGAAAGGCTGCAAAGCAGCCAATCAACAAGCGTCATACTACTTGCCCCAAGAGGCCATCACAGCCATGCCTACTATTGGCATGGCTGTGATTGGCCAGAGCACCATGTGACCCAGCCTCTATTTAAGCTGGAGTCACATAGCGCCGCCCGTCACTCTGCTCTGATTAGCGTAGGGAGAGGTTGCGGCTGCGACAGTAGGGCGAGATTAGGCAGATTAACTCCTCCAAAGGACTTGATTAACTGATCGATCTGCAGCTGTGGATCATTGAGCTGCTGATCCTCAATTGCTCACTGTTTTTAGGCTGCCCAGACCGTTTGTCAGTCACATTTTTCTGGGGTGATCGGCGGCCATTTTGTGTCTTGTGGTGCGCCAGCACAAGCTGCGACCAAGTGCATTTAACCCTCAATGGTGTGGTTGTTTTTTGGCTAAAGCCTACATCAGGGTGAAGCTGTCACACCAAGTGCATTTAACCAGCAATAGTCTGTTCATTTTTTGGCCATATACAAAATCAGGGGCAAGCTGCGCCTGTCACCAAGTGCATTTAACCCTCAATGGTGTGGTTGTTTTTTGGCTAAAGCCTACATCAGGGTGAAGCTGTCACACCAAGTGCATTTAACCAGCAATAGTCTGTTCATTTTTTGGCCATATACAAAATCAGGGGCAAGCTGCGCCTGTCACCAAGTGCATTTAACCCTCAATGGTGTGGTTGTTTTTTGGCTAAAGCCTACATCAGGGTGAAGCTGTCACACCAAGTGCATTTAACCAGCAATAGTCTGTTCATTTTTTGGCCATATACAAAATCAGGGGCAAGCTGCGTCAGTCACCAAGTGCATTTAACCCTCAATGGTGTGGTTGTTTTTTGGCTAAAGCCTACATCAGGGTGAAGCTGTCACACCAAGTGCATTTAACCAGCAATAGTCTGTTCATTTTTTGGCCATATACAAAATCAGGGGCAAGCTGCGCCTGTCACCAAGTGCATTTAACCCTCAATGGTGTGGTTGTTTTCTGGCTAAAGCCTACATCAGGGTGAAGCTGTCACACCAAGTGCATTTAACCAGCAATAGTCTGTTTATTTTTTGGCCATATACTACATCAGGGGCAAGCTGCGCCCGTCACCAAGTGCATTTAACCCTCAGTAGTGTGGTTGGTCAAGCTGTGACACCAAGTGCATTTAACCAGCAATAGTCTGTTCATTTTTTGGCCATATACTACATCAGGGGCAAGCTGCGCCCGTCACCAAGTGCATTTAACCAGCAATAGTGTGGTTATTTTTTGGCCATATCCCAGTCTAATTCTGTCACTAAATCCATACCGGTCACCCAGCGCCTAAATACTAGGCCTCAAATTTATATCCCGCTAAATCTCTCGTTACCGCTGTCCTGTTGTAGCTGGGAAAGTTATTTAGTGTCCGTCAAAGCACATTTTTTGTTCTGGGTTGAAGTACAATTCCCAATTTAGCAATTTCATAATTTAGTGGTTTCTGCTATATCAGAGCTATTTGAAATCTATCCCTAAAAGGGTATATAATATTCAAGGTGCACATTGGGTCATTCAGAATAACTTCACACACACCCGCTACTGTGTATTTTCAAGTCTAATTCTGTCACTAAACCCATACCTGTCACCCAGCGCCTAAATACTAGGCCTCAAATTTATATCCTGCTAAATCTCTCGTTACCGCTGTCCTGTTGTAGCAGGGAAAGTTATTTAGTGTCCGTCAAAGCACATTTTTTGTTCTGGGTTGAAGTACAATTCCCAATTTAGCAATTTCATAATTTAGTGGTTTCTGCTATATCAGAGCTATTTGAAATCTATCCCTAAAAGGGTATATAATATTCAAGGTGCACATTGGGTCATTCAGAATAACTTCACACACACCCGCTACTGTGTATTTCCAAGTCTAATTCTGTCACTAAACCCATACCTGTCACCCAGCGCCTAAATACTAGGCCTCAAATTTATATCCTGCTAAATCTCTCGTTACCGCTGTCCTGTTGTAGCTGGGAAAGTTATTTAGTGTCCGTCAAAGCACATTTTTTGTTCTGGGTTGAAGTACAATTCCCAATTTAGCAATTTCATAATTTAGTGGTTTCTGCTATATCAGAGCTATTTGAAATCTATCCCTAAAAGGGTATATAATATTCAAGGTGCACATTGGGTCATTCAGAATAACTTCACACACACCCGCTACTGTGTATTTCCAAGTCTAATTCTGTCACTAAACCCATACCTGTCACCCAGCGCCTAAATACTAGGCCTCAAATTTATATCCTGCTAAATCTCTCGTTACCGCTGTCCTGTTGTAGCTGGGAAAGTTATTTAGTGTCCGTCAAAGCACATTTTTTGTTCTGGGTTGAAATACAATTCCCAATTTAGCAATTTCATAATTTAGTGGTTTCTGCTATATCAGAGCTATTTGAAATCTATCCCTAAAAGGGTATATAATATTCAAGGTGCACATTGGGTCATTCAGAATAACTTCACACACACCCGCTACTGTGTATTTCCAAGTCTAATTCTGTCACTAAACCCATACCTGTCACCCAGCGCCTAAATACTAGGCCTCAAATTTATATCCTGCTAAATCTCTCGTTACCGCTGTCCTGTTGTAGCTGGGAAAGTTATTTAGTGTCCGTCAAAGCACATTTTTTGTTCTGGGTTGAAATACAATTCCCAATTTAGCAATTTCATAATTTAGTGGTTTCTGCTATATCAGAGCTATTTGAAATCTATCCCTAAAAGGGTATATAATATTCAAGGTGCACATTGGGTCATTCAGAATAACTTCACACACACCCGCTACTGTGTATTTCCAAGTCTAATTCTGTCACTAAACCCATACCTGTCACCCAGCGCCTAAATACTAGGCCTCAAATTTATATCCTGCTAAATCTCTCGTTACCGCTGTACTGTTGTTGCTTGGAAAGATATTTAGTGTCCGTCAAAGCACATTTTTTGTTCTGGGTTGAAATACAATTCCCAATTTAGCAATTTCATAATTTAGTGGTTCCTGCTATATCAGAGCTATTTGAAATCTATCCCAAAAAGGGTATATAATATTCAAGGTGCACATAGGGTCATTCAGAATAACTTCACACACACCCTCTACTGTGTATTTCCAAGTCTAATTCTGTCACTAAACCCATACCTGTCACCCAGCGCCTAAATACTAGGCCTCAAATTTATATCCTGCTAAATCTCTCGTTACCGCTGTACTGTTGTTGCTGGGCAAGATATTTAGTGTCCGTCAAAGCACATTTTTTGTTCTGGGTTGAAATACAATTCCCAATTTAGCAATTTCATAATTTAGTGGTTCCTGCTATATCAGAGCTATTTGAAATCTATCCCAAAAAGGGTATATAATATTCAAGGTGCACATAGGGTCATTCAGAATAACTTCACACACACGCTTCTGTGCATTTCCAAGTCTAATTCTGTCACTAAATCCATACCGGTCACCCAGCGCCTAAATACTAGGCCTCAAATTTATATCCCGCTGAATTTGAATACAATACATTGGGCCAAATAATATATTTGTTGTTGTGGTGAACCATAACAATGAGAAAAACATCTAGTAAGGGACGCGGACGGGGACATGGTCGTGGTGGTGTTAGTGGACCCTCTGGTGCTGGGAGAGGACGTGGCCGTTCTGCCACATCCACACGTCCTAGTGTACCAACTACCTCAGGTCCCAGTAGCCGCCAGAATTTACAGCGATATATGGTGGGGCCCAATGCCGTTCTAAGGATGGTAAGGCCTGAGCAGGTACAGGCATTAGTCAATTGGGTGGCCGACAGTGGATCCAGCACGTTCACATTATCTCCCACCCAGTCTTCTGCAGAAAGCGCACAGATGGCGCCTGAAAACCAACCCCATCAGTCTGTCACATCACCCCCATGCATACCAGGGAAACTGTCTCAGCCTCAAGTTATGCAGCAGTCTCTTATGCTGTTTGAAGACTCCGCTGGCAGGGTTTCCCAAGGGCATCCACCTAGCCCTTCCCCAGCGGTGAAAGACATAGAATGCACTGACGCACAACCACTTATGTTTCCTGATGATGAGGACATGGGAATACCACCTCAGCATGTCTCTGATGATGACGAAACACAGGTGCCAACTGCTGCGTCTTTCTGCAGTGTGCAGACTGAACAGGAGGTCAGGGATCAAGACTGGGTGGAAGACGATGCAGGGGACGATGAGGTCCTAGACCCCAAATGGAATGAAGGTCGTGCCACTGACTTTCACAGTTCGGAGGAAGAGGCAGTGGTGAGACCGAGCCAACAGCGTAGCAAAAGAGGGAGCAGTGGGCAAAAGCAGAACACCCGCCGCCAAGAGACTCCGCCTGCTACTGACCGCCGCCATCTGGGACCGAGCACCCCAAAGGCAGCTTCAAGGAGTTCCCTGGCATGGCACTTCTTCAAACAATGTGCTGACGACAAGACCCGAGTGGTTTGCACGCTGTGCCATCAGAGCCTGAAGCGAGGCATTAACGTTCTGAACCTGACCACAACCTGCATGACCAGGCACCTGCATGCAAAGCATGAACTGCAGTGGAGTAAACACCTTAAAACCAAGGAAGTCACTCAGGCTCCCCCTGCTACCTCTTCTGCTGCTGCCGCCTCGGCCTATTCTGCTGCTGCCGCCTCGGCCTCTTCCTCCGCCTCTGGAGGAACGTTGGCACCTGCCGCCCAGCAAACAGGGGATGTACCACCAACACCACCACCACCACCTCCGTCACCAAGCGTCTCAACCATGTCACACGCCAGCGTTCAGCTCTCCATCTCACAAACATTTGATAGAAAGCGTAAATTCCCACCTAGCCACCCTCGATCCCTGGCCCTGAATGCCAGCATTTCTAAACTACTGGCCTATGAAATGCTGTCATTTAGGCTGGTGGACACAGACAGCTTCAAACAGCTCATGTCGCTTGCTGTCCCACAGTATGTTGTTCCCAGCCGGCACTACTTCTCCAAGAGAGCCGTGCCTTCCCTGCACAACCAAGTATCCGATAAAATCAAGTGTGCACTGCGCAACGCCATCTGTAGCAAGGTCCACCTAACCACAGATACGTGGACCAGTAAGCACGGCCAGGGACGCTATATCTCCCTAACTGCACACTGGGTAAATGTAGTGGCAGCTGGGCCCCAGGCGGAGAGCTGTTTGGCGCACGTCCTTCCGTCGCCAAGGATCGCAGGGCAACATTCTTTGCCTCCTGTTGCCACCTCCTCCTTCTCGGCTTCCTCCTCCTCTTCTTCCACCTGCTCATCCAGTCAGCCACACACCTTCACCACCAACTTCAGCACAGCCCGGGGTAAACGTCAGCAGGCCATTCTGAAACTCATATGTTTGGGGGACAGGCCCCACACCGCACAGGAGTTGTGGCGGGGTATTGAACAACAGACCGACGAGTGGTTGCTGCCGGTGAGCCTCAAGCCCGGCCTGGTGGTGTGTGATAATGGGCGAAATCTCGTTGCAGCTCTGGGACTAGCCAATTTGACGCACATCCCTTGCTTGGCGCATGTGCTGAATTTGGTGGTGCAGAAGTTCATTCACAACTACCCCGACATGTCAGAGCTGCTGCATAAAGTGCGGGCCGTCTGTTCGCGCTTCCGGCGTTCACATCCTGCCGCTGCTCGCCTGTCTGCGCTACAGCGTAACTTCGGCCTTCCCGCTCACCGCCTCATATGCGACGTGCCCACCAGGTGGAACTCCACCTTGCACATGCTGGACAGACTGTGCGAGCAGCAGCAGGCCATAGTGGAGTTTCAGCTGCAGCACGCACGGGTCAGTCGCACTACAGAACAGCACCACTTCACCACCAATGACTGGGCCTCCATGCGAGACCTGTGTGCCCTGTTGCGCTGTTTCGAGTACTCCACCAACATGGCCAGTGGCGATGACACCGTTATCAGCGTTACAATACCACTTCTATGTCTCCTTGAGAAAACACTTAGGGCGATGATGGAAGAGGAGGTGGCCCAGGAGGAGGAGGAGGAGGAGGAGGAAGAGGGGTCATTTTTAGCACTTTCAGGCCAGTCTCTTCGAAGTGACTCAGAGGGAGGTTTTTGGCAACAGCAGAGGCCAGGTACAAATGTGGCCAGCCAGGGCCCACTACTGGAGGACGAGGAGGACGAGGATGAGGAGGAGGTGGAGGAGGATGAGGATGAAGCATGGTCACAGCGGGGTGGCACCCAACGCAGCTCGGGTCCATCACTGGTGCGTGGCTGGGGGGAAAGGCAGGACGATGACGATACGCCTCCCACAGAGGACAGCTTGTCCTTACCCCTGGGCAGCCTGGCACACATGAGCGACTACATGCTGCAGTGCCTGCGCAACGACAGCAGAGTTGCCCACATTTTAACCTGTGCGGACTACTGGGTTGCCACCCTGCTGGATCCACGCTACAAAGACAATGTGCCCACCTTACTTCCTGCACTGGAGCGTGATAGGAAGATGCGCGAGTACAAGCGCACGTTGGTAGACGCGCTACTGAGAGCATTCCCAAATGTCACAGGGGAACAAGTGGAAGCCCAAGGCCAAGGCAGAGGAGGAGCAAGAGGTCGCCAAGGCAGCTGTGTCACGGCCAGCTCCTCTGAGGGCAGGGTTAGCATGGCAGAGATGTGGAAAACTTTTGTCAACACGCCACAGCTAACTGCACCACCACCTGATACGCAACGTGTTAGCAGGAGGCAACATTTCACTAACATGGTGGAACAGTACGTGTGCACACCCCTCCACGTACTGACTGATGGTTCGGCCCCATTCAACTTCTGGGTCTCTAAATTGTCCACGTGGCCAGAGCTAGCCTTTTATGCCTTGGAGGTGCTGGCCTGCCCGGCAGCCAGCGTTTTGTCTGAACGTGTATTCAGCACGGCAGGGGGCGTCATTACAGACAAACGCAGCCGCCTGTCTACAGCCAATGTGGACAAGCTGACGTTCATAAAAATGAACCAGGCATGGATCCCACAGGACCTGTCCGTCCCTTGTCCAGATTAGACATTAACTACCTCCCCATAACCATATATTATTGGACTCCAGGGCACTTCCTCATTCAATCCTATTTTTATTTTCATTTTACCATTATATTGCAAGGCTACCCAAAGTTGAATGAACCTCTCCTCTGCCTGTGTGCTAGGCCTAAATATATGCCAATGGATTGTTGCAGTGGTGGCTGACGTGAAGCCTGATTCTCTGCTATGACATGCAGACTGATTCTCTGGTGACATGAAGCCAGATCCTCTGTTACGGGACCTCTCTCCTCTGCCTGGGTGCTGGGCCTAAATTTATGAAAATGGACTGTTGCAGTGGTGGGTGACGTGAAGCCTGATTCTCTGCTATGACATGCAGACTGATTCTCTGGTGACATGAAGCCAGATCCTCTGTTACGGGACCTCTCTCCTCTGCCTGGGTGCTGGGCCTAAATTTATGAAAATGGACTGTTGCAGTGGTGGGTGACGTGAAGCCTCATTCTCTGCTATGACATGCAGACTGATTCTCTGCTGACATGAAGCCAGATTGTCTGTTACGGGACCTCTCTCCTCTGCCTGGGTGCTGGGCCTAAATATCTGACAATGGACTGTTGCATTGGTGGCTGACGTGAAGCCTGATTCTCTGCTATGATATGAAGACTGATTCTCTGCTGACATGAAGCCAGATTGTCTGTTACGGGACCTCTCTCCTCTGCCTGTGTGCTAGGCCTAAATATATGCCAATGGATTGTTGCAGTGGTGGCTGACGTGAAGCCTGATTCTCTGCTATGACATGCAGACTGATTCTCTGGTGACATGAAGCCAGATCCTCTGTTACGGGACCTCTCTCCTCTGCCTGGGTGCTGGGCCTAAATTTATGAAAATGGACTGTTGCAGTGGTGGGTGACGTGAAGCCTCATTCTCTGCTATGACATGCAGACTGATTCTCTGCTGACATGAAGCCAGATCGTCTGTTACGGGACCTCTCTCCTCTGCCTGGGTGCTGGGCCTAAATTTATGAAAATGGACTCTTACAGTGGTGGGTGACGTGAAGCCTGATTCTCTGCTATGACATGAAGACTGATTCTCTGCTGACATGAAGCCAGATCCTCTGTTACGGGACCTCTCTCCTCTGCCTGGGTGCTGGGCCTAAATATCTGACAATGGACTGTTGCATTGGTGGCTGACGTGAAGCCTGATTCTCTGCTATGATATGAAGACTGATTCTCTGCTGACATGAAGCCAGATTGTCTGTTACGGGACCTCTCTCCTCTGCCTGTGTGCTAGGCCTAAATATATGCCAATGGATTGTTGCAGTGGTGGCTGACGTGAAGCCTGATTCTCTGCTATGACATGCAGACTGATTCTCTGGTGACATGAAGCCAGATCCTCTGTTACGGGACCTCTCTCCTCTGCCTGGGTGCTGGGCCTAAATTTATGAAAATGGACTGTTGCAGTGGTGGGTGACGTGAAGCCTGATTCTCTGCTATGACATGCAGACTGATTCTCTGGTGACATGAAGCCAGATCCTCTGTTACGGGACCTCTCTCCTCTGCCTGGGTGCTGGGCCTAAATTTATGAAAATGGACTGTTGCAGTGGTGGGTGACGTGAAGCCTCATTCTCTGCTATGACATGCAGACTGATTCTCTGCTGACATGAAGCCAGATTGTCTGTTACGGGACCTCTCTCCTCTGCCTGGGTGCTGGGCCTGAATTTATGACAATGGACTGTTGCAGTGGTGGCTGACGTGAAGCCTGATTCTCTGCTATGATATGAAGACTGATTCTCTGCTGACATGAAGCCAGATTGTCTGTTACGGGACCTCTCTCCTCTGCCTGGGTGCCGGGGCCTAAATATCTGAGAATGGACTGTTCCAGTGGTGGGTAACGGGAAGCCAGATTCTCTGCTATGATATGAAGACTGATTCTCTGCTGACATGAAGCCAGATTGTCTGTTACGGGACCTCTCTCCTCTGCCTGGGTGCTGGGCCTAAATTTATGAAAATGGACTCTTACAGTGGTGGGTGACGTGAAGCCTGATTCTCTGCTATGACATGAAGACTGATTCTCTGCTGACATGAAGCCAGATTGTCTGTTACGGGACCTCTCTCCTCTGCCTGGGTGCCGGGGCCTAAATATCTGAGAATGGACTGTTCCAGTGGTGGGTGACGGGAAGCCAGATTCTCTGCTATGGAACCTCTCTCCAATTGATTTTGGTTAATTTTTATTTATTTAATTTTTATTTTAATTAATTTCCCTATCCACATTTGTTTGCAGGGGATTTACCTACATGTTGCTGCCTTTTGCAGCCCTCTAGCCCTTTCCTGGGCTGTTTTACAGCCGTTTTAGTGCCGAAAAGTTCGGGTCCCCATTGACTTCAATGGGGTTCGGGTTCGGGACGAAGTTCGGATCGGGTTCGGATCCCGAACCCGAACATTTCCGGGATGTTCGGCCGAACTTCTCGAACCCGAACATCCAGGTGTTCGCTCAACTCTACTGTTAACACTTGCTTTGTAACTGGAAAAAAATTATTAAAATGGAAAATCTGCCAAAAAAGTGAAATTTTGAAATTGTATCTCTATATTGAATTAGATCTTGTGGAACACCTAAAGGGTTATCAACGTTCATAAAAGCAGTTTTGAATACCTTGAGGGGTGTAGTTTATAGAATGGGGTCATTTTTGGGTGGTTTCTATTATGTAAGCCTCGCAAAGTGACTTCAGACCTGAACTAGTCCCTATAAATGTTTTTTTTTTTTTGAAAATTTCTGAAAAATTTCAAGATTTGCTTCTAAACTTCTAAGCCTTGTAACATCCACAAAAAATAAAATATCATTCCCAAAATGATCCAAACATGAAGTGGACATATGGGGAATGTAAAGTAATAACTATTTTTGGAGGTATTACTATTGTGGGGATCCGCTCTGGTAGGCAGTGGTAGCGAGTGCAGTATAGAGGCAACACAGACCGGTCTTGGTGTAAAACACGATGCTTTGTTTATTCACACGGTGCATATTTGTGAAAGACGGTGCAGTTCATAGGGAGGGTGGTCACACACAACAGCAAAATAATAGTTCAAACACAGCAAGTCCCTGCTGCAGGCTACTTGAGGCCTGTTTCAGTCACATAAAGCAAAGTCTATTTAAAGCCAGGAGTAATGTCACCTTTTTCTCCTTGGTGAAGTAAGTCCCTGGGTCTTGCTTCTAGCCACAGGACATGGATCCCTCCTGGTTTCAGCTGCAGGATCCTGCACAGTCCTCCACAGGCCTCAGCACACAGCCCAGCTCACCTCCACTTCTCACTCTCACAGCCAGAGACCACAGAAGCTTCACATTGCACACCACACCCTTGTTGCTGGTCAGGTTTTAACCCTTCCCTGCAAAACCTGGCCTGGACCGTGGGGAGACAGGCACCCGCCCGCATATCTGCCTGCTCCCAATAAGAGCCGGCCCGGATCCGCTGTGTTAACAGCATAACCGCTGCAATATGCACTTTTCTGGCTCTTACTCCACCGGTGCCAGGACCCCCGGTGGCACGTACCTGCCGTCTATTACCACCCCAGGTACTCTCCTACATATCCCCCCCCTTTGTTCAACCCTGAAGGGTTGCACACCCTGTTCAATCCTGAGGGGTTGGACACATGTACAACAGTGTACCCGGGAAAGGGCATCGGCATTCCCCTGTAAGCGGCCTGCCCTGTGTTCGACACTGAACTTAAAATTCTGGAGGGACAAGAACCATCTGGTGACCCGGGCACTCCCCTCCTTGGCCCGGCTCATCCACTGGAGAGGGGAATGGTCGGTCACCAGACGGAACCTTCTCCCTAACAGATAGTACCTAAGGGACTCGAGGGCCCACTTAATGGCCAGGCATTCTCTCTCTACCACGCTGTACCTGGTTTCCGCTGGGGTGAGTTTGCGACTCAGGAAGACAACAGGGTGTTCCTCCCCACTGATTTCCTGAGAGAGTACTGCCCCTAGGCCCACTCCAGAGGCGTCCGTCTGAACGACAAATTCCCGTGTGAAGTCGGGTGTCACCAAAACCGGGGACCCACACAGAGCCGACTTCAAACAGGAGAATGCCTCCTCCGCCTGCTCATCCCAGCGGACCATCACCGTCTTCCTCCCCTTTAAAAGTCTTGTCAATGGGGCCGCTACTGTGGCAAAGTTGGGGATAAAGCGCATGTAATATCCTATCATCCCTAGGAACGAACGTACTTGCTTGGTGGTAAGAGGTCTGGGCCAGCTCTTGATCGCCTCAACCTTGTCTACCTGGGGTTTGACAACTCCCCGCCCAATCACGTATCCCAGGTACCGGACCTCCTCGAACCCGAGCGAACACTTTTTTGGGTTGGCCGTCAGTCCAGCTTTTCTAAGTGAATCGACTACGGCCTGTACCTTGGGCAGGTGACTCTCCCAGTCCTGGCTAAACACGATGATGTCGTCCAGATATGCCGAAGCATATGGACGATGGGGCCGTAGGATGACGTCCATCAATCGCTGGAAGGTGGCTGGAGCGCCATGTAGGCCAAAGGGCAAAACTTGGTACTGAAATAACCCCTCGGGGGTGACAAAGGCAGTCTTCTCCTTTGCCGCCTCCGTGAGAGGCACCTGCCAATATCCTTTTGTGAGGTCGAGGACCGAGAAATAGCGAGCTTTCCCTAGCCGTTCTATGAGCTCGTCTACCCGGGGCATGGGGTAGGCATCGAATTTCGACACTTCGTTGAGCTTTCTAAAATCATTGCAGAAGCGCAGAGTACCGTCAGGTTTTGGGATGAGGACTATGGGGCTGGCCCACTCGCTCCTTGACTCCTCAATCACCCCTAACCTCAACATGGACCTTACTTCTTCTGAAATGGCCTGTCGCCGGGCCTCCGGTACACGATACGGCTCTAACCATACCCTGACGTGGGGCTCGGTGACGATGTCATGTCGGACTACCGAAGTTCGACCAGGAAGCTCAGAGAATACATCCCTATTTCGACTCACTAACTCTTTGGCTTCCTGAGCTTGTTTAGTCGACAGACCACCTGCTATCTTTACCGCGGAGGTGCCCTCTGGGACCTCGGGTGGAGCTGGGATCTTCCCCGCAGACAAGACAGTGCTTGGGCTGTCCCCAATGAGACACTCCCTATCTCTCCACGATTTCAGTAAATTTACATGATATACCTGTTCTGGCTTCCGCCGGCCTGGCTGGGATATCTTGTAATTCACTGACCCTACCTTCTCTTTCACCTCGTAGGGACCTTGCCACTGTGCCAAAAACTTACTGTCAATGGTGGGGACTAGCACCAGTACCCGGTCAGGCTACTTTCACACTAGCGTTCGGCTGTCCGCTCGTGAGCTCCGTTTAAAGGGGCTCACGAGCGGACCCGAACGCTTCCGTCCAGCCCTGATGCAGTCTGAATGGATGCGGATCCGCTCAGACTGCATCAGTCTGGCGGCGTTCAGCCTCCGCTCCGCTCACCTCCGCACGGACAGGCGGACAGCTGAACGCTGCTTGCAGCGTTCGGGTGTCCGCCTGGCCCTGCGGAGGCGTGCGGATCCGTCCAGACTTACAATGTAAGTCAATGGGGACGGATCCGTTTGAAGATGCCACAATATGGCTCAATCTTCAAGCGGATCCGTCCCCCATTGACTTTACATTGAAAGTCTGGACGGATCCGTCCGAGGCTATTTTCACACTTAGCTTTTATATGCCAATATAATGCAGACGGATCCGTTCTGAACGGAGCCTCCGTCTGCATTATTATGATCGGATCCGTTCAGAACGGATCCGATCGAACGCTAGTGTGAAAGTAGCCTCACCCGGGTTAAATGTCCGGACCTGGGCACTCCGGTTGTATACCCGGCTCTGTGCCAGTTGGGCGGCTTCCATGTGTTCCCGGACGATTGGTAGGACTGTCTCTATACGGTCCTGCATCTTTTCTATATGCTCTATAATACTCTTGTGGGGGGGTGGGCTGTTGCTCCCACGCCTCTTTAGCGATGTCCAGCAACCCTCTTGGCCGTCGACCGTATAATAGCTCGAAGGGCGAGAATCCTGTAGATGCCTGGGGCACTTCTCGCACTGCGAACAATACGTACGGCAGCAACAGGTCCCAATCCTTTCCGTCTTTGGCTACGGTTCTTTTAAGCATAGTTTTTAGGGTTTTGTTAAAGCGTTCCACTAGTCCGTCGGTCTGAGGATGGTATACGGACGTGTGCAACCGTTTAACCCCTAAAAGCTTGCAGAGCTCCCTCGTCACCTTAGACATGAAGGGCGTCCCCTGGTCGGTCAGGATCTCTTTTGGAATCCCCACCCTTGCGAACATACCCATGAGTTCTTTAGCTATGAGCTTAGCAGAAGTATGACGTAGTGGGATCGCTTCAGGATATCTGGTGGCATAGTCTAAGACCACCAAGATATGCTGGTGCCCTCTGGCCGACTTGTTTATGGGGCCTACCAGATCCATCCCTATTCTTTCGAAGGGGACCTCGATGATGGGCATGGGTACTAGGGGACTGCGATAGTGGGGCTGGGGGCTCGTCATCTGACACACTGGACAGGATTGGCAAAACCTTTTGACCTCCTCATAAACCCCGGGCCAATAGAACCTTTGCAGAATCCGCTCTTGGGTTTTTTTTACGCCCAAATGTCCTCCCAGCACGTGGGAGTGGGCCAAGTCCAGTACCACACGGCGGTATGGCTGGGGTACCACCAGCTGCTCCACTACCTCGTGCTGCACTTTGTCCACCCTATACAGCAGGTCCTGGTTAAAAGCCAGATGGGGAAACACCGAGTCGGCCCCTGGGTGCTGAGCCACCCCATTTACCACTGTCACCCCTTCCCTCGCCTGTAATAATGTCGGATCCTGGAGCTGGGCGGTCCCGAACGTGTCACGGGATACCTCCAGGTCCGGGATGGACGGGGTTTCCACGGATTCGCCTGCCAACACCTCTAGGGGAAACCTATCGGGATGACACTCTACAGGTGATGTGGTGACCCCTACAGCTGGTATCCCTGCATCGGGATCCTCGGGCACTGGGCCCGATTGTCGTCTGTCCCTAAGGGAAGGCATATTGCTCTTCCATAGAGTCCAGAACAAAGGAAAATCCCTTCCCAGTATGGCGGCATAAGGGATTTGGCGTCCCACTCCGACGACATGCTGCACCTCTTTGCCCAACACGGACATGGTAACCCTGGCAGTGGGGTACTCCCGGCGGTCCCCATGGATACAGACAATGGACAGGGTTTGCTTCTCTGGGAGTGTCTCAGACACTAAGGACTCATGCACTAGGGTCACCAGGCTCCCAGAGTCCAGCAAAGCATTAATCGGATGCCCATCGACCAAGACTTGGCACAGAGGTGGCATATCGGTGGTCGGCCTGGCATCCGCGGTACATACAGGCCGGGCAAAGAAAGAGGACCGGCGAGCGAACCCGCAGTCCATGGGTTCAGGTGTTTGAGGACAGTTCGCTGCCCTATGTCCCAGGCCGTGGCAGTGCCAACATTGAATCCCCGTGGTCCCTCCCCGGTCTCTCTTCCCTGGAGTAGGACTAGCCTTCCCCCCCCTTTGTGGTTGGGACCCTTTTTCCGGATCCCTAGCCTGAGAGGGAGCCCGACGGGATTCCTGCACCTGCGTTGAGTCCCGCACCAAGTCCTGGGTTGCCACATACCTCTCGACAAGGCTTACTAACTGATCCAGGGTGCCTGGATCACCTTGTCCCACCCAGCGCTGTATTGCTCTTGGGAGGGTACGCACCAAACGATCCACCACCACACGTTCCACCATCTGCGAGGGGCTCAATGTCTCAGGCTGCAGCCATTTTTTTACGAGGTGTAACAGGTCATAGGCCTGGGACCGAGCAGGCCGGGACTCCGAGAAAGCCCACTGGTAGACTCGATGTGCACGCACATAGGTATTAACCCCAAGACGAGCCAACACCTACCCCTTCAGCCTCTCATAGCTCTTGGCTTCCTCCTGACTGAAATGGCGCCACTACTTCGGCCCACTGTTCTGCCAGTAACCTTTCCTGTTCCGCAGTGCGTTCGAAGACCATCAGGAACGCCTCGATATCATCCTCGGGGCCCATCTTTCTTAACGCTGAGCGCACCTTATCCCGGGCAGCAGGTAGGATTGCGGCCCCCCCCGGGACGGCTTGTTGTTGTAACACCCGCATGGACTCCTGCATAGTCGCCAGTTGCTGGGCCAGTAGACTATTCAACTGCCGCTGGTCTCTCAGGGCTTCCTCATGTCTCCGAGTAGCCTCCTCATTACTTTGCACCAAGTGTCTAATAGCCTCCTCCATTTTATCTGGAGCCACAAAACTTGCTGGCTTAATATATGACATACAGTCCAAACAGCACAATTTTCAGCCTCACTGCCGTTTGCCCGCTGAAGCCACCAATTGTGGGGATCCGCTCTGGTAGGCAGTGGTAGCGAGTGCAGTATAGAGGCAACACAGACCGGTCTTGGTGTAAAACACGATGCTTTGTTTATTCACACGGTGCATATTTGTGAAAGACGGTGCAGTTCATAGGGAGGGTGGTCACACACAACAGCAAAATAATAGTTCAAACACAGCAAGTCCCTGCTGCAGGCTACTTGAGGCCTGTTTCAGTCACATAAAGCAAAGTCTATTTAAAGCCAGGAGTAATGTCACCTTTTTCTCCTTGGTGAAGTAAGTCCCTGGGTCTTGCTTCTAGCCACAGGACATGGATCCCTCCTGGTTTCAGCTGCAGGATCCTGCACAGTCCTCCACAGGCCTCAGCACACAGCCCAGCTCACCTCCACTTCTCATTCTCACAGCCAGAGACCACAGAAGCTTCACATTGCACACCACACCCTTGTTGCTGGTCAGGTTTTAACCCTTCCCTGCAAAACCTGGCCTGGACCGTGGGGAGACAGGCACCCGCCCGCATATCTGCCTGCTCCCAATAAGAGCCGGCCCGGATCCGCTGTGTTAACAGCATAACCGCTGCAATATGCACTTTTCTGGCTCTTACTCCACCGGTGCCAGGACCCCCGGTGGCACGTACCTGCCGTCTATTACCACCCCAGGTACTCTCCTACAGTATGCATTATAGAAGTAGAGAAATTGAAACATGCAAATTTGCAATTTTTTACAAATTTTAGGTAAATTTTGTATTTTTTTATAAATAAATATGAATTTTGTTTACTTCATTTTACCAGTGTCATGAAGTACAATATGTGACGAAAAAACAATCTCAGAATAGCCTGGATAAGTCAAAGCGTTTTAAAGTAGGGATGAGCGAACCCGAACTGTATAGTTCGGGTTCGTACCGAATTTTGGGGTGTCCGTCGCTTGTTTGGGGTGTTCGTCGCTTTCTTGGCGCTTTTTGAAAGGCTGCAAAGCAGCCAATCAACAAGCGTCATACTACTTGCCCCAAGAGGCCGTCACAGCCATGCCTACTATTGGCATGGCTGTGATTGGCCAGAGCACCATGTGACCCAGCCTCTATTTAAGCTGGAGTCACGTAGCGCCGCATGTCACTCTGCTCTGATCAGCATAGGGAGAGGTTGCAGCCGCGACGTTAGGGCGAGATTAGGCAGAGATCGATCTGCAGCTGTGGATGATTGTACTGCTGCTATTGAATTGCTCACTGTTTTTAGGCTGCCCAGAGCGTTTTTCAGTCACTTTTTTCTGGGGTGATCGGCGGCCATTTTGTGTTGTCTTGTGGTGTGCCAGCACAAGCTGCCACCAAGTGCATTTAACCCTCAATGGTGTGGTTGTTTTTTGGCTAAATCCTACATAAGGGAGAAGCTGTCACACCAAGTGCATTTAACCAGCAATAGTCTGTTTATTTTTTGGCCATATACTACATCAGGGGCAAGCTGAGCCTGTCATCAAGTGCATTTAACCCTCAATGGTGTTGTTGTTTTTTGGCTAAATCCTACATCAGGGTGAAGCTGTCACACCAAGTGCATTTAACGAGCAATAGTCTGTTTATTTTTTGGCCATATACTACATCAGGGGCAAGCTGTCACCAAGTGCATTTAACCCTCAATAATGTGGTTGTTTTTTGGCTAAATCCTACATCAGGGTGAAGCTGTCACACCAAGTGCATTTAACCAGCAATAGTCTGTTTATTTTTTGGCCATATACTACATCAGGGGCAAGCTGCGCATGTCACCAAGTGCATTTAACCCTCAGTAGTGTGGTTGGTCAAGCTGTCACACCAAGTGCATTTAACCATCAATAGTGTGGTTATTTCTTGGCCATATCCCAGTCTAATTCTGTCAGTAAACGTATACCTGTCACCCAGCGCCTAAATACTAGGCCTCAAGTTTATATCCAGCTAAATCTGTCGTTACTGGTGTGGCTGGTCAAGTTATTTAGTGTTCGTCAAAGCACAGTTTTTGTTCTGGGTTGAAATACAATTCCCAATTTAGCAATTTCCTAATTTATTGGTTTCTGCTGTATCAGAGCTATTTTAAATCTATCCCTAAAAGGGTATATCAGATTCAAGGTGCACATAGGGTCATTCTGAATAACTTCACACATGCTACTGTGCATTTCCAAGTCTAATTTTGTCAGTAAACCTATACCTGTCACCCAGCGCCTAAATACTAGGCCTCAAATTTATATCCAGCTAAATTTGTCGTTACTGCTGTACTGGTGTGGCTGGTCAATTTATTTAGTGTCCGTCAAAGCACATTTTTTGTTCTGGGTTGAAATACAATTCCCAATTTAGCAATTTCCTAATTTAGTGGTTTCTGCTGTATCAGGCCTACTTTAAATTTATCCCTAAAAGGGTATATCAGATTCAAGGTGCACATAGGGTCATTCTGAATAACTTCACACACACGCTACTGTGCATTTCCAAGTCTAATTCTGTCAGTAAACCTATACCTGTCACCCAGCGCCTAAATACTAGGCCTCAAATTTATATTCAGCTAAATCTGTCGTTACTGCTGTGCTTGTATTAGTGTAATACGGTACCTAAATAGATAGCCAGATAGTGTTAGGTTTCTGTAAAAAAAGGCCTGAATTTGAATTTAATACATGGGGCCAAATAATATTTTTGTTGTTGTGGTGAACGATAACAATGAGGAAAACATCTAGTAAGGGATGCGGACGTGGACATGGTCGTGGTGGTGTTAGTGGACCCTCTGGTGCTGGGAGAGGACGTGGCCATTCTGCCACATCCACACGTCCTAGTGTACCAACTACCTCAGGTCCCAGTATCCGCCAGAATTTACAGCGATATATGGTGGGGCCCAATGCAGTACTAAGGATGGTAAGTCCTGAGCAGGTACAGGCATTAGTCAATTGGGTGGCCGACAGTGGATCCAGCACGTTCACATTATCTCCCACCCAGTCTTCTGCAGAAAGCGCACAGATGGCACCTGAAAACCAAGCCTATCAGTCTGTCACATCACCCCCATGCATACCAGGGAAACTGTCTGAGCCTCAAGTTATGCAGCAGTCTCTTATGCTGTTTGAAGACTCCGCTGGCAGGGTTTCCCAAGGGCATCCACCTAGCCCTTCCCCAGCGGTGGAAGACATAGAATGCACTGACGCACAACCACTTATGTTTCCTGATGATGAGGACATGGGAATACCACCTCAGCACGTCTCTGATGATGACGAAACACAGGTGCCAACTGATGCGTCTTTCTGCAGTGTGCAGACTGAACAGGAGGTCAGGGAGGAAGACTGGGTGGAAGATGATGCAGGGGACGATGAGGTCCTAGACCCCACATGGAATGAAGGTCGTGCCACTGACTTTCACAGTTCGGAGGACAAGGCAGTGGTGAGACCGAGCCAACAGCGTAGCAAAAGAGGGAGCAGTGGGCAAAAGCAGAACACCCGCCGCCAAGAGACTCCGCCTGCTACTGACCGCCGCCATCTGGGACCGAGCACCCCAAAGGCAGCTTCAAGGAGTTTCCTGGCATGGCACTTCTTCAAACGATGTGCTGACGACAAGACCCGAGTTGTTTGCACGCTGTGCCTTCAGAGCCTGAAGCGAGGCATTAACGTTCTGAACCTTAGCACAACCTGCATTACCAGGCACCTGCATGCAAAGCATGGACTTAAAACCAAGGAAGTCACTCAGGCTCCCCCTGCAACCTCTTCTGCTGCTGCCGCCTCGGCGTCTTCTGCTGCTGCCGCCTCGGCCTCTTCCTCCGCCTCTGGAGGAACGTTGGCACCTGCCACCCAGCAAACAGGGGATGTACCACCAACACCACCACCTCCGTCACCAAGCATCTCAACCATGTCACACGGCAGTGTTCAGCTCTCCATCTCACAAGCATTTGAGAGAAAGCGTAAATTCCCACCTAGCCACCCTCGATCCCTGACCCTGAATGCCAGCATTTCTAAACTACTGGCCTATGAAATGCTGTCATTTAGGCTGGTGGACACAGACAGCTTCAAACAGCTCATGTCGCTTGCTGTCCCACAGTATGTTGTTCCCAGCCGCCACTACTTCTCCAAGAGAGCCGTGCCTTCCCTGCACAACCAAGTATCCGATAAAATCAAGTGTGCACTGCGCAACACCATCTGTAGCAAGTTCCACCTAACCACAGATACGTGGACCAGTAAGCACGGCCAGGGACGCTATATCTCCCTAACTGCACACTGGGTAAATGTAGTGGCAGCTGGGCCCCAGGCGGATAGCTGTTTGGCGCACGTCCTTCCGCCGCCAAGGATCGCAGGGCAACATTCTTTGCCTCCTGTTGCCACCTCCTCCTTCTCGGCTTCCTCCTCCTCTTCTTCCACCTGCTCATCTAGTCAGCCACACACCTTCACCACCAACTTCAGCACAGCCCGGGGTAAACGTCAGCAGGCCATTCTGAAACTCATATGTTTGGGGGACAGGCCCACACCGCACAGGAGTTTTGGCGTGGTATAGAACAACAGACCGACGAGTGGTTGCTGCCGGTGAGCCTCAAGCCCGGCCTGGTGGTGTGCGATAATGGGCGAAATCTCGTTGCAGCTCTGGGACTAGCCGGTTTGACGCACATCCCTTGCCTGGCGCATGTGCTGAATTTGGTGGTGCAGAAGTTCCTTCCAACTACCCCGACATGTCAGAGCTGCATAAAGTGCGGGCCGTCTGTTCGCGCTTCCGGCATTCACATCCTGCCGCTGCTCGCCTGTCTGCGCTACAGCGTAACTTCGGCCTTCCCGCTCACCGCCTCATATGCGACGTGCCCAGCAGGTGGAACTCCACCTTGCACATGCTGGACAGACTGTGCGAGCAGCAGCAGGCCATAGTGGAGTTTCAGCTGCAGAACGCACGGGTCAGTCGCACTGCGGAACAGCACCACTTCACCACCAATGACTGGGCCTCCATGCGAGACCTGTGTGCCCTGTTGCGCTGTTTCGAGTACTCCACCAACATGGCCAGTGGCGATGACGCCGTTATCAGCGTTACAATACCACTTCTATGTCTGCTTGAGAAAACACTTAGGGCGATGATGAAAGAGGAGGTGGCCCAGGAGGAGGAGGAGGAGGAGGAAGAGGGGTCATTTTTAGCACTTTCAGGCCAGTCTCTTCGAAGTGACTCAGAGGGAGGTTTTTTGCAACAGCAGTGGCCAGGTACAAATGTGGCCAGCCAGGGCCCACTACTGGAGGACGAGGATGAGGAGGAGGTGGAGGAGGATGAGGATGAAGCATGGTCACAGCGGGGTGGCACACATGAGCGACTACATGCTGCAGTGCCTGCGCAACGATAGCAGAGTTGCCCACATTTTAACGTGTGCGGACTACTGGGTTGCCACTCTGCTGGATCCACGGTACAAAGACAATGTGCCCACCTTACTACCTGCACTGGAGCGTGATAGGAAGATGCGCGAGTACAAGCGCACGTTGGAGAGCATTCCCAAATGTCACAGGGGAACAAGTGGAAGCCCAAGGCCAAGGCAGAGGAGGAACAAGAGGTCGCCAAGGCAGCTGTGTCACGGCCAGCTCCTCTGAGGGCAGGGTTAGCATGGCAGAGATGTGGAAAAGTTTTGTCAACACGCCACAGCTAACTGCACCACCACCTGATACGCAACGTGTTAGCAGGAGGCAACATTTCACTAACATGGTGGAACAGTACATGTGCACACCCCTCCACGTACTGACTGATGGTTCGGCCCCATTCAACTTCTGGGTCTCTAAATTGTCCACGTGGCCAGAGCTAGCCTTTTATGCCTTGGAGGTGCTGGCCTGCCCGGCGGCCAGCGTTTTGTCTGAACGTGTATTCAGCACAGCAGGGGGCGTCATTACAGATAAAAGCAGCCGCCTGTCTACAGCCAATGTGGACAAGCTGACGTTCATAAAAATGAACCAGGCATGGATCCCACAGGACCTGTCCATCCCTTGTGCAGATTAGACATTAACTACCTCCCCTTAACCATATATTATTGTACTCCAGGGCACTTCCTCATTCAATCCTATTTTTGTTTTCATTTTACCATTATATTGCGAGGCTACCCAAAGTTGAATGAACCTCTCCTCTGTCTGGGTGTCGGGGCCTAAATATATGCCAATGGACTGTTCCAATGTTGGCTGATGTGAAGCCTGATTCTCTGCTATGACATGCAGACTGATTCTCTGCTGACATGAAGCCAGATTCTCTGTTACGGGACCTCTCTCCTCTGCCTGGGTGCTGGGCCTAAATATATGACAATGGACTGTTGCAGTGGTGGCTGACGTGAAGCCTGATTCTCTGCTATGACATGCAGACTGATTCTCTGCTGACATGAAGCCAGATTCTCTGTTATGGGACCTCTCTCCTCTGCCTGAGTGCCTGGGCCTAAATAAATGCCAATGGACTGTTCCAATGTTGGGTGACGTGAAGCCTGATTCTCTGCTATGACATGCAGACTAATTCTCTGCTGACATGAAGACAGATTCTCTGTTACGGGACCTCTCTCCTCTGCCTGGGTGCTGGGCCAAAATATATGCCAATGGACTGTTGCAGTGGTGGCTGACGTGAAGCCTGATTCTCTGCTATGACATGCAGAATATTTCTCTGCTGTCATGAAGACAGGTTCTCTGTTACGGAACCTCTCTCCTCTGCCTGGGTGCCTGGGCCTAAATATATGCCAATGGACTTTTCCAATGTTGGGTGACGTGAAGCCTGATTTTCTGCTATGACATGCAGACTGATTCTCTGCTGACATGAAGCCAGATTCTCTGTTACGGGACCTCTCTACTCTGCCTGGGTGCTGGGCCTAAATATCTGACAATGGACTGTTGCAGTGGTGGCTGACGTGAAGCCTGATTCTCTGCTATGACATGCAGACTTATTCTCTGCTGACATGAAGACAGATTCTCTGTTACGGGACCTCTCTCCTCTGCCTGGGTGCTGGGCCTAAATATCTGACAATGGACTGTTGCAGTGGTGGCTGACGTGAAGCCTGATTCTCTGCTATGACATGCAGACTGATTCTCTGCTGACATGAAGACAAATTCTCTGTTACGGGACCTCTCTCCTCTGCCTGGGTGCTGGGCCTAGATATATGCCAATGGACTGTTGCAGTGGTGGCTGACGTGAAGCCTGATTCTCTGCTATGACATGCAGACTTATTCTCTGCTGACATGAAGCCAGATTCTCTGTTATGGGACCTCTCTCCTCTGCCTGAGTGCCTGGGCCTAAATAAATGCCAATGGACTGTTCCAATGTTGGGTGACGTGAAGCCTGATTCTCTGCTATGACATGCAGACTAATTCTCTGCTGACATGAAGACAGATTCTCTGTTACGGGACCTCTCTCCTCTGCCTGGGTGCTGGGCCAAAATATATGCCAATGGACTGTTGCAGTGGTGGCTGACGTGAAGCCTGATTCTCTGCTATGACATGCAGACTATTTCTCTGCTGTCATGAAGACAGGTTCTCTGTTACGGAACCTCTCTCCTCTGCCTGGGTGCCTGGGCCTAAATATATGCCAATGGACTTTTCCAATGTTGGGTGACGTGAAGCCTGTTTCTCTGCTATGACATGCAGACTGATTCTCTGCTGACATGAAACCAGATTCTCTGTTATGGGACCTCTCTCCTCTGCCTGGGTGCTGGGCCTAAATATATGACAATGGACTGTTGCAGTGGTGGCTGACGTGAAGCCTGATTCTCTGCTATGACATGCAGACTGATTCTCTGCTGACATGAAGCCAGATTCTCTGTTACGGGACCTCTCTATTCTGCCTGGGTGCTGGGCCTAAATATATGACAATGGACTGTTACAGTGGTGGCTGACGTGAAGCCTGATTCTCTGCTATGACATGCAGACTGATTCTCTGCTGACATTAAGCCAGATTCTCTGTTACGGGACCTCTCTCCTCTGCCTGGGTGCTGGGCCTAAATATATGACAATGGACTGTTGCAGTGGTGGCTGACGTGAAGCCTGATTCTCTGCTATGACATGCAGACTAATTCTCTGCTGACATGAAGACAGATTCTCTGTTACGGGACCTCTCTCCTCTGCCTGGGTGCTGGGCCTAAATATCTGACAATGGACTGTTGCAGTGGTGGCTGACGTGAAGCCTCATTCTCTGCTATGACATGCAGATTGATTCTCTGCTGACATGAAGCCAGATTCTCTGTTACGGGACCTCTCTCCTCTGTCTGGGTGCTGGGCCTAAATATCTGACAATGGACTGTTGCAGTGGTGGCTGACGTGAAGCCTGATTCTCTGCTATGACATGCAGACTGATTCTCTGCTGACATGAAGACAGATTCTCTGTTACGGGACCTCTCTCCTCTGCCTGGGTGCTGGGCCTAAATATCTGACAATGGACTGTTGCAGTGGTGGCTGACGTGAAGCCTGATTCTCTGCTATGACATGCAGACTGATTCTCTGCTGACATGAAGCCAGATTCTCTGTTACGGGACCTCTCTCCTCTGCCTGGGTGCTGGGCCTAAATATCTGACAATGGACTGTTGCAGTGGTGGCTGACGTGAAGCCTGATTCTCTGCTATTACATGCAGACTGATTCTCTGCTGACATGAAGCCAGATTCTCTGTTACGGGACCTCTCTCCTCTGCCTGGGTGCTGGGCCTAAATATATGCCAATGGACTGTTGCAGTGGTGGCTGACGTGAAGCCTGATTCTCTGCTATGACATGCAGACTAATTCTCTGCTGACATGAAGCCAGATTCTCTGTTACGGGACCTCTCTCCTCTGCCTGGGTGCCTGAGCCTTATTATATGCCAATGGACTGTTCCAATGTTGGGTGACGTGAACCCAGATTTTCTGCTATGACATGCAGACTGATTCTCTGCTGACATGAAGCCAGATTCTCTGTTACGGGACCTCTCTCCTCTGCCTGGGTGCTGGGCCTAAATATATTACAATGGACTGTTGCAGTGGTGGCTGACGTGAAGCCTGATTCTCTGCTATGACATGCAGACTGATTCTCTGCTGACATGAAGCCAGATTCTCTATTACGGAACCTCTCTCCTCTGCCTGGGTGCTGGGCCTAAATATATGACAATGGATTGTTCCAATGTTGGGTGACGTGAAGCCTGATTCTCTGCTATGACATGCAGACTGATTCTCTGCTGACATGAAGCCAGATTCTCTGTTACCGGACCTCTCTCCTCTGCCTGGGTGCTGGGCCTAAATATCTGACAATGGACTGTTGCAGTGGTGGCTGACGTGAAGCCTGATTCTCTGCTATTACATGCAGACTGATTCTCTGCTGACATGAAGCCAGATTCTCTGTTACGGGACCTCTCTCCTCTGCCTGGGTGCTGGGCCTAAATATATGCCAATGGACTGTTGCAGTGGTGGCTGACGTGAAGCCTGATTCTCTGCTATGACATGCAGACTAATTCTCTGCTGACATGAAGCCAGATTCTCTGTTACGGGACCTCTCTCCTCTGCCTGGGTGCCTGAGCCTTATTATATGCCAATGGACTGTTCCAATGTTGGGTGACGTGAACCCTGATTTTCTGCTATGACATGCAGACTGATTCTCTGCTGACATGAAGCCAGATTCTCTGTTACGGGACCTCTCTCCTCTGCCTGGGTGCTGGGCCTAAATATATTACAATGGACTGTTGCAGTGGTGGCTGACGTGAAGCCTGATTCTCTGCTATGACATGCAGACTGATTCTCTGCTGACATGAAGCCAGATTCTCTATTACGGAACCTCTCTCCTCTGCCTGGGTGCTGGGCCTAAATATATGACAATGGATTGTTCCAATGTTGGGTGACGTGAAGCCTGATTCTCTGCTATGACATGCAGACTGATTCTCTGCTGACATGAAGCCAGATTCTCTGTTACCGGACCTCTCTCCTCTGCCTGGGTGCTGGGCCTAAATATCTGACAATGGACTGTTGCAGTGGTGGCTGACGTGAAGCCTGATTCTCTGCTATTACATGCAGACTGATTCTCTGCTGACATGAAGCCAGATTCTCTGTTACGGGACCTCTCTCCTCTGCCTGGGTGCTGGGCCTAAATATATGCCAATGGACTGTTGCAGTGGTGGCTGACGTGAAGCCTGATTCTCTGCTATGACATGCAGACTAATTCTCTGCTGACATGAAGCCAGATTCTCTGTTACGGGACCTCTCTCCTCTGCCTGGGTGACTAAGCCTAAATATATGCCAATGGACTGTTCCAATGTTGGGTGACGTGAACCCTGATTTTCTGCTATGACATGCAGACTGATTCTCTGCTGACATGAAGCCAGATTCTCTGTTATGGGACCTCTCTCCTCTGCCTGGGTGCTGGGCCTAAATATATGACAATGGACTGTTGCGGTGGTGGCTGACGTGAAGCCTGATTCTCTGCTATGACATGCAGACTGATTCTCTGCTGACATGAAGACAGATTCTCTGTTACGGGATCTCTCTCCTCTGCCTGGGTGCCTGGGCCTAAATATATGCCAATGGATTGTTCCAATGTTGGGTGTCGTGAAGCCTGATTCTCTGCTATGACATGCAGACTGATTCTCTGCTGACATGAAGCCAGATTCTCTGTTACCGGACCTCTCTCCTCTGCCTGGGTGCTGGGCCTAAATATATGCCAATGGATTGTTCCAATGTTGGGTGTCGTGAAGCCTGATTCTCTGCTATGACATGCAGACTGATTCTCTGCTGACATGAAGCCAGATTCTCTGTTACCGGACCTCTCTCCTCTGCCTGGGTGCTGGGCCTAAATATCTGACAATGGACTGTTGCAGTGGTGGATGACGTGAAGCCTGATTCTCTGCTATGACATGCAGACTGATTCTCTGCTGACATGAAGCCAGATTCTCTGTTACGGGACCTCTCTCCTCCGCCTGTGTGCTGGGCCTAAATATATGACAATAAACTGTTGCAGTGGTGGCTGATGTGAAGCCTGATTCTCTGCTATGACATGCAGACTGATTCTCTGCTGACAGGAAGCCAGATTCTCTGTTACGGGACCTCTCTCCTCTGCCTGGGTGCTGGGCCTAAATATATGACAATGGACTGTTGCAGTGGTGGCTGACGTGAAGCCTGATTCTCTGCTATGACATGCAGACTGATTCTCTGCTGACATGAAGCCAGTTTCTCTGTTACGGGACCTCTCTCCTCTGCCTGGGTGCTGGGCCTAAATATCTGACAATGGACTGTTGCAGTGGTGGCTGACGTGAAGCCTGATTCTCTGCTATGACATGCAGACTGATTCTCTGCTGACATGAAGCCAGATTCTCTGTTACGGGACCTCTCTCCTCTGCCTGGGTGCTGGGCCTAAATATCTGACAATGGACTGTTGCAGTGGTGGCTGACGTGAAGCCTGATTCTCTGCTATTACATGCAGACTGATTCTCTGCTGACATGAAGCCAGATTCTTTGTTACGGGACCTCTCTCCTCTGCCTGGGTGCTGGGCCTAAATATATGCCAATGGACTGTTGCAGTGGTGGCTGACGTGAAGCCTGATTCTCTGCTATGACATGCAGACTAATTCTCTGCTGACATGAAGCCAGATTCTCTGTTACGGGACCTCTCTCCTCTGCCTGGGTGCCTGAGCCTTATTATATGCCAATGGACTGTTCCAATGTTGGGTGACGTGAACCCTGATTTTCTGCTATGACATGCAGACTGATTCTCTGCTGACATGAAGCCAGATTCTCTGTTACGGGACCTCTCTCCTCTGCCTGGGTGCTGGGCCTAAATATATTACAATGGACTGTTGCAGTGGTGGCTGACGTGAAGCCTGATTCTCTGCTATGACATGCAGACTGATTCTCTGCTGACATGAAGCCAGATTCTCTATTACGGGACCTCTCTCCTCTGCCTGGGTGCTGGGCCTAAATATATGACAATGGACTTTTGCAGTGGTGGCTGACGTGAAGCCTGATTCTCTGCTATGACATGTAGACTGATTCTCTGCTGACATGAAGACAGATTCTCTGTTACGGGACCTCTCTCCTCTGCCTGGGTGCCTGGGCCTAAATATATGCCAATGGATTGTTCCAATGTTGGGTGACGTGAAGCCTGATTCTCTGCTATGACATGCAGACTGATTCTCTGCTGACATGAAGCCAGATTCTCTGTTACCGGACCTCTCTCCTCTGCCTGGGTGCTGGGCCTAAATATCTGACAATGGACTGTTGCAGTGGTGGCTGACGTGAAGCCTGATTCTCTGCTATGACATGCAGACTGATTCTCTGCTGACATGAAGCCAGATTCTCTGTTACGGGACCTCTCTCCTCTGCCTGGGTGCTGGGCCTAAATATCTGACAATGGACTGTTGCAGTGGTGGCTGACGTGAAGCATGATTCTCTGCTATGACATGCAGACTGATTCTCTGCTGACATGAAGCCAGATTCTCTGTTACGGGACCTCTCTCCTCTGCCTGGGTGCTGGGCCTAAATATCTGACAATGGACTGTTGCAGTGGTGGCTGACGTGAAGCCTGATTCTCTGCTATTACATGCAGACTGATTCTCTGCTGACATGAAGCCAGATTCTCTGTTACGGGACCTCTCTCCTCTGCCTGGGTGCTGGGCCTAAATATATGCCAATGGACTGTTGCAGTGGTGGCTGACGTGAAGCCTGATTCTCTGCTATGACATGCAGACTAATTCTCTGCTGACATGAAGCCAGATTCTCTGTTACGGGACCTCTCTCCTCTGCCTGGGTGCCTGAGACTTATTATATGCCAATGGACTGTTCCAATGTTGGGTGACGTGAACCCTGATTTTCTGCTATGACATGCAGACTGATTCTCTGCTGACATGAAGCCAGATTCTCTGTTACGGGACCTCTCTCCTCCGCCTGTGTGCTGGGCCTAAATATATGACAATAAACTGTTGCAGTGGTGGCTGATGTGAAGCCTGATTCTCTGCTATGACATGCAGACTGATTCTCTGCTGACAGGAAGCCAGATTCTCTGTTACGGGACCTCTCTCCTCTGCCTGGGTGCTGGGCCTAAATATTTGACAATGGACTGTTGCAGTGGTGGCTGACGTGAAGCCTGATTCTCTGCTATGACATGCAGACTGATTCTCTGCTGACATGAAGCCAGTTTCTCTGTTACGGGACCTCTCTCCTCTGCCTGGGTGCTGGGCCTAAATATCTGACAATGGACTGTTGCAGTGGTGGCTGACGTGAAGCCTGATTCTCTGCTATGA
Organism: Bufo gargarizans; assembly: GCF_014858855.1. Lineage (NCBI taxonomy): Eukaryota > Metazoa > Chordata > Amphibia > Anura > Bufonidae > Bufo > Bufo gargarizans. Next base: position 395,693,353 of record NC_058083.1, on the reverse strand, counting down.
CATGCAGACTGATTCTCTGCTGACATGAAGCCAGATTCTCTGTTACGGGACCTCTCTCCTCTGCCTGGGTGCTGGGCCTAAATATCTGACAATGGACTGTTGCAGTGGTGGCTGACGTGAAGCCTGATTCTCTGCTATGACATGCAGACTAATTCTCTGCTGACATGAAGCCAGATTCTCTGTTTCGGGACCTCTCTCCTCTGCCTGGGTGCCTGAGCCTTATTATATGCCAATGGACTGTTCCAATGTTGGGTGACGTGAACCCTGATTTTCTGCTATGACATGCAGACTGATTCTCTGCTGACATGAAGCCAGATTCTCTGTTACGGGACCTCTCTCCTCTGCCTGGGTGCTGGGCCTAAATATATTACAATGGACTGTTGCAGTGGTGGCTGACGTGAAGCCTGATTCTCTGCTATGACATGCAGACTGATTCTCTGCTGACATGAAGCCAGATTCTCTATTACGGGACCTCTCTCCTCTGCCTGGGTGCTGGGCCTAAATATATGACAATGGACTGTTGCAGTGGTGGCTGACGTGAAGCCTGATTCTCTGCTATGACATGTAGACTGATTCTCTGCTGACATGAAGACAGATTCTCTGTTACGGGACCTCTCTCCTCTGCCTGGGTGCCTGGGCCTAAATATATGCCAATGGATTGTTCCAATGTTGGGTGACGTGAAGCCTGATTCTCTGCTATGACATGCAGACTGATTCTCTGCTGACATGAAGCCAGATTCTCTGTTACCGGACCTCTCTCCTCTGCCTGGGTGCTGGGCCTAAATATCTGACAATGGACTGTTGCAGTGGTGGCTGACGTGAAGCCTGATTCTCTGCTATGACATGCAGACTGATTCTCTGCTGACATGAAGCCAGATTCTCTGTTACGGGACCTCTCTCCTCCACCTGTGTGCTGGGCCTAAATATATGACAATAAACTGTTGCAGTGGTGGCTGACGTGAAGCCTGATTCTCTGCTATGACATGCAGACTGATTCTCTGCTGACAGGAAGCCAGATTCTCTGTTACGGGACCTCTCTCCTCTGCCTGGGTGCTGGGCCTAAATATATGACAATGGACTGTTGCAGTGGTGGCTGACGTGAAGCCTGATTCTCTGCTATGACATGCAGACTGATTCTCTGCTGACATGAAGCCAGATTCTCTGTTACGGGACCTCTCTCCTCTGCCTGGGTGCCCGTGCCTAATTATCTGAGAATGGACTGTTCCAGTGGTGGGTGACGTGAAGCCAGATTCTCTGCTATGGGACCTCTCTCCAATTGATATTGGTTAATTTTTATTTATTTTATTTTTATTTTAATTAATTTCCCTATCCACATTTGTTTGCAGGAGATTTACCTACATGTTGCTGCCTTTTGCAGCCCTCTAGCCCTTTCCTGGGCTGTTTTACAGCCTTTTTAGTGCCGAAAAGTTCGGGTCCCCATTGACTTCAATGGGGTTCGGGTTCGGGACAAAGTTCGGATCGGGTTCGGATCCCGAACCTGAACATTTCCGGGAGGTTCGGCCGAACTTCTCGAACCCGAACATCCAGGTGTCCGCTCAACTCTAAAAACAAGTCCTGACATATAACAGTCAGGAATAGCTGCTTAAAAGCATCTAATACAACTATTTTACCAGAGAAGTGGCCTTGAGTGGTTGGATCTGAGTCTGGTTTCAACTTACGATTGGTCAGAAAAGACCACTGTATGTTGAAAATATTGTATCCTGTGGCCATTGTATCTTGAGGGATCTCTGTAGATTCTTCCCACAGCATAGTTGCTCATAAGTTGATTGTTGTTTATTGACCAAAAATAAAAATTATTTTAGTGAAAACATTAGCATTGTAGCAGAAAAAAAAGTGCGAATAAACTAGTCTTTTACCAAATAAATTAGTCTTTTACTAAATAAATCAGTCTGCTTCAGCATTACAATCCCCAATCCCTATGACGAACAATGTTGAGCTGGTAAAATGTATCTGTTAGCAAAGGGTAGACACACAGCAATTCCTTCAGTGCAGAGCATGTGCAGCCCCAGACATGTAAGGACATCACAGGACAGATAGTGCTGAAGGACACTTGGTCCTCCAGGAAGTTTGATGCAGAACACCTGGGTTTAAATAAATCCTTGTATTAGGGGTAGAACCAGATGGGCTGAACTTACTGGATGGATCAAATATAGCAGGTGGATTATTACCATACTGGAGGATTGTCATTGGTTATCAGAATGAACCACATAAATCACTCCACCAACTGGACACAAATTCATCGTAGCTATTTTTTTTGTAGCAAAAAAATTTGCCTGTCTCATTATTGCAATTATTTATGGTCAGAATTAGGATGGTCTTACCAGACAAATTGTTCCATCAACTGGACCCAAATTCATAATTTCTAGCTACCGTGTTCTGTTTTGGGCCCAATCCTGTTTTTGTCTTACAATTACTGATCAAATACTGATGCATATCACTGACAAAATGCTAACCATCTTAAAGAGGCTTTATGGATGCTCTAAATACAGGATTTTTTTGTTGTTTGCTTTATTTTCTTCTGGTGTATCAGAAGAACAGAAACATAAACAATATGTTAACACGCCTTACTGTCACTGCTGCTGCCCCACTTCTTACTCTGTCATGAGACCACTTTTGGCAAATAGTGGCCAATAGGATGGAGAAAGGCGCCCATAGAGTGAGTAAGTTCAGCAAATTAAATTTGTACTAAAAGAAAATGGTTTGCTCACCTATTGAGGTTGCATCAATTGGACGCAACCGCAATGAAGATTAAGTATGGATGATTAACTGTTGGTGCAGCCTAGATTCGTCTGATTTCCTTGGGCAGGGGCCACCCTGCCATTCGGGTAACGAAATGAAAACAAGAAAAGCTGAATTTTACGTAGAGCGTATGGACCAAAAAGGGCGCACAAAAACAACCGGTCGTGGGCAAAGTTTTCGGTTACAGCAGTGTTCAATTTATTCGTAGGACAACACGTTTCAGGGTGCTAAAGTCCCCTTTATCAAGTCTGAGCTGGATGAGTGGAGCGGGTGCCGCGGTCATTCACAGCTTTTCATGAGACCACTTTTGTCATGGTTACAGCCACTGCTGCTGCTGCTGCCACTTTCCCTGTTCTGTCATGGGGCCACTACTGCCAGTGCTGCTGCCACCATGGTCACTCTTTCATGGGACCACTACTTGAATCTTGGGGCACTGCATGGTTAAGTCCATGGTGATAATATAGACCCGACGCTTTTATTGACCTGTAATACTGACACACAGTAATTCCACAGCCAACAGAAGTTATTAGCTATGAATCTTGGTGCAATACACAGCACTATAGATGGTGATTAATTTACAACTGCCTGTAATACTGATGTCACAGTACCTACAGAACAGATTAACTATGAATGTGGGTGCACTAGAATGTAATGAACATTACAATAGCATCTCCCTGCACATTCCTTGCATTTTAAGTTCCAAGTTTCACTTTGAGATTGGGCTACCAACTGGCATATGATAGTAATAGCTATAGTAATTACCTATATGTTGGTTTGATACATTCAATAACTCCTCAAAATTTGTTTATTGGAAACGTGTGGAGACAGAAATAAACAAACATATTTAGGCCTAAATTTATTATCACTTACAGATAATTTTGTGAGCTAAATGGTGTATTGGTGTACTGATTATGTATATGCTGGTTTTATTAAATTGGAAAATCCCAAAAAATAAAAAAATGCAACCGTATAGAGACAGAAATAAACGTAAATGGATGATTGAGGTCTGACACCTAACATCATATTATCACTCACAGATAATTTTGTGCGCTACCCTGTGTATTGGTATACTGATCATGTATATGTTGGTTTAATTAACTTGAACAACCATAGAAAATAAAAAATGTAAACAGTCTGGACAGAAATAAATGGAAACAGATGATTGAAGCCTGACACCTATCACTTTATCGCTCACAGATAATTTTGTGCATTATCCTGTGTATTGGTGCAATGATTACCTATATGCTGGTTTTAATAAATTCAATATCCCCCTCCCAAAAAAATGGAACTGTGTGAAGATAAAAATTAATTGATTTAGCTTTAACATTACATTATTCATCACCAATGTTTTGTTTGCTACCCTACATATTTTATAATTTTTAAAAAAAACTTTCAAAACAAAAAAATAAATTTACTATGTGAGATGCCCTGGTACGGAGCTCATACTAGTATTTTAGGTGTTTTCACTCAGATTTAAAATACTACATCAAAGGATTTCTGCTACAATGAGAAAAAAGTAATGTCCTTGCAGGTAACTGTTTTGACGTTTGCAGCAACTGCAGTTCTGCTAGGTGGCAAAGACAGCCACAGCTTCTCACTTCTCACTCTCAGGCTTACAGCTTTCCCTGCCTGTTCTTATTCTCTACTCACACACACACACACAATTCCTCTTACTTTCCCTTCACTGTCCCTGACAGTAGAATACAAGCTTGATTTTGATGTGCCCCTGACTCCCTAAGATAGTTTTTCTGGCAGACACTGTCAGACCCATGTCCAAAAAGTTGCATTTCCTACTCACCTTTGTCGCATCTACCCCGCGTGATCGGAATCCACAAGCAAGTCCTTGACGTGGTAAGTAAACAGAGAAAAAATGGTTTTGGCACTGTGCTTTTCATAAGAACTTCCTCTTTATTCATGTAACAAATATCCAAGTGCAGACAAATTCATACAGCAAGCGATAGTTTACGTGTTTCAGACAACAATGTTCTTAGTCGTAACAATGATGTCTGCCGGACAGGTAAATTTAAAGCCCAACACCCCATAAAATGGGAGGTGGAGACACGGAACCACAATTAACCCTCCAGCAGCAATCCCTGTTATCCCATACAATGTGAAATAAAAACTTTTATAGCCCAATCTATATACATTCTTTTTTCAAGCTGTCCCAACATCCTTATATATCCTCTTGTTAGAAACACTAAATCATTAATATGCATAGATATATCATAAAAATGAATGAAAAAACAAACAAAGGAAACCTAAAGAAAAACACACAATATGTACAGGGACAGACTTGAGACAAGGCTATACATTTAAAACAAATAGTTTTTTCTCAAACTTGCAAAAAGCAATATAACCATATGCTCTCCATCAGAAATCCATGAACCTAATCACTGATAGAAGTACAGTGTCAGACCCATCCACCCTCGTTCACAACCTATCACAGAAGGATACAAATAAAGAGCTAATCCGAGCGCTCACAGCAGTACAGCCCAGCCTGCTATACTACCTAGAACTAAAATTGGAATACAAATAAAACAAATGGCCTGCTGCTATTAACCCCTTACGGACACATGATGTACCGGTACGGCATGTTTCCCGAGTCCTTAAGAACACATGACGTACCGGTACGTCTTGGGTTTAAAACGCGATTGCGGCGCGGCGGGGGTTAATCGGAACAGGATGCCCGCTGAAATCATTCAGCGGGAATCCTGTCACAATGCCGGGGGGGGTCATGTGACCCCCACGTATCGGCGATCGCAGCAAACCACAGGTCCATTCGGGTCTCCGGTGACCCGATGAACCTTAAAAGGACTGTGATCGGTGGTGTGATTATACACCACCAATCACAGTCTGTGCATTTGGGAGAGGCGGTGCTGGCCATAGTGCTGAATGCCGCTGTCCAGGGCACTGATTGGTGAAGGGAGAGAGGCACGAGATTCAAACTTCCAGCGCTCCTCTCTCCCCTCCTCTTCCTGTTCAGCACCTGCACCATCCAGCACCATCCTCACCAGGCTCCTTATTGGAAGGCAGATGGTGTGGGGGCTGGGGGGGCAAGTGGCAGGGGGGGTCTGGGGTCTCAAAGCTAAAAAACAATAAGTTTAGATAAAGTTGTTTTTTTTTTCCTAACTTTTCCCTTCTATCCCTGCCTAACGGTGCCTCTCCCTCCTTATTGGAAGGCAGATGGGGCATCGGCACCCATCACTATCCTGCACCCATCACCCTCCAGGTAGGTTAGGGTCAGTGAGGGAGAGGCACTGTTAGGCAGGGATAGAAGGGAAAAGTTAGTTAGGAAAAAAAAAATAACTTTATCTAAACTTATTGTTTTTTAGCTTTGAGACCCCAGACCCCCCCTGCCACTTGCCCCCCCCCCAGCCCCCACACCATCTGCCTTCCAATAACCATATGGCGTTCCCCTTCTTCTATGTCCTGCCGTTTAGCGAAATAGTGGTTTACAACCACATATGGGGTGTTTCTGCAAACTACAGAATCAGGGCAACCCATATTGAGTTTTGTTTGGCTGTTAACCCATTTTTTCCAGTAATAAAGTAAGGGTTAAAATGGAAAATTGTCAAAAAAAATTGAAATTCCAAAATTGTTTCTCCATCTGCCATTAACTCTTGTAGAACACCCCGAGGGTTAACAAAGTTTGTAAACCCAGTTTTGAATACCTTCAGGGGTGTACTTTTTTGGAATTTCTATTCTAGGGTTGCAACGGGGGTCTTGAAATGGGACATGGTATAAACAAGACCAGTCCTGCAAAATCTGCCTTCCAAAACCCATATGCCGTTCCCCTCTTTCTATGTCCTACCGTTTGGTCAAACAGTAGTTTAGGACCACATATGGGGTTTTTCTGCAAACTACAGAATCAGGGCAACCCATACTGAGTTTTGTTTGGCTGTTAACCCATTTTTTCCAGTAATAAAGTAAGGGTTAAAATGGAAAATTGTCAAAAAAATAGAAATTCCAAAGTTGTTTCTCCATCTGCCATTAACTCTTGTAGAACACCCCGAGGGTTAACAAAGTTTGTAAACCCAGTTTTGAATACCTTCAGGGGTGTACTTTTTTGAAATTTCTATTCTAGGGTTGCAACGGGGGTCTTGAAATGGGACATGGTATAAACAAGACCAGTCCTGCAAAATCTGCCTTCCAAAACCCATATGGCGTTCCCCTCTTTCTATGTCCTACCGTTTGGCCAAACAGTAGTTTAGGACCACATATGGGGTGTTTCTGCAAACTACAGAATCAGGGCAACCCATATTGAGTTTTGTTTGGCAGTTAACTCTTGCTTTGTTCCTGGAAAAAAATGATTATATTGGAAAAAATTTTTAAAAATCTAAATTCTAAAATTTTATGTCCATTTGCCATGAAGTCTTGTGGAAGACCTAAAGGGTTAACAAAGTTTGTAAAATCAGTTTTGAATACCTTGAGGGGTGTAGTTTCTAAAATGGGGTCATTTTTGGATGGTTTCTATTACGTAAGCCTCGCAAAGTGACTTCAGACCTGTCCCTCAAATGGGACATGGTGTCAAAAAACCAGTCCAGCAAAACCTGCCTTCCAAAAACCCAACTGAGCACCTTTCACTCTACGCCCCGCTGTGTGGCCGTACAGTAGTTTATGGCCACATGTGGGGTGTTTCTGTAAAAGGCAGAGTCAGGGCAATAAAGATACAGTCTTGTTTGGCTGTTAACCCTTGCTTTGTTACTGGAAAAAATCGGTTAAAATGGAAAATTAGGCAAAAAAATTAAATTCTCAAATTTCATCCCCATTTGCCAATAACTCTTGTGCAACACCTAAAGGGTTAACAAAGTTTGTAAAATCAGTTTTGAATAACTTGAGGGGTGTAGTTTATAGAATGGGGTCATTTTTGGGTGGTTTCTATTATGTAAGCCTCGCAAAGTGACTTCAGAGCTGTAGTGGTCCATAAAAATTGGGTTTTTGTAAATTTCTGAAAAATTTCAAAATTTGCTTCTAAACTTCTAAGCTATGTAACATCCCCAAAAAATAAAATATTCCTAAAATGATACAAACATGAAGTAGACATATGGGGAATGTAAAGTCATCACCATTTTTGGAGGTATTACTATGTATTACAGAAGAAGAGAAAATGAAACTTTGAAATTTGCTAATTTTTCAAAATTTTTGGTAAATTTGGTATTTTTTTATGCAAGGGGTTAAAATATTATCAATACCTTTTAATCATTACACACATGTACACCGTGTAAAAAAAAAAATCTGCATAAATTTATATTATATAGTCACAGTCCCTCCTCATGCAGAGCTCTCGCGTAAGTAGTAAAAATGTCAATAGTGTCCCATAGCGATATTCATATGTATAAAAATCTCCTGAATGATGCTTGTAATGGCTTGTTCAAAAATTGATAATTTGTCTACCATTTTTTGCAAACATACGGTTTTATATACAAAACGGATTCAAAAAAAGTTGGGACACTATACAAATCATGAATAAAAACTGAATGCAATGATGTGGAGGTGCCAACTTCTAATATTGTATTCAGAATAGAACATAAATCACGGAACAAAAGTTTAAACTGAGAAAATGTACCATTTTAGGGAAAAATATGTTGAATCAGAATTTCATGGTGTCAACAAATCCCCAAAAAGTTGGGACAAGGCCATTTTCACCACTGTGTGGCATCTCCCCTTCTTCTTACAACTCAAGTTTCTCAAGTTTAGAAATAGGAATGCTCTCCCATTCTTGTCTAATACAGGCCTCTAACTGTTCAATCGTCTTGGGCCTTCTTTGTTGCACCTTCCTCTTTATGATGCGCCAAATGTTCTCTAGAGGTGAAAGATCTGGACTGCAGACTGGCCATTTCAGTACCCGGATCCTTCTACGCAGCCATGATGTTGTGATTGATGCAGAATGGTCTGGCATTATCTTGTTGAAAAATGCAGGGTCTACCCTGAAAGAGATGACGTCTGGATGGGAGCATATGTTGTTCTAGAACCTGAATATATTTTTCTGCATTGATGGTGCATTTCCAGACATGCAAGCTGCCAATGCCACACGCACTCATGCAACCTCATACCATCAGAGATGCAGGCTTCTGAACTGAGCGTTGATAACAACTTGGGTTGTCCTTGTCCTCTTTGGTCCGGATGACACGGCGTCCCAGATTTCCAAAAAGAACTTTGCATCGTGACTCGTCTGACCACAGAACAATCTTCCATTTTGCCACACTCCATTTTAAATGATCCCTGGCCCAGTGAGAATGCCTGAGCTTGTGGATCTTGCTTAGAAATGGCTTCTTCTTTGCACTGTAGAGTTTCAGCTGGCAACGGCGGATGGCACGGTGGATTGTGTTCACTGACAATGGTTTCTGGAAGTATTCCTGAACCCATTCTGTGATTTCCTTTACAGTAGCATTCCTGTTTGTGGTGCAGTGTCGGGCCCGGAGATCACGGGCATCCAGTATGATTTTACGCCCTTGACCCTTACGCACAGAGATTGTTCCAGATTCTCTGAATCTTCGGATGATGTTATGCACAGTTGATGATGATAGATGCAAAGTCTTAGCAATTTTTCGCTGGGTAACACCTTTCTGATATTGCTCCACTATCTTTCTGCGCAACATTGTGGGAATTGGTGATCCTCTACCCATCTTGGCTTCTGAGAGACACTGCCACTCTGAGAAGCTCTTTTTATACCCAATCATGTTGCCAATTGACCTAATTAGTGTTAATTGGTCTTCCAGCTCTTCATTATGCTCAATTTTACTTTTTCCAGCCTCTTATTGCTACTTGTCCCAACTTTTTGGGGATTTGTTGACACCGTGAAAATTTGAATCAACGTATTTTTCCTTTAAAATGATACATTTACTCGGATTAAACGTTTGATCTGTCATCTACGTTCTATTACAAATAAAATATTGACATTTGCCATCTCCACATCATTGCATTCAGTTTTTATTCACAATTTGTTTAGTGTCCCAACTTTTTTGGAATCCGGTTTGTATGTATCAGTGTCAGATCACGTCCGACATTAGTGTAACAGACTTAATAGAAGCTGCTTACCAGTCCAATATCTCTGTCCGCTTTATAGATGAATATCATTTTGCGAACCATACGTGTGGGAGTCTGGTGTCTTTAACAGCTGATAGTGTCTGTGCTTGTGATTCGTGTCTCGCATCAGTGCCCGCATTGTGATTTCCTGTACATGCGAAGTGGTGATTGAGAGTAATATGATGATGAAAACTTCCAGTCTTCCTGGTATCTCCTCCTATTTACTGGACAATGTAGATATTGCTATAGGGATCTTGCTCACCAGACGCATTTGATTCAGTTCTTGACATTTTTTCTACAAAGTCTCCTCCTCTCCAATCTTGTTTTACTGTCCTCAGTGCTGTGTACCTAAAACCTATTGGGTTACTCTCATGATATATTTTGAAATGATTCAATACTGAATGCTTTTCATACCCCTTTCTAATATTATTCATCTGCTCCGATATTCTGGTTTTTAAGGACCTACTCGTGCATCATATGTATTGTTTGTAGCACGGGCATTCTAGCAGACAGATAACCGCTTGTGTATTGCATGTGAGGGTTTATTTTATTTCCCATTTAAAGGTATTGACTTTTGATGTTGCTATCACAGTTTTTCTATCAAACTTAGTTGATTTACAATTAACGCACAGGCCACACCTATAAAAGCCTTTAAGTCCTTCCAAGGGGTACATATGGATTTAACAATATCCTTTTTTACCGTTGGAGCTACTTGTAATCACAAATTGGGAGCTCTCGTATACATTATTGGAGGTCTTTTTTGGAAGGGTAGATGTCAATATTTTATCTTCAGACAATAAATGCCAATATTTAGTTATAATTTTAGAGATTTTTTATATTCCTCATTAAACGGTAATATTAGTTTGCCTGAATTTTCTTCCTTTATTTTCACTCCCTCTTGAAAGAAGGTGTGTCTATTAAACTTCTTACTTGATTTAATGAGCTCTCTATTAAGTCTACTAAATACTCCTCTAAATATAGTATTTTCATGGATTTCACTTCTTTTTCGAAAAGATCGTTGTAGGTGCAGTTTCTTTTCAACCTCCTGTACTGGCTGAATGGTACGTTCAGAAGCCACCAGGGAAAATGACAGCTGGGTCTCAATATGAAACTGTTCCTTGCTAGCTCTTTGTGGTGAGTACTACAAATGAACTTTGAGTCCTTGACCTCAATATTGAGGTCAAGAAACTGAATTTTAGCTTTACATATATTTGATGCAAACTTCAGATTTACATTATTTTTATCTATGTCCGCTATGTACTGTACCAATTCTTCCTGTGTATCTCTCCAAATCAGTACAATATTGTCAATATCACAGAATGATGTTCTGCTAGTTATGCTAGGGCACCTCCCTGCGTGCTGCAGCACTGATTGGCTCATCTAGGACATCTGTCGGCCTGTGAGTCAGTCAGGGTAAGAACCCCCCCATCACTTGCTCTCAGGGTCATGCGTGCACACATCTTTTCTTCTTCCTTCCTAGTGCTTTTTTCCTGCCGATATGTGCTATGCACTGTTTTAATGGATTCATCCGAAACTGACCTGAAAAGGTTCTGGTTTGTCTGTCAATAATATTAAAGGTTAAATAAGGAAAATAAAACAATATTAAATTGCCGCATGAGTTAAAGAACAAATGCAATTTGATAAACAAGAAGATAAAAAGAAATATTGAGTGGAAAATCATGTTATAATAAAAAAGGAAGAGAAAATGACATTGAAAGGTGGATGTTTTAATTAGGCTTATCTCTGAATCACCATATTTCATTCCCTCCTCCCCTACATTTCATATAATGAACACGATGTTTAAAGCCAGGAAGAACGTGGAACTAATTAATAGGCTGCAATTTGTAATAAACTGAAATTTTCTCTTGTAAATGTAATGATATTTTGATGGATTGTAGAAATGCATAGGATTTTACATCAAATAAATGCAGGACACGTTACAGTTTGGTAAATGAGCCACTCTGTATCTGATGGATACTTTATGCTGTGTCACCAAGATACAGAAATGTACTAGACAAATGTTGAAATGGATGGACCATAAAAAAGGGTATTAGCTGTGCATATAATTCTGATAAATTAAGCCAGTCAATTGTTTCACATATTCTGTAATTCGGTATCATTGCAGCAATATAATGTACAGGCCACACATTGTACAATGTTATTTTCTGCAAAGACATCAACATTGTAAGAATATAATTTCTATTTATGAACTATTCGTGCGGATCCGTACATGTAACCGTTCATAGGACAGAAAAAGAAAGATAAGGAATCGTTTTTCACAGGCTTACATGCTCCATTTCACTCTCTTCTCATGTGTTCATCTTCTCTTTCATCCATGTCATCTCATAGCACAGGATGGTAATGCGTACATTTGTATATTCAAAATAATGAGAGAAAGGAACCATCAGGGCTCTTTTTTGCCAACATGCCATCAAAAGTCAGTGCAGCTTGCTCAGATCCTGCTCCACGATAGAAGCAAGTTAACTTGTTCCCATATACGCTGATTCTGCTAATGATACACCAGGTATGGAGGTATAACTTGAAGCTACCAGGCTTCAATGAAAAATCTGTAATAGGCTCCACTCAATTTGCATGTGCTATTCATGACCCTGGTGTCTTTATGTGTGCCAAAGAAGCCTTTATGGCATTTCAAACACAGGCAGCCCACTTGCACAACTTTTTTTTTTTTTTTTTTGCTGTTAAAGCTGCCATATTCAGTGTCATTTAACTTGTGTTAGGGTACAATCACAGTTGTGGTTCAAATCTGGCACGCTTTTCAGATAGCCGGATGTCGGCAGTGTAAACACTGCATGCAACTGTTTGTCCGAAACGCAGCATTAATGCTGGATCACTGCCAGACCCCATTATGGGTAATGGAGATATGGCGGTGAACTGTAGAATCTGGAAATGCCTGATCTGGAAAAATCTGTCAGGTTGCATTCTGCCGAAACAACCTGCCAGATACGCTGCCACATATTTGAACGTATCTTTCTTTTGAACGGGATAATGAAATATTGAAAATAGAGCAATATTAAAGGGGTTCTGCACTTTCAATTAACTGATGATCTATCCTCTGGATAGATCATCAGCTTCTGATCGGCGGGGGTCCGACACCCGGGACCCCCGCCGATCAGCTGTTTGAGAAGGCAGCGGCGCTCCAGCAGTGCCGCGGCCTTCTCATTGTTTACCGCCGGGCCGCCCGCCCACTGACGTCACGACTTGTATCAACTAGAGTGGGCGCGGCTAAGCTCCATTCAAGTGAACAGAGCTTAGCCGCCCCCACTCTAGTTGATACAAGTCGTGACGTCAGTGGGCGGGCGGCCCGGCGGTAAACAGTGAGAAGGCAGCGGCGCTGCTGGAGCGCCGCTGCCTTCTCAAACAGCTGATCGGCGGGGGTCCCGGGTGTCGGACCCCCGCCGATCAGAATCTTATGATCTATCCAGAGGATAGATCATCAGTTAATTGAAAGTGCAGAACCCCTTTAAAACATCTATAAAATTGTATGGAATGTTTCATTTGAGACCAACTTCTGACAATTGGACCAAAAATGACGAGTAGCCTAGAGTCTGCTGAGTTAAAGGTATGCAGTGGTGGATTGGCCGTAGACTTTATAGGGAAATTTCCCAGTGGGCTGATGCACAGGGGGCCACCCAGGCCTCCTTTCTGCTGCTGGCAAGGTACATATTGAGCGGTCAGCGGCAATTAAAGCTGTGAGAATCAGGTAATCATTAGAGATGTCGCGAACATAAAATTTTCCGGTCGCGAACGGCGAACGCGAATTTCCGCAAATGTTCGCTAACAGGCAAACCGGGCGAACCGCCATAGACTTCAATAGGCAGGTGAATTTTAAAACCCACAGGGACTGTTTCTGGCCACAATAGTGATGGAAAAGTTGTTTCAAGGGGACTAACACCTGGACTGTGGCATGCCGGAGGATGATCCATGGCAAAACTCCCATGGAAAATTACGTAGTTGACGCAGAGTGTGGTAAGTTGAATTCACAATGCGATTAATATAACCTGCATTAATCACATTGTGAATTCAACTTAGAGCTAAGTACCTAATGGTTGTATTGCTAGAATTGACGAATATAACGAATATAGCACTATATTTTCAATCTTCGTTATATTCTAGCAATACAACCATTAGGAACCCAGCAGCTCTAAGTTGAATTCACGATGCGATTAATATAACCTTCAACTCTAGAGAAATCAGTACAAAGATATCCCTTAAAATAAATTTTATTATTTTTATAAATTACATAAAAAACATATACATACATAGAACAGTTTATTGCAGAGATCATACAGAGTGCCATACATTGCAGTCCATATCAATATCACTTGTATTTACTAGTTATTTGCTATATATATAATTGTGCTGCTGTTGGATGGCTGTGTTGGAGCGCTCAGGTCAGCATGTAATATCAATTAGCTGGCTCTGGCAGTACCTGCAGTCATCTCAATTCACAGCACGATCAATATAGTGGTGGGAGAAATGGTGATTTTAGTGTGGCACTTTAAATGATGTCATCTGATGTTATAGTGTATAAAGTAAGGCCAATCACATTTTTTCTATTTCTATATCCTATTTCTTACCCTGTTGTTCAGCGTGGTGAGAGTATGGGCTGGTCGGTGTGGCGTGTGCTCCTCGACGCGCGTTTCGCCTATTGCTTCATCAGGAGGGCCCCACTGCAGCTTCAGAATGAATCTAAGATGGATTCTGTCCTTGCTTTTTGATAGGCGGTGGGAGGGTCTGGGAGGAAGGGTCTGCTGCTGATTGGCTGGAATGTGTCTGCTGACTGTGAGGTACAGGGTCAAAGTTTGCTCAATGATAATGTATAGGGAGTGGACCAAACATCGCATATGTTCGCCCGCCGCGGCGAATGCGATCAAGCTATGTTCGCCAGGAACTGTTTGCCGGCGAATAGTTCGGGACATCTCTAGTAATCATGTACCCAGTTAGTGACTGCACAAGCCCTCTGAATTCATCTGCTGTGGCCCACATATCCCCTCCTAAGCCCCCTGCTCCATATCTTAATCAGAGACAACTGGAGGAGGAGGAGGAGAAAGAAAATGGCATTTATTGATGACCACCACAGAGGGACAGCTTTTGGAGCATTTGTGCTGTACGGTGGTATATGGTTCTGATGGGACATTATTTTGCACTATGGTATTGTTGACCTTGCCCACTGTGGCCTCACCTTCTGTCAAATTCTACCCGCCTACAACATAGGGCTACTTTTAGGTTTATTTCCAGGGCCACTTTAAGCTCCCAGTGTGCCCCTGAAGGTATGGGTGACATTTTATGGATAATGTTATACTGGAACATGCTGAACATGGTATCTGATCTGCATGTGATAAAGCAGGAGAATCTGAGCAGATTAATGTATAGTTTTGTGGGAAAAGATTCAGTATAACTAGAATTTTATTCATTTGAATCTGCTTATACTTAATCTGTCACGTGGGTGGTCCTACTCAGTGGTTTGCTGCTGTCACACTGTGGACATTCATATTATTATTATTATTATTATTATTATTATTATTAAAGCACCATTCATTCCATAGCACTGTACATATGAAAAGAGGTATACATACATAATACAGACAATTGCACTAAGCATAAACAAGACGAGTTACAAACTGGTACAAAAGGAGAGAGGGCCCTGCCCGTGAGGGCTTACAATCCTTTATACAATACATGGTATATAGAGCTGACTGCCCACTGGACTCCAAACCATAGAAAAGGCAGATATTTAAATGAATGAAATTCAAGTTATACTGAATGTTTTCCGAGACAATCATATATCAATCTGCTCAGCTTCTTCTGCTCTATAAGATGCAGCCTGCATATCGACACCATGTTCAAAATGACTGGTTCTTTTTAAGATTAATTTATATATTTACTCCGGTAAGCCATGGTTGTGTGAAAACTGGTACCTGTTAATTCTGCAGATGTCAGGTTAATTTAATTTTCTACCACATACATTACATATAGTAATGTGCAATGCGCAAGCTAGCACAGAAGTTAACTTAACTATGAAAAATGACACTCGGGGAAAGACTATTGTGCATTTTATCTGCCTCCACAAATTTTGTTGATCACCTCTTGTCTTTTTGGAGTGCAGTAATCATAACTGATGGGGGGAAACGATAGATTAATGAAAATAATCCATAGTCAGGGAAGGTGCTTTCAAAATTTACAGCACACAAGATGATTTGGTATGTTAGACATCTAAAAGGTTCAAACCGAGGTCTTTGCCAAACTCTTAAACTGTAAATAAATTGAATGGAAAGTGGACTATATTTCTTTTTCAGGAATCTTATCAAAATTTTCTAAGCCTTTTCTCCACAGTAAAAACTGTAAAGTTACGTGACTGTGTTTTACTGTTTAGGCTAAAACTAAAATACCTTTATATTCTAAAATTACAGACTAATATCAGTTACATATACACAGTAAAGCTTGGGATACCTAATATAATATATAAAATGGAGTTAATGCTAATATATTACATTAAACAGATAGCTATACTATGTAATGTTGTAAAATATAATGCAAAAACAATTATAATATTACAAAAACAACCTGAAACAGAAAACTTAGTATGAGTATTCATGTGCATTTGTAACAGCGGTTTTCCGCTGATGTTTCCCTGCTTGCTACCATGGTCCTGGGCTCCATGTTCAGCAGTCAATCCACTCCGTGATTTTCTTCCAGCCATGGACACAGCATGCTTTTCAGGTTGTTCCCTGTAGCACTTCCTTAAGGGCTGGCTAACATCACTTCCTTTGATTTATGAATTTAGTACATGTGATTGTGCTGACCAATCCTATCTCTCCTGCATATATATATAAGTGGTCCAGCCCCTTCTCAGGTGCCTGAGCGTCAAGGTCCTTGTGTCCTGCAAAGGTTCTTATCTTTGCTTGTTTTCCTGTATACCTGACCCGTGCTTGTGTTCCTGGACTCCGCTACCTGCTTGATCCCTGCCTGCTTGCCTTGACTCTCCTTTTTGCTGATCCGGATTGCCTGACCTGTACCTGTGCCACCTTCCCTGACCTATTGCTTTTATGACTTCACCTCTGCCTTGTCCTTTGGTCTTCCACTGTCTCTCCTGGTTACAACTCTGTCTACAAACAACTACATTTGTACCTCTGGTACCTTGCACTGGTACCCCATGGTCCGTTTGCACCAGCTGCTTCATGTGGCAATCCTCCTCAAGAGGTAGCGACTTGATGTTCCATCAGGAAAGTCCACATTGAGGGGTACAGCGGAGAATGAGGGGTTCACTTAGTCAATGACCTTATAGACGGTATACCACATGGCACATTGGTTTCACACTTTTTGGTTTGTGACAACTTTCGATGGCTTACCTTAGAGATTAGCAAATTGATTTGTTAGAATCGAAATTCAACTCTTTTTTTATTTTATTGATTCTGCAGAATTTCTTTAGATTCTTTTGGAGTAAATTTTTAACAGAGATAAGAGAGAGGACACATTTTAGCAACTTATTTCATCTCTAACTAACGTTTTTACTGAATTCCATAATTTTAACTGTTTAGAATAGCTCTTTAGTTGTTTTCTATTCATGATTTAGTCATCTCGAGTGACATTATGTTTCAATTTCCGCTGTGAGCTCTGCATGTGACAGATAAAGTAATAGGAAGTGCCAATCTTTTATTAGCCTCAGTGGTAAAAGTGAAAACTGCAATATTTCAGAAACTTTCACTTACTGTAGCTAGTAATATAACAGTTTTTTACATGTGTATTGCACCATATTTCACAGAACTTTATACATTTCAGTTTCTGAATGTACATGCAAAATCAGACATTACAGAGTAATAAATTGCACTAGTTAAAGGGGTTCTGAACCTTCATTTAACTGATGATCTATCCTCTGGATAGATCATCAGCTCCTGATCAGCTGTTTGAGAAGGCAGCGGCGCTCCAGCTATTTACCGCCGGGCCGCCCGCCCACTGACGTCACGACTTGTATCAACTAGAGTGGGCGCGGCTAAGCTCTGTTCACTTGAATGGAGCTTAGCCGCGCTCACTCTAGTTGATACAAGTCGTGACGTCAGTGGGCGGGCGGCCCGGCGGTAAACAGTGAGAAGGCCGCGGCGCTGCTGGAGGCGGGGGTCCCGGGTGTCGGACCCCCGCCGATCAGAAGCTGATGATCTATCCAGAGGATAGATCATCAGTTAAATAAAATAGCAGAACCCCTTTAATGAGAGCATATATATTAATTAGTAACCCCTTCTACCCCGGGACAGTTTTCACCTTCCTGACCAAGCCATTTTTTGCAAATCTGACCTGTAATTTTATAAGTTCACTTATCTAAACATTTTGTGGCTTTTGTTTTCTTGTGACACATGGTACTTCATGAGAGTGGTCAATTTACAGTGCTGCCCATAATTATTAATACCCCTGGCAAATTTTGACTTAAAGTTACTTTTATTCAACCAGCAAGTAATTTGTTGATGTAAAATGACATAGGTGTCTCCCAAAAGATAATAGGATGATGTACAAGAGGCATTATTTTTGAAAAAAAAAAAAAACATTTCTCAGCTTTTATTTACATAAGCAAAAAGTGAGCAAAAAGTGTCCAGTCCAAAATTATTTATACCCTATTACAGCAATCAAACGCTTCCTATAATTGCAGACCAGCTTTTTGCATGTCTCCACGGGTATTTTTGCCCATTTATCTTTAGCAATGAGCTCCAAATCTTTCAGGTTGGAGGGTCTTCTTTCCATCACCCTGATCTTTAGCTCCCTTCACAGATTCTCAATTGGATTCAAGTCTGGACTCTGGCTGGGCCACTCCAAAACGTTAATTTTGTTGTCATTTCTTCACCACTTTTGCTGTGTGTTTTGGGTCATTGTCATGCTAAAATCTCCACTGGTGCCCAAGGCCAAGTTTCTCTGCAGACTGCCTGATGTTGTCGTTGAGAATCCTTATGCATTGCTCTTTTTTCATGGTGCTGTTTACTGTGATTAGGTTCCCTGGTCCATTGGCTGAAAAACAGCCCAAAGCATTAGGTTCCCACCACCATGTTTGACAGTGGGGATGGTGTTCTTTGGGTTGAAGGCTTCTCCTTTTTTACGCAAAATGAAGGAAACATGATTGTGACCAAACAATTAAATTTTTGTTTCATCTGACCATAACACAGAAGATCAGACTTCTTCTTTGTCCAGATGAGCTTTTGCAAAGGCCAAGCGAGCTTTTGTGTGCCTGGTCTGCATCCGTGGAACCCAGCAGTGTGCAGTGTCCGTTGGATTGTCTGCCTTGAGACATTGCCACCAGCAGAGCCCAGATTCACTAGGATGGCCATGGTGGTGATCCTTGGATTCTTTTTCACCTCTCTAACTATCCTCCTAGCCAGCACTGGTGTCACTTTTGGCTTCCGACCACGTCCTCTGAGATTTTCCACAGTGCGGAACATCTTGTATTTTTTGCTCAAATGTAAATAAAAGCTGAGAAATGTTTTTTCTTCCCCCACAATAATGCCTCTTGTGCATCATCTTATTATCTTTTGGGAGACACATATGTCATTTCCCATCAAAAAATTACTTGCTGGTTAAATAAAAGTAACTTTAAGTCCAAATTTACCAGGGGTATGAATAATTATGGGCAGCACTGTAAGTTGATATATTACAGCTAGATTTATAAAAAATAAAAAAATCCCAATTTATCATGAATAAATCACAATTTTCAAAATATCTATTTCTCTGCTTTTAAGACAGATGGTATGCAAGCGGGTGTGGACCTACTGCACCACTGACTGGCTATGCTGTGGAGGGGCGTGACTAAGTGACTACCTGGTCTTCACTAGAACCTCTGATGGTGAATATAGTCTTAGGCCATAGGGGTAGTCACCGGTTACCACTCCAGAGCAGTCCCAAGGCAGTGGCAGCTACCCAAGGCGTCAGAGATACCAGTGCAAATCACTGAGGGGAAAGACGTGGTCAGAAAGTACAGAGACAGGGCAGGCAGGTGGCAATCAAGCAAAGTCTGTTTAATCGAGAAGCAGGGTCTGGTACACAGCAAAGCAGAAACTTCCAAACTCCTTCACACAAGCAACTAGACTGGCTAGTGACCAAAATTGCTCAGGTGCCTTACTGAGGCAGGAAGGACCTTAAAATACATCCTGCATCCCAGCCATAGGCTGGGGAGATAGAGGGACTGATAAATGCCGTCTCACAAAAGGAGGAGAGACACGCCCACACATGCCCTAACAAATAGTACAGGACTCTAAGCAAGAAGGATGGAAGCTCCGGCATGGGTTGCAGATACAACCCAGGGCCATTTCTATAGCTGGTGAGGTGTGCGACTGTACAGGGCGCATCACTAAAGAAAGAAAAGGGGGGCGCTGTTGTTGTCAACATATAGGCTAACAGACTGCTTTGTGTACACTTCACTAGGGCAGGCCACACGAAACACTGGCATCCAGGCTGCCCAGTAAGATTAGGGGGCATGGTCTGGCAGCGTATCCAGAACACCGAAACCAGTGCGCTCTGTGAGGTAACGTCACAACGATTGTGTGTGCAACTATTACTTCAGGCGGGAGAAAAAAAGGCGGTGGGTACCATTTCCTTAATCTTTTCTCACTGACACAGATTCCAGGCCATCTCAGAGTCAGCCTCTGGTCCTATGCCAGCAGATTCAGTCAGGCAGTGGCATTAGGCCAGCCCAGGCCCCAGGTTAGGTACTGTATAAGTATTAACTTAAAATACAGTATGGCAGGCTTCTAGAGGCAGATCTACATAGTACATGTACATATTTATAATTATGCTCAATGCTGTTACTGTAGATATAATTATACACAGTCTCAGATAATACTATAGATAATAGTATTATATGAGACTGAGTATAATTATAAGTTATATGTACAGCAACAGTGCCGAGCATAATTGTACATACAGTACAGACCAAACGTTTGGACACACCTTCTCATTCAAAGAGTTTTCTTTATTTTCATAACTATGAAAATTGTAGATTCACACTGAAGGCATCAAAACTATGAATTAACACATGTGGAATTATATACATAACAAAAAAAGTGTGAAACAACTGAAAATATGTCATATTCTAGGTTCTTCAAAGTAGCCACCTTTTGCTTTGATTACTGCTTTGCACACTCTTGGCTTTGGAATCAAAACCTAAGTGTCACGGATGTTGTTGCAGAAAACAAGAAGTAACAAATAAAGATCCGACTGACTTGATCCCAAACTAAGAAACAAAAGGGTGAGCCCTATTAAAGCCCTTTAGCTCTCCCTGACTGCTCAGCCCATGCAAAGATCTCTGTGATAGAAAGTTGCATGTCCACGTACCTAGACTGAGTGACACCTGAAAACCCTATAATAGTGAGGGGACATGACCACCGGCTCCCTGCACTATATACGGAGGGAGTCAGGGTCACCTAGAATCAATCTAGCAAGGAAACACTATACATGAAAGGACTTATCTGAACAAGCAGCAGCAGAAGTCTCCAGCAGTGAACACTTCAATCCAGGAAGTAGACTTATCTGAGAAACCAGCAGTAGCAAACTTCTAGCAGTGAGCACAATCCAGGAAGTAGTATAAACCGCAAAGTGAGGCAGTATGGGAGGGGATATAAAGGGAGGCAATCATTCATAATAGATGACAGCTGGGAGAGGGAGAAGAGATATCAAAGCGAAACCAAAACAAAAGAACATCATGCAGGAGGTACTGAAGAACGTCTGTCAGAACTTCTCAGAGATCTGGCGGTGATACTAAGCCAGTCACTAGTGTACAGATATGGGAGATGAACGGAGATGAAGTTATGGCCCTGACCCTGAATGGAAACAATGGGCTGCCCGGGGCAGAGTCACCCAAACCCAACAATAATTTCTTAAAAACCTGAACTGGGCACCATTCATTGAATGTCTGGAAGTACTTGACCTCCACCGGTGGCCCAACTTGAGACGCTTGGGAAGACATGAGATATAATAAGAAATGGTTGTTGCACCATACTGACTCCTGGTTAAGCTTTTGGCTTTGGCAGAAATACTGGTGAATTCCCCTGGCCTCAAGAACCTGTAAAAACTGAGATACATGGATGCTTTGATAACGATGCTGGAATGGAGCCCAAAAGGATTACCATCTAGGGAGGTGGAAAGTTTTCTGAATAGTTCCCCTGAAACCGGCTGTCTGCTTGGGACCGTCCCCCCGCTACTCCTGTGTATGCCTGGGACATAAAAACTGACCTACTATCAGGATCTTCTAACATGGAATAATGCTGAACCCCGCCCAAATACCCAAATACATTTCAAATGTGTTGAAGGAAAGTTTAAGGTCAGTGTGGCAGTAAGCTATGAAAGCCATGAAATACGTGGTCTTGTCAATGTCTTCCCTTGGGTGAAGGAGTGCGAATCTGTTAGAAACTTTCCTGGCGGTTTTGTAATTCCTAGCCTAGTGTTAACAGACAGAGACTTTTCCACAAGAGACCTGGCTGAAGAGATGTATGGTTTTAATCCATGATTAGAGTTTGGAAAGCTGGAGGGGATAGTCTTGCTCTGCCTCCGGCATGACCTGAAAAAAGGCATGAAAATTAAAATGCGACAATGCATCTGCAGCAACATTTCATATACCCTGAATGTACCTTCATGACACATGAAAATTGTGCTGCAGGGAGAGCCAGACCAGCCTGAGAACAAAAGACATGATTCGGGGTGACATTGATCTGCCCTTAGTAATTATTTCTACCACCACCTGATTTTCATTAATGAATGCCAAGAATCGGCCCGTTGCCTGCCCCAAACTTGGGCGGCCGCTACAATTGGGTAGATCTCTAATAATGGAGAAGACTTCAAAAAATCTCTGACTGAAGAGATTTCTAAGGGTCAGGAACCTGCGAACCACTGATTCCAGTAAATTGATGCAAATCCCCCTGAAGAGGCAGCATCCGAGAAAATCATGGCAGATGAGGGACCCAATTGGGGAACAAACAGGGAGGCTCTGTTCAATATGGCCAGGAACGTGTTCCACAAGGCCAAATCAGCTATTGCTTGGGCATCTAAACATATGGGGCTGTCATACTTGTACTTGTAATACTACTTTTGTAAATATCCTAGTGTCTACTGATTTGGAGATTGCTTCTTTGATTTTTGAAGGCTTCTCCACTGGTAGCCTAGCCTCCATTTTGATGGTGTCTAAAACTATGCCCATAAAAATTATTACTGTCGTGGGGCCTTCCAATTTTGAAGATGCAACCGGGACATTGAGTTTTGAAAAGACTTGGAGAAGAGTCTTGAGTTTACAGGGTTTGCAGTCTGGTTTCTCTATTAATAGGAAATCATCCAAGTAATGGATAACTAGCGGACAATCACAACGGTTGACCGATCCAATGCAAAGCCACGATGTGCGAATTGGTCAAAAAGCTAGGGGCTGCCTTTGGACCCAAAAGTCAGGCGATTTGCAAAGTAGTAAAGATCTTGACACTTTATCCCATAGAACTTCCAAAGCTGCAGCCGGACGGGCAGCAGTTTGAAAGCATCCACGATGTCTGCTTTGGCCAACCATGCCCCTCTACCCACCTGGAGAATGAGTTGGAGTTAGAAAATTCCTCCGAGGGAACTAGGGAATTGAGACTGGGAATGCTTGAACCATGAGGCGCAGAAAGGTCATAAATCAATTGTTTTTATTGGAACATTTCTTTGTTACAATGCCAATAGGATTGACCCTCCAATAGTCAAAGGGGACAGTGGAAAACAGCCCAATGAGGAATCCCTTTTCTAGTTCTAATCAAATTAGTGCTCCTACTGACTCGGGATCCCTGGCAGCTGACAGAAGATTGGGACCTTCCCAAGTGGACTGGGGAAGAGCTACTAGACCCGTATGGAACCCTTTGATGAACCCGGAAACCAATAATTGACTGGAGGTTGTAATGACCTTGGAGGAGGGCTGCTAGTAAGTCCACATTGACCCCGGCTAGTCATGTGGGTCTGGAAGATCTTTGAGGACAAGCCATTTGGGGGTGTGCCCTGAAATACACTGAACCACATAAAGGGTCCTACACTTATTGTAGTTGCAGACTGACAAGTTGAAATTGTTGCACACCTGGCTGTTGCCCAAGAAAACTATGGCTCGACCCAATTTGTCTGTGGTTGTACCAGGCCTTTGCTAGAACTCAGAGCTGCTGGAAAAAAATGGACTGTCAAGAGGCACATGCTGGGGCCTTGAGTCCCGTGAAATGCCGGCAAAAGAGCTCCATGTCCATGGAAGCCCAGTTGGTGACATGCTGGACTTGGGCAAGAGCGGCAGCAGCATAAGCAGAAAATGAGCAGTGGTAGTCGTGAAAGGCATGCCTGCCGTACTTGTGCCCCAAATCTGTGTTTCTGTACAGGTAGGTTTCCAACTTCTCCGGCCTCCTAGGGTGGACTGAACAGATGATATCCCTAAATAAACTGAAGGCCAGGACAAACTCTGTGATGGACAATTTTTTGTTAAGATGGGCATCCCTGGCTTTAAGAATGATAGCTACATCGCCGCAAGCAATCATTTTGTTTTCTACTGTGTCGTGGGTGACTATGAGGATGGAAGCCAAGTTAACATCCTTTCCCTCCAGGATGTCTTTTTTGTTGTTAGCAGGGATGAAATATGAGGGAGCTACTTTAGGCGTGTTCAGGACCCGAACTGGGATAATGGTCCGTGAAGTAGAGGCTACTGGAATGGACGATGCAGACTGGCTGATTGCTGGCCCCTTCAATTCTACTGCCAGCAGCCCAGTCTGCACATCCGAGACTGGTGTGGAAATGTTATTTTTCATGGAATGTAGCTGTGTCAATGAAAGTTGGAGGGTGGACATGGAAACTTGCTCCATGGCTGGAGCTGTTGGCTCAGACATCTAAAGCTTGTATAATTCCTTCCAAGCAGAAGCTGGGTAATAAATCCCTCTCTTGTTTAATTCCGCAATGAATTTAGAAATTGTCCAACTTCTTAGAGACTAGATGCTGGCATGCTCAGACGCAGCAGTTTCTGGGACCGACAAGGCCTCCTTGATATTTGATATGTGCGACATGCTGCAACTGAATTTGTACAGGAGGATGATAGTTAACGCACGTAAACCTGAATAACAAAACAGGCAACAGACATTAGTAAATTAATAAACGTAAGCCTGAATAACGCAACAGGCAACAGACCTTAGTAAATGAATAAATGTAAGCCTGAATAATGTAACAGGCAATGGACGTTAGTAATTTAACAAACGTAAGCCTGAATAACGTAACAGGCAACAAACATTAGTAATTTTAATAAAGGTAAGCCTGAATAACGCAACAGGCATCAGACATTAGTAATTAGTAAATGTAAGCCTGAATAAAGTAACAGGCAACAGACGTTAGTAATTTAATAAATGTAAGCCTGAATAATGTAACAGGCAACAGACATTTAATAAACGTGAGCCTGAATAACGTAACAGGCAAAAGACATTTAGCAAATTAATGAACATAAGCCTGAATAATATAACAGTCAATGGACACTAGTGGTTAGGAACAGATTTTAAAGATTGTGATAAATGAATGACATGGTAATTAACAACTTGGGCTTTAAGAGGTGACAAGCAAACCGCCATGGTGATAAACTGAGCGTGAGCCTGAAGAAAGGTACCAGGTGGAAGAAAGTTAGAGGCATGCTGAAAAGTAGCGTACTCTTGGAAACCATGACAGGCAACAAACATACATTTAAGATATAAGTGCACAGAAATTGGATACAACTAGTTGCTTGAGGGGTTACCCTTTATAAATGTATCTTTTTTTTGTAAAAAAAATAATAATAATATGGCGAATGTACTTACTCTCTTGAACTGGAACCGCCGAAAAACTGACCCTGGTGGTAGGCACTGGCAGTGGAGTTATTTCCCGGACCCCCTGCTAAGGCTTTTGACTTCCTCCTGCCTAGATTCCTGACTGGATCTACCAAAGTAAAAATAATCGAACCGAACAGGACCCCTGATCCGAAAGGGAGATGAACCTGAAAGACTGACAACTGGGTGTTAAGCAGCCCGGGCCGAGATTGAGCAGAGCAAAGGAACGTGAAACCACACCCGACACCCGCCGGATGGCTGGAGAGTGGGATGAGCTCAGACCCCGTCCTATGTGATGGCAACACCGAGTGTGGTTTTATTTATTTTTTGCGCACCAGTCGTGCTGATTCATATAAGTGCGTTTAAGTTTCCCCCCTCCCTTTGTGCATAGTGATTGATGACTTTGTGCCGGTGCAATGAATCTTATGGCTCAAAAACACCCCACCACACCGGCAGACAGACCTGAGAGGATGCAGCAGCAGAGGCCGAGCCCGTGATGTCCCGTCTGTAGGAAGAGCGCCGGCCAGCTTTAGAGAGCTGCGGACCATCTGTACTTACGTGACCCGGCGCGTGCCTCAGTATCGCTGCTGCCGACGTGGAGGATAATAGCACACTTGATACTCCAGAGTGAAAAAACAAAGAAAACTCCTGCCAACGATGTGAAGCTCCTGCACCTGCAACGAAAAACACCCCCCATGTACCTGAAGCGCACATGTGACAGGTGAGGCCTGACTTATCAGCTATATATATATATAGTGGGTTTCGCTCTGGTAGATAGGGTAAGCGGGCGCAGTAGAGAGGCAAAATACAAGTTCTTAACTCAAAAACTTCAGTGTTTATTCACACTTGAGGCAATTGCAAAAAACAGCACGTAACTTTGCAGTCTTGGTGTTATTTCACACACAATGGAAAGTTCATATAACACAAGTCACCTTGCTGGCAGTTCTGCCTCCAGTAGTCCACATCAGGTTTTAGGGGGCCTGTTCCCAGCATGCGGCTCTCAGCCCTCCAGCACGGCACAAAGCCTCAGATCCTCAAAACAGAGACACCTCTGTTGAGCCCAGTTGCCTATTTAAGGACAGCCAGGTGCTGTCAAAACCAGGATCGGCACTTAAACCGACATAATTGATATGATATTTATGTAGTCCGGTCGTTTCTGACATGGCAATACCTAACATATGGGAAGATTTTATTTTTTGCTTTTTTTTTCATTGAAAAGCATATTTTTAATGGGGAAAAAAAAGCTTAATTTTTTAATGGGATTTTTTAATTGAATTAATTTATTTTTATTTATTTTTTTACCACTTAATAGTCCTACAAGGGGACTATAACAGACAGTTTTTTGATTGCTTTTAAAATGCAATGCACTATCCCTATAGTGCATTGCATTTTAATGACATTAACCAACAGGCTGCGCCAGAGAGGCACAGCCTGCTGGAGATTACTGAAGGCAGGTCTGGGGCCTACACCAGACCCCAGGCAGCCTTCACACACATTGGCACCCCACAATCGCATTTGTGGGGTGCCGATGGGAGACAGAGGAAGTCAGCTTCCTCTGTCAGCACTTTACATGCGATCGGGAGCCATTTCCCATGGCCTGTAAAGTGTTAACCAGCCAGGATCAGCACTCCTGCTGGTCTGGGCTGTTCGATCAGGGCTGTGGCCGGGTCCCTGCTCCCCGCTGCATGGGGGACCCATGGAGCGCTTAGACTGGGCCGCCGTGAAAAAGGCCCCTTAGTGACCGCTGTAAAAACACATATGGGTGGTCACCCCATCCTGCCACTCTCAGTACTGTGCACACTGTTCTCTAGTACCACACAGACACTGTCCTCTTTAATAATTATAGGCACACAGTGCTGTAAAAAATGTCTACACCTAGCAAATAGTGTCCCTGACAATAATAGTGTAAGCATATTGTCCCCCAAAATAATTGTGTTTAGCTTATACTGTGCCAGGGTGCTCCCCAAGGTCCCAGCAATAGAATTTATCTGCCAGAGTGCACTTTCTGTTAACAATGCCCCAATAGTAATAATGTCCCCATAGTGCCCATACTAGTAATAATGTTCCCCATAGTCCCCCAGTAGTAATAATTTTCCTTATGTGTGTCAGTACTAAAATGCCCCCTAATATATGCCAGTACAAAAAGTATCCCCTTACAGTGTGCAACAGTGCAAAAAAATACCCCTTATAATTTGTTACAGTGCTAAAACTACCCCTTTACAATATTCACCAGTACAAAAAATACCCCTTTATAGTGTGCACCAGTACAAAAAATACCCCTTATAATTTGTGCCAGTACAAAATTGGGTCCCCTTATAATGCATGCCAGTACAAAAAAAAGTTCCCTCTTACTGCTCCCAGTAGAGCCAATGTCCCCAATTGCTGAACGATAAAGTGTGCCAGTCCCCAGTGTATGCTCCCATAGTGCTGATCCCCTCATGGTTGTCCAGTAGCATGATGCTGAATAAAAAAAACAATAAACTCAAATACATACCTCGATGTAGCTGTCAGCTATGCAATGCAGGCCTCTTCCGGGCCTGTTTCCTGAGCTGTACACTGCCTGGCTCCGGGGGCACAATAATGATTATGTCATTGCACCAACTGTGCCAAGTTTTGTGCCGGGCCTAGTGCCTGTAGCTTATCAGAGGAAAAGATGGGGCAAAGAGGCATCACTCCCTTGCTCCATCACACCACCTAACTGTATTGCCATCCAGAGGATGGCAATATATAATTGGTGGTGCACCACTGGCAAAGGAGGCCCTGTGGGCCCCCCTGGCTTAGGATTCCGGTCTCAGTTGAGACTGCTGAGACCCCTATAGCTACACCCCTGTGTGCCTGTTATTGCAGTTTAGCCTCAGACATGAGCCATTGTGCCAGGAAAGGTAAAAAAGGGGACTTGACAATCATTACCCCTTTTGTTATGCTAATAGGTGGGCCACCACCCCTAACTAAACACTGGGGGGGGGGGGCTGTAATGTTTTGGCAGGTAGGTGTAGGGAGCAGAGATGAGGTCTGAAAATCATATTTGTCACCAAAGTTAATCATACCAGAAAGAAATGTATAGTCTTTCAGTGGAGTTTTTCCGATTCAATTCAATTATAACAATGGGAACAGATTTTGTTAATCTGGGATGCATTTATATTTTTAAGAAAAAACATATTGCAACACGAATGAGTGCTAATATTATTTCTATTGTGTGTAATTGGAGAGACCATAGTGTATTGTTTATAAGTATAAATTTCAATGTTTTTACATCTTTGTGGCATTTTTAACATTCTCATTACTAGACATTGCTCTATGGCGTATTTTTATTTTGTTGATTGGTCTGTGAGATGATACATCAAAAATAATAGCTGAGTCTGCATGCTGCATAACCCCATAGTTTAGTAATGACAATATATATTTTTTTATTTATCAATTATGACCATACCTAAAACATGGCTTCAAACATTGCTAAACGCTTTATCATATTCTTTTCAAATATGGTTTATGCCTTAGGTTAGTTTAATGATGTTCATTACAATAAAAAGTAGATTCAATTAATGTGTTCATTTTGATAGAATAATAACTTATTAAGCAATTAAAATTTTATAAATGTTTAATCTCATTTTATGTTTTCCAATTAAATGAATACGTTTCTCCGGCAATATTTTATTTTTACTCTATGGCTTTAAAGTACCTTAGAACTACCTTATGTAGCTTAACACAAAATAGTTGAAAATGAGTTTTAGCAAAATAACTTTCTTACAGTTTAATTATGTTTATAATTGCAATGAACGTACAGTAATGGGTCTTTTTATGTGTAATTATGTGATGCTTTCTCTACTTATACTATTCATATGGATAAATACCGTATTTGCCTCACTACACATAGAGAAAATATGGTAAGTATAAAGCTATGAAAAAGTAAAAACTATGTAAAATATATAATGGAGGTCTATAGCTCCTCCAGCAGAATTATTCATCAAGATTTTGAAATTCAAATCTAAAACAATATTATTTTAGAATATTTGCTACAGTGGTGGCACACATTCCGGACCCTCATCCCTCTGACTTCTTTCAGCGAGTGTGGCTTCCGGGTCAACTCTGTCCTCCATGCACGCCGCCAGCAAGACCTCTTCTCCTCTGCCCACAGGTTATGCGTGCTCCCTCCAGCTCTTGGAGGTCTAATGCACACCCTAAACTTCACCAGACAGTGGCTGACAACCTTGAGATACTAAATGCACCTTTATCTGTAAGAAGGTGTCTGAACATTAGGTTTTCTAGCATGCTAGTATCCTGCAAAGGCATCTGTTCAATTATGTCTGGAGCTTTATATTTTAAGAAACCTAAAAATTTTAAAATGGGGAGGAAACACAGAGGAGTAATCACTAGTACTGCCCCACTGTCTAAGGAACAGACAATAAAAGTATGGTACCCCAGACCCGAGGGTAGTACAATTGTATATAGTTTATATTATGTTATATTGTTATGTTTTTTTTGTATGTTATTAGACCATAACTGCAAGTAAGGAATGGTTGACAATGGTTTGCAAGGAACAGGGCAAACCACTAGAGATGATGGAAGTTCTCAAAAATTCCATTGGGCTGCTTTGCCGAATTTCACAAATAAATTTGCTTTGTGACAAATTACTTAATCATGAAGTGGATTTCTTTGTTGGTAGCCGACACAATGATAGGGAGTTGCGATGCTGCTACCCCCCTTCATTAAAGCCTTAAGATGCTGCGTTCATTGCTTATTGCAGCATCTGGAAGATGCAGAAGCAAAAACATTGAATGTTAAATCTGTTTGTCACATTATCTTCAGCTATCATTAGGTCTTAATTTTGTTCCTGATAGAAATCTTGATGTGTTTTCAGTGTACAAGTAGAAAACAGGTTTACACGCAACCATTAAACGTCATTATTATGTGTAACATAGTTGATAAAAATAGTAATGCCATGACTATGGAAAATGAATTAAAAAGTAGGATTTTTGTGAACAATTGGCTGTTTTACAATTAAAATTTCAATATTACTAGTCTTTCTAAGCAGTCTAGTCAAGGACAGAATCTATCAAGATTTGTTTGAACAGAACTTGAGAAGGTTGCATGATACCTTAATTTATCAATATTAAAATCAATATGTGGATTTAAAGTAATTAGAGAGCATGAAAAATATTGTTATTAAGATGTCAGATAATGGTAATGAATAATGATTTTTAAAGAACGAGTCACTGAGATGTTAAAAGACACATCTATGAGCTACTACCTAACGATCCAACAACAGCCATGCAAAAAAAGCTGTTTAACCCCTTCTCAACTGCCCACTGACTATATACGTCCTATCTGCACATACCCAGCAGATAGAAAAACAACAAAAAAACACTTGATTGGCCATTTTTCTTGATCGGCCATTTTTTGGTCACCTTATTACTCCCAAAAAATTGTATGCGCCCCAAAAATAGTACCAATAAAAACCACTGTTAATTCCACAAAAAACAAGCCCTCATACAGCTCCGTAGACAGAAATATAAAAAAAAAGTTATGGCTGCCAGCATATGGCAATGCAAATATATTTTTTATTTTAGTTTTTATTTATAGTTTTTTTTTAAAGTAAAAACTATATAAATTCAATATTGCTGTAACCGTACTGACCCACAGAATAAGGAAATCATGTCCTTTTTAGTGCACAGTGAATGTGGTAATATCAAAACCCCCAAAACCTTGGCAGAAAAGTTTTTTTTTGTTTGTGTGTTTGTTTTTTTCACTTTTACCCCACAAACAATTTTTTCCCTTTTTCCAATAGAAGACATGGTACCATTAAAAAAATCCTAATTTCTCAAGGTTATTCATAGAAATGAAATCAACAATATTTCTAACATTTTTTGGATCCCACTTTGTTCACATTGAATTAAAGATTCCTTATTTTCATTTAACCTTACAGCTAAAATTCTTGTTAATGACATTGAACCCATGTTTAATAGGGAAATTGGTCTAAAATGTTAACATTAGTATGATCCTTCCCCTGGTTTGGAACAACTATAATAATAGTATATATATATATATATATATATATATATATATATATATATATATATATATATATACAGTGGGATGCGAAAGTTTGGGCAACCTTGTTAATCGTCATGATTTTCCTGCATAAATCGTTGGTTATTGCGATAAAAAATGTCAGTTAAATATATCATAGAGGAGACACACACAGTGTTATTTGAGAAGTTAAATTAAGTTTATGAGATTTAGAGAAAGTGTGGTATAATTGTTTAAACAAAATTAGGCAGGTGCATAAATTTGGGCACCACAAAAAAGAAATGAAATAAATATTTAGTAGATCCTCCTTTTGCAGAAATTACAGCCTCTAAACGCTTCCTGTAGGTTCCAATGAGAGTGTGGATTCTGGTTGAAGGTATTTTGGACCATTCCTCTTTACAAAACATCTTTAGTTCATTCAGGTTTGATGGCTTCCGAGCATGAACAGCTCTCTTTAAGTCACACCACAGATTTTCAATTATATTCAGGTCTGGGGACTGAGATGGCCATTCCACAACATTGTACTTGTTCCTCTGCATAAATGCCTTAGTGGATTTTGAGCAGTGTTTAGGGTCGTTGTCTTGTTGAAAGATCCAGCCCCGGCGCAGCTTCAGCTTTGTCACTGATTCCTGGACATTGGTCTCCAGAATCTGCTGATACAGAGTGGAATCCATGCGTCCGTCAACTTTGACAAGATTCCCAGTCCCTGCACTGGCCACACAGCCCCATAGCATGATGGAACCACCACCATATTTCACTGTAGGTAGCAGGTGTTTTTCTTGGAATGCTGTGTTCTTTTTCCTCCATGCATAACGCGCCTTGTTATGGCCAAATAACTCCATTTTAGTTTCATCAGTCCACAGCACCTTATTCCAAAATGAAGCTGGCTTGTCCAAAAGTGCTTTAGCCCACCTCAAGCGGCACTTTTTGTGCTGTGGGCGAAGAAAGGGCTTCCTCTGCATCACCCTTGCATACAGCATCTCCTTGTGTAAAGTGCACCGAATGGTTGAACGATGCACAGTGACTCCATCTGCACCAAAATGATGTTGTAGGTCTTTGGTGCTGGTCTGTGGGTTGACTCTGACTGTTTCTCACCATTCGTCGCTTGTCTCTATCCGAGATTTTTCTTGGTCTGTCACTTCGACCCTTAACTTGAACTGAGCCTGTGGTCTTCCATTTCCTCAATATGTTCCTAACTGTGGAAACAGACAGCTGAAATCTCAGACAGATTTATGTATCCTTCCCCTAAACCATGATGGTGAACAATCTTTGTCTTCAGGTCATTTGAGAGTTGTTTTGAGACCCCCATGTTGCTACTCTTCAGAGAAAATTAAAAGACGAGGGAAACTTACATTTGAACCCCTTAAATACTCTTTCTCATAATTGGATTCACCTGTGTATGTGGGTCAGGGGTCACTGAGCTTACCAAGCCAATTTGAGTTCCAATATGCACCTGCCTAATTTTGTTTAAACAATTATAGCACACCTTCTGTAAATCCAATAAACTTCATTTAACTTCTCAAATATCACTGTGTGTGTATCCTATATGATATATTTAACTGACATTTTTTATCGTAACAACCAACGATTTATACAGAAAAATCATGACGATTAACAAGGTGGCCCAAACTTTTGCATCCCACTGTATATATATATATATATATATATATATACACTCACCTAAAGAATTATTAGGAACACCTGTTCTATTTCTTATTAATGTGATTATCTAGTCAACTAATCACATGGCAGTTGCTTCAATGCATGTAGGGTTGTGGTCCTGGTCAAGACAATCTCTTGATCTCCAAACTGAATTCTCAGAATAGGAAAGAAAGGGGATGTAAGCAATTTTGAGTGTGGCATAGTTGTTAGTGCCAGACGGGCCGGTCTGAGTATTTCACAATCTGCTCAGTTACTGGGATTTTCACGCACAACCATTTCTAGGGTTTACAAAGAATGGTGTGAAAAGGAAAAAACATCTAGTATGCGGCAGTCCTGTGGGCAAAAATGCCTTGTTGATGCTAGAGGTCAGAGGAGAATGGGCCGACTGATTCAAGCTGATAGAAGAGCAATGTTGACTGAAATAACCACTCGTTACAACCGAAGTATGCAGCAAAGCATTTGTGAAGCCACAACACACACAACCTTGAGGCGGATGGGCTACAACAGCAGAAGACCACACTGGGTACCACTCATCTCCACTATAAATAGGAAAAATAGGCTACAATTTGCACGAGCTCACCAAAATTGGACTGTTAAAGACTGGGAAAATGTTGCCTGGTCTGATGAGTCTCGATTTCTGTTGAGACATTAAAATGGTAGAGTCCGAATTTGGTGTAAACAGAATGAGAACATGTATCCATCATGCCTTGTTACCACTGTGCAGGCTGGTGGTGGTGTAATGGTGTGGGGGATGTTTTCTGGGCACACTTTAGGCCCCTTAGTGCCAATTGGCCATTGTTTAAATGCCACAGGCTACCTGAGCATTGTTTCTGACCATGTCCATCCCTTCATGACCACCATGTACCAATCCTCTGATGGCTACTTCCAGCAGGATAATGCACCATGTCACAAAGCTCGAATCATTTCAAATTGGTTTCTTGAACATGACAATGAGCTCACTGTACTTAAATGGCCCCACGGTCACCAGATCTCAACCCAATAGAGCATCTTTGGTATGTGGTGGAACTGGAGCTTCATGCCTTGGATTTGCATCCCTCAAATCTCCATCAACTGCAAGATGCTATACTATCAATATGGGCCAACATTTCTAAAGAATGCTATCAGCACATTGTTGAATCAATGCCACGTAGAATTAAGGCAGTTCTGAAGGCAAAAGGGGATCCAACACCGTATTAGTATGGTGTTCCTAATAATTATTTAGGTGAGTGTATATCCACATAAACAATTAACAATTAGCTAAGTATGGACATATAAAATCTTTAAATTTCTTAAAATAAACGGCCAAAAACCAATCTGGGACTGGGGCCTTTCCTAATTTTAGTTCTTTGATATGATTCAAAACTTCTTCTCCTATTATTTCCTTATTCAATGTTCTCATTTATTTATTTATTTTTTTTATTCTAGGCAAACCCAATCCATTCAGGAAGCCCTTTGTTTTAGTAGCACTTTCCTCTCCCAGATCACTATAAAGGATTACTGGTATTTTATAAAAATCTATAAAACTCCCTATATATTTTATTCAGATTTGACATAAAAGTCCATAAGGTATCTGTCATTTTCTTTACAGCATTATTATTTTCTACTTTTCTTAATAAACTGGCCAAGGGACTATCTATCATCAGCTGGGAGGCCCTTTCAGCAAAAGCAGTCAGAGTCTTGATCAGGAAAACAGCATTTTCTACGCAAGGTGTCCTTTTGTTGATAAGCTTCTAAGTGTCACTGAAGGGTTAGCTTGTATACAGATTAAAGAAAGAGCTTCACTCCCTAGTCAAATGTAGGGGTCACTTTGTACATCCTGTTCATCTGTTATCATTCCAGACCCTGGAGTGGCCAATTCCCAGATCTGCAATACATCAGATTCCCAGGTGTCATGGATGATGTTGCAGATAGCTGGAAGTTATGAATAAACGTCCGACTGGCTTGATCCCAAATTAAGGAGCATATAGGTGACCCCTATAAAACCCTAAGAGCTCACCCTGACTGCTAAGCACATACAAAGGTCTCAGAGGGAGACGATTGCATGCCCACGTACCTAGACTGTGTGACACCTGAAAACCCTATAATAGTGAGGGGACACGACCACCGGCTCCCTGCACTTCATACGGAGGGAGTCAGGGTCACCTAGGGAATATAATGGAAAGAATGGATTATTCTAAATAGGTGACACCTGGGAGAAGGAAATGAGATGAGAAAGTGAAACCAAAACAAACAACATCATGCAAGAGGTAGAAAAGTGACGGTGACAGTACCCCTCCCTCTACGAGTGGACTCCGGACACTTAGAACCCACCTTCTCAGGATGACACCTATGGAAAGCCTTGATGAGACGAGTGGCCTTAATGTCCACCACTGGGACCCACATCCTCTCCTCAGGACCATAACCCTCCCAATGAACAAGGTATTAGAGAGAACCGCAGATAATGCAAGATCCCACAATCCTAGAGACCTGGAATTCAAGAGTAACATCAACAAAAAATCAGAGGAGGAGGCAAAGAGGAGGGTACAGTGGGTTGGACATAAGGTTGTCATAGGGACCTGTGAAAAACATTATGGATCTTCCAAGTCTGAGGAAGATCAAGATGGAAGGCAACGGGAATGATGACGGACAAGATCTTGTAAGGCCCAAAAAAATTAGGACCCAACTTCCAGGAGGGAACCTTCAGTTTGATATTCTTTGCAGACAACCACACCAGATCACCCACATTCAGGTCCAGACCAGGCACACGCCTCTTATCCGCCACACACTTATATCTCTCACTCATCCTCTTCAGATTATACTGAAACTTTTGCCAAATAAATGACAAAGACAAAGAAAATCTCTCCTCATCGGGTAAACCAGAAGACCCCTTTCCAGAGAATGTCCCAAACTGTGGATGAAACCCATATGCACCAAAAAATGGTGACTTATCAGAGGACTCCTGGAGAAGGTTATTTAAAGCAAACTCAGCAAGGGACAAAAAAGAATAACAATCCTGATTCTCCGCCACAAAACAGCGCAGATATGTCTCCAGATTCTGATTGACGCGTTTGGTCTGACCATTCGACTGCGGGTGAAAAGCAGAAGAAAATGACAACTGAATCCTCAAGCAAGAACAGAAGGCCTTCCAGAATCTGGAAACAAATTGTGTGCCCCTATCAGAAACAATGTCTCAAGGAATGCCATGCAATTTAACAATGTGATCAACAAACGCTTGCGCCAAAGACTTGGGAATGAAATGCACCATTTTGCTAAAAGAGTCCACTACCACCAGAATCACAGTCTTCCCCGAGTAACGAGGCAGGTTCGTAATGAAGTCCATGGACAGATGCATCCAAGGACGGGAAGGAATGGGTAACGGGAGGAGAGAACCCGATGGCCGTGAATCTGGGACGTTGGCACGAGCGCAGGTCTCGCAGGCTGCCACAAAACCCGCAACCGTCTTACGAAGAGCCGGCCACCAGAATCTCAGAGCAATGAGATCTACTGTGGCTCTACTCCCCGGGTGCCCAGCAAGGACAGTATCGTGGTGTTCCATAAAAACCTTGTGTCGTAAAGCGAGAGGCACAAACAACCTCCCAGGAGGACAAAGATCAGGAGCCTCTGCCTGGGCTGCCTGAACCTCTGCCTCCAAATCAGGATAAAGAGCAGAGACGACTACCCCTTCAGCCAAAATGGGACCCAGGTATTCAAAGTTCCCCCCTCCCGGAAAACAACGTGACAGGGCATCCGCCTTCACATTTTTAACCACAGGGCGGAACGTGAAAACAAAATTAAACCTAGAAAAGAACAAAGACCATCTGGCCTGTCTCGGGTTCATACGCTTGGCTGATTCCAAGTAGGCCAGATTCTTATGGTTGGTAATCACGGTAATAGGGTGTCTGGCTCCCTCTAGCCAATGGCGCCATTCCTCAAATGCTACTTTGATGGCTAACAACTCCCTATCTCCCACATCGTAATTTCTCTCTGCGGAGTAGAGTTTCCTTGAGAAAAAGGCACACGGTCGCCAGTTGGCAGGAGAGGGACCCTGAGATAAGACCGCACCCACACTCACCTCAGAAGCGTTCACCTCAACAATAAAAGGTAGAGAGACATCAGGTTGTACCAAAATGGGAGCGGAAGCAAAACTCTCTTTGATTCTAGGAAAGCCTTAAGCGCATCAACTGACCAGGAGGAAAAATCTACTCCCTTTTTAGTCATATCAGTGAGAGGCTTAACAACAGAGGAATAATTAAAAATGAACTTTCTGTAATAATTGGCAAAACCCAAAAACCACATCAGCGCCTTCTGATTCACAGGAAGCTCCCAATCAAGCACAGCGCGGACCTTCTCAAGGTCCATGTGAAAACCAGAAGCGGAGAGAAAAAAACAAGAAATTAAATCTCCGGAACCGCAAACACACATTTTTCCAGTTTAGCGTACAATTTATTCTCCCGTAGAATGAGCAAGACTTAACGTAGGTGGTCCCTATGAGTTTTGAAATTTGGAGAAAAAATCTTAATGTCATCTAGATACACCAGTACAAATTTCCCCATTAAATGATGAAAAAAACTGTTCACAAAATGTTGGAAGATGGCCGGAGCATTCATCAAACCAAAAGGCATAGCCAAATTCTCGAAATGACCCTCAGGGGTATTGAAGGCCGTCTTCCATTCGTCCCCTTCCCTGACCCTGACTAGGTTGTATGCCCCTCTTAAATCCAACTTAGAAAAAACTTCAGCCCCAACAATCTGGTTAAACAGGTCCGGGATCAAAGGAAGCGGATATGGGTCACATATGGTGATATGGTTCAGTTCCCTGAAATCCAGACAAGGTCTTAAAGAACCATATTTTTTCTTAACAAAAAACAGGGGCAACAGGTGATTTTGAGGGTCGGATGTGTCCTTTTCTCAGGCTCTCAGAGATATAAGTACGCATAGTGACTTTTTCAGGTTGGGAGAGATTGTATAAATGTGATTTTGGCAGCTTGGAGCCTGGGATGAGATTAATAGGGCAATCATACTCCCGGTGAGGGGGCAGCTCCTGGACACCACTCTCGGAAAACACATCCGAAAATTCTGAGAGAAAAGATGGTACAGTCTTGGTAGAAACCTCTGAAAGAGACGCTGTGAGGCAATTCTCTCAGCAAAATTCACTCCAGCCATTTATTTGCCTTGCTTGACAATCAATGGTGGGGTTATGTTTAGTGAGCCAGGGTAGCCCCAACACTAGAGGAGTAGGTAATCAGCTTAGGACGAAACATGACATATCCTCAACATAAGCATCACCCACAGTCAAACGGATATTGTGAACTATGCCCTTTAACGATTTTTGAGAAAGTGGAGCGGAATCAATAGCAAAAACAGGTATATCCTGTTCCAAAGTGCATACCTGGAAACCATGTGTTAAAGCAAATTGATTATCAATGAGATTGACAGCTGCTCCACTATCTACAAAAATCTCACAAACCATGTTCTTGCTGTTTAGCGCCACCCTGGCAGGTAGGAGAAAATGGGTACTACAAGCAAACGGCAAACCTTCAATTTCCTCACCAACCTTGCCAATAGTAGCAAATAGAAAGTTTTTAGATTTTTTTTTCTTTTTGTTTCTTTATTACCCTCATAAAACTCCATGAATCTCCTAGAGGGGCAAACATTAGCCAAATGATTTATACCCCCACAACAGAAACAAACCCTCCTCTGAGAGCTGAATCCTCTACTATCAGAGGCAAGCAAACCCAGCTGCATGGCCTCCTGCTCAGAGGGGATTGAGAGAGACTGAGACCCCTGCATACTGAATGAGATAGCCCCACTATCCTTGGGCTGAATATGACAGGAAGGAATGGTCTCTCCTCTCTCTCTAAGACGCAGTCAATACGAACAGCTAGAGACACGGCAGACTCCAACGAGGCTAGTCTCTCATGAAAAGCAAATGCATCTTTCAATCCCTCCGATAGATCATGGCAAAATTGACTTCGAAGTGCAGCATCGTTCCAACCAGTATCAGCTGCCCATCTCCGAAATTCAGAACAATATATCTCTGTGGACTGTTTACCCTGGCATAAAAGACGCAGTTTAGATTTAGCCAGAGCAATAAGATCCGGGTCATCATATATCTGCCCCAGTGCTACAAAAAATCCATCCACCGATCGGAGGGGCCGTACCCCCACCGGCTGCGAAAAGGCCCAAGACTGAGCGTTATCCCTGAGCAGCAAGATGATGATCCCCACCCTCTGCTCCTCATCACCAGAGGAATGGGGAAGTAGGCAAAAATTGAGTTTGCAAGCCTCTCTAAAGCGAACAAAATTCTCACTGCTCCTGGAGATTGTATCCGCAAGCGAGATCTTAGGCTCGGAACAAGCTCCATGAACGCAAGCAGAACCGGTCACCTGAAACTGAGATACAGTTTTACGGAGATCTGCTACCTCCAGTGAAAGACCTTGCATGCGGTCAATAAAGGCTGAAACCGGATCCATGCTTTATAATGTCACGGATGATGTTGCAGATAGCTGGAAGTTATGAATAAACGTCTGACTGGCTTGATCCCAAACTAAGGAGCATATAGGTGACCCCTATAAAACCCTAAGAGCTCACCCTGACTGCTAAGCACATACAAGGGTCGCAGAGGTAGACGATTGCATGCCCATGTACCTAGACTGTGTGACACCTGAAAACCCTATAATAGTGAGGGGACACGACCATCGGCTCCCTGCACTTCATACGGAGAGAGTCAGGGTCACCTAGAATCAAGCCAGCAAAAAAACACAATACATGGAAGGACTTATCTGAACAAGCAGCAGCAGAAATCTCCAGCAGTGAACACTTTAATCCAGGAAGTAGTATAAACCGCAAAGTGAGGCAGTATGGGAGGGAATATAAAGGAAAGAGGATTAGCCTAAATAGGTGACACCTGGGAGAAGGAAATGAGATGAGAAAGTGAAACCAAAACAAAGAACATCATGCAAGAGGTAGAAAAGGACGTCTGTCAGACCTTCTCTCAGAAGTGGCAGTGACACCAGGATGATCTTGAAAACATATCCAGATGAAGTATAACACCCTTCTACAAACAATTCCAAATAAATCTTCATTTTTTTATTTATTTTTTATAGGCCATAATGGCTCTAACAGAAACAAAGTTTAATATGAACAGATACAAAATGGAGACCAAATGATCATAAACTACATTGTCACACTTGACAGACCCTCATTTAATGTCCAGATTTTCACATCCTCCTACAGGATTCAGATTCAATGCAGTTAATGACCAGGCATAAATTAAATGTTTAGAATAAACTAGCCCTGTTACTACTGTAGAGTCTAATGAAATTATATCAATTCTAGAATTACTTCTATGCATGGGACCAAAGTATGTATACTCTCTAGAGATCCCATTATATTCCCTACATGAATCTACTAATCTTAAGTCATTCAAAAGATCACCTAAGTCCATATTTTGCATTTGCAACAGTTTACCATACTCCAAATTAGACATATCCATCCCAGTAGACATCGTAAAAATAAATTTAACATAGTCAACTTTTGGTACACCATCCTACAAGAAACACCCTTAAACTAATACTTTGTTGAAGCACCTTTTGATTTTATTACAGCACTCAGTCTTTTTGGGTATGACTATCAGCATGGCACATTTTGACTTGGCAAGATTTGCCCACTCTTCTTTGCAAAAACACTCCAAATCTGTCAGATTGCGAGGGCATCTCCTGTGCACAGCCCTCTTCAGATCACCCCACAGATTTTTAATCGGATTCAGGTCTTGGCTCTGGCTTGGCCATTCCAAAACTTTCATCTTTTTCTGGTTAAGCCATTCCTTTGTTGATTTGGATGTATGCTTTGGGTCATTGTCATGCTGAATGATGAAGTTCCTCTTCATGTTCAGCTTTCTAGCAGAAGCCTGAAGTTTTTGTGCCAATATTGACTTGTATTTGGAACTGTTCAAAATTCCCTCTAACTTAACTAAGGCCCCAATTCTAGCTGAAGAAAAACAGCCCCAAAGCATGATGCTGCCACCACCATGCTTCACTGTAGGTATGGTGTTTTTTTGGTGATGTGCAGTGTTGTTTTTGTGCCAAGCATATCTTTTGGAATTATGGACAAAAAGTTAAACCTTGATTTCAGTAGACCATAACACCTTTTACCACATGCTTTTGGGAGACTTCAGATGTGTTTTTGCTAAATGTAGCCTGGCTTGGATGTTTTTCTTCGTAAGAAAAGGCTTTTGTCTTGCCACTCTTCCCCATAGCCCAGACATATGAAGAATACGGGAGATTGTTGTCACATGTACCACACAGCCAGTACTTGCCAGATATTCCTGCTGCTACTTTAATGTTGCTGTAGGCCTTTTGGTAGCCTCCTAGACCAGTTTTCTTCTTGACTTTTCATCAATTTTGGAGGGATGTCCAGTCTTGGTAATGTCACTGTTGTGCCATATTTTCTCCACTTGAGGATGACTGTCTGCACTGTGTTCCATGGTATATCTAATGCCTTGGAAATTCTTTTGTACCCTTCTCCTGACTGATACCTTTTAACAATGAGATCCCTCTGATGCTTTGGAAGCTCTCTGTGGACCATGGCTTTTGCTGTGGGATGCGACTAAGAAAATTTCAGGAAAGACAAACTAGAACAGCTGAACTTTATTTGGGGTTAATCAGAGGCACTTTAAATGATGGCAGGTGTATGCTGACTCCTATTTAACATGATTTTGAATGTGATTGCTTAATTCTGAACACAGCTACATCCTCAGTTATAAGAGAATGTGAACACTTAAGCAACCACATTATTTTTTTGTTTTGCTTTGTTTTCTTCCCTCCACCTAAAAGATTTCAGTTTTTTTTTTTTTTCAATAGAGTGGTACAGTTTATAGGTCACATTAACCACCTCCCGACCGCCTAACGCGCCGATGCGTCCGGGAGGTGGTTGATTTGTTCCTCCTGGACGCATTGGTGCGTCATCTCGCAAGACGCGAGATTTCGTCACAGCCGGCCCGCGCATGCGCATCGCGGGCCGGCATTTCGCAGCCAAGTATTTCGTCAGCAACCTGCCGGCCACGATCATTGGCTGGCAGGTTGCTGATTTTAAAAATAAAACAACCAGCAGCCATTTAACCCATCATATTAGTAAATATGATGGGGTTATATGGCTGCTGTG
Source organism: Bufo gargarizans (assembly GCF_014858855.1). NCBI lineage: Eukaryota > Metazoa > Chordata > Amphibia > Anura > Bufonidae > Bufo > Bufo gargarizans. The sequence goes on along the minus strand of NC_058083.1, from coordinate 395,650,917 downwards.
CTCCTCTGCTCCTTCTTTTGGTCGGTTGGTTCCAGCAGAGGAGCAAAGGAGCACACATCACTGTGAGTACCCACTACACCACACTTAGCCCCCAGATCACCCCTATTAACCCTTTGATCACCCCTTCTTGCCCCTGTCAATCACTAGTGAAAGGAAAAAAGTGATCAGTGCAAACTGTCACTTTTTTTTTTCACTGGTATTGACCGTTAGGTTTTAGGTATAGTTTAGGCCCCTTGGTTAGGTAGTTTAGGGATCAGTTAGCGCCCAGCCCACCGCACCGCAGTCCGTTATTCGCTGATTAGCGTATCGCTAATCAGCATTTGTACTTTAATAGTATCTGGAAGTGATCAAAACTAAAACCACGGTCAGATCTATAATTGTATTAGTGTCACTTTAGTTCTCCCTCCACCCAAAACGCAGTGTTTGCCCGATCAGGCCTGATCGGTCACCCACACGTGCGTTCGCCCACGCCCGCCCCACCGCAGTGACAAGAAAAAAAATTTTTTTTGATCGCTGCACATTCACTTTACACGCACTGCGGCGATAAAAAAATCAGTTTTTATATTTTTTATCAACCGCAGCGGCCTCCGGTACTTCGCTAGCCTCCCATTTGTAAGACAGGCTTGCTTTTTTTTTTCTTAGGTAGTCTCAGGGAATACCCCTAAATTTAGTTACCCACATATCAAACAGGGGGTATTCTTCTGAAGAGGCCTACAGGCTTCTGACCCAGTCGGATGAGGAGTGGGAACCCTCATCTGATGAATCCAGCGGGTCAGAATACGAACCTGTAGAAAGCAGTGGCTCTCTGACCCAAAGTTCGGACGAGGAGGCTGAGGTCCCTGATAGCAGCAGGCGTACCCGGCCCCGTGTTGCTAGACCGCAGGTTGCGCAGGATCCGCTTCAAGAGCAGCAGAGTGGGGCTGGTGCTGTCGGATTACGTGGTGAGGCATACACCAGCAGCCCAGCCCTTCCTGAACCTAGTACCAGCACTGCCGTAGAACATGGTGAAGTAGCGAGCACCAGAAGGGCAGTTGAAGCTGGTACGGTGGCACGTGCAGTAGTGACCCCGTCGCAGCCACCGCAAAGACGTGCCCGTAGAGCCCCTAGAATCCCAGAGGTGCTGGCAAACCCTGATTGGCAGTCCCCAACTTCAGCCGCACCTGTAGTTCCCCCTTTCACCGCCCAGTCTGGAGTTCGGGTGGAGACAGCTCAGATCGATTCGGCCCTGGGATTTTTTGAGCTGTTCTTGACTGCGGAGCTCTTAGACTTAGTTGTGGCAGAGACAAACCGGTATGCCACATAATTTATAACCGCTGACCCGGGAAGCTTTTATGCCCAGCCTTTCCGGTGGAAACCAGTCCAAGTATCCGAAATTAAAACTTTTTTGGGCCTCCTCCTCAACATGGGTCTAACTAAAAAGCATGAATTGCGGTCATATTGGTCCACGAACCAGATTCATCACATGCCCATGTTCTCTGCTGCTATGTCCAGGACACGATTTGAGACCATCCTGCGTTTCCTGCACTTTAGTGATAACAGCACCTCCCGTCCCAGAGGCCACCCTGCTTTTGACCGGCTCCACAAAATTCGGCCCCTCATAGATAATTTCAACCTGAAATTTGCAGATATGAATACCCCAGAGCAAAACATCTGCGTAGACGAGTCCCTTATACATTTTACCGGGCGCCTTGGCTTCTAACAATACATCCCAAGCAAGCGCGCCCGGTATGGGGTCAAATTGTATAAGCTCTGTGAAAGGGCCACAGGCTATACACACAAATTTCGTGTCTATGAGGGAAAAGATCAGACCCTGGAGCCGGTCGGTTGCCCTGACTACCTGGGGAGCAGTGGGAAGATAGTCTGGGACTTGGTGTCACCCTTATTCGGCAAGGGGTACCATCTTTATGTGGACAATTTTTACACAAGTGTGGCCCTCTTTAGGCATTTGCTTCTAGAACGGATTGGCGCCTGTGGTACCGCGCGAACTAGTCGCGCGGGCTTCCCCCAACGGCTCGTTAGCACCCGTCTTGCAAGGGGGCAGAGGGCCGCACTGTGTAACGAAGAACTGCTCGCGGTGAAATGGAGAGACAAGCGTGACGTTTACATGCTCTCCTCCATTCACGCAGACACGACAATACAAATTGAGCGAGCAACCCGTGTCATTGAAAAGCCCCTCTCAGTCCACGACTATAACCTTCACATGGGAGGGGTGGACTTCAATGACCAGATGTTGTCTCCGTATTTAGTTTCCCGCAGAACCAGACGCTGGTATAAGAAGGTGTCTGTATATTTAATTCAATTGGCTCTGTATAATAGTTTTGTTCTCTACAGTAAGGCTGGGAGAACTGGGTCCTTCCTCAAATTTCAGGAAGAGATCATCGAGAACCTCCTGTATCCAGGAGGTTCCGTGGCCCCATCCACCAGTGTAGTTAGCCGTCTACACGAGCTACATTTCCCCAATGTCGTTGCTGGTACCTCAACCCACCCGTCACCCCGAAAAAGATGTCGTGTCTGTAGCAGGAGTGGAATAAGGCGTGACACCCGCTATTTCTGTCCTGACTGTCCTGACCACCCTGCCCTATGCTTAGGGGAGTGTTTCCGGAAGTACCACACACAGGTACACCTAGCATAGGGATCATCTCACCAGGACAGGCACACAGGGCTATTAGGGCCCATTAACTCACAGCTGCTGCAAACGTCTCCTTTCACATGGGACAAAGTGCATAACACACTTCGCCACATCTTTGGGCGATTTGCGCTTTGCACATTGACCCATGGGGAAGGAGAGGTTTGTTCTATAAAGGTAAAAAAAAAAAAAACACCAGTAAGCAAACACGTTAATGTTTAGTTCAAAAAGTTAAAGTTTACATGTTCTGCTCCAAAGTTAATAAAATTATTGCATTGTGGCCTGTTTTTTTCTTTTTTTTTTTTTTTCTTTTTTTACCTTCCAGGTGGACCAACCGATCTACTAGCTGCAGCACCGATGTGCATTCTGACAGAAGCATTGCGCTGCTGTCAGACTACACGCAAGTCGGTGTATGCGGTGCTGCAAGACGAGATTTTCTCCTCTGCAGTAACAGATACGTTTGCCAAGGCATACGAGCTGAGGAGGAGGCGGCGTTCCTATGCTTTGGCAAACACTTTGTATATATATAAAAAAATAAATCCCGGCAATGATTTATTCATCCACATCGATTGATGCGAATGGACAAATCTGGTTTGCCAGGGCATACGAGCTAAGTGGGTATGGATGTTGGGCGGAGCTCCTATGTCCTGGCAGACGCCTTTCCCCTCCTTTTTTTTTTTTGGCAGAGATTTTTTCATCCACATTGATCGATGCGAATGAAGAAATCTGTGCCGTTCATTTTTTTCTTTCAGCCCAGAGGCTGAACTGAAAAAAAAATCTCATTACCTGTATGCTCAATATAAGGAGAATAGCAGAAACTCCTAATGCTGGCCATACACGTAATGATTGCGGAGACCCTCAAATGCCAGGGCAGTACAAACACCCCACAACTGACCCCATTTTGGAAAGAAGACACCCCAAGGTATTTGCTGAGGGGCATATTGAGTCCATGAAAGATTAAAATTTTTGTCCTAAGTTAGCGGAAAGTGAGACTTTGTGAGAAAAAAACAAAAAAAAATCAATTTCCGCTAACTTATGCGAAAAAAAAAAAAAATTCTATGAACTTGCCAGGCCCCTCATTGGATACCTTGGGGTGTCTTCTTTCCAAAGTGGGGTCACATGTGGGGTATTTATACTGCCCTGGCTTTTTAGGGGCCCTAAAGCGTGAGAAGAAGTCTGGGATCCAAATGTCTAAAAATGCCCTCCTAAAAGGAATTTGGGCACCTTTGCGCATCTAGGCTGCAAAAAAGTGTCACACATCTGGTATCACCGTACTCAGGAGAAGTTGGGGAATGTGTTTTGGGTTGTCATTTTACATATACCCATGCTGGGTGAGATAAATATCTTGGTCAAATGCCAACTTTGTATAAAAAAATTGGAAAAGTTGTCTTTTGCCAAGATATGTCTCTCACCCAGCATGGGTATATGTAAAATGACACCCCAAAACACATTCCCCAACTTCTCCTGAGTACGGCGATACCAGATGTGTGACACTTTTTTGATGCCAAGGTGGGCAAAGGGGCACATATTCCAAAGTGCACCTTTCGGATTTCACCGGTCATTTTTTACAGATTTTGATTGCAAAGTACTTCTCACACATATGGGCCCCTAAATTGCCAGGGCAGTATAACTACGCCACAAGTGACCCCATTTTGGAAAGAAGACACCCCAAGGTATTCCGTGAGGGGCATAGTGAGTTCCTAGAATTTTTTATTTTTTGTCGCAAGTTAGTGGAATATGAGACTTTGTAAGGAAAAAAGAGAAAAAAAAAAATCAGCATTTTCCGCTAACTTGTGACAAAAATAAATAAATTCTAGGAACTCGCAGTGCCCCTCACGGAATACCTTGGGGTGTCTTCTTTCCAAAATGGGGTCACTTGTGGCGTAGTTATACTGCCCTGGCAATTTAGGGGCCCAAATGTGTGAGAAGTACTTTGCAATCAAAATATGTAAAAAATGGCCTGCAAAATCTGAAAGGTGCACTTTGGAATATGTGCCCCTTTGCCCACCTTGGCAGCAAAAAAGTGTGACACATCTGGTATCGCCGTACTCAGGAGAAGTTGGGGAATGTGTTTTGGGGTGTCATTTTACATATACCCATGCTGGGTGAGAAAAATATCTTGGTCAAATGTCAACTTTGTATAAAAAAATGGGAAAAGTTGTCATTTGCCAAGATATTTCTCTCACCCAGCATGGGTATATGTAAAATGACACCCCAAAACACATTCCCCAACTTCTCCTGAGTACGGCTATACCAGATGTGTGACACTTTTTTGATGCCAAGGTGGCAAAGGGGCACATATTCCAAAGTGCACCTTTCGGATTTCACCGGTCATTTTTTACAGATTTTGATTGCAAAGTACTTCTCACACATATGGGCCCCTAAATTGCCAGGGCAGTATAACTACGCCACAAGTGACCCCATTTTGGAAAGAAGACACCCCAAGGTATTCTGTGAGGGGCATGGTGAGTTCCTAGAATTTTTTATTTTTTGTCGCAAGTTAGTGGAATATGAGACTTTGTAAGAAAAAAAAAATATATAAATATCATCATCATTTTCCGCTAACTTGTGACAAAAATAAAAAGTTCTATGAATTCACTATGCCCATCAGCAAATTCCTTAGGGTGTCTACTTTCCGAAATGGGGTTATTTGTGGGGTTTTTCTACTGTTTTGGCATTGTAGAACCTCAGGAATCATGACAGGTGCTCAGAAAATCAGAGCTGCTTCAAAAAGCGGAAATTCACATTTTTGTACCATAGTTTGTAAACGCAATAACTTTTACCCAAACCATTTTTTTTTTGCCCAATTTATATATAGATGTCGTTTTTTTTGCAAAATTTTACAGCTGAAAGTGAAAAATTTCATTTTTTTGTAAAAAAATCGTTACATTTTGATTAATAACAAAAAAAGTAAAAATGTCAGCAGCAATAAAATACCACCAAATGAAAGCTCTATTGGTGAGAAGAAAAGGAGGTAAAATTTATTTGGGTGGTTAGTTGCATGACCGAGCGATAAACGGTGAAAGGAGTGTAGTGCCGAAGTGTAAAAAGTGCTCTGGTCATGAAGGGGGTTTCAGCTAGCGGGGCTGAAGTGGTTAAAGGTGAAAAAAGTTCTGAAATGATTTATCTTTGTCTCATTTTTCTTACATCACAGAAACCTGACATTTTAACAGGGATGTGTAGACTTTTTATATCCACTGTATCTTCCCTGTCCATCCTTAAAAGAATCCTGGATCTGACTAGGTAATCCCTTCTTAAACAATATAATTACTCCTCTTTGTTTCCTAGATGCTGATGCACAGATCCAAAGAATAAGCATTCTATTCATAAATTTGAGAGATGACTTGTGAGAACATTGTTTCCAGCAGGAACACAATATCAGGCAAATATTTCTTATAATACTCAAATGATAATTTCCTTTTTTAGTAAAGTGGAAACCCCTAACAGTTTACACATACAGGGAGTGCAGAATTATTAGGCAAGTTGTATTTTTGAGGATTAATTTTATTATTGAACAACAACCATGTTCTCAATGAACCCAAAAAACTCATTAATATCAAAGCTGAATATTTTTGGAAGTAGTTTTTAGTTTGTGTTTAGTTTTAGCTATTTTAGGGGGATATCTGTGTGTGCAGGTGACTATTACTGTGCATAATTATTAGGCAACTTAACAAAAAACTAATATATACCCATTTCAATTATTTATTTTTACCAGTGAAACCAATATATCATCTCAACATTCACAAATATACATTTCTGACATTCAAAACAAAAACAAATCAGTGACCAATATAGCCACATTTCTTTGCATGTCACTCAAAAGTCTGCCATCCATGGATTATGTCAGTGTTTTGATCTGTTCACCATCAACATTGCGTGCAGCAGCAACCACAGCCTCCCAGACACTGTTCAGAGAGGTGTACTGTTTTACCTCCTTGTAAATCTCACATTTGATGATGGACCACAGGTTCTCAATGGGGTTCAGATCAGGTGAACAAGGAGGCCATGTCATTAGATTTTCTTCTTTTATACCCTTTCTTGCCAGCCACGCTGTGGAGTACTTGGACGCGTGTGATGGAGCATTGTCCTGCATGAAAATCATGTTTTTCTTGAAGGATGCAGACTTCTTCCTGTACCACTGCTTGAAGAAGGTGTCTTCCAGAAACTGGCAGTAGGACTGGGAGTTGAGCTTGACTCCATCCTCAACCCGAAAAGGCCCCACAAGCTCATCTTTGATGATACCAGCCCAAACCAGTACTCCACCTCCACCTTGGACCTTGGAGTCGGACTGGAGCTCTCTGCCCTTTACCAAACCAGCCACGGGCCCATCCATCTGGCCCATCAAGACTCACTCTCATTTCATCAGTCCATAAAACCTTAGAAAAATCAGTCTTGAGATATTTCTTGGCCCAGTCTTGACGTTTCAGCTTGTGTGTCTTGTTCAGTGGTGGTCATCTTTCAGCCTTTCTTACCTTGGCCATGTCTCTGAGTATTGCACACCTTGTGCTTTTGGGCACTCCAGTGATGTTGCAGCTCTGAAATATGGCCAAACTGGTGGCAAGTGGCATCTTGGCAGCTGCACGCTTGACTTTTCTCAGTTCATGGGCAGTTATTTTGCACCTTGGTTTTTCCACACGCTTCTTGCGACCCTGTTGACTATTTTGAATGAAACGCTTGATTGTTCGATGATCACGCTTTGCAATTTTAAGAGTGCTGCATCCCTCTGCAAGATATCTCACTATTTTTGACTTTTCTGAGCCTGTCAAGTCCTTCTTTTGACCCATTTGGCCAAAGGAAAGGAAGTTGCCTAATAATTATGCACACCTGATATAGGGTGTTGATGTCATTAGACCACACCCCTTCTCATTACAGAGATGCACATCACCTAATATGCTTAATTGGTAGTAGGCTTTCGAGCCTATACAGCTTGGAGTAAGACAACATGCATAAAGAGGATGATGTGGTCAAAATACTCATTTGCCTAATAATTCTGAACTCCCTGTAGCTGTGTAATCATAAACAGCTGAAATTGGACATACGGGGCATACAGCCCTTTCCCTTTTTCACTTTCCCACTCTTTCTGCTTCCTTTCCTCTACCCCCCACAGGGAAGAAAAAGATAATCATATAAAGAGAGAGGAGTAGGAGAGAGAAAAAAACATATCCCAAAAACCAATTCCTAGTACAATTTCTACAATCTAGACACCATGTTTCCCTAACCCTCACCACCGGAGCTAAAGACACCTACATTTGTAGACCTTCAGGTGCAGGCAAAATAATTTTTATTTTCTAGCATAGGTCCATGATCTTCTGATTTGTGGGACATCATCCCATTTTATATCTTCTTTCATAACATCCTTTTCTTCTTGCACAGTCTTAACCAAGTATCTCTTGTCCCCTTTTTTCGAATTTTAAGGAGAAGGGAAATCCTCAGCAATATTTAATGCAGTCCCTCTGAAGACCCAAGGTGAGCCTTTTAACCACTTCAGCCCCGCTAGCTGAAACCCCCTTCATGACCAGAGCACTTTTTACACTTCGGCACTACACTCCTTTCACCGTTTATCGCTCGGTCATGCAACTTACCACCCAAATGAATTTTACCTCCTTTTCTTCTCACTAATAGAGCTTTCATTTGGTGAAATTTTATTGCTGCTGACATTTTTACTTTTTTTGTTATTAATCGAAATGTAACCATTTTTTTGCAAAAAAATGACATTTTTCACTTTCAGCTGTAAAATTTTGTAAAAAAAACGACATCCATATATAAATTTTTCGCTAAATTTATTGTTCTACATGTCTTTGATAAAAAAAAAATGTTTGGGCAAAAAAAAAAAATGGTTTGGGTAAAAGTTATAGCGTTTACAAACTATGGTACAAAAATGTGAATTTCCGCTTTTTGAAACAGCTCTGACTTTCTGAGCACCTGTCATGTTTCCTGAGGTTCTACAATGCCCAAACAGTAGAAAATCCCCACAAATGACCCCATTTCGGAAAGTAGACACCCTAAGGTATTCGCTGATGGGCATAGTGAGTTCATAGAACTTTTTATTTTTTGTCACAAGTTAGCGGAAAATGATGATGATTTTTTATTTTTATTTTTTTCTTACAAAGTCTCATATTCCACTAACTTGCGACAAAAAAAAAAAAAATTCTAGGAACTCGCCATGCCCCTCACGGAATACCTTGGGGTGTCTTCTTTCCAAAATGGGGTCACTTGTGGCGTAGTTATACTGCCCTGGCAATTTAGGGGCCCAAATGTGTGAGAAGAACTTTGCAATCAAAATCTGTAAAAAATGGCCTGCGAAATCCGAAAGGTGCACTTTGGAATGTGTGCCCCTTTGCCCACCTAGGCTGCAATAAAGTGTCACACATCTGGTATCGCCGTACTCAGGAGAAGTTGGGGAATGTGTTTTGGGGTGTCATTTTACATATAGCCATTCTGGGTGAGAGAAATATCTTGGCAAATGCCAACTTTGTATAAAAAAATTGGAAAAGTTGTCTTTTGCCAAGATATTTCTCTCACCCAGCATGGGTATATGTAAAATGACACCCCAAAACACATTCCCCAACTTCTCCTGAGTACGGCGATACCAGATGTGTGACACTTTATTGCAGCCTAGGTGGGCAAAGGGGCACACATTCCAAAGTGCACCTTTCGGATTTCGCAGGCCATTTTTTACACATTTTGATTGCAAAGTTCTTCTCACACATTTGGGCCCCTAAATTGCCAGGGCAGTATAACTACCCCACAAGTGACCCCATTTTGGAAAGAAGACACCCCAAGGTATTCCGTGAGGGGCATGGCGAGTTCCTAGAATTTTTTTTTTTTGTCGCAAGTTAGTGGAATATGAGACTTTGTAAGGAAAAAAGAAAAAAAAAGAAAAATCATCATTTTCCGCTAACTTGTGACAAAAAATAAAAAATTCTAGGAACTCGCCGTGCCCCTCACGGAATACCTTGGGGTGTCTTCTTTCCAAAATGGGGTCACTTGTGGCGTAGTTATACTGCCCTGGCAATTTAGGGGCCCAAATGTGTAAGAAGTACCTTGCAATCAAAATCTGTAAAAAATGGCCTGCGAAATCCAAAAGATGCACTTTGGAATATGTGCCCCTTTGCCCACCTTGGCAGCAAAAAAGTGTGACACATCTGGTATCGCTGTACTCAGGAGAAGTTGGGGAATGTGTTTTGGGGTGTCATTTTACATATAACCATGCTGGGTGAGAGAAATATCTTGGCAAAAGACAACTTTTCCCATTTTTTTATACAAAGTTGGCATTTGACCAAGATATTTTTCTCACCCAGCATGGGTATATGTAAAATGACACCCCAAAACACATTCCCCAACTTCTCCTGAGTACGGCGATACCAGATGTGTCACACTTTTTTGCAGCCTAGATGCGCAAAGGTGCCCAAATTCCTTTTAGGAGGGCATTTTTAGACATTTGGATCCCAGACTTCTTCTCGCGCTTTAAGGCCCCTAAAAAGCCAGGGCAGTATAAATACCCCACATGTGACCCCACTTTGGAAAGAAGACACCCCAAGGTATTCCGTGAGGGGCCTGGCGAGTTCATAGAAATTTTTTTTTTTTGCATGAGTTAGCGGAAATTGATTTTTTTTGTTTTTTTCTCACAAAGTCTCACTTTCCGCTAACTTAGGACAAAAATTTCAATCTTTCATGGACCCAATATGCCCCTCATGGAATACCTTGGGGTGTCTTCTTTCTGAAATGGGGTCACATGTGGGGTATTTATACTGCCCTGGCTTTTTAGGGGCCCTAAAGCGTGAGAAGAAGTCTGGAATATAAATGTCTAAAAATGTTTACGCATTTGGATTCCGTGAGGGGTCTGGCGAGTTCATGTGAGATTTTATTTTTTGACACAAGTTAGTGGAATATCAGACTTAGTAAGAAAAAACAAAAACAAACAAAAAATTTCCGCTAATTTGGGCCAAAAAAATGTCTGAATGGAGCCTTACAGGGGGGGGGGGTGATCACCCCTCTGTCATTGATCACCCCCTGTAAGGCTCCATTCAGACGTCCGCATGATTTTTACGGATCCATGGATACATGGATCGGATCCGCAAAACACATGCGGATGTCTGAATGGAGCCTTACAGGGGGGTGATCAATGACAGGGGGTGATCAGGGAGTGTATATGGGTGATCACCCCTCTGTCATTGATCACCCCCTGTAAGGCTCCATTCAGACGTCCGCATGATTTTTACGGATCCATGGATACATGGATCGGATCCGCAAAACACATGCGGATGTCTGAATGGAGCCTTACAGGGGGGTGATCAATGACAGGGGGTGATCAGGGAGTGTATATGGGTGATCACCCCTCTGTCATTGATCACCCCCCTGTAAGGCTCCATTCAGACGTCCGCATGATTTTTACGGATCCATGGATACCAAAACACATGCGGACGTCTGAATGGAGCCCTACAGGGGGGTGATCAATGACAGGGGGTGATCAGGGAGTGTATATGGGTGATCACCCCTCGGTCATTGATCACCCCCTGTAAGGCTCCATTCAGACGTCCGCATGATTTTTACGGATCCATGGATACATGGATCGGATCCGCAAAACACATGCGGATGTCTGAATGGAGCCTTACAGGGGGGTGATCAATGACACGGGGTGATCAGGGAGTGTATATGGGTGATCACCCCTCTGTCATTGATCACCCCCCTGTAAGGCTCCAATCAGACGTCCGCATGATTTTTACGGATCCATGGATACCAAAACACATGCAGACGTCTGAATGGAGCCCTACAGGGGGGTGATCAATGACAGGGGGTGATCAGGGAGTGTATATGGGTGATCACCCCTCGGTCATTGATCACCCCCTGTAAGGCTCCATTCAGACGTCCGCATGATTTTTACGGATCCATGGATACATGGATCGGATCCGCAAAACACATGCGGATGTCTGAATGGAGCCTTACAGGGGGGTGATCAATGACAGGGGGTGATCAGGGAGTGTATATGGGTGATCACCCCTCGGTCATTGATCACCCCCTGTAAGGCTCCATTCAGACGTCCGCATGATTTTTACGGATCCATGGATACATGGATCGGATCCGCAAAACACATGCGGATGTCTGAATGGAGCCTTACAGGGGGGTGATCAATGACAGGGGGTGATCAGGGAGTGTATATGGGTGATCACCCCTCTGTCATTGATCACCCCCCTGTAAGGCTCCATTCAGACGTCCGCATGATTTTTACGGATCCATGGATACCAAAACACATGCGGACGTCTGAATGGAGCCCTACAGGGGGGTGATCAATGACAGGGGGTGATCAATGACAGGGGGTGATCAATGACAGGGGGTGATCAGGGAATCTATATGGGTGATCACCCGCCTGTCATTGATCACCCCCCTGTAAGGCTCCATTCAGACGTCCGCATGTGTTTTGCGGATCCGATCCATATATCCGTGGATCCGTAAAAATCATGCGGACGTCTGAATGGAGCCTTACAGGGGGGTGATCAATGACAGGGGGGTGATCAATGACAGGGGGTGATCAGGGAATCTATATGGGTGATCACCCGCCTGTCATTGATCCCCCCCCTGTCATTGATCACCCCCCTGTAAGGCTCCATTCAGACGTCCGCATGTGTTTTGCGGATCCGATCCATGTATCCGTGGATCCGTAAAAATCATACGGACGTCTGAACGGAGCCTGACAGGGGGGTGATCAATGACAGGGGGGTGATCAATGACCGGGGGTGATCAGGGAGTTTATATGGGGTGATCATGGGTGATCAGGGGTTCATAAGGGGTTAATAAGTGACGGGGGGGGGTGTAGTGTAGTGTGGTGTTTGGTGCGACTTTACTGAGCTGCCTGTGTCCTCTGGTGGTCGATCTAAACAAAAGGGACCACCAGAGGACCAGGTAGCAGGTATATTAGACGCTGTTATCAAAACAGCGTCTAATATACCTGTTAGGGGTTAAAAAAATCAGATCTCCAGCCTGCCAGCGAGCGATCGCCGCTGGCAGGCTGGAGATCCACTCGCTTACCTTCCGTTCCTGTGAGCGCGCGCGCCTGTGTGCGCGCGTTCACAGGAAATCTCGCGTCTCGCGAGATGACGCGCCGATGCGTCCAGGAGGAATAAATCAACCACCTCCCGGACGCATCGGCGCGTTAGGCGGTCGGGAGGTGGTTAAATGTTCGTTTTCTGACCAATGTCCCAAAAGAAATATCCAAAAATAACTGCACAATAAAAAAGGGTCAGGCAACATTCTTTTCTTCCTTGCTGCCAACATTAATTGGTCCCTAGTGTGTGAGTATTGAAATTTAGTCACCATGTCCCTTAATTGATTTGTATTCTTAGCTCTTGACATTACTGTATGGATCCGATCAACTCTAAATTCCACAGGGTTATTTTGGGGTAACAGCATTGAATGTTTGTTGGTGAATACATTTTTCAAATCAGTAACATTTTCATGCACGCCATTTTTTCTGATATTGGTTCTCCTATATCTGTTCTCAAGATCTTCTATTTTATCCTTAAGCCCATCCAACTTCTTCTCATTAAGCCTGGATTTATTTTTAGTCATATCAAATTCTCCAACAACCGCATCCATTTTATCTTCAATTTCAGGGCTGATGTAAGTTGCCCAATGTCATTTAACTGTTCCAGCAACCACCAAATTCAATTCTTTCATAAACCCTTTCTGAATATTCAAAATCTGCTCCTTAGCAGACACATTAACATTCTGTGAGCATACTGTATCTGTTTCTGAGTTCTTACTTTCCTCCATTTGATTAGCAAAGGGGCACGGACTCCTGCATTTTTTTGTGAAACATTCATTACTGTTTTCTTATGCTCTACGGGGGGAAGACTGTTGTATTTCTTTTACCCCTAGGCATATCACTATGTAAACACAATTATCTCCAAAGTGCAATCAACAGGGTATTTCCAAAGAGACTTTTCTCCAGTTGCCTTGATTTATTCTTTACAGATATATCTCTAAAATACAGGACACTGCAAATAAGAAGCCATCTAGAGAGCCTTCGTTATATCTCACCAGTCCTCATAGCCTTGTAAATGCCTTCCTACAGACTCATTACTGAAGCGCCTTCACCCTCATTCCTCTGTGAATTTCCCCTACCTTCATCTTCCTCTTCCAATATCTCTGCTTGCCTCTGCAACTTAGAATCCCTCTATCCAGATTCACTGCTTTGCCATCCACCTCCACCGCCTCAGCTACTTCAGTGCTGTGCCAGTGCTCCCCACTCTCTCCTTCAAGCTCTCTTATCCGATCAGGGCAGCGTGGGACAACGTAACTAGCACGTCAATTTAGTTTGGACCTTGACTGCATTTAGCCAGCTTACTATATTACTAGATGTATGTACATCATTGTCATCATTAGTGTTGAGCGGCATGTCCCATATTCGAATTCGTAAAATATTAGCGAATATTCGAATTCGTTATTATTTTGCATATGCGATAATTTGAATTTTCGCATCGCATAATACATATTATGCGATACATTTAACACTCTAACCCGACAAGCGTCACTTCACTGTGCTGTTAGAATATACCATTGGATCTAAGTTTTCCGTACGTTCTTGAAAACTCAGTTCCGATGGTATATTTTAACTAACTAGGGTTAATAGCATTTTTCAAAAATTCGCCTATTAGCTGGCTGTTAGATAATTTGCCTATTCGCTATATTCGTTTATTCGCTACATTACCACCTAAAATAATAAGTGTGATGAGATTGTTTGCGCATGTGCGCGCGCATTATAGGTGTGGTTTATCGCGAGTACGTTAGAGTCAATCAATAGCATTTTTCAAATATTCGCCTAACTGCTGCCTGTTAGATAATTTGCCTGTTCGATATATTTGCTTATTCTCTCTATTCGCTACATACACCACCTAAGTTAGTGTGTTGCGGTTGTGCGCGCGCACATTCGCGCGCATTATAGGCGTGATTTATCGAGAGTACGTCAGCTCCATTTTAAGAGTGAATCTTCCTGAGTCGACTCCTGACAAGAGAAAAAGGTGGGCACAAAATTCCATGACGAAGAGGATGAACTCCTGCTAACCGTAAGTACAACACTTCATGTCATAACATTTTGAATGCATGTTCGCACCATATCTGTATAGTATAGTAATTATTAAGCAATAGTATGTCTAAATATTCGCGCATGCACAGTTATGCGCATATATCTGCGCACTAAATATAACTTTATTTTTAATCATGTCTGATTAGATAATCATCATTGTTGTAATAAGTATTGTTTTGACATCACAGCACTTTGTAAGAAGTACGTATGTATGTATGTATGGACAGCAAAGAAATATCATGCACATTGCATATACATTTTCCTGCCACACACTGCATACCACACACTGCATACCACACACAAACACATAGGGCCAGATTTATCATTACTCCGACAGCTCACTCCACTTTCACAAATGTCTAAAGTCAGTTTTAGCCAATTCAGATTTATGATCATCCCTTTTTACGGTAGCAGTTTATCCGTCAGTAAGCAGCTTTACAAAAGTCGCACGTCCTTACGAAAAAGTCGCATGTTCTATTAAAAACTCTCATAAGATAAGCATGGTCCTCACTGGAGTGAACTAGCGCTTTTTTTTTTGCAACTTTTTAAATAGTCCCAATAGTAAATGTGTCTAGAGATTCATCTACATAAGAAAACACGCCCACTTTCATAAAACTGGCGAGCATAGTGCAGAGCAGGAGAAAGTCGCAAATTTGTGTGCAGTTTTAGCGTTTGTGCATTTTCTTACGACATTTTCTCTCCATTATTCTGATTTTTTATTTTTCTCCAGACCAATAAGACATGGGGCCATAAATCTGGCCCCATGTCTTATTGGTCTGGAGAAAAATTTTAAATTTCTTCCTGCCATTATTTGCTGGTTCATTTAGCGTTACCCAGGGTGCACCACGGGGAGGGGAACCTGCTGTACACCCCATATTGTACCGTCACTTCACTAGACAGGTACATATCAGCTCAGCTGGCCAATATCCGATTGCTCAGACCCCACCCACATACAATCGCAATACAATCCGATCTTTTAACGTGAACATTAAATATAATATTTCCACCTTCTAACAAATACTTTTTGCTGTGTTTTGGATGATATTTATTAATAATCCTTGTATTTCCTAAATTTTGTAATACATGTTTGCATCTTTATCCTGCAGCGCATGTTGAAGAAGGGATATGACCGGACCCGGAAGCAGGCCGAGAAGAGGGCGATCGTCGTGGGGGTCGTTAAGGCCTTAGAAAAAAAATTTGGACGGACCCACGACGAAATGCAAATCGTCAAAAAGTGGTCTGACTTGAAAAGGAGGCACCCGGACTGGGTCGATGAGATCAGTCGCAGAGTCTGCCCTGGTACTTTTTTATCACCCTTTACAAATTATTACTTATTTTTACCTGTTGTGAAACATAGCAAATCATCCCTTTAACTCATATATCTCTATCTCGCTGTGAGTGTATATATATATATATATATATATATATATATTTATCCACACAGCGCGGTAGTAATAATAAATATATGTGTGTGTGTGTATATCTAGATAAACAGCAATCATCAATCTGTATTAGGGCTGTTTCACACGAGCAGATGTCGTGTGTGACATCCGCTCCGTGAATGACAGCCAAGACCCGATGCGGACAGCAGAGGCACGGAGCAGTAACATGATTGATGATGCTCTCTGCCTCTCTGTGATCTCTTTACTACGAAATCACGGTGACAACTTTATCTCACTATGATTTTGTATTAAAGAGATCACAGAGAGGCACGGAACATTTTCAGTCATGTTACTGCTCCGTGCTTCTTCTGTCCGCATCGGGTCTTGGCTGTCATTCACGGAGCGGATGTCACGCACTGCATACGCTCATGTGGAACAGCCCTTAGGCCCCTTTCACACGGACGGATTAGGTCCAGATTCGTCCAGGGTGTGTTCAGTGAAACTTGCACTATTTTGCAAGAAAGTTGACTCAGTTTAATCTTTTTACACGCGGGTGCAATGCGTTTTGAAGCGTTTTTCACGCACGTGATAACAAACTTAAGGTTTAGACACAACATCTCTTAGCAACCATCAGTGAAAAACTGATTTTCATGCAACGCAGAACTGATACGTGAAAAACAACGCTTATGTACACAGACCCAGTGAAATGAATGGGTCAAGATTCAGTGTGGGTGCTATGCGTTCGCATTACGCATTGCACCCGCGCGGGAAAACTTGCTCGTGTGAAAGGAGCCTTACAATAAAAGTCCCCGTCCATCATTACATTACATACATCCCCCACTTAGGTTAGTTTCACAATAGCAGCATGGACGTCGCCAGGCTGTTCCGTCATGTGAACAGCTTGTCGGATCCATCCTGCCGCTAGTTTACGTGTGGCCCCATACTACAGCTCCATCACCATTGACTTTCAAGGGATCGTGGCATTATTCCTGGGCATGAACATCTGCAAACCATGCCGCCATGTTGTAGTTTTATTCTGTGCACCTCTCAGCATGGTTTATCGTTGTAGCCTTGGTATGACGCCCCGTTCCCACTACAGTCAATGGGTTTGGAGCGGTATTCCTGAGCCACACGTACCCTAGCGGCAGGACGGATCCGAGGTTCCAGAGCTCTCTGCTGCTATTGTGAAAATAGCCTTACTTAGCATTTCTTATTAGTTCTGAGTTGTTTCTCTAAGGGCCCATTCACAAGTGCTCAATTTCATAATTTATTTTTCTGAACTGACTTGAGGACCCATTTATCTCTAAGGGGGCCGCACGATGTGCGTCCCGTCTCCAGAAAAAGTGGACCCGCACTTCTGGGTCCACATTTCAGTTCTTAAAAAAAAAAGAACAAATATATTTTTGCACTAAATATAACTTCATCTTTTATGATGTCTGATTAGATATTCATCATTGTTGTAATAAGTATTGTTTTGCCATCACAGCACTTTTTATTTAGCAAGTATGTATGTATGGACAGCAAAGAAATATCAAGCACATGCACATTGCATATAAATTTTCCTGCCACACACTGTATACGACACACTGTATACCACATACAAACACATAGTCTATTTATTAGAGTTTATGTCTTATTGGTCTGGAGAAAAACTAAAAATTTCTTCCTGCCATTTTTTGCTGGTTCATTTAGCGTTACCCAGGGTGCACCACGGGGAGGCGAACCAGCTGTACACCCAATCTTATAACGTGAACATTAAATATAATATTTACACCTTCTAACAAATACTTTTTGCTGTATTTTGGATGATATTTATTAATAATCCTTGTATTATTGTCCTCAATTGAGGCCAAGAATAGTCATATTATATTAATGCCATTGACGTGCGGTCTTCAAAATGCGTCACACACATTGCCGATGTCCTTTTTTTTTTTTTTTGTGTGGGTGGATATGAAAAACACATTACGGATGTTTAAATTGAGCCTAAATCCAAACGTTGTGTGATTACAGGGCTTCCAGTGCCAACGGTCCACCGCCGTCTAACCACGGTGGATTTAGATGTAGTGGAGGTCTCCACAGAGGAGGATGAGCAGGCGGGCCCCTCGCACAGTCCTCGAGGTGCCACCAACCCACCTGATGTGGGGATTGTTGTGCAGGTGGCATCTGACGAGCCCGGACCCTCTGAAGGGCCAAAAACATCTGGCCCAGCTCCTGCTGAGGAGGAGATCGCCACCCCAGCTCCTGAGGAAGAGGATGAGGCGTTGGTTACCACCCCGCACCAGGAGGGTAAATATGTGCACACATCATTGTAATTATGTATACATCACATATTTAGAAACATTAACCCTCAGTACCCCATGCCCATTTCTACTTTAACGCTAATTAAAAAAAAATCTTAAATATTAAAAGGTATCTATGTTTGTGCTAATAACTTTAAAACGAGTTTACTTTTCACGGGCATAGTTCTATCTTATCGTTACACATTGTACTTCATGACAGTGGTAAAATTGAGTCCAAATTTTAATGGCATCTTTGTTCAAAAAGTAACTAATCTAAAAAAAATATTAGAAATAAAATTATATAATCAAAATAAAAATTTCACTTGATGCTACAATATAGATTAATAGAGATTAAATAAATGTATAAGTTTACAATCGCCATATGCATATATCATGTTTAGATAATTTATTAACTGAAATATAATTCAATAACAGTTTGGTTATGCAGTCACTTTTTGTGGCCTACATAGTGTCAGCGACAAATAAATAACCCCATTTCAGAAACCACACACCCTCTATTTAATCCAAATTTATTCTATAAAGTCTGTTAACGATTTAATTGTCCAACGGTAATCTATTAAAATGTTAAAAAAATCAAAATAATTTGAACAAATTATAAATTACAAACTATTCTATTTGAAAACATTGTAGTGTTTAAATCATAAAAAAAATCTTAAACGTATTACACAGAATATGTATATTTACAAACAGTTGTGCACAAAACCCTTAACTTTGGTCGCACAGCAGGCTTCAGACTGCAAGGAGCACAATATGGCTTTAGGCTAAAGGATTTAAATTAATGGTAATTGGGAGCTATGTTGCATGTTAAGAGAAGACACCCTTATGTGACCCTAGAGTTGAAAACAAAACAAAGTGATTCAATTAGGCAAACTACACCCCTCAATGAATATGCTAAGCAATTAGATCAATCCGCAATTTTACATAATGAGCCAACGATTGTCTTCTAGAAAAAACTGTTCAAATTGACACAAAAAAAAGGAATTTACACACAGTTTTTTATTAAATAAGTGGTTACAGGACTAAATGCACCCCACATTTAGTTCCACTTTTAGCATATAATTCACCTGAACACCACCACATATGTGAATTTATTTCATTGGCTGTAGAGTTGTAACAGCCAATATCAGCGCTTGCAGGGGAACAAAACACTATTGTCCCCTGCTTCACCTCTAAGGCGACAGGTGCTGTCGTACAGTCTTTTTTAGCATTTGTCACCTCCACATGACACCTACTTCCCCCCCCCCTTCAGCTACGTAGCAGCAATGCTTATGTCTTTGAAATACGTCCAATAGGAGAGATCTAGACAGCAGGTGTTTGACAAATATCTGAAAAGGCCTTATTTTATATAATTGGCTAGCTGCTCTGGACTAGTAGATCAGCTATTAGACCACGGTTAATGAGTCATTTTGTCCCCAGGGCAAATATTTTATATTTGGCACAAAAATAGTAGGGAGCAATTTTGAAAGTCATGAAACACTGCACCCTACAATTATATAGCAGGTGATGAAGATCATAAAAGTAACAATAATAATGGGACAACAAAAACCACAGTAATATCAAACAACAGACATGCACAATAACTGTTTAATCTACATAAACTAATATTATATAACACAACAAATTTAATTTAAAACTACTAAAATGTCACTAAATATTCTAATATATAACTACATTTATTATGGTATACTTTAAAAATGACACTCAAATTATCTGCGCTTAACTACATACTACACAAAATTCAATAAATGACTTATTGTTAATTGATATATTTATTTCTTGTGTTTTCATAACAGTAATGAAGAAAATTTCTGCAAAAATTGCTCTAATGCAAAAGAGGCATGGGAAAATCAGGCAATTAAGAGCCCTCATTCAAAAATCCCAAAGAATGATGCAGAATTCGAAGGCTAATATGGGGAGGACCTGAAGGAGCTCGCAAGCCTGCAGGAACAACTGCAAAAGTTCCCTTAATTTTATTCTAATATTTTTTTTTATTAAAAAAGTTTTCTTAAGTTATATTGATTCCATACTTATTTTTCTATAAGGTTATGTTTTTGTATAATTTTAACTGCAGACTTATCAGTAAAGGAGACTTTAGTCCACGTTGAAAGTCAGCAGGGTTCGGACAGACAACAGCAGTAGGTACATCTTAATAGTGTAGTATAAGGCCTACACATAAATACGTTTTTTCATGACAGCAGCAGCAGGTAGTGTTGTATTATGAGGCATATACATAACAAATTAACTTGATCAAGACAGCAGCAGCAGCAGGTAGAGCTATAGTATTCTGAGGGCTACAAGTCATCTTTAAATGTACAGCAGCAGGAGCAGCAGGTATTTATAGTGTTTTATTATGAGGTATATACATAACAAATCAACTTGATCAGGACAGCAGCAGCAGTTAGAGCTAACGTTATATTCTGAGGCATAAAAGTCAGCTTCATCTGGACAGCAGCCGTTGGTAAAGTTAACATTGTAGGTTGATTAGTAAATTGAAAAATCAACTTTATCAGGACAGCTGACGGTGACTTCACATAGCTACAAAGGACAAACAACTAGCTTGATATAACTCTGTATGATCATGACAGACAGCATCTGCAGCTGGTAGATATTAACGGTCGAGTATTATCTCATCCTAACTCAGCAGGACAGGCTGCAGCGGGTAATGTGTATTCTCAAAAGGCTGAATGCTAACTCGCCATGATCAGAACAGACAGCAGCAGAATCCGCAGTAGCTAGATATTAACAGTGGATTATACGGCTTACACATAACTCTCAATGATCAGGACAATAGAAGAAGTCAATGCTAACGGTGGAGTATAATGACTACACAGAATTCTGAAGTATCAGGCCAAGATCAGCATGCAGTAGGTAAGTTAAAGTAGTATTCTAATTACTACACAAAGTTTGGCATAACTAAGCAGTAATAGAGAGTGTCAAGTTATTATATTGCAGCAGACAGAATTTGTTAACAGATGGGGATGTGGAAGACCGATTGAACCCCCAACTACAGCATGTGTATTCATCGCTTACATATACAATGTTGTCCTAATAAAATAAACTATGTAGATAAAAAAATTATAACAGTTCATTATTATTATATTTTATTGAAAAGGCCAATATAACATTGTACAATAAATCATTTATCAAAAAAAAGACCGTAATTTATAATAGAAAATTATTGTTTAACGCACATTAATTAACCTTTGTGTGAACACACACCTTTCAAATGTATTATTGAACACAGCTTTAGATTACAAAATACAAATCTACATTCAAAATGTATAATAAATATATATATAGAGTATCAACAAAATTTTAACAAAAAATATATTATTACTATAATGTTTATATAAAAAAAGTATCAAATTATCCATACTGTGATCCAAATTTCAACCTCAATAAGACAATATTGCATAGTAAAATTGTCTTAAGTTATATTAGTTCCATTATTTTAAAAAATTTGAAACATCAAATGTGTCTGAAAAAACCCCCAAAAAAACAATTCATGAGTCAGCAAAGAAATAACTAGCATGATTCTGATATAGTGTCCGTTTGTTAAACTGGACATGTTGGAGCATAGCTTCCTCAATAAAGACATCAACATGTGATGCAATGAGTAGAATAACTCACAAAATGGTGACATGGCTTCAAGATTATTATTCTGTCAGCAGTTAATTTTGAAAGATTAAAGTCTATTATTATATTACACTAGCATGTGAAAATAATCATTATATAATTGTCAAGAAGTAAGATTATATATAAATGTATATATCTATATATACATGTGGCAATAACGCTCCATTACCAAAACCGGATTACCACACGGATGAGTATAACGCCAGTAACACCCAACCATGTAGAGAGGTCAACACGGAAGCCAGGCATCCTTTCCAGGACAACCGACAACACCATGATAGAACATAAGTCCGTATTAAAATAATAAATAAAACAAAAAACTTTCATTAGGTTTATCAATCAGTCTTGTACAATGTTAAGTGCACAAAACCTTTTGAAAATGGAAGCCCACATGCGGTCCCCACCTTGCTAAAGTAAGAACCACAACATGGGCGCCAACAACCCAATTAAAGCAAAATTAACATTTTTAAAATAAAATAAAACAAAATAAATTATTTTGGTGAATGAAGCGTAAAACCGCATGAATGTATTAAACGAAAACATTTTTATTCTATCTATATTCCAATCAAATTCTTGACAATATACGATGAATAGTGCACATTCGCAAATATTAAACATGAACACCATTTTATGAAAATAATAATACTCAATACTTGTCATATTACAAGGGCTAATAAGTGGTCCATGCTGGTTCTCCTTTGCATGACCTTGTAAAAAAAAAATCCACAGTTAGATTTTAATAATTGAGTATATTTCAGACACATTACTTGGCAGCATTAGGCCAGACAGTAGCAGTAAAATAGTAATGCAATAGTAGAAGGCATACAAATCAAAGGGCCAAACAATTAAGGATAACTACTGAAACTACCATTAAAACAGAAAAATCTGTTGTCTAAAGGCCACACATAGCTAAACTAAACTCTGCAGGAACAGGGCAGACAAAAGCAGGTAAATGTAAACACCATAGTAAAAGGTCTACACCAAGTTCGCCTAACCCTGCAGGATAGGCAGCATCATAATTTAATGTTAAAATTGGAGAATAAAGAGTAATTAGAAATACATGTTCAGGACAGACAGATGCAGCATCAACTAGATGGAAGTTTGAAATGGTTGAGCATAAGGTCTACAAATAACTTGGCACAACTCAGTAGGAAATGCATAATCAACATTTAAATATAATGATGTAGTGTAAGGACTAAACAAAAATCAGCCTGATCAGCAAATTCAATAGCAGCATCAACAGGATGGAAGATGGAAAATGTCTAGTAAAAGGCCTAAACATAGCTCTGAATAACTTATCAGTACAGACAGCAGCACGTTCAAAGTTGGCAGCAGCAATGTGTACTGCTGAATGGGAAACCAACAGGCCATGGTAAGCCCATAACTTAAAAAAAATGCAACTCTGACAGCAGCAGGTATTCAGTGTGCTGAGGAAATTTGATGACATGCATAATAATTAAAAAATTTGGCATTCTAGAATGATTATTTTGATTATATTAAGATTTTGCTTCCACACCATAAACTATTGATAAATTAAGTAGACACGCCGCATGCATCGGTAGTCAACAATTTATTCTTTAAAGCATATTGAGTCAGTATCTGAACACTGCGGCTACACAGACAGCCTAACCGTGTGATGATTCCTACAAGCCAGAGGGCACTAGCAGTGGTGGTGTTTATCAGCGGCTATCTCGTCCTCCTTTTGTCTGTGGGGAGTAATGGGTACGGCTGCTCTCCACACCCATACAAGATCTTCAGCGCACACACGCTGTGCTCCAGGCCCACGACTGGACCTGTCCATCCTGTACCCGTATGAGCCTGGACGAAAACACAGGGAAAAATACCATAGTGCTTCCGTAGGGTTCTGTTCCGCATCTGCAAATTTGAAGACACATTGAAGTTAATGTGTCCGCATCAGTGGTAAACAGGCCTAATTTATTTGTATTTGTCTGCCACTGGCTGTTTGAACAAGCCTTGCATTTAACGTCTTGTTCAGCACTATGACTTGCAATAGTTCATCAAGGATGCGCATTGAACCCAAACACCTGTGACACCCAAAGCAGCCAGGGGAACGCAGCTGAGTCTTCGATGATGAGAAGGTGAACTAATCCAGGCGCATGAGCAGGGGACACTTCAAGACCCTGGCCCAGGAGAGCTGCCTCATCAGGGCCTTCTGTGCTCATGCGGGCACAGGATGGATAGGTCCAGTCGTGGGCCTGGAGCACAGCGTGTGTGCGCTGAAGATCATGTATGGGTGTGGAGAGCAGCCGTACCCATTAGTCCTCACAGACAAAAGGAGGACGAGATAGCCGCTGATAAACACCACCACTACTAGTGCCCTCTGGCGTGTAGGAATCATCACACGGTTAGGCTGTCTGTGTAGCCGCAGTGTTCTGATACTGACTCAATATGCTTTAAAGAATAAATTGTTGACTACCGATGCATGCGGCGTGTCTACTTAATTTATCTTTAGTTTTTGGATTGGTAACAATCAATTTAAGTCAAATTACATTAATAAATTAATCTAATAATATATCAAATCATTAAAATAAATAATATTAAATAAAAGCTATAATTAAAAAGTAATATATACATCAATAATAAGATTTAATAATTCATCAATAATGTAATAATTCATACACAACAATAAATACAAATTAGACACATTTCATAATTAAAAATTTATAATATATAAATAAGTAAATATATAAATAAATATTTGTAAAAAAATTACAAAACAATGTAGTTTTGGAGGGAGAGACAAGGAGAGGGATGGACAAGGGACCCTTCAACGGCCTGAACCGACAGCGGGGGCCAAGAAGTCACTGGCCGATCCAGGACTCGTTCATTTTAATGAATGTAAGTCTGTCCACTGAGTCTGTGGACAGACGGGTCCGCTTGTCCGTGACCACCCCACCTGCCGCGCTAAATGTCCACTCAGACAGTACGCTGGAGGGGGGGCAAGATAGTAACTCCAGCGCATACTGAGCGAGCTCGCGGCAGGTGTCCAGCCTGGCAACCCAGTACTCCATGGGGTCGTCGGTGCTCATGCTGTCGGAAGCACCAACGGACCCCATGTAGTCTGCCACCATACGGGCCAGCCGCTGGTGGTGACTACTGCTGCTGCTGCTGCTACTGGGTCGCGCAGACTGGTAGAACGACCGCATCTCACCCATAAGGTCACCTGCTCGGCTGGTGCTGCTGGAGCCAGCCACCTGATGGGTGAGATGGGCGGGGAGAACTGGAGCGTGAGGCCGAGGGTTGGCCTGCTCCAGCTGCTTGATCAGACAGGCCCGCAGTTGATCCATCCGGGCCTGTCTACGGCTGGCATGGATGAACTGCTCCAGTTTCCCATTGCAGCGAGGGTCTAAAAGGGTGGCCAACCAATAATCTTCCCTCTCCTTGATTCTCTTGATCCGGGGGTCCCTCCGGAGGCATCGCAGCATGTGGGCAGCCATAGGGAAGAGGACAGCCCCCTGTGACTGTTCATGGCTGCCCAGGACCATGACTTCTTGGTCCTCCTGCTGCTGTTGCTGCTGCTCCCGGTCGGAGCTGCCCCACCCCCGGACTAACAGTGCCCCCAACACCGTCTCTCCCTCCTGACCAGGCCCAGACTGCTGGATGTCTACAAATTCTTCCTCCTCCTCCTCGTCTTGGGCCTGGTCTTGTTGAAGCATTGCTGCCTCCTCTTGCTCCAACAAGGCACTCTCCCCAGCCTAGAGCAGGCGATCTAGTGTCATGTCCAGCAGGAACACTAAGGGGAGCACGTCGTTGAAGCCCTGGAGTGCCTTGGTCCAGCAGGTATTCCCTCACCGCCCTTCGCTGCTCCCACAACCTCTCCAGCATGTGGAGGGTGGAGTTCCACCGCGTCACACTGTCCACAATCAGCCTGTGAGGTGGCAGGCTGTTGTCCTGCTGTAGTTTGGACAGGGATGCGGCAGCAGTTGGGGAGTGTCTAAAGAGGCTGGCAATCCTCTGTACCCTTGGCACAATGTCACTCAACCCTTCATATGTTCGGAGGAATTTCTGCACAACTAGGTTGAGGACATGTGCCATGCAGGGCACGTGTGTCAGACTGCCAGCATGGAGGGCGGCGAGGATGTTGCTGCCGTTGTCACAGACAACCATACTTGCCTGGAGCCTTCGGGGTGTCAGCCACTTCTGGACCTGATCCTGTAGTGCGGCCAGAACGTCAGGTCCAGTATGTCTCCGTTCCCCTAAGCTCACAAGCTGGAGCACGGCCAGCTTGCTGGGGGGCTCAGCAGCGGTGGAGACAGTGGCTTGTGGGGGGAGAGCAGCAGTTCTCCCCTGGACACCCCGGGGCGGCACCACAAACTCAGATGCCGCCGTTCCCTCCCCGACGCCTCAGAGGGAAACCCAATGGGCAATAAAACTGATATAGCGTCCCTGCCCATGCCTGCTGGTCCAAGCATCTATTGTCAGATGCACCCTGTCACTGACAGCATGATCCAGCGACAGGGATACCTTCTGCACAATGTGCTGGTGTAGGGCAGGGACGCCAGTCCTGGCCAAGAAATGGCGGCTGGGGTTGTGCCTGCTCCAACATCTGCCGGAATGGATTGCTGTCCACAAGATTGAAGGGCAGCAGATGTTGGGCGATAACCTTTGTCAGGAGCCCATTGAGTGCCAGGAGCCCATCAAGCATGACTGAAGCAACCCCCAGACCTGAACTAACAGTGAGGCTTTATAGGCCAAGAAGCCACACCCCACAGTCGGACACACCCAGTGACACAAAACACACACTGGGAAGGGAGTTAACCCTTCCAGCACCAGAGAAGGGAAAAACACCACTTAAAAGGGAAGTGCACACAATACATAAAACACAGAGTGCACACAGACAAACAACACAGTGAACACAATACACACACACCTAACATAGAGTTATGCTGCCACATACATAGCGTTGTCAGCGGCAACCATAGGTGAGGCAAATACCACTGCCCTCGCCTGTGATTGACAACAAAACCAAACCGCTGACAATCGCATGCGGTTGAAGAGTCACGGTCATAGCCATGGCCGTGACATCTATTCACTAACCTAAATAAATTATTATATTTCTCCTAACTATGCCCTACACTGCACCCTGCACTAGAAACTATCAGCTAATTAATCTATTCACTAACCTAAATAAATGATTATATTTCTCCTAACTCTGTACCCTAATCTTTAACCTATCAGCTACACTATTACCTATCCTAAATAAATGATTATTTTTCTCCTAACTAGGCCCTACACTGCACCCTGCACTAGAAACTATCAGCTACACTAATCTATTCACTAACCTAAATAAATGATTATTTTTCTTCTAACTCTGTACCCTAATCTTTATCCCATCAGCTACACTAAACTACCCTATCTAAAACTATCAGATTAATTTGATTTAGTATTTGCTTTCAAAAAAGCAAAGCACTGCACAGTTCCAAGATCACCACCACATGAAACTGCACAAAATGGCTGCTGTGACAAAATCTTATATAGTAATGGGGTGGGCAACTTTCTGATTGGTTGCTAGGGATGTTGCTAACCTGTTGGACTCCTTCTCATTGGCCCACAATCTAAAATGAGGGAGGGATTAGTGTCCTCACGAAAAGCCGATATTCGCATGTGCGCTAATAAAATCACATTACGAATATTCGCGCCTCAATCACTTTCTAGGCAATGTGAGTAAGATCTGAGCTTTTGGACTTTTGGGAATCAATCGAGATACAGTGGGGGGTGATGACAGTAGTTGACAGAGTACAGATCAATGTAATCTGTAAGGTGGAAACTAAAATAAAAAATCGGAATATTCGTAAATCGAATTTTTCGAAGTTCTAAATATTCGCGAATATGGTGCTATACTATATGAATGCACAGGCCTTTGCCTCTCTGTTCTGGGACAAGTGTAGATATTCGCATGTGCGCTAATATAATCGCCTTACGAAGATTCACAACTCAATTCACTAATGTATGAATGCAAAGCCCTTTGCCTCTGTTCTGGGACAAGTGCCGATATTCGCCTGTGCGCTAATAAAATCGCCTTACGAAGATTCGCGCCTCAATCACTTTCTAGGCAATGTGAGTAAGATCTGAGCTTTTGGACTTTTGGGAATCAATCGAGATACAGTGGGGGGTGATGACAGTAGTTGACAGAGTACAGATCAATGTAATCTGTAAGGTGGAAACTAAAATAAAAAATACGAATATTCGTAAATCGAATTTTTCGACGTTCTAAATATTCGCGAATATGGTGCTATACTATATGAATGCACAGGCCTTTGCCTCTCTGTTCTGGGGACAAGTGTAGATATTCGCATGTGCGCTAATATAATCGCCTTACGAAGATTCGCAACTCAATTCACTAATGTATGAATGCAAAGCCCTTTGCCTCTGTTCTGGGACAAGTGCCGATATTCGCCTGTGCGCTAATAAAATCGCCTTACGAAGATTCGCGCCTCAATCACTTTCTAGGCAATGTGAGTAAGATGTGAGCTTTTGGACTTTTGGGAATCAATCGAGATACAGTGGGGGGTGATGACAGTAGTTGACAGAGTACAGATCAATGTAATCTGTAAGGTGGAAACTAA
Source organism: Bufo gargarizans (assembly GCF_014858855.1). NCBI lineage: Eukaryota > Metazoa > Chordata > Amphibia > Anura > Bufonidae > Bufo > Bufo gargarizans. The sequence continues at coordinate 395,622,304 of NC_058083.1, read as the reverse complement.
AATAAAAAATACGAATATTCGTAAATCGAATTTTTCGACGTTCTAAATATTTGCGAATATGGTGCTATACATATGAATGCACAGGCCTTTGCCTCTCTGTTCTGGGACAAGTGCCGATATTCACCTATGCGCTAATAAAATCACCTTACGAAGATTCGCGCCTCAATCACTTTCTAGGCAATGTGAGTAAGATCTGAGCTTTTGGACCTTTGGGAAACAATCAATTATATGTGTACTGTAAATTTGTGCAAAAAAAACCCCAAAAAAATGAATATTCGTTTTTACGAATATATAGTACTATATTAGAAATATTCGTGAAATCGCGAAGTTGCGATATTCGCGAAAAAAATTTGCTTTTCGAATATTCGCGCTCAACACTAGTCATCATCTACATCAGCTCTTCTCTTCTTTTGCTTGGAAAAACTAAAGGATCCATTCAGCAGCTCTGCCTAAGGCCTCATGCACACGACCGTTTTTTTTAAGGTCTGCAAAAACGGGGTCCGTAGGTCCGTGATCCGTGTCCGTTTTTTCTTCCGTGGGTCTTCCTTGATTTTTGGAGGATCCACGGACATGAAAAAACAATCGTTTTGGTGTCTGCCTGGCCGTGCGGACCCAAATGGATCCATCCTGACTTACAATGCAAGTCAATGGGGACGGATCCGTTTGACGTTGACACAATATGGTGCAATTGCAAACAGATCCGTCCCCCATTGACTTTCAATGTAAAGTCAGGAGTCCTTATTATACCATAGGATCAGAGTTTTCTCCAATCCGATGGTATATTTTAACTTGAAGCGTCCCCATCACCATGGGAACACCTCTATGTTAGAATATACTGTCGGATATGAGTTAGATTGTGAAACTCAGATCCGACAGTATATTTTAACACAGAGGCGCTCCCATGATGATGGGGACGCTTCAAGTTGGAATATACTAAGAACTGTGTACATGACTGCCCCCTGCTGCCTGGCAGCACCCGATCTTTTACAGAGGGCTGTGATCAGCACAAATAACCCCTCAGGTGCCGCACCTGATGGGGGTTAATAGTGCGTATTATAGTCCCCTGTAAGAGATCAGACCCCCCTCCCTCCCCAGTTTTAATTTCATTGGTGGCCAGTGCGGCCCCCCCAGCCCCCCGGCCCCCCTCCCTCTTTTGTATTAATTTTATTGGTGGCCAGTGTGTGGCCCCCCTCCCTCCCTCTATTGTATTAGTTTCATTGGTGGCCAGTGTGCGGCCCCCCCTCCCTCCCTCTATTGTATTAGTTTCATTGGCGGCCAGTGTGCGGCCTCCCCTCTCCCCCCCTGATCATTGGTGGCAGCGGAGAGTTCCGCTCGGAGTCCCAGTTTAACCGCTGGGGCTCCGATCGGTAACCATGGCAACCAGGACGCTACTGCAGTCCTGGTTGCCATAGTTACTTAGCAATATTAGAAGCATCATACTTACCTGCTGCACTGTCTGTGAGCGGCCGGGATCTCCTCCTACTGGTAAGTGACAGGTCTGTGCGGCGCATTGCTTAATGATCTGTCACTTACCAGTAGGAGGAGCTCCCGGCCGGTCACAGACAGCACAGCAGGTAAGTATGATGCTTCTAATATTGCTAAGTAACCATGGCAACCAGGACTGCAGTAGCATCCTGGTTGCCATGGTTACCGATCGTAGTCCCAGCGATTAAACTGGTACTCCGATCGGAACTCTCCACTGCCACCAATGATGGGGGGGAGGCTGCACACTGACCACCAATGAAACTAATACAATAGAGGGAGGGAGGGTGGGCCGGGGGGGCCACACACTGGCCACCAATGAAACTAATACACTAGAGGGAGGGAGGGGCCGCACACTGGCCACCAATAAAACTAATACAATAGAGGGAGGGAGGGGGGCCGGGGGGGCCGCACACTGGCCACCAATTAAATTAATACAATAGAGGGGGGGCCGCACTGGCCACCAATTAAATTAATACAATAGAGGGAGGGCCGGGGGGGGCGCACTGGCCACCAATGAAATTAGAACTGGGGAAGGAGGGGGGTCTGCCCCTGCTACCTGGCAGCCCCTGGTCTCTTACAGGGGGCTATGATATGCACAATTAACCCCTCAGGTGCGGCACCTGAGGGGTTAATTGTACGGATCACAGCCCCCTGTAAGAGATCGGGTGCTGCCAGGCAGCAGGGGGCAGCATTGTACACAGTTCGTAGTATATTCTAACTAGAAGCATCCCCATCACTAAGGGAACGCCTCTGTGTTAGAATATACTGTCGGATCTAAGTTTTATCAGCTCTGAAAAAGCTTTTATGCAGACGGATCTTTGGATCCGTCTGTATGAAAGTAACCTACGGCCACGGATCACGGACGTGGATGCCAATCTTGTGTGCATCCGTGTTCTTTCACGGATCCATTGACTTGAATGGGTCAGTGAACCGTTGTCTTTTAAAAAAATAGGACAGGTCATATTTTTTGGACGGACAGGAAACACGGATCACGGCCGCTGATGAACAACGGTGCATTTTCCGAGTTTTTAACGGACCCATTGAAAGTCAGTAAAAAAAAAATACCTACCTAATCTATTTGAACACAAAAAGCTCACCGCAGCCATCTTGCTTGAAGATCCTGCGTGAAATCTCGTGTGCAGTGAAATATGACATCACCAGACCGGCCGACATGATGGCGTCATCACGCGCCGCACAAGATTTTGCGTTGGATCTTCAGTCAAGATGGCAATGACGACTTCTTTGTGATCGAATAGATCAGGCAAGTATAATTATTATATACTGTATATTTTTAGGAAACACTAAGCTGTTTTAATATGGATCCTAGATGCCACGATCACACCATGAACACAGTATCTGGGGTTCAATGATGGGGAAAGAGGGATGTCACCCGTTTTTTACGAAGAAATACACTTTGTGATGAAGTAAATTTTAGTGAACTTTGCTAATCTCTAACTATTAACATTATTTAATGGTAATTTGTTGTTTTCATTTGTAATGCCCGAGGAATGGACTAGTCCAGTCCTGAAATGCATTACTTTTGCCATGTCAAAATACATTTATGAATAGGGATGAGCGGACCAGTGGATGTTTGGGTTCGACAGGTTCAGCTGAACTGTGAAAGGTTGTTTCGTGTTCCGAACTTGACCCAAACTTGACCGAGAACAACGAACCCCATTGAATTCAATGGGAACCCGAACTTTGGGGCTGAAAAATGTCTGTAAAAAAATCATGGAAACAGCTACAGGGTGGCAAAAGGATCCAAAATGGTTGTAAGAGCAGTACAATTGCCCTGCAAACAAATGTGGATAGGCAAATTACTTAAAAATACATGCAATACATAAAAATTAAAAATAATCATTTTGAACACAGGAGGCAGAGGTCCAAGTGTAGCAGGAAGTTGAGGAAGCTGTGGATGTGGTGGTGTAGGTGGAAGAAGAGGAGAAGGCGGAAGCCAACACTTTTTCATATTTTTTTTTTATGTGTCTGTCAATTCTGTGTGTCACCTTTTACCATTTTTGGGGTGCAGCTGGTATACTTCACTACTATGCCAATATAAGACCTAATTATCTTGAGCCAGAAGGTGGAGGTCCGAGTGAAAGGGAGGCGGACGTGGCGGTGTAGGGGGAAGAGGCGGGGAAAATGGAGGTAAACAACAATCTTTATTTTTTCCCCCTTACTTTTTGTAGGCCCCAAAACATTGGAAAATGGCAACGAGAACACACAAGCTGCGCTAGAGTATAACAATGGCTGGGTGCGATCAGTATACTTCTCTACTTTGCAAATATAAGACATAATAATCTTGAGCTAGGAGGTAAAAATTAGTGATGAGCGGCAGGGGCAATATTTGAATTTGCAATATTTTGTAAATATTTGGTAGAATATTTGTCATATATTAGAGAATTTGCCAATTTGAGATTATTTTCTTGATTGCAAAAAATTGGCAATGTAATATTCGTGTAATGCACTCTAAATACAGGCGTGGGTCACTATAGCTACATTTTTCAAGCTGCTAGAAGTTTCTTGGGACTGGAGAAAATGGTTGGCACAGCAGAACATTACAATAGCTTTATATGCAGATAGAGTGCTCCAATATATTTGCGATTGCAAAATCGGCACCAATTATGCGAATATTTTGGCGCAATATGTGCAACTTCACATTTTAACAGGTCTGACTACTTATTAGTCATTGGTGCACTAAGTATTGTTGTGAACTTGAGACATCACAGCACTATGTATGTAGCATGTATATATGGACAGCAGAATCTATCAGCTACACTATAACACTATCTAACATACACTGACTATCTCCCACTAACTATCTGTATTATATATATATAAGCTAACTAACTAACTGACTAACTATTAGGGTTGAACGAACCCAAACTGTAAAGTTCGGGTTCGTACCGAACTTTAAGATTTTTTGACCATGGACCCGAACCCGAAAATTTCAGTAAAAGTTTGGGTTTGAGTGTTTGGTGATTTAATGGCGCGTGTTGAAAAGCTGCAGGGCAGCCAATCAACAAGCGTTTAACTCTTGTGCCCTTAGAACAATACACTTGCCGCAGGGCAGGCCAGCACCTACAAGGCATGAAGGGCAAATTCAGGCCATGTGCCCAATTTGGAGACCCAGAAGTTAAACGGGGAAGAATCATCAGACATGTACATACTGTTCCACGATGTTGCTGAAACGCTGCCTTCTGATTAGATGGTCCATATTAGCTGGTGGTGCTGGATGTTGTGGCACGCTGACAAAGCTTTTCCACATTTCTGCACTGCTAAATAGGGTTGAGCGAACGCAAACTGTATAGTTCGGGTTCGTGCAGCCAATCAACAAGCGGCATACTACTTGCCCCAAGAGGCCATCACAGCCATGCCTACTAATTGCATGGCTGTGATTGGCCGGTGCAGCATGTGACCCAGCCTCTATATAAGCTGGAGTCACGTAGCGCTGCACGTCACATCAGCTTTTACTAGTGTAGGGAGAGGATGCTGCACTTGCAACTGCATGTGTGCCAGGGACATTACTTTAATCATGTTCTGGTAGCTCAGTGGGTGACATCTAGGCATTTTTTAAGGACACCTGCACTACATATGTGTCAGGGGACAGGAAAATAATATAGGTAATACATCTGTGACTTCAATTACATTAGTCTTTCACATATTTGTGTGACCTAAAGTGATTTTTTTTTCTCTTTCTGACACCGGCACTGCAAATAAAACCAGTAAATACTGCTGTTACATTGTCGGTTGAAAAATTCCCATTTTTTGGGCTAGAAAGTACATTTTTTGGCCTGCGCTGCATTTCTTACAGTCCCCCCAAAAAAACTGTTAACACTGCTGTTATATTGTTGGTTGATAAAGTCCCATTTTTGTGCTAGATAGTGCAATTGTGGCCTACGCTGCATTTGTGATAGTGAAAGAAAATCTGTTAAATTAATCTGTTTAATTTTTGGGTGAAAAAATCATATATATTTTTCCATAAAGTGCCTTTGCGGCCTGCACTGCAAATCTGAAATGTAATGAAATATAATCAGTGAATACAACTGGGACATTGTGGGTCTAAAAAACAAATTTTTGGGCCATAAAGTACCTTTACAGCCTGCAATGCAAATCTGATAGTGAAACAAAATCAGTAAATCCATCTATTTCACTGGGGGTGAAAAAATCTTTTTTTTCCCCCACAAAGTTCCTTTGCGGCCTGCGCTGCATTTCTCACAGTCCAATAAAACTGTTAAATACTACTGTTACATTGTTGGTTGAAAAACAGCACACTTTTTGTGCTAGATAGTACATTGTCAGCCTGCGCTGCATTTCTTGCAGTCCAATAAAACCAGTAAATACTGCTGTTACATTGCTGTTTGACAAATACAATTTTTTTCTGCTAAATAGTACCTTTGCGGTCAGCGCATCATTTCTGGCAGTCTAGTAAAACCAGTAAAAACTGCTGTTACATTGTTGGCTGAAAAAAAAATCACTTTTTGAGCTGAAAAGTAGATTTGCAGCCTGCGCTGCATTTCTCACAGTCCATTAAAACCATTAAATACTACTGTTACATTGTTGGTTGAAAAAAAGCACACTTTTTGTGCTAGATAGTACATTGTCAGCCTGCGCTGCATTTCTTGCAGTCCAATAAAACCAGTAAATACTGCTGTTACATTGCTGTTTGACAAATACAATTTTTTTCTGCTAAATAGTACATTTGCGGCCAACGCATCATTTCTGGCAGTCTAGTAAAACCAGAAAAAACTGCTGTTACATTGTTGGCTGAAAAAAATCATACTTTTTGTGCTGAAAAGTACATTTGCAGCCCGCGCTGCATTTTTGACAGTCTAATAAAACCATTAAATACTGCTGTTGCATTGTTGGTTGAAAAAAGCACACTTTTTGCCCTATATAGTACATTTGTGGCCTACGTTGCATTTCTGACAGTCCAATAAAACCGTTAAATACTTCTGTTACATTGTTTGTTGAAAAAAGCACACTTTTTGTGCTAGAGAGTACATTTGGGGCCTGCACTGCATTTCTGACAGTTGCTGGTGGAGGCCCTGTTGCAGGGAGAGGACGTGGTCGATCTGTGCCAGCTACACGCACAAGTGAATCACCTTCCTCATGTGTGAGTAGGCAACAGAACCTTCAGCGTTATTTGGTCGGGCCTGAATGCCGCTCTACTGATGGTGAGGCCAGAACAAGTACAGGCAATAGTAGATTGGGTGGCTGACAGTGCCTCCAGTTTCTTCACATTGTCTCCCACCCGGTCTGCTACTGAAAGCTCAGAGTTGGGACCTGCAGCCCACAGCAATCTGTCTTTCACCTCACCCCCTTGAAAATCAGCCAAGCAGTATGAGCCCCAAGTCATGCAGCAGTCTCTTATTGTTTTTGATGACTCTGCTGGCAGGGTTTCCGTGGGCCATCCACATAGCCCTGCCCCAGAAGTGGAAGAGATTGAGTGCACCGATGCCCAACCACTTATGATTCAGGATGAGGACAGGAAACACAGGTGCCAACTGCTGGGCTTTCTGCAGTGTGCAGACCGTCAAGAAGGGCAGGGGTGAAGAGAGGGTGGAAGATGATGTGGGGAATGATGTGGTCCTAGACCTCACATGGAATCAAAGTCATGCAAGTGATGTGTACAGTTCGGAGGAAGAGACGCACAGAGGCACCAGCAAAGCAAAAGAGGGAGCAGGGTGCAAAAGCAGAGTGGATGTCCCCTAGACAGTACGACTGCTACTGCCCACCGCACCCAGGGACCAAGCACACCAAAGCCAGCTCCAAGGAGTTCCCTGACGTGGCAGTTCTTCAGACAATGTGCTGATGACAAGACATGAGTGGTTTGCACGCTGTGCAATTAGAGCCTGAAGCGAGGCATAAATGTTCTAAACCTGAGCGCAAAGCACGAGCTGCAGTGGAGTAACCACCTCAAAAACCAGGAAAGGTCTCTGGCTCCTCCTGCTTCCTCTTCTGCTGCTGTCTCGGCCTCTTCCTCCACGTCTGGAGTGACAGTGGCACCTGCCACCCCGCAAGCAGAGAATGTGGCAGCAACGCCACCACGTCCGTCACCGTCCCCAATCATCTCCACACTGTCCCAATGAGGCATTCAGCTGTCAAGTGGCGGACAAAATCCGGAGTGCACTGCACAACTCCATCTGTGGCAAGGTCCACATAACCACTGATACGTGGACCAGTAAGCACGGGTAGGGACCCTATATCTCTCTAACTGCACACTAGGCAAATGTAGTGGCTGCTGGGCCTGAGGCAGATAGCAGTTTGGCGCATGTCCTTCCGCCACTGAGGATTGCAGGGCATTTCTTTCTGCCTCCTGTTGCCTCCTCCTCTACCACCTCCTCATCTAGTCAGCGTAACACCTTCACCACTAACTTCTGCACAGCCAGGAGTAAACGACAGCAGGCTGTTTTGAAACTCATGTGTTTGGGGGGAAAAAAACACACCGCTCAGGAGCAGTGGGCGATGGGCATGGAACAACAAACTGATTAGTGGTTGGTGCCACTGAGCCTCAAGCCTGTCCTGGTGGTGTGCGATAATGGGTGAAATCTCGTAGAAGCTCTGGGACTAGCCGGTTTGACACAGATCCCTTGCCTGGCACATGTGCTGAATTTGGTGGTGCAGAAATTCTTGAAAAACGACCCAGATATGTCAGAGCTGCTGCAGAACGTGTAGGCCGTCTGTGCGCGCTATTGGGAAATAGCAAAGAGAATGCTCAAAGTGCACTTAAGTATAACAATGGCTGGTTGCTGCTGGTATACCTATCTAATATGCCCAAGGTACAGAGAAGTCCTGTGGAATCCAGGCCTGGTTCATTTTAATTAACGTGAGCTTGTCCACGTTGGCTGTGGAAAGGCGGATGCGCCTGACTGTGATCACCCCCTACATTGTGCTAAACACACGTTTGGACAATATACTTGCCGCAGGGCAGGCCAGCACCTACAAGGCATAAAGGGCAAATTCAGGCCATGTGCCCAATTTGGAGACCCAGAAGTTAAAACAGGGAAGACCCATCAGACAGTACATGCAGAATTGTGTGCACATACTGTTCCACGATGTTACTGAAACGCTGCCTCCTGATAAGATGGTCCATATTAGCTGGTGGTGCTGGATGTTGTTGCATGCTGACAAAGCTTTTCCACATTTCTGCACTGCTAACTAGGGTTAAGCGAACCCGAACACTTTCTTGGTGCTTTTTGAAAGGCCAATCAACAAGCGGCATACTACTTGTCCCAAGAGGCCATCACAGCCATGCCTACTAATGGCATGGCTGTGATTGGCCAGAGCAGCATGTGACCCAGCCTCTATATAAGCTTAAGTCACCTAGCGCTGCACGTCACTCTGCTGTTACAAGTGTAGGGAGAGGATGTTGCTGGACTTGTGATTTCAGGGAGAGTATAGGAGAGAATCTAACTCAGCAATATACAGACAAATAGTTGTGTGGGTGCAGGGCACTATCGATTTACCCGGCCCTGAGCTCACAATTTTTTGGGGGCAAACTACAACATCTGTATTAGTCAGTGTGCAATTTAAGGTTGAAATACACCGGTGATGGTGGTTCCTGGGGTTTTAAAAACACACAATTTTTTTTTTTAACTGTATTTTCCAGATCTGCAAGTGTTAAATTCAAGTTTAATATATGCAGCTTTCATATTATGTTAGCAAAAAAAGAATCATTTGGCAATCTACAACATCTGAATTAGTCAGTGTGCAATTTAAGGTAGAAATACACCCATAATTTTCTGGGTCTTGAAAACACACAATTTTTTACCAAAAACTGTATTTTCCAGATCTGCAAGTGTAAAATTCAAGTTTAATATATACGGTTTTCATATTCTCTTAGCAAAAAAATACTTTTTGGGCAATCTACAACATCTGTATTAGTCAGTGTGCAATTTAAGGTAGAAATACACCCATCATTTTCTGAGGTATGAAAAACACACTATTTTCAGGCCTTGAAGCATCAGTACGGGTGAAATTACAGGCTTATATGCTGCTGTCAAATTCAGTTTTTAAACAAACACTCATTTGGGCACAAAAAATTTAGTTGGCAGCCTTTTATGCAGATGTCATTGTGAGATACACCCTTAATACATTAGGGTTACATTCAGAGATTTTAAATGCCGCCATTTTGTGCACCATTATTGAATTCAGGCCTACTCTGGTTCAGGCCCTGTAAGATACCCCTCTCTACATACAGGGGTTTGAATTAGGCATTTGAAATACAGCCATTTTGTGCAAAGATATATTTATTGCAGGCCTACAGAGGTTCCGACCCTCTGAGATACTACCTCTACATACAGGGGTTTGAATAAGGCATTTGAAATACAGCCATTTGAAATACAGCCATTTTGTGCAAATATATATTTACTTTAGGCCTACAGAGGTTTAGGCCCTGTGATATACCACCTCTACATACAGGGGTTTGAATTAGGCATTTGAAATACAACCATTTCAAATACAGCCATTCTGTGCAAAGATATATTTACTTTAGGTATACAGAGGTTTAGGCCCTCTGAGATACCACCTCTACATACAGGGGGTTGAATTAGACATTTGAAATACAGCCATTTGAAATACAGCCTTTTTGTGCAAATATATATTTACTTCAGGCCTACAGAGATTCAGGCCCTGTGAGATACCACCTCTAAATACAGGGGTTTGAATTAGGCATTTGAAATACAACCATTTCAAATACAGCCATTTTGTGCAAAGATATATTTACTTCAGGCCTACAGAGGTCCAGGCCCTCTTAGATACTACCTATACATACAGGGGTTTGAATTAAGCATTTGAAATACAGCCATTTGAAATACAGCCATTTTGTGCAAAGATATATTTTTGCAGGCCTACACTGTTTCAGGGCCTGTGATATACTACCTCTACATACAGGGGTTTGAATTAGGCATTTGAAATACAGCCATTTTGTGCAAATATATATTTACTGCAGGCCTACACTGGTTCAGGGCCTGTGAGTCTTGCCTGTTGGTACTCTGGCAAACATGGCTGACTTCATGTTAGGCTGCCTTTCCCACGACCCGCACGTTATTCTTATTTTAGACACCTCGGATTACTGGTTGCTCACCCTTCTCGACCCCGGCTACAAAGATAACTTCTCATCTCTCATTCCTCTAGTGGAGAGGACAAGCAAAACTGTGCTATATCAGAAAGTCCTTGTTATAAAATTGCTCCAAAGTTGATAGGGCAGACATCTAAATTTGCCCTCCAATAGATCCTCATTAACGGAAAGTGTACTCATTCCAATTACAGGGCTGCTTAGGAGTTCTGTATTGTTATTTATCGTCACTACCTCCCTGAGTCGGGAGTGAGTTATTGCTGCGTGCCTGCTGCCTTCCTTGGATTCTTCTGCTTCAATAACTTGACCCACCCTATCTGGGTGGTTCACAATTAGGAGAAAAAAAAGGGACAAAGCAACAACAGCCAATCAGATTTCAGCGATTGACCTCCCTTGGATATTGTATCCCTTTCTCAAGCTTCTTCTCCGGTATCGAACCCTGATTTCCCATTTCCCGTGATCACCATGGTAAGCGCAGAAAACGGATCATCGCTGTCACTGGGACCTGCAATCGCCCAGAGGTTATCTAGAGTCACCAATGCGGCAGCAGGCCCTCGTCACTAAGGTTTAGGATGGTCAGATCAGCAGGCCCTTGCTCCAAATGTTTTTGAGGGTCACCAGCAGGCCATCAATCATAATTTTTCAAGGGTGTGTATGATGCCCTCCTTTATCTGTAACAAAGGGTGTTTTGGAGTGCCGGTTCCTTGAAATTTTTGACAGCCCTTTCACTTAGTGCATAGGCTTTATTAGTGTAGGAGCAGTGATGGCCAGTTCGCATTGTTCTCCCGCGAACACATGTGGGTTGCCATCTTTTCTCACAAGTCCAGCGAGGCAAAGGTAAGCCCTTACCTGTGCCTGTGCACAAGCCATTCTGAAATCAAATGCGGTCACCGGGAGCAGGCAATTCCGAGAACAGCCGCCGGGGGCCTTCATCAGGCTGTTCTCGGAACTGCTCCGGCACAGGTCAGGAACCATTTCTTTACAGTATATTCAATTGTATATAAAGTGCAAGTGCTGCAAAAAATTACAAGGAAGAGGCACTCCGAAAGCCTGTATATTCAAATTGTGGTACAATTGTTCAGGTAGTGGGAATCCTACACAGTGATGGCCAGTTCACATTGTTCGCCTGCAAACACATGCGGGCTGACATCTTTTCTCACAAGTCCGGCAAGACACAGGTAAGTCCTTACCTGTGCCTGTGCGCGAGCCAGTCTGAAATGAAATGCGGTCTCCAGGAGTAGGCAGTTCCAAGAACAGCGCCGGGGGCCGTTGACACCGCTTCCGCCTCCACGTTGCCATGCCGTTGGTCCAGCGACAATGTCCGCCTCTGCCTCCTCATCCTCCACCATGTTCCCAGACTCCACTGCAGGGACAATGCACAGTGCCCCTCCAGCATACTACATGTGCAGGGCACGGCGTCACCCTGTTCTGAACCTGGTTTGCCTGGGTCGAACGGAGTCACGCAGGGAGGGACTACTCCATGTCCTTCAGCAAGAAATCGAATCCTGGCATTCTCCGTGAAAACTGAAAATCGGAACCATGGTGACCGACAATGGGAAGAACATGGTGTTGGCGCTGCGCCAAGGAGGGCTGAGCTATGTGCCCTGCATGGCACACATGTTCAATCTGGCTGTCAAGCGGTTCCTGAAGTCTTCCACCCATCTGCAAGGCATCCTAAAAATGTGCATGAAACTTTGCATGCATTTCTGCCACTCGTACATCGCAAAGCACACCCTCTTTGAGCTGCAGCGGCAGAACTGCATCCCCCAACATAGGCTGATATGCAACGTTTCCACCTGTTGGAATGCAACCCTTCATATCTTGGACTGACTGTACGAACAGAGAAAGGCCATCAACGATTTCCTGATGATCCAAGTGGACAGGACTACTCCCCTGTGTAACTTCGATGTCAACCGGTGGCAGCTCATGAGTGACACCTGCCGTTTACTCTGGACCTTTGAGGCAGCCACAATATTTATCAGTTTCCAGAACTAAGGAATGAACAATGTAATTTCACTGCTTCATGTCCTGGAACAGATGCTGGAAAATATGGGTGGTCAGGGAACTGGTGACGTGGTGCCTAGATCTCACAGCTACATGAGCCCTGTGGGGGCTGAACTGGAGGAGGAGGAGGACATTGGAGCACAAGCAATGAGTAGCGAAATGGGTGTTTTTTCTACACAGGTGACAGGAGAGGAGGAGCAGGTGGAGCATGAGCAGCTAGAGGAGCAACAGGGCGATGAGGAATATGAGGCGGAGGACCCAGACACACCGTGGCAGTATGCAGTGGAGATGAGGCAGGGAATCCTTCCGAGTCACTTGCGCAAATGGCCCGCTGCATACTCACTTGCTTGGGTAGGGACAGCTGAATTGTCACTATTCGGCAGAGAGATGACTTTTGGCTCTCTACCTTGTTGGCCCACGCTAGCGGTCCAAAATGGGGGCCTTTATTACACCCGCTAAGAAGGAGGGAAAAAAATTAACTACTATAGAGACATCTTATGTAGTCAATTGGCCGCTGCCTATCTGCGCCATCATCCATCCTCTCGAAGGTCCTACAGGGGGCCCTCTGCGCTCACGTTCCACTGCCATGGCTGCTGGGAAGGGGTGGGGTGGCAGGAGCAGTACCAGATCCATCAGCAGCAGCCTGAGTCTAAAGTCGTTGATGAGCAGCTTTCTTCACCCGCATAGTGAAGAAACTACTCACCAGCAGCTAGACGTAGAGCAGAACCTGAACCAGCAGGTAGTGGCATACTTGGAGTGCACCCTGCCAGCTGACATTGAAGATCTGCTGGAATATTGGGGCGCCAAACTGGATTTGTGGCCACAACTAGACGAGTTTGCCCTGGAAAAGCTGTCCTGCTCGGCCAGTAGTGTGGCATCAGAGTGGGTGTTTAGTTCGGCGGGGGCTATAGTTACCCCAAAAAATACTTGCCTGTCTACCAAAAATGTTGAGAGACTGACCTTTGTCAAGATGAATCAGGCGTGGATCAGCCAGGATTTCCACCCACCAATTCCTGATACATCAGACTAGATCATCCATGGTGCCACACAAACACTTTGACAAAAGAGACTAGTTTCTTCTGGCTACCTGCCTCAGCTACTATTCTGATGCTGCCACCGGCCTGATGCCACACATCTGATGCCAAGTGCTCCTTCCTTTACCCACCATCTTCAGCGGGTGCTGGTATTGCCACTCACCTCCACACTATGTCACCATGCCACTCTATAGTCTCCTGATTCTGCTCCTACCTCCACTGTATGTCACCTTGCCACTCTGTAGCCTCTTGAAGCTTCCACCACCTCCAAAGTATGTCACCTTGCCACTCTGTGGTCTCCTCATGCTGCTCCTACCTCAACTATTTGTCTCCTTGCCACTGGGGTCTCCTCATGCTGCTTCCACTTCACTACTATGTCACCTTGCCACTCTGTGGTCTCCTCATGCTGCCGCCACCTCCACAGTATGTCACTTTGCCACTCTGGGGTCTCCTCATGCTGCTTGCACTTCACTACTATGTCACCTTGCCACTCTGTGGTCTCCTCATGCTGCCACCACCTCCACAGTATGTCACCTTGCCACTCTGGTGTCTCCTCATGCTGCTGCCACCTCCACAGCATGTCACCTTGCCACTCTGGGGTCTCCTCATGCTGCCGCCACCTCCACAGCAAGTCACCTTCCCACTCTGTGGCCTGCTCCACATTATGTCACCTTGCCACTCTTTGGCCTCCTGATGCTGCTGCCGCCTCCACAGTATGTCACCTTGCCACTATCTTGCCTCCTGGTGCTGCTGCCACCTCCACACTCCGTCCTTGTGCCACTCTGTAGCATTCTGATGCTGCCACCACCTACAGACTCTGTGATTGGGCAACTCTGTGGTGTGCTCATGCTGTTTTAACCTCACCACTATGTCACCTTGCCACTCCTTGGACTCCTCATGCTGCCGCCATCTCCACAGTATGTGACCTTGCCACTCTGTGGCCTCCTCTACATTATGCCACCTTGCCACTCTGTGGCATCCTCCACACTATGTCACCCTGCCACTCTGTGGCCTTCTGATGCTGCCGTCACCTCCACACAATGTTACCTTGCCACTCTGAGGCCTCCTGATGCTGCCGTCACCTCCACAGTATGTCACCTTCCCACTCTGTGGTCTCCTATACATTATGTCACCTTGCCACTCTGTGGCCTCCTCCACACTATGTCACCTTGCCACTCTGTGGCCTTCTGATGCTGCGGTCACCGCCACACTATGTCACCTTGCCACTCTGAGGCCTCCTGATGCTGCCGCCACCTCCACAGTATGTCACCTTACCACTCTGTGGCCTCCTCCACATTATGTCACTTTGCCACTCTGTGGCCTCCTGATGCTGCTGCCACCTCCACAGTATGTCACCTTGCCACTGTGTGGCCTCCTGATGCTGCCGCCACCTCCACACTATGTCATCTTGCCACTCTCTTGCCTCCTGATGCTGCTACCACCTCCACATTCTGTCCTTGTGCCACTCTGTGGCATCCTGATGCTGCCACCACCTACAGTCTCTGTGATTGGGCCACTCTGTGGTGTCCTTATGTTGCTTCCACCTCACCACTTTTTCACCTTGCCACTCCGTGGTCTCCTCATGCTGCCGCCATCTCCACAGTATGTCGCCCTGCCACTCTGTGGCCTCCTCTACATTATGTCACCTTGCCACTCTGTGGCCTTCTGATGCTGCCGTCACCTCTACACTATGACACCTTGCCACTCTGTGGTCTCCTCATGCTGCCGCCACCTCCACAGTATGTCACCTTCCCACTCTGTGGCCTCCTCCCCATTATGTCACCTTGCCACTCTGTGGTCTCCTCATGCTGCTGCCATCTCCACAGTATGTCATCTTGCCACTCTGTGGCTTCCTGATGCTCTTGCCACATCCACACTATGTCACCTTTTCAAATAATTTAGACAGCACTCCAGTATGCGGTTAATGCTTTTTATTTGCTGGACATAAGGGTCCTTTTTTTTTAGGAACTGAGGCAACGTTTCGGGCAAAAACACATGCCCTTCATCAGGCTGATGTAAAGAAGGGAAAGGGGAAAAGGGGAAAAATGTATAAATACATATAATATTTGCAATTTAACATGATTACAAATATAAAGTCACATGATTCAAACAAGTAATTGGTATCAATACAGTCAGTAACATGATTCAAAAGACATAATTCAAAGAAAATTGGTTCAAAAAACATAATTCCGTAATATTAATATGATTAAAGAAAAAGTGCATAATTATTATTCAAAGATTAGTGCATGCCATAAGGCGGATATCCAGTCATATGGCTGATGA
Source organism: Bufo gargarizans (assembly GCF_014858855.1). Classification (NCBI taxonomy): domain Eukaryota; kingdom Metazoa; phylum Chordata; class Amphibia; order Anura; family Bufonidae; genus Bufo; species Bufo gargarizans. Next base: position 395,606,419 of record NC_058083.1, on the reverse strand, counting down.
GTATCATGCCATATGGCTGATGAGTATCATGTACCAACAGTATAGTAATATTTACATCAAGCATCAGAACAAAAATGGACCACTAAATAAAGTGTACAACAGTGGAGACACAGAAAGAAAGTGATAAGAGAGAAGAAAGGAGAAAAGAATAGGAGAAGTACGGCCAGAGTATGCATATTGAGTGCTGGGTATGCATATTGAGCGCATGTATATACACAGAGGGAAGAGGAGTACCCTCTGAGAGTAAAGTAACAGTACAGACATAAAGATGAAAATGTGCGCTGGGCTTACCTAGTTGCGTGCATGGATGCATGGAGGGCCGGCATGTCTGAAGTATGTTAAGCAGAGCTTTAAATAGGCGGATTCCCGCCTTGGAGGTGACGCTTGCGATCATGTGATATTGGGGGGAGTCATAGCTAAGCGCCAGCCTGGTTGAATGACGTGTTGTCAATCGGCGCATGCGCATAAAAATGCGCGCATGCGCATAAAAATGCGCGCATGCGCATATTTGTCGAAAAATGCGCGCATGCGCAAAAGGGCCGAAAGATGAAGGTCGGCCATCTTGGTTATGGGAATGTCTCGAATCTAGGCATCTGCGTGTAGCAAGTAGGCGGCACAGCACCAGTCAGTATTATATGGGAGAAGTAATGGAAATGTGTGTGTTTTGGACAAATAACCGGTGGTGACTATTAGGATCAGAAGGCTGATACATGGTGGAATAAATTAGCATGTACCACAAATAGGAAAGTGTGATAGCTAATGTATGTTAGAGGGCACATCTGGTAAGTCCAACCAATGTAAGAGAAACTAGTAGGGTAGAACCCGAGTTAGAGATCAGTAATGTCGTCTATTCGTGGTGGAATGGACACAGTATAATGGCTGGAGCATAAGTTAATATAGACATCACATAAGACATATACCAACGGCTAGGGCGTGCTTCACGGATGTCGCCACCCGTTATTAGACGGCTCTGGCCCTAGAAGGGAAACATAAAGACAAGATTAACATAAGGGAACAAACATACAAGGAAATAGAGAACATAAACATAACAAAGAGGATGATTAATCAGTCTAAGATATAATCTCTATTAAGACCATGGGGTTCAAGAGTGTTAAGGCGTCGGATCCAAGACATCTCTCTCTCCTGTAAAAGCAGCTCGCGATTACCTCCTCGTCTTGGTGGCGATATCCAATCGATGACTTGGAAACGCAGCTGACTGACTGAGTGACCATGTTTGGTAAAATGTTGGACAAGGGGTGCTTCTAGTTTAGTGGTACGTATATTGGACTTATGTTGGGATATACGTTCTTTAAGAAGACCTCAGATCCTTGGAGAAAAAATCCTCTTCCACCAAGGTAAGACATAATATAACCAAACAGCAATCTCTTGCCTTGAAGAACCTGCGTGATGATAAGAACATAATCATCAAGCCGGCTGACAAAGGCTCAGGTATTGTCGTGATGGACAGAATGGACTATAGACAGGAGATCCTTCGGCAACTTGGTGATCGAAGGATTTACTCACCTATAGATTATGATCCCACCAGAGAGTGCCTCAATGAGCTCTCTGCTATAGTTGAGATTGCTCTCAACAATGGGATTATTAACAAAAAAACTGCAAATTATCTTGTTCCAACTTATCCTCGTATTCCGGTCATCTACGTGTTGCCCAAAATTCACAAAAGTATGGATCACCCTCCCGGCAGACCAATAGTCTCTGGTTGTGAGTCGGTTTTCCAACCAGCTGCCAAAATGCTAGACAACCTCTTAAGGACCTACGCACAACAGGGTGCCTCCTTTATCCAGGACACCACTGACTTTCTAAACAAAATCCAATGCCTGAACCTGGAGGGTGATAATATCTTTTTAGCAACAATGGATGTCAGCAGTCTCTATACCAACATCCCCACCGATGCCGGTATAGAATGTGTTAGAGAAACCATCCGCCAACAAGCAGAATTCTCTATTCCAGAACAACAATTCATTCTTTCTCTTTTGACATTTGTACTCAAAAGGAATTACTTTCTGTTTGAAGATCAATTCTATTTTCAAATCTCCGGGACAGCCATGGGCTGTAATGTAGCACCAACTTTTGCAGTCTTGTACATGAACCACTTTGAAAGCTGCCATGTATATACGAATGAACTCTTTTCTAAACATGTGAAATGTTGGTATAGATACATTGATGATATCTTTTGCGTTTGGCAGGGTCCAGTGGAAGACCTGCATATATTCCATAAAACAATCGACTCGGCCACAGACTTTATCTCTCTCTCCTTGACCTGCAGTAACACCGAGATTTCGTTTCTGGATGTCCTAGTCATGGTAAGCAATAATACATTGCAAACTGATCTCTATACCAAACCCACAGACAGGAACAGTCTTCTCAGACACGACTCATTTCATCCCCCTGGACTAATCCATTCCTTACCGTACTCACAACTCATGCGAGTTAAACGGATTGTATCTGATCCAGATACAACAAACTCTCGACTCGTAGAAATGTCGAATAAATTTCTCAGCAGAGGTTTTCCCAAACATGTTCTAGATGAACATATTGACAAAACCACCCAGTTGTCCAGGACCGATTTACTCAAATCTACACATTCCAGATCCAACCCTACACAGAAACGCATTCCATGTGTTACTACATTCTCCCATTTAAGTTCAGACATTAAACGGATCATTTACAAACATTGGTCCGTTCTATCCAATAATTTCCCCAATATCTTCCAAGATAAACCACTGATGTCATACAAAAGGGCAAAAAACATCAGGGACAATATTGTACGTTCTGACCTTGGTTCCAATAAAACACATAGTATACAAAGCACTATTACAGGCTCCGCCATTAAAGGTACATACCCTTGCCTATCCTGCGCCCAATGCGGGAATGTTACCAAAGGTTCGACCTTCACCCACCCATCCACTGGGAAAAAATACAACATCAATGGTCACTACTCTTGTGTTTCCAGCTATGTGGTATATTTAATCAAATGCCCTTGTGGATTGGGATACGTTGGGGAAACCATTCAAAAAATTAAAGAACGTATATCCCAACATAAGTCCAATATACGTACCACTAAACTAGAAGCACCCCTTGTCCAACATTTTACCAAACATGGTCACTCAGTCAGTCAGCTGCGTTTCCAAGTCATCGATTGGATATCGCCACCAAGACGAGGAGGTAATCGCGAGCTGCTTTTACAGGAGAGAGAGATGTCTTGGATCCGACGCCTTAACACTCTTGAACCCCATGGTCTTAATAGAGATTATATCTTAGACTGATTAATCATCCTCTTTGTTATGTTTATGTTCTCTATTTCCTTGTATGTTTGTTCCCTTATGTTAATCTTGTCTTTATGTTTCCCTTCTAGGGCCAGAGCCGTCTAATAACGGGTGGCGACATCCGTGAAGCACGCCCTAGCCGTTGGTATATGTCTTATGTGATGTCTATATTAACTTATGCTCCAGCCATTATACTGTGTCCATTCCACCACGAATAGACGACATTACTGATCTCTAACTCGGGTTCTACCCTACTAGTTTCTCTTACATTGGTTGGACTTACCAGATGTGCCCTCTAACATACATTAGCTATCACACTTTCCTATTTGTGGTACATGCTAATTTATTCCACCATGTATCAGCCTTCTGATCCTAATAGTCACCACCGGTTATTTGTCCAAAACACACACATTTCCATTACTTCTCCCATATAATACTGACTGGTGCTGTGCCGCCTACTTGCTACACGCAGATGCCTAGATTCGAGACATTCCCATAACCAAGATGGCCGACCTTCATCTTTCGGCCCTTTTGCGCATGCGCGCATTTTTCGACAAATATGCGCATGCGCGCATTTTTATGCGCATGCGCCGATTGACAACACGTCATTCAACCAGGCCGGCGCTTAGCTATGACTCCCCCCAATATCACATGATCGCAAGCGTCACCTCCAAGGCGGGAATCCGCCTATTTAAAGCTCTGCTTAACATACTTCAGACATGCCGGCCCTCCATGCATCCATGCACGCAACTAGGTAAGCCCAGCGCACATTTTCATCTTTATGTCTGTACTGTTACTTTACTCTCAGAGGGTACTCCTCTTCCCTCTGTGTATATACATGCGCTCAATATGCATACCCAGCACTCAATATGCATACTCTGGCCGTACTTCTCCTATTCTTTTCTCCTTTCTTCTCTCTTATCACTTTCTTTCTGTGTCTCCACTGTTGTACACTTTATTTAGTGGTCCATTTTTGTTCTGATGCTTGATGTAAATATTACTATACTGTTGGTACATGATACTCATCAGCCATATGGCATGATACTCATCAGCCATATGACTGGATATCCGCCTTATGGCATGCACTAATCTTTGAATAATAATTATGCACTTTTTCTTTAATCATATTAATATTACGGAATTATGTTTTTTGAACCAATTTTCTTTGAATTATGTCTTTTGAATCATGTTACTGACTGTATTGATACCAATTACTTGTTTGAATCATGTGACTTTATATTTGTAATCATGTTAAATTGCAAATATTATATGTATTTATACATTTTTCCCCTTTTCCCCTTTCCCTTCTTTACATCAGCCTGATGAAGGGCATGTGTTTTTGCCCGAAATGTTGCCTCAGTTCCTAAAAAAAAGGACCCTTATGTCCGGCAAATAAAAAGCATTAACCGCATACTGGAGTGCTGTCTAAATTATTTGAAATATTTACTAGTTCCGCGAGGTGGAGCAAGGAACGCACCTAGACGTGCACCCTAAACCTATCAGCCTCAGATAGAGTGCCGTGATCAACACGTGATTTTTATATCACACTATGTCACCTTGCCACTCTGTGGCCTCCTGATGCTGCCGCCATCTCCACACTATGTCACCTTGCCACTCTGTTGCCTCCTGATGCTGCCTTCACCTCCACACTCTGTCATTGTGCCATTCTGTGTCCTCCTTATGCTGCCACCACCTACAGACTCTGTGATTGGGCCACTCTGTTGTCTCCTCATGCTGCTTCTTTCTCACCACTATGTCACCTTGCCACTCTGTAGTCTCCTCATGCTGCCACCACCTCCACAGTATGTTCTCCTTGCCACTCTGTGGTCTCCTCTACATTATGTCACCTTGCCACTCTGTGGCCTCCTCCACACTATGTCACCTTGCCACTCTGTGGCCTCCTGATGCTGCCCCCACCTCCACACTCTGTCATTGTGCCATTTTGTGACCTCCTGTTGCTGCCACCACCAACAGACTCTGTGATCGGGCTACTCTGTGGTCTCCTCATGCTGCTTCCACTTATGTCACCTTGCCACTGTGGCCTCCTGATGATGCTGCCACCTTCACACTCTGTCATTGTGCCGCTCTGTGGCCTCCTGTTTCAGCTGTAGATAAAAAGAAAGAGACAGGAGGCAGCGCCTCGTGTGTAAAACCGTATGATAGTCTTTAAAAAACAACAATGCACTGATTGCGCTTACCGTATCGGGTTGTGATGAGTCACAACGCCTTTGAATCACTTATGCTGGTATAAGCCCGTCCAGCAGTGACTGCTGCTGCTGCCCAGGTTCTTACCCATTACCGTGGGGTATGGTGTCCGGGGTATAGAGAATAATCGATTGAAGTAAAAAAATGAACCTTATATAAAGCGGCGGTGCTGCAGAAGACAGGACTCAGGTGGATAAAAAAAAGTGGATCTTTATTTGTATAAGTCTACGCGTTTCAGGGGCGGACTGCCCCCTTCATCAGGACAATATGTCTGTTGACACCCTCTTCACTCTGTCAGGGGGCTCTAATTGTATAGGCATTTAATAGAACAGGTTCTGTAGACATCTATGTGGAATCAACTGATGACGGTGTAGAAGGAGTGCGCTAGAAGGAGTTCATATTTGAGTTATTTGGTCAGTTTTGGCCCCGTGACTGCCCAAATAAGTGAAGTGTGCAGTGATTCTGAATGTGACGCCTGTCATCTGCATGTCATACGGACTCACAGTATTATTTTGCTACCAAAGCAGACTCCATATGAGTATCACTGCAAGGCACAGTGTTCTACACCACTAGAAAGACTCTCTGCAGCCAGGAAATAGCAGTTTTATTATGTAATTCACCGCAAATTTATTCGTATCAAACCAAATTCTTCACCCAAAAATTCTGCGAACCTGCGAATCAATTTTTTATTTTTTATTCACTCATCTCTTATTGTAATGCTAATCAATCAAATGTGTCTTCAGAAGATGACCTATTGTTTAAATCACATTTATATTTTTAAATAATTTTTGGGCATCGAGCAAGGACAGAACTTTAAAGGTGCACCATTCTCCCTTCATTTTGTATAATTCCTTATGGACCCTTGTGTATTTTATCTTCTTAGAATCAGTTATGGCACACTGGCACTGAACTCTTTCTGAAGGCCCTCACTACTAGAAACCATGATACTACTTTACTTTCCCTGTAAACAGATCAATTTTGACCCAAATCTCAAATCCAGATAAAAAGAAACTTAGAGTAAATAAGAGTAAAATATAGTAAAAATCATGTATTTTATGAAAAGTTTACTCCATACTAAAGTCTACATCACATTGAATGTGCAGTCTTGAGCCCATCCTGATGGAGCCATTGCTATTTTGACCTTCAGATTTAATGGTGTTTTCATTGCCATTCTGTGTGTAATTTTTGTAGCTTACAGGTGGCATTTGAAAGTCAATAGTGAAATATTTATTAACTGTTGGCAGGGAGTCTGTGGTACTGAGAACATTTAAAAAGAAAAAAGTTGGTAATAGTGGTGCTTTAGCCTAGTTGGTGGGTTATACTCACAGTAAAAGCTGCGTATAGTAAAAGTTTAAAGCTGCATAGCATTGCCACTGCTAATGAAGAAGATTAGTGCCTATTACCAGTACCATTAAAGTTATGTTCCTAAAGACCATATTGCATTGTGAAAACTTATTGAGCCATATATATTTAATGAAAAGCGATTACAGAAACGCAAATGGAGTAAATATCATATTGCTTATTAAACCATGGAACAGCTGTGGTGTTACACACATTGCAGATATCCAAAACCAATATGTGTGGATATGACATTACTAAATTCACTAGAAGTTAGAGACAAAGTTTTTTTTTTTTTTTATCAAACTGGTGTGTGTAAAGTAGGACTGGATTAGCAACCAATTCCAGAGGAGCTGTCAAAAATTAAAGGTGGAATCTGATTGGTTGCTATGGGCAACTAAGCCAGTTCTACTTTACACCAGTTTAATAAATGACCCCCAAATTAAGGATTGGATAAAATAGTTATTTGCAGGGCATTTCAAAGAGTGAATAAATGTAGTAATTCAGACTCAGCTAAAATGTATTATATTTTTAAATATTAGTTTTCTTTAATTCTGCACAAATATTGTAAAGTCGTAACTGTAAAGTTCATGTTCGAGTTCGGTGTTCGGGCATTTAATAAAGCTTTTGAAAGGCTGTACGGCAGCCAATCAACAAGCTTTTAAGCTGTGGGCACTTATTAGCCATCACAGCCATGCCTAGTAATGGCATGGCCGTAATTGGCCAGTGCATCATGTGACCCAGTGTCACAGATGGTGTTGCAGAAATCTGGAACTTATAAACAAACAAACGACTGGCTTGATCCCAAACTAAGGAGCATATGGGTGAGTCATTAAAAACCCCTAGAGCTCTCCCTGAATGCTATGCCAATGCAAAGGTCTTAATGGTAGACAATTGCATGCCCTCGTACCTTATACTATGTGACACCTGAAAACCCTACAATAGTGAGGGGACACGACTACCGGCTCCCTGCACTTAATACGGATGGATTCAGGGTCACATACCATCAAGCCAGCAAGAAAACACAAATAAAGGAAACAGACTTATCTGAGGAATCAGGCGCAGAAGCCTCCAGCAGTGAAGACAATCCAGGAAGTAAAAACCGCAAAGTGAGGCAGTATGGGAGGGAATATAAAGGGAGACAATCAGTGCAAATGGATGAAAGCTGGGAGAAGGAAAGGAGATAGAATGTAAAACCAAAACAAAGGACATCATACAACAGGTAGAGAAGAACGTCTGCCAGATCTTCTCACAGAGCTGGCGCTGACAGTACCCCTCCCTCTATGGGTGTACTCCGGACACCCAGAGCCCACCTTCTCAGGATGACACCTTTGGAAAGCCCTGATGAGACGAGGTGCCTTAATATCCGCCACTGGGACCCACATCCTCTCCTCAGGACCATAACCCTCCCAATGAACGAGGTACTGGAGAGAACCGTGGATAATACGAGAATCCACAATCCTAGAGACCTGAAATTCAAGATTACCATCAACAACAATCGGAGGAGAAGGCAAAGAGGAGGGTACAGTGGGTTGGACATAAGGTTTTAATAGGGACCTGTGAAAAACATTATGGATCTTCCAAGTCTGAGGAAGATCAAGACGGAAGGCAAAGGGATTGATGACGGACAAATTCTTGTAAGGCCCAATAAACCTAGGCCCCAACTTCCAGGAGGGAACCTTCAGTTTGATATTCTTTATAGACAACCACACCAGATCCTCGACATTCAGGTCCGGACCAGGCACACGTCTCTTATCTGCCACACGCTTATATCTCTCACTCATACTCTTCAGATTACCCTGAATCTTTTGCCAAATAAATGACAAAGACGAGGAAAATTTCTGCTCATCAGGTAAACCAGAAGACCCCTCTCCAGAGACTGTCCCAAACTGCAGATGAAACCCATATGCACCAAAAAATGATGACTTATTAGAGGACTCCTGGCGACAGTTATTTAAAGCAAACTCAGCAAGGGACAATAAAGAACACGAATCCTCCTGATTCTCCGCCACAAAATAGCGCAGATATATCTCCAGATTCTGATTGACACGTTCGGTCTGACCGACTGCGGATAAAAAGCAGAAGAGAACGATAACCGAACCCCCAAGCGAGAACAGAAGGCCTTCCAGAATCTGGAAACAAATTGTGTGCCCCTATCAGAAACGATGTCTGAAGGAATGCCATGCAATTTAACAATGTGATCAACAAACGCTTGCGCCAGCATCTTAGCATTGGGTAACCCAGAAAAGGGAATGAAATGCGCCATTTTGCTAAAACGGTCCACTACTACCAGAATCACAGTCTTCCCCGAGGAACGAGGCAGGTCCGTAATGAAGTATTAGGGTCATAGGGTGTCTGGCTCCCTCTAACCAATGGCGCCATTCCTCAAAAGCAACTCCCTATCTCCCACATCGTAATTTCTCTCTGCAGAGGAGAGTTTCCTTGAGAAATAGGCACACGGTCGCCATTTGGCAGGAGCGGGACCCTGAGATAAGACCGCACCCACACCCACCTCAGAAGCGTCCACCTCAACAATAAAAGGTAGAGATGGGAGCGGAAGCAAATGGGAGCGGAAGCAAAACTGTCTTTGATAGTAGAAAAGGCTTTAAGTGCATCTACCGACTACAAAGAAAAATCTACCCCCTTTTTAGTCATATCAGTGAATGGTTTAACAACAGAGGAATAATTCAAAATGAACTTTCTGTAATAATTGGCAAAACCCAAAAACCACATCAGTACCTTCTGATTCACAGGAAGCTCCCAATCAAGCATAGCGCGGACCTTCTCAGGGTCCATGCGAAAAACCAGAAGCGGAGAGAAAAAAAACAAGAAATTGAATCTCCGGAACCGCAAACACACATTTTTCCAGTTTAACGTACAATTTATTATCCCGCAGAATTAGCAAGACTTGACGTAGGTGGTTCCGATGAGTTTTGAAATCAGGAGAAAAAATAAAAATGTCATCCAGATACACCAGTACAAATTTCCCCATTAAATGATGAAAAATGGTGTTCACAAAATGTTGGAAGACGGCCGGAGCATTCATCAAACCAAAGGGCATAACCAAATTCTCGAAATGACCCTCAGGGGTATTGAAGGCCGTCTTCCATTCATCCCCTTCTTTGACCCTGACTAGGTTGTATGCCCTTCTTAAATCCAACTTAGAAAAAACTTTAGCCCCAACAATCTGGTTAAACAGGTCCGGGATCAAAGGAAGCGGATATGGGTCACGAACCGTGATATGGTTCAGCTCCCTAAAATCCAGACAAGGTCTTAAAGAACCATCTTTTTTCTTAACAAAAAAAAAAAAAACAGCGGCAAAAGGTGACTTCGAGGGTCGGATGTGTCCCTTTCTCAGGCTCTCAAAGATATAAGTACACATAGCGACTTTTTCAGGTTGGGAGAGTTTGTATAAACGTGATTTTGGCAGTTTGGCGCCTGGGATGAGATTAATAGGGCAGTCGTACTTCCGGTGCAGGGGCAACTCCTGGACACCACTCTCGGAAAACACATCCGAAAATTCAGAGAGAAAAGATGGCACAGTCTTGGTAGAAATCTCTGAAAGACACGCCGTGAGGCAATTCTCTCTGCAAAACTCACTCCAACCATTTATTTGCCTTGCTTGCCAATCAATGGTGGGGTTATGTTTAGTGAACCAGGGTAGCCCCAACACTAGAGGAGTAGGTAATCCGCTTAAGACGAAACATGACATATCCTCAACATGAGCGTCACCCACGTGGAGAAAGTGGAGCGGAATCTATAGCAAAAACAGGTATATCCTTTTCCAAAGTGCATACCTAGAAACTATGCGTTATTGCAAATTGATTATCAATGAGATTGACAGCTACTCCACTATCTACAAAAATCTCACAAGCAATGTTCTTGCTGTCTAGCGCCACCCTGGCAGGTAGGAGAAAACGATAACTACAAGTAAATGGCAAACCTTCAATTTCTGCATCAACCTTGCCAATAGTAGCAAATGGAAAGTTTTTAGAGGGTTTTTTCTCTTTTTTATTTTTTATTAGCCTCAGAAAACTCCATGAATCTCCTAGAGTGTCAAACATTAGCCAAATGATTTATACCCCCACAACAGAAACAAACCCTCCTCTGAGAGCTGAATCCTCTGCTATCAGAGGCAAGCAAACCCAGCTGCATGGCCTCCTCATCAGAGGGGATTGAGAGAGACTGAGACCCCTGCACGCTGAATGAGACAGTGCCACTGTTCTTGGACTGAATATGACAGGAAGGAGTAGTCTCCTCTCTCTCTCTAATACGCCTGTCAATACGAACAGCTAGAGACATGGCAGATTCTAACGAGGCTGGTCTCTCATGAAAAGCAAATGCATCTTTCAATCTTTCCGAAAGACCATGGCAAAATTGACTTCAGAGTGAAGCATCATTCCAACCAGTATCAGCTGCCCATCTCGGAAATTCTGAACAATATATCTCTGCGGACTGTTTACCCTGGCACAAAAGATGCAATTTAGATTCAGCCAGAGAAATACGATCCGGGTCATCATATATCTGTCCCAGGGCTACAAAAAATTCATCCACCGATCGGAGGGGCTGTGCCCCAACCGGCAGCGAAAAGACCCAAGACTGAGGGTTATCCCTGAGCAGCAAGATGATGATCCCCACCCTCTGCTCCTCATCAGCAGAGGAATGGGGAAGTAGGCAAAAATTGAGTTTGCAAGCCTCTAAAGAAAACAACATTCTCACTACCCCTGAGAACGTATCTTGAAGCAAGATCTTAGGCTCGGAACAAACTCCATGAACACAAGCAGAACCGGTCACCTGAAACTGAGACACAGTTTTACAGAGATCTGCTACCTCCAGACAAGACCTTGCATGCGGTCAATCAAGGCTGAAACCGGATCCATGCTTAAGACGGTTATGGTGGTTTATAATGTCACGGATGGTGTTGCAGAAAGCTGGAACTTATAAACAAACATCCGACTGGCTTGATCCCAAACTAAGGAGCATATGGGTGAGCCATATACAAACCCTAGAGCTCTCCCTGACTGTTATGCCCATGCAAAGGTCTTAATGGTAGACAATTGCATGCCCTCGTACCTTATACTATGTGACACCTGAAAACCCTACAATAGTCAGGAGACACGACCACCAGCTCCCTGCACTTAATACGGACAGATTCAGGGTCACCTACCAATAAGCCAGCAAGAAAACACAAATATAGGAAACAGACTTATCTGAGGAATCAGGCGCAGGAGCCTCCAGCAGTGAACACAATCCAGGAAGTAAAAACCGCAAAGTGAGGCAGTATGGGAGGGAATATAAAGGGAGACAATCAGTGCAAATAGATGACAGCTGGGAGAAGGACAGGAGATAGAAAGTGAAACCAAAGAACGTCTGCCAGACCTTCTCACTGAGCTGACAGTGACACCCAGCCTCTATACAAGCTAGATCACATGTAGCACCACCCATCAGCTCTGAGTAGTGCAGGGACAGGAAGCAGGCAGCTGAAGCGAGGGAGTGTTAGGAATCTGGCTATTTGTTTTGAGGGTGACCGATAATGATTTTTTTGTGGATGCAATACACCAGCTTTGCACCCCTGACACAGAAATATAATAATACATCTGGCTGTTAATTCTGTGGGTGACCTATAGTGATTTTTTGAGGGTGCAATGCACCATTTTTGTACCCCTGGCACAAAAATATAATAGTTAACCCGTCTGTTAGTTTGGTGGGTGACATATACCCATTTTTGGTGTGAGATACACGTGCACTTTATACATGACAGGGAAATTAATATAGTTAATCTGACTGTTAGTTTGGCCGGTAACATATACCCATTTTTGGTGTGAGGTACACCTGCACTGCATATATGACAGGGAAATTAACATAGTTAATCCGTCTGTTAGTTCGGTGGGTGACATATTCCCATTTTTGGTGTGAGGTACACCTGCACTGCATACATGACAGGGAAATTAATATAGGTAATCCGTCTGTTAGTTCAGAGGGTGACAAATTCCCATTCTTGGTGTGATGTACACCTGCACAGCATAAGTAACAGGGAAATTAATATAGTTAATCTGTCTGTTTGTTTGGTGGGTGACCTCAAAGAATGAGAAGAGCATCAAATGAGGGAATGGCCCTGGTCGTGGTGCTGCTGATGCTGTTGGAGCTCCTGTTGCAGGGAGAGGATGTGGTCAATCTGTGCCAGCTATACGCCTAAATTAAACACCTTCCTCAGATGCACGTAGGCAACAGGATGTTCAGTGTCATTTTGTAGGCCCGAATACAGGTGTATGAATGATGAGACCAGATAAAAAAGAGGTGGTAGTAGATTGGATGGCTGACAGTGCCTCCAGTTCCTTCACATTGTCTCCCACCCAGTTCCCTATTGAAACTGCAGAGTTGGCACCGGAAGCCCATAGGCATCTGTCTTTCACCTCATTCCCTTGCAAATCAGCCAAGCAGTATGAGCCCCAAGTCATGCAGCAGTCTATTATGCTTTTTGATGACTCTGCTGGCAGGGTTTCCGTGGGTCATCCACCTAGCCCTAACCAAGAAGTGGAAAAGATTGAGTGCAATGAGGCCCAACTACTTATGTTTCAGAATGTGGACATGGGAGGACCACCACAGCATGATGATGATGATGACAAAATACAGGTGCCAACTGCTGTGGCTTTCTGTTGTGTGCAGACTGGCCATGAGGGCAGGGGTGAAGAGTGGGTGGAAGATGATGTGGAGGATGATGAGGTCCTAGACCACACATGGAATCAAAGTCAATGGAGTGACGTGTGCAGTTTGGAGGAAGAGGTGGTGGTTAGGGATGAGCGAACTCGAACTGTATAGTTCGGGTTCGTACCGAATTTTGGGGTGTCCGTGACACGGACCCGAACCCGGACATTTTCGTAAAAGTCCGGGTTCGGGTTCGGTGTTCGTCGCTTTCTTGGCGCTTTTGTGACGCTTTCTTGGCGCTTTTTGAAAGGCTGCAAAGCAGCCAATCAACAAGCGTCATACTACTTGCCCCAAGAGGCCATCACAGCCATGCCTACTATTGGCATGGCTGTGATTGGCCAGAGCACCATGTGACCCAGCCTCTATTTAAGCTGGAGTCACATAGCGCCGCCCGTCACTCTGCTCTGATTAGCGTAGGGAGAGGTTGCGGCTGCGACAGTAGGGCGAGATTAGGCAGATTAACTCCTCCAAAGGACTTGATTAACTGATCGATCTGCAGCTGTGGATCATTGAGCTGCTGATCCTCAATTGCTCACTGTTTTTAGGCTGCCCAGACCGTTTGTCAGTCACATTTTTCTGGGGTGATCGGCGGCCATTTTGTGTCTTGTGGTGCGCCAGCACAAGCTGCGACCAAGTGCATTTAACCCTCAATGGTGTGGTTGTTTTTTGGCTAAAGCCTACATCAGGGTGAAGCTGTCACACCAAGTGCATTTAACCAGCAATAGTCTGTTCATTTTTTGGCCATATACAAAATCAGGGGCAAGCTGCGCCTGTCACCAAGTGCATTTAACCCTCAATGGTGTGGTTGTTTTTTGGCTAAAGCCTACATCAGGGTGAAGCTGTCACACCAAGTGCATTTAACCAGCAATAGTCTGTTCATTTTTTGGCCATATACAAAATCAGGGGCAAGCTGCGCCTGTCACCAAGTGCATTTAACCCTCAATGGTGTGGTTGTTTTTTGGCTAAAGCCTACATCAGGGTGAAGCTGTCACACCAAGTGCATTTAACCAGCAATAGTCTGTTCATTTTTTGGCCATATACAAAATCAGGGGCAAGCTGCGCCTGTCACCAAGTGCATTTAACCCTCAATGGTGTGGTTGTTTTTTGGCTAAAGCCTACATCAGGGTGAAGCTGTCACACCAAGTGCATTTAACCAGCAATAGTCTGTTCATTTTTTGGCCATATACAAAATCAGGGGCAAGCTGCGCCTGTCACCAAGTGCATTTAACCCTCAATGGTGTGGTTGTTTTCTGGCTAAAGCCTACATCAGGGTGAAGCTGTCACACCAAGTGCATTTAACCAGCAATAGTCTGTTTATTTTTTGGCCATATACTACATCAGGGGCAAGCTGCGCCCGTCACCAAGTGCATTTAACCCTCAGTAGTGTGGTTGGTCAAGCTGTGACACCAAGTGCATTTAACCAGCAATAGTCTGTTCATTTTTTGGCCATATACTACATCAGGGGCAAGCTGCGCCCGTCACCAAGTGCATTTAACCAGCAATAGTGTGGTTATTTTTTGGCCATATCCCAGTCTAATTCTGTCACTAAATCCATACCGGTCACCCAGCGCCTAAATACTAGGCCTCAAATTTATATCCCGCTAAATCTCTCGTTACCGCTGTCCTGTTGTAGCTGGGAAAGTTATTTAGTGTCCGTCAAAGCACATTTTTTGTTCTGGGTTGAAGTACAATTCCCAATTTAGCAATTTCATAATTTAGTGGTTTCTGCTATATCAGAGCTATTTGAAATCTATCCCTAAAAGGGTATATAATATTCAAGGTGCACATTGGGTCATTCAGAATAACTTCACACACACCCGCTACTGTGTATTTTCAAGTCTAATTCTGTCACTAAACCCATACCTGTCACCCAGCGCCTAAATACTAGGCCTCAAATTTATATCCTGCTAAATCTCTCGTTACCGCTGTCCTGTTGTAGCTGGGAAAGTTATTTAGTGTCCGTCAAAGCACATTTTTTGTTCTGGGTTGAAATACAATTCCCAATTTAGCAATTTCATAATTTAGTGGTTTCTGCTATATCAGAGCTATTTGAAATCTATCCCTAAAAGGGTAGATCATATTGAAGGTGCACATAGGGTCATTCAGAATAACTTCACACACACCCGCTACTGTGTATTTCCAAGTCTAATTCTGTCACTAAACCCATACCTGTCACCCAGCGCCTAAATACTAGGCCTCAAATTTATATCCTGCTAAATCTCTCGTTACCGCTGTACTGTTGTTGCTGGGCAAGATATTTAGTGTCCGTCAAAGCACATTTTTTGTTCTGGGTTGAAATACAATTCCCAATTTAGCAATTTCATAATTTAGTGGTTCCTGCTATATCAGAGCTATTTGAAATCTATCCCAAAAAGGGTATATAATATTCAAGGTGCACATAGGGTCATTCAGAATAACTTCACACACACGCTTCTGTGCATTTCCAAGTCTAATTCTGTCACTAAATCCATACCGGTCACCCAGCGCCTAAATACTAGGCCTCAAATTTATATCCCGCTGAATTTGAATACAATACATTGGGCCAAATAATATATTTGTTGTTGTGGTGAACCATAACAATGAGAAAAACATCTAGTAAGGGACGCGGACGTGGACATGGTCGTGGTGGTGTTAGTGGACCCTCTGGTGCTGGGAGAGGATGTGGCCGTTCTGCCACATCCACACGTCCTAGTGTACCAACTACCTCAGGTCCCAGTAGCCGCCAGAATTTACAGCGATATATGGTGGGGCCCAATGCCGTTCTAAGGATGGTAAGGCCTGAGCAGGTACAGGCATTAGTCAATTGGGTGGCCGACAGTGGATCCAGCACGTTCACATTATCTCCCACCCAGTCTTCTGCAGAAAGCGCACAGATGGCGCCTGAAAACCAACCCCATCAGTCTGTCACATCACCCCCATGCATACCAGGGAAACTGTCTCAGCCTCAAGTTATGCAGCAGTCTCTTATGCTGTTTGAAGACTCCGCTGGCAGGGTTTCCCAAGGGCATCCACCTAGCCCTTCCCCAGCGGTGAAAGACATAGAATGCACTGACGCACAACCACTTATGTTTCCTGATGATGAGGACATGGGAATACCACCTCAGCATGTCTCTGATGATGACGAAACACAGGTGCCAACTGCTGCGTCTTTCTGCAGTGTGCAGACTGAACAGGAGGTCAGGGATCAAGACTGGGTGGAAGACGATGCAGGGGACGATGAGGTCCTAGACCCCACATGGAATGAAGGTCGTGCCACTGACTTTCACAGTTCGGAGGAAGAGGCAGTGGTGAGACCGAGCCAACAGCGTAGCAAAAGAGGGAGCAGTGGGCAAAAGCAGAACACCCGCCGCCAAGAGACTCCGCCTGCTACTGACCGCCGCCATCTGGGACCGAGCACCCCAAAGGCAGCTTCAAGGAGTTCCCTGGCATGGCACTTCTTCAAACAATGTGCTGACGACAAGACCCGAGTGGTTTGCACGCTGTGCCATCAGAGCCTGAAGCGAGGCATTAACGTTCTGAACCTGAGCACAACCTGCATGACCAGGCACCTGCATGCAAAGCATGAACTGCAGTGGAGTAAACACCTTAAAACCAAGGAAGTCACTCAGGCTCCCCCTGCTACCTCTTCTGCTGCTGCCGCCTCGGCCTATTCTGCTGCTGCCGCCTCGGCCTCTTCCTCCGCCTCTGGAGGAACGTTGGCACCTGCCGCCCAGCAAACAGGGGATGTACCACCAACACCACCACCACCACCTCCGTCACCAAGCGTCTCAACCATGTCACACGCCAGCGTTCAGCTCTCCATCTCACAAACATTTGATAGAAAGCGTAAATTCCCACCTAGCCACCCTCGATCCCTGGCCCTGAATGCCAGCATTTCTAAACTACTGGCCTATGAAATGCTGTCATTTAGGCTGGTGGACACAGACAGCTTCAAACAGCTCATGTCGCTTGCTGTCCCACAGTATGTTGTTCCCAGCCGGCACTACTTCTCCAAGAGAGCCGTGCCTTCCCTGCACAACCAAGTATCCGATAAAATCAAGTGTGCACTGCGCAACGCCATCTGTAGCAAGGTCCACCTAACCACAGATACGTGGACCAGTAAGCACGGCCAGGGACGCTATATCTCCCTAACTGCACACTGGGTAAATGTAGTGGCAGCTGGGCCCCAGGCGGAGAGCTGTTTGGCGCACGTCCTTCCGCCGCCAAGGATCGCAGGGCAACATTCTTTGCCTCCTGTTGCCACCTCCTCCTTCTCGGCTTCCTCCTCCTCTTCTTCCACCTGCTCATCCAGTCAGCCACACACCTTCACCACCAACTTCAGCACAGCCCGGGGTAAACGTCAGCAGGCCATTCTGAAACTCATATGTTTGGGGGACAGGCCCCACACCGCACAGGAGTTGTGGCGGGGTATTGAACAACAGACCGACGAGTGGTTGCTGCCGGTGAGCCTCAAGCCCGGCCTGGTGGTGTGTGATAATGGGCGAAATCTCGTTGCAGCTCTGGGACTAGCCAATTTGACGCACATCCCTTGCTTGGCGCATGTGCTGAATTTGGTGGTGCAGAAGTTCATTCACAACTACCCCGACATGTCAGAGCTGCTGCATAAAGTGCGGGCCGTCTGTTCGCGCTTCCGGCGTTCACATCCTGCCGCTGCTCGCCTGTCTGCGCTACAGCGTAACTTCGGCCTTCCCGCTCACCGCCTCATATGCGACGTGCCCACCAGGTGGAACTCCACCTTGCACATGCTGGACAGACTGTGCGAGCAGCAGCAGGCCATAGTGGAGTTTCAGCTGCAGCACGCACGGGTCAGTCGCACTACAGAACAGCACCACTTCACCACCAATGACTGGGCCTCCATGCGAGACCTGTGTGCCCTGTTGCGCTGTTTCGAGTACTCCACCAACATGGCCAGTGGCGATGACACCGTTATCAGCGTTACAATACCACTTCTATGTCTCCTTGAGAAAACACTTAGGGCGATGATGGAAGAGGAGGTGGCCCAGGAGGAGGAGGAGGAGGAGGAGGAAGAGGGGTCATTTTTAGCACTTTCAGGCCAGTCTCTTCGAAGTGACTCAGAGGGAGGTTTTTGGCAACAGCAGAGGCCAGGTACAAATGTGGCCAGCCAGGGCCCACTACTGGAGGACGAGGAGGACGAGGATGAGGAGGAGGTGGAGGAGGATGAGGATGAAGCATGGTCACAGCGGGGTGGCACCCAACGCAGCTCGGGTCCATCACTGGTGCGTGGCTGGGGGGAAAGGCAGGACGATGACGATACGCCTCCCACAGAGGACAGCTTGTCCTTACCCCTGGGCAGCCTGGCACACATGAGCGACTACATGCTGCAGTGCCTGCGCAACGACAGCAGAGTTGCCCACATTTTAACCTGTGCGGACTACTGGGTTGCCACCCTGCTGGATCCACGCTACAAAGACAATGTGCCCACCTTACTTCCTGCACTGGAGCGTGATAGGAAGATGCGCGAGTACAAGCGCACGTTGGTAGACGCGCTACTGAGAGCATTCCCAAATGTCACAGGGGAACAAGTGGAAGCCCAAGGCCAAGGCAGAGGAGGAGCAAGAGGTCGCCAAGGCAGCTGTGTCACGGCCAGCTCCTCTGAGGGCAGGGTTAGCATGGCAGAGATGTGGAAAACTTTTGTCAACACGCCACAGCTAACTGCACCACCACCTGATACGCAACGTGTTAGCAGGAGGCAACATTTCACTAACATGGTGGAACAGTACGTGTGCACACCCCTCCACGTACTGACTGATGGTTCGGCCCCATTCAACTTCTGGGTCTCTAAATTGTCCACGTGGCCAGAGCTAGCCTTTTATGCCTTGGAGGTGCTGGCCTGCCCGGCAGCCAGCGTTTTGTCTGAACGTGTATTCAGCACGGCAGGGGGCGTCATTACAGACAAACGCAGCCGCCTGTCTACAGCCAATGTGGACAAGCTGACGTTCATAAAAATGAACCAGGCATGGATCCCACAGGACCTGTCCGTCCCTTGTCCAGATTAGACATTAACTACCTCCCCATAACCATATATTATTGGACTCCAGGGCACTTCCTCATTCAATCCTATTTTTATTTTCATTTTACCATTATATTGCAAGGCTACCCAAAGTTGAATGAACCTCTCCTCTGCCTGTGTGCTAGGCCTAAATATATGCCAATGGATTGTTGCAGTGGTGGCTGACGTGAAGCCTCATTCTCTGCTATGACATGCAGACTGATTCTCTGGTGACATGAAGCCAGATTGTCTGTTACGGGACCTCTCTCCTCTGCCTGGGTGCTGGG
Organism: Bufo gargarizans; assembly: GCF_014858855.1. Lineage (NCBI taxonomy): Eukaryota > Metazoa > Chordata > Amphibia > Anura > Bufonidae > Bufo > Bufo gargarizans. The sequence goes on along the minus strand of NC_058083.1, from coordinate 395,586,587 downwards.
CCTGAATTTATGACAATGGACTGTTGCAGTGGTGGGTGACGTGAAGCCTGATTCTCTGCTATGACATGCAGACTGATTCTCTGGTGACATGAAGCCAGATCCTCTGTTACGGGACCTCTCTCCTCTGCCTGGGTGCTGGGCCTAAATTTATGAAAATGGACTGTTGCAGTGGTGGGTGACGTGAAGCCTCATTCTCTGCTATGACATGCAGACTGATTCTCTGCTGACATGAAGCCAGATCGTCTGTTACGGGACCTCTCTCCTCTGCCTGGGTGCTGGGCCTAAATTTATGAAAATGGACTCTTTCAGTGGTGGGTGACGTGAAGCCTGATTCTCTGCTATGACATGAAGACTGATTCTCTGCTGACATGAAGCCAGATCCTCTGTTACGGGACCTCTCTCCTCTGCCTGGGTGCTGGGCCTAAATATCTGACAATGGACTGTTGCATTGGTGGCTGACGTGAAGCCTGATTCTCTGCTATGATATGAAGACTGATTCTCTGCTGACATGAAGCCAGATTGTCTGTTACGGGACCTCTCTCCTCTGCCTGTGTGCTAGGCCTAAATATATGCCAATGGATTGTTGCAGTGGTGGCTGACGTGAAGCCTGATTCTCTGCTATGACATGCAGACTGATTCTCTGGTGACATGAAGCCAGATCCTCTGTTACGGGACCTCTCTCCTCTGCCTGGGTGCTGGGCCTAAATTTATGAAAATGGACTGTTGCAGTGGTGGGTGACGTGAAGCCTGATTCTCTGCTATGACATGCAGACTGATTCTCTGGTGACATGAAGCCAGATCCTCTGTTACGGGACCTCTCTCCTCTGCCTGGGTGCTGGGCATAAATATCTGACAATGGACTGTTGCATTGGTGGCTGACGTGAAGCCTGATTCTCTGCTATGACATGCAGACTAATTCTCTGCTGACATGAAGCCAGATTGTCTGTTACGGGACCTCTCTCCTCTGCCTGGGTGCTGGGCCTAAATTTATGAAAATGCACTGTTGCAGTGGTGGGTGACGTGAAGCCTGATTCTCTGCTATGACATGAAGACTGATTCTCTCCTGACATGAAGCCAGATTGTCTGTTACGGGACCTCTCTCCTCTGCCTGGGTGCTGGGCCTAAATTTATGAAAATGGACTGTTACAGTGGTGGGTGACGTGAAGCCTGATTCTCTGCTATGATATGAAGACTGATTCTCTGCTGACATGAAGCCAGATTGTCTGTTACGGGACCTCTCTCCTCTGCCTGGGTGCTGGGCCTAAATTTATGAAAATGGACTCTTACAGTGGTGGGTGACGTGAAGCCTGATTCTCTGCTATGACATGAAGACTGATTCTCTGCTGACATGAAGCCAGATCCTCTGTTACGGGACCTCTCTCCTCTGCCTGGGTGCTGGGCCTAAATATCTGACAATGGACTGTTGCATTGGTGGCTGACGTGAAGCCTGATTCTCTGCTATGATATGAAGACTGATTCTCTGCTGACATGAAGCCAGATTGTCTGTTACGGGACCTCTCTCCTCTGCCTGGGTGCTGGGCCTAAATTTATGAAAATGGACTCTTACAGTGGTGGGTGACGTGAAGCCTGATTCTCTGCTATGACATGAAGACTGATTCTCTGCTGACATGAAGCCAGATCCTCTGTTACGGGACCTCTCTCCTCTGCCTGGGTGCTGGGCCTAAATATCTGACAATGGACTGTTGCATTGGTGGCTGACGTGAAGCCTGATTCTCTGCTATGATATGAAGACTGATTCTCTGCTGACATGAAGCCAGATTGTCTGTTACGGGACCTCTCTCCTCTGCCTGGGTGCTGGGCCTAAATTTATGAAAATGGACTCTTACAGTGGTGGGTGACGTGAAGCCTGATTCTCTGCTATGACATGAAGACTGATTCTCTGCTGACATGAAGCCAGATCCTCTGTTACGGGACCTCTCTCCTCTGCCTGGGTGCTGGGCCTAAATATCTGACAATGGACTGTTGCATTGGTGGCTGACGTGAAGCCTGATTCTCTGCTATGATATGAAGACTGATTCTCTGCTGACATGAAGCCAGATTGTCTGTTACGGGACCTCTCTCCTCTGCCTGTGTGCTAGGCCTAAATATATGCCAATGGATTGTTGCAGTGGTGGCTGACGTGAAGCCTGATTCTCTGCTATGACATGCAGACTGATTCTCTGGTGACATGAAGCCAGATCCTCTGTTACGGGACCTCTCTCCTCTGCCTGGGTGCTGGGCCTAAATTCATGAAAATGGACTGTTGCAGTGGTGGGTGACGTGAAGCCTGATTCTCTGCTATGACATGAAGACTGATTCTCTGCTGACATGAAGCCAGATCCTCTGTTACGGGACCTCTCTCCTCTGCCTGGGTGCTGGGCCTAAATATCTGACAATGGACTGTTGCATTGGTGGCTGACGTGAAGCCTGATTCTCTGCTATGATATGAAGACTGATTCTCTGCTGACATGAAGCCAGATTGTCTGTTACGGGACCTCTCTCCTCTGCCTGTGTGCTAGGCCTAAATATATGCCAATGGATTGTTGCAGTGGTGGCTGACGTGAAGCCTGATTCTCTGCTATGACATGCAGACTGATTCTCTGGTGACATGAAGCCAGATCCTCTGTTACGGGACCTCTCTCCTCTGCCTGGGTGCTGGGCCTAAATTTATGAAAATGGACTGTTGCAGTGGTGGGTGACGTGAAGCCTGATTCTCTGCTATGACATGAAGACTGATTCTCTGCTGACATGAAGCCAGATCCTCTGTTACGGGACCTCTCTCCTCTGCCTGGGTGCTGGGCCTAAATATCTGACAATGGACTGTTGCATTGGTGGCTGACGTGAAGCCTGATTCTCTGCTATGATATGAAGACTGATTCTCTGCTGACATGAAGCCAGATTGTCTGTTACGGGACCTCTCTCCTCTGCCTGTGTGCTAGGCCTAAATATATGCCAATGGATTGTTGCAGTGGTGGCTGACGTGAAGCCTGATTCTCTGCTATGACATGCAGACTGATTCTCTGGTGACATGAAGCCAGATCCTCTGTTACGGGACCTCTCTCCTCTGCCTGGGTGCTGGGCCTAAATATATGAAAATGGACTGTTGCAGTGGTGGGTGACGTGAAGCCTGATTCTCTGCTATGACATGCAGACTGATTCTCTGGTGACATGAAGCCAGATCCTCTGTTACGGGACCTCTCTCCTCTGCCTGGGTGCTGGGCCTAAATTTATGAAAATGGACTGTTGCAGTGGTGGGTGACGTGAAGCCTCATTCTCTGCTATGACATGCAGACTGATTCTCTGCTGACATGAAGCCAGATTGTCTGTTACGGGACCTCTCTCCTCTGCCTGTGTGCTAGGCCTAAATATATGCCAATGGATTGTTGCAGTGGTGGCTGACGTGAAGCCTGATTCTCTGCTATGACATGCAGACTGATTCTCTGGTGACATGAAGCCAGATCCTCTGTTACGGGACCTCTCTCCTCTGCCTGGGTGCTGGGCCTAAATATCTGACAATGGACTGTTGCATTGGTGGCTGACGTGAAGCCTGATTCTCTGCTATGATATGAAGACTGATTCTCTGCTGACATGAAGCCAGATTGTCTGTTACGGGACCTCTCTCCTCTGCCTGTGTGCTAGGCCTAAATATATGCCAATGGATTGTTGCAGTGGTGGCTGACGTGAAGCCTGATTCTCTGCTATGACATGCAGACTGATTCTCTGGTGACATGAAGCCAGATCCTCTGTTACGGGACCTCTCTCCTCTGCCTGGGTGCTGGGCCTAAATTTATGAAAATGGACTGTTGCAGTGGTGGGTGACGTGAAGCCTGATTCTCTGCTATGACATGCAGACTGATTCTCTGGTGACATGAAGCCAGATCCTCTGTTACGGGACCTCTCTCCTCTGCCTGGGTGCTGGGCCTAAATTTATGAAAATGGACTGTTGCAGTGGTGGGTGACGTGAAGCCTCATTCTCTGCTATGACATGCAGACTGATTCTCTGCTGACATGAAGCCAGATTGTCTGTTACGGGACCTCTCTCCTCTGCCTGGGTGCTGGGCCTGAATTTATGACAATGGACTGTTGCAGTGGTGGCTGACGTGAAGCCTGATTCTCTGCTATGATATGAAGACTGATTCTCTGCTGACATGAAGCCAGATTGTCTGTTACGGGACCTCTCTCCTCTGCCTGGGTGCCGGGCCTAAATATCTGAGAATGGACTGTTCCAGTGGTGGGTAACGGGAAGCCTGATTCTCTGCTATGATATGAAGACTGATTCTCTGCTGACATGAAGCCAGATTGTCTGTTACGGGACCTCTCTCCTCTGCCTGGGTGCTGGGCCTAAATTTATGAAAATGGACTCTTACAGTGGTGGGTGACGTGAAGCCTGATTCTCTGCTATGACATGAAGACTGATTCTCTGCTGACATGAAGCCAGATCCTCTGTTACGGGACCTCTCTCCTCTGCCTGGGTGCTGGGCCTAAATATCTGACAATGGACTGTTGCATTGGTGGCTGACGTGAAGCCTGATTCTCTGCTATGATATGAAGACTGATTCTCTGCTGACATGAAGCCAGATTGTCTGTTACGGGACCTCTCTCCTCTGCCTGGGTGCTGGGCCTAAATTTATGAAAATGGACTCTTACAGTGGTGGGTGACGTGAAGCCTGATTCTCTGCTATGACATGAAGACTGATTCTCTGCTGACATGAAGCCAGATCCTCTGTTACGGGACCTCTCTCCTCTGCCTGGGTGCTGGGCCTAAATATCTGACAATGGACTGTTGCATTGGTGGCTGACGTGAAGCCTGATTCTCTGCTATGATATGAAGACTGATTCTCTGCTGACATGAAGCCAGATTGTCTGTTACGGGACCTCTCTCCTCTGCCTGTGTGCTAGGCCTAAATATATGCCAATGGATTGTTGCAGTGGTGGCTGACGTGAAGCCTGATTCTCTGCTATGACATGCAGACTGATTCTCTGGTGACATGAAGCCAGATCCTCTGTTACGGGACCTCTCTCCTCTGCCTGGGTGCTGGGCCTAAATTCATGAAAATGGACTGTTGCAGTGGTGGGTGACGTGAAGCCTGATTCTCTGCTATGACATGAAGACTGATTCTCTGCTGACATGAAGCCAGATCCTCTGTTACGGGACCTCTCTCCTCTGCCTGGGTGCTGGGCCTAAATATCTGACAATGGACTGTTGCATTGGTGGCTGACGTGAAGCCTGATTCTCTGCTATGATATGAAGACTGATTCTCTGCTGACATGAAGCCAGATTGTCTGTTACGGGACCTCTCTCCTCTGCCTGTGTGCTAGGCCTAAATATATGCCAATGGATTGTTGCAGTGGTGGCTGACGTGAAGCCTGATTCTCTGCTATGACATGCAGACTGATTCTCTGGTGACATGAAGCCAGATCCTCTGTTACGGGACCTCTCTCCTCTGCCTGGGTGCTGGGCCTAAATTTATGAAAATGGACTGTTGCAGTGGTGGGTGACGTGAAGCCTGATTCTCTGCTATGACATGAAGACTGATTCTCTGCTGACATGAAGCCAGATCCTCTGTTACGGGACCTCTCTCCTCTGCCTGGGTGCTGGGCCTAAATATCTGACAATGGACTGTTGCATTGGTGGCTGACGTGAAGCCTGATTCTCTGCTATGATATGAAGACTGATTCTCTGCTGACATGAAGCCAGATTGTCTGTTACGGGACCTCTCTCCTCTGCCTGTGTGCTAGGCCTAAATATATGCCAATGGATTGTTGCAGTGGTGGCTGACGTGAAGCCTGATTCTCTGCTATGACATGCAGACTGATTCTCTGGTGACATGAAGCCAGATCCTCTGTTACGGGACCTCTCTCCTCTGCCTGGGTGCTGGGCCTAAATATATGAAAATGGACTGTTGCAGTGGTGGGTGACGTGAAGCCTGATTCTCTGCTATGACATGCAGACTGATTCTCTGGTGACATGAAGCCAGATCCTCTGTTACGGGACCTCTCTCCTCTGCCTGGGTGCTGGGCCTAAATTTATGAAAATGGACTGTTGCAGTGGTGGGTGACGTGAAGCCTCATTCTCTGCTATGACATGCAGACTGATTCTCTGCTGACATGAAGCCAGATTGTCTGTTACGGGACCTCTCTCCTCTGCCTGTGTGCTAGGCCTAAATATATGCCAATGGATTGTTGCAGTGGTGGCTGACGTGAAGCCTGATTCTCTGCTATGACATGCAGACTGATTCTCTGGTGACATGAAGCCAGATCCTCTGTTACGGGACCTCTCTCCTCTGCCTGGGTGCTGGGCCTAAATATCTGACAATGGACTGTTGCATTGGTGGCTGACGTGAAGCCTGATTCTCTGCTATGATATGAAGACTGATTCTCTGCTGACATGAAGCCAGATTGTCTGTTACGGGACCTCTCTCCTCTGCCTGTGTGCTAGGCCTAAATATATGCCAATGGATTGTTGCAGTGGTGGCTGACGTGAAGCCTGATTCTCTGCTATGACATGCAGACTGATTCTCTGGTGACATGAAGCCAGATCCTCTGTTACGGGACCTCTCTCCTCTGCCTGGGTGCTGGGCCTAAATTTATGAAAATGGACTGTTGCAGTGGTGGGTGACGTGAAGCCTGATTCTCTGCTATGACATGCAGACTGATTCTCTGGTGACATGAAGCCAGATCCTCTGTTACGGGACCTCTCTCCTCTGCCTGGGTGCTGGGCCTAAATTTATGAAAATGGACTGTTGCAGTGGTGGGTGACGTGAAGCCTCATTCTCTGCTATGACATGCAGACTGATTCTCTGCTGACATGAAGCCAGATTGTCTGTTACGGGACCTCTCTCCTCTGCCTGGGTGCTGGGCCTGAATTTATGACAATGGACTGTTGCAGTGGTGGCTGACGTGAAGCCTGATTCTCTGCTATGATATGAAGACTGATTCTCTGCTGACATGAAGCCAGATTGTCTGTTACGGGACCTCTCTCCTCTGCCTGGGTGCCGGGGCCTAAATATCTGAGAATGGACTGTTCCAGTGGTGGGTAACGGGAAGCCAGATTCTCTGCTATGATATGAAGACTGATTCTCTGCTGACATGAAGCCAGATTGTCTGTTACGGGACCTCTCTCCTCTGCCTGGGTGCTGGGCCTAAATTTATGAAAATGGACTATTACAGTGGTGGGTGACGTGAAGCCTGATTCTCTGCTATGACATGAAGACTGATTCTCTGCTGACATGAAGCCAGATTGTCTGTTACGGGACCTCTCTCCTCTGCCTGGGTGCCGGGGCCTAAATATCTGAGAATGGACTGTTCCAGTGGTGGGTGACGGGAAGCCAGATTCTCTGCTATGGAACCTCTCTCCAATTGATTTTGGTTAATTTTTATTTATTTAATTTTTATTTTAATTAATTTCCCTATCCACATTTGTTTGCAGGGGATTTACCTACATGTTGCTGCCTTTTGCAGCCCTCTAGCCCTTTCCTGGGCTGTTTTACAGCCGTTTTAGTGCCGAAAAGTTCGGGTCCCCATTGACTTCAATGGGGTTCGGGTTCGGGACGAAGTTCGGATCGGGTTCGGATCCCGAACCCGAACATTTCCGGGATGTTCGGCCGAACTTCTCGAACCCGAACATCCAGGTGTTCGCTCAACTCTAGTGGTGGTCACACAGTGCCAGCTGCACAGCAAAAGAGGGAGCAGGGTGCAAAAGCAGAGTGGCATTCTCCTAGCCAGTGTGTCTGCTACTGCCCACCGCACCCAGTGACTGAGCACACCAAAGCCAGCTCCAAGGAGTTCCCTGGCATGGCATTTCCTCGGAAAATGTGCTGATGACAAGACACGAGTGGTTTGCACACTGTGCAATCAAAGCCTGAAGCGAGGCATAAATGTTCTAAACCTGAGCACAACCTGCATGACCAGGCATCTAAATGCAAAGCACGAGCTGCAGTGAAGTACATACCTGAAAAACCACAAAAGAGCTTAGGCTCCTCTTGCTCCCCCTTCTGCTGCAGTCTCAGCCTCTTCTTCCCCCTCTGGAGTGACAGTGGCACCTGCCACCCCGAAAACAGAGGATGTGGCAGCAACACCACCACCTCCTCCACCGTCACCCAAAATGTCCACACTGTCCCATGGAAGCATTCAGCTGTCCATCCCCCAAACACTGGAGAGAAAGAGGAAGTACCCCCCTACCCACCCATGATCCCTGGCCCTGAATACCATCATTTCAAAATTCCTGGCCTTTGAAATGTGGAGACAGAGGCTTTTAAAAATCTTATGGTGGTGGCTGTCCCACATTACGTGGTTCCCAGCAGCCAATACTTTTCTAGGCGAGCCATCTCCATCTTGCATAACCAAGTGGCGGACAAAATCAGGTGTGCACTGCGCAAAGCCATCTGTGGCAAGGTCCACATTACTATCGATACGTTGACTAGAAAGCACGGGTAGGGCCATTATATCTCCCTAACTGCACAGTGGGTAAATGCAGAGGCAGCTGGGCCTGAGGCAGATAGAAGTTTGGCGCATCTCCTTCTGCCACCGAGGATTGACACACATTTCTCGTTGCCTCCTGTTGCCTCCTCCTCCTACTCTGCTTCCTCCTCTACCGCCTCCTTATCCAGTCAGTGTAACACCTTCACCATCAACTTCAGCACAGCCAGGGGGAAACAACAGCAGGCTGTTTTGAAGCTCGTCTGTTTGGGGGAAAAAACCCACACCATGCAGGAGCTGTGGATGGGTATGGAACAACGGACAAATGAGTGGTTGGTGCCACTAAGCCTCAAGCCTGGCCTGGTGGTGTGCGATAAAGGGAGAAATCTCATAGCAGCTGTGGAGCTAGCCGGTTTGATGCACATCCATTGCCTGACGCATGTGCTGAATTTGGTGGTGCAAAGGTTCCTGAAAAATTACCCAGATATGTCAGAGCTTCTGCAGAAAGTGCGGTCCGTCTGTGCGCGCTTTCGGCATTCTCACCCTGCTGCTGCTCGCCTGTCGTCCTTCCCGCTCAGCAACGAGTGGGCCTCCATGCACGTGTGTGCGGTGTTGTGCTGTTTCAAGTACTCCACCAACATGTCCAGTGCTGATGACACAGTAATCAGCGTTACTATCCCACTTCTATGTAGCCTTGAAAAAACACTTTGAGCGATGATGAAAGAGGATGTGGCACTGGAGGAAGAGGAGTAGGAAGAGGGATCATTTCCACGATTATCTGGCCAGTCATTCACAAATGGCTCGGAGGGTGGGTTCCTGCACCAAAAGAGGCCAGGTACACAACTGTCAAGCCAGGGCAAAGTTCTGCAGGATGAGGAGGAGGAGTAGGAACCGTGTTCACAGCAGGGTGGCACCCAAAGCAGCTTATGGGCATCAATGGAGCATGGCTTGGGGGATACAGAGGACACAGATGATACACCTCCCACAGAGGACAGTTTGTCAGACTGGCACAAATAAGCGACTACATGCTGCAGTGCCTACGCAACGACCACAGAGTTGCCCTCATTCTAACCAGTGCTGGTTACTAAGTGGCCACCCTCCTGGATCCCCGCTACAAGAACAACGTGCTGTCCTTAATTCTGTCACTGGAGCATGATTGGAAGATGCTCGAGTTCAAGTGCACGTTGGTAGATGCGCTGCTGATGGTATTCACACTTGACAGCGGGGGCTCAGTGGAAGCCCAAGGCGAAGGCAGAGGAGGAGGTGGAAGAAGTCGCCAACTCAGCTGGGGCACCACCAGCACCTCAGAATGAAGGGTTAGCATGGTCGAAATGTGGAAAAGCTTTGTTAGCATGCCACAGCAACAAGCACCACCAGCTGATACAGAATGTCTTAGCAGGAGGCAGCATTTCAGCAACATGGTGGAACAGTACGTGTGCACATGCCTAAACGTACTGACTGATGGGTCTGCCCCATTCAACTTCTGGGTCTCAAAATTGGGCACATGGCCTAAGCTTGCCCTTTATGCCTTGGAGGTGCTGGCCTGCCCCGCAGCAAGTGTATTGTTCGTACGTGTGTTTAGCACAGCAAGGGGGTAATCACAGACAAGCGCAGTCGCCTGTCTACAGCCAATGTGGCCAAGCTCACGTTCATTAAAATTAACCAGGCATGGATCCCACAGGACTTGTCCGTACCTTGTGCTGAGTAGACATGTATACCGTCCTCACCCAGCCATTGCTATACTCCAGCACACTTTCTCTTTGCATTCTCTTTTCTATTTCCCAATGTTTTGGGGTCTTCCCAAACTTATAAAAAACAAATAAATAAAGGGAAAAAAAAAATAATAGTGTTGGCTACCTCCTCTTCCACAGCTGCTTCCACCTACACCGCCATGTCCACCGCCTCCTCAAACTCCTACTCGACTTTGACCTCTGCCTCCTAGTTCAAGATTATATATATTTTTTCTATTCTATGCTATTTTAAGTAATTTCCCTATCTATATTTGTTTGCAGGGCAACTGTCCTCCCCCCTCCCCCCATTTTGCTTCCTTTTGCAGCCCTCTATCCCTTACTACGACTATTTTACAGCCATTTTATTGTACCAAAATTCAGGTCTCCATTGAATTCAATGGGGTTCAGGTTTGAGTTTGGGTCAAGTTCGGGTCCCGAACTCAAACTTTGACCCGAAGTTCCGCCGAACCCGGCGAACTTGAACATCCACGGGTCCGTTCATCCCTAATCTTCTATACATAATTCTATGTTTATTATTTTCCCTCTGTTCTTCTGAAATGTTAATACTTGTGAATAGGGAACTATTGGAATTCAGGTAATTTTTGTTTTAAGAAGCAGTTTATTTGTTTATTTATCCATTGTTGTATTTAGTATTTTATATATATCTTGTGTGTAAAATAACTCATATATCCAATTTTTCTCTATAGCAGCAAATGTCTATTCCTTTTAGTTAATTGAACTCTTTTGTAAGAAATGTTTATCAATAGTCTATCAAGATCACGACTTAGATTCTGGATGTAAGCTTAACCCCTTCAGGACCTTGGACGAGTATACTCGTCCTGGAGCAACGGTACTTAGCACACCAGGACGAGTATACTCGTCCTGGCATTAAACTGTCACCATGTCTGCAGACATGGTGACAGCGGTGAGTGCTGGCTGTTACACACAGCCAGGCACCCAGGGTCAATGCCGAGGGGGGGTCCTGTGACCCCCCCCCCCATATCGGTGATCGCTGCAAACTGCAGGTCAATTCAGACCTGCGGTTTGCAGCGCTTTATGTAGTTTCTGATCCCTGCGGTCCCTGACCGCAGGGATCAGAAACTTAAAAAGTGGCCAGTCTAATTTTTTTGAACCCTCTCCTGCACCCCTGAATGCATTTATGTCGGCGGGGTGCAGGGGGGGGAGGTTTGTGGGTGGTGCGGGCAGTCCCGCTGAATATTCATTGGTGTCCAGTGGTACCAGAGTGTCAGCACATTGCTGACACTCTGGTATAAACGGCTAACATCGCTGCGATGTCAGCCGTTTAGCCATTTTATGGAAAGGGTTAAGTCAGGGAGCTCCCTCTGGCATCGGGGGGCTGCTGTGCCTTTGCAGCCCCCAGATGGATGGGGGGACAGAGGGAGGGAGCTCCCCTCCTTCCCCTTCCCAGTCTGCTCAGTTGTGGCAGACGGGAAAAGGTTCCCATGGCAACAGGACGCCTTCTCAGGTGTCCTGCTGTCCATGGTGCTGAACAGATCTAAGCTAAAAGCCTAGATCTGTACAGTGTAAGTAAAATACAGTACAGTACAATATATATTGGACTGTACTGTATTATACAGACATCAGACCCACTGGATCTTCAAGAACCAAGTGGGTCTTGGTCCCAAAAATTTAAAAGAAAGTAAAAAAAAGTAAAGATAATAAAAACACGTTTATCACTGAATAAAAATTTAAAAAATAAAATACACTACACATATTAGGTATCGCCGCGTCCATAACGCCCTGATCTATAAAACGGTCATATTACTTTCCCCGCACGGAGAACACCATAAAAAAATAAAAACTATCAGGAAATAGAAATTTTGACCACCTTACTTCACAAAAAAGGTAATAAAAGTGATCAAAAGAGTCGCATGTACGCCGAAATAGTACCAATCAAACCGTCACCTCATCCTGCCAAAAATGAGCCCCTACATGAGACAATGGCCCAAAAAATAAAAAAAACTATGGGGACACTATAACATGATTTTTATTTTATTTTTTCAAAAATGATATTATTGTGTAAAACTTACATAAATAAAAAAAGTGTACATATTAGGTATCACCGCGTCCATATCGACTAGCTCTATAATAATATCACATGAGCTAACCCCTCAGATGAACACCGTAAAAAATAAAAACTGTGCTAAATAAACAATTTTTTGTCATCACAAAAAGTGTAATGGAAAGCGATCAAAAAGTCATATGCACCCCAAAATAGTGCCAATAAAACCGTCTCATCCAACAAAAAATGAGACTCTACTTTAGATAATCGCCCAAAAACTCAAAAAAGCTATTCTTGTTACCTTGCCTCACAAAAAGTGTAATATAGAGTAACCAAAAGTCATATGTACCCTAAACTAGTACCAACAAAACTTCCACCCTATCCCATAGTTTCTAAAATGAGGTCACTTTTTTGGAGTTTCTACTCTAGGGGTGCATCGGGGGCCTTCAAAAAAAACTGGCTAGCAAAATCTGCCTTTCCAAAACCGTATGGCATTCCTTTCCTTCTGTGTCCTACAGTGTGCCCGTACAGTGATTTACAACCACATATGGGTTGTTTCTGTAAACTACAGAATCAGGGCCATAAATATTGAGTCTTGTTTGGCTGTTAACCCTTGCTTTGTAACTGGAAAAAAAATATTAAAATGGAAAATATGCCAAAAAAGTGAAATTTTGAAATTGTACCTGTGTTTTCCATTAATTCTTGTGGAATACCTAAATGGTTAACAAAGTTTGTAAAATCTGTTTTGAATACCTTGAGGGGTGTAGTTTCTAGAATGGTGTCAGTTTTGGGTGGTTTCTATTATATAAGCCTCACAAAGTGACTTCAGACCTGAACTGGTCCCCTAAAAATTGGGTTTTTGAAAAGTTCAGAACAATTTCAAGATTTGCTTCCAAACTTCTAAGCCTTGTAACATCCCCAAAATATAAAATATCATTCCCAAAATGATGCAAACATGAAGTAGACATATGGGGAATGTAAAGTAATAAATATGTTTGCAGGTACTATGTATTATAGAAGTAGAGAAATTGAAACTTGAAAATTTGCAATTTCTTACAAATTGTTTGTAAATTGGTATTTTTTTTATAAATAAAATTTTTTTTTTTTTACCTAATTTTACCAGAGTCATGAATTACAATATGTGCCGAAAAAACAATCTCAGAATGGCCTGAATAAGTTATAAAGTTATCACCACATAAAGTGACACTGGTCAGATTTGCAAAAAATGGCCTGGTCCTTAAGGTGAAAATGAGTCGGGTCCTTAAGGTTTTAACATCAACCTTCCACTTTGCTACTTTCAGCCACAGGGTTACGCCAAAACTTTCCCCCTTAGTTATCTGACATCCACATCTAAGGGATATTAGCTGCCACAACTTGTCATATTAGGAGGACAAGAAGACTTGAACTAGATAACTTACAATTACCCATTCAAATCCACTATGTACTATTATATGTAACACCTCTTATAAGGTCATGGAATCATTTAGAACACAAGATGGCTCTTATTAAAGTGAACTTTTATTATCCACAGGACAGTATACAAAAAAAAAACTGTTATGAAAATGTTAAAATACAATGACATACAAATACAATAAAAAGGCAGAGAGGGAGAGAAGGCATGACCACATTCGAAACTACCGCATCTGTTCAAATGAAGATTCAAGGTACCTATTGGTGTTGGCGTTTTTTTCTTTGATCTGCTTGGTGCTAGAATGTTTTTCAAAGTTCTTGCTCTTCTGAAAGTGATTTGTGGTCTAGCATAAATGATATCCTTAGTGTACGGATCACTTTGTAAAATCTGCCAATGTTTTGCCAGAATATTTCTCTGAATTCCATGATTGAGGTTATAGGTAGTGATGAATAAGGATTTATATCTCTTAGTAACCTCCTCTTCCTTAGATTTGTCTTTGGTTACCAGGCACTCTTCTTGGCTTTGTTGGCTGGCCCATAGAAAAGCCCTGTCTATAGTTCCCCTGGGGCATTTTTTATTGAAAAATCTTGTCCGGAGGATCTGGCTCTGTGTTTTGAAGTCATTCATGGTAGTAAAATTCCTTCTGAGTCTTTTGAGTTGGCTAAACGGTATGTTGTCCTTCCATTTTTTATGGTGTGCACTTTTGTAGTCTAAATAGCTATTGCTGTCAACTTTTTTGAAGTATGTTTTGTACCTGATTGTTTCATTTTTTGCGTACAGAATCAAGTCTAGATATTCAATAGATGTAGTTGAGTTACTGGCTGTAAAGGTAAGATTCCATGTATTATTGTTTAGGTGAGAGATGATTGTCTGAGCCTCTTCACTACTCCCTCTCCAAATTAGGAAGAGGCCGTCGATTTATCTTTTGTAAAAGATGATCTTGTCTTTCCAGGGGTATATGTTGAGTATAAATTCTTCCTCAAATCGGCCCATGTATAGGTTTGCGAAACTTGGCGCACAACGGGTCCCCGTTGTGGTCCTGTTCTGTTGTCTTTAAATCTGATCTTCAAATATGAATGTATTGTGCATGAGGATGAAGCGCATAGCGTCCAAGATAAAGGTTTTTTGTTTCGCAGATAAGTTGCTATCGTTCTCAAGATAGTGGTGGTTTGCGTCAATTCCGTTGAGTATAATGCGGTTACATCCAATGTTAGCCAGCTATAGAAGGGTTCCCATTTGATGTCTTTTAGTGAGATAAGTTGGGAGGAATCTCTTAGATAGGAGGAAAGATCCAGAACATATTTTTGCTGAAAAATGTCCACGTAATGTGACAGGTTGCTGGTTAGTGAACTAATCCCTGAGATGGTAGGTCTTCCCAGCGGGTTATTAGTATCTTTGTGAATTTTTGGCAAATGGTAGAATAATGCAGTGTTAGGGTGGTCTATGGTGATATACTCCCTTTCCTTCTTTGTAAGGATGTGGTCTTCTTCTGCTTGTTTGAGCATAAAGGTGAGGATCTTTCTTTCAGGGGATCATCCTCACAGATACGGCTTCAGGAAACCAGGTTTAAGGTCCAAACAGTGCATTTATTGTAGCACATGAGCAAAAGCAGAACAACAAAACAATAAACACTAGCCCATCCAGGCTCTAACTAATATATTAACGTCCCTGACTCACCTATTAGGTACAGTTCACACCCTGTGAATCGATGCAGCTTTCCCAGCCAATGTCCCACAGCCTTCTGGCTGTAGCGAGCACAGTACACCCACTGTCTCAAGTCTAATGTCTCTTGTGGGAGATTAAGGCTCAGTAGTCCAACTGACTATGGCCTTGCGACCCTCCCAGATGTCAATGCGTCCCCCAACTCCAGGCTACCACCCAGCCTTCTGGCCCCTCAACAGGATTGTGGCAGCAGTTCAACAAGATGCACACAACACTGGTTTAATTAACTTGAATAAGTTTCAAAAATATATAACTCCAACTGTATGGAAGCTGAATTTATGGAAACAGATAGAGGCCTGACCCTTAATATTGTGTTACCACTGTTGCCCTAGCCTGTGTACTACTGTACTGATCACCTATATTCTGGTTTAATAAATTGAAACTGACCCTCACCCCCCCCCCCCCAAAAAAAATAACAAAAACTAAATTAACTTACAACCATGTGGAAATGAAATTCACTGAAACAGACTATTAAAGCCTGATGCTCAATTTGTCATTATCACTTACAGAAAAGTGGTTTGGTGAACTAGTATTGATCACCTTTATGCTGGTTTAATTAAATTGAACAAGTCCCAAAAGATATAAAATTTCAACCATGTCAAGAAATAAATAAACATTAACGGATGACTAAGGGCCAAGCCTCACACTCAGTTTCACATTAGCACTCCCAGTTAAATTGCTGCCATACCCTGTACAAATCACATAAATGCTGGTTAATTAAATTGAACAAGTCCCCAAATATATATATATATATATATATATAATTCCAACTGTGTGGAAACTGAATACACGGAAATGGACGATTGAGGCCTGGCCCTATAATATCACATTAACACTCATAGTTAAATTGTTAACTTAGCCTGTAAAATTGGTGTATTGATCTCCTATATGCTGGTTTAATTAAATTGAATTCCCCCCAAAAAATGAAAAATGTAAATTAAATTTGAACCATGTTGAAATTAAATTCACAGAAATGGGCGATTGAGGCCTGACGCTCAATTTTCTCTTATCACTCACAGGAAAGTAGTTTGGTGTACTACTGATCACCTATATGCTGGTTTAATTAAATTGAACAAGTCCCACAAAAATAAAATTTCAACCTTGTGGAGCATTAAATGAACGTTAATGGATGATTAAGGACCAAGCCTCATGCTTAATTTCTCCTTAACACTCACAGGTACAGTAGATTGCTGACCTAACCTGTGTATTGCTGTAGTAATTACATATATATATATATATATATATATATATATATATAAAATATATACTAGTTTCATTAAATTGAACAAGTCCCCCTCCCAAAAAAAATGTATAACTTCAACAGTGTGGAAACTAAATATATGGAAACAGACAATTGAGACCTGGCCCTTAATATTGCTTTAACACTTTAACAGGTTAACTGTTACCCTAGTGTCTATTGGTGGACTGATTACCTATTGTAATGCAAGGCACCAACAAACAGACCAGTGATGAAAGCAAAAAAGTGTTTATTCACCAGAAACATAAACGTCCAGGACACTTGCTGGTAACAAGGAATAATAACAAAAAAACAGGCAAGGAGATTCCAGGAATAGTCCCAACCAGTGCTGAATGATGCTGTGCACTTGGCAGTCGAGTCACTCCAGATCTTGGGTCCGCTGTAAAGGACAAAGTTCCTGGCAGTCTTCAGTCACTAGGAGTTGTGACCTATACCTGGTTGAGGGAAAATAACAGTGGGCACTGATCACCCTGAGAGACCTCCTTTTAAATGCCTGCTGACCAATCCCAGGGTGCCATGTGTCCACTACCATAGGTGAACAAATTGCCCTGCACCTGAGTACAAGGCCTAAGGCAATCACAAGTTGATTAACCCATGGCTGGCTCCCTAATCCACTTTGCTCTTGTGAGTCAGTATAATATGCGCCACTGGTCGACGAAGTGCATAAGAAGCGCGTACTCGCGACCGTGTATCCCTTTGCGAACCTGCCCTCGTGCGTACGCACGGACGCATGATTGACTCAGCGCGAGTATGCGAGCGCATGGACCCAGATGCGGAAACAGGAAGTCGCAGGAGACACCGGAGACAACCCTGGCCGCGGCGTCTTGTCACTCGCCTGGCCACTCTGTCCCCGGGACTCCGACAGTCTTCCCCTCCGATGTCCACGCGAACGCATCTCCGCACTGGCTCGCAAATGGGTCAGCGCTGGTGCATCAGAGACACGCATAACCTGTCCCGCAACTCCACGAGGACCCCTCTTGGTTCCCCTGGAGTGCAAAGCAGGTGAGGATCTTACACCTATATGCTGGTTTCATTAAATTCAAAACTCCACCCCCCAAAAAAATATATTTAACTGAAGTGTGTATTTGTGGAGATAAACAAATTTAGCCCTAATATTTCATTCTCAATCCCTGAGTTATACAGTTTTTAAAACTAAAACAAAACTAAAAATGAAATTAAATATGTCTGATGACCTTACACAAAGTTCTCACTAGTATTCTTTATGCTATGCTAGATTGTTGGTAGCGTTTTCTGGCAGACACTGTAAGACACAACCACTCTCATTCACAGCCCAGCACAGAATGACATTCTGCTCATTCTGCTAGGGCACCTCCCTGCCTGCGGCAGCACTTATTGGCTCACCCAGGCTGTCTGTCAGCCTGAGCCAATCAAGGTAAGCCCTTCCCCACACTTCCTCTTATTGTCATGTGAGACCCCATTTTCTTCCTCCCTAGTATTTTTTCCCTCTGACATTTAAACTAATATGGCACTACGCGCTGTTTTAGTGGATTTGTCCGAAATGAACCTGAAAATATTCGGGTTCGCCTGCTGTCGGAAAAATTGCAACGTTCGGACCACACCCGGTTCATTCCAAACTGGTTCGCTCATTCTTAATATACATAAATCCTAATTTGTGAAAATTATGTTTTTTGACTCACTATACTATCCAAATGGTTAAAATTAAGTCACTCTGGATGAATACAATAGTAAACTGTAGGATACAATGTAAAATGATTTAATTGGCTGTAGAGCATCGTGGCATGAAACCTTAACCTTTCCACTTGAGCCTACTGTTTTAGACATAATTCACAAAGTGTGAAAATCATATAATTGGGAATTATATTACATACAGCATGGAAAAAATTTGTTTAAAATGAAGTTAAGTTCCATTTTAATTGGGATAGTCACTGTGAACATAATTATTTGATCATCTTTTTTGTAATAGCAAAGGATTACATATAGTTTATGTGGCACCAAGCCGTGCCATTTCACTGCAGGAAACTTCAGCAGTCACCTGTCTAGTGCTAATGAAGGTGCACATGGTAGAATTTTGCAAGACAAATTAAATCAACAATAATGCTTAATGACATACAGCATATATGAGGATGAGTCAAAAATTATCTGCTCTCTGGCTTTAGAATTTTTTTTTTAGTCAACTTGCAGAAAAAACAAATGCATCATTCTTCAACATAATCTCCTTATTTCCACTACACTTTTTCCATCTGTCAACAAGCTTTTGTATTTCACCATTCATTTTTTTGGGCTGAACTGCGAGTCATGAATTTTTGCATAGGCAGAGCCACGGCTGATTTTCAAATGATTTTCTCAATAATCTATTGTTACTCACTTATCCAACATAATCAGTTCACATGCATGCTTCAGTCATGGATGTGGAAGGGTGTCTGGCTCCATTCTCATGGGTCCATACTGTGCACAATGTTTTAAAAAAAATATTGGCATCAGACACACCTACAGACCACAAAAAATGAATCATTGCATGCTGCTCTTCTTTTGTGCAAATCACAAGAGGGACAGCTTTTGTTTTTCAAGCTGCATTCACAAATGAACTATCATAGCACGTGTATTGAAAAATGATATATATTTGTCTTTTCTGAAATTTGATTAAAATAAATTTGATAGCCAGAGTGCAGATAATTATGTATCTGTGAATGCTTTATATTTTGTGACCTTAAATTGTCCAGAGAACTAATGTTTTGTTCTTTCACCGGTTCTTCCACAAGTACCGTATTTTCCGGCGTATAAGACGACTGGGCGTATAAGACAACCCCCAAATTTTCCATTTAAGATATAGGGTTTCAGCTATACTTGCCGTATAAGACTACCCCTGCCTGCCCAGCTCTCCCACATAGGAACTACTAGAGGCTGGGAAAAGATGGTGGGTCCATTGCCATGGGGGATCTGTGGATGGCACTGTTATGGAGGGGATCTGTGGATGGCACTGTTATTGGGGGGATCTGTGGATGGCACTGTTATGGGAGGGGGAATTGTGGATGGCACTGTTATGGAGGGGATCTGTGGATGGCACTGTTATGGGGAGGGGGATCAGTGGATGACACTGCTATGGGGAGGGGGATCAGTGGATGACACTGCTATAGGGAGGGGGATCAGTGGATGACACTGTTATAGGGAGGGGGTCAGTGGATGACACTGCTATGGGGGATCTATGGATGACACTATATAGCATTTTATGCTATATGTGTCATCCACAGATCCACCCCATGACAGTGTCATCCACAGATCCTCCCTCCCTATAACAGTGCCATCCACAGATCCCCCTCCCTGCTGCTCACAGGAGTATACATTTATAAACTGTAATCTGTAACTTTAACTTTAAATCAGCTCTCTTTTCTTTCTACCTTACTCTCAGCTCCGGTAACAGGCAGTGCGGGCGGCGCTCACTCACTGACGTCACGCGCCTGTGCCGCCTAGTAGAAGGAGCAGGCTCCTGACGTCAGTGAGTGAGCGCCGCCCGCACTGCCTGTTACCGGAGCTGATAGTAAGGTAGTAAAGAAAAGAGCGCTGATTTAAAGTTAAAGTTACAGATTACAGTTTATAAATGTATACTCCTGTGAGCGGTGGGGCCCTGTATATTCTAACCCTCGGGCAAGTGTGCCCGTCACCATGGGAATGCCTGGGGGTTAGAATATACCATCAGATCTGAGATTTCACGATCTCACTGAGATCGTGAAAACTCAGATCCGATGGTATAGTCTAGCCCCCAGGCAAGCGTCCCCGTCACCATGGGAACGCCTGGGGGTTAGAATATACCATCAGATCTTTGTATATCCGGCATATAAGACGACCCCCGACTTTTGAAAATAATTTCTAGTGTTAGAAAGTCGTCCTATACGCCGGAAAATACGGTATTTATTTAAAATATCACATACATTCTGCAATGCAAGTAATGTTTGAATGTAATGTGACAATTATAATCTTAATGGCACTAGACAGATGACTGAGACCTCACCACTGAGACACTTTGGCAACTTGATGAGTCTGGCACTCAGAGTAATGCTTTGAAGCATTAAAGCTGAAGGTATAAAAGGAGAATTTAAGTTCATCTAAGAAAATAATATTAAAGCTAGTACTTTACTCGTTATCAAGTGACTAACATCCCTTGTGACTAAATATGGATATATACATTGGATGTCCACTTTATGGGAACAAAACTATTGAGGCACCTACACTGTACAGAAGCAGAAGCTTTAATGACATCTCATAACAAATTCATAGACATTAATATGCAGTTGTTCCCTCTTTTGCTGCTAAAACAGCTTCCACTGTTCTGGGAAAGCTTTCTGCAAGATTTTGAAGTATGCCTGTGGGAGTTTTTGCCCATTCATCCAGAACTGCATTTGTGAGGTCAGACACTGATGTTGGATCAGTGTATCTGGCTCGCGATATCCTATAGGTAAAAATGTGGGGGGTTCAGTCAGCACAATCCTGTATGCAGGTGCACATTGCTATAGCAAAATACACATACAAACGCAAAAACACAAATGCAATGGCACTCTGCAACCAGCACTCTGCCCTGCCTCTATGCTGGATGTTGAATGAGGCATTAGTGTACATTTTGGCCAAAGCGTAATAAGCCCCTCACCACGTCAAGGTCGCCTCTATGAGTGGTCCCTAACACTAGTTCCTACCTGTTATGGGCCATGACAGCCACACAAAGTCCAGGGAGCGCAGGTACAGCATGCACGCCAAGCACACTCTGCTTTTAACCCCGTCCGGTGCCATAACAGCTTCCATCGGATCCAGGGATGCAAGTACCAACATGCATGCTGAGCCCACTATACACTTCTCTTGGAGCCAAATGGCTATTGGTAGGCGCTATGAAAGCAGACTCAGTTTTATACTGTCTTTAAAACCAGCCTCCAGGGCAGACTAACTGGTCAGGTGTGCATGACTGCATGGAGATCGCCACGCCTCCAATATATACTACAAAGAAAAAAATGTGGGTGGTTCAGTCAGTGCAACCCTGTATGCAGGTGCACATTGCTATGGCGAAATACACATACAAAGGCAAAAACACAAATGCAATGGCACTCTGCAACCAGCACTCTTCCCTGCCTCTATGCTGGATGTTGAATGAGGCATTAGTGTACATTTTGGCCAAAGCGTAATAAGCCCCTCACCACATCAAGGTCACCTCTATGAGTGGTCCCTAACACTAGTTCCTACCTGTTATGGGCCAAGGAGAAGTATATAGTAGGCTCAGCATGCATGTTGGTACTTGCATACCTGGATCCGATGGAAGCTGATATGGCACCGGACGGGGTTAAAAGCAGAGTGTGTCTGGCGTGCATGCTGTACCTGCACTCCCTGGACTTTGTGTGGCTGTCATGGCCCATAACAGGTAGGAACTAGTGTTAGGGAACACTCATAGAGGGGACCTTGACGTGGTGGTGGCTTATTACGCTTTGGCCAAAATGTACACTAATGCCTCATTCAACATCCAGCATAGAGGCAGGGCAGAGTGCTGGTTGCAGTGTGCCATTGCATTTGTGTTTTTGCTTTTGTAAGTGGGGACAATGGCCTGCTCTAGTGAGCTGTTAAATATACTGGTAAACACTGTTTTCAGCTGTTTAGCACAGTTTTTTTAGGACTTTTCCAGGAACTTCACCAGGGCCAGCTGCTTTGTGGGTGTTCTGTCCCCAGATTCAGTTCCAGTTGTTTCTGTCTCTTTATCAGTTGACATGGCATTTAACTGTTGTAATTCATTTGCATTACATTGTGTTGTAACAGCACCATCTATTGATGAGTTTAGGTATTTCACCCAGCCTGTTTTTTCTCTATGCATTATGGGAGTCCCAGTGCATTGTGGGTAGTTCCTGGTTCTTGCTAGTCTTGTGCTGGTACAGCAAACAGCCACCATCTTATGTCTCAGCAACCATGCTCTCTCACTGGTTTTTCCTGTCACATCATCTGTTATTCAGCCTGTTTTTGAGCATAGTCGGTAAGAGCACTATCTATGTGTCATTTACTGCATTTTATTATGTTTCTTGTATTGATAGCTCATTACTATCATTGTACTATCTCATATACTGAATGTATAGCAGATTATTCTGTGTTTTATGCCATATACCATGGTATTTATGTTCTAAAATACTACTGTTTATTCTGTAGTTTCACCTTTCCTGTCAGTCTACGAGCAATAAAGAGAACCTTAAAGCGGAACAGTCTCTTTTCTCTCAGAGGACAAAAATGTTTAGCTACATGTCAGATTACACACCGTGCTAACGTGTATGAGGACAGTATAGTGAAACGACTGCTGAGAACAAGCTCAGTGAATAACTGCCAAAGACAGCAGTGAAATGACTGCTGAGAACAAGCTCTGAAGATCAGACTGACGGAGCCGCCATTATCCACGTGGAGCCTGCATACGGATATCGCAACAGTCTTCTAACAGTCGCACCGAATATCTGACTATACGGAGCCCGCCATTATCCACGCAGAGCCTACTTACGGATATTGCAGAAGTCTCCTAACAGTCGCAACATGTCTATTAGTCGCGCATCTTCCATTAAGACAAGGTCTCAGATAAGTGGCTCAAATAGGACATCGATCAGAGAAGCTGCCGCCATTGCCCGCGCCAAAGCAGAAGCAGCAAAGGCAAAAGCCAGCTTCATAGAACAAGAGGTGCAGATAAAGCTAGAGAAAGCGCAACTTGAAGCTTCTCTGAATAGGGAGAAAGCGCAACTTGAAGCCACTCTAGAAAAACTGGCCGCAGATAAAGAGACAGCAGCTGCCATAGCGGAAGCAGAGTATCTAGAAGCCACGGAACTTCAGGAAACCAAGAGTCATCGCAGCAATTTCCATCCAGAAGTTGAATACCAAGATCCAGAACAGCGTACCTTACAATATGTCTATCAACATTCCAAGTCGGACGACGACCCAGATCCACAGCTTAATACAAAGCGGTTTGTTGACAAGCCAAGCCTACCTGCTTATTTGGATCATCAGAAAGTTGACTATCGGTCTCCGTTGTAGGCAGAGTGAAACTGCCTACAACAACTTCTCTCCAGAACAGAGAATCAGAAATCCGCCCCTGCTAAGAGAGATGCCCTTTGCTTCAGAACGGTATTACACAGACAGGATTAAACCAGAGACTTACAACAGGTATGGCCATGCACCACACATTCACTCTGACAACACACCACCAGCCGGTTCCAGCGCCAATCAAGCCACAATGGACTTTGCCAGCTTTCTTGCTCGACGTGAGCTGGTCAACAAGGGACTTGTAAAGTTCAGCGACCGTGCTGAGAACTATAGAGCTTGGCGAGCTTCCTTCCAAAATGCCATCAGAGACTTAGGTCTGTCTTGTAGTGAAGAACTGGATCTCCTGGTAAAATGGCTGGGAAGTGAGTCCGCCGAACACGCTAGAAGGATTAGAGACATCAATGTAAATTATCCAGACATTGGTCTAAAAAGGGTCTGGGAGAGACTTAATGAGGTTTATGGCGCAGCAGAGGTCATAGAAAGCGCCTTATTTAAGAGAATTGAGGACTTTCCTAAAATAGTGAACAAAGGCTATTCAAAGCTTAGAGAGTTAAGTGACTTATTAATGGAACTGAGTGTAGCAAAGGCAGAAGGGGATCTGGTGGGATTGACATTTCTTGACACTGCTAGAGGTGTGAATCCCATAGTTCAGAAGCTTCCATACAACTTGCAAGAGAAGTGGGTCATGTATGGTTCTCGGTATAAACAGACTTACAATGTACCATTTCCTCCATTTAATGTGTTTGTAGATTTTGTCTCTGAACAAGCAAAAATCAGAAATGATCCTAGCTTTGATTTAATGATGTCATGTGCCACCACCTCACTCAGTAAACCTCGTAGGGCAACGGTGGAGGTCCACAAAACTAACGTTTCTTCCACAGGTGCAGTCCATAAAGAGTTCAGCTCCTATCAAGGAGGAGACAAACCCAAGGACCCGACCAGACAGTGTCCCTTACACAGGAAGCCTCATTCTCTACTTAAGTGCAGAACCTTCAGAGAAAAGTCAGTGGAAGACCGCAAGACCTTCCTCAAGGAGAACAACATCTGTTTTAAATGCTGCTCGTCAACTTCGCACTTCGCCAGGGACTGTGAGGTTAGTGCAAAGTGTGCTGAATGTGACAGCTCAAACCATAACACAGCTCTTCACCCTGGGCCACCATCGTGGGCTTCATCTAAAACCCAAGAGCAAAGCGGGGAGCTGAAGGACACAAATACTGACACTTTGGCAGTTACTTCTAAATGTACGGAGGTTTGCAGAGACCTCAGAGGAGGCAGATCCTGCTCTAAAATCTCCCTAGTGAAGGTTTACCCAGCAGACGACCGAAGCAAAGCCATCAAAGTGTATGCAATTCTAGACGATCAAAGCAACAGGTCGTTAGCGAAGTCTGCCTTCTTTGATAGCTTCGACATCAAAGGACCCGGTGCCCCCTACTCTCTAAGAACTTGTGCTGGTACTGTGGAAACAGCCGGAAGGAGGGCAAGCGGCTACATAGTTGAGTCCAGCGATGGTCAAGTGCGTCTGCCTTTACCAACTATACTGGAATGTAACCAGATTCCTGACAACAGGTCCGAGATACCCACGCCAGAAGTAGCAGCGCATCAGCCTCACCTGAAGCGTATAAGACACCTGATCCCGAACCTTGATCCCGAAGCTCAGATAGTATTACTCCTCGGGAGGGATATCCTACAGGTCCACAAGGTTAGACAGCAGATTAATGGACCTCACAACGCTCCATACGCCCAGAGACTTGACCTAGGATGGGTCATTGTAGGAGAAGTCTGTTTGGGAGGTGTACACAAACCAACAACTGTCTACAGCATGCTTACCAGTACACTTGAGAATGGACGCCCATCTCTTCTCCAACCATGCGAAAATCACTTCTTCATCAAGGAACTGCCTCAAAGCACTTCATCACCAGGTACATTTGCAGGTCCCACCTACGATGACTTTGTCTGGGATGCCAATCAAGACCACCTGGGATCCACAGTCTTCCGCAAGACTAAAGAAGACAATCGTATAGCGATGTCATTCGAAGATAGACTGTTCCTAGATATAATGGAGCAGGGAATGGTGCAGGACGAAACAAGAAGCTGGGTTGCACCTCTACCCTTTAAACCTCAAAGACAACGCTTACCCAACAATAGAGAGCAAGTTTTCAAGCGGTTTGTCTCTCTCAGGCACAACCTAAGAAGCAAACCTGAGATGAGAGATCACTTCTTTACCTTCATGGAAAAGATATTCCGGAATGGTCATGCTGAGCTAGCACCTGTACTTCGAGACTCGGAAGAGCGCTGGTACCTGCCCATGTTTGGCGTGTATCACCCGAAGAAGCCAGGTCAAATCAGAGTAGTGTTTGACTCAAGTGCCAAGTGTGAAGGCGTATCATTGAATGACGTTTTGCTGTCAGGCCCGGATCTAAACAACAAGCTCATAGGAGTGCTTCTCCGGTTTCGCAGAGACTCCGTTGCATTCACGGCTGATATCCAACAGATGTTCCATTGCTTCCTAGTTAAGAAGGCACATAGAAATTTCTTGAGATTCCTATGGTTCAAGGACAACGATCCCTCTAAAGATGTTACAGAGTATCATATGAAAGTTCACATCTTCGGCAATAGTCCTTCTCCTGCAGTCGCTATCTATGGATTAAGATGCGCAGTTCAGAAAGTAGAAGAAAAGTACGGAGCGGATGTCAGACTCTTTGTAGAGAAGGACTTCTATGTGGATGACGGTCTGAAATCAATACCCTCAGATGAGACTGCAATCAGTCTTCTTAAAAGAACCCAAGAGATGCTCTCTCTGTCTAACCTGAGGCTACACAAGATCGCTTCTAACAGCCAGAAATTGATGGAAGCCTTTCCTTCTCAGGACCATTCAGAAGACTTGAAGGATTTAGACCTAGGCTTTGACTCGCCTCCGATGCAACGGAGCCTTGGCCTACTATGGGACATAAAAGCTGATACTTTCACTTTCCAGGTTAGCAGAGAAGAAAAACCCTTTACTCGCAGAGGAGTACTGTCGGCCATAAGCAGTTTATATGACCCACTGGGATATGCAGCTCCTATACTCATCGAAGGTAAAGCTATGTTAAGAGACTTCACCAAAGAAGGGTCGAACTGGGACACTCCCCTTCCCATGAAGGAAAGAACCACGTGGGTGGCCTGGAAGAATTCCCTTACAGCCTTATCGGATCTTCACATAGCACGTCCATATGTTTCTATACCAACTACCAAGGTTGAGACACAAAAACTTTGTGTTTTCTGCGATGCTTCAGTCAAAGCAATTGCGACGGTAGCTTACTTGAAGACGTTAGATACCAGCGAACAATGCCATGTAGGGTTCGTCATGAGTAAAGCAAAACTAACGCCACTCCAGGAACACACAATACCACGCCTGGAACTATGTGCCGCGGTGTTAGCGGTGGAGTTAGCCGAACTCATCGCTACAGAAATGGACCTAGAGATTAAAGATTCTGAGTTCTATACAGATAGCAAGATAGTACTGGGATATATCTGTAATGAATCTAGACGCTTCTATGTCTACGTCAACAACAGAGTTCTAAGGATCAGAAGATCTACCTCTCCTGAACAATGGAAATATGTACCTACACATCTCAACCCTGCAGACCAAGCAACCAGATCCGTCGCTGCTGACCGTCTCAAGGATACAATTTGGTTTACAGGCCCCACCTTTTTGTATAAACCAACGCCCAACACAACAGAAACTGCCATGTTTGAACTAGTAGACCCCCATGCTGATGTTGAGATACGTCCTCAGGTATCTGTGTTACATACGGAGACTCTGGACCACCACCTGAAATCCCACAGATTCAGTAGGTTCTCTACTTGGAGATCTCTTGTCCGTGCCATCACTTGCCTGACCCACATTGCTCGGTCGTACAAAGCAACCTCATCGGCAGATAAAGATATCTGTAGAGGTTGGCATCATTGTAAACATGTCTACACAGCTCTCAATCTAGAGCGGTCAAAAAATGTAATTATCCAGGCTGTACAGCATGAAACCTATGCTACGGAAATCGACTGTGTAGTCAGCCAAAGACCCGTGCCTAAAGGTAGTGTTTTAAGGAAACTAGACCCAGTGATCGATGAAGATGGGCTCTTAAGGGTAGGTGGACGCCTTATGGAAGCCGATGTAGGCCTAGCAGAGAAACATCCTGTGATAGTTCCTGGACAGCATCATATAGCTACTCTGCTCGTGCAACATTACCATGAACAGACAAAGCACCAAGGTCGTCTGTTTACTGAAGGAGCTCTAAGAGCAGCTGGAATGTGGATAGTTGGAGCTAAAAGATGTGTATGCAGATTCATATTTAAATGTGTTACCTGTCGGAAACTCCGTGGTATGTCACAGGCACCGAAGATGGCAAACCTCCCGTATGACCGACTAAGTATGGATCCACCCTTCACCAATGTTGGCCTAGACGTGTTTGGACCTTGGCCTGTGGTTGTCCGGCAAACCAGGGGAGGCCGTGCGCGCGGGAAACGTTGGGCGATTATGTTCACCTGTCTGTCCATCAGAGCTGTCCATATTGAAGTAATTGAATCTATGGATACTTCCTGTTTCATTAATGCTTTCCGACGTTTCATTGCCATTAGAGGACCTGTCAAACACATTCGTTCTGACCGAGGCACAAACTTTGTCGGAGCAGTGAGAGAACTACAACTCTCTTCCAACTTGGATGTTAACAACATAGAAAGATACCTCAGTAAACGAGGATGTACTTGGACCTTCAACCCACCACACTCTTCTCACATGGGAGGTGCTTGGGAGAGGATGATAGGCATAGCACGGAGAATCCTCGACTCAATCTTCTTACAAGAAGGATCTTCAAAGCTGACTCATGAAAGCCTGACTACCTTCATGGCAGAAGTATCGGCTATCATAAATGCCAGACCGCTAACCCCGATTTCTAGCGATCCTGATGACCCAACAGTTCTCACACCCGCCACACTGCTTACCCAAAAGACTGAACAAATTTGTGCTCCACCTGGAGAATTCCAAAGATCTTTACAAAAATCGATGGAGACAAGTACAGAGTCTCTCAAACTCGTTCTGGGACAAGTGGAAAAAGCAATACATTCCCACTCTGCAACCGAGGAGAAAGTGGCAAACCAACAAGCCTAACCTCCAGACTGGCGATGTAGTCCTAATGAAAGACTGCCAGTCACGGAGAAACGAGTGGCCGTTAGGTCTTGTGACTAAGACATTCCCAAGTAAGGACGGAATTATACGCAAAGTAGAATTGAAAATACGGAGACAGGGAGAGACCAAATTGTTCCTCAGACCAGTAGGAGAACTCGTTCTACTGTTTGCACCAAAAGAATACAATAGTGACGTCGGTTGACGTCAAGCGGGGAGTGTTCTGTCCCCAGATTCAGTTCCAGTTGTTTCTGTCTCTTTATCAGTTGACATGGCATTTAACTGTTGTAATTCATTTGCATTACATTGTGTCGTAACAGCACCATCTATTGATGAGTTTAGGTATTTCACCCAGCCTGTTTTTTCTCTATGCATTATGGGAGTCCCAGTGCATTGTGGGTAGTTCCTGGTTCTTGCTAGTCTTGTGCTGGTACAGCAAACAGCCACCATCTTATGTCTCAGCAACCATGCTCTCTCACTGGTTTTTCCTGTCACATCATCTGTTATTCAGCCTGTTTTTGAGCATAGTCGGTAAGAGCACTATCTATGTGTCATTTACTGCATTTTATTATGTTTCTTGTATTGATAGCTCATTA
The DNA here is from genome assembly GCF_014858855.1 of Bufo gargarizans. Taxonomy (NCBI): domain Eukaryota; kingdom Metazoa; phylum Chordata; class Amphibia; order Anura; family Bufonidae; genus Bufo; species Bufo gargarizans. Next base: position 395,557,248 of record NC_058083.1, on the reverse strand, counting down.
CTATCATTGTACTATCTCATATACTGAATGTATAGCAGATTATTCTGTGTTTTATGCCATATACCATGGTATTTATGTTCTAAAATACTACTGTTTATTCTGTAGTTTCACCTTTCCTGTCAGTCTACGAGCAATAAAGAGAACCTTAAAGCGGAACAGTCTCTTTTCTCTCAGAGGACAAAAAGGTTTAGCTACATGTCAGATTACACACCGTGCTAACGTGTATGAGGACAGTATAGTGGGGATTAATGTGGTTTAAGACCCATTCTACCTCATGTGCTCTCAGCATCAGGGAACATGATGGAGCCTCTTGCTGGGTTAATTTGATGATAGGCAGCTCATTCTCTTTGTCAAATCATGCAAAAAAATTATTTAGGTCATCAGGAGAGAAATAATTTTCAGTGTTGATAGAACAGGTGTTGCTCTTATAATTCGTAATGGACTTGATACCCTGCCACATGCGTTGGGAATCAGAGCTTTTAAAATTATGTTGTATTTTTGTTTTGTACCAGTGCTTTGCCTCCTTAATGCCCCTCTTCAGATTGGACCTGGCTGGTTTTTTTTTCCCTTTCGGGAAAGCAATGTCACGTGTCTTCAAAAGGTTTTGGACATTTCTGTTTATCCATGGTTTCCTATTTGAGAAGGTCCGAATGATTTTGGTATCAGTGACATTGTCCATGCAAAATTTAATATAGGATAGGACAGAAAAGGCATATACTGTATGTTTAGGTCTCTGTGATTTTCCTTTGTAGCTGCCTGTTTAAACAAATCCCAATCTGTGTCCTCAAAACAATCCTGTAGTCTCATTGTGGCTCCTTCAGGCCAAACTTTGCAAAGTAGGCTTAATCCTGGTGATAGAGCTAAAAACAAAGAAATGTGATCCGACCTGCCAAGATGGGGGGCAGGTGATGCTGTATAAGCATTTGCTATGTTGCAATAAACACGGTCCAATGTATTTCTCCCCCTAGTTGGGATTTTAACAAACTGGTAGAATTTGGAGAGCACAGTTTTGAGATTGGCTTGGTTAAAGTTAAAATCACCCGCTAAGATGAACACTCCATCTGAATGGATATTTTGCAGACTGTTCGTAATATCAATTTGGACAGTGCCAGCTTAACATTAGCTTCTGGAGGAATATAAACCACGGTGAGATACACGACTGTGAATTCACTCAGTAAGTAGAATGGTCTGCATTTAAGTGTCATAAGTTCTAAATCAGCAGAGCAATATTGTTCAGCAATGACTGTGGAGGTACACCAAGCCTTATTGACATAAATACACACTCCACCTCCCTTATTCTTACTGGACTCAGTGGTTCGATCCATTCGGTAGACAGTCCGATCCGCAAGTTCAATAGCCTTGTTCGGGATGTTAGTATTTAGCCAGGTTTCGGTGAAAAATGAGGCACAAGTGTTCATCCTATCAGATGAGATCCTCAGTCTCAGCTCATCAATCTTGTTCACTATAGACTGGGTATTTGCGACGAACAGCCTGCGTAGTGCTTGCATGTTTGGGGGGTTCTTTAATCGAGTATTGATGCCGTCCCTCTTGCCCCGCTTCTGCTTCCTTTCCCGTCTCCTGTGCCGTTGCTTCGACGGTATAATCATTCAGTCGGGCACCGATGTCCTTAGAATCTCATCCAGGATATTAGAGGGTGGTGGTGGAACAGGACCTTTCATTCTGATGTCCAGTAGCTCTTTCACACTATACGCTGTGTGTGCTGTAGCAAACTGAATACAGTTGCTCTCTGTGCTTAAAATTAAGGTAATAACTATGTAAAAAATAAGAAATTGGCATCTAAATGGAGAGCTCCAGGCTGCTGCGTACATGCACGCTGCCATCTTGAAACACAAGTCAGGGCTAGGGATCGCGGGTGGGGAGGGGGGTACTTCCTCTTCCTCTCCAGCGTTTGGGAGATGGAGAGCTGAACGCTTCTGTGGGACATTCTGGAGATGCTTGGTGACCCAGGTGTTGGTGTTGCTGGCAGATCCTCTGTTTGCGGGGTGGCAGGTGGCACTGTAACTCCAGAGGTGGATGAAGAGGCTGAGACTGCAGCAGAAGAAGAAGCAGGAGTAGCCAGAGACCTTTCTTGGTTTTTGAGGTGTCTACTCCACTGCAGCTGGTGCTTTGCACTCTAATGCCTAGTCATGCAGGTTGTGCTCAGGTTGAGAACATTTATGTCTCGCTTTAGGCTCTGATTGCACAGCGTGCAAAAGACTCATGTCTTGTCGTCAGCACATTGTCTAAAGAACTGCCACGCCAGGGAACTGCTTGGAGCTGGCTTTGGTGTGCTCGGTCACTTGCTGCAGTGGGCAGTAGCAGGCTTACTGTCTAGGGGACGGCCGCTCCGCTTTTGCACCTTGCTCCCTCTTCTGCTGTGCTGGTGGCTCTGTGCGACCACCTCCTCTTCCTCCGAACTACATAGGTCACTCGCATGACCTTGATTCCATGTGGGGTCGAGGACCTCATCGTCCTCCACATCATCTTCCACCCAGTCTTCACCCCTGCCTCAATTGTTGGTCTGCACACTTTTGAAAGCCCCAGCAGTTGGCACCTGTGTTTTCGTAATCATCAGAGACGTGCTGCGATGGTCCTCCCATGTACTCATCTTGAAAGATAAGTGGTTGGGCATCGGTGCACTCAATCTCTTCCACTTCTGGGGCAGGGCTAGGTGGATGGCCCTGGAAAACCCTGTTAAAAGAGTAATCAAAAAGCAGAAGAGACTGCTGCATGACTTGGGGCTCAGACTGCTTGGCTGATTTGCAAGGGGGTGAGGTGAAAGACTGATAGACATTGGCTGCAGGTGCCAACTGTGGTCTTTCAGCAGGAGACTGGGTGGGAGACAATGTGAAGGAACTGGATCCACTGTCAGCAACCCAATCTACTATCGCCTGTACTTGTTCAGGCCTCACCAATCTTAGAGCAGCATTAGGCCCGACCAAACGCCGCTGCAGGTTTTGTCGCCTACTCGCATCTGAGGAAGGGGTTTCACTTGTGCGGGTAGCTGGCACAGATGGGCCACTTCCCTTTTTTTACGCTCTCCTCATATTTTTTGAATTTAGGATCTTGCCCTAAATAGGTGTTCAATTAATAGTAGAATAACACGACAGTAAGTAAAGGGTGTATCTCACACGGCCTGAACCAGACTAGGCCTCAATTAAAGATTTTTTTTGCCCAAAATAGCTGTATTTCAAATGCCTGAAACAATTTCCTGTATGTAGAGGGTGTATCTTATACGCCCTAAACAAGTGTAGGCCTAAATTATTATTTTTTTTGCCCAAAATGGCTGTATTTCAAATGCCTTAATAAAACCCCTGTATGTAGAGGGTGTATATCACACGGCCTGAACCAGTGTAGGCCTGAATTAAAGATTTATTTGCCAAAAATTGGCTGTACTATAAATGCTTGATTAAAACCCCTGTATGTAGAGGGTGTATCTCACACGGCCTGAACCAGTGTAGGCCTGAATTAAAGATTTCTTTGCCCTAAATGGCTGTATTTCAAATACCTCAATCAAACCACTGTATGTAGAGGGTGTATCTCACACAACCTGAACTAGTGTAGGCCTGAATTATAGATTTCTTTGCCCAAAATGGCTATATTTCATATGCCTGTATTTCAAATGTCTGAAACAAACCCCTGTATGTAGAGGGTGTATCTCACACAGCCTGAACCAGTGTTGGTCTGAATTCAATATTGGTGCACCAAATGGCGGTATTTCAAGTGCCTGAATCAAACTCCTGTATGTAGAGGGTGTATCTCATACGGCTGGAATCAGTGTAGGCCTGAATTAAAGATTTATTTGCCCAAAATGTCTGTATTTCAAATGCCTGAACCAAACCCTTGTATGTAGAGGGTGTATTTCACATGGTCTGAACCAGTGTAGGCCTGAATTAAAGATTTCTTTGCCCAAAATGGCTAAATTTCATATGCATGTATTTCAAATGGCTGTATTTCAAATGCCTGAATCAAACCCCTGTATGTAGAGGGTGTATCTGACACGGTCTGAATCAGTGTAGGCCTAAATTTAAGATTTCTTTGCCCAAAATGGCTGAATTTCAAATAGCTGTATTTCAAATGCCTGAATAAAACCCCTGTATGTAGAGGGTGTATCTCACATGGTCTGAATCAGTGTAGGCCTGAAATAAATATTTCTTTGACCAAAATAGCTGTATTTCAAATCGCTGTATTTGAAATGCCTAAATCAAACCCCTGTATGTAAAGGGTTTATCTCACACGACCTGAACCAGTGTAGGCCTGAATTCAATATGGTGCATCAAATGGAGGTATTTCAAATCTCTGAATCTAACACAAATGTTATAAGGGTGTATCTCACAATGACATCTGCATCAAAGGCTGCCAACTAACATTTTTAACAACTGAATTTGACAGCAGGATATAAGCCTTTAATTTCACACGTGCTGATGCTGCAAGGCCTGAAAATAGTGTTTTTTGTCAAAAAAGTTTTTTTTTTTTTGTAACAAAATATGGAAGCTGTATATATTAAACTTGAATTTAACACTTGCAGATCAGGAAAATCCAGTTTTTGGCAATAAAGTGTGTTTTTAAAACCCCAGAAAATGATGGGTGTATTTCTACCTAAAATTACACACTGACTAATCCAGATGTTGTAAATTGGCAAAAAAGTGTTTTTATGGTAGTATAATATGAAAGCTGTATATATTAAACTTGAATTTAACACTTGCAGATCAGGAAAATACTGTTTTTTGGCAAAAAAGTGTGTTTTTCAAACCCCAGAAAATGATGGGTGTATTTCTACCTTAAATTGCACACTGACTAATCCAGATAGACTGCCCAAAAAAATTGTGATCTGCAATGTCCCAATAGCTCAGATGCAGTGCTGGTGCACTGAGCTTGTATAAAATGGCCGCCGCAGCCGCCCACCTAACTAACAGAATTACAAAACCATTGTACCCTGCACCCACACAACTATTTCTATGTTAATCGCTGAGTTAGATTTTCTCCTATTCTCTCTCTGAAATCACAAGTCTAACAGCATCCTATCCCTACACTAGTAACAGCAGAGTGACGTGCAGCGCTACGTGACTCCAGCTTATATGGAGCCTGGGTCACATGCTGCTCTGGCTAATCACAGCCATGCCATTAGTAGGCATGGCTGTGAGGGCTTCTAAGGTCAGACAGTTAACCGCTTGTCGATTTTCAAAAAGCGCCAGGAAAGTGCCGAACCCAAACCCGAAATGTTACTGAAATAATCGGGTTTGGGTCCGGGGTCCAAAAATCCTAAAGTTCGGTACGAACCCTAACTTTACTGTTCGGGTTCGCTCAACCCTACTCATAACTAACATGCATGGAAAACAGCAAGTATATATAGGGGCTATACTCCACCCATTATCAGGTGCAGATAAATTAATACAGAGATACAAATGGTGACAATATATTGCACATAGAACACCTGACAAGAAACCATACAACCAGAAGTAAATTAAAACCAATGTGATAGAAATAAAATATATGTGGAACATAAAGTCAATAATATGACATAACAAATTATAACCAATTAAAGTGGAATGGTATTTGATTTGCCTAGAATGTCACCATATTTTATGCAACCCAGATTCAATAATAATAATGTCAAATCAGTAATGTAACATAATTAATTTTCCTTCTGAATCATGAAAAAAATTACTGATGTGTGTAAACTGGCAGACTCTACATGGTTGTGAACCACATAAAAAAAAAAAAAAAAAAAAAAAAAAAAAAAAAACTTCTGCTTCAACCACATGACAGATCTATTGCGGCTTTTATTAGGAGGATAAAAGGTGCGTGAAAGAATGTTACCGAAAGATGGTGGGCGTCTGTAGACCACCTGGCAGCCCTTTTTTTTAGAATATGATACATAACATCATCATCCATCAATATGGGAATATGTATGATATTTTCAATAGCCTCACTATGTATAGATGTAGCCAAGCTAGAATTGACTCTGATAACTATGATAATACATGTCACAGTGTTATCTCATGCCATCTTTTGACAAAAGGCATTGAAATACATTGAATGAGTTAGTTAACCTTTTTGTGCCATTTTTTACTTAACGTGTTAGCCATCTAGTTTAGCTCGGCTGCATCTGTAAATAATGTACATTACTGTATATTGTAACAAATAAATTGGACAAGTTGTCTAACATAATATTCTATCCAATTATATATGTAAACTTTAACAGCACAGTCTTTGAAAATGGCTTGAACACCACAATAAAAAAGATTTCCGAAAAGAACAAATGAACCTTAACACCTTTCGTCTTCTAATTAGCTGAACTTGAGCCACAGTGTGAATGAGTCATCCAATCAATTCTCTTTCAGCAGCCCCACTAGCTATGAAATTTGCTGATGTTATCATTACTTAGGATGGAGACACTTGGTTAGCATTTTAATAAGCACATTTATTGCAATAATATTTCTGTGAACAAGTTTCGAATGTAACCAAGAATATAATCTTCATAATATGGCTTCAGAGAGGGCAAAATTAAATCTTTCCTGGGAAATTTTATGGAAAATGTAATTTCTCCTTTACTGATCAGTCAGTAATAATAATTTCACAATTCGGAGGATTAAAAAGCAATTACTTGGCAAGAAACATATGTATATATTTCAAGCAAAAAAAAAAAACTTTATAGCATCATGCTTTTTTTTTTTGTTATGTACAGTGAGGTGTATAATGGCAATAGTCTATCACAAAAAAAAAGATTTGGAGAAAAAGAATGCAATGTGGGTAGTTTTGTACAGTATAATGATGTTCTTAAAGTAAAACACGAGTCAAAAATGAATAATAATAATAATAACAATAAACTTTAACAATAAATGAAATTTTATTTAACAACAGGAAATTACCAATAATAATATTTGTGATCATCACTGATTATCACATTTTAATTTAATGTATTCTACATTGTTAATGTTTGTCTTCTTTGCAGTATATTTTTTACATAAAAAAAGTCACTTATCACATTAAGGCCTCATGCACACGACCGTTGTGTGCATCCGTGGCCGTTGTGCCGTTTTCCGTTTTTTTTCGCGGACCCATTGACTTTCAATGGGTCCGTGGAAAAATCGGAAAATGCACCGTTTTGCAGCCGAGGCCGTGATCCGTGTATCCTGTCCGTCCAAAAAATATGACCTGTCCTATTTTTTTGACGGACAACGGTTCACGGACCCATTCAAGTCAATGGGTCCGTGAAAGAACACGGATGCACACAAGATTGGCATCCGTGTCCGTGATCCGTGGCCGTAGGTTGCTTTCATACAGACGGATCCGAAGATCCGTCTGCATAAAAGCTTTTTCTGATCTAAGCTTTCACTTCGTGAAAACTCATTTCCGACAGTATATTCTAACACAGAAGCGTTCCCATGGTGATGGGGACGCTTCTAGTTAGAATACACTGCAAACTTGGTACAAGACTGCCCCCTGCTGCTTGGCACCACTCGATCTCTTACAGGGGGATATGATAGCACAATTAACCTCTTCAGGTGCGGCACCTAAAGAGGTTAATTGTACTATCATATTCTCCTGTAAGAGATCAGGGCTGCCAGGCAGCAGGGGGCAGACCCCCCCTCCCCAGTTTGAATATCGTTGGTGGCACAGTGTGTGCCCATCGCCCCCCCCTTCCTCCCTCTATAGTTAAAAATCGTTGGTGGCACAGTGTGTGCCCATCGCCCCCCCCTTCCTCCCTCTAAAGTTAAAAATCGTTGGTGGCACAGTGTGCGCCCACCATCGCCCCCCTCCATCTTCCCCCCCCCCCCCATCATTGGTGGCAGCGGAGTTCCGATCGGAGTCCCAGTTTAATCGCTGGGGCTCCGATCGGTAACCATGGCAACCAGGAAGCTACTGCAGCCCTGGTTGTCATGGTTACTTAGCAATAGTACAATAGTAGAAGATTCATACTTACCTGCTTGCTGCTGCGATGTCTGTGACCGGCCGGGAGCTCCTCCTACTGGTAAGTGACAGTTCTTTAGCAATGCACCGCACAGACCTTTCACTTACCAGTAGGTGGAGCTCCCGGCCGGTCACAGACATCGCAGCAGCAGGCAGGTAAGTATGAATCTTCTACAATTGTACTATTGCTAAGTATCCATGGCAACCAGGGATGCAGTAGCTTCCTGGTTGCCATGGTTACCGATCGGAGCCCCAGCGATTAAACTGGGACTCCGATCGGAACTCCGCTGCCACCAATGATGGGGGGGGGGGGAGATGGAGGGGGGCGATGGGCACACACTGTGCCACCAACGATTTTTAACTATAGAGGGAGGAAGGGGGGGCGATGGGCACACACTGTGCCACCAACGATTTTTAAATATAGAGGGAGGAAGGGGGGGGCTATGGGCACACACTGTGCCACCAACGATTTTTAACTATAGAGGGAGGAAGGGGGGGGCGATGGGCACACACTGTGCCACCAACGATTTTTAACTATAGAGGGAGGAAGGGGGGGCGATGGGCACACACTGTGCCACCAACGATATTCAAACTGGGGAGGGGGGGTCTGCCCCCTGCTGCCTGGCAGCCCTGATCTCTTACAGGAGAATATGATAGTACAATTAACCCCTTTAGGTGCCGCACCTGAAGAGGTTAATTGTGCTATCATATCCCCCTGTAAGAGATCGGGTGGTGCCAGGCAACAGGGGGCAGTCTTGTACCAAGTTTGCAGTGTATTCTAACCTGAAGCGTCCCCATCACCATGGGAACGCCTCTGTGTTAGAATATACTGTCGGAAATGAGTTTCACGAAGTAGCTCATATCCGACAGTATATTCTAACGTAGAGGCGTTCCCATGGTGATGGGGACGCTTCAAGTTATGTTCGGGTGTCCGCCTGGCCGTGCGGAGGCAAGCGGATCCGTCCAGACTTATAATGTAAGTCAATGGGGACGGATCCGTTTGAAGATGACACACTGTGGCTCAATTTTCAAACGGATCCGTCCCCATTGACTTGCATTGTAATTCAGGACGGATGTCCGTGGATCCTCCAAAAATCAAGGAAGACCCACGGACGAAAAAACGGTCACGGATCACGGACCCACGGACCCCGTTTTTTCGGACCGTGAAAAAAAACTGTCGTGTGCATGAGGCCTAAAAATGAGTGAACATTATCTCTCTAAAAATTCCAGTCACACACAATTAGAGATGAGTGAATAGATTCTAAACTAATCAAATTCAGTATGAAATTTCCCAAAAATTCTACTTCCAAATGAAACCAAAGCATTTGTCTATGCCATTTTATGTATCAAAATAGTGAGCACAGTGGGGCAAGAAGGATGAAGATGGAGGATAACATGACCCTGGGCAGGCTTTGACCTGCAGGCTTTTTAATAATACTTTGAAGGAAGTCTCACAGCCAATCAGGAGTGTTAATAATAAGTTGTCTATTAGGCCCTATATAATATCTGAAGCACAAATACCATTCCGAGCTTAGCCACTAATGTCAAAAGGATGTGTCTGTGACAGCAATTAGACACACAACACAGAGAGTTTAGGGTCTTACCAAGATAAGGGATGTCAGTGGCTGCCCATTAACCCCTGAAGAAGCCAGAATACTGGTAAAACATGTCGGGGGGCAGTGTTAGTTTTTAATCGCTGTGCACCACTCCACTGCTAACCAGCAACTAGCGGTCAGGCTGGCCGACGTTGCTTGGTTTAGCAATCAAGTTAGTTGTGGTTTTGGCTACTTTGCACCGAGTCCGTGTTGCGGTGTTAGTTGCCACTAATCCCAGTCTGAGATCAACTGAGATGCTTTATGCACCATTCACATAGTGGGTTGATAGTTCCATTTCTCCCACCACTCTATATGGTTGTTATCACAACCATTCTCAGCTGGCAGAGTCACCGCGGACGGTGGTACGGTAGTGTTCTGCCTTTACAGCACATCTCTTCACCCTGCCTAATTGTCAGAGCAATATATCTATCAGTGAAGTGGTGTACTGTGTTTTTAACACCCCTTCATTTTTTGGTTCTGTTTAAGTTCAATTAAAGAGTGCACCTCGCACACACTTAGCATTTAGGTTTTACTTGTATTCAAATAAAGGTGAAGCATTAATTTATACCTGGGTCAAGACAGGTTCTATTGCCTGGATAGGCATTTGTAAATAAACTATACGAGGGAGGTGCTACCTATCTGAAGAGACATTATGAATTTAGAATGATATTCTTTTTTCTCCGCATACTACCATGTTGTTAGGACAGCAAGCCACTTCCGGTTCGAGGGTCGTGGTCAATATGTATTTTGTGATATTTTGGTATATCTTCAAATTGTTGCCAATATATTTATGTGAAGAATCGCACCCCCCCACCCACGCTGAAACGCACACCGGAACCAATCTCACTTCTTGTTGAGCCAGTAGTTACCCCTAGTTCAAGTGCCGAGGCCAGTGAAAATGTTCCTAGTACACCATATCAGATGATTTTACACTCACGCATATCAATTCAGAATTAGCTCATATGTTTTGAGCCGAATTTTAACCCGATGCGTTCCACCACGCAAACCGGAACTAACCCTAAGTCACGCTGGTCTTAATGCGTTCCATGCTGGAGCGCAGACCGGCAGTGAGGTCACTTCCCCCTCGACACACAGATCTAATTGACTTCCAGCTGAGATATGTTCCGATGCGTTCCACGTTGGAACGCAAACCGGAACTAATTCCAATTCATGCCGGCTACGATGCGTTCTACTCTGGAACGCAGACTGGAAATGACATCACTTCCTCCTGTTTTGGGCGCATTTTTCAAGCTGTATAAATACTTGTTAATGTGTGTTATGTGTTTATGCTCCTGATTAAGAGGATCCTGCTCCTGATGGAGAGGATCCCAGTGACCCCGAAACGCGTTGAGCCTGCTTTTACCCCTTCCCTGTGCTAATAAAAAAAAAAGGAAAATTACCAGATGTACTATTTCTGACTGCCGTTATTTCCAGACGATCCTACAGGCGACCCAGGCGCAGGAGGAAGCAGAGTGGGTGTTATGTGCTTTATCCCAACCTGCCCCTCCTGGGTGAAGTGAGTTTTTACTTGAAATTTGTATTTGTATTCTCACTGCGTTTTTAATCCACTATTGGTTTTAAAAAAAAGATAACTCTGCTTGTTTATACAAACATTGTGGTTTTAATAGCTATAGTAGAGCTACCCCACATTTAGTCATTAACTACAAGCGGGTTATTACTTCTGTCATGGTCTTACCTTCTTGCTGTTCTCCTTCGTTTGACATGTGCTGGCGGCCATCTTGGTTTCTGGGTTTCTTGTAGCCTCCCACCCTGCGGCTTCTCCTTCCCACTGGGAGGAGCTGGATGCCTAGCTCATATATATAGGAGGTCTGTAGCTTCAGTTCCTTGCTTGGTCCTCCTGTGTTCACATGCTTCTAAGACTGCTGCTGCTTCTGGTTCCTGATCCTGGCTTCGTCTGACTACCCTGCTGGTTCCTGATCCAGGCTTCGTCTGACTACCCTGCTGGTTCCTGATCCAGGCTTCGTCTGACTACCCTGCTGGTTCCTGATCCAGGCTTCGTCTGACCACCCTTCTGGTTCCTGACCTCTGGCTTCGCAAGACCCTGCTTCGGTTTAGCCATCCGTTTGGACTTTTGCCTTACAGCTTGATTTTCAATAAAGCCTTCTTATTTCCACTTATCTCTTGTTGTACGTCTGGTTCATGGTTCCATGACATTAGGACCAAGCCATGAATTCTGACGGTACAGGGCCATCCTCGCTACCTACGCTGGTTGCCAGACTTGATCAGCAGGATCACCTGTTGGGTCGGTTCGCTGTGGCGTTGCAAACCCTGCTTGAACGCACGGCTCATTTAGCTTCCGTTGCCGATGGGTCGGTTGTCGCTCCTGGGCCCGCTCCTACTGCCGCTCCGGTTGTTGCGCCAGAGTCTACCCCGACACCTGTTGCTGCGCCTGCGGTGTTTCGGGGTATGACCGGTTCTGCCCCCCTTCCACAGCGCTTTGGGGGAGAGCCAACTCAGTGCCGAGGTTTCCTTAACCAGGTGGGCATTTATTTTGAGTTGCTGCCACATGCCTTTCCTACTGAGAGATCAAAGGTGGGCTTCTTGATCTCGCTGCTCTCGGACAAGGCCTTGGCCTGGGCCAGCTCTTTATGGGAGAACAACAATCCGGTGGTTGCCGAGTTTTCCGGTTTTGTTGCTTCTCTTCGGAAGGTATTCGATGTGCCGGCTCGTGCTGCCTCTGCTGCGAAGCTCCTTATGTCCATCAGACAGGGTTCACGATCCGTAGCTGAATACGCCATTGAGTTCCGTACCCTGGCAGCAGAGGTGGGCTGGAATAATGAGGCTCTGGTCGCTGCTTTCTCTCATGGTCTCTCGGATGCCTTGAAGGATGAGGTTGCAGCTAAGGACCTACCAGTGGAGCTCGAGTCCCTTATTTCTTTCCTGATTTTGATTGACACCAGACTCAGGGAGAGACCTTCCTTTAAGGAGAGCCTGCGGAGGTCTTCTAACAGATTGGCGCCTACGTTTGCTGTCCCACCCGTGCCTCCCTCTCCTCCCACGCCTCCTGGGGATGACTTGTCTGGGGGTGAACCCATGCAGCTGGGGTTTGCTCGCCTGTCCGAGGGGGAGAGGGTACTCCGGAGACGCGAGGGCCGATGCATGTACTGTGGTCTCGGTGGGCATTTTCGGTTGGCATGCCCGAACCGTCCGGGAAACGCTCGCACCTGAGATCCTGTCGGGGGCAGATCTTGGGTGGAGTCTCCTTGTCCCCGGTTTCCCGTGTTGACAAACCACTGATTACTGTTGTCCTCTCCTGGGTCGGGGGCTCGGTGATGACCCAGGCGTTGGTGGACTCTGGTGCTGGTGGTTTGTTCATTGATAGTGTGTTCGCTGCCGCCAATTCCATTCCTCTGCAGCCTCGAGGTTCCCCACTGGCTCTTGAGGCGATAGACGGCAGACCCCTTCTGCCGCCACACGTGACTCAGGAGACCCTTCCAGTGGGGATGGCCATTGGTGCCGTTCACAGAGAGTCGGTCTGTCTCCAGGTTATTTCGTCTCCACACTACTCGGTGGTCTTGGGGTACCCCTGGCTCCAGAAGCATAATCCGACTTTCGATTGGAGATCGGCCGAGATCCTCTCGTGGTCACCGCAGTGTGGGGCTAGTTGCATCCATGGGCCTGTCAAGTTGCTGTGTACTTCCTCGGACTCTCTGTTGCCTCCTGAATACGAGGAGTACCGGGATGTATTCGATAAGGTGCGTGCGGTTGCCCTACCTCCGCACCGCCCATACGATTGTGCCATAGAGTTACAATCTGGTGCCGTTCCCCCTCGTGGCAAAGTCTATCCACTGTCGGTAGCGGAGAATGAGGCCATGGAGGAGTACGTGAGGGAGGCGCTTTCACGCGGACACATTCGCAAATCCTCGTCCCCGGCAGGGGCTGGATTTTTCTTTGTGAAAAAGAAGGGTGGTGAGTTGAGGCCTTGCATCGATTACAGGGGTCTCAATCGCATCACGATCAAGAACGCTTACCCGATACCCTTGATTTCCGAGCTGTTCGATCGCCTCAAAGGGGCCACGGTCTTTACCAAACTCGACCTGAGGGCGGCATATAACCTGGTAAGGATCAAGGCGGGCGATGAGTGGAAGACCGCGTTTAACACCAGGACCGGTCATTATGAATCCTTGGTTATGCCCTTTGGGTTGTGCAATGCGCCCGCAGTCTTCCAGGAATTCATCAACGATGTTTTCCGTGACCTGTTGCTGCAGTGTGTGGTGGTCTATTTGGATGACATCTTGGTATATTCTGAATCCATGGAGGCCCACATTCTGGATGTCAGACGAGTGTTGCAACGGTTACGAGAGAACAAGCTGTTCGGTAAGCTTGAGAAATGCGAATTTCACCGATCCCAGGTAACCTTCTTAGGTTACATCATTTCCGCTGAGGGGTTCTCCATGGATCCTGAGAAGGTTTCGGCTGTCTTACAGTGGCCCCAGCCCAGTGGTCTTCGTGCCCTGCAGCGCTTTTTGGGCTTCGCCAATTATTATCGGAAGTTCATCAGGGACTTTTCCATGCTAGCCAAGCCTCTCACGGATCTGACCAGGAAGGGCAGTAATCCCCAGGTCTGGCCGCTCGAGGCCATCCGAGCTTTTGAGGCTCTAAAGTCCGCCTTTGTGTCGGCTCCGATTCTGTCGCATCCCAACCCTGGGTTGCCTTTTGTCCTCGAGGTGGACGCGTCTGAGACGGGAGTAGGCGCCCTTCTGTCTCAGCGTAGAACACCAGAGGGTCCTCTGCTTCCTTGTGGGTTTTACTCCCGGAAACTGTCTTCCGCGGAGTGCAACTATCAGATTGGTGACAGGGAGTAATTGGCCATCGTGCAGGCCCTTAAAGAATGGAGGCACTTGCTTGAGGGCTCGGTGGTTCCGGTTCTCATCCTGACGGACCACAAGAATCTGACCTACCTCTCTGAGGCCAAGAGATTGACACCACGTCAGGCCACATGGGCTCTGTTCTTGTCACGTTTTAATTACGTGGTCTCCTACCTACCCGGTTCCAAGAACATCAGAGCGGATGCCTTATCACGGCAGTACTCCGAGCTGTCCGGGGAGGAGTCGATTCCGACTTCGGTCATACCTCCAAATCAGATCCTGGCCGCTATTCGCACCAGCCTGACCTCTCCCCTGAGTGAGCAGATTTTGGCGGCTCAATCTGGTGCTCCCTCTGGGAGACCCAACGGCAGATGTTTTGTGCCTGAGGAGTTTCGCACTCGGTTGTTGCGAACCTACCATAACTCCAAGGCCGCGGGGCATCCTGGAAAGAATCAGCTGTCCTGGGCTGTTTCACGTCTGTTCTGGTGGCCTTCTCTACGTTCCGACATCGCCGCATATGTAGCGGCATGCTCCGTTTGTGCCCAGAGTAAGTCCCCTCGGCACCTTCCGTTGGGCCTTTTGCAACCCATAGCCACCGGGGAGCGTCCATGGTCACACCTGGGGATGGATTTCATTGTGGACCTCCCTGCATCCCGAGGCCATATGGTCATTCTCATGATTGTGGATCGGTTTTCCAAAATGTGCCACTGTGTTCCTCTCAAGAAGTTACCCTCTGCACAAGAGTTGGCCTCGATTTTTGCCAGGGAGGTCTTCCGGTTGCACGGTTTGCCCAAGGAGATTGTGTCGGATCGGGGGAGTCAGTTTGTGTCCAGGTTCTGGCGCGCCTTTTGCTCCCAGTTGGGGATTCATCTCTCTTTCTCCTCGGCCTACCACCTTCAGTCCAATGGGGCCGCAGAACGATCCAATCAGGCCTTGGAGCAATTCCTTCGTTGCTATGTCTCTGATCACCAAGACAATTGGGTTGACCTCCTGCCTTGGGCTGAGTTTGCCAGGAACACGGCGGTGAACTCTTCCTCTGGGACGTCTCCCTTCATGGCCAATTATGGGTTCCAACCTGCCGTGTTACCGGAGGTATTCTCTCCCCAGGATATTCCGGCTGTGGAGGATCACCTTTCCGTCCTACGTGCTTCTTGGGTACAGATCCAGAGGTCCCTTGAGGTCTCTGCGCAGCGCCAGAGACTCCAGGATGATCGCAGACGAGCGCCCGCTCCTTCCTACCAGGTCGGAGACCGCGTATGGTTGTCCACCCGCAACCTCAACCTTCGAGTGCCCACTCCCAAGCTGGCGCCTCGCTTTGTTGGTCCCTTCCGAGTGCTTCGCAGGGTAAACCCGGTAGCCTATGCCCTTGCGCTTCCTCCTGGCATGCGGATCTCCAACGTGTTTCATGTCTCCCTGTTGAAGCCACTGGTGTGTAATCGTTTCACTTCCTCGGTTCCTCAGCCTCGTCCGGTCCAAGTGGGCAATCGTGAGGAGTATGAGGTGAGCAATATCCTGGACTCACGCCTGGTCCGCGGTCGGGTGCAGTTTTTGGTCCATTGGCGTGGTTATGGTCCAGAGGAGCGTTCCTGGGTTCCCTCCGCAGATGTCCATGCTCCTGCCTTGCTCCGAGCCTTCCACGCACGCTTCCCTCAGAAACCGTTCTTTACTCCGCGGAGGAGGGGCCCTTGAGGGGGAGGTACTGTCATGGTCTTACCTTCTTGCTGTTCTCCTTCGTTTGACATGTGCTGGCGGCCATCTTGGTTTCTGGGTTTCTTGTAGCCTCCCACCCTGCGGCTTCTCCTTCCCACTGGGAGGAGCTGGATGCCTAGCTCATATATATAGGAGGTCTGTAGCTTCAGTTCCTTGCTTGGTCCTCCTGTGTTCACATGCTTCTAAGACTGCTGCTGCTTCTGGTTCCTGATCCTGGCTTCGTCTGACTACCCTGCTGGTTCCTGATCCAGGCTTCGTCTGACTACCCTGCTGGTTCCTGATCCAGGCTTCGTCTGACTACCCTGCTGGTTCCTGATCCAGGCTTCGTCTGACCACCCTTCTGGTTCCTGACCTCTGGCTTCGCAAGACCCTGCTTCGGTTTAGCCATCCGTTTGGACTTTTGCCTTACAGCTTGATTTTCAATAAAGCCTTCTTATTTCCACTTATCTCTTGTTGTACGTCTGGTTCATGGTTCCATGACAACTTCTGAGGCATTTGGCGCCAGATACAGTTTTTTTCTCTTTTGTGTCCTTATCTGGTGATAAATAGCCAGTCCACACTCTAAGCAATGGCAGATCTAATCACTTACATCAACAGGATCTGTTTGAAAATCCTCATGGATTCTCAAACAGATCCATGCTTGATTCATTTTCACAAATGTAATGTTTTGTAGAGCACAGTTTTGTTCTCTGTGGTGTGAAGTGTCAACTGCCGCACTGAATACCCTCTCTGACAACACTCTGGAGTGTGGACAAGATATATGGATGGCAAACAGGGCACGTATTTCACGCTTCCGCGTCATGTGAGCTCCCAGGAGCCCATACATTAGAGGCTTTTTCTAGGAGGCTAAAAGACCTTTCATGATGTCCCTACCATGTGATCCTGTGTGGGTGGAGTCAGTCTCCAGACTGTTCAGCGGGAGGAGGTAAAGGACCTGTGATGATGTCACGACCATCTGATCCTGTGTGGGAGGAGTCACGCTCACAGGCTGTGCATTTGATGGAGGTAAAGGACCTGTGATGATGTCGCGACCCTGTGATCCTGTATGGGCGAGGTCAAGCGGATCACATGATCATGTGCTGCTGTACTTGTTGGATAGTGACTAGAGTAGAGTTGCTGCTGGTAGGTGTGATGTCACCCAAGGAGGTGGAGACTGGTAGTCTAATGGGCGGGGCCTCTTTCTAACAACTCCAGTCTGCCTCCCCATACATGCTGTGTAAAGCAATGCAGGTGGAGGTATGTGTGTAGTCTCCACCATTTTCTGTCATTAACCCCTTCACTATCAGCTCTCTGCACTTGAATTACCGCCTATTCCTTATTAACACCAGGAGGCGGTTAAAGGGGGTTCTCTGAGCACACACCTCCTGGGAGTATTATTTCTATACTGTGTAATGTACTTATATAAGGGGCCACATGACCCTGAGACGGGTCCTGCTCCTGAGTGTGTCCTCCTGCCCCTTACCTCATCCTAGTGGTGGTCCCAGCCCTTCTGTACCTTGCTGCCTCCCATTACAGCACCTGTGTTACAGTGTGTCAGCACACAGAGAGCCCTGAATACAACCTGCTGTCTCCATCTAACATAAGCTTTTCCAGGGTGAGATCCACCTGAAGCTGCTCGGTTCTATCTTTCAGCCAGATGTTCTCTGTGATTTCTGGGATCTGTCTACAGACGAGCTGTCTAGGCCGTACTCTGTGAGAGTCTGTCCCTGTGTGTGTGTGTGTCTGTCCCTGAGTGTGTGTCTGTCCCTGTGTGTGTCACCATCACCATGCCCACAGTGTTCCTATGTTTTGACGCAGCTGCATCAGGACATTCTGTGTGGGGCAAGAAGAAGAAGAAGGAAGAGGAGGCAGCGCCGCCAGCATGGAGTCCATGGGAGTGAGACAGGGAGGCACACTAAGGACGTAGGTAACACTACCACATTATCAGCACTAGTGTTTTCTGTAGTTTTACATAGGACTGCATGTAACACTACTACATTATCTACACTAGTGTTATCTGTAGTTTTACACAGGACTGCAGGTAACACAACCATTATCAGGACTAGTGTTATCTGTGTTTTTTTACATAGGACTGCAGGTAACACTACCACATTATCAGGACTAGTGTTGTCTGTGTTTTTACATAGGACTGCAGGTAACACTACCACATTATCAGGACTAGTGTTATCTGTGTTTTTACATAGGACTGCAGGTAACACTACTACATTCTCTGTAGTCAGATGGCCATCACTGTGTTATCTGTGCTGTTACATAGGACTGCAGGGGACATCTACTATATTATCTGTACTCAGAGAGTTATCACTGTATAGGGGGGCCCACTGAGACTTTATCGCCCAAAGGCCCACATGAGCCTGGAGCCGACGCGGTGCAATATGTGGGTGGGGCTGTGTGTGGGTGCGGCTTGAGGGTGGGCGGGGACACAGGGGTCCATAATCTCTTATTGCCCGGGGGCCCCATGAGTTGTCAGTCCGCCCCTGCGTGTAGCCCTTTGATCATGTGTGCGAGGTTGGCTTATCAGATGTAAAACTGTTCTATCATGATTGTTGAGGAAGGGTTGAGACTAGGGATGAGCGAACTCGAACTGTATAGTTCGGGTTCGTACCGAATTTTGGGGTGTCCGTGACACGGACCCGAACCCGGACATTTTCGTAAAAGTCCGGGTTCGGGTTCGGTGTTCGTCGCTTTCTTCGCGCTTTTGTGACGCTTTCTTGGCGCTTTTTGAAAGGCTGCAAAGCAGCCAATCAACAAGCGTCATACTACTTGCCCCAAGAGGCCATCACAGCCATGCCTACTATTGGCATGGCTGTGATTGGCCAGAGCACCATGTGACCCAGCCTCTATTTAAGCTGGAGTCACATAGCGCCGCCCGTCACTCTGCTCTGATTAGCGTAGGGAGAGGTTGCGGCTGCGACAGTAGGGCGAGATTAGGCAGATTAACTCCTCCAAAGGACTTGATTAACTGATCGATCTGCAGCTGTGGATCATTGAGCTGCTGATCCTCAATTGCTCACTGTTTTTAGGCTGCACAGACCGTTTGTCAGTCTCATTTTTCTGGGGTGATCGGCGGCCATTTTGTGTCTTGTGGTGCGCCAGCACAAGCTGCGACCAAGTGCATTTAACCCTCAATGGTGTGGTTGTTTTTTGGCTAAAGCCTACATCAGGGTGAAGCTGTCACACCAAGTGCATTTAACCAGCAATAGTCTGTTCATTTTTTGGCCATATACAAAATCAGGGGCAAGCTGCGCCTGTCACCAAGTGCATTTAACCCTCAATGGTGTGGTTGTTTTTTGGCTAAAGCCTACATCAGGGTGAAGCTGTCACACCAAGTGCATTTAACCAGCAATAGTCTGTTCATTTTTTGGCCATATACAAAATCAGGGGCAAGCTGCGCCTGTCACCAAGTGCATTTAACCCTCAATGGTGTGGTTGTTTTTTGGCTAAAGCCTACATCAGGGTGAAGCTGTCACACCAAGTGCATTTAACCAGCAATAGTCTGTTCATTTTTTGGCCATATACAAAATCAGGGGCAAGCTGCGCCTGTCACCAAGTGCATTTAACCCTCAATGGTGTGGTTGTTTTTTGGCTAAAGCCTACATCAGGGTGAAGCTGTCACACCAAGTGCATTTAACCAGCAATAGTCTGTTCATTTTTTGGCCATATCCCAGTCTAATTCTGTCACTAAATCCATACCGGTCACCCAGCGCCTAAATACTAGGCCTCAAATTTATATCCAGCTAAATCTGTCCCTAGTGCTGTAGCTGGGCGAGTTATTTAGTGTCCGTTCAAGCACATTTCTTGTTCTGGGTTGAAATACAATTCCCAATTTAGCAATTTCATAATTTAGTGGTTCCTGCTATATCAGAGCTATTTGAAATCTATCCCAAAAAGGGTATATAATATTGAAGGTGCACATTGGGTCATTCAGAATAACTTCACACACACCCGCTACTGTGTATTTCCAAGTCTAATTCTGTCACTAAACCCATACCTGTCACCCAGCGCCTAAATACTAGGCCTCAAATTTAAATCCCTCTAAATCTCTCGTTACCCACCGCTGTACTGTTGTTGCTGGGCAAGATATTTAGTGTCCGTCAAAGCACATTTTTTGTTCTGGGTTGAAGTACAATTCCCAATTTAGCAATTTCATAATTTAGTGGTTTCTGCTATATCAGAGCTATTTGAAATCTATCCCTAAAAGGGTATATAATATTGAAGGTGCACATAGGGTCATTCAGAATAACTTCACACACACGCTTCTGTGCATTTCCAAGTCTAATTCTGTCACTAAATCCATACCGGTGACCCAGCGCCTAAATACTAGGCCTCAAATTTAAATCCCTCTAAATCTCTCGTTACCCACCGCTGTACTGTTGTTGCTGGGCAAGATATTTAGTGTCCGTCAAAGCACATTTTTTGTTCTGGGTTGAAGTACAATTCCCAATTTAGCAATTTCATAATTTAGTGGTTCCTGCTATATCAGAGCTATTTGAAATCTATCCCTAAAAGGGTATATAATATTGAAGGTGCACATAGGGTCATTCAGAATAACTTCACACACACGCTTCTGTGCATTTCCAAGTCTAATTCTGTCACTAAATCCATACCGGTGACCCAGCGCCTAAATACTAGGCCTCAAATTTAAATCCCTCTAAATCTCTCGTTACCCACCACTGTACTGTTGTTGCTGGGCAAGATATTTAGTGTCCGTCAAAGCACATTTTTTGTTCTGGGTTGAAGTACAATTCCCAATTTAGCAATTTCATAATTTAGTGGTTCCTGCTATATCAGAGCTATTTGAAATCTATCCCAAAAAGGGTATATAATATTGAAGGTGCACATTGGGTCATTCAGAATAACTTCACACACACCCGCTACTGTGTATTTCCAAGTCTAATTCTGTCACTAAACCCATACCTGTCACCCAGCGCCTAAATACTAGGCCTCAAATTTAAATCCCTCTAAATCTCTCGTTACCCACCGCTGTACTGTTGTTGCTGGGCAAGATATTTAGTGTCCGTCAAAGCACATTTTTTGTTCTGGGTTGAAGTACAATTCCCAATTTAGCAATTTCATAATTTAGTGGTTTCTGCTATATCAGAGCTATTTGAAATCTATCCCTAAAAGGGTATATAATATTGAAGGTGCACATAGGGTCATTCAGAATAACTTCACACACACGCTTCTGTGCATTTCCAAGTCTAATTCTGTCACTAAATCCATACCGGTGACCCAGCGCCTAAATACTAGGCCTCAAATTTAAATCCCTCTAAATCTCTCGTTACCCACCGCTGTACTGTTGTTGCTGGGCAAGATATTTAGTGTCCGTCAAAGCACATTTTTTGTTCTGGGTTGAAGTACAATTCCCAATTTAGCAATTTCATAATTTAGTGGTTCCTGCTATATCAGAGCTATTTGAAATCTATCCCAAAAAGGGTATATAATATTGAAGGTGCACATTGGGTCATTCAGAATAACTTCACACACACCCGCTACTGTGTATTTCCAAGTCTAATTCTGTCACTAAACCCATACCTGTCACCCAGCGCCTAAATACTAGGCCTCAAATTTAAATCCCTCTAAATCTCTCGTTACCGCTGTACTGTTGTAGCTGGGAAAGTTATTTAGTGCCCGTCAAAGCACATTTTTTGTTCTGGGTTGAAGTACAATTCCCAATTTAGCAATTTCATAATTTAGTGGTTCCTGCTATATCAGAGCTATTTGAAATCTATCCCAAAAAGGGTATATAATATTCAAGGTGCACATTGGGTCATTCAGAATAACTTCACACACACGCTTCTGTGCATTTCCAAGTCTAATTCTGTCACTAAATCCATACCGGTCACCCAGCGCCTAAATACTAGGCCTCAAATTTATATCCCGCTGAATTTGAATACAATACATTGGGCCAAATAATATATTTGTTGTTGTGGTGAACCATAACAATGAGAAAAACATCTAGTAAGGGACGCGGACGTGGACATGGTCGTGGTGGTGTTAGTGGACCCTCTGGTGCTGGGAGAGGACGTGGCCGTTCTGCCACATCCACACGTCCTAGTGTACCAACTACCTCAGGTCCCAGTAGCCGCCAGAATTTACAGCGATATATGGTGGGGCCCAATGCCGTTCTAAGGATGGTAAGGCCTGAGCAGGTACAGGCATTAGTCAATTGGGTGGCCGACAGTGGATCCAGCACGTTCACATTATCTCCCACCCAGTCTTCTGCAGAAAGCGCACAGATGGCGCCTGAAAACCAACCCCATCAGTCTGTCACATCACCCCCATGCATACCAGGGAAACTGTCTCAGCCTCAAGTTATGCAGCAGTCTCTTATGCTGTTTGAAGACTCCGCTGGCAGGGTTTCCCAAGGGCATCCACCTAGCCCTTCCCCAGCGGTGAAAGACATAGAATGCACTGACGCACAACCACTTATGTTTCCTGATGATGAGGACATGGGAATACCACCTCAGCATGTCTCTGATGATGACGAAACACAGGTGCCAACTGCTGCGTCTTTCTGCAGTGTGCAGACTGAACAGGAGGTCAGGGATCAAGACTGGGTGGAAGACGATGCAGGGGACGATGAGGTCCTAGACCCCACATGGAATGAAGGTCGTGCCACTGACTTTCACAGTTCGGAGGAAGAGGCAGTGGTGAGACCGAGCCAACAGCGTAGCAAAAGAGGGAGCAGTGGGCAAAAGCAGAACACCCGCCGCCAAGAGACTCCGCCTGCTACTGACCGCCGCCATCTGGGACCGAGCACCCCAAAGGCAGCTTCAAGGAGTTCCCTGGCATGGCACTTCTTCAAACAATGTGCTGACGACAAGACCCGAGTGGTTTGCACGCTGTGCCATCAGAGCCTGAAGCGAGGCATTAACGTTCTGAACCTGAGCACAACCTGCATGACCAGGCACCTGCATGCAAAGCATGAACTGCAGTGGAGTAAACACCTTAAAACCAAGGAAGTCACTCAGGCTCCCCCTGCTACCTCTTCTGCTGCTGCCGCCTCGGCCTATTCTGCTGCTGCCGCCTCGGCCTCTTCCTCCGCCTCTGGAGGAACGTTGGCACCTGCCGCCCAGCAAACAGGGGATGTACCACCAACACCACCACCACCACCTCCGTCACCAAGCGTCTCAACCATGTCACACGCCAGCGTTCAGCTCTCCATCTCACAAACATTTGATAGAAAGCGTAAATTCCCACCTAGCCACCCTCGATCCCTGGCCCTGAATGCCAGCATTTCTAAACTACTGGCCTATGAAATGCTGTCATTTAGGCTGGTGGACACAGACAGCTTCAAACAGCTCATGTCGCTTGCTGTCCCACAGTATGTTGTTCCCAGCCGGCACTACTTCTCCAAGAGAGCCGTGCCTTCCCTGCACAACCAAGTATCCGATAAAATCAAGTGTGCACTGCGCAACGCCATCTGTAGCAAGGTCCACCTAACCACAGATACGTGGACCAGTAAGCACGGCCAGGGACGCTATATCTCCCTAACTGCACACTGGGTAAATGTAGTGGCAGCTGGGCCCCAGGCGGAGAGCTGTTTGGCGCACGTCCTGCCGCCGCCAAGGATCGCAGGGCAACATTCTTTGCCTCCTGTTGCCACCTCCTCCTTCTCGGCTTCCTCCTCCTCTTCTTCCACCTGCTCATCCAGTCAGCCACACACCTTCACCACCAACTTCAGCACAGCCCGGGGTAAACGTCAGCAGGCCATTCTGAAACTCATATGTTTGGGGGACAGGCCCCACACCGCACAGGAGTTGTGGCGGGGTATTGAACAACAGACCGACGAGTGGTTGCTGCCGGTGAGCCTCAAGCCCGGCCTGGTGGTGTGTGATAATGGGCGAAATCTCGTTGCAGCTCTGGGACTAGCCAATTTGACGCACATCCCTTGCTTGGCGCATGTGCTGAATTTGGTGGTGCAGAAGTTCATTCACAACTACCCCGACATGTCAGAGCTGCTGCATAAAGTGCGGGCCGTCTGTTCGCGCTTCCGGCGTTCACATCCTGCCTGCTGCTCGCCTGTCTGCGCTACAGCGTAACTTCGGCCTTCCCGCTCACCGCCTCATATGCGACGTGCCCACCAGGTGGAACTCCACCTTGCACATGCTGGACAGACTGTGCGAGCAGCAGCAGGCCATAGTGGAGTTTCAGCTGCAGCACGCACGGGTCAGTCGCACTACAGAACAGCACCACTTCACCACCAATGACTGGGCCTCCATGCGAGACCTGTGTGCCCTGTTGCGCTGTTTCGAGTACTCCACCAACATGGCCAGTGGCGATGACACCGTTATCAGCGTTACAATACCACTTCTATGTCTCCTTGAGAAAACACTTAGGGCGATGATGGAACAGGAGGTGGCCCAGGAGGAGGAGGAGGAGGATGAGGAAGAGGGGTCATTTTTAGCACTTTCAGGCCAGTCTCTTCGAAGTGACTCAGAGGGAGGTTTTTGGCAACAGCAGAGGCCAGGTACAAATGTGGCCAGCCAGGGCCCACTACTGGAGGACGAGGAGGACGAGGATGAGGAGGAGGTGGAGGAGGATGAGGATGAAGCATGGTCACAGCGGGGTGGCACCCAACGCAGCTCGGGTCCATCACTGGTGCGTGGCTGGGGGGAAAGGCAGGACGATGACGATACGCCTCCCACAGAGGACAGCTTGTCCTTACCCCTGGGCAGCCTGGCACACATGAGCGACTACATGCTGCAGTGCCTGCGCAACGACAGCAGAGTTGCCCACATTTTAACCTGTGCGGACTACTGGGTTGCCACCCTGCTGGATCCACGCTACAAAGACAATGTGCCCACCTTACTTCCTGCACTGGAGCGTGATAGGAAGATGCGCGAGTACAAGCGCACGTTGGTAGACGCGCTACTGAGAGCATTCCCAAATGTCACAGGGGAACAAGTGGAAGCCCAAGGCCAAGGCAGAGGAGGAGCAAGAGGTCGCCAAGGCAGCTGTGTCACGGCCAGCTCCTCTGAGGGCAGGGTTAGCATGGCAGAGATGTGGAAAACTTTTGTCAACACGCCACAGCTAACTGCACCACCACCTGATACGCAACGTGTTAGCAGGAGGCAACATTTCACTAACATGGTGGAACAGTACGTGTGCACACCCCTCCACGTACTGACTGATGGTTCGGCCCCATTCAACTTCTGGGTCTCTAAATTGTCCACGTGGCCAGAGCTAGCCTTTTATGCCTTGGAGGTGCTGGCCTGCCCGGCAGCCAGCGTTTTGTCTGAACGTGTATTCAGCACGGCAGGGGGCGTCATTACAGACAAACGCAGCCGCCTGTCTACAGCCAATGTGGACAAGCTGACGTTCATAAAAATGAACCAGGCATGGATCCCACAGGACCTGTCCGTCCCTTGTCCAGATTAGACATTAACTACCTCCCCATAACCATATATTATTGGACTCCAGGGCACTTCCTCATTCAATCCTATTTTTATTTTCATTTTACCATTATATTGCGATGCTACCCAAAGTTGAATGAACCTCTCCTCTGCCTGTGTGCTAGGCCTAAATATATGCCAATGGACTGTTGCAGTGGTGGCTGACATGAAGCCTGATTCTCTGCTATGACATGCAGACTAATTCTCTGCTGACATGAAGCCAGATTGTCTGTTACGGGACCTCTCTCCTCTGCCTGGGTGCTGGGCCTAAATTTATGACAATGGACTGTTGCAGTGGTGGCTGACGTGAAGCCTGATTCTCTGCTATGACATGCAGACTGATTCTCTGCTGACATGAAGCCAGATCGTCTGTTACGGGACCTCTCTGCTCTGCCTGTGTGCTAGGCCTAAATATATGCCAATGGACTGTTGCAGTGGTGGGTGACGTGAAGCCTCATTCTCTGCTATGACATGCAGACTGATTCTCTGCTGACATGAAGCCAGATTGTCTGTTACGGGACCTCTCTGCTCTGCCTGTGTGCTAGGCCTAAATATATGCCAATGGACTGTTGCAGTGGTGGGTGACGTGAAGCCTCATTCTCTGCTATGACATGCAGACTGATTCTCTGCTGTCATGAAGCCAGATTGTCTGTTACGGGACCTCTCTGCTCTGCCTGTGTGCTAGGCCTAAATATATGCCAATGGACTGTTGCAGTGGTGGGTGACGTGAAGCCTCATTCTCTGCTATGACATGCAGACTGATTCTCTGCTGACATGAAGCCAGATTGTCTGTTACGGGACCTCTCTGCTCTGCCTGTGTGCTAGGCCTAAATATATGCCAATGGACTGTTGCAGTGGTGGGTGACGTGAAGCCTCATTCTCTGCTATGACATGCAGACTGATTCTCTGCTGTCATGAAGCCAGATTGTCTGTTACGGGACCTCTCTGCTCTGCCTGTGTGCTAGGCCTAAATATATGCCAATGGACTGTTGCAGTGGTGGGTGACGTGAAGCCTCATTCTCTGCTATGACATGCAGACTAATTCTCTGCTGACATGAAGACAGATTCTCTGTTACGGGACCTCTCTCCTCTGCCTGTGTGTGCTGGGCCTAAATATATGCCAATGGACTGTTGCAGTGGTGGCTGACGTGAAGCCTCATTCTCTGCTATGACATGCAGACTGATTCTCTGCTGACATGAAGCCAGATTCTCTGTTACGGGACCTCTCTCCTCTGCCTGTGTGTGTGCTGGGCCTAAATATATGCCAATGGACTGTTGCAGTGGTGGCTGACGTGAAGCCTCATTCTCTGCTATGACATGCAGACTGATTCTCTGCTGACATGAAGCCAGATTCTCTGTTACGGGACCTCTCTCCTCTGCCTGTGTGTGTGCTGGGCCTAAATATATGCCAATGGACTGTTGCAGTGGTGGCTGACGTGAAGCCTCATTCTCTGCTATGACATGCAGACTGATTCTCTGCTGACATGAAGCCAGATTCTCTGTTACGGGACCTCTCTCCTCTGCCTGTGTGTGTGCTGGGCCTAAATATATGCCAATGGACTGTTGCAGTGGTGGCTGACGTGAAGCCTCATTCTCTGCTATGACATGCAGACTGATTCTCTGCTGACATGAAGCCAGATTCTCTGTTACGGGACCTCTCTCCTCTGCCTGTGTGCTAGGCCTAAATATATGCCAATGGACTGTTGCAGTGGTGGCTGACGTGAAGCCTCATTCTCTGCTATGACATGCAGACTAATTCTCTGCTGACATGAAGACAGATTCTCTGTTACGGGACCTCTCTCCTCTGCCTGGGTGCCGGGGCCTAAATATCTGAGAATGGACTGTTCCAGTGGTGGGTGACGGGAAGCCAGATTCTCTGCTATGGAACCTCTCTCCAATTGATTTTGGTTAATTTTTATTTATTTAATTTTTATTTTAATTAATTTCCCTATCCACATTTGTTTGCAGGGGATTTACCTACATGTTGCTGCCTTTTGCAGCCCTCTAGCCCTTTCCTGGGCTGTTTTACAGCCGTTTTAGTGCCGAAAAGTTCGGGTCCCCATTGACTTCAATGGGGTTCGGGTTCGGGACGAAGTTCGGATCGGGTTCGGATCCCGAACCCGAACATTTCCGGGATGTTCGGCCGAACTTCTCGAACCCGAACATCCAGGTGTTCGCTCAACTCTAGTTGAGACGTATGCATATATATCCATGTATGGTATATATGTGCATACATTAACCACAGCATCATGGGACGATGTGCGCAGATGTGCCCAGCATCTGCGCACGTCTGCCCATGGTGATCCCCAGGGGCTCATGGTGGCCCCTGTGGGAAATATGTGCCTCCTTTAGACCATGCCCCTTATAATATATATATGGCTGTGGCCCCTTATAACATATATATATATATATATATATATATATATATCTATAATCCCCCTTAGAATATTGGCCCTGTATGGCCAGAGGGGGGAAGGTCATAGTGTTATATGTGGATATGTCTGTATGCCCCTGTATTTGCACGCATGTCCATTTATGCTTAGAATAGAGTTGGGTATATATAATATATATAGATATGCCCCAATTGTCTTATATGCATGTGGCCAGTTATGTCCCCCAGTCATGGAGCCCCCCCCCCCCCCCCCGCCTCCTCCTGCATACCTGCGGGTGATGGCACCAGATGGCTAGATTGTCCAGTTTCTGGTCACTTCAGAAGATCAATAGATCTCTTTAAAACATGCCCAGCAGGGCTCCCCCACCTTCTGTCTAGGGACTGTTTATGACATGGGTGTGTGTGTGTGGTGCCATGGTGTCTTTGGCTGTACAGATTGTGAGCCTCAGGGGGCCAGCCAGTTGTCTGCTGCAATCTGAGTGCATGCATTCCGTCACACGCACACGATGATGTCATTTCCCTACACCTTGGATGGGGGAAGAGGGGGGTGAGAGTGACTTTTATATCAGTCCAGGACAAAGGAAGGGGGTCTCTTGGAAACCTGGACTACAATCAGAGACACATGGGGACTGCTGCCTGAAGGAAGAGAGGCCCATATGCCCCTGGAGATGGCTGAGTATACGCTGGCATTGTACCTCTGCCCTTGCAGTGCCAACCATATTCACCCCTTTCCAGCCTCCCTTCACTGCTGCCTGCTTACTCCAGTAGCACCTGAGTGTGTGTTTTGGGGTGGGCTGCTAAGGAATGTATGTACAGCTAGAGTGTGGGGTGGAATTGGGAATTGTCTAGTGTAGCTAGGTTTGTATTGTGGTGTGTACGTCTATATGTATATATATTTATAACCATTGATCTATAAATATATATACAGACGTGGACAAAATTGTTGGTACCCTTTGGTCAATGAAAGAAAAAGTCACAATGGTCACAGAAATAACTTTAATCTGACAAAAGTAATAATAAATTAAAATTCTATAAATGTTAACCAATGAAAGTCAGACATTGTTTTTCAACCATGCTTCAACAGAATTATGTAAAAAAATAAACTCATGAAACAGGCATGGACAAAAATGATGGTACCCCTAACTTAATATTTTGTTGCGCAACCTTTTGAGGCAATCACTGCAATCAAACGCTTCCTGTAACTGTCAATGAGACATCTGCACCTCTCAGCAGGTATTTTGGCCCACTCCTCATGAGCAAACTGCTCCAGTTGTGTCCGGTTTGAAGGGTGCCTTTTCCAGACTGCATGTTTCAGCTCCTTCCAAAGATGCTCAATAGGATTGAGGTCAGGGCTCATAGAAGGCCACTTTAGAATAGTCCAATTTTTTCCTCTTAGCCATTCTTGGGTGTTTTTAGCGGTGTGTTTTGGGTCATTGTCCTGTTGCAAGACCCATGACCTGCGACTGAGACCAAGCTTTCTGACACTGGCTAGTACATTTCTCTCTAGAATTCCTTGATAGTCTTGAGATTTCATTGTACCCTGCACAGATTCAAGACACCCTGTGCCAGACGCAGCAAAGCAGCCCCAGAACATAACAGAGCCTCCTCCATGTTTCACAGTAGGGACAGTGTTCTTTTCTTGATATGCTTCATTTTTTCGTCTGTGAACATACAGCTGATGTGCCTTGGCAAAAACTTCGATTTTTGTCTCATCTGTCCACAGGACATTCTCCCAGAAGCTTTGTGGCTTGTCAACATGTAGTTTGGCATATTCCAGTCTTGCTTTTTTATGATTCGTTTTCAACAATGGTGTCCTCCTTGGTCGTCTCCCATGTAGTCCACTTTGGCTCAAACAACGACGGATGGTGCGATCTGACACTGATGTTCCTTGAGCATGAAGTTCACCTTGAATCTCTTTAGAAGTCTTTCTAGGCTCTTTTGTTACCATTCGGATTATCCGTCTCTTAGATTTGTCATCAATTTTCCTCCTGCGGCCACGTCCAGGGAGGTTGGCTACAGTCCCATGGATCTTAAACTTATGAATAATATGTGCAACTGTACTCACAGGAACATCTAGTTGCTTGGAGATGGTCTTATAGCCTTTACCTTTAACATGCTTGTCTATAATTTTCTTTCTGATCTCTTGAGACAGCTCTTTCCTTTGCTTCCTCTGGTCCATGTCGAGTGTGGTACACACCATATCACCAAACAACACAGTGATTACCTGGAGCCATATATATAGGCCCAATGGCTGATTACAAGGTTGTAGACACCTGTGATGCTAATTAGTGGACACACCTTGAATTAACATGTCCCTTTGGTCACATTATGTTGTGTTTTCTAGGGGTACCATCATTTTTGTCCATGCCTGTTTCATGAGTTTATTTTTTTACATAATTCTGTTGAAGCATGGTTGAAAAACAATGTCTGACTTTCATTGGTTAACATTTATAGAATTTTAATTTATTATTACTTTTGTCAGATTAAAGTTATTTCTGTGACCATTGTGACTTTTTCTTTCATTGACCAAAGGGTACCAACAATTTTGTCCACGTCTGTAGATATAGCGTATAATTAGATTACGATTATCCCCCCCCTGGTTTACCCCTATACCCCCAACCTTGGTTAACCCCTGAATAACCAAACCCCTATTCCCCTGAGCAACCCTGTATTGCAGTACCCACTGTTAACCCTTCCCTGATCTACTACCATATTTGTGTCTGTGGCCTGCATACGCCCCTGCAGCGCCACTGTTAACCCTTATTGTACCCCATAGGGACAGAAAGTAGTCAGGTGGGTGGGTTGTTAATATTACTTGTATGTGTGAACTGTATAGTTAGTTTATGGGCGGAATTGGGAACGTGTAGTGTAGTTTAGGATTGTATATTTAGTGCTGTATTGTTAGTGTATTGCGTGCGTAGTGTATTGTAAGTAATAAATACTGGGTTACTTGTAACTATCTGTGCAACGTGTAGTAATTGGCGATAGTTCAGTAAGGCGCATGCAGCTAGCGTAATGATTAGTGTAAAGTATAGCGAAAGTATTGTGTTACTATTATATAAAGGCATAAATGGGCGGAGTCATCACTAGACGGCTCCTCCTATTTAGGAATATTAATTATCGATATTCGCATATTATTGGTGATTAATAGTCCCCCTTTACAATGATCATCAAACTTTATTGGCTGCTGCTTCTGTTACTTGTAGTGGAGTGGTCAGACATGCCCAGCAGGTGTCTGCTCTACAAAAGCTGCAGCAGTTTGGGTACAAATAATTTCCCGATAATATGCCAAATTCTACTTTTTGGAAGCAAGTAACAATTCCCCCAGATTTGTTTTAAAGCGAAATTCTAAAAGCATGGCTGTCCCATAGTTATCCCTTCATTTAATGCTAGCAATATGCTTGTCTGCACATAAGTAACCAAGCACACATCTTGGCCTGCCCCGTTATTTCAGTCTCCTCCCCACACAGCAATAGTTTTTTTATTGTCATCTCTATTTCTTGTCTAAAGAAGGAGTTAACCCCCGAAACTAGGTTTTAGAATAAAAGATTTTAGCATTTCTAAGATCTCTACTGTCTAGTGCTTGTATACAAGTTTCCTTTTGTTGGAGTTTTTGTTAAACCCCAGTATTTTGTTCACAAGCCCGTCTAAAACGCCGGTATTAATAAATGAGCCCCATAATTTTTTCAAGGTTGAGTCGAATTTCTTTACAGATAGAGGGAGTGCCGATGGGCAGACTAGATGGGCCAAATGGTTCTTATCTGCTGACACATTCTATGTTATGTTTCTATGCATTTCAAATTCTCACCTTCATTGGCAATTTTTTTTGTTCCATTTTGGGAAGAGCTTTTTATTTTTACATTTTTGAATCCTTTTTTATTATGATGTATGGTCATTTCATAAACAACCTTTTGATCTTCTGGAGACATTTTAAGGTGACCATACTGATTTCATCTATTATATTAATAACAATTAACTTAATTTGAGATTAAGAGCTCTGGCTCCTCCACTTGAGACTTGTGGCACTTTGGTAGCTTAGTGATGCATCTAGTTGCAAAAATAATACTGACTCCACAGTGACATTCTTCATTTTTATTCAGTGAAAAATGTAATTTTAGAAGAATTAATCTTTAATATTTACCTATTTTTGAAGCAAGATGATACATCAGCTAAGATTATTGGTAGAGAATGTCGCTGTGTAGCCAAAAAGGGTTGTACTCTAGCAAATATGCTGTCTCTCAGTCTGTATGTTTCCAATGGTGGGAAAAGTACTTGGCTTAGTCAGAAGGGTATCTTTAAATGTGGGAGTGGTCAGTGTAACATGCAGATATGCATTTAAAACATATAGCACAGGCATGGCCAACCTGCGGCACTCCAGCTGTTGTGAAACTACAACTCCCACCATGCCCTGCTGCAGGCTGATAGCTGTAGGCAGTCTGAGCATGCTGGGAGTTGTAGTTTTGCAACAGCTGGAGAGCCTCAGGTTGGCCATGCCTGATATAGCATATGGGACACTTTCACAATTGATACTTTTATCAGTTGTGACTCTCATCACATTGTATATGTAATATACAAATTTAATCTATATCATGTAGTTTGTACTACTGTAAAAAAAACAAAAAAAAGTATTATATTGGTTGTACTACTAGAAAATGAAAAAAAAATGTATATCTGAATATCTACATTAAAAACAAATCTGATATTGCTTCAGGAGATGCCAAGCACTTCTTTAACCTATATAATTGCTATACTGAACATTTCTTTGGTCTAAAAGCCGCTGTTACAGGAGGTATTTTGGATTCAAAAGTTGGACACAAAATATTCCAATTAACTCAACTCAATATGAGATTATAGTTAGAGTTGAGCGGACACCTGGATGTTCGGGTTTGACTGGTTGGGCCAAACTTTCTGAAAAAGTTCGAGTTCGGGACCTGAACTTGACCCCGAACCCAAACATGAACCCCATTGAAGTCAATGGGGACCCGAACTTTTGATTACTAAAATGGCTGTAAAAATGTCATGGAAAGGGCTAGAGGGCTGCAAATGGCATCAAAATTTAAATATGGGAGAAATTATTAAAGCATAAAAGTGTGACAACTTTTCAAAGTTTAAGTATTGAATGAAAGGATGTGACGCGCATTAATTACCGAATACATTTTATTGCCTGTCACCTATGCATTGCAGGGGTTTATTCACATCTCAACCCAAGAATATAACAGAAAAATTATTGAAATTGATTAAGCTGTCAACTAGGTAGAGGAGGGGTACATTACACCTAAAAATTGGTGAATTTCACCCAAAAATTTAACTGACAATTGTTATTTTTTTTTATTGGTCTATTAGGTATAGAAGTGATACATCACACCCAAAAATTGATTAATTTCACCAGAATATATAACTGACAATTTTTTTTTTTTACTGGTCTACTAGGTATAACAGTGGTACTATACAAACCAAAATTGGTGAATTTCACCCTAAAATGACAATTTCTTTTTTTTTAACCAGCCTACTAGGTAAAGCAGTTGTAAATGACATATTTTATATATTTTTTGTACCGGTCTACTAGGTATAGCAGTGGTACTATAAACACAAAAATTGGTGAATTTCACCAGAAAATGTAAATGACAAAGTAGTGAATTGATATAAAACAAAACACATAAAAAAATAAAAAAATAGATTGATGAGGTGGAGTTTCATATGAAGTAGGAGTTTGAGGAGGCGGTGGACATAGCGGAGTAGGTGGAAGCGGCGATGGACGAGATAGCCAACACAGGTTTTTGGTTTTAATTTAATTTTGTAAAATGAAGGTACACTCCAAATGAGTGAAATATCCAAAATACAAACTTGATCAATTGCGCTGCAGTATAACAATGGCTGCTTAGTGCCAGTATACATGTCTATTCTGCACAAGGTACGTACAAGTCCTGAGGGATCCATGCCTGGTTCATTTTAATGAACGTGAGCTTGTCCACAATGGCTGAGGACAGGCGGCTGCGCTTGTCTGTGATAACGCCCCCTGCCATGCTAAACACACGTTCAGATAATAGTATAACAATGGCTGGGTAAGGCCGGTATAAATGTCTATTCTGCACAAGGTACGGACAAGTCCTGTGGGATCCATGTCTGGTTCATTTTAATGAATGTGAGCTTGTCCACATTGGCTGGTCTGTGATAACACTCCCTGCCATTCTAAACACATGTTTAGACAATACACTGGCTGCAGGGCAGGCCAGCACCTCCAAGGCATAAAGGGCAAGCTCAGGCCATGTGCCCAATTTGGAGACCCAGAAGTTGAAGGGGGCAGACCCGTCATTCAGTACGTGTAGGCGTGTGCACACATACTGCTCCACCATGTTGGTGAAATGCTGCCTCCTGCTAAGACGTTCCATATCAGCTGGTGGTGCTGGTTGCTGTAGCGTGCTGACAAATCTTTTCCACATTTTGGCCATGCTAACCCTGCCTTCTGAGGTGCTGGCGGTGCCCCAGCTGCGTTGGCGACATCTTCCTCATCCTCTGCCTTTGCCTTGTGCTTCCACTGTGCCCCCGCTGTCACGTGGGAATGCCACCAGCAGCGCGTCTACCAGCCTGTGCTTGTACTTGAGCAACTTACGATCACGCTCCAGTGACGGAATTAAGGACGGTACGTTGTCCTTGTAACGGGGATCCATCAGCGTGGCCACCTAGTAATCAGTACAAGTTAGAATATGGGCAACTCGGTGGTCTTTGCGGAGACACTGCAGCATGTAATCGCTCATGTGTGCCAGGCAGCCCATAGGCAACGAAAAGCTGTTCTCTGTGGGAGGTGTATTGTGTCCTCTGTATCCCCCCATCCACGCACCAGTGATGGCCATGAGCTGGTCTGGGTGCCACAATGCTGTGAACATGGTTCCTCCTCCTGCATTTCCTCCTCCTCCACCGCCTCATCCTCCAGAACTGTGCCCTGGCTGGACAATTGGGTACCTTGCATTTGTGGGTGCAGGAACCCACCCTCGGAGCCACTTAGCAATGACTGGCCGGAAATCCTACGAAATGATCCCTCTTCCTCCTCCTCCTGTGCCACATCCTCTTCCATCATCGCCAGGAGTGTTTTTTCAAAGAGGCATAGAAGTGGAATAGTAACGCTGAGAACGATGTAATCGGCACTGGCCATGTTGGTGGAGTACTCGAAACAGCGCAACAAGGAACATAGGTCTCGCATGGAGGCCCAGTCATTGTTGATGTAGTGGTGCTGTTCCGCCGAGCGACTCACCCGTGCGTGCTGCAGCTGAAACTCCACTATCACCTGCTGCTGCTCGCACAGTCTGGCCAGCATGTGCAAGGTGGAGTTCCACCTTGTAGGCACGTCGCATATGAGTCGGTGAGCGGGAAAGCCCAAGTGACGCTGCAGCACTGACAGGCGAGCAGCAGCAGGGTGAGAACGCCGAAAGTGTGCACAGACGGCCTGCACTTTATGCAGCAGTTCTGACATATCGGGTTAATTTTAAAAAAATCTCTGCACCATCAAATTCAGCACATGTGCCAGGCAAGGGATGTGCGTCAAACCGGCTAGTCCCAGAGCTGCTACAAGATTTTGCTCATTATCGCACTCCACCAGGCTGGGCTTGAGGCTGACTAGCACAAACCACTCATCGTTCTGTTGTTCAAGGCCCGTCCACAGCTCCTGCGTGGTGTGGGATTTGTCCCCCAAACAGATACGTTTTAAAACTGCCTTCTGTCGTTTACCCCTGGCTGTGCTGAAGTTGGTGGTGAAGGTGTTACGCTGACCGGATGAGGAGCTGGTAGAGGATGAGGAAGCAGAGTAGGAGGAGGAAGCAAAAGGAGGCAAACTGAAACACCCTGCAATCCTCGGTGGTGGAAGGACATGCGCCAAACTGCTATCCGCCTCAGGCCCAGCCACCACTGCATTTACCCAGTGTGCTGTTATGGAGATATAATGGCCCTGACCGTGCTTACTGGTCCACGTATCAGGTTCACCTTGCCACAGATGGCGTTGCTCAGTGCACACCTGATTTTGTCCCCTACTTGGTTGTGAAGAGAAGGGATGGCTTGCCTTGAAAAGTAGTGGCGGCTGGGCACAACGTACTGTGGGACAGCCACCACCATAAGACCTCTAAAACTATCTGTCTCCACCAGACGGAATGACAGCATTTCAAAGGCCAGTAATTTAGAAATTCTGGCATTAAGGGCTAGGGATCGCAGGTGGGTAGGGGTAAATCCCTGAATCAAACCCCTGTATGTAAAGGGAATATCTCACAGGGCCTGAACCAGCGTAGGCCTGAAGTAAATATTTATTTGCACAAAATGGCTGTATTTCAAATGCCTGATTCAAACCCCTGTATGTCAAAAAAGTGTGTTTTTCAAACCCCAGAAAATGATGGGTGTATTTCTACCTTAAATTGCACACTGATTAATCTAGATGTTGTAGTTTGCCCCAAAAAATTGTGATTTGCAATGTCCCAAAAGCTCAGATGCAATGCTGGTGCACTGAGCTTGCATAAAATGGCCATGCCATTAGTAGTAGTAGCCATGCCATTAGTAGGCATGGCTGTGATGGCTTCTAAGGTCAGACAGTTAACCGCTTGTTGATTGGCTGCTGTGCAGCCTTTCAAAAAACGCCAAGAAAGCGCCGAACACCAAACCCAAACTTTTACGGAAATGTTTGGGTTTGGGTCCGGGGTCCAAAAATCCTAAAGTTCGGTACGAACCCAAACTTTACAGTTCGCTCAACCCTAATTATAGTGGTTGAGACTATTAACAAATGCAAATAGGGAGAGCATTACCTTTAGCTCTGTTATTGCCATAATTTCTATTTGGCAGTATTGTACTACTCCATGTAGTGCTTGGTGTTATTTTCATTTATTTTTCAGCGTTCAGCATCATTGTCATCATCATCATCATGTGTGCACCAATGAGTGCTAGCCTCATGCCCTAGTTATGCCTCTCCAGTACCTACTCCACCTCCTTTTCCTCTGGTTCTTACATCTCATATAACTTTACACGGCACATGTCTCTGAGAAGCTGCAACTGACTAAGCTCAAAATTATGCATAAACCATGCTGTGGTAGTATGGTGCATGTAATCATTGTCCACTTTATGCTACTCGTACAGACGGTCCAATATATTGAAGGTGGAATTCTGGCGACCTGGAACATTGCAGATCAGGCAGTACAAAGGCAGCCCTTCTGTCGTTATATGTCCAGAAATGCGTTGTTAGCAACCTAAGAATGTCTGAAATGCAGGGGCATACAGAGAAATCATTGGGCCCCATAGCAAGACTCTGTATTGGGCCCCCCTAACTCCACCCACCCCTCGACCATTCCACATCAAAATTCATTGCTGCTGATGCTTAAGGCTCATTCACACGACCATATGAATCGGTCTATATGTTTTTTTCAATGGGGGTGCAAAAGATGGGGCCATGTGCTGTCCGCATCCGTTGTTCTTTTCTGCAGCCCTGCAAAATAATATAGAGGCGCAATTGTGGACAAGAATAGGCATTTTCTATATAGTGCCGGCCCTGTGCGTTCCACAAAAAGCGGAATGCACATGGCCAGTATCCATGTTTTGCAAATCACAATTTGCAGATGGTAAAACACAGCACAGTCGTGTGAATGCACCCTTAGTGTGCACCAGCTCCCCCGCCCCCAACTTTCTGGTGACTGAGTTGGGATGGGCACACTCTATATGAGCAATTCAACAGCAAGTAGAGTTCATGGGGGGGGGGGGGGGGTGGCTGGAGGACACTGTTCTGAGTCCTCTATATAATAATGTGCCTACAGTGTCCTTCCAACCCCATAGAAACTCTGCTTGCTGCTGACCTCTGTCTTCCCCCCCATTAACTTTTTTTTAAACAGAGTCACTGACACTCACTGCTGTGCTGAATTTGGCAAGGTGGCACTGGCACACCACATGGGCAAGTGTTGCTGCCTGCTGAGCCGGTGTTGGCGATGATGCTGGGGCAGCGCTGTTGGGGTCCATTCTCTTCTCCAGTCCAATGGGTGGCTGCTGGAGAAAGGCAGCTCGTGGTATATAACTGATGCCCACGCCCACCTGCACAGTTCTGTCTGCTGAGCCTGGGAGCGTTGCACTAACCAATCAGCAGCAGGAACTTTGCACTGCTAAATGCTGTTTGGCCACTGCAGTGCCCAACAGACAGAAGAGAGAGCGCTATGCTGGTTGTCACTGGCTGGGTCACGCAGGGAGGAACAGCGGAGTGAGTTGTGTACACAATGGGGGAGGGGGCCCTGAGCAGAGGGGAGGAAGGGCCCGGGAGTCAACAGAAGACAAGCCAGCTGTGGGCCTGTGCCAATGCCGAATATCAATCCCGATCATGATATAAAAACTGAGTCTGCAAATGTAGGGGGCGGGGCCTTCCATGCACACCAGGCCCCCCTGCCACGGCCCCCATAGCAGCTGCTTGGTCTGCCTATCTGTCTCAGATGGGTGTGGTTTATCCTCTATTTGACAGAGAAGATGGGGAGTCTCTGTGTGTTAGGACCTGGGAATTTGTGCCATGCTAAAGGGCTAAAGCCGCATGCCGGGAAACAGACCCCTAAAGCCTGCTGTGGACTGCGGGTGGAAAGCTGCTAACCAGGAGACAATTTTGTTCTATGGACATTGCATGGTATGAACAAACACCAAGACTGAATGGTCATTTTGTTTTTCCTTATGTGTGAATAAACACCAAACTGTTTAAGTTAAAGAGTTTGTGAATGCCTCTACAGTATACTGCATCCGCTAGCCTGGCTACCAGAGCAAAACCCCACAGCGGTCACAGGATAACTATATAACTGTAGGCCAGTATAGGCCCCAAAAATTAGGCATTCACCTGACATAAAAGGTATTTTATGCCGCTGTATATACATAAGGCAAGGACCATTCTTTGTTCTGGGTTGTGGCGGATATGTGTGGGCTGGCATGAGGAAATTCAATTACACATGTTAATCACAGGTGTTGAATTCCTCTGAGATCCATGCCTCATTAATTTTTAAAGATGTGGGGTAGTCCACACTGTCGTAAGCTAGGTGAGTGCGCTTATCGGTCACGATCCCCCTTGCTGCGCTGAACATCCTTTCAGATAGGACACTAAACCAGGGACAAGCCAATAGTTCCATGGCAAATTGTGCCAGCTCTGGCCACAGCTCAAGCCTGCACACCCAGTAGTCCAGGGGTTCCTTGCTTCTCAGAGCGTCCACATGGGCCATTAACCCGATGTAGTTGGACACCTGTTGGTCTAGGCATTCCCTGAGGCTAGAATCAGAGGGCGACTGTTGATGGGTTGATTGCAAGAATGATCTCATATCCGAAGTGACCAGCACATCTTCAAACCGCCCTCTTTTTGCAGGCGCAGTAGGATTGGTACCCGCACCTGTTTCTCTGTGGGTGGAAATTCCTCTGCCAGTGCCCGCAACAGCAGAATGTAGCATCTCTCACAGCAAGTCCTGAAAATGCTGCATTCTGACAGCCCTCTGTGATGCTGGTAACATGTCCGCCATTTTGTGTTTGTACCGGGGGTCTAAGTACGATGCCACCCAGTACAGGTCCTTGCCTTTTATACTTTTTATACAGGGGTCCGTCTTCAAACACTGGAGCATGAAGGCCCCCATTTTCACTAAATTGGAAGTGGTGGAGAGCCTGGCTTCTGCTTATCACCCAGGAGAATTTCATCCTTGGTCTCCTCCCCCCAGACACGGACAACACCAAGGATCCCTGAAAATGTTAAGCCTGTTCTCCTTGCTCCTCCTCCTCCTCCCCCCAGGCACCATCCTCCTCTGATTCCTCTTCAGACTCCTGCCGACTTGTCTCAGATGGAGTAGCACCCCCTGGGAATTCATTCAGCATTGCGACTTCCTCATATTCCAGCTCCTGCTCCTCGACGGCTTGATCAATGACACAACGCACGCGCACGCTTTAGAAAGAAGGCTTAAGGTACGATGTCACTGATGGCCCCCTGGCTGCAACTGACCAGTTTGGTGATCTCATCAAATGGCCGCAGAAGTCTGCATGCATCGTGCATGAGCAGCTATTGGCGCAGTGAAAAGGAACTAAGCTCCCCAGAACCTGTCCTGACGCAGAGTTCGTACAGGTAGTCGTTAACGGCACATTTCTGCTGGAGCAGCCTATCAAGCATATACAAGGTAGAGTTATAGCGCATCAGGCAGTAACAAATCAGACGTCTGATGGGCAAGTGTTGTTGCCGCTGAACGCCAGCAAGGCGAGCCATTGCAGTGTAAGATCTTCAAAAATGGCCAGAGATTTTCCTGGCCTGTCGCAAGACGTCCTGGACCCCAGGGTATTTAGCAACGAATCGCAGCACAACTAAGTTCAAGATGTGTGTCATTTTGCCCTGTTTTAGCGCACTCAGCAGATTGGCATCGTTGTCACACATTACTTTACCAACTGTCAAATTGAGGGGGGTTAACCACTGATCGGCCTGTGACCGCAGATCTGAAAGCAGTGCAGGACCGGTTTGGCTGTTGGCTTCCAGGCACAACAGCTGCAGTACAGCATGGCAACATCTCACCTGGCACGTTGAATAGGTTCTGGGGAGCTTGGGGGTGCAGCGGAAGAGGTGATAGCAGTGGAAAAGGAGGAGTCAACTGAGGAGGAGATGGAGGATGGAGTATGAGGAGGAGGAGAAGAAGAGGCAGGCATGCATGCAATCTGTGGCGGTAACACCAAATCCGCAAAATCCACACGGGTGCCACGGGTTACATGCTTGTTGGCCATCAGAAGGTTCACCCAGTGGGCAGTAAAAGTTATGTACCTTCCCTGCCTGTGTTTGCTATATCACGTGTCTGTGGTCAGATGTATCTTTGCACCGACACTGTGTGCCATATACACTCACCTAAAGAATTAATAGGAACACCATACTAATACGGTGTTGGACCCCCTTTTGCCTTCAGAACTGCCTTAATTCTACGTGGCATTGATTCAACAAGGTGCTTTAGAAATGTTGGCCAATATTGATAGGATAACATTTTGCAGTTGATAGAGATTTGAGGGATGCACATCCAGGGCACAAAGCTCCCATTCCACCACATCCCAAAGATGCTCTATTGGGTTGAAATCTGGTGACTGTGGGGGCCATTTTAGTACAGTGAACTTATTCTCATATTCAAGAAACCAATTTGAAATGATTTTAGCTTTGTGACATGGTGCATTATCCTGCTGGAAGTAGCCATCAGAGGATGGGTACATGGTGGTCATGAAGGGATGGACATGGTCAAAAACAATGCTCAGGTAGCTCGTGGCATTTAAACGATGGCCAATTGGCACTAAGGGGCCTAAAGTGTGCCCAGAAAACATCCCCCACACCATTACACGCCCACCACCAGCCTGCACAGTGGTAACAAGGCATGATGGATACATGTTCTCATTCTGTTTACGCCAAATTCGGACTCTACCATTTGAATGTCTCAACAGAAATCGAGACTCATCAGACCAGGCAATATTTTTCCAGTCTTCAACAGTCCAATTTTGGTGAGCTTGTGCAAATTGTAGCCTCTTTTTCCTATTTGCAGTGGAGATGAGTGGTACCCGGTGGGGTCTTCTGCTGTTGTAGCCCACCTTTCTTTCCCATTCTGACATTCAGTTTGGAGTTCAGGAAAGTGTCTTGACCAGGACCACAACCCTACATGCATTGAAGCAACTGCCATGTGACTAGATAATCGCATTAATGAGAAATAGAACAGGTGTTCCTAATAATTCTTTAGGTGAGTGTATATATTAACTTGCCGCTGAATGTGGCCATATAGTTCAGGGATGCCCTTCTGGGAGAAATATTTCCTTCCGGGGACCTTCCATTGCGGTGTGCCAATGGCCGCAATTTTTTTAAAGGCCTTAGAGTCCACCAATTTATAAGCCAGCAGTCAGCCGTTGGGCAAGAGGATTATCCGATGTCATCATTTTGTTTTTACGCTCGAACATTTGGGCCAAGGAAGCCTGCCTTGTGCCAGATGAACCCGACGATGGCACGGTGGAAAGTGGAGTAAAGGACAAATGGGAGGAGAGAGTAGAACGAGAAAGAGAAGAGGCAGAACGTGGAGCGCCGGGAGTGTGGTTTTGTGGGTTCTGACGGCGTTGCTCCCACTGGGCTCGGTGATGGGAGGCCAGATGCCTTCTTAACGCGTTCATCCCTAGGTGAGTGTTCGCCTTACCGCTGACACGTTAAAAAAAGCCTACACTGCAGAGCCCCATGCCGGTGTCCTGGGAGCACAAAATGTGACAGTGCGTGGTGGATTGCTTGCTCCAGATACATTAGCAGTCTGCTTATTGCCTCCTGTGCACTGAGAGATCTGCCTCCTCTTTCTCCTCCCTATCTGCCTCTCCGTCTCTCCCTCTGAATTCACCTCCTCTTCCTCTCTTGTTGGCACCCACGTGACACCCATCGACATGTCATCATCGTCACCTTCACCACCATTGACATTAGAGATCTCGGAGTAGGCAGCAACAGCGGAGGCCACCCTCCTTGGACTGATTTGGGTACTGTCGTCAGACTGCTTGGTGACAGCCGTTGCTACCTCCTCTTCCTCATCTGATGCCAAGAATGACTGCATGTCTTTAAGGTCTAGGAATGGATGGGAAAATAATTCCTCTGACTCGAATGGAGGGGCTATGGTAGTGGTGTCTTTGGGGTGCACACAGCAGAGAGTGAGAATGGTGCAGATACAAAGGATGGTGCAGAAGTGGAAGGCTGAGTGAGCCACTCAACCAACTCTGGTGCAACTTCCCACTTAAGCTCCAGCCTGGTGCACCTGCCCGACCCCTAACATCCCTGTGGAATGGTCTGCCTCTTCCTCTGCCTGTCATTTTATAAATGACCCTCTGCCTCAATCCCTAGAGAAGAGCAGTATTTGTGGAAGAAGGTATATTGCAGCCCTCAATCAGTATTTGGTGGAAAAAGTTATATAGCAATAGCAACCCTGAATCCGTATTTGGTAGAAGAAGTTATATGGCACCCCTCAATCAATATTTGGATAACACTGGTATATAACCCCTCAATCAGTATTTGGCGGAAACAGGTGTATAGCACCCCTCAATCAGGATTTTGTGGAAGAAGGTATATCACAGCCCTCAAGCAGTTTGGTGTCCCTAACTGTCCCTGCTCCAAAATGAAACCTCTCCCTACACTGGCAAAACACAGAATGTAAAATGGCTGCCAGATTGGGTTCTG
Organism: Bufo gargarizans; assembly: GCF_014858855.1. Lineage (NCBI taxonomy): Eukaryota > Metazoa > Chordata > Amphibia > Anura > Bufonidae > Bufo > Bufo gargarizans. The sequence goes on along the minus strand of NC_058083.1, from coordinate 395,514,238 downwards.
TTATAGGGTTGGGGGTGTGTCCATGTGCTGAAACATCTCAATTGGCTGTCCTGTCCCACCTGATGGATGTGTCATGGGTCAAAGTTGGGCGCTTATGCAAAAAAATATGGTGCTTGCGAATATCGCCATATGTTTGCATGTTTGGCGAATCACAAACGAGCAAAGTTCGCCTTGAAACGACCGCCGGGCGAACAGCAAGGCCATCTACCTTTCAACAGTAAACCCTGCCTGAAAAAAATAAACTATTCCTATCCCTACACTATCTGTCTCTTCTGCTGCAGCTCTCCCTGACTAAGACTGAGCCGAACCATGTGTCATCGGGTGCTATATATGACGCATTCCGGCCAGCCAATCATTGTAATGCCAGTAACCAACATGGCTATGGCATTGCAGTGATCATTCCGCATTTTGTGGACCGGTATAGCTGGCCTTTAATAGAACAGTCCTATCCTTGTCCGTAACGTGGACAATAATAGGACATATTTTGCAGAACGGAGATCCGGAAACAGAATGCACACGATGTAACTTCCATTTTTTTTTTTTGCGGACCCAGTGAAATGAAAGGTTCTACATGCGGTCTGCAAAAAAAATGGAAGGGATACGGAAAGAAAAAAGTTTTTAAGTCTGAGTCCTTAGGGAAAAAATCCTGTGGCCATATTTGATCTATCCACCATTTTCAGTCCATCTGGCATTAACAGTAATACATGTTTAAAGAGGACCTTTCACTGAATATGACAATGTGAACTAAGTATACAGACATGGAGAGCGGGGCCCGGGGATCTCATTGCACTTAATATTATCCCTGGGTGCCGCTTTGTTCTCCCGCTATGCCCTACGATATCTTCGGTCACAAAGTTATGGTAGGCGGAGTCTTCCCTTGTTCTGCTGTAGCGCTGGCCAATCGCAGCGCAGAGCTCACAGCCTGGGAGGTTATTTTCTCCCAGACTGTGAGCTCTGCAATGCAATTGGCCAGCGCTACAGCAGAACAAGAACAGACTCCGCCTACCATAACTTAGTGAGCGAAGATACCGGAGGGCATAGCGGGAGAACAGAGCGGCGCCCAGGGATAATAGTAAGTGCAGTGAGATCCCCGGGTGCCACTCTACATGTTTGTATACTTAGTTCACATTGTCATAATCAGTGAAAGGTCCTCTTTAAAGCAAAATACCATCCTGTTCATAGTATATGTTTGAATAGTTTTAAATTTTACACTTGGAATGTGGAAATCATTATTTCTTTTTAATGGATTCATGTCTACAGTGTAAAAAATTAATGTTCAGTTTTTTTCAGTGTTATAAAGTTTTATATTTCTTCATTGTTTGTATTGTTTTCAGAGCATATAGTACGGGGCCCATTTTAGTTTTTTCCTCCCAACTTTCCAATAGCCATTCTATTCATATAGCCATATAAGGGCTTATTTTGGGGGGGATAAGTTGAACTATGTAAAAGCACCATTCAATTTACCATGTCTGTTATTGGAAAATGGGGAAAAAATTAGGTTAAATTAAAAAAAAATAAACTATAATTCCGCCAAGGTTTTCGGGGTTTCGACATCATGGTGTTCACTGTGAGCTGAAAATGTCATATCATCCTTATTCTGTGGCTCAATACAGGAAACTTTAATAATTTTCTTATCTATTACTTTTAAACCCCGTACACCCCCTCATACTGGCATACACCCCTGTACCTTAAAATAATTAAGTAATATCATAGCCAAACCCTCATTTCTAATATTTAAGGACTCTATACTGACAGGGAGTGTTCCACAGGATTGGCGTATAGAAAATTTGGTGCCAATGTTCAAAAGGGATCCAAAAACAGATCCCGGAAACTCTAAGTTTTACATCTGTCGTAGGTAAACTGTTTGAAGGTTATCTTGTAGTGCCTCAATAAAAATAAAAAAATAACCAAATAATGCCATATCAGCATGGCTTCATTATAGATCGGTCATGTAAAACTTTCAGTTTCTATGAGGAGGTAATTTCTAGTCTTGACTGCGAAGAATCAATGGATGTCATATATCTTGACTTCTCAAAAGCATTTGATACTGTACCACATAAAAGGTTAGTACATAAAATTAGTGATGAGCAGCAGGGGCTATATTCGAATTTGCAATATTTTACAAATATTTTTTAGAATATTCGTCATATATTCATGAATTTTGAGATATTTAGATTATTTTATTGAATGCAAAAAATCGGCAATGGACGTGTGAATGGACCCTTATATGCAGATAGAGTCAAGTGCTCCAATATATTTGTGATTGCGCTAATCGGCAGTGATTAGAATATTTTTCAGCACTATGTGCAACTTCACATTTTAGCAGGTCTGACTACAGATTACTAATTGGTGCACTAAGATTTGTTGTGAACTTGACATTGCTTCCTTCTCATTGGCGCACAAGCAAGAAGCAGAGAGGAATCATGTGTTCAGATGGAAAAAAAATACAGAATATTCTAAATAACGAATATATAGCACTATATTTATAAATATTCACAAATTCTTGAAGTGGTGATATTCGCAATAAAAATTCACTATTCGAATATTCGTGCTCAACACTACATAAAATGAGAATGCTCGGACTGGGAGAAAATGTCTGCATGTGGGTAAGTGATAGAAAACAGAGGGTGGTTATTATTAACGGTACACACTCAGATTGGGTCACTGTCACTAGTGGGGTACCACACATCCGCAGGCATGGATGGCTGTGTGAAAGAGATGCTCCTCCACGTCCATGCATTTACAGCCCTATAATCAGCAGTGATCTGATCAGAAATGGTCAAATATGTCCGAGACAGGGGACTAGACCCCCCAGATACCCCCAGATCTCACAAAGGGCAACAAGATATGCAGAAATTCCTTAAAAACGAAGCTCTCACTCTCCGGGAGCAAGCGCCAAAATGGCAACGGCACGCATGAAAGAGGCGGAAGCCAAAGGTTCAGAGGCGGACAGTGAGCGCTGCGGCACAACTGACGATCAGGACTCAGCACCGGTATCCAAGTCCTTCCTCACTAAAGTGCTTAGCCAAGCACTGGACAAAGCCCTCAGACCGGTCCTCACCGAATTGGCAGACATCAAAACCGAGATTTCCCAAGTGGGACACAGAGTGGAGGCTTTAGAGCAAGCAGCACACAAACTGAGGTCGCATGCCACAGGGGTGGCTAATTGCCTTAATGGACACGCCGAAGAGCTTAATAGAGCTTTCTCTCTGCTGGAAAATCAAGAAAATCTCAGCTGGCGGCGTAATGTTCAGATAAAAGGCCTACCCGAATCCTGAGCTGCTGAATCGCTACGTAAAGTTGCCATGGAAATATTCAGAGATTTATTAGAGCCTGACTCCGCTGCGACAATCACAATTGAACACATACACAGAGCCTTGATACCCCAGCCAAAACCAAATGAGAGACTGAGAGATGTGGTCTGCAGCCTACTGTCTTTTGTAGACACAGCGCGTGTTATGGAGGTGGCACATACTAGAGGCCGAATTTCGTATGGAGGTACAGATATTGTGCTATACCAGGACATTGCGCCATCAACACTGGAAAAACGGTGCATAATGAAGCCTCTGCTCGATGCATTACGAGCACAAAAGACTGCATACACTTGGATGTACCCTTTTGGACTGTCCATACACAAGAATGGAAAACGCATCACCATACACACGCTGGATGATCTTGACAAAGCGTGGGAGCACATTGGTTTCCAGCCCATCGACATCCCAACGTGGCTACTGGTGGCCTACCAGACGACACTCCCGGTCCTACCACATCTGGAACCCTGGAGAAGAGTCCAACGCACCAAGGCCAGCAAAGCGACCAAGTACCCGATGGGATCCACAGACCTTCCGCCCTGAGGACTTACCACGCCAAGATCTGGTCCAGTATTGATGGGAGCATGGGGGGGTTCCGGTGCTGGTTCTTTCATTGTGGACGGTCCCTACCCTTTAGTACATATACTGTATAAGGTGGAATTTACTGCCCCTTGACCACAAGTCTAGGGACCTACAGCTAGACCACTGCATACCCTAGGGGTTCGTGATACCCACTAACCCCCCAATGAGTGTTATGGTGCATCTAGCACCTTGTTTTGATGTTTACTAATAAGGATTTCTTGACAAATGTTCTCAACACTTAATTACCTGACAGTTTACTCCTATATAGTTTAGGTAATAATATGTTTACGTTCAATGTACTCAGCATCTACCTAAAAGTTCTTTATTAGTGGTGCCTGATAAGCACCACGTTTTGTTTTACTTAATGTACTCAGCATATTTAATGTACTCAGCATGTCTAATGTACTCAGCATATTTGATGTACTCAGCATAGACATACCTAATATGTGTATTTGTGATGATTAGACATATGTACACTTTTGTTTAATGTTCTTAATATCCTCTTGCCTGAAAGCTTAGATCTGGAGATCTGGGTGCTATTCCGTGATATGTCCTTAATTAATGTACTCAGCACACCTCTACCTGGCAAGTTTAGAATTACGTCTACTAAGCCCACCCCCCCACCTGACCTCTCTCCCCCACCCCCCTCCCCTTTCCCTCTCCCATCTCCTTACCTAAGGTCTAGGAATTTATTAGATTATATAGGTCACTAAGATAGTACCAACATTTCTGGCTTTAATGCCTAGGTAACACGACCAGGCTAGAAGTATTCTTATGTTTCACCCCCTCGGTATCCATATTCACCATTGAAAACACCTGTTGGGATAGCCTCATACTACTGGCCTCATACCCAGTAATCAATTTGTTCTGTTGAACGTTATTGCTCTCTCTATCTTTATCTTCTCTTGATTTCTCTTCTTTTCTCTCTCTCCCATCTTTCCCTCCCTATTGGTACCTTACCCAGACCCTTCAACGTACCCACTAGACAAACTCACAGATAATATCTCTGTCCTGAAGCTAGATAATCTTATCCACTGAAATGTCTGACATAGTGGTCTCTACATTCAATGTGAAAGGTCTCAATTCACCTCAGAAACTAGGCCAAGTTATGCTTTGCTCTCAAGAAAATGGGTTCCCATATAGTGTTTCTTCAGGAAACTCACCTCCGCCAGAGGAAAATGCCAAGATTACCAAAGTGTCCATTTGCGCACTGGTATCACAGTGTACAGCCAGTTTCAGCTTCTAAAGGGGTTGCCGTAGCAATCCATCAATCTTTACAGTTTACCTTCCAACAGCAACACTCAGATGCAGAAGGAAGACTCCTGTTAGGCAAAGGCTCAATAGCAGATTGCAAGTTTACGTTGGCTAATTTTTATGTTCCAAACAAGTCTCCCGTGCATTAGCTTCTACAAGCTCTTGACACGCTTAAAATTTTTGTGTCAACAGCCTGGATTCATCTGCGGCTAAGTCTCATGTAACCCAAAAACTTCTCAGTAGACTTCATAAGAAACTCCATGACTTAGTTGACATATGGCGTAGCCTTCACCCCACAGACAAGAACTTCTCCTTTTATTCTGTTCCGCATGGGACGTACCAACGACTAAACCACGTTTTGAACTCTGCATCTCTTATTCCATCTTTTAGATCAACGGAGATTGGAATCATCACCATGTCTGACCATGCACCTTGTTTTGCAACCTTCACCCTGGCCTCTCTACCAAAAAGAGATTGGAGCTGGAAGTTGAATGAATCTCTACTGCACAAATAACTTAATCTGGTTCAGGTTAGGACCCAATTGACAGAGTACTTTGCGCTCAACTCCTCCACACACAACTCGCAACCTATTGTATGGGAGGCCCACAAGGCATTTATTAGAGGCTGATTTATCTCTTTGGGCACTAGGGTTAAGAGGGAACAAAAAAATCAGCTGACACACTCTTAGCGGACATAGCAACAATAGAGAAAGTACATAAAGCTTTGCTACGTAACGAACACCAAAAAGCTCTGACATAACTTAGAATTCAATTCTGCGACCTCCTTAACCAAAAAGTGATGAGGCAAATGCTGAATTTTCAGCATAAAGTATATGCTCATGGAGACAAAGGAGGAAAGCTGATGTCATCCTTGCTTAAGAAAGCTAGGAATGTCACTCACATTTCCTCTATAAAACAGTCAGATGGCAAACTGACTAATGAAACTCCAGAAATTGCTAAGGCCTTTAAAGAGTTCTACTCTGCGCTATACAACCTTCATCAAACAGGAACGCCTGACTGGGAACTCCAAAGGAAGCACCGCATCAGAGATTTCCTAGAATCTCTTCATCTTCCGGTCATCACACCAGAAGACTCTACGTACCTCATTAGACCAATAACAACTGAAGAAGTAGTCAGCACTCTTAAATGCTTCCCACATGGCAAAAGTCCAGAACCAGACAGTTTGTCTTTGCTATATTATAAAAAATTCCAGGACATTCTTATCCCCAGGTTTACAGAAGTGTGCAATGCCCTACTACAGGGCGACTCCCTGCCCAAACAGACACTAGAATCTTATGTCACCTTAATCCCTAAGGAGGGAAAAGATCCCCAAAGCTGTGGGAGCTATCGCCCAATTTCCCTCCTGAACCTGGACTTAAAACTGTGGGCCAAGATCTTAGCGTGCAGGCTAGGCAAGTTCTTGCCAGCTCTGATAGGACATGAGCAATCAGGCTTTGTCCAGGGTCGGGAGGGGAAAGACAATTCCCACAGAATATTTCACGCCATACACATGGCACATAAAAATAAACTACCCCTAGCTTTACTTAGCATCGATGCCGAAAAGGCGTTTGATAGGGTCAACTGGCTGTTTATGAAGTTGACCCTGCAACGCTTTGCCTTCCCAGATAGCCTTTACGCAGGCAATCTTTACCCTTTACCAGAACCCTCACGCCATATTGAAAGTCAATGGCACACTCTCACCGTCTTTTGATATCACCAATGGGACCAGACAGGGGTGCCCTCTATCCCCCTCTCTATTTATCTTAGTAGTGGAGACACTCTTACAATTAGTCAGGCAATCACCAGATATTCCAGGAGTTAAATATGGCCAGAAAGAACTAAAATGCACTGCGTTTGCGGATAATCTGCTGTTCTTAATAATACATCCTGAGAAGGGACTAGCACCCTTGGTGAATAGTATAGAAATATATCTCTCTCTCTCGGATTTTAAGGTGAATCACACCAAATCTGAGATATTAAATATATCTCTGCCAGAACCCAAAGTAGCTTCCCTACGTGCCCGACTACCATTCCATTGGACTAAAGGGCCTATCAAATATCTAGGGATCCAAATCCCCAGAAACACCAATGATCTATACCAACACAACTATGCTCCCCTTCTAGGAGAGATACAACGTCTTCTACAAGCTTACAACCTACCCTACCTCTCCTGGATGGGACGAAAAAACATTCTAAAGGCTTATGTGATGCCAAAAGTCTTGTATGTCATGCAATTAGTCCCGATTTGGCTTCCTAAAGCTTTTCTGTTGAGCATAAGGGGTATGTTTTCTAGGTTCCTATGGAATGGTAGGAAGCCTCGGATCTCTCATGAAATCCTAATCAGAGGTAGGGAGAGAGGAGGATTTGGATTACCTGACGTTTCTAGATACTATAGAGTGATACAACTCAATAGATGGCTTGAAATGGTAGACCCCAAAAGACAACCAGATGTACACGCCATTTGTAGTCATAGCACAGGAAGACAATTCCAGAAACACTTATGGCTCCCAGATAGGACTATACATCAAGATACGACTGTAGATCCAATGATCCGTGGACTTGGAGAGGTATGGAGAGAAATGAGCAAAAGTTTGGCCCCTATTCCATCCCCCCTGATGCCAGCGAGCCTTATTCCAGACCTCCTAAATCGAGTTAACTTAGATAGACCACATTTGTGGACCTCCCTGACATCAGTCAGACTTGGTGAAGTTACTCCTGATGTGGAGTCCTCCATTCTTGGAGCGCTTCCATGCTCCATCACTGATTCCCCAGGATTTTTCCTTACAAAACTCCATATTAAAGTTGTGTGTGGAGAGTTGAATGAGCGGCACTCACTCCAAAAGTCCTTAACCGAATTTGAGAAATTAATCTCCTCGCCGCTTGCTGCTGCCAGGAAGGTGTCGAAGCTCTACTCATTGGTAGGAGGCGAGGGTGAACCTCTGAAACCTTTATACCTCAGAGAATGGGAAAAGGAATTGAAGAGAGTTTTAGATGATGCAGAGGTCAAATTACTTACAAGGTGGTATAAAACCCCTGATTTTCCCTTCAAAAGAGGGTTAGCGACTACAAGAGAGTGTTGGAGATGTCAAGAAGGAGTGGGCTCTCTGTCGCATATTTGGTGGGATTGCCCTCGGATTAAGTCCTACTTGGGAGAAGTAGAAGTATTAATTCAGAAACTTACAACCTCAGATTTCAGACTTACACTAGAGATGGTGGCCCTAGCTCTTCCCGCCCCTCAATACTTCCCATCCAAAAGGAATCTAATTTCACACCTTATAGCTGCAGCCAAAATAGTAATTCCCCTGCATTGGCTAGATGTAAATCCTCCTTATGTGTCTCCCCCCCTCCCATCCCTGTTCTCTCACAACTTTCACTGTAGAGAAAAGATGACTGAGGGGGATCTAATAACTATGTATAAATATATCAGGGGTCAGTACAGAGATATCTCCCATCATCTATCCCCAGGACTAGGACAAGAAGACATCCTCTGCATCTGGAGGAAAGAAGATTTGTACACAATCATAGAAGAGAATTCTTTATGGTAGAGCAGTGAGACTATGGAATGCTCTGCCTGAGGAGGTGATGATGGAGAGTTTACTAAAAGAGTTCATGAGGGGCCTGGATATATTTCTGGAGTGTAATAATATTATAGGCTATAGCTACTAGAGATGGGTTGTTGATCCAGGGAGTTATTATGATCGCCTGATTGGAGCCACCACCTGCCGCATATGGAGTGGGCTCAATGCAGCAGCCCACTCCATCCCTTCCCTCAGCCATCATGACGTACGGGTAACCCAAAATGTTGCAATTAAAACTACAACTTGTCTGACAAAAACAAGTGCTAATACAGCTGCATCTACAGAAAACGATATACTGTAATATAAAGAAGAAAAGACTGCAGCACTTCCAATCGGTGAAAATAATTTGAGGTCCTTTTTTCACCAATTGGAAGTGCTGCAGTCTTTTTTTCTTTGTATTTCAAGATGGTGGGTTGCTTCAAATTGCTGGCATTCCTTACCTTGGTTACTAGCTGTGCTGCCTTGAACTTTCTTTGATATACAGGGTGGGCCATTTATATGGATACACCTTAATAAAATGGGAATGGTTGGTGATATTAACTTCCTGTTTGTGGCACATTAGTATATGTGAGGGGGGAAACTTTTCAAGATGGGTGGTGACCACGGTGGCCATTTTGAAGTCAGCCATTTTGAATCCAACTTTTGTTTTTTCAATAGGAAGAGGGTCATGTGACACATCAAACTTATTGGGAATTTCACAAGAAAAACAATGGTGTGCTTGGTTTTAACGTAACTTTATTCTTTCATGAGTTATTTACAAGTTTCTGACCACTTATAAAATGTGTTCAATGTGCTGCCCATTGTGTTGGATTGTCAATGCAGCCCTCTTCTTCCACTCTTCACACACTGATAGCAAAACCGCAGGAGAAATGCTAGCACAGGCTTCTAGTATCCATAGTTTCAGGTGCTGCACATCTCGTATCTGAAGGCAATTGTCTATACTGTGAACATACGAGATGTGCAGCACCTGAAACTACGGATACTGGAAGCCTGTGCTAGCATTTCTCCTGCGGTGTTGCTATCAGTGTGTGAAGAGTGGGAGAAGAGCGTTGCATTGACAATCCAACACAATGGGCAGCATATTGAACACATTTTATAAGTGATCAGAAACTTGTAAATAACTCATGAAAGAATAAAGTTACGTTAAAACCAAGCACACAATTGTTTTTCTTGTGAAATACCCAATAAGTTTGATGTGTCACATGACCCTCTTCCTATTGAAAAAACTAAAGTTGGATTCAAAGTGGCTGACTTCAAAATGGCCGCCATGGTCACCACCCATCTTGAAAAGTTTCCCCCCTCATATATACTAATGTGCCACAAACAGGAAGTTAATATCACCAATCATTCCCATTTTATTAAGGTGTATCCATATAAATGGCCCACCCTGTATGTGTATATATATATATATATATATATATATATATATATTTAGCTCCTGGAAGGTGATGATCAAAAAAGGGGAAAAAATGCTCAATAACTATGCCCCAAAATACATAAATGGGAGAAGTTAATATCAGCTCATCTCTACGAGTAATCACAAAAAACTGTAAGGGTATATTCACATACAGTACATTTCTAGCAAAAATTTCTGCAACTGTCCCATTCAGAAATCTACCTATCAGCTCCAAAATAACCCCTTTCACATGAATGAAACTGTCAGTTGAAATTTCTTCAACAAATCTGCAGCGTAAGAACATCATGTTATTTGTAGCTAGTTGCACCACAATCTGCAACTTCTCCCTGTGCCAGGTCTAAATAAATGGGTGTGATGCGGGTGGGGAAGGGGACAGGCCAGGAGGCACATCTCATTTACCATTTTTTATGCCTGTCTTAGGCATAAAAAAGGTCTAAATGTAAGAAAGTTAGGAAGCTGTCTTACATTTAGAACTGGTGGAGGATCTGCCGAAGTTATGAAGAGCTGGCGGCTGTTCATAATTTCAGCGGAACCACCATTGGCTTAGGGGTTTATTAAGACCGGCATCTAAAACACTGGTCTTTATAAATGTGCCCCATAGTCCTTTGCGGCCTCAAAATGGCCAGGTATGGTTTAAACTTCCTTTTCCAAATGTGGAGCTTTGGAGCAAAAAAGTGAAATAGAAAAATAAAATAGTTTATTTTACTCTTCACATTCGAAACCAGACAATAGAAGCTGGGTATTAATATAAGCTTTTAAAATTCATGGTGTAACGTAACCATATAAGTATAAAGTACTGAACTGTACCGCTATTCATGGATTTTTTTTAAATATCTTTTGTAAGTGGAAATAATGTCCTTGTAAACATGTTCAAAATATACCTCTGTCAGCTATGATTGTCTAGGCTACAAAGGAGTTTGAAAGCTAGCAATTGAAATAGCTTTAAGAAAATAATAGCATTGGCTTTTGTCTAAAAAAAAATGGTTATGATCTTTTGTAAAAGTAGCTATTAAAATGAAATAGTTATTTGTTCTTCTGATAGTAATATTTCAATGGAAGTTTAAAAAAAAGCTAGTTCTTATAGCTTACAAAAGTGATGCTACATTGAAAGAAAAACAACTTTATTGACATGAGTATTTAGGCAGTTATAGTAACATGGATTTATTTTTATCTTATCTGCTGTGTAGAACATATATATATATATATATATATATATATATATATATATTACAATAGAAAAAGTAAGGCAGCACCAACCTATAAACAATACTGCTGTATAGTGATGAGCGGCAGGTGCCATATTCGATTTTGCGATATTTTGCGAATATTCGATTGAGTATTTATATTGTATTCATCAAAATCTAATTTTCGTCATTTTCTATTTATCGCAATAAATTATTCGAGTATTGAGATTTTCTTTTTTTTCTTAACTGTATAGTGCAACTTTCCTGTTGGTTTGCTAATGGTATATGTATTTTACGAATATTCACTTATTTTAGAATATGACGAATATTCTAAAAAACTAAGATATAGCAATATAGCGAATATTTGTAAAATACACATATAGACTGCAATTTAAGTAATATAGTGCTAAAATATTTTTATTATAGTCTAATTTTTTAGGTCTCTTCTGAACTTCAGATTTAGAAAAAATGTACCCTATTAAAAAAAAAAATACTATAGCATTTTATTAGCTAAATTGCAGTCTATATGTGTATTTTGAATATTCTCTATTTTCCAATATATTCTTGTTTTTGAATATTCTAAAAACAAAGTTATAGCAATATAGCTAATATTTGTCACATACACATTGCTGAAATGGCAATGAAATGTTCATATGCGCATGCGCACATATGGTTGTGAGTCACTCCTGGCAGGAAGGAACCAGTTTCATCTAGAAAAAAAGTTTATTATTAAGTTGACTTCTCACAAGTGGAGGAAGAGAACGCTTATTTAGTTATCTTACTAATATTCTTATGTAGGTTTATGGAATTAAAGTTTTCGGAAATATCCTTGTATGTGAAAACTATTTTTGCATGACATTTTAATTTGCATTGCACATACTTTGAATAGATATAAATGATTTGTGGAAACAAGTATTGTTGACATTCAAAAACAATATTTATTTCACATAATCATTAACATCTACTCATACAAGATGAAATTTTATTTTATTTGTATTACTAAAATAAATAGTTTAGCTTTTGTGATATGACAATAAACGGTTGGTCTTCCATCAAAGCACTATTTCACTGGCATCTGCTATATATTTATATGCTATCCATACATACATGTGGCCGACATGTTATTATGTATGGATAGCAGATAAATATATATCTTATGCAAATTGATCATCTAATTTCCTGCCTCACACAATATACCCACACTGCATACCACCAAACCCCGCCTCAAACCCACTCCCCTTCCGACCACCCCTCACCCCCAACACACACACACAGTCTATAGCACGCATCCTCAAACTGCGGCCCTCCAGCTGTTGTCAAACTACAACTCCCATTATGTCCTTCTATAGGATGATAGCTGTAGGCTGTCATGGAATTATGGGAGTTGTATTTTTGCCACAGCTTGAGGGCTGCAGTTTGCTGGAGGGCTGCAGTGTGAGGCTGCCTAGTCTAAAGATTCTAATAGGTGTCCTGTTGATCAGGAGAAGTAATTTTTGACATTCAGTATTTGCTGGTTCATTTAGCGTTACCCAGGGTGCACCACGTGGAGGAAAAAAAGGGTGGACCCTCACCCCAACATGATTCATCCCCCCCAAGTATTTGACGAGGAGGAAGAGGAGGAGAATGGATTAGTGACTATCCCACACAAGGAGGGTAAATATGTGCTTTTGCTGTTTAAACTTATAAACAGTATTTGCATTCTGTCACAGGTCTGGTTCCCCTCTCAGATTGTTCTGCGTTGGGATGGCCTGTCCACACTTTATCTTAACAGCCTTTTTAACCACACCGTTATGAGAACCCAGGATGGAGTACGGGTGAGACCTGTCCCACCCAATGTCTATGTTCACTATTAAAACCCAGATCCAAAATCTATATTAAAGACAAAACCCCAGAAACCAAACAGGCGTACTGATTCCAGGCGTTCTGATTCACGTAAATTATCTCCCTGAGGCATACATTCCCACTGAGACATAACAAGCATCCCTGATTCTCCTCTCTGGGCTACTACACAGCAATATTAATCCTTACAAAATGTAATAGTGGTAAAATATAAATTTTAATAATTATGGCAAAGATGAAGTTATAACAAGAACACTATTGTTCCAACTACCTGCCAATCCCGTCGTACTTTGCCACAGTTGCCATACATGGCTCGTTCACTCGAGAGTAAAGACTTCTTGAGGTGAATCCATTGTGAGCACAGTTTACATTTAAGATTTGTTTGTTGTCGCAAAATATGATAGAAAACTATATCTCAATGAATTAAATATAGGTAGTTGTTTATTTCAGAATACTTCATTACAGTCTAGTGTTATTTAGTAGTCAAGATAATGGTTATGATGCAGATAGATAAATTAATTTGTTTATAGTTGTGACACTTTTCAATCTCGTAGAGGCAATCTTTTTTTAACAAATTGTCCGATTTTAAAATAAAATAAAAATCACAAGAGCCCTATCATTCATACCAATAATTCAAAATTTATGATACAACTCAAATAGCAGATGTAAATTATGACCTCAAAGCCAAAGACTATTCCTGGCCCAATGGCAGGTTATGCATAGTGTTGATCGCAAATTTTTTAATTTCAAATTTTTATCGCGAATATAGGTACTTCGAAAATTCGCGAATATTTCAAATATAGTTATATATATTTGCAATTTCGAATATTCAATTTTTTTTCCGATTTTTTTTGTTTTGTTTTTTAGCCACTTCAGCCCCGCTAGCTGAAACCCCCTTCATGACCAGAGCACTTTTTACACTTCGGCACTACACTCCTTTCACCGTTTATCGCTCGGTCATGCAACTTACCACCCAAATGAATTTTACCTCCTTTTCTTCTCACTAATAGAGCTTTCATTTGGTGGTATTTCATTGCTGCTGACATTTTTACTTTTTTTGTTATTAATCAAAATGTAACAATTTTTTTGCAAAAAAATGACATTTTTCACTTTCAGCTGTAAAATTTTGCAAAAAAAAGACATCCATATATAAATTTTTCACCAAATTTATTGTTCTACATGTCTTTGATTAAAAAAAATGTTTGGGCAAAAAAAAAAATGGTTTGGGTAAAAGTTATAGCGTTTACACACTATGGTACAAAAATGTGAATTTCCGCTTTTTGAAACAGCTCTGATTTTCTGAGCACCTGTCATGATTCCTGAGGTTCTACAATGCCCAAACAGTAGAAAAACCCCACAAATGACCCCATTTCGGAAAGTAGACACCCTAAGGTATTCGCTGATGGGCATAGTGAGTTCATAGAACTTTTTATTTTTTGTCACAAGTTAGCGGAAAATGATGATGATTTTTTATTTTATTTTTTTCTTACAAAGTCTCATATTCCACTAACTTGCGATAAAAAATAAAAAATTCTAGGAACTTACCATGCACCTCACAGAATACCTTGGGGTGTCTTCTTTCCAAAATGGGGTCACTTGTGGGGTAGTTATACTGCCCTGGCAATTTAGGGGCCCAAATGTGTGAGAAGTACCTTGCAATCAAAATGTGTAAAAAATGGCCTGCAAAATCCGAAAGGTGCACTTTGGAATATGTGCCGCTTTGCCCACCTTGGCAGCAAAAAAGTGTGACACATCTGGTATCGCCGTACTCAGAAGAAGTTGGGGAATGTGTTTTGGGGTGTCATTTTACATATACCCATGCTGGGTGAGAAAAATATCTTGGTCAAATGCCAACTTTGTATAAAAAAATGGGAAAGTTGTCTTTTGCCAAGATATTTCTCTCACCCAGCATGGGTATATGTAAAATGACACCCCAAAACACATTCCCCAACTTCTCCTGAGTACGAGGATACCAGATGTGTGACACTTTTTTGCTGCCAAGGTGGGCAAAGGGGCACATATTCCAAAGTGCACCTTTCGGATTTTGCAGGCCATTTTTTACACATTTTGATTGCAAGGTACTTCTCACACATTTGGGCCCCTAAATTGCCAGGGCAGTATAACTACACCACAAGTGACCCCATTTTGGAAAGAAGACACCCCAAGGTATTCCGTGAGGGGCACTGCGAGTTCCTAGAATTTATTTATTTTTGTCACAAGTTAGCGGAAAATGCTGATTTTTTTTTTCTCTTTTTTCCTTACAAAGTCTCATATTCCACTAACTTGCGACAAAAAATAAAAAATTCTAGGAACTCGCCATGCCCCTCACGGAATACATTAGGGTGTCTTCTTTCCAAAATGCGGTCACTTGTGGCGTAGTTATACTGCCCTGGCAATTTAGGGGCCCATATGTGTGAGAAGTACTTTGCAATCAAAATCTGTAAAAAATGACCAGTGAAATCCGAAAGGTGCACTTTGGAATATGTGCCCCTTTGCCCACCTTGGCATCAAATAAGTGTCACACATCTGGTATCGCCGTACTCAGTAGAAGTTGGGGAATGTGTTTAGGGGTGTCATTTTACATATACCCATGCTGGGTGAGAGAAATATCTTGGCAAAAGACAACTTTCCCATTTTTTTATACAAAGTTGGCATTTGACCAAGATATTTTTCTCACCCAGCATGGGTATATGTAAAATGACACCCCAAAACACATTCCCCAACTTCTTCTGAGTACGGCGATACCAGATGTGTCACACTTTTTTGCTGCCAAGGTGGGCAAAGCGGCACATATTCCAAAGTGCACCTTTCGGATTTTGCAGGCCATTTTTTACACATTTTGATTGCAAAGTACTTCTCACACATATGGTCCACTAAATTGCCAGGGCAGTATAACTACCCCACAAGTGACCCCATTTTGGAAAGAAGACACCCCAAGGTATTCCGTGAGGGGCACAGCGAGTTCCTAGAATTTTATTTTTTTTGTCACAAGTTAGCGGAAAATGATGAATTTTTTTTTTCTCTTTTTTCCTTACAAAGTCTCATATTCCACTAACTTGCGACAAAAAATAAAAAATTCGAGGAACTCGCCATGCCCCTCACGGAATACCTTGGGGTGTCTTCTTTCCAAAATGGGGTCACTTGTGGGGTAGTTATACTGCCCTGGCAATTTAGGGGCCCAAATGTGTGAGAAGTACTTTGCAATCAAAATGTGTAAAAAATGGCCTGCGAAATCCGAAAGGTGCACTTTGGAATATGTGCCCCTTTGCCCACCTTGGCTGCAAAAAAGTGTAACCACATCTGGTATCGCCGTACTCAGGAGAAGTTGGGGAATGTGTTTTGGGGTGTCATTTTACATATACCCATGCTGGGTGAGAGAAATATCCTGGCAAAAGACAACTTTTCCAATTTTTTTATACAAAGTTGGCATTTGATCAAGATGTTTATCTCACCCAGCATGGGTATATGTAAAATGACACCCCAAAACACATTCCCCAACTTCTCCTGAGTATGGCGATACCAGATGTGTGACACTTTTTTGCAGCCTAGATGCGCAAAGGTGCCCAAATTCCTTTTAGGAGGGCATTTTTAGACATTTTGATCCCAGACTTCTTCTCACGCTTTAGGGCCCCTAAAAAGCCAGGGCAGTATAAATACCCCACATGTGACCCCACTTTGGAAAGAAGACACCCCAAGGTATCCAATGAGGGGCCTGGCAAGTTCATAGAATTTTTTATTTTTTTGCATAAGTTAGCGGAAATTGATTTTTTTTTGTTTTTTCTCACAAAGTCTCACTTTCCGCTAACTTAGAACAAAAATTTTAATCTTTCATGGACTCAATATGCCCCTCAGCAAATACCATGGGGTGTCTTCTTTCCAAAATGGGGTCAGTTGTGGGGTGTTTGTACTGCCCTGGCATTTGAGGGTCTCCGCAATCATTACATGTATGGCCAGCATTAGGAGTTTCTGCTATTCTCCTTATATTGAGCATACAGGTAATGAGATTTTTTTTTCCGTTCAGCCTCTGGGCTGAAAGAAAAAAATGAACGGCACAGATTTCTTCATTCGCATCGATCAATGTGGATGAAAAAATCTCTGCCAACAAAAAAAAAATGGAGGGGAAAGGCGTCTGCCAGGACATAGGAGCTCCGCCCTACATCCATACCCACTTAGCTCGTATGCCCTGGCAAACCAGATTTCTCCATTCACATCAATCGATGTGGATGAATAAATCATTGCCGGGATTTTTTTATATTTTTTATATATATACAAAGTGTTTGCCAAAGCATAGGAACGCCGCCTCCTCCTCAGCTCGTATGCCTTGGCAAACGTATCTGTTACTGCAGAGTAGAAATCTCGTCTTGCAGCGCCGCATACACTGACTTGCGTGTAATCTGACAGCAGCGCAATGCTTCTGTCAGAATGCACATCAGTGCTGCAGCTAATCGATCGGATGGTCCATCTGGAAGGTAAAAAAAGAAAAAAAAAAAAAAGAAAAAACCAGGCCGCAACGCAATAATTTGATTAACTTTGCAACAGAACATATAAACTTTAACTTTTTTAACTGAACATTAACCTTTTTGCTTACTGGTGTTTTTTTTGTTTTTTTTACCTTTATAGAACAAACCTCTCCTTCCCCATGGGTCAATGTGCAAAGCGCAAATCGCCCAAAGATGTGGTGAAGTGCGTTATGCACTTTGTCCCATGTGAAAGGAGACGTTTGCAGCAGCTGTGTGAGTGAATGGGCCCTAATAGCCCTGTGTGCCTGTCCTGGTGAGATGATCCCTATGCTAATAGTGTACCTGTGAGTGGTACTTCCGGAAACACTCTCCAAAGCATAGGGCAGGGTGGTCAGGACAGTCAGGACAAAAATAGCGGGTGTCACGCCTTATTCCACTCCTGCTACAGACACAACATCTTTTTCGGGGTGACGGTTGGGTTGAGGTACCAGGAACGACATTGGGGAAATGTCGCTCGTGTAGACGGCTAACTACACTGGTGGATGGGGCCACGGAACCTCCTGGGTACAGGAGGTTCTCGATGATCTCTTCCTGAAATTTGAGGAAGGATCCAGTTCTCCCAGCCTTACTGTAGAGAACAAAACTATTATACAGAGCCAATTGAATTAAATATACAGACACCTTCTTATACCAGCGTCTGGTTCTGTGGGAAACTAAATACGGAGACAACATCTGGTCATTGAAGTCCACCCCTCCCATGTGAAGGTTATAGTCGTGGACTGAGAGGGGCTTTTCAATGACACGGGTTGCTCGCTCAATTTGTATTGTCGTGTCTGCGTGAATGGAGGAGAGCATGTAAACGTCACGCTTGTCTCTCCATTTCACCGCGAGCAGTTCTTCGTTACACAGTGCGGCCCTCTGCCCCCTTGCAAGACGGGTGGTAACGAGCCGTTGGGGGAAGCCCACGCGACTAGTTCGCGCGGTACCACAGGCGCCAATCCGTTCTAGAAACAAATGCCTAAAGAGGGCCACACTTGTGTAAAAATTGTCCACATAAAGATGGTACCCCTTGCCGAATAAGGGTGACACCAAGTCCCAAACTGTCTTCCCACTGCTCCCCAGGTAGTCAGGGCAACCGACCGGCTCCAGGGTCTGATCTTTTCCCTCATAGATCCCAAATTTGTGGGTATAGCCCGTGGCCCTTTCACAGAGCTTATACAATTTGACCCCATACCGGGCGCGCTTGCTTGGGATGTATTGTTTGAAGCCAAGGCGCCTGGTAAAATGTATCAGGGACTCGTCTACGCAGAGGTTTTGCTCTGGGGTATACAAATCTGCAAATTTCAGGTTGAAATGGTCTATGAGGGGCCGAATTTTGTGGAGCCGGTCAAAAGCAGGGTGGCCTCTGGGACGGGAGGCGGTGTTGTCACTAAAGTGCAGGAAACGCAGGATGGCCTCAAAACGTGCCCTGGACATAGCAGCAGAGAACATGGGCATGTGATGAATTGGGTTCGTGGACCAATATGACCGCAATTCATGCTTTTTTGTCAGGCCCATGTTGAGGAGGAGGCCCAGAAAAGTTTTAATTTCGGAAACTTGGACTGGTTTCCACCGGAAAGGCTGGGCATAAAAGCTTCCCGAGTTAGCGGTGATAAATTGTGTGGCATACCGGTTTGTTTCGGCCACAACTATGTCTAAGAGCTCCGCAGTCAAGAAAAGCTCAAAAAATCCCAGGGCCGAACCGATCTGAGCTGTCTCAACCCGAACTCCAGACTGGGCAGTGAAAGGGAAAACTACAGGTGCGGCTGAAGTTGGGGACTGCCAATCAGGGTTTGCCAGCACCTCAGGGATTCTAGGGGCTCTACGGGCACGTCTTTGCGGTGGCTGCGACGGGGTCACTACTGCACGTGCCACCGTACCAGCTTCAACTGCCCTTCTGGTGCTCACTACTTCACCAGGTTGTACAGCAGTGCTGGTACTAGGTCCAGGGAGGGTGTATGCCTCACCACGTAATCCGACAGCACCAGCCCCACTTGGCTGCTCTTGAAGCGGATCCTGCGCAACCTGTGGTCTAGCGACACGGGGCCGGGTACGCCTGGTGGTATCAGGGACCTCAGCCTCCTCGTCCGAACTTTGAGTCAGAGAGCCACTGATTTCTACAGGTTCGTATTCTGACCCGCTGGATTCATCAGATGAGGGTTCCTACTCCTCATCCGACTGGGTCAGAAGCCTGTAGGCCTCTTCAGAGGAATACCCCCTGTTTCACATTTTGGGCAACTAAATTTAGGGGTATTCCCTGAGACTACCCAAGAAAAAAAAAGCAAGCCTGTCTTACAAAGGGGAGGCTAGCGAAGTACCGGAGGCCGCTGCGGTTGATAAAAAATATCAAAACTGATTTTTTAATCGCCGCAGTGCGTGTGAAGTGATTGTGCAGTGATCAAAAAAAAAATGTTTTTTGTCACTGCGGTGGGGCGGGCGTGGGTGAACGCACGTGTGGGCGACCGATCAGGCCTGATCGGGCAAACACTGCGTTTTGGGTGGAGGGCGAACTAAAGTGACACTAATACAATTATAGATCTGACCGTGATCAGTTTTGATCACTTCCAGATACTATAAAAGTACAAATGCTGATTAGCGATACGCTAATCAGCGAATAATGGACTGCAGTGCGGTGGGCTGGGCGCTAACTGATCGCTAACTACCTAACCAAGGGGCCTAAACTATACCTAAAACCTAACGGTCAATACCAGTGAAAAAAAAAAAGTGACAGTTTACACTGATCACTTTTTTCCTTTCACTAGTGATTGACAAAGGGGTGATCAAAGGGTTAATTGGGGTTCAGGGGGGTGATCTGGGGCTAAAGTGTGCTGTTTGGTGTACTCACTGTGTAGCCTGCTCCTCTGCTGGATCCAACCGACGAAAAGAACCAGCAGAGGAGCAGGCAGCCATATAACAGATCATATTTGCAAATACGATCTGTTATCTGGCTCTCTGATTGGATTTTTTGAAAATCATCAGCTTGCCAGCCGCGATCATTGGCTGGCAAGCTGATGACGAAATGGTCCTCTACGAAATGCCGGCCCGAACTGCGCATGCGCGGGCCGCATAGCGCGTCATCTCGCGTCTCGCGAGATGACGCGTATATGCGTCGTTGTGCGCAGCGCTACCGCCTCCGGACCGCACATCTGCGTTAGGCGGTCCGGAGGCGGTTAAATCAGTACACATGATCCCTTCCTGCTTCTAGCTTGTGGGCCAATAAGAAGGCTGCAATATACTTGACTTTAGGAGTAGTGATGAGCGGCAGGGGTCATATTCGAAAACGCACAATTTTTTTTTCTTGAAAAAATCGGCAAGGTAATGATTCTGTAATATGCGAATTTTCGTAATTCGAATTTTCGGATTCAAATTTTTATTGCAAATTTTTCAACTTTTAGACAAAGAAGATTATAGCACTATATTAGCTAAGTTGCTCTATATTTCTTTTTTCGAATATTCGCTATATTGTTATATATCCTTGTTTTAGAATATTACAAATATTCGAAAAAACGAAGTTATAGCAATATAGTGAATATTTGAAAAAAAAGAATATAGAGCAATTTAGCTAATATAGTGCTATAATCTTCTTTGTCTAATAGTTGTAATTTTTTTCTCATCTGAAGTTCAGATTGGAAAAAAATTACAACTATAAAAAAAAGATTATAGCACTATATTAGCTAAATTGCTCTATATTTGTTTTTTTCGAATATTCGCTATATTGCTATAATTACGAATATTCGAAAAAACTGTTATAGCAATATAGTGAATATTCAAAAAATCGAATGTAGAGCAATTTAGCTAATATAGTGCTATAATCTTCTTTGTATGGAAAAAATTTGAATCCGAAAATTCGAATTGCAAAAATTTGCATATTACACAATCATTACCTTGCCGATTTTTTTCAAGAAAAAAAATCGCAAATTTTCGAATATTCGACGAATATTCTAAAAAATATTCGCAAAATATCGCGAATTTGAATATGACCCCTGCCGCTCATCACTAGTTATGCATCCAAAAATCTGATTTTATGCAGACAGAACCTCTGAAAAAGTTCTTCACAGTCTTTGTTTTGCCTACAATCGACATTAGTCAACAGCTTTATACAATATTCACTAAATTGCATTTAATCTGATGGCAAAATAATAAACCCTTTTTTGTTTTAAAGAGATTAAAGAGATTTTAAAAAAAATATTTGGCTCTTCAGCGGGACCACTTAAAGGATCTGCAGGAGCTCCGGGAGCTCCATAATCGCAAACTGGGGGAGTTAAAGCTCCAATTCTCCCCCAGAATGGCAGTATTGGAGCAACACAGCAAGGCCATGGAGGAACTGCTAAACCTCCACGACAAACTCAAATAATTTCCTTAATGGGAATTGTTAATTTAAATATTTTTTGGTTTTATATATTTATAACATTTGAATATTTAACTTATAGTGTGTGTTTGTTTTTATTTTTTTATTGAAGGTTTCTTTTGAATTTCTAAACATTAGGTTACAATAAGGCCCCTATACTCCATCCCAAACTCATCAGTATCCTGACAAACAGCAGCTGCAGGTACATAGAAAAGGGGCAGTATTTGACCTACACATAACTCCAAAGGATCTTGATAATAGCAGTAGTCTTTGATAATGGTGGAGTATGGCCTACACATAATCATTAAGGATCAGGATAATAGCAGCAGTTATTGTTAACGGTGGATTATAAGGCCTACACCAATCTCTGAATCATCTTGACAAACCAGTAGCAGGCAGATGGTTAGTTAATGTTGTAGTTTAAGGTCTGCACATAGCTTATGACTCACTCTGCAGGAACAGATACCAAAATGTTATCAGTTTGTAGCAGTAGGTGTAAAAGAAAAAAGAAACGTTGTGTTTATTAATTAGTAATCCAATTTTTTTAAAAAATATTAAAACAATCGAATTCAGCAAGTTACATGTATAAATACAAGAATTAGCTAGTTTGAACATAAATACATTATTTTTTATATTGACATAAATTAAAATGATGAATACATTTTCAAATATAAAACTAATATTTTTTTGTCTAAGAATAAAACATTTTTATATTTGTAGCATAAAGAGAAGAAACAAAGTCTCATGTGGCACTCACCGAAGTTGAAACCATGTAAATCTTTATTCTTCCTCTTTCTAGGACACTTGTAAACGTGGTGCAGGGGAGGACAGCTAGTTGCAGGTGATCGGCGGCTATGGCCGTTTCGCGCGCACTATCGCGCTTCTTCTGGCCGCTGTGGACGTCATCGCGCAATCTAGGGCTTTATAGAAACAACGCCCCATAGCCGTGACCATAAGCAACAGCTAGTGACGTTAAAATCATACATATGAAAACGATTATTACATACAGGTCTGTACCAATACTTAGTTATGCACTCATAATTATACTGACATATTTGTATAATGCGGATAGCTGCGCAATAGTATTACTGATTCATACAGCATAAAGAAACATAGCTATGCAGGGGAGGATCCACCTCTTAAGGGGTCCACTATCTCACCATAACAGAACTCAACACAAATGGGTTTCATGGTTTCCAAATTCACATCTTAGAGGAATACGGACATGTCATTTCTATCATTCAGCCCCGCTGGTCCGGTAGCTCTGGTATGTAAGATCCACCTTGCTTCCCTCTGCAGGAGCAGCCAGTGTCGATCCCCTCCCCTAGGGAGGGGTCGATCCTGTTCCACTCCTGCAAAGGAAATGCAACGCGGATAACCACCATGCGCGGTTCTAATGTGTTCAATCAAGCGGGGGCATGTTCCCGTATACTCTCAAAAAGTGGGCGGATTGTTTTGCCAATATAAAATCTCTTGCACAGACAAAAAATGACATAAACGACATAGGGTGTTCGACAAGTCATAAAATCCCGCACTACATGTTTAACTCCTCCTATTTGTAGCCACTTGCTACACATATTCAATGCACAAAAAGAGCAATGCCCACACTTGTAATTTCCTCTTGATTTTTTACAGGTGAGCCACGTCTCCGCCATTGGTTTATGCAGCACACTGCTGACCAACTTATCTTTAAGAGTTGAACACCTTCTAAACGTGACCAATGGCCGCTGGCTAGTGAGGTTCTTCAAAGCTGAAACCCATTTAAGTAGATCCCAATTTTCATTTATTACCCGCTTGATAATATCAGCAGCGGGACTATATTTAAATGTGAAGGCAAAACAGGGTTGCTCAATACTCCTGTCTCTCTCAACCAGCAATGAGTTCCGATCGAGTGCAGATGCCCTCCGCAGTGCTGTTAATACCACTCTAGGCGGGTGACCCCGATCCAGCAATCGGTTCCTAAGCTCATTTGCCTGCCGATAAAATCGGACATTGGTGTCGTTGATCCTCCGCAAGCGGACAAATTGTCCATATGGGACGGCTCCCTTCACCGATGGCGGATGAAAACTGGTCTGGTGGAGCAGCGAGTTAGTCGCCATGGGCTTACAGAAGCCCGCGGTGTGTAATACACTGTCCTCTACTGTAACGCGCACATCTAGGAAGTCCAGCGACTCACCCCCAAAATTGAGAGTGAATCGCATGTTCATCCGATTGTGCGCGTTGAGGAACAGGTTCCACCCATCCCTAGGGGAGGGGATCGACATCGGCTGCTCCTGCAGAGGGAAGCAAGGTGGATCTTATGTACCGGAGCTACCGGAGCAGCGGGGCTGAATGATAGAAATTACATTTCCGTATTCCTCTAAGATCTGAATTAGGAAACCGTGGAACCCATTTGTGTTGAGTTCTGTTATGGTGAGATAGTGGACCCCTTAAGAGGTGGATCCTCCCCTGCATAGCTATGTGTCTATATGCTGTATGAATCAGTAAAACAATTGCGCAGCTATCCGCATTATACAAATATGTCAGTATAATTATGAGTGCATAACTAAGTATTGGTACAGACCTGTATGTAATAATCTTTTTCATATGTATGATTTTAATGTCACTAGTGTAGGCGCCCAGCTGTTGCTTATGGTCACGGCTATGGGGCGTTGTTTCTATAAAGCCCTAGATTGCGCAATGACGTCCACAGCGGCCAGAAGAAGCGTGATAGGGCGCGCGAAACGGCCATAGCCGCCAATCACCTGCAACTAGCTGTCCGCCCCTGTACCACGTTTACAAGTGTCCTGGAGAGAGGAAGAATAAAGATTTACATGGTTTCAACTTCGGTGAGTACCGCATGAGACTTTGTTTCTTCTCTTTATGCTACATTCGATTTTGCTCTCATACTGTTTGCTAAGCACCACATACGAAGATTCAACGCTGTGCTGTGCGCATTAGCCTGAGGGAAAGGTCGGATCCATTAACCGATGTAGCAGCAGTGCCACCTTATTCTGCTCTCATATTGATTTTTATATTTGTATCCAGTCAGTGAAATGATTAGGAACAAAAACATTTTAATTATTAAAAGAGATCAATTCATAAGAGTGAGAAATAATAACAAATTCATTTAGAATTCATTCCGGTTATCCCCCCCCCCCCCCCAAAAAATAAAAAATTATCAGTAACAATAAGAAAAAATGTAAAGGCGTGTGGTAAGAACTAAATAGCACGGATCCTTGATAGCGCATGTTTTTTTTAAATTGTAAATGTCCGAGTATTGCTTCCACCAAACAGACCGAAAAATGTGATTACATGACTCTGAGTATAAGAATTCTCTAATTGGTGACATGGCTTCCAGAATAGTGTTGAGCGCGAATATTCGAATATCAAATTTTTTTCGCGAATATCGGCACTTCGCTAATTCGCGAATATTTCGAATATAGTGATATAAATTCAATATTTCGAATATTCTTTTTTTTTTTTTTTTTTTTTTTTTTCCCACTTCCCTAAAGTTGTTCTTACCTGTCCTTTGGATTCCTGGCTTCCTGGCTGCTCCAGTCAGTGCCCGTTGCCGCTTCTGCCGACTTCTGTGCTTATGGAGCATCCCCATCACCATGGGAACGTCTCCATATACTAGAATGTACTGTCGGATTTGAGAATTACGTTGAAATCGCAATTCGATTATTTCAAGTTATAATAATCGAATTTCGATTTTAACTTAGCACTGCTATATTCCATATTCGTTAATTCTAGCCTGATATGGAATATAGCAGTGCTAAGTTAAAATCGAAATTCGATTATTATAACTTGAATTAATCGAATTCCGATTTCAACTTGGACCTGGTTTACTCTGGTTAGCTTGGTAGAATTAGCGAATATGACGAATATATTCGTTATATTCCACAAAACTAATATGGCGAATGTATTCGTTATATTCCACAAAACGAAGATAACGAAATATTCTCCATCTTCATTTTAGCTACCTATTCATCAACTTCGCTAATTCTAGCAATCATATAGGAAAGTTTACTATAGAGACAGCTAAGTTTAATTCGCTATGCGATTATATGACTGCTTTTAAAAAAAAAAAAAAAAAAAGAATAATTATAATACCTGATAATTATTATACTTATTCTATTTATAAAAAAAAAGCTAAGTAATATAATCGCATAGCGAATTAAACTTAGCTGTCTCTATAGTAAACTTTCCTATATGATTGCTAGAATTAGCGAAGTTGATGAATAGGTAGCTAAAACGAAGATGCAGAATACTTCGTTATCTTCGTTTTGTGGAATATGACGAATACATTCATTATCTTCGTTTTGTGGAATATAACGAATATATTAATATATAATCGCATGGCGATTTCAACTTAGTAATGCTATACAGTTGTGTCATCGCTAGCGCTCCCTCTTTTCGCATATCATTACTGCCGAAGCGCGAGTTCTCATCCTTCGCTATGAATGAAACGACCACTGTACCTACAATACACAACAAAGCCAGCACATGGCAGTGTTAACCTAAACTAGGTAATTACATTCCTCCGCTCTCACACTCCTTCATCCAGCATAGGGCTGCTTCCCCAGGCTGTCAATCCAAGTCACCTCCCCCTCCTAACCCTACTATCCACAGCAAAGACAAAGACTTATATACTACCGGCACATACTGCAGCGCAGTGTCCGGCTCCACGTCTCACTCTGCCGATTCGGCTGTGTGCAGAGCAGTAGTTATGATTGCGATATTATGTCCCAGTTGTATATTCAGATTGTTACACCAGGGTGGAGGGGGGGAGAGCTTGGACATAATATCGCTATCATAACTACTGCTCTGCACGCAGCCAAATCGGCAGAGTGAGACAAAAATTTGCATAGAAAGATAGCCTAATCCCTAATTAAATAAATAAAAATACATACAGTGCAAATATATATTACTGCATATGGTGTTACTTTACTTTATGAATAAAAATGAATAATTTATATACATGTATATGTGCGTTTATATAAATATATATTATAATTATTATTATTTATATTATAATATAACTTGCAATATATTTTTATATTTGTAAAAAATGCATTGCTAGTTATCAATAATATCAGTATTTACATTTCTATGCAGTCATGCATTGCGATTGGTAGTGGAACTATGTATATACACAATATACTGCTGCACTGGATATAAATATAACATAAAAAACTTCTGGGGACTTAAGCTTATATTAGCAAATGTATATCAAATGAACTTTACTGAGGCTCTGAATAAGGTTGCACCCCATCCCCCCTCCCCCTACAGGCAGTCTGTGAATTAGATCGCACGCTATCTCTCTACACACTGATGCCCTGCCCTCCCATTCACTGAAAGCCGGTAGACAAAAGGGACTCCCTGTTTGGGGGAAGGGGGGTATTGTCTGCAGGCTGAAAGTGCAGGTTATTTTCTGGCTGGAGACCTTTTCACTGCGCTTCTGGTGGAGTACGTGTTTATTAACTAAAATCAGGACAATAGCTAAAATAATGACCAGCAATAAAAAATAGCAATACATATAAATAAGTAATAGATCCAGGAGCATACACAAACAAATACATTAATATCCCATAAATACTGTAGGGCCTTCACTAACTGCCTGCTGTCTCTGTTATATGGCAAATTCCATTAAAAGATCGAAGCGCTGACATTGATAGTTACTTACCAACTACTGACACCTTGTCTATTGTCTATACTGCAACAAATTGCTGTGGACTTTGATATATATATGTATATATATATATATATATATATATATATATATATATATATATATATATTCTCTATTCTCCTATTCTATGCTGCTACAATTATATTAGAATATGGAAGTGTCTTATTCCCCTCTGTGAATTGGAACACTATCTAACTCTGCTACATAAACTATGATATTTATGGGATATTAATTAATTTGTTTGTGTATGCTCCTGGATCTATCACTATTTTAAATTTATTGCTATTTTTTATTCATTGCTATATTTTATTGCTGGTCATTATTTTAGCTGCTATATTGATTTATTATATGTAAATATATTTTATATATTTATATTATATATACATTTACATATAGTATAATTAGTGTAATATTGTATAATTTTTTTTTTTAATGCAGAGGTTATCTATATATGTCCATTATACTGTACAATACATTATATCTAAATCACCATACCTCATATGGATCATGGAATAAATAATTATACAATATTACACTAATTATACTATATGTAAATTTATATATAATATAAATACTGTATTAACATTCAGCCACTATAGGAACATAGCTAATAAATACACTGTATCCACTACTTCAGAGAAAAACAAATAAATAAAAATAAATATGGAAAACTCCATCAAGCTACAAAACAATATACACTTAAAGGATAAAAAACAGATGAATGCAATAATATTGATTGTGTATCTGACATACTTGAAGCAAACTATCTTATTACTTGAAATTGTGACATTCTCTAATAACTTTCCTAACCCCACTCTCAGTATGGCTACAATAGGATCTAAGGCCCCTTTCACATGGGCGAGGAGGGGCTGGAGGGGTTAAAAATTAATAAAAAAATAATTAAACTCACCTTAATCCACTTCTTCGCGCAGCCCGTCTTCTCTTCTGTCTTCTTTCTTCAGGACCTTGGTAAAAGACCTGTGGTGACGTCACTGCGCTTATCACCATGGTGATGGATCATGTGACGGACCATGTGATGAGCGTAGTGATGTCACCACTGGTCTTTTACCCAGGTCCTGAAGAAAGAAGACAGAAGAGAAGACGGGCTGCGCGAAGAAGTGGATTAAGGTGAGTTAAATTATTTTTTATTAACTTTTAACCCCTCCAGCCCCTCCTCGCCCGTGTGAAAGGGGCTTTAGATTCTATTGTAGCCATACTGAGAGTGGGGGTAGGAAACAGATGAATACAATAATATTGATTGTGTATCAGACATACTTGAGTATTATACCCCTTATTAACCTCTCCAGCCCTATTTTTAATACCTCCAGCCCTATTTTTACCCCTCCAGCCCCTGCTCACCCATGTGAAAGGGGCCTTAGATCCTATTGTAGCCATACTGAGATTGGGGGGGGGGGTAGGAAAGTTATTAGAGAATGTCCCAATTTCAAGTAATGAGATAGTTTGTTTCAAGTATGTCAGATACACAATCAATATTATTGCATTCATCTGTTTTTTTATCCTTTAAGTGTATATTGGTTTGTATCTTGATGGAGTTTTCCATATTTATTTTTATTTATTTGTTTTTCTCTGAAGTAGTGGATACAGTGTATTTATTAGCTATGTTCCTATAGTGGCTGAATGTTAATACAGTATTTATATTATATATAAATTTACATATAGTATAATTAGTGTAATATTGGATCATTATTTATTCCATGATCCATATGAGGTATGGTGATTTAGATATAGTGTATTGTACAGTATAATGGACATATATAGATATAGATAGATAGTAAGATAGATAACCTCTGTATTAAAAAAGAATTATACAATATTACACTAATTATACTATATGTAAATTTATATATAATATAAATATATAAAATATATTTATATATAATAAATCAATATAGCAGCAACGCTGTATATATTGGTCTATTTTTGCCTGTAAACTTTTGGTGTATTTTAAAACTTACCCAGCGCTGGAGCTGTATTAATTAATTTATTTTTGTTTTTCATGTAACAATATTATTTGTTTTAATGGTGTCAGTGTTAACATCATAATTAATATTAGGTTTCCATTGCGCAATTGTGGAGAAAGAGATCCAACATTAAGAATAGCAAGAATAGGTGTGGGAATTGTCCTGGCAGAAGGGGGGGGGGGGGCTGCCCTCAAGGAGGAAATGTTCAAAAGGTTTTGCTAAATACAAATGTATCCATACTGTACATGTTGTTTTTCGATACTGTAATAACATTCAGCCACTATAGGAACATAGCTAATAAATACACTCTGTATCCACTACATTATACACTACGTGCAGAATTATTAGGCAAATTAGTATTTTGACCACATCATCCTCTTTATGCATGTTGTCTTACTCCAAGCTGTATAGGCTCGAAAGCCTACTACCAATTAAGCATATTAGGTGATGTGCATCTCTGTAATGAGAAGGGGTGTGGTCTAATGACATCAACACCCTATATCAGGTGTGCATAATTATTAGGCAACTTCCTTTCCTTTGGCAAAATGGGTCAAAAGAAGGACTTGACAGGCTCAGAAAAGTCAAAAATAGAGAGATATCTTGCAGAGGGATGCAGCACTCTTAAAATTGCAAAGCTTCTGAAGCGTGATCATCGAACAATCAAGCGTTTCATTCAAAATAGTCAACAGGGTCGCAAGAAGCGTGTGGAAAAACCAAGGCGCAAAATAACTGCCCATGAACTGAGAAAAGTCAAGCGTGCAGCTGCCAAGATGCCACTTGCCACCAGTTTGGCCATATTTCAGAGCTGCAACATCACTGGAGTGCCCAAAAGCACAAGGTGTGCAATACTCAGAGACATGGCCTAGGTAAGAAAGGCTGAAAGACGACCACCACTGAACAAGACACACAAGCTGAAACGTCAAGACTGGGCCAAGAAATATCTCAAGACTGATTTTTCTAAGGTTTTATGGACTGATGAAATGAGAGTGAGTCTTGATGGGCCAGATGGATGGGCCCGTGGCTGGATTGGTAAAGGGCAGAGAGCTCCAGTCCGACTCAGACGCCAGCAAGGTGGAGGTGGAGTACTGGTTTGGGCTGGTATCATCAAAGATGAGCTTGTGGGGCCTTTTCGGGTTGAGGATGGAGTCAAGCTCAATTTCCAGTCCTAGTGCCAGTTTCTGGAAGACACCTTCTTCAAGCAGTGGTACAGGAAGAAGTCTGCATCCTTCAAGAAAAACATGATTTTCATGCAGGACAATGCTCCATCACACGCGTCCAGGTACTCCACAGCGTGGCTGGCAAGAAAGGGTATAAAAGAAGAAAATCTAATGACATGGCCTCCTTGTTCACCTGATCTGAACCCCATTGAGAACCTGCGGTCCATTATCAAATGTGAGATTTACAAGGAGGGAAAACAGTACACCTCTCTGAACAGTGTCTGGGAGGCTGTGGTTGCTGCTGCACGCAATGTTGATGGTGAACAGATCAAAACACTGACAGAATCCATGGATGGCAGGCTTTTGAGTGTCCTTGCAAAGAAAGGTGGCTATATTGGTCACTGATTTGTTTTTGTTTTGTTTTTGAATGTCAGAAATGTATATTTGTGAATGTTGAGATGTTATATTGGTTTCACTGGTAAAAATAAATAATTGAAATGGGTACATATTTGTTTTTTGTTAAGTTGCCTAATAATTTTGTACAGTAATAGTCACCTGCACACACAGATATCCCCCTAAAATAGCTAAAACTAAAAACAAACTAAAAACTACTTCCAAAAATATTCAGCTTTGATATTAATGAGTTTTTTGGGTTCATTGAGAACATGGTTGTTGTTCAATAATAAAATTAATCCTCAAAAATACAACTTGCCTAATAATTCTGCACTCCCTGTATATCTGTATACTGTTCACTGCTCCATTACATATCTGTATACAACACATCGTTATATATCTGTACACACCGCTCTATTATATATCTGTATGCAGTAGACCGCACAAAATCCGGTACAATGTATCACCAGGTGTTATCCAAATCTAATCCACTTGTATCACAGATCTAAAGACATAATGGAGCGGTGTATACAGATATATTATAGAGCTGCATATGCAAATATATAGTCTAATATTCTAGATGTACTGAATCATAATTGTAATCGATACATAAATATATAAATGTATAGTTAGTCCATTGTACAGTAGTTTATTATTTTTTATTTATTCTTAACCCCATGAGCCCTATTTTTAACCCTTCCATCCCCTCCTCGCCCGTGTGAAAGGGGCCTTAGATCCTATTGTAGCCATACTGAGAGTGGGGGGTAGGAAAGTTATTAGAGAATGTCACAATTTCAAGTAATAAGATAGTTTGCTTCCAGTCAGGCGCAGGCAGTGTAGTCAGCGATACTGAGGTATAATACTGCAATGTACACCATTAGTCGATCCTGTTGTATGTACTTGCAACCTTAATGAAGGGCGGCTTTAGCATATGAATCGCGATTTGCATGTAAATACCTTCAGTGTTTAGGGGATAAGAAAGTTATTAGAGAATGTCCCAATTTCAAGTAATAAGATAGTTTGCTTCAAGTATGTCAGATACACAATCAATATTATTGCATTCATCTGTTTTTTTTATCCTTTAAGTGTATATTGTTTTGTATCTTGATGGAGTTTTCCATATTTATTTTTATTTATTTGTTTTTCTCTGAAGTAGTGGATACAGTGTATTTATTAGCTATGTTCCTATAGTGGCTGAATGTTAATACAGTATTTATATTATATGTAAATTTACATATAGTATAATTAGTGTAATATTGTATAATTATTTATTCCATGATCCATATGAGGTATGGTGATTTAGATATAATGTATTGCACAGTATAATGGACATATATAGATAACCTCTGTATTAAAAAAATAATTATACAATATTACACTAATTATACTATATGTAAATGTATATATAATATAAATATATAAAATATATTTACATATAATAAATCAATATAGCAGCTAAAATAATGACCAGCAATAAAATATAGCAATGAATAAAAAATAGCAATAAATTTAAAATAGTGATAGATCTAGGAGCATACACAAACAAATAAATTAATATCCCATAAATATCATAGTTTATGTAGCAGAGTTAGATAGTGTTCCAATTCACAGAGGGGAATAAGACACTTCCATATTCTAATATAATTGTAGCAGCATAGAATAGGAGAATAGAGAATATATATATATATATGTGTGCTTGGCGTGCATGCTGTACCTGCGCTCCCTGGACTTTATGTGGCTGTCATGACCCATAAAAGGTAGGAACTAGTGTTAGGGACCACTCATGAAGGCGACCTTGACGCGGTGAGTGGCTTATTACGCTTTGGCCAAAATGTACACCAATGCCTTATTCAACATCCAGCATAAAGGTAGGGCAGAGAGCTGGTTGCAGTGTGCGATTGCATTTTGTGTTTTTACATTTATATCTCTATTTCGCCACAGCAATCTGCACCTGCTAAGGGTTGTGCGGGCTGAAATTTTTCATATATAAATATATATATATATATATATCAAAGTTCACAGCAATTTGTTGCAGTATAGACAAGGTGTCAGTAGTTGGTAAGTAACTATCAATGTCAGCGCTTTAACCTATTAATGGAATTTGCCATATAACAGAGACAGCAGGCAGTTAGTGATGGACCTACAGTATTTATGGGATATTAATTTATTTGTTGGTGTATGCAAAGTTCATTTGATATACATTTGCTAATATAAGCTTAAGTCCCCAGAAGTTTTTTATGTTATATTTATATCCAGTGCAGCAGTATATTGTGTATATACATAGTTCCACTACCAATCGCAATGCATGACTGCATAGAAATGTAAATACTGATATTATTGATAACTAGCAATGCATTTTTTACAAATATAAAAATATATTGCAAGTTATATTATAATATAAATAATAATAATTATAATATATATTTATATACACGCACATATACATGTATATAAATTATTCATTTTTATTCATAAAGTAAAGTAACACCATATGCAGTAATATATATTTGCACTGTATGTATTTTTATTTATTTAATTAGGGATTAGGCTATCTTTCTATGCAAATTTTTGTCTCACTCTGCCGATTTGGCTGCGTGCAGAGCAGTAGTTATGATAGCGATATTATGTCCAAGCTCTCCCCCCCTCCACCCTGGTGTAACAATCTGAATATACAACTGGGACATAATATCGCAATCATAACTACTGCTCTGCACACAGCCGAATCGGCAGAGTGAGACGTGGAGCCGGACACTGCGCTGCAGTATGTGCCGGTAGTATATAAGTCTTTGTCTTTGCTGTGGATAGTAGGGTTAGGAGGGGGAGGTGACTTGGATTGACAGCCTGGGGAAGCAGCCCTATGCTGGA
Organism: Bufo gargarizans; assembly: GCF_014858855.1. NCBI lineage: Eukaryota > Metazoa > Chordata > Amphibia > Anura > Bufonidae > Bufo > Bufo gargarizans. Next base: position 395,480,156 of record NC_058083.1, on the reverse strand, counting down.
TGAAGGAGTGTGAGAGCGGAGGAATGTAATTACCTAGTTTAGGTTAACACTGCCATGTGCTGGCTTTGTTGTGTATTGTAGGTACAGTGTTCGTTTCATTCATAGCGAAGGATGAGAACTCGCGCTTCGGCAGTAACGATATGCGAAAAGAGGGAGCGCTAGCGATGACACAACTGTATAGCATTACTAAGTTGAAATCGCCATGCGATTACTTCGAGTTATATTAATCGCATGGCGATTTCAACTTGGACCTGGTTTACTATGGTTGGCTTCAATGGCTTGGTAGAATTAGCGAATATGACGAATATATTCGTTATATTCCACAAAACGAAGATAATGAATGTATTCGTCATATTCCACAAAACGAAGATAACGAAGTATTCTGCATCTTCGTTTTAGCTACCTATTCATCAACTTCGCTAATTCTAGCAATCATATAGGAAAGTTTACTATAGAGACAGCTAAGTTTAATTCGCTATGCGATTATATTACTTTGCTTTTTTTTTATAAATAGAATAATTATAATAATTATCAGGTATTATAATTATTCTTTTTTTTTTTAAAAAGCAGTCATATAATCGCATAGCGAATTAAACTTAGCTGTCTCTATAGTAAACTTTCCTATATGATTGCTATAATTAGTGAAGTTTATGAATAGGTAGCTAAAACGAAGATGGAGAATATTTCGTTATCTTCGTTTTGTGGAATATAACGAATACATTCGCCATATTCGTTTTGTGGAATATAACGAATATATTCGTCATATTCGCTAATTCTACCAAGCCAACCATAGTAAACCAGGTCCAAGTTGAAATCGCAATTCGATTAATTCAAGTTATAATAATCGAATTTCGATTTTAACTTAGCACTGCTATATTCCATATCAGGGTAGAATTAACGAATATGGAATATAGCAGTGCTAAGTTAAAATCAAAATTCGATTATTATAACTTGAAATAATCGAATTGCGATTTCAATAGGAGAGTAGCCTTTAAGTTAAAAAAAAAAAATAAAAAAAAAATCGCAATATGCGATTATTTAAATTGCATATTAATCGCGATAACAAGAATAATGACGAAGATTCGATTTCGATGAATATAAAACGAATATTCTATCGAATATTCGCGAATTTCGTCGAAATCGAATATGGCACCTGCCGCTCATCACTATTCCAGAACATTATATAGTACAAAGTTTTTCAAATACATTTTTTAATCTGTGTCTATTTATACTTAGCATGTGCAAATTATCATTACATAATAGTCAATAATTAACAAAACATATAAAAGTAACTATCCATATAATCCATATATACATGTGTCAATCAGGCTTCATTCACAACACTGGATTTTCACACGGATGAGTATAATGCCAGTCACACCCAACCATGTAGATAGGTCAACACGGTAGTCAGCCATACCTCCCAGGACAACAGACAACACCATGTTCGAACCAAAATCTGTATCTAAATTAAAAAGAAACAAATATTTTTTTATTTTTTTTATTTTTTATTAGGTTCATCAATAAGTCCAGTAAAATGTTTACTGCACAAGACCTTTTGACAAGGGAAGGCCACATGCGGTCCACAACTTGCTACAGCGTGAACCACAACACAGCCGCACCAAACCCAAGTTATTTTAAAATAAAACATACTAAAATAAAATAAAGTCAAATATTTTCATTTTGTAAATGAAGCCAAAAAACGCAGGATTCTATTTAAAAAAAATAATTATTTATATACATATTTCAGTGTCTAAATATTGATAATACAGAATTAACACAGCACATGCGTGCATATAAAAAATACAAACCATGTTAAGAAAATTCCATACTCTATACTTGTTAAAGTGCAAAGTAGAAAAAGTAATCCATGTTGGTTGTCTACGCACGATCACGACATTCATGTTGTACAACACTGTAGAAGAATGCGGATTCAAAAGTTATGATTCGCAAATTATGACTAGAGTTGAGCGGACACCTGGATGTTCGGGTTCGGCAGGTTCGGTCGAACTTGAAAAAAAAGTTCGGGTTCAGGACCCAAACTTGACCCGAACCCAAACCCCATTGAAGTCAATGGGGACCCGAACTTTTGGCCACTAAAATGGCTCTAAAATAGCCCTGGAAAGAGCTAGATGGCTGCAAAAGGCAGCAAAATGTGCTTAAGAGAATGGTAAATGCTCTGCAAACAAATGTGGATAGGGAAATGAATAAAAAAACATAAAAGACCTAAAAAAAATAAAAAAAATAGGAATGATGTAGGAGGAAGAGGTTGAGGAGGTGTTGAATGGGTGGATGTGGCCATGTAGGCTCACATGGCTGTCTAGGTGGAAGCAGCGGCGGCGAATGAGGAATAGGTAGCCAACACAGATGTGTGTTAATTTGCATTTTTACATAGGGCAAGCTCTGGCCATGTGGACAATTTGGAGACTCAGAAGTTGAATGGGGCATAACCATCAGTCAGTACGTGTAGTCGTGTGCACATGTACTGTTCCACCATGTTGTTCAAATGCTGCCTCCTGCTAACACGCTCCATATCAGCAGTTGGGGCCGGTTGCTGTGGCGTGCTGACAAAGCTTTTCCACATGTCGGCCATGCTAACCCTGCCTTCTGAGGTGCTGGCGCTGACACAGCTGCATTGGCAACCTCTTCCTCCTCCCCTGCCTACACCTTGTGCTTCCACTTGTCCCCCGGCGTCAGTCGGGAATGCTCTCAGGAGCGCGTCTACCAGCGTGTGCCTGTAGTCGCGCATCTTATGATCACGTGAGGGAATTAAGGACGCACATTGTCTTTTTAATAGGGTTCCAGCAGGGTGGCCACCCAGTAGTCAGCACACGTTAAAATGTGGGCAACTCTGCTGTCATTGCGCAGGCACTGCAGCATGTAGTCACTCATGTGTGCCAGACTGCCCAGAGGTAAGGACAAGCTGTCCTCTGTGGGAGGCGTATCGTCTGCATCCTCTGTATCCCCCCAGCCACGCTCCAGTGATGGGCCCGAGCTGCGTTGGATGCCATCCCGCTGTGAACATACTTCATCCCCATCCTCCTCCTCCTCATCCTCCAGTAGTAGGCGCTGGCTGGCCAAATTTGTACCTGGCCTCTGCTGTTGCAAAAATCCTCTTTCTGAGCCACATCTAAAAGACTGGCCTGAAAGTGTTAGAGGTGACCCCTCTTCCTCCGCCCCATCCTGGACCACATCCTCTTCCATCATCGCCCTAAGTGTTTTCTCAAGGAGACATAGCATTGTAACGCTGATAATGGAGTGGTGTAGTACTCGAAACAGCGCAACAGGGCACTCAGGTCTCACATGGAGGCCGGGTCATTGGTGGTGAAGTGGTGCTGTTCCGCAGTGCGACTCACCCGTGCGTGCTGCAGCTGAAACTCCACTATGATCTGCTGCTGCTCGCATAGTCTCTCCAGCATGTGGAAGGTGGAGTTCCACCTGGTGGGAACGTCGCATATGAGGCGGTGAGTGGGAAGGCCGAAGTTACGCTGTAGAGCAGGATGAGAACGCCGGAAGCGCACACAGACGGCCCGCACTTTATGCAGCAGCACTGACATGTCAGGGTAGTTGTGAATGAATTTCTGCACCACCAAATTCAGCACATGGCCAGGCAAGGGATGTGCGTCAAACCAGCTAGTCCCAGAGCTGCAACGAGATTTTGCCCATTATCGCACACCACCAGGCCGGGCTTGAGGCTCACTGGCAGCAACCACTCATCGGTCTGTTGTTCTATACCCCGCCACAATTCCTGCGCAATGTGGGGCCTGTCGCCCAAACACATCAGTTTCAAAATGGCCTGCTGATGTTTACCCCTGGCTGTGCTGAACTTGATGGTGAAGGTTTGTCGCTGACCAGATGAGGAGGTGGTAGAAGGAGAGGAGGAAGCCGAGTAGGAAGAGGAGGCAACAGGAAGCAAAGAATGATGCCATGCGATCCTTGGTGGCAGAAGGACGTGCACCAAACAGCTATCTGCCTGGGGCCCAGCTGCCACTACATTTATTCAGTGTGCAATTAGGGAGATATAGCGTCCCTGGCCGTGCTTACTGGTCCACGTATCTGTGGTTAAGTGGACCTTGCCACAGATGGCGTTGCACAGTGCACACTTGATTTTATCCGATACTTGGTTGTGCACGGAGGGCACGGCTCTCCTGGAGAAGTAGTGGCGGCTGGGAACGACGTACTGTGGGATAGCAAGCAACATGAGCTGTTTGAAGCTGTCCGTCTCCACCAGCCTGAATGACCGCATTTCAAAGGCCAGTAGTTTAGAAATGCTGGCATTCAGGGCGAGGGATCGAGGGTGGCTAGGTGGGAATTTACACTTTCTATCAAAGGTTTGTGAGATGGAGAGCTGAACGCTTCCGTGTGACATGGTGGAGATGCTTGGTGACGGGTTGGTGGTGTTGGTGGCACATCCTCTGTTTGCTGGGCAGCACGTGCCAACGTTCCTCCAGAGGCAGAGGAAGAGGCCGAGGCAGAAGCAGAAGAGGGGGCAGGAGGGGCGTGAGCCCTTTTTTTGTTTTGAAGGTGCTTACTCCACTGCATCCCGTGTCTCGCATGTAGATGCCTGGTCATGCAGGTTGTGCTAAGGTTCAGAACGTTAATGCCTCGCTTCAGGCTCTGATGGCACAGCGTGCAAAACACTCAGGTCTTGTCATCAGCACATAGTGTGAAGAAGTGCCATGCCAGGGAACTCCTTGAAGCTGCCTTTGGTGTGTTCGGTCCCTGGTGACGGTGGCCAGTAGCAGGCGAACTGTTTTGGCGACAGCTGCTCTGCTTTTGCACCCTGCTCCCTCTTTTGCTACGCTGTTGGCTCGATCTGACCACTGCCTCTTCCTCCAAACTCTGAAAGTCAGTGGCACGACCTTCATTGCATGTGGGGTCTAGGACCTCATCGTCCCCTGCATCGTCTTCCACCCATTCTTCCTCCCTGACCTCCTTTTTGGTCTGCACACTGCAGAAAGATGCAGCAGTTGGCACCTGTGTTTCGTCATCATCAGAGACGTGCTGAGGTGGTATTCCCATGTCCTCATCAGGAAACATAAGTGGTTGTGCGTCAGTGCATTCTATGTCTTCCACCCCTGGGGAAGGGCTAGGTATATGCCCTTGGGAAACCCTGCCAGCAGAGTCTTCAAACAGTATAAGAGACTGCTGCATGACTTGAGGCTCAGACAGGTTCCCCGATATATACGGGGGTGATATGACAGATTGATGGGCATGGGTTTCTGGCACCACCTGTGCGCTTTCTGCAGAAGACTGGGTGGGAGATAACGTGCTGGATCCACTGTCGGCCACCCAATTGACTAGCCTCTGTACTTGCTCAAACCTTACCATCCTTAGAACGGCATTAGGCCCAACCAAATATCGCTGTAGATTCTGACGGCTACTGGGACCTGAGGTAGTAGGTTTAGTAGGACGTGTAGCTGTCGCAGAAAGGCCACGTCCTCTCCCTGCACCAAAGGCTCCACCAACAGCATGACCATGACTGCGTCCCTTATTAGATGTTGGCCTCATAGTTAGCGTTCACCAAGCAAAGTAAAAAGTGGTTCAGTCTGTTAAAAATAATTAACCAATAAAAACCCTGATGTAGGGTATTGCACAATTTATTTATTTTTTAAACTCTATATGACAGCGGTATTTGACACTATATGACAGCAGTAACTTATGCACGTCTAATCCCAGATGTGCAGTATATCAGAGGATTTTTTAAACCCCTGTAGGCAAAAAGCCGTATTTGTGGCATAAATGCGACACTCACTTATGCAGTCTAATCTCAGATGTGCAGTATATCAGTTTTTTTTTAACCCCATTAAGCAAAAAGCCGTATATGTGGCCAAAATGTGACACTCACTTATGCATCTCTAATCCCAGATGTGCAGTATATCAGAGTTTTTATTTTTGGCCTAAATTTTAGAGTCACATTCAGTGCTGCCCATAATTATTCATACCCCAGGCAAATTTTGACTTAAAGTTACTTTTATTCAACCAGCAATTTACAAGAACCACGGCACTCAATAGCTGCTTATGAATCAGTTGTTTTATTTTTCTTTATATATTTTCTTTTTATATCCATCCAAAAAATTAGTAAGCCACTGGCCAACGTTTCGGTCTATTTGACCTTGTTCACGGCCTAATATGTGGATAAGTTATAGATTAATAATTAAATATTAAATATACAATAATAGTAAATAGTTAAATCACATGATGTAGTTGACAAAGTATTAGTGATCACATAATTGTTGAGCAAAAAGTCTCTATCGTATCAAGGGGAATACAGAAACAGACCAAATACATATAGGCAAATACATATACATATATATAGGCATATTTATCATCATTTAGTAATCTATCAATAATATAATGAGGCACAAAGTGCCAGCAGTAGTCAGGAATGGAACACTGTAACAGAGATGTCCAGATGGCAGTGATGTATGGTATCTGTGAAGTCCAAACAATATGGTGTTAGACATAGGCTCAGGCGGTATTATGACCATACAGGTAATGCAAATAGTATGGTATAGACCACTGGAATATGCTGCCGTTAAAATAGCTATACCGATAATGTCCAATGAGAGTAGCATAAATATAGCATGAATATAGCATAAATATAGCATAAATATCCATGTCGATATTGGCAATGTCCTTTATAAACAGTATCTGGGAGCGCACGTACCTTAGTCTGCATAGTAATGGAGTTCTGGGATGGTGTGGGGACGCTACGAGTCTATGCGTTTTATTAGGTAGTGGGGGAGGCGTGCCTAGCGGCGTCATAAGCGTGCGCATATGTAGGCAATGGTAATAGGCTCGCATGGCTGGCGTCACAAGCGGGCGCATGCGCAAAAGCGATTTTATAGTCGCATGAAACTAGTCGGATGTTACGTATGCGGGCGCATGCGCAATAGAAAGCGCTGGTCTAGAAAGGGAACTGGTAGGACGTAGCCGAGTCTTCAGAGCTGTGCGCATTTATATACTGATCAGTGCAAAAAAATAGTACAGTACAAAGGACATGGAGTAGACATTACTCATATTAATCATGTTGTTAGGACATAATTGCTATCTAGTAGATATAGACATATATGTTGGAGCTGAAAATTAGTAAATTAGTAAATTACTAAATAGATAGCTATATCTCTATGTGTCTCAACATCTATATTCTAATCTATCATAATATCGTTATAATCTACTATAATTATAATATACTATGGTGATGGCATAATACTACCTGTGTTATAGTGGTCATTTCACCTATAGAAAATAAAGAGGAGGGAGGGGTACAGGTAGTATTATGCCATCAGTATAGTATATATTAATATGAGTAATGTCTACTCCATGTCCTTTGTACTGTACTATTTTTTTGCACTGATCAGTATATAAATGCGCACAGCTCTGAAGACTCGGCTACGTCCTACCAGTTCCCTTTCTAGACCAGCGCTTTCTATTGCGCATGCGCCCGCATACGTAACATCCGACTAGTTTCATGCGACTATAAAATCGCTTTTGCGCATGCGCCCGCTTGTGACGCCAGCCATGCGAGCCTATTACCATTGCCTACATATGCGCACGCTTATGACGCCGCTAGGCACGCCTCCCCCACTACCTAATAAAACGCATAGACTCGTAGCGTCCCCACACCATCCCAGAACTCCATTACTATGCAGACTAAGGTACGTGCGCTCCCAGATACTGTTTATAAAGGACATTGCCAATATCGACATGGATATTTATGCTATATTTATGCTATATTCATGCTATATTTATGCTACTCTCATTGGACATTATCGGTATAGCTATTTTAACGGCAGCATATTCCAGTGGTCTATACCATACTATTTGCATTACCTGTATGGTCATAATACCGCCTGAGCCTATGTCTAACACCATATTGTTTGGACTTCACAGATACCATACATCACTGCCATCTGGACATCTCTGTTACAGTGTTCCATTCCTGACTACTGCTGGCACTTTGTGCCTCATTATATTATTGATAGATTACTAAATGATGATAAATATGCCTATATATATGTATATGTATTTGCCTATATGTATTTGGTCTGTTTCTGTATTCCCCTTGATACGATAGAGACTTTTTGCTCAACAATTATGTGATCACTAATACTTTGTCAACTACATCATGTGATTTAACTATTTACTATTATTGTATATTTAATATTTAATTATTAATCTATAACTTATCCACATATTAGGCCGTGAACAAGGTCAAATAGACCGAAACGTTGGCCAGTGGCTTACTAATTTTTTGGATGGATATAAAAAGAAAAATAAAACAACTGATTCATAAGCAGCTATTGAGTGCCGTGGTTCTTTGATATCAAGTTATGTACCCTTACCACTGAGCACCACCGAATATCTAAAGGAGTGCCGCTCAACTACCTTTCCTCAGCAATTTACAAGAGGCATTATTGTGGGGGGGGGGGGGGGGGGGAACATTTCTCAGCTTTTATTTACATTTGAGCAAAAAGTGTCCAGTCCAAAATTATTCATACCCTTCTCAATAATCAATAGAAAAGCATTTATTGACTATTAAAGCAATCAAACGCTTCCTATAATTGCAGACCAGCTTTTTGCATGTCTCCACAGGTATTTTTGCCCATTCATCTTTAGCAATGAGCTCCACATCTTTCAGGTTGGAGGGTCTTCTTGCCATCACCCTGATCTTTAGCTCCCTCCACAGATTCTCAATTGGATTCAAGTCTGGACTCTGGCTGGGCCACTCCAAAACGTTAATGTTGTTGTCTGCTAACCATTTCTTTACCACTTTTGCTGTGTGTTTTGGGTCATTGTCATGCTGAAATGTCCACTGGTGCCCAAGGCCAAGTTTCTCTGCAGACTACCTGATGTTGTCGTTGAGAACCCTCATGTATAGTATTTTTTTCATGGTGCCGTTTACTGTGATTAGGTTCTCTGGTCCATTGGCTGAAAAACATCCCCAAAGCATTAGGTTCCCACCACCATGTTTGACAGTGGGGATGGTGTTCTTTGGGTTGAAAGCTACTCCTTTTTTACACCAAATGAAGGAAATATCATTGTGACCAAACAATTACATTTTTGTTTCATCTGACCATATCACAGAAGACGAGAAGTCTTTTTCTTTGTCGAGATTAGCTTTTACAAAGGCCAAGCGAGCTTTTGTGTGCCTTATCTGGAGAAGTGGCATCCTCCTTGGTCTGCATTGTGCAGTGTCCGTTGGATTGTCTGCCTTGAGACATTGCCACCAGCAGAGCCCAGATTCACCAGGATGGCCTTGGTGGTGATCCTTGGATTCTTTTTCACCTCTCTTACTATCCTCCTGGCCAGCACAGGTGTCACTTTTGGCTTCCGACCACATCCTCTGAGATTTTCCACAGTGCGGAACATCTTGTATTTTTTGCTCAAATGTAAATAAAAGCTGAGAAATGTTTTTTTTTTCCACAATAATGCTTCTTGTACATCGTCTTATTATCTTTTGGGAGACACCTATGTAATTTCCCGTCAAAAATACTTGCTGGTTGAATAAAAGTAACTTTAAATCAAAATTTGCCAGGGGTATGAATAACTATGGGCAGCACTGTATGCATGTCTAATCCCAGATGTGCAGTATATCAGAGGGTTTTTTAACCCCCCAGTAAGCAAAAAGCCGTATTTGTGGCCTAAATTTCACAGTCACTTATGCATGTCTAATCCTAGATGTGCAGTATATCAGAGGGTTTTTTAACCCCTGTGGGGATCCGCTCTGGTAGGCAGTGGTAGCGAGTGCAGTATAGAGGCAACACAGAATGGTCTTGGTGTAAAACACGATGCTTTGTTTATTCACACGGTGCATACAAGTGAAAGACGGTGCAGTTCATAGGGAGGGTGGACACACACAACAGCAAAATAATAGTTCAAACACAGCAAGTCCCTGCTGCAGGCTACTTGAGGCCTGTTTCAGTCACATAAAGCAAAGTCTATTTAAAGCCAGGAGTAATGTCACCTTTTTCTCCTTGGTGAAGTAAGTCCATGGGTCTTGCTTCTAGCCACAGGACACGGATCCCTCCTGGTTTCAGCTGCAGGATCCTGCACAGTCCTCCACAGGCCTCAGCACACAGCCCAGCTCACCTCCACTTCTCACTCTCACAGCCAGAGAACACAGAAGCTTCACATTGCACACCACACCCTTGTTGCTGGTCAGGTTTTAACCCTTCCCTGCAAAACCTGGCCTGGACCGTGGGGAGACAGGCACCCGCCCGCATATCTGCCTGCTCCCAATAAGAGCCGGCCCGGATCCGCTGTGTTAACAGCATAACCGCTGCAATATGCACTTTTCTGGCTCTTACTCCACCGGTGCCAGGACCCCCGGTGGCACGTACCTGCCGTCTATTACCACCCCAGGTACTCTCCTACATATCCCCCCCCCTTTGTTCAACCCTGAAGGGTTGCACGCCCTGTTCAATCCTGAGGGGTTGGACACATGTACAACAGTGTACCCGGGAAAGGGCATCGGCATTCCCCTGTAAGCGGCCTGCCCTGTGTTCGACACTGAACTTAAAATTCTGGAGGGACAAGAACCATCTGGTGACTCGGGCACTCCCCTCCTTGGCCCGGCTCATCCACTGGAGAGGGGAATGGTCGGTCACCAGACGGAACCTTCTCCCTAACAGATAGTACCTAAGGGACTCGAGGGCCCACTTAATGGCCAGGCATTCTCTCTCTACCACACTGTACCTGGTTTCCGCTGGGGTGAGTTTGCGACTCAGGAAGACAACAGGGTGTTCCTCCCCACTGATTTCCTGAGAGAGTACTGCCCCTAGGCCCACTCCAGAGGCGTCCGTCTGAACGACAAATTCCCGTGTGAAGTCGGGTGTCACCAAAACCGGGGACCCACACAGAGCCGACTTCAAATGGGAGAATGCCTCCTTCGCCTGCTCATCCCAGCGGACCATCACCGTCTTCCTCCCCTTTAAAAGTCTTGTCAATGGGGCCGCTACTGTGGCAAAGTTGGGGATAAAGCGCATGTAATATCCTATCATCCCTAGGAACGAACGTACTTGCTTGGTGGTAAGAGGTCTGGGCCAGCTCTTGATCACCTCAACCTTGTCTACCTGGGGTTTGACAACTCCCCGCCCAATCACGTATCCCAGGTACCGGACCTCCTCGAACCCGAGCGAACACTTTTTTGGGTTGGCCGTCAGTCCAGCTTTTCTAAGTGAATCGACTACGGCCTGTACCTTGGGCAGGTGACTATCCCAGTCCTGGCTAAACACGATGATGTCGTCCAGATATGCCGAAGCATATGGACGATGGGGCCGTAGGATGACGTCCATCAATCGCTGGAAGGTGGCTGGAGCACCATGTAGGCCAAAGGGCAAAACTTGATACTGAAATAACCCCTCGGGGGTGACAAAGGCAGTCTTCTCCTTTGCCGCCTCCGTGAGAGGCACCTGCCAATATCCTTTTGTGAGGTCGAGGACCGAGAAATAGCGAGCTTTCCCTAGCCGTTCTATGAGCTCGTCTACCCGGGGCATGGGGTAGGCATCGAATTTCGACACTTCGTTGAGCTTTCTAAAGTCATTGCAGAAGCGCAGAGTACCGTCAGGTTTTGGGATGAGGACTATGGGGCTGGCCCACTCGCTCCTTGACTCCTCAATCACCCCTAACCTCAACATGGACCTTACTTCTTCTGAAATGGCCTGTCGCCGGGCCTCCGGTACACGATACGGCTTTAACCGTATCCTGACGTGGGGCTCGGTGACGATGTCATGTCGGACTACCGAAGTTCGACCAGGAAGCTCAGAGAATACGTCCCTATTTCGACTCACCAACTCTTTGGCTTCCTGAGCTTGTTTAGTCGACAGACCACCCGCTATCTTTACTGCGGAGGTGCCCTCCCGGACCTCGGGTGGAGCTGGGATCTTCCCCGCAGACAAGACAGTGCTTGGGCTGTCCCCAATGAGACACTCCCTATCTCTCCACGATTTCAGTAAATTTACATGATATACCTGTTCTGGCTTCCGCCGGCCTGGCTGGGATATCTTGTAATTCACTGACCCTACCTTCTCTTTCACCTCGTAGGGACCTTGCCACCGTGCCAAAAACTTACTGTCAATGGTGGGGACTAGCACCAGTACCCGGTCACCCGGGTTAAATGTCCGGACCTGGGCACTCCGGTTGTATACCCGGCTCTGTGCCAGTTGGGCGGCTTCCATGTGTTCCCGGACGATTGGTAGGACTGTCTCTATACGGTCCTGCATCTTTTCTATATGCTCTATAATACTCTTGTGGGGGGTGGGCTGTTGCTCCCACGCCTCTTTTGCGATGTCCAGCAACCCTCTTGGCCGTCGACCGTATAATAGCTCGAAGGGCGAGAATCCCGTAGATGCCTGGGGCACTTCTCGCACTGCGAACAATACGTACGGCAGCAACAGGTCCCAATCCTTTCCGTCTTTGGCTACGGTTCTTTTAAGCATAGTTTTTAGGGTTTTGTTAAAGCGTTCCACTAGTCCGTCGGTCTGAGGATGGTATACGGACGTGTGCAACCGTTTAACCCCTAAAAGCTTGCAGAGCTCCCTCGTCACCTTAGACATGAAGGGCGTCCCCTGGTCGGTCAGGATCTCTTTTGGAATCCCCACCCTTGCGAACATACCCATGAGTTCTTTAGCTATGAGCTTAGCAGAAGTATGACATAGTGGGATCGCTTCAGGATATCTGGTGGCATAGTCTAAGACCACCAAGATATGCTGGTGCCCTCTGGCCGACTTGTTTATGGGGCCTACCAGATCCATCCCTATTCTTTCGAAGGGGACCTCGATGATGGGCATGGGTACTAGGGGACTGCGATAGTGGGGCTGGGGGCTCGTCATCTGACACACTGGACAGGATTGGCAAAACCTTTTGACCTCCTCATAGACCCCGGGCCAATAGAACCTTTGCAGAATCCGCTCTTGGGTTTTTTTTACGCCCAAATGTCCTCCCAGCACGTGGGAGTGGGCCAAGTCCAGTACCACACGGCGGTATTGCTGGGGTACCACCAGCTGCTCCACTACCTCGTGCTGCACTTTGTCCACCCTATACAGCAGGTCCTGGTTAAAAGCCAGATGGGGAAACACAGAGTCGGCCCCTGGGTGCTGAGCCACCCCATTTACCACTGTCACCCCTTCCCTCGCCCGTAATAATGTCGGATCCTGGAGCTGGGCGGTCCCGAACGTGTCACGGGATACCTCCAGGTCCGGGATGGTCGGGGTTTCCACGGATTCGCCTGCCAACACCTCTAGGGGAAACCTATCGGGATGACACTCTACGGGTGATGTGGTGACCCCTACAGCTGGTATCCCTGCATCGGGATCCTCGGGCACTGGGCCCGATTGTCGTCTGTCCCTAAGGGAAGGCATATTGCTCTTCCACAGAGTCCAGAACAAAGGAAAATCCCTTCCCAGAATGGCGGCATAAGGGATTTGGCGTCCCACTCCGACGACATGCTGCACCTCTTTGCCCAACACGGACATGGTAACCCTGGCAGTGGGGTACTCCCGGCGGTCCCCATGGATACAGACAATGGACAGGGTTTGCTTCTCTGGGAGTGTCTCAGACACTAAGGACTCATGCACTAGGGTCACCAGGCTCCCAGAGTCCAGCAAAGCATTAATCAGATGCCCATCGACCAAGACTTGGCACAGAGGTGGCATATCGGTGGTCGGCCTGGCATCCGCGGTACATACAGGCCGGGCAAAGAAAGAGGACCGGCGAGCGAACCCGCAGTCCATGGGTTCAGGTGTTTGAGGACAGTTCGCTGCCCTATGTCCCAGGCCGTGGCAGTGCCAACATTGAATCCCCGTGGTCCCTCCCCGGTCTCTCTTCCCTGGAGTAGGACTAGCCTTCCCCCCCCTTTGTGGTTGGGTCCCTTTTTCCGGATCCCTAGCCTGAGAGGGAGCCCGACGGGATTCCTGCGCCTGCGTTGAGTCCCGCACCAAGTCCTGGGTTGCCACATACCTCTCGACAAGGCTTACTAACTGATCCAGGTTGCCGGGGTCTCCCTGACCAACCCAGCGCTGTATGGCCCTTGGCAGTGTGCGCACCAAACGATCAACCACCACCCGTTCCACCATCTGCGAGGGGCTCAATGTCTCAGGCTGCAGCCATTTTCTTACCAGGTGTAACAGGTCATAGGCCTGGGACCGAGCAGGCCGGGACTCGGAGAAGGCCCACCGGTAGACTCGATGTGCACGCACATAGGTATTAACCCCAAGACGAGCCAACACCTCCCCCTTCAGCCTCTTATAGCTTTTGGCTTCCTCCTGACTGAGGTCGAAGTAGGCCTTTTGTGCGTCTCCCACTAAAAATGGCGCCACTACTTCGGCCCACTGTTCTGCCGGTAACCTTTCCTGTTCCGCAGTGCGTTCGAAGACCATCAGGAACGCCTCGATATCCTCTTCGGGGCCCATCTTTCTTAACGCTGAGCGCACCTTATCCCGGGCAGCAGGTAGGATTGCGGTCCCCCCCGGGACGGCTTGTTGTTGTAACACCCGCATGGACTCCTGCATAGTCGCCAGTTGCTGGGCCAGTAGACTATTCAACTGCCGCTGGTCTCTCAGGGCTTCCTCATGTCTCCGAGTAGCCTCCTCATTACTTTGCACCAAGTGTCTAATAGCCTCCTCCATCTTGTCTGGAGCCACAAAACTTGCTGGCTTAATATATGACATACAGTCCAAACAGCACCATTTTCAGCCTCACATCCGTTTGCCCGCTGAAGCCACCAATTGTGGGGATCCGCTCTGGTAGGCAGTGGTAGCGAGTGCAGTATAGAGGCAACACAGACTGGTCTTGGTGTAAAACACGATGCTTTGTTTATTCACACGGTGCATACAAGTGAAAGACGGTGCAGTTCATAGGGAGGGTGGACACACACAACAGCAAAATAATAGTTCAAACACAGCAAGTCCCTGCTGCAGGCTACTTGAGGCCTGTTTCAGTCACATAAAGCAAAGTCTATTTAAAGCCAGGAGTAATGTCACCTTTTTCTCCTTGGTGAAGTAAGTCCATGGGTCTTGCTTCTAGCCACAGGACACGGATCCCTCCTGGTTTCAGCTGCAGGATCCTGCACAGTCCTCCACAGGCCTCAGCACACAGCCCAGCTCACCTCCACTTCTCACTCTCACAGCCAGAGAACACAGAAGCTTCACATTGCACACCACACCCTTGTTGCTGGTCAGGTTTTAACCCTTCCCTGCAAAACCTGGCCTGGACCGTGGGGAGACAGGCACCCGCCCGCATATCTGCCTGCTCCCAATAAGAGCCGGCCCGGATCCGCTGTGTTAACAGCATAACCGCTGCAATATGCACTTTTCTGGCTCTTACTCCACCGGTGCCAGGACCCCCGGTGGCACGTACCTGCCGTCTATTACCACCCCAGGTACTCTCCTACACCCCAGTAAGCAAAAAGCAGTATTTCTGGCCTAAATGTGACACTCACTTATGCACCTATAATCCTAGATGTGCACTATATGAAACAGATGGGGATTTTTCACCCCCGTTTATGCCCCAGTACTTGGAATCGGCCAAGCGTCTGAATCCGAGACAGGCCAGATGGTCTTTGTTCTTTTCTAGGTTTAATTTTGTTGTCACGTTCCGCCCTGTGGTTAAAAATGTGAAGGCAGATGCCCTGTCACGTTGTTTTCCGGGAAGGGGAAACTTTTAAGACCCGGGTCCCATTTTGTCTGAAGGGGTGGTCGCCTCTGCTCTTTATCCTGATTTGGAGGCAGAGGTTCATGCAGCCCAGGCAGAGGCTCCTGATCATTGTCCTCCTGGGAGGTTGTTTGTGCCTCTCGCTTTACGACACAAGGTTTTTAAGGAGCGCCACAATACTGTCCTTGCTGGGCACCCGGGGAGTAGAGCCACAGTAGATCTCATTGCTCAGAGATTCTGGTGGCCAGCTCTTCGTAAGACGGTTGAGCGTTTTGTGGCAGCCTGCGAGACCTGCGCTCGCGCCAAGGTCCCTCATTCACGGCCATCGTGTCCTCTCCTTCAGTTACCCATTCCATTCCGTCCTTGGACGCATCTGTCCATGGACTTCATTACGGACCGTTTTAGCAAAATTGCGCATTTCATTCCCTTTTCTGGGTTACCCAATGCTAAGATGTTGGTGCAAGCATTTGTTGATCACATTGTTAAATTGCATGGCATTCCTTCAGACATTGTTTCTGATAGGGGCACACAATTTGTTTCCAGATTCTGGAAGGCCTTCTGTTCTCACTTGGGGATTCGGTTGTCATTTTCTTCTGCTTTTCACCCTCAGTCGAATGGTCAGACCGAACGTGTCAATCAGAATCTGCAGACATATCTGCGCTGTTTTGTGGCAGAGAATCAGGAGGATTGTTATTCTTTTTTGTCCCTTGCTGGGTTTGCTTTAAATAACCGTCGCCAGGAGTCCTCTGATAAGTCACAATGTTTTGGTGCATATGGGTTTCATCCACAGTTTGGGACATTCTCTGGAGAGGGGTCTTCTGCTTTACCTGATGAGGAGAGATTTTCCTTGTCTTTGTCATTTATTTGGCAAAAGATTCAGAGTAATCTGAAGAGGATGAGATATAAGCGTGTGGCGGATAAGAGACGTGTGCCTGGTCCGGACCTGAATGTGGGTGATTTGGTGTGGTTGTCTACAAAGAATATCAAACTGAAGGTTCCCCCTGGAAGTTGGGTCCTAAGTTTATTGGGCCTTACAAGATCTTGTCCGTCATCAATCCCGTTGCCTTCCGTCTTGATCTTCCTCAAACTTGGAAGATCCATAATGTTTTTTCACAGGTCCCATTTAAAACCTTATGTCTAACCCACTGTACCCTCCTCTTTGCCTCCTCCTCCGATTGTTGTTGATGGTAATCTTGAATTCCAGGTCTCTAGGATTGTGGATTCTCGCATTATCCGTGGTTCTTCAATACCTTGTTTATTGGGAGGGTTATGTTCCTGAGGAGAGGATGTGGGTCCCAGTGGTGGACATTAAGGCTACTCGTCTCATCAAGGCTTTCCATAGGTCTCATGCTGAGAAGGTGGTTTCTGAGTGTCCGGAGTCCACCCGTAGAGGGAGGGGTACTGTCACCGCCAGTTCTGTGAGAAGGTCTGAAGGTCATCTTGCATGATGTTCTTTGTTTTGGTTTCACTTTCTCATCTCATTTCCTTCTCCCAGGTGTCACCTATTTAGACTAATCCTCTTTCCTTTATATTCCCTTCCATACTGCCTCACTTTGCGGTTTATACTACTTCCTGGATGAAGTGTTCAGTGCTGCTGCTTGTCCTTTCATGTATTGTGTTTCCTTGCTGGCTTGATTCTAGGTGACCCTGACTCCCTCCGTATGAAGTGCAGGGACTTGTCGTGTCCCCTCACTATTATAGGGTTTTCAGGTGTCACACAGTCTTAGGTACGTGGACATACAATCGTCTACCTTTGAGACCCTTGTATGTGCTTAGCAGTCAGGGTGAGCTCTTAGGGTTTTATAGGGGTCACCTATATGCTCCTTAGTATGGGATCATGCCAGTCGGACATTTATTAATTACTTCCAGCTATCTGCAACATCATCCGTGACAATATCAGAGGTTTTTTGTAACCCCTGTAAGCAAAAAGCCGTATTTCTGGCCTAAATTTGACACTCACTTATGCACCTATAATCCTAGATGTGCACTATATGAAACAGATGTTTTTTTTTTCACCCCAGTATGCCCCAGTAAGCAAAAAGCCGTATTTGCTGCCTACATTTCACAGTCACTTATGCATGTCTAATCCCAGATGTGCAGTATATCAGAGGGTTTTTTAACCTCAGTAAGCAAAAAGCCGTATATCTGGCCTAAATGTGACACTCACTTATGCACCTATAATCCTAGATGTGCACTATATGAAACAGATGTTTATTTTTCACCCCAGTACGCCCCTGTAAGCAAAAAGCCGTATTTGTGGCCTAAATTTCACAATCACTGATGCACGTCTAATCCCAGATGTGCAGTATATCAGAGGTTTTTTTTAACCCCAGTAAGCAAAAAGCCGTATTTGTGGCCTAAATGTGAAACTCACTTATGCATGTCTAATCCCAGATGTGCAGTATATCAGAGGGTTTTTTAACCCCAGTAAGCAAAAAGCTGTATTTCTGGCCTAAATGTGACACTCACTTATGCACCTATAATCCTAGATGTGCACTATATGAAACAGATGATTTTTTTTCACCCCAGTATGCCCCAGTAAGCAAAAAGCCGTATTTGTGGCCTAAATTTCACAGTCACTTATGCACGTCTAATCCCAGATGTGCAGTATATCAGAGGGCTTTTTAACCCTAGTAAGCAAAAAGCCGTATTTCTGGCCTAAATGTGACACTCACTTATGCACCTATAATCCTAGATGTGCACTATATGAAACAGATGTTTTTTTTTCGCCCCAGTATGCCCCAGCATAAGAAAGCCGTATTTCTGGCCTAAATTTCACATTCCCTTATGCAGTAATAATCATAGATGTGCACTTTATTAAAAAAAAAAAAAATCGTTTTTTTTAACCCCAGTGTCTCAAAGCAGTATTTCTGGACTTGCAGACATACAGATATCCTGTGCTGGTGCACTATCGTTGCATAAAATGGCTGCCGATTATGCATTGATATTGACTAACTGAAGGAAAAAAAGTTCATTTTCAGTAGTAGTTGGCTCAGGGCAGGCTTAAAACAATTGTGCACTGCACCCACAAAACACATTTGCTGTAGATCGCTGACTAAAGAAGCAGTTCTTCATAAGATTTCTCCCTGATCTCTCCCTCACAGCAGCTGCAGCCTATCCCTACACTAATCCGAGCAGAGTGACGGGCGGCGCTACGTGACTCCAGCTTAAATAGAGGCTGGGTCACATGCTGGAGTCGGCCAATCACAGCCATGCCAATAGTAGGCATGGCTGTGATAGTCTTTTGGGGCAAGTAGTATGATGCTTGTTTATTGGCTGCTTTGCAGCCTTTCAAAAAGCACCATAAAAATCGCCGGGTTTGCACCGTATTTTTGGACCCCGGACCGAACCCGAACATTTCAGTAAAAGTTTGGTGTTTGGTGTTCAGCTCTTTCTTGGCGCTTTTTGAAAGGCTGCAGAGCAGCCAATCAACAAGCGGTTAACTGTTTGACCTTAGAAGCCATCACAGCCATGCCTACTAATGGCATGGCTGTGATTGGCCAGTGCAGCATGTGACCCAGGCTCTATATAAGCTTGAGTCACGTAGCGCTGTAAGTCACTCTGCTGTTACTAGTGTAGGGAGAGGATGCTGCTGGACTTGCGATTTCAGGAAGAGAATAGGAGAGAATCTAATTCAGCGATCTACATAGAAATTGTTGTGTGGATGCAGGGCACAATTGTTTTACCCTGCCCTTAGCCCATTGACAAAAAGAAATAAAAAACTTTTATAATTCTGTTAGTTAGGTGGGCGTCTGCGGCCATTTTATGCAAGCTCAGTGCACCAGCACTGCACCTGACCTTTTGGGACATTGCAAATCACTTTTTTGTTGGAAATCTGGATTTGTCAGTGTTCAATTTAAACTAGAAATAAACCCATCATTCTGGGTTTTTAAAAACGCACTTTTTCCCCCCAAACAAATGTATTTTCCTGATCTGCAAGTGTTAAATTCAAGTTTGATATATACATCTTTCATATTATGTTACCATATTATGTTATTATGTTGGCAATCTACAACATCTGGATTAGTCATTGTGCAATTTAAGCTAGAAATACACCCATCATTTTCTGGGGTTTTAAAAACACACTTTTTTGCCAAAAAACACTATTTTTTTGATCTGCAAGTGTTAAATTTAAGTTTAATATATACAGCAGCCTGCCCCTTTACCAGTGACCTCCACAGCACCCCATCCGTTAGCTGTGACCTTCACAGCCCCCACCCCATAACAGTGTTTTTCACAGTAGCCCATCCCCTAAAGAAGGACTCTAACCCATAATATTTACGCTGCAGCATCCCATTCCCTTAATTTTGACCTTCACAGCAAATCACCCTGTAAAAGTGACCCCTATAGAGGCCTGCCCGTTAACACTGACATCCACAGCATCTCACTCCCTTAACAGTGACCTCCACAGCGGCCTACCCCTTTAACAGTGACCTTTAAAGTGCACTGCTCACTTTACACTGACCTACAGAGTGGTCCGCCCCTTAACAGTGACCTCCACAGTGGAGTGCTCCTTAGCAGTCACTCCACAATGCCCCACCCACTTAATAGTAACCTCTACAGCACCCCACCTCCTTAACAGTTACCTGCACATAGGTCCACCCCTTAACAGTGACTGTTACATAGCATGCCCACTTAACAGTGACCTCTAAAGCATATTGCCCCCTTATTAATATTGACATTCACAGTACCCCACATACATTACAGTGAACCTCTACAGCGATCTACCCCTTAACAATTACCTCTATTTTTTGCTCTTGCTCTACTCCTCATTTTAAGCTCTTAAATGCAATGACAGTAATGTCAGTTATGCTGACATATACAGCTATCGGTAGAAGCATGTTTGACAATGTTATCAAACAGTGTGTTTAAAAGCACACTACACCATCTGCATGTGTTATATATTTTTATATTATAAAAGCTTCCCAAAATTGTCCTTTAACGGGGCAGATGGAGTTTAAACACATATGGAAAAAAACAATACTTTGTTGGTTGCAAAAATGATGCCTTAATGGTGGCAAATCCCTGCCTCTGTTTAAGCACACACGTCAATGCCAGAAGAAAGACAGGATTGTTCTGCACAAGCATCCAAAAACGATGCCTTAATGGAGCAGAATGCTTGCCCATATTTATACACGCACAAGTGTTAATTGTCAGATAAAAAAGAGTTAATTGTTCTGCACACAAGTTCAAAAATAATCCTTTAACAAGGACAGAATGACTGTCTGTATTTATACACACATGCATATATTAATTAGCAAAAGAGTGGCTTGTTCTAAACAAGCTTGGAAAAATTCACGCTTTTAATTGGAAGCAACAGCAGTATAGTGTGGATGTGGAAAGTGCAGGGTAATTGTGGCATAAGGCTGCAATAGTAGCAGCAGTGATAGCAGCATACCATGGAAAGGACAAGACAGTAGATGTGTCTGGGACTATTTAGGGGTAGTAGTAGTAGTTGTGACTGTGTAGTGATAATGGAAATGGCAGTAGGGATTAGTAGTGCTGATCACAAATATTCAAATTTTTATCGTGAATATAGGTACTTCGAAAATTTGCTAATATTTCGAATATAGTGATATATATTCGTAATTTTGAATATTCCATTTTTTTTAAATCAGTACACATGATCCCTCCCTGCTTCTAGCTTGTGGGCCAATGAGAAGGCTGCAGTATATTTGACTTTAGGAGTAGTGTTGTTTGCGAATTTTCGTAATTCAAATTTTTTATTGCGAATTTTTCAACTTACAACTATTAGACAAAGAAGATTATAGCACTATATTAGCTAAATTGCTCTATATTCGATTTTTTTCGAATATTTGCAATATTGCTATAACTTTGTTTTTTGAATATTTGTAATATTCTAAAACAAGAATATATAGTAATATAGCGAATATTCGAAAAAAATAATGAATATAGAGAAATTTAGCTAATATAGGGCTATAATCTTTTTTTTTATAGTTGAACTTTAGATGAGAAAAAAATTACAACTATTAGACAAAGAAGATTATAGCACTATATTAGCAAAATTGCTCTATATAATTTTTTTCGAATATTTGCTATATTGCTATATATTCTTATTTTAGAATATTACAAATATTCAAAAAAAATGAGTTATAGCAATATAGCGAATATAAAAAAAAATCTAATATAGATGCAATTTTGCTAATATAGTGCTATAATCTTCTTTGTCTAATAGTTGTAAGTTGAAAAATTTGCAATAAAAATTTGAATTACGAAAATTCGCATTACGGAAATTTGCATTTTTTTTTGTAAAAAAATCGTAGAATATAACGAATATTAGAATTTGCGAATATTCTACAAAATATTCGTGAAATATCGCAAATTCGAATATGACCCCTGACGCTCTACTCACTAGGGATTAGCAGCAGAGAGTAGCAGCTGCAGAGGTGGCAACAGCAGCAATACGGTAGGGAACATTATGGTAGGCAGACAATGGCATAATGAGGCAGATTAATTGATTCACCTCAGCCAGATCTTCATGGATCCATGTCTAATTCATTTTTAAAAAAGTGATGTTTTGTACACTGGTGGATGATAATTCTGTTTATTTGGGTGTCACAATGCCCCTTGCTGTGCTGAAAACTCTTTCTGAGATGACATTGGAGGCTGGACAAGATAGTAGAATGAGAGAAAATTGGACAAGTTTCAGCCAATGTTCCAATCCACTTGCCAGGATTCCATGGGGTCAGATAACATTGTATGTGCCAGAGAAAGGGCACTTAAAAATGGACAGCTGGGCAGATGTACCAATGTATCGTATAGCAGAAATACATTATTTAAAGAAATGCAAATTATTGTGAAAATTAGACAATTGTTACAGACAGCTGGCCAGATTACAACTGTCGTAGAGAAAAAAATAATGGGTAAAGGCACTGATCTGTGTGACAATTCTAAACTGAGACAATATTAACAGCTGGCCAGAAGTACCAATGCCATACAGCAGAATTACATTTGGTTGATGACACTCTCTCTGAATACTCTCTCTGAAATGACACTAGGGGCTGGACAACAAAGTTCTGTTGGGTAAGGGAACAGGCTATGTGCTGGAGAAAAGCCACTGTCAAGAAATTGAGACAATTTTAAACGATTCATTTGAAAAAATAAAATGGCCAGCTGGGCAGAAATACGATTATCATAAAGAAGAATTTCGCTGCTAACAGAACTTCTCTTTACTATACTGATAAAACAATTTTGACAGTCTGCTGCCCTGGTAAAATGTCCAACTGATGGCATACAGATAAATTCAATATTTATTTTAACAAATTACATTTTGGTGAAGTTGTAGAACTTTACCAATACAAACACCTGGCCAAAAGTCCGTCCAATGGGATATGGCAAAACTGTGGCCGATGTCAAACAGAAGATTTCAATTTTTTAAAAGAATTAGATTTTGAATAAGGTGAGGAACTGCACCACTGCAGACACCTGACCAAAAGTCTAACCAATATGATAGGCCAAAAAGTGCGTCTGATGAAATACAGAATTCATTTTTTGAAAATAATTACTTTCGGGGGCAGCTGCTCCTTACACAAGTCATCAACAGAAAGACTTTCAAATATCTTCCATAGTGTAAAGGATTTTGTTGCTTCTTTTGCCTTAGGAAAAAAGAAGGTACCCTACTAGCAAGGGGCAGTGAAGACAGAGTGTTATGGGCAGTGGGTGGTTTGACTTTAGGCTAACTCTAAGGGCGCTATCCTGGCTGTCCCCTGGTTTTTACTCTTTAACCCCTAAACAAGTATCTGGACTTCACTGCAGGAAAGTCAACAGGCACCTTCTAGTTAGATAGTCCTAGTATATTGGCGGCAAACCCATGTGAGCCAGAGACTTGAAGCATTGGGGATCAGGCAAAATATGTAGTCAGATAACAGGCTGAGGCCAGTGTTATATGATTCTTTATCTTCTTCCTCACTTCTGTTTACTCCACCAATCTTTACAGTAAAATGGTGTTGGGTGCTATTTTTGCCCAATTCATCCTAAATATATCCCCAAAACTTCGGAATTGTTTGGCAGATGTATTTTTGTGAAATTCATAACAAATATGATTCGTTTAGAGAAATTCATATATATTTTCCTATTATTGATATTGTGAAAAGCTAACAGTCTCAGTAAACTACTTAAAGCCTTAAAAATATGTTGCAGTTGTTCTCATAGCTTAAATACAAAAGAACAGTTAGCCAAATGCATCAGGCAAATCATACATCAGGCTAATTATTATGTCTGGATACAAATTATTACCACTATAAGGTTACATGTCTCAGTAATTTAAACTGGCAAAAAATACATTTACTGCTTTTTCATCACTTTGTATTTAGTATGCTCTAAAATGTTTTTCTGTATGGGAATGACTTTCAAATCTGCTTCCTCAATAGTTGACAAATAAATTATTCTGCAGAAGGCATTTTTCACCATAGTAATATTATTGCTGGTCTTAATGCCTTTGCTCTTTAGTTTTTATGTCTCTCTATAAAAATTTATGATACTATAAATTAAGATTTCAAGTGCCAATATTGTTTTCCAAACATCTGAGCCACAGGCCTTCTTTAATTGTAGAGGTATCTCCTGTGATATGTAATGTACTTTAGACGAACTCTATAAGATATTGCCATCTGCTTCAAATGAGACTTTACAGCATTCTTATTTAGTTGGATTTGATTTGTAAATAAAAATAATTACTGCAAATCAGATTTTACTTTTTGCAAAATGAGTCTGTGAAAATACTTTTATTTCTTCTTTTTTAAGCAATATTTATGGTATAAATATACAAAGCAATGACAATATGATAATAATTTACTGGCATACTTTAGAGGGGTAGTCCATCTTTCTAAAATTGATGAACTATCCTGCAAATAGATCAAGGATATCAGCTTGTTTGTGGGGTCTAACTGCATAGTGGATGGAGCCTTCTACTACTTGTTTTATCCTCCCTGTCAGTACCAGACCCTCCATATATGACACTAATTACAGGCACATAACTGTGTGATGAGACATTATTGGTCATTTGGCATAATGTTTTTGGCGGGGGAAGCAATAGTTATGACCCCCAAAATTTGGGGTCAAGTGATTATGGTCTCAATATCTTGAAATATAAAATATTCACCTTACAGCTACTCTTCAGTGAGACAGCTGCAGTGTGTGACTGCCTCAATGCAAAAAGTTTCAGAGAAAGAGTTGAAGGGTGGCAGAATAGATTCTGTAAGGGTATATACTACATTAGATGTACTTTATTCTGATATTGCACAATTTGAAACTAACTAGTAACTTACAGTCACTTACTTTTTTAAGGTGAGTTTTATTTTAAAGTGCAATTCCACCTTTTCAGAAATTTTAACCACACATAATGATTATTAACTAGCACCATGCTATAAACTATCATTTTTTAATACAGTGAGATGTGTCCAGATCACAGCTCGTAGTCTATAGTGAAACAGCAACTGAGAGAATTTTAAATGACTGTGCAATAAAATGTATACATATAATAACTAGATAAGCTTAATTAAATATAATACTTCTCAGTTATTTTTACATTTTTTACATAAAAAAATAGATTGTGATGTTCTTATGGATGCTGAGCAGGGTGATCTTAATGCTAAGTTAACAATATAATAAACAAAACTGTTATTTGTAACCGTCTCTGTTTTGAAACTACAGCTTTAATACACAGTAGCCTATAAGAATTTGATTAAAATGTACACATTTATGACACATTTATGGCTTTTGGTAAAAATAATCCTGTCAAATAATTCCCAACGTTTAGAGATAAGTGAATTTCAAAAAAAATTTATTCAGTCGGTTCGGCGAATTTTCGGAAAATATTTGATTTGATCTAAATTAATTTGTGGTGAATCGTGTTAAAAACAGCTATTTCCTGGCGGCAGAGAGCCCGTATAGTGGTGTAGAACATTGTGCCTTACAGCAACATGCATAGTGAGTCTGCTCTGGTAGTGAAACAATACAATAAGTCAGTATGACACGGAAAAGACAGGCGTCGCTCTTAGAATCACTGCACAGTACACTTCTTTGGGCAGTTACTGGGCCAAAACTGACCAAATAACTCAAGTGTGAACTCAGCCCTTCAGGTCAATGTTAGGGTCAGGTATAAAGAACAGTGCTGAGGCCTAAGATCCTACTATAGCGTGAAAGAGCGCACTTCTTTTACACCGTCGTTTACACCTAACTCCACATTAATGTCTACAGAACCTTTACTATTAAACGCTTTTATAAGTAGAGCCCCTATGACAGAGTGGAGAGGGTGTCATCAGTAAGTTTGGGTTGACGTCACTGATTATTTTGCCCTTCCTCTTATCCATCAGAACAATAAACCCCCCTAAAATGGATCCTTTCTGTTGAGCATACGCCTTCACTTGTTCAGCATTTGGTTAGTAATCCATCAGTATTGCTAATGCCAAAAAAAAAAAAAGAAAGAAACGGGAGTGTATCCAAAACAGAGATGACACGTGAATGGAATATTTGCATGTCTTCTGTATTTTGTACCCCCTGATATAACCATACAGGCCTTACAGCTGCTACACAGAGAGGATCCATTGTGTGTCTCATGTTTCCTTCCTTCTGACAGATCAGAAGAAGGGTCAAATAAATGATGATGTCAACCAGGGAAAAAGGCAAAATAGTTAGCCAGTCATAAAGTAGGGAGGGTTGGAACAGCATGAGCGTTCCACAGAGTGGCCCAATGACATAGTGTGGAGGTGGCGGCAGCATGAGGAGACCACAGAGTGGCAATTTGACATAGTTTGGAGGTAGCAGCAGCATCAGGAGACCACAGAGTGGCACAATGACAGAGTGTAAAGGTGGCAGAAGCAGCATGAGGAGGCCACAGAGTAGCAAGGTGACATAGTGTTGAGGTAGAAGCAGCATCAGGAGACCACAAAGTGGCAAGGTGACATAGTGTGGAGGTGGCAGCAGCATGAGGATACGACAGAGTGGTAAGGTGACATAGTGTTGAGGTAGCAGCAGCATCAGGAGACCGCCAAGTGGCAAGGTGACGTATTGTGGAGTTGGCAGTAGCATGAGGAGACCAAAGAGTGGCACAATGACAGAGTGTGGAGGTGGCAGCAGCATCCTGAGTATGCCACAGAGTGGCAAGGTGACATAGTTTGGAGCTAGCAGCAGCATAAGGAGACCACAGAGTGGCAAGCTAACATATTGTGGAGGTAGCAGCAGAATTAGAAGACCACAAAGTTACACAAAGACAGAGTGTGGAGGTGGCTGCAGCAGCATGAGGAGGCCGCAGAGTGGCAAGGTGACATAGTGTTAAGGTAGCAGCAGCATCAGGAGACAACAGAGTGGCAAGGTGACCAAGTGTGGAGGTAGCAACAGCATCCGGAGACCATTAAGTGGCACAATGACAGATTGTGGAGGTGGCAGCAGCAGCATGAGGAGGCCACAGAGTGGCAAGGTGACATAGTGTGGAGGTGGCAGTAGCATAAAAAGAACACAACGTGGCAAGGTAACATATTGTGGAGGTAGTAGCAGAATCAGAAGAACACAAAGTGGCACAATCACAGATTGTGGAGGTGGCAACAGCATGAGGAGGCCACAGAGTGGCAAGGTGACATAGGGTGGAGTTGCCAGCAGCATCAGGAGACCACAGGGTGGCAAGGTAAAGTGTGGAGGTGGCAGCAGCTGCAGCTTGAGAAGGCCACGCAATGGCACATTCACAAAGAGTGGAGGTGGCAGCAGCAGCAGCAGCATAAGGAAGTTACAGAGTGGCAAGGTGACATAGTGTGGAGGTGACAGCAGAATCAGGAGACAAAAGAGTGGCAAGGTGACATAGTGTGGAGGTGGCGACAACATCAGGAGACCACAGAGTGGCAAGGTGACATAGTGTTGAGGTAGCAGCAGCATCAGGAGGCCATAGAGTGGAAAGGTGACATAGTGTGGAGGTGGCAGCAGCATCAGGAGACCACAAAATGGCAAGGTGACCTAGTGTTGAGGTAGCAGCAGCATCAGGAGGCCATAGAGTGGAAAGGTGACATAGTGTGGTAGTGGTAGCAACATCAGGAGACCATAGAGTGGCACAATGACAGAGTGTGGTGATGGCAGCAGCAGCATGAGGAGGCCACAGGGTGCCAAGGTGACATAGTGTTAGGTAGCAGAAGCATCAGGAGACCACAGGGTGGCAAGGTAAAGTGTGGAGGTGGCAGCAGCTGCAGCTTGAGAAGGCCACGCAATGGCACATTCACAAAGTGTGGAGGTGGCAGCAGCAGCAGCATAAGGAAGTTACAGAGTGGCAAGGTGACATAGTGTGGAGGTGACAGCAGAATCAGGAGACAAAAGAGTGGCAAGGTGACATAGTGTGGAGGTGGCAACAACATCAGGAGACCACAGAGGGGCAAGGTGACATAGCGTTGAGGTAGCAGCAGCATCAGGAGGCCATAGAGTGGCAAGGTGACATAGTGTGGAGGTGGCAACAACATCAGGAGACCACAGAGTGGCAAGGTGACATAGTGTTGAGGTAGCAGCAGCATCAGGAGGCCATAGAGTGGAAAGGTGACATAGTGTGGTAGTGGTAGCAACATCAGGAGACCATAGAGTGGCACAATGACAGAGTGTGGTGATGGGAACAGCAGCATGAGGAGGCCACAGGGTGCCAAGGTGACATAGTGTTAGGTAGCAGAAGCATCAGGAGACCACAGAGTGGCAAGGTGACATAATGTGGAGGTGACAGCAGCATCAGGAGACCACAGGGTGGCAAGGTGACAAAGTGCAGGGGTGGCAGCAGCAGCTTGAAGAGGCCACACATTGGCACATTTACAAAGTGTTGAGGTGGCAGCAGCATGTGGAAGCCACAGAGTGGTAAGGTGACATAGTGTGGAGGTGGCAGCAACATCCGGAGACCACAGAGTGGCAAGGTGACATAGTGTTGAGGTAGCAGCAGCATGAGGAGACCACAGAGTGGAAAAGTGACATACTGTGCAAGTAGCAGCATCAGGAGACCACAGAGTAGTAAGGTGACATAGTGTTGAGGTAGCAGCAGCATCAGGAGACCACAGAGTGGTAAGGTGACATAGTGTGGAGGTGGCAGCAGCATGAGAAAGCCACAGAGTGGCACAATCATAGAGTGTGGAGGTGGCAGTAGCAGCATGAGGAGGCCACAGAGTGGCAAGGTGACATAATGTTGAGGTATCAGCAGAATCAGGAGAGCATAGAGTGGCAAGGTGACATAGTGTAGAGGTGGCAGCAGCATCAGGAAAGCACAGAGTGGCAAGGTGACATAGTGTGGTGGTGGCAGCAACATAAGGAGACCACAGAGTGGTGCAATGACAGAGTGTGGAAGTGGCAGCAGCAGCATGAGGAGGCCACAGAGTGGCAAGGTGACATAGTGTTGAGGTGGCAGCAGCATCAGGAGACCACATAGTTGTAAGGTGACATAGTATTGAGGTAGCAGCAGAATCCAGATACCACAGAATGACACAATGAAAGAGTGTGGAGGTGGCTGCAGCAGCATGAGAAGGCTGCAGAATGGCAAGGTGACATAGTGTGAAGGTGGCAGCAGCATCAGGAGACCACAGAGTGGCACAATGCCAGAATGCGGAGGTGGTAGCAGCAGCATGAGGAGAACACAAAGTGGCAAGGTGACATAGTGTGGAGGTGGCAGTAACATCAGGAGACCACAGAGCGCTAAGGTGACATAGTGTTGAGGTAGCAACAGCATCAAGAGACCGCAGAGTGGCAAGATGGTATATTGTGGAGGTAGCAGCAGCATCAGGAGAACACAGAGTGGCACAATGACAGAGTTTGGAGGTGGCAGCAGCAGCATGAGGATGCCACAGAGTGGCAAGGTAACATAGTGTTTAGGTTGCAGCAGCGTCAGGAGACCTCAGAGTGACACAATGACATAGTGTGGAGGTGGCAGCAGCATCAGTAGACCACAGAGTGGCAAGGTGACATAGTGTGGGGGTGGTAGCAGCATCAGGAGACCACAGAGTGACAAGGGGACATAGTGTGGAGGTGGCAGCAGCATAAGGAGACCACAGAGTGACCCGGTGACAGAGTGGGGAGGTGGGTGGCAATAACAGTACCCCCTGATGATGGTGGGTGTATAAAGAAGCACTTGGCATCAGATGTGTGGCATCAGGCAGGTGGCAGCATCAGAATAGTAGCTGAGGCAGGTGGCCAGAAGAAACAGGTCTCTTTTGTCAAGGTTTGGGTGAGGCAGCATGGATGATCTAATCTGAAGCATCAGGTATTGGTGGGTGGAAATCCTGGCTGATCCATGCCTGATTCAACTTGACAAAGGTCAGTCTCTCCACATTTTGGGCGAGTTCTCCTTGGGGTAACTATGACCCTCGTTGCACTAAACTCACGGTCTGATGCCACACTACTGGCCGTACAGCTTTTCCAGGGCAAACCCGGCAAAAATCCAGTTTGGCTTCCCAGTAGTTTGGTGGATCTTCAATGATGGCTGGCACGGTGCACCTGAACCTACTGGTTCAGGTTCTGCTCTGTCTAGCTGCTAGTGAGTAGTTTCTTCACTATGCGAGAGAAGAAAGCTGCTCATCAGCGACTCTAGACTCAGGCTGCTGCTGCTGATGGAGCTGGTACTGCTCCTGCCCCCCCCCCCACCCCAGCAGTCATGGCAGTGGAACGTGAGCGCAGAGGGCCCCTGGTCAGAGCTGCGAGAGGATGGACGATGGCGCAGATAAGCAGTGGCCAACTGACTACATAGTAGGTCTCTATAGTAGTTTGTCCTCCCTCTCAGCGGGCCCCCATTTTGGACCGGTAGCAACGGTCTAACATGCTGGAGAGCCAGTAGTCATCCCTCTGCTGAATGGTGACAATTCAGCTGTCACTACAATATATGAGCGAATCGAAGCTGACGAAGTCGAATTCGATCCGAATTTCAGAAAATTTTATTCTCACCGAAGACAAATTTCCTTGTGCTTCGTGGTAACAATTTAGTGTTCTATTCGAAAAAATTTTTTATAGAATATTTATCATATATTCACAAATTTCGAGACTTTGCGATTATTTTATTGAATGTGAAAAATTGGCAATAGAGGCGTGGGTCACTTTGACTACACTTTTCAAGCTGGTATGAGTTTCCTGACACTGGAGAAAATGGTTGGCATGGCAGAACATTAGAATAGCTTTATATGCAGATACAGGTAAAACTCAAAAACTTAGAATATCGTGCAAAGTCCATTTATTTCAGTAATGCAAATTAAAAGGAATTGCATGAATGCAGCTTAAAATTAGAATTTTGTGAAAAGGTTCAATATTCTAGGCTCAAAGTATCACACTCTAGTCAGCTAATTAATCCATATCCTCTGAGCAAAGGGTACCTCAAAATTGTGACTTTGGGGTTTCATAAACTGTAAGCCATAATCATGCAAATTATAACAAATAAATGCTTGAAATATCTCGCTTTGCATGTAATGAGTCTATCTCATACTTATCATTGGCCCACAACCAAGAAACAGAAAGGAATCATGTGTTCAGATGGAAAAAAAAACTCAGAATATTCAATATAACGAATATATAGCACTATATTCAAAATATTCACGAATTCTCAAAGTGGCGATATTCGCCCTCAACACTAGTAACGAATCGCATTTTTCCTAAAATGATTGCTGCACATGTGAGGACATGGAGAAAGGAACTCTGTTGTTAGTCCAGCAGCCCGTGCCGGCGCCGCTGCCCCTATACACAGGTATGGGTGCCGGGCTACCTCTTTTCCCTCCTGCCGCCCAGCTGACAAAAATGGGCAGCAACTAACTTAACTTTGCTACATGTATTCCATGCCATGTGTTTCCTTGCTGCTGGAGACTTGTACTGGTGCTGAAGCTTGCGTGGGTGTGTCTCTCTCTCCTATGTGGCAACACATACACTCCCTCTGTCTCAGTAGCC
The DNA here is from genome assembly GCF_014858855.1 of Bufo gargarizans. Classification (NCBI taxonomy): domain Eukaryota; kingdom Metazoa; phylum Chordata; class Amphibia; order Anura; family Bufonidae; genus Bufo; species Bufo gargarizans. Next base: position 395,448,614 of record NC_058083.1, on the reverse strand, counting down.
AATGGCCGTATTGCAGCAGGCATGTTAAGGCACTTTCTACTACAGGAAGTTGCATAAACAACCTCAGTGTCTAGCCTGTCTAGTTCCTGTGCAAATGTGTTTATCTGGTCTGCCTTCCTGTGTACGGAATCTGGCTATTGTACTCCTGGACTTTGTTTTCTGCCACCTGCCTCTGACCTTGGACTTCTTTTATGGACTTTGCCTGTTTGCCGCCTGCCCCTAACCTTGGATCTTGTTTGCCGCCTGTCCTGACCCTACCTCCAGGCCTCGTAAGTCCCCTTCGTGCTTGCACCGAGCACTCTAAACCCCCTGGTCAGCTGCCGCTGACTTGGGGACTACTCTGGAGTGGCACTTGGCAGCTCCCTATGGCCCAAGCCTATCCCCACCATCAGGGGCTCTAGTTAATATCAGGTAGCTCCTTAGTTGTTGCAGAATCTCTCAGAAAGCGAATCTTACTATGGGGTCATTCATCTAAAGTGGCGGGTCATGCTGGTCAGAGAAAGACCTTTAGGTCAATTGCACAGCAGTACGGGTGGCCATCCATGCAACAAGACATCCAAGAATTTGTAGCTACTTGTCCTTCCTGTGCACAAAATTAAACTTCCAAACAGCGTTGTCACGACCCTTGGTCATGGTCGTGACTCCTTGGGAGCCGCATGCAGTTACCCGCGGTTGTGGTGTTGTGTCAACCGCAGCTGGGGGCACTTAGTGGTTTGCCTCAGGTGCGGTTGCCGCGGATAACAGGCATGCGTGCGGCTGCCCTTGGCAACGTGTTTTATGTGCACTCCCTTTGTCGTTTTGTGGTGCACGAGGTTATGTGTTGTTTGCACGGAGACACCTTCCTTCACCTGCGGTTGTCCGCGGCAATGTCTGTTGCTGTGTGCATGTGGTGGCAGGGTCTCGGCCTGCGGGCTGTTCCCCAGTACATGGTGGCCACGCATGCCGTTGCTGACGGTAACAGGTGAGTGTGTTTGTGTGTTATGTATTGTGTGCACTTCCCCTTATATGTGTTTTCCCTTCTGTGTGCTGGAAGGGTTAACTTCCTTCCCAGTGTGTGTGATGTCACTGGGTGTGGTTGACCGGTGGGTGTGGCCTTTTGGCCTATATAGTCTGAGTCTCTTGCAGGCTTCAGTAGGTTGCTTCAGCCCTGCTAGCTGGAGCAGCCTCCTGTGTATTTTACCATCTACCAGTGGGGGCCTCCCTTCTGGTCATAAAACTTGGTTACCTTGTCTGATGTTATGTTTTATGTGTATGTGGTTGCTGGTTTGTTGCACCTTATGGTTTCCTGGTTTCCCGTGTGATGTATGGTGTGTGCTGTTGTCATTTCTGTTGTTGTGGACAAACAGCACTTTTGCATGGGTTCCAGGCTGTGTGTCTGTGGCAGGTAGGTGAGGTTGTAGTTTCCACGTACCTGCCACTGCCATAAGTTGTATTGGATTCCCCTTTTCTCTACAGCTTGGCCTTTGGGACTCCTGATCCTTCCCTGTCTTGGAGGAGTGGGTTGTCCTACTCTGTCACCTAGGTCAGGGCCGACTTGAGGGCTTGTAGGGACTTTAGGTTCCGGCGTATGAGCCCTCCTACCATCAAGGTCGGCTCATACTGACAGGAGACAGGGTCAGCGTTAGGGACGCAATAGGAGGTGACCTGCTCCCTAATGCTGTGGTCCTGGCCAAGCAGCGACCAAACATCTTTGGGTACCGCATGGCTGAGGGTTTCCCCCACCGCCAGCCATGACAAGCGTCCAGCCGGCCTTCTGCTTCCTCTTCTAGTTCCTGAGGTTCCCTGGCAGCAACAAATAGCCATGGACTTTATCACAGATCTACACACGTCCTTCAGTTGTTCTGTAATTTGGGTAGTGGTTGACCGCTTCTCCAAAATGGCACATTTCGTCCCTCTGCCTGGTCTTCCTTCTGCTCCCCAACTGGCCAAGAAATTTATCGAACACATTTTTCGTCTCCATGGCTTTCCACTCTGCATTGTGTCCGAAAGAGGTGTACAGTTCACGTCAAAATTCTGGAGAGCTCTCTGCAAGCTATTAAATGTATCTCTGGACTTCTCGTCAGCATATCATCCTCAGTCCAACGGTCAGATAGAGCGTGTTAACCAAATTCTGACAAACTTCTTGTGCCACTTCATTATCAGTCATCACAACAACTGGGTCAAACTATTGCCTTGGGCTGAGTACTCATACAACAATCATGTCAGCGAGTCTTCCAAGAAATCTAAATTTTTTGTTGTTTATCCCACTCCCGGTGTCTCCTTCTTCTGATATCCTTGCTGCAGACGCCACCTCAAGAGAGTTCTCTAAAATCTGAGAGGAGAATAGGGGAGCTCTGAAAGAGGCTTCTGTGTGCATGAAAGAGTCCGCGGATAAAAAACCTAGAAATTGTCCAAAATTCCGTCCTGGTGATAAAGTCTGTCTCGCTTCCAAATACATCTGGCTCAAAATACCTTCCTACAAATTGCGTCCACGATTCATCGGTCCATTTGAAATTCTTGAACAAATCAATGATGTTTCCTACAAGCTTAAGCTACCAGCCTCCCTCCTGGTACCGAATTCCTCCTATGTCTCCCTGCTGAAGCCCGTCATCCTGAATCGCTTTTTCAAGAAACCTGTCTCTGCTCCTGTTGCAGTTAGTGATGAGAATGTTTATGAGGTAAATAAAGGCCATTCTGGGGATGAAAAAGAGTAGAGGGAAAACCCCGTTTCTGGTAGATTGGAAGGGGTTTGGCCCTGAGGAGAGATCTTGGGAACCCATGGAGAACATCAATGCCCCTCTTCTGCTGAAAAAATTATTGTCCAAAACCAGGCCGAAGGGTCATAAGGGGGAAGGGGGGCTACTGTTAGCCCAGTGGCCTGTGTCAGCTCTGCTGCCCCTATCTGCAGGCATGGGTGCCGGGCTCCCTCTTTTCCCTCCTGCCGCCCAGCTGACAAACACTGGCAGCAACTAACTTAACTCTGCTACATGTAATCCATGCCAGTATTTTCTCGCTGCTGGAGACTTGCACTGGTGCTGAAGAATGCGTGGGTGTATCTCTCTCTCCTATGTGGCAACACATACACACCCTCTGTCTCAGCAGGCAATGGCCAGATTGCAGCAGGTATTTAATGGCACTTCCTACTACAGTTCCTGTGCAAAGGTGTTTATCTTGTCTGCCTTCCTGTGTACCGAATACTGTTATTGTACTCCTGGACTTTGCTTTCTGCCACCTGCCTCTGACCTCGGACTTCGTTTATGGACTTTTCCTGTTTGCCGCCTGCCCCTGACCTCCGATCTTGTTTCCTGACCGTACCTCCAAGCCTAGTAAGTCCCCTTGCACCGAGCACTCTGACCCCCTGGTCAGCTGCCACTGACTTGGGGACTACTCTGGAGTGGCACCTGGCAGCTACCCTATGGCCCAAGCCTATCCCCACCATTAGGGGCTCTAGTGAATACCAGGTAGCTGCTTAGTTAAGCCCCTCTGGAGTATACCCAGTCAGTGGCGCAGTGGGTCCACACCCGCTTGCATAACATCTGGGAAGACGGGATCACCCATAATGCCATGCATGCAGGCAATCAGCAGCCAGTCAGCCCTGTAATGTCACAGACCTATAAATAGTGGCAGCTATCTTAGATTCTTCCATTTACCAGTGTACTTAGTGCACAAAGAGATGTCTGCAGGCACTAGGGACAGTGATAAGAAAGACTTAATTGTGGTGAAAAAAACAATTTACGGTATAAGCGCAGGGAAAGGATAGGGAGGAATAATTCCACAGCATTTATGTAGAACAGGGTTCAGTAGGAGAGGTTACAGACTGGGTAAGAGTAACAATCCTTATACCCCTTGCTGCACTGACAGGAGATCCAAATTGTCATTATACAGCTCTGTCATTCCAGCAAACCGTTCTTGTTATTAGGGTGCAAGTGCTGTTTGAGACAGCAACTAACAGGGTTTATTACAAGGACATATTTCTACAGTACATCTTATTTGCCCTTATGTGGTGAAGTTATATGTTGTAAAGCCCTTTTTGCAGTGTTTGCAGTGTATTAGTGGCAAAATAAAAATATATTTGCCATTGTGCAGTGCAGTTATATATTCTACAGCCCTGTTTGACATGTATTAGTGGAGAAATAAATATATATTCTCTGTTCAGCGTTGCAGTCATCTGTTGAAAAGCCTTCTGTGTAGTTTAAAAGTAGAAAAAAATTAGGGCCTAATTGCCGTTCAGCGGTGCAGTGATATATACTTTACAGCCCTGTTTACCGTGCATTAGTGGCAAAATAAAAATATATTTGCTGTCCAGCATTGCACTTATCTTTTGAAAAGCCTTTTGTGTTGTGTGAAAGTAGAAAAAAATTAGGGCCTAATTGCCGTTCAGCGGTGCAGTGATATATTCTATAGCCCCGTTTGCCATGTATTAGTGGTGAAATAAAAATATATTCGCCATCCAGCATTACACTTATCTGTTGAAAAGCCTTTTGTATTGTGTAAAAGTAGAAAAAAATTAGGGCCTAATTTCCATTCAGCTGTGCAGTGATATAGTGTACAGCCCTATTTGCAGAGCATTTGTGGCAAAATAAAAATATATTCACCGTCCAGCATTGCATTTATTTGTTGAAAAATGTTTTGTTTAGTTTAAAAGTAGAGAAAAATTAGGGCCTAATTGCCGTTCAGATGTGCAGTGATATATTCTACAGCCCTGTTTGCTGTGTATTATTGGTGAAATAAAAATATATTCACCGTCCAGCGTTGCACTTATTTGTTGAAAAGCCTTTTGTTTTGTGTAAAAGTAGAAAATAATTAGGGCCTAAATGCCATTCACCTGTCCAGTGATATACTCTAAAGCCCTGTTTGCTGTGTATTAGTAGCAAAATAAAAATATATTCGCCGTTCAGTGTTGCCTTTATATGTTGAAAAAGCTTGTGTAGTGTAAAAGTGGAAAAAAAATAAGGGCCTATTTGCAGTTCAGTGGTGCAGTTAAATGTGGTATGGACCAAATAAGGTAGTGGTGACATTTTTTATGTTAAACAGGCTTTTTTGGGAAAATTGATGGGTCATTGTAGACTTTGTTCTGTATAACCCGAATTCCATTATCCATTTATTGGTGAAATTATTAATTTCAAACATGTTTTTTTGGGGGGAAAATTGATGGGTGATTGTAGACCTCCTTTTGCTGTATGGACCGAAATACGCTGTCAAGGGTCCTGCAATTGAATCAAGCAGTTTCAGTAAGTTAAAAAACATTTATGTGTTTTTGTATCTGCTCCATCTGCATTTGATCTCCACAGACATGACAGGAGAGCCTCAGCATTGGAGTCCAAGTCAAGTTTCTAAGATAGGGAGTTCCATCTGAATTGTGCATAAAATTCTTGCTCCATGTGCAAAGCCATAATGAAAGGACTCCGTAGGCAAAATATAAATATATTAGTAGTTCAGCGTTGCACTTATATGTTGAAAAGCCTTGTGTACTGTAAAAGTGAAAAAATAAATAAGGGCCTACTTGCCATTCAGTGGTGCAGTTATATGTGGTAAAGCCTTTTTTGCTGTGAAATTTTTTAAATGACACTGACTTTTTTGGGGAAAATGTATGGGTGATTGTACACCTCCTTTTGCGGTATGAACCGAATTACTTAGTGGTGAAATTCTTTATGTGACACTGTTTTTGGGGGGAAAATGTATGGGTGATTGTACACTAGTGATAGATGAGCATCAGTCGGGACGACTAAACAAAAGTCCCACAAATAGATAAATGTTGTAGATGACTGCAATTAGTTATCTGGCAAATAAACATGCATTTATAGGTACAAAGCACCACATTCACCATATAATAATGTATTTTATAGCACAGATTTTTTTTGTAACCACTCACGGATTGATGTACAATTCCTTCAGGCTGGTATGGTAAAGCTGGGTCTTAGGTCGGATGGATGTATTTGGTGAATAATCCTTTTTCGATCAGTGGACCTTAAATATGGATTTGTCCGCTGTAAATAGGATCCAAAAAGTTTTAGCAATATTTTTTCTTTTTCCCTTTTTTCCGAAATAGATAGGGAAAGGTGGATGGGAGATATGTCCCTATTAGTTCTATAAAGCCCTGCCTAGAAGCGGAGTGGTCTCCCGCCTAGATGTGGAAGAATTGCCCACTAGGGAGCGACTCCACTTATCGGTGGCTGACCCTAGGTGTTACTTGCCCTATAACAGTGGTGGGCAACCTTATTAGTAAAATATCGACAAAACAGCGATTTTTATATTTGGGAGAGCCAAATTTTTGAAACTTCAAATATATAGGAGGGTACATTGTTATTTACTTCATAAGGGTATTCCTAACCATCTGAACATACCTTTCTCAATCCTCGACATTACATCTTCTTTCACTCCACAACGTTTTACCCTATAAGACGCACATAGGTTTTAGAGGAGGACAATATGGAAAAAAATATTTTTCATTACACCTCAGGTCAGACCACTAATCAGAACCTCAATGTTTGAAATCTCTTTTTATTAGACAAGCAAAGAAATATCACCAAATCGCATGTAGCGCAGTACAGCAGGTGACACATCACAATCAAATCTAGTCATAGATCATCGAAGGCATAGCCTAACAATACAGGTTAGGATGTGACAACCACTCAGCTAGGGCAAGGGGCCCTTAAAGTGATTGATCTTACAAAACAAATGCTGGTAACATTAGATACATAATAGTAATGGGAGGGGAGGTGGGATGGGGATAACAGCCCTAACAGTGTGTCAACCCAAGGTGCTGTTAGGGTCCCGCTCAGGAACGTCTAGATAACTAAGACTAGTTATATTTATCTAAGGTTATGTATATTTATCTATAACCTTGCACAAACAAGTTTTGACTATATCGATGGAGACAACTACAGGGGAGGATAGGAGGCGTGGCGAAAAGAAGGAATGTAATGAAATAAAAAGAAATAAAAGAAATAAAAAAATAAAAATAAAAAAGGGGGTTCTGCATATTGATTGAAATAAGTGACCGTCTTCCCATATCCTTAATCAGAGTCCCACTGTTGAGCGTTGAGAAGGTTCGTCCTATAATCTAACCACGGTTGCCAGATCTGTAAAAATATATTTCTGCTATGGTATGTCCAGCCTTTCAGTTCCTCCATCTGGCATATCTGTTGGACCCTACTCCGCCACATCTTCAGTGTTGGTGGGTCAACTGATCTCCATTTTACTGGGATTAAGAGCTTTGCGGCCATAAGCAGATGTGTTGCCAAGTTATTTTTTTCCGGGGCGAAAATCTGGGGTAGGGATCCAGAGTAGTACTAGCTGGGCTGAAAGTTTTAGGGTCATTGCACAGATCCTGTTAATGGTGCTTTCTACATCTGTCCAGAAGGATCTGATGGCAGGACATAACCACCAGATGTGGGATAAGGATCCGGTGGCAGCAGCACACCTCCAACAAAGATCCGTAGAGAGCAACCGGATTTTAAAAAGGAACTCGGGGGTTCTGTACCAACGCAACGCTGTCTTAACAGAGTTTTCTTGAATTTTTAGGCACTTGGAAAAGCCGTGCGAAGATTTCTGAATCCATTTACTGTCAGTGTCACTAAATTCAAGGTGGAGTTCTTTTCCCCACTCAGCAACCCAGTGTGGTACGCTAGAATAGCTCTCACTTAGAATCTGCCTATAAATAAGGGTGGTGCATTTATGAGGTACATTTGGCAGCAGAACATAATTCTCCAACCATGATGGATCAGGGAGAGGGGTAAATTTGGAAATCATAAACTGCCTACAAGCATTCTCAAAGTCATTTCTTTGAATGAAATCTTTACCAAGGGCAGGTACACCCGAGAGGGCAGTATAGAAGTCGGAAGTGATCTGTAACCCTTTCAAATCTCCTAATCTGTGATGTGACATTGATAGCCAAATGTCTGATGGAGATTTAATTTGTGGGAACAGTAGTGTGGGGATAACTGAGATAGGAGCTAAGGGAGAAATCTTGTCCTGAGCAGATGTTAAGACTAGAGTTGAGCGAACACCTGGATGTTCGGGTTCGAGAAGTTCGGCCGAACATCCCGGAAATGTTCGGGTTCGGGATCCGAACCCGATCCGAACTTCGTCCCGAACCCGAACCCCATTGAAGTCAATGGGGACCCGAACTTTTCGGCACTAAAACGGCTGTAAAACAGCCCAGGAAAGGGCTAGAGGGCTGCAAAAGGCAGCAACATGTAGGTAAATCCCCTGCAAACAAATGTGGATAGGGAAATTAATTAAAATAAAAATTAAATAAATAAAAATTAACCAAAATCAATTGGAGAGAGGTTCCATAGCAGAGAATCTGGCTTCCCGTCACCCACCACTGGAACAGTCCATTCTCAGATATTTAGGCCCCGGCACCCAGGCAGAGGAGAGAGGTCCCGTAACAGAGAATCTGTCTTCATGTCAGCAGAGAATTAGTCTGCATGTCATAGCAGAGAATGAGGCTTCACGTCAGCCACCACTGCAACAGTCCATTGGCATATATTTAGGCCCAGCACACACACAGGCAGAGGAGAGAGGTCCCGTAACAGAGAATCTGGCTTCATGTCAGCAGAGAATCAGTCTGCATGTCATAGCAGAGAATGAGGCTTCACGTCACCCACCACTGCAACAGTCCATTGGCATATATTTAGGCCTAGCACACAGGCAGAGCAGAGAGGTCCCGTAACAGACGATCTGGCTTCATGTCAGCAGAGAATCAGTCTGCATGTCATAGCAGAGAATCAGGCTTCACGTCAGCCACCACTGCAACAGTCCATTGTCATAAATTTAGGCCCAGCACCCAGGCAGAGGAGAGAGGTCCCGTAACAGACAATCTGGCTTCATGTCAGCAGAGAATTAGTCTGCATGTCATAGCAGAGAATCAGGCTTCATGTCAGCCACCACTGCAACAGTCCATTGGCATATATTTAGGCCTAGCACACAGGCAGAGGAGAGGTTCATTCAACTTTGGGTAGCATCGCAATATAATGGTAAAATGAAAATAAAAATAGGATTGAATGAGGAAGTGCCCTGGAGTCCAATAATATATGGTTATGGGGAGGTAGTTAATGTCTAATCTGGACAAGGGACGGACAGGTCCTGTGGGATCCATGCCTGGTTCATTTTTATGAACGTCAGCTTGTCCACATTGGCTGTAGACAGGCGGCTGCGTTTGTCTGTAATGACGCCCCCTGCCGTGCTGAATACACGTTCAGACAAAACGCTGGCTGCCGGGCAGGCCAGCACCTCCAAGGCATAAAAGGCTAGCTCTGGCCACGTGGACAATTTAGAGACCCAGAAGTTGAATGGGGCCGAACCATCAGTCAGTACGTGGAGGGGTGTGCACACGTACTGTTCCACCATGTTAGTGAAATGTTGCCTCCTGCTAACACGTTGCGTATCAGGTGGTGGTGCAGTTAGCTGTGGCGTGTTGACAAAAGTTTTCCACATCTCTGCCATGCTAACCCTGCCCTCAGAGGAGCTGGCCGTGACACAGCTGCCTTGGCGACCTCTTGCTCCTCCTCTGCCTTGGCCTTGGGCTTCCACTTGTTCCCCTGTGACATTTGGGAATGCTCTCAGTAGCGCGTCTACCAACGTGCGCTTGTACTCGCGCATCTTCCTATCACGCTCCAGTGCAGGAAGTAAGGTGGGCACATTGTCTTTGTAGCGTGGATCCAGCAGGGTGGCAACCCAGTAGTCCGCACAGGTTAAAATGTGGGCAACTCTGCTGTCGTTGCGCAGGCACTGCAGCATGTAGTCGCTCATGTGTGCCAGGCTGCCCAGGGGTAAGGACAAGCTGTCCTCTGTGGGAGGCGTATCGTCATCGTCCTGCCTTTCCCCCCAGCCACGCACCAGTGATGGACCCGAGCTGCGTTGGGTGCCACCCCGCTGTGACCATGCTTCATCCTCATCCTCCTCCACCTCCTCCTCATCCTCGTCCTCCTCGTCCTCCAGTAGTGGGCCCTGGCTGGCCACATTTGTACCTGGCCTCTGCTGTTGCAAAAAACCTCCCTCTGAGTCACTTCGAAGAGACTGGCCTGAAAGTGCTAAAAATGACCCCTCTTCCTCCTCCTCCTCCTCCTCCTCCTCCTGGGCCACCTCCTCTTCCATCATCGCCCTAAGTGTTTTCTCAAGGAGACATAGAAGTGGTATTGTAACGCTGATAACGGTGTCATCGCCACTGGCCATGTTGGTGGAGTACTCGAAACAGCGCAACAGGGCACACAGGTCTCGCATGGAGGCCCAGTCATTGGTGGTGAAGTGGTGCTGTTCTGTAGTGCGACTGACCCGTGCGTGCTGCAGCTGAAACTCCACTATGGCCTGCTGCTGCTCGCACAGTCTGTCCAGCATGTGCAAGGTGGAGTTCCACCTGGTGGGCACGTCGCATATGAGGCGGTGAGCGGGAAGGCCGAAGTTACGCTGTAGCGCAGACAGGCGAGCAGCGGCAGGATGTGAACGCCGGAAGCGCGAACAGACGGCCCGCACTTTATGCAGCAGCTCTGACATGTCGGGGTAGTTGTGAATGAACTTCTGCACCACCAAATTCAGCACATGCGCCAAGCAAGGGATGTGCGTCAAATTGGCTAGTCCCAGAGCTGCAACGAGATTTCGCCCATTATCACACACCACCAGGCCGGGCTTGAGGCTCACCGGCAGCAACCACTCGTCGGTCTGTTGTTCAATACCCCGCCACAACTCCTGTGCGGTGTGGGGCCTGTCCCCCAAACATATGAGTTTCAGAATGGCCTGCTGACGTTTACCCCGGGCTGTGCTGAAGTTGGTGGTGAAGGTGTGTGGCTGACTGGATGAGCAGGTGGAAGAAGAGGAGGAGGAAGCCGAGAAGGAGGAGGTGGCAACAGGAGGCAAAGAATGTTGCCCTGCGATCCTTGGCGGCGGCAGGACGTGCGCCAAACAGCTCTCCGCCTGGGGCCCAGCTGCCACTACATTTACCCAGTGTGCAGTTAGGGAGATATAGCGTCCCTGGCCGTGCTTACTGGTCCACGTATCTGTGGTTAGGTGGACCTTGCTACAGATGGCGTTGCGCAGTGCACACTTGATTTTATCGGATACTTGGTTGTGCAGGGAAGGCACGGCTCTCTTGGAGAAGTAGTGCCGGCTGGGAACAACATACTGTGGGACAGCAAGCGACATGAGCTGTTTGAAGCTGTCTGTGTCCACCAGCCTAAATGACAGCATTTCATAGGCCAGTAGTTTAGAAATGCTGGCATTCAGGGCCAGGGATCGAGGGTGGCTAGTTGGGAATTTACGCTTTCTATCAAATGTTTGTGAGATGGAGAGCTGAACGCTGGCGTGTGACATGGTTGAGACGCTTGGTGACGGAGGTGGTGGTGGTGGTGTTGGTGGTACATCCCCTGTTTGCTGGGCGGCAGGTGCCAACGTTCCTCCAGAGGCGGAGGAAGAGGCCGAGGCGGCAGCAGCAGAATAGGCCGAGGCGGCAGCAGCAGAAGAGGTAGCAGGGGGAGCCTGAGTGACTTCCTTGGTTTTAAGGTGTTTACTCCACTGCAGTTCATGCTTTGCATGCAGGTGCCTGGTCATGCAGGTTGTGCTCAGGTTCAGAACGTTAATGCCTCGCTTCAGGCTCTGATGGCACAGCGTGCAAACCACTCGGGTCTTGTCGTCAGCACATTGTTTGAAGAAGTGCCATGCCAGGGAACTCCTTGAAGCTGCCTTTGGGGTGCTCGGTCCCAGATGGCGGCGGTCAGTAGCAGGCGGAGTCTCTTGGCGGCGGGTGTTCTGCTTTTGCCCACTGCTCCCTCTTTTGCTACGCTGTTGGCTCGGTCTCACCACTGCCTCTTCCTCCGAACTGTGAAAGTCAGTGGCACGACCTTCATTCCATGTGGGGTCTAGGACCTCATCGTCCCCTGCATCGTCTTCCACCCAGTCTTGATCCCTGACCTCCTGTTCAGTCTGCACACTGCAGAAAGACGCAGCAGTTGGCACCTGTGTTTCGTCATCATCAGAGACATGCTGAGGTGGTATTCCCATGTCCTCATCATCAGGAAACATAAGTGGTTGTGCGTCAGTGCATTCTATGTCTTTCACCGCTGGGGAAGGGCTAGGTGGATGCCCTTGGGAAACCCTGCCAGCGGAGTCTTCAAACAGCATAAGAGACTGCTGCATAACTTGAGGCTGAGACAGTTTCCCTGGTATGCATGGGGGTGATGTGACAGACTGATGGGGTTGGTTTTCAGGCGCCATCTGTGCGCTTTCTGCAGAAGACTGGGTGGGAGATAATGTGAACGTGCTGGATCCACTGTCGGCCACCCAATTGACTAATGCCTGTACCTGCTCAGGCCTTACCATCCTTAGAACGGCATTGGGCCCCACCATATATCGCTGTAAATTCTGGCGGCTACTGGGACCTGAGGTAGTTGGTACACTAGGACGTGTGGATGTGGCAGAACGGCCACGTCCTCTCCCAGCACCAGAGGGTCCACTAACACCACCACGACCATGTCCACGTCCGCGTCCCTTACTAGATGTTTTTCTCATTGTTATGGTTCACCACAACAACAAATATATTATTTGGCCCAATGTATTGTATTCAAATTCAGCGGGATATAAATTTGAGGCCTAGTATTTAGGCGCTGGGTGACCGGTATGGATTTAGTGACAGAATTAGACTTGGAAATGCACAGAAGCGTGTGTGTGAAGTTATTCTGAATGACCCAATGTGCACCTTGAATATTATATACCCTTTTTGGGATAGATTTCAAATAGCTCTGATATAGCAGGAACCACTAAATTATGAAATTGCTAAATTGGGAATTGTACTTCAACCCAGAACAAAAAATGTGCTTTGACGGGCACTAAATAACTTTCCCAGCTACAACAGTACAGCGGTAACGAGAGATTTAGAGGGATTTAAATTTGAGGCCTAGTATTTAGGCGCTGGGTGACAGGTATGGGTTTAGTGACAGAATTAGACTTGGAAATACACAGTAGCGGGTGTGTGTGAAGTTATTCTGAATGACCCAATGTGCACCTTCAATATTATATACCCTTTTTGGGATAGATTTCAAATAGCTCTGATATAGCAGGAACCACTAAATTATGAAATTGCTAAATTGGGAATTGTACTTCAACCCAGAACAAAAAATGTGCTTTGACGGACACTAAATATCTTGCCCAGCAACAACAGTACAGCGGTGGGTAACGAGAGATTTAGAGGGATTTAAATTTGAGGCCTAGTATTTAGGCGCTGGGTCACCGGTATGGATTTAGTGACAGAATTAGACTTGGAAATGCACAGAAGCGTGTGTGTGAAGTTATTCTGAATGACCCTATGTGCACCTTCAATATTATATACCCTTTTAGGGATAGATTTCAAATAGCTCTGATATAGCAGAAACCACTAAATTATGAAATTGCTAAATTGGGAATTGTACTTCAACCCAGAACAAAAAATGTGCTTTGACGGACACTAAATATCTTGCCCAGCAACAACAGTACAGCGGTGGGTAACGAGAGATTTAGAGGGATTTAAATTTGAGGCCTAGTATTTAGGCGCTGGGTCACCGGTATGGATTTAGTGACAGAATTAGACTTGGAAATGCACAGAAGCGTGTGTGTGAAGTTATTCTGAATGACCCTATGTGCACCTTCAATATTATATACCCTTTTAGGGATAGATTTCAAATAGCTCTGATATAGCAGAAACCACTAAATTATGAAATTGCTAAATTGGGAATTGTACTTCAACCCAGAACAAAAAATGTGCTTTGACGGACACTAAATATCTTGCCCAGCAACAACAGTACAGCGGTGGGTAACGAGAGATTTAGAGGGATTTAAATTTGAGGCCTAGTATTTAGGCGCTGGGTGACAGGTATGGGTTTAGTGACAGAATTAGACTTGGAAATACACAGTAGCGGGTGTGTGTGAAGTTATTCTGAATGACCCAATGTGCACCTTCAATATTATATACCCTTTTTGGGATAGATTTCAAATAGCTCTGATATAGCAGGAACCACTAAATTATGAAATTGCTAAATTGGGAATTGTACTTCAACCCAGAACAAAAAATGTGCTTTGACGGACACTAAATATCTTGCCCAGCAACAACAGTACAGTGGTGGGTAACGAGAGATTTAGAGGGATTTAAATTTGAGGCCTAGTATTTAGGCGCTGGGTCACCGGTATGGATTTAGTGACAGAATTAGACTTGGAAATGCACAGAAGCGTGTATGTGAAGTTATTCTGAATGACCCTATGTGCACCTTCAATATTATATACCCTTTTAGGGATAGATTTCAAATAGCTCTGATATAGCAGAAACCACTAAATTATGAAATTGCTAAATTGGGAATTGTACTTCAACCCAGAACAAAAAATGTGCTTTGACGGACACTAAATATCTTGCCCAGCAACAACAGTACAGCGGTGGGTAACGAGAGATTTAGAGGGATTTAAATTTGAGGCCTAGTATTTAGGCGCTGGGTCACCGGTATGGATTTAGTGACAGAATTAGACTTGGAAATGCACAGAAGCGTGTGTGTGAAGTTATTCTGAATGACCCTATGTGCACCTTCAATATTATATACCCTTTTAGGGATAGATTTCAAATAGCTCTGATATAGCAGAAACCACTAAATTATGAAATTGCTAAATTGGGAATTGTACTTCAACCCAGAACAAAAATGTGCTTTGACGGACACTAAATATCTTGCCCAGCAACAACAGTACAGCGGTGGGTAACGAGAGATTTAGAGGGATTTAAATTTGAGGCCTAGTATTTAGGCGCTGGGTGACAGGTATGGGTTTAGTGACAGAATTAGACTTGGAAATACACAGTAGCGGGTGTGTGTGAAGTTATTCTGAATGACCCAATGTGCACCTTCAATATTATATACCCTTTTTGGGATAGATTTCAAATAGCTCTGATATAGCAGGAACCACTAAATTATGAAATTGCTAAATTGGGAATTGTACTTCAACCCAGAACAAAAAATGTGCTTTGACGGACACTAAATATCTTGCCCAGCAACAACAGTACAGTGGTGGGTAACGAGAGATTTAGAGGGATTTAAATTTGAGGCCTAGTATTTAGGCGCTGGGTCACCGGTATGGATTTAGTGACAGAATTAGACTTGGAAATGCACAGAAGCGTGTGTGTGAAGTTATTCTGAATGACCCTATGTGCACCTTCAATATTATATACCCTTTTAGGGATAGATTTCAAATAGCTCTGATATAGCAGAAACCACTAAATTATGAAATTGCTAAATTGGGAATTGTACTTCAACCCAGAACAAAAAATGTGCTTTGACGGACACTAAATATCTTGCCCAGCAACAACAGTACAGCGGTGGGTAACGAGAGATTTAGAGGGATTTAAATTTGAGGCCTAGTATTTAGGCGCTGGGTCACCGGTATGGATTTAGTGACAGAATTAGACTTGGAAATGCACAGAAGCGTGTGTGTGAAGTTATTCTGAATGACCCTATGTGCACCTTCAATATTATATACCCTTTTAGGGATAGATTTCAAATAGCTCTGATATAGCAGAAACCACTAAATTATGAAATTGCTAAATTGGGAATTGTACTTCAACCCAGAACAAAAAATGTGCTTTGACGGACACTAAATATCTTGCCCAGCAACAACAGTACAGCGGTGGGTAACGAGAGATTTAGAGGGATTTAAATTTGAGGCCTAGTATTTAGGCGCTGGGTGACAGGTATGGGTTTAGTGACAGAATTAGACTTGGAAATACACAGTAGCGGGTGTGTGTGAAGTTATTCTGAATGACCCAATGTGCACCTTCAATATTATATACCCTTTTTGGGATAGATTTCAAATAGCTCTGATATAGCAGGAACCACTAAATTATGAAATTGCTAAATTGGGAATTGTACTTCAACCCAGAACAAAAAATGTGCTTTGACGGACACTAAATATCTTGCCCAGCAACAACAGTACAGCGGTGGGTAACGAGAGATTTAGAGGGATTTAAATTTGAGGCCTAGTATTTAGGCGCTGGGTCACCGGTATGGATTTAGTGACAGAATTAGACTTGGAAATGCACAGAAGCGTGTGTGTGAAGTTATTCTGAATGACCCTATGTGCACCTTCAATATTATATACCCTTTTAGGGATAGATTTCAAATAGCTCTGATATAGCAGAAACCACTAAATTATGAAATTGCTAAATTGGGAATTGTACTTCAACCCAGAACAAAAAATGTGCTTTGACGGACACTAAATATCTTGCCCAGCAACAACAGTACAGTGGTGGGTAACGAGAGATTTAGAGGGATTTAAATTTGAGGCCTAGTATTTAGGCGCTGGGTCACCGGTATGGATTTAGTGACAGAATTAGACTTGGAAATGCACAGAAGCGTGTGTGTGAAGTTATTCTGAATGACCCTATGTGCACCTTCAATATTATATACCCTTTTAGGGATAGATTTCAAATAGCTCTGATATAGCAGAAACCACTAAATTATGAAATTGCTAAATTGGGAATTGTACTTCAACCCAGAACAAAAAATGTGCTTTGACGGACACTAAATATCTTGCCCAGCAACAACAGTACAGCGGTGGGTAACGAGAGATTTAGAGGGATTTAAATTTGAGGCCTAGTATTTAGGCGCTGGGTGACAGGTATGGGTTTAGTGACAGAATTAGACTTGGAAATACACAGTAGCGGGTGTGTGTGAAGTTATTCTGAATGACCCAATGTGCACCTTCAATATTATATACCCTTTTTGGGATAGATTTCAAATAGCTCTGATATAGCAGGAACCACTAAATTATGAAATTGCTAAATTGGGAATTGTATTTCAACCCAGAACAAGAAATGTGCTTGAACGGACACTAAATAACTCGCCCAGCTACAGCACTAGGGACAGATTTAGCTGGATATAAATTTGAGGCCTAGTATTTAGGCGCTGGGTGACCGGTATGGATTTAGTGACAGAATTAGACTGGGATATGGCCAAAAAATGAACAGACTATTGCTGGTTAAATGCACTTGGTGTGACAGCTTCACCCTGATGTAGGCTTTAGCCAAAAAACAACCACACCATTGAGGGTTAAATGCACTTGGTGACAGGCGCAGCTTGCCCCTGATTTTGTATATGGCCAAAAAATGAACAGACTATTGCTGGTTAAATGCACTTGGTGTGACAGCTTCACCCTGATGTAGGCTTTAGCCAAAAAACAACCACACCATTGAGGGTTAAATGCACTTGGTGACAGGCGCAGCTTGCCCCTGATTTTGTATATGGCCAAAAAATGAACAGACTATTGCTGGTTAAATGCACTTGGTGTGACAGCTTCACCCTGATGTAGGCTTTAGCCAAAAAACAACCACACCATTGAGGGTTAAATGCACTTGGTGACAGGCGCAGCTTGCCCCTGATTTTGTATATGGCCAAAAAATGAACAGACTATTGCTGGTTAAATGCACTTGGTGTGACAGCTTCACCCTGATGTAGGCTTTAGCCAAAAAACAACCACACCATTGAGGGTTAAATGCACTTGGTCGCAGCTTGTGCTGGCGCACCACAAGACACAAAATGGCCGCCGATCACCCCAGAAAAATGAGACTGACAAACGGTCTGTGCAGCCTAAAAACAGTGAGCAATTGAGGATCAGCAGCTCAATGATCCACAGCTGCAGATCGATCAGTTAATCAAGTCCTTTGGAGGAGTTAATCTGCCTAATCTCGCCCTACTGTCGCAGCCGCAACCTCTCCCTACGCTAATCAGAGCAGAGTGACGGGCGGCGCTATGTGACTCCAGCTTAAATAGAGGCTGGGTCACATGGTGCTCTGGCCAATCACAGCCATGCCAATAGTAGGCATGGCTGTGATGGCCTCTTGGGGCAAGTAGTATGACGCTTGTTGATTGGCTGCTTTGCAGCCTTTCAAAAAGCGCCAAGAAAGCGTCACAAAAGCGCGAAGAAAGCGACGAACACCGAACCCGAACCCGGACTTTTACGAAAATGTCCGGGTTCGGGTCCGTGTCACGGACACCCCAAAATTCGGTACGAACCCGAACTATACAGTTCGAGTTCGCTCATCCCTAGTTAAGACCAAAGACTTATGGCAAATATGCAGCATTCCTCTGGTGAGTACGCTATCTACTTTGGTCCCTACTCCTGTCCTCTCAGGTGCCCATAACCTATGGAACAATTCCTTACCCAACAGGGCCAATTCTAAATCTACATGCATACAGAATGTCTCTTGTCTGGCCAGTTTAAACCACCTTTCCAAACTAATAGCCTGTATATAGGTTGATAGGTCAGGGAGGGAGATACCCCCATGTTTCTTTCTTCGGGAAAGAAGGCGAAAGGACATTCTAGTGCACTTCTTATCCCACAAATAACTGCTCATGATGGATTGTAGTTTATTAATGAAACTAACAGGTACCGATATGGGTAGGGCTCTCAAGGTGTACATTATCAGCGGCAGGATGTAGGTGGTGAGGATATTTTTCCTGCCTAGCCAGGTTAGGAAAGGAGAGCTGCTCTTAGAGAGAATAGAGGTGACTTTGGAGAGTAGCGGGGGTAAATTAAGACTAAACAACAACTTGGGGTCCATCGGGATCGTCACCCCCAAATATTTTATTTGAGATAACCCCAAAAGTTTAGAAAATCTGCATAACCTCCAGCAAAGCCTCTTCAGGATTTGACAACAGGAGCAGTAAATCATCAGGAGCAGTAAATCTGCCTAGTTTCACTCATTTGATCGTGGGGGATTGGCGGAACTTAAGAAGAAGCATCTCTAGGGTGAGTACAAACAAGGTGGGGGATAATGGGCATCCTTGACGAGTACCGTTTTTAATTTGGAAGGCGTTCGATAGGGTGCCGTTGACTAGTACTCTCGCAGATGGTGCAGAGTATAGAGTATAGATAGCTCTGATGAGGCCTTCAGGGAAGCCAAAGGCTTGTAGTACTTTCTCCATATAGGCCCAGCTAACCCTATCGAACGCCTTCTCCGCATCTGTGCCCAGGAGTACAAGAGGGGACTTAGATTTGATTGCGTGGGTGATCGCATGTATGACTCTACTGATATTATGCCTACCCTCTCTACCTGCAACGAAACCTACCTGTTCTTCACCCACAAGCCCAGGGAGCAACCCTGACATCCTGCTGTTAAGCAGTTTAGCCCACCACTTCAAATCGGTGTTCAGCAGTGAAATCGGCCTGTAACTTCCACATGCTTCCTTATCCTTCCCTTCTTTATGGATAATCGTTATGTGCGCTTCCTAGGCTTGTGGGGTCAGAGAGCCACCTGTAAGGAGGAGATTGCATGCCGTGACAAAATGTGGGACTAAAATATCTTTATACTTTTTGTAATATGAGCTTGGAAAACCGTCAGGTCCGGGACTCCTGCCTGAAGGGATAGACATTAGAACCTTTTCTATCTCTTCCGTTGTAAACGGTTGAAGCAGCTGATGTATATCGACCTCAGAAATTCTTGGGATGTTAATAGAGCTAAGGAACTCCGACGTGCGTGTCTCGATTTTCTGGCTGGTGAGGGGTATTGGGAGGTTATACAGATTTGAATAAAAGGAGCAAAACTCCTGAGCTATCGCTGGAGTATTAATAAGTCGGGGGCCTGAGGCTGATTTGATGGCTTGAATAAAGGATTTATTTCTTTGGTTCTTAATAAGGTTGGAGACTAACTTAGAACCCCTATTCCCATGAAGGTATTGTTTGAAGCGCAATACGAACATTTAAAAAGTCAGTGACCTTATGCCTCAAGCACTTAAGCAGAACCTCAATGTTAATAAGACCTCCCTGAGATCAGATGTCAGCTCAGACCCCAAAGTAAATGACCCTCTCAATCAGACCTCAGATAAGAGCCCCATGCCTCTCATCATCCCCATTATCAACCATGATGCCTCTCATCATCACCATTATCATCCATGATGCCTCTCATCATCCATGATGCCTCTCATATCCCCCATTATGATTCTCATCACCTCATTGCCTCAGATCAGCCCCAAGTTTCATAAAATAAAAAAGCACTTACCTCTCCGGCTCCTGGATGCCGCTGCTCCTCACCACCCGCGCTCGGTGTTCCTCCTGCTGTCGGCTGTGCTGTGAACTGGAGTGCACAGAGTGACGTCACAGAGCGCCTCACACTGTGCGCAGCCCTGCACAGCCTACAACCGAGGACCAGGAAGCGGTGAGTACAGAGCCTTCACCCTCCTACCTATTTTTGCTACGGGCAACGAAAATGCTATCGCACTGTACATGTGAGCCCGCACCTGGAAGAGCCAATATCAGGGAGCTAAAGAGCCGCATGTGGCTCTAGAGCCGCAGGTTGCTGACCACTGCCCTATAATGATAACTCCCAGTTCATGTATTCCAGATACTCCATCTATTAAAGTCCTGACGCGTTTTCCTCTGTCAATATGCATTGGCAGATTCATCAGGGGATAAAAAAATTACTAATATACCCATTATAATTAGATAGAGTTAATACATGTGTGTAACTTACTTTCGTCCATAGTGTGCGTTCCACCTCTATGAAGTGGAGCCGGAAGTTTTTTCACCCAGCATATCCGTTGGTATCCATCGTGAAACGCACTGATGTCAGAGGTCTGCGTCCAGAAATGCGTCCAGCGGAAATGCGTATATGGGTTGACAGCGGTGGTACGCTGGTGGAATGCATACAAATGCGCAGGCGCTAAGGAATAAATTTGGCGCCTGCGTAATTCATTTGAATGAAACTTTATGTAGCTCCCTTGCGCTTGCACACAGGGAATTTTTTGTCCACCAGTGATGATATTCGGCTGTCATTTGTGATAATGGAAAAATACTGAATAATCACTAGCCACTAGGATATAATTGTGACGAAACCAACCTCGCCACAGTGTTTTGGAGGGGGCTGTTTGCCAGCCTCCTGCCCCAGGATTACGGCCCTTTGAGATACTTTTACTAACTTTTAAAACCCCTGAACCTATTCAAGTGAATTTTGGATGGGTTTGTCCCCAAGTTAAACTGGTTGGGTTGATGTGGGTTATGTGTATGTACAATGTAGGCTCACAAAGTTGTGGCAATTTATGAGAGGTGTAACTTTTCAGCTTAGGAGATAGTTGGGTGATACAGAAATTGACTCAATTGTCTCCTAGACAGAGGGGAGGAATATGCTGGGTGTGTTTCTATTGTCCCATTGTGCCATTGTCCCATTGTGTGTTTAAATGGTGATGTCTGTCCTGTTGTCTCCACATGTGTATTGGCGATTTCCCTTTGTCCTGAGAGATAATTGGATTGCTCCTCGGGTGTCTCCAGGGCAGAGAGGAGGAAACCATGATGCATTGTGGGGATGTGTTGTGTCTGTATCCTGAATTGCTACATATCTGTCCTGTGTCGCAGTCTCCCTTCTGGTCCCCTAGGGGCGTGAACGATTGGTTGCTGTACTTACATTGTATGTGTTGTAATATATTGATTGGTTGTATTTCAACTGTGGGCAGTACTATGTTTGTGGTTTGTGAATAAAAGGAGGTTGTACGTGCAAGTACAGTGAGTGCCTGTTTTATCCTTCATCATATTGAGGCTGGTGTTTGGATAATTGATCAAAACTGGGGGATTGCTATATGCTGAAGATTTGCTATACTCCCCTGGCATAACTACTAGCTCTTGTAAGAGCTGTTCCTGCTCTCGGGATTTAGGAGAGGTTCACCCACTGGAGCCTGGAGCCTTGTCGTAGGTCCAGGGTGGGTAGGAGACGGTGAGACCTCAACCAAGCTTCGGCGGTTCGTGGGGTCTGCAGTGCGTACGGTGTCAAGTGGAGTGCTTGGAGTCCTCGGAAAGTACTAGCAGCATCTATCGACGGAGGTACCTGGTCGGGGTGCTAGGAGATCCGTTACAATAATTTATAGTTTATAGTTAAAAACCCAGGTTAAAGTTGATTTTAATGATTATTCAAGGGAACACCTGGAGCCTGAATTATTATCTGGGTAGATTAAAAATTAGGGTATATTAGAATGGGATCAGCAGTCTTTTTATATATATAAAGGGGGAACCAGGTGATTAAAGAGATAAGGCTATTAGTTTCTAAAAATCACAATATACCCTTCTTCACCTAATATTGTTCAACCTTTTTCGGTCTGATACATTTATTTTCTGACAGGTCTAGATGTAGTTTATACACAATGTATATTACTCACAGATATATGGATGCAGCGAACAATGATATAAAACATCTAAAGGATAACACCTCATTGAGGCCTAGTGGGCACACCGTTTTTAGTCTGTGAGTCCACTCTGCCTCTTTTTGTAGTATTTTTCTATTTAAGTCTCCTCCTCTTGGTGAGGGACGTACAACTTTAATTACACAGAACCTCAGTGATTTTTAGTTTCCTTCATGGAAGTGCTGTATATGTCTGGATATAGTTGTGTCTCTTTTATGTCTTATGTCTCCTAAATGATCCCTAATCCTTCTTCATAGCTCCCTTTTACTTTTTCCCACATACTGGAGTCTGCACGTGCATGTACATAAGTACAGGACTCCTGTTGTTTTACAATTTGCTAAATCTCTGATGGTATACGTTTTATTAATTGTGCTACTAATGTTAAAGTTTTGGATTGACAGATATGTGGGCAGGCTATACAGGATCCACATCTAAAGGTGCCAAGAGGTCTTCTATCCCGCCACGTACCTGATTTTTGAATGGGTGTATAGTGGCTGTGGACAAACCAATCTCCTAGCGACCTACCTCTTCTGTACAATTTTGCCGGATATGTGGGGAGGATATCCTTCACATCAGGATCTAAACATAACATTTCCCAATATTTTTGTAAAATGTCTCTCACTTCCCTATTACAATTATTGAAGGTTCCCACTATTCGAAGCATAGAGTCTATTTCCTGTTTCCTCCCCTTTTTAGAGGCCAATAAATCTGTTCTTTCTTCATTTTTGGCGGATTTAAAAGCAGTATGTAGGGGTCGGCCTGGGTATCCTCTCTGATTAAATCTAATCTTTAGGTTTCTGGCCTGATCATATAAGTCATTTTTGGTAGTACAATTTCTGTGGATACAAAGCTACTGCCCCTTTGGAATGCCATATTTTAGATTAAAATGGTGATGACTCTCCCATCTTAGCAAATTATTGGTTTCTGTGGGTTTCCTATATGTTTTTGTTTTAATAATACCTTCATTTAGAGTAATGTACAAATCCAAAAAGGCCAGACCTTGGTCGCTTATCTCAGAGGTAAAGTGCATGCCAATCTGGTTGCTGTTTAGATCAGCCAGAAAGGCAGAGAATAGTCTTCTGGGGCCGCCCCAGAATATCAATATATCATCGATACAGTGACCCCAGAAAACTATCCTTTACGTCCAGACACTCTCCTCGGTGAATACCACTGTATCCTCCCACCAGCACAGGAACAAATTAGCATATGTGGGGGCACAGGCGCTCCCTATTGCTGTGCCCCTGAGCTGGTGGAAGAATTTGGAGTCAAATAGAAAATAATTGTGTCGCACGACGAAATCCATAAGTTTGAGTACCAATCGATTGTGTTCTGTAAATTGAGTACCCCTACTGTTCAAGAAGTGATTCACTGCACACAGGCCCAAATCGTGGGGAATGTTACTATAAAGCGCTTCTACATCTATGGATGCCAAAAGGACACCTTCTTCAATATGTAGTCCGTCAATTCTGGTTAGTAAGTCAGAAGTATCTCTAATGTATGACGGAAGTGCCATAATGAATGTTCTTAAAATGTTATCAATGTATATGCCTACATTCTGTGTTAGGGAATTTATCCCTGCCACTATTGGGCGGCCCATCAAAGGGGTAAGACGCTTATGAATTTTGGGTATAGTATAAAATGTTGGAATCTGTGGGTGAGGTCTTAACATAAATTTAATCTCATCACTGGACACTAGTTTTTCTTCAAAGGCCTCCAGGATTAAAGTTTCCAGATCAGTGTAAAAACTCAGTGTAGGGTCCATTGTAAGTATATTGTAACATTTTTTTTTTTCAATTAGGATAGCATAGCATATTTGCTTGTAGTCATGGTGGTCCATAACCACCAAGTTTCCTCCTTTGTCTAAAGGTTTTATTAGATTGTTATGGTCTGTTTCTACCCTACCGATAGCTTCTATTTAACTTTTTTCCAAATTGGATATGTTCCTGCCCTTAATTTTTTTTGTTCTAGTCTATCTAATTCGTTGGTGACTATATTGAGAAACAGATCTATACTATTTGTCTCCACTTGAGGGGGAGAATTTATAGTTTTGGGTCTTAGATTGGTGAAAGGACCCTCCCCAAATCTCATTTCCCCTCCCGAGAAGAGATCTGCCATTGTTCTAACCAAGGGAAGATTCTACCATAGAATACCTAGCTTTACACATTCCTCTAGATCATTTTGTTTTAAAAAAATTGCCATTTTAACTTACGGCAAAAAAGATGGATATCTTTGATCCAGAGTAAAGAACTATATTTGGTATAAAAGATGTTCCCTTGGCAAGAACAGAAATTTTGGTTTCTGTGAAAATATTTTGTGTTAGGTTGATGATCTGCCCTTTCTGGTTCTGATCTACTTTTCCTGCCTGGGGCGATTCCTTAAATTATATGGGGTTCCCCCTGACTCTAAAATACTTGATGGAACTGTAAGGTGAATGGACGCCACTGTACGGCATCAGTCTGAGGCATCTTTTAACGCATACATTTTTGGTATGCATTAAATGGATGGGAAAAATAAGATGTGAACCCAGCCCTAGTGTCCAAATAAGCCCCAGTACACAGCGGAGCAGCATGGTGGAGAGGGGAGGTCGCCATGTACTAACATGGTCCTAGTGGTCAGGAATGAGAACGGTGTTCACCAAGGATCATTTTCTACTGGAAAATACAGGACACAGTATAATACACTAGAATATATATAATAGCCCTACCCCCAAATAATAATACAATTAGGTGGTCATTTATTATATAGAAATACGTCTGACACAGATTGTGGCGCAAAGGTCCTAAGTACCGCAATCTGCATATTTTTCCCGCTCTCGCCAGGTCTAAAAAAAAATGGCGTGGGCAGGGAAAGGTATACAGCTTTGGCCATCCAGTTATTGGTTATCACCGCCATAAGTTGACCGGATAACACCTCTGTACAGTGACAGGATAACACCGCCATACCGAGACCGGATAAAAGGCTATAAGAGGGCACAGTACAGAGAATGACTAGGGGCACTGCACAGAGTGTGATAAGAGGGCAAAATGCAGGGTATAAAGGGACACAATACGGTGTAAGGGGCACAGTACGGGGTGGGGGGCACAGTACGGGGTGGGGGGCACAGTCACATGACCCTGTGACATTAAAAGGTCCTTATGGTGAATGCGGTTCATACGCCACCATAATGAGAGGCAGAGGAGTGAGACAGGGGTGTAATTATGTGGCTAGAGATAAAAAAAATAACTGTCAGCCAGTACGGTCCCCAAAAATTAGGCAATAGGCATTCACCTGACAGCAAAGAACTTTGGATTCTGTAGCTGGAGGTACATTAGGCGGTCACAGGATAAATATGTAACTGTTGGCCAGTACAGGCCCCAAAAATTACTCAATAGGCATTTACCTGACAGCAAAGAACTTTGGATTCTGTGGCTGGAGGTACATTAGGCGGTCACAGGATAAATACTAATTGTCGGCCAGTATAGACCCAAAAATTAGGCATTCACCTGACATAAAAGGCCTTTTATGCAGCTGTATATACATAAGGCAAGGACCATTCTTTGTTCTGGATGATGGCGGATATGTGTGGGCTGGCATGAGGAAATTCAATTACATGTGGTCATCACAGGTGTTTTCAATCCTCCGAGATCCTTGCCTCAATAATTAAAAAAAATGTGAGCTAGGCGAGTGCGCTTATCGGCCACGATGACCCAGCTGCGCTGAACGTCCTTTCGGACAGGACACTCGACGAGGGGCAAGCCAAGAGTCCATGGCAATTTGTGCCAGCTCTGGCCACAGGTTAAGGCTACACACCCAGTAGTCAAGGGATTCCTCGCTTCTTAGAGCATCCACATCGGCCGTTAACCCGATGTAGTCGGACACCTGTCAGTCTAGGCGTTTCCTGAAGCTGGATCCAGAGGGTGGCTGTCGATGGGTAGGCTGCAAGAATCTCATATTTAAAGTGACCAACACATCTTCAAACCGCCTTCTATTTGCAGGCGCGTTAGGATCTGTACGCGCACCTGTTTTGCTGTGGGTGGAAACAGCATAATGCAGCATAATGCAGCATCTCTCGCAGCAAGGCCTGGAAATGCTGCATTCTAACAGCCCTCTGTGATGCTGGTAACATGTCCGCCATTTTGTGTTTGTACCAGGGGGTCTAAGTACGTTGCCACCAAGTACAGTTCCTTGACCTTTATGCTTTTTATACGGGGTCCCTCTTCACTGGAGCATGAAGGCCCCCATTTGCACTAAAATGGAAGCAGTGGAGAGCCCTGGCTCCTGCTCATCGCCCAGGAGAATTTCGTCCTTGGTCGTTTCCCCCCAGCCACGGACAACACCAGGGATCCTCGAAAAGTTTAAAGCCTGCTCTTCTTGCTCCTTCTCCTCCTCCCCCCAGGCACCATCCTCCTCTGACTCCTCTTCAGATTCCTGCTAACTTGTTTTAGATGAAGTATCTCCCCATGGGAATTTATTCAGCATTGTGACTTCCTCATCTTCTAGCTACTGCTCCTCGATGGCTTGATCAACAATACGATGCAATGCACGCTGCACAAAGATGGTGCCCTGGCTGCTACTGACCAGTTTGGTGATCTCATCAAGTGGCCGTGGAAGTCTGCTTGCGCTGAGCAGCCACTGGCGCAGTAAAAAGAAACCAAGCTCCCCAGAACCTGTCCTGCCGCAGAGTTCGTACAGATAGTCGTTAACAGCACGTTTCTGCTGGAGCAGCCTATCAAGCATATACAAGGTGGAGTTCCAGTGCATCGGGCACTCACAAATCAGATGTATGATGGGTAAGTGGGGTCGCCGCTGAAAGTTAGCAAGGCGAGCCATGGCCGTGTAAGATCTTCTAAAATAGTCAGAGACTTTCCTGGCTTGCTGCAAGACTTCCTAGACCCTGGGGTAAATGTCTATGAATCGCTGCACGACTAAGTTTAGGAAGTGTGCCATGCACGGCACGTGTGTCATTTTGCCCTGTTTTTGCTAGCTCAGCAGATTGGCATAGTTGTCGCACACCACTTTACCAACTGTCAAATTGAGTGGTGTTAGCCATTGATCGACCTTTGACGGCAGAGCTGAAATCAGTGCAGGACAGATGTGACTCTTGGCTTCCAGACACAACAGCCACCGCACAACATGGCAACGTCTCACCTTGAACGTCGAATAGTTTCTGGGAGCTTGAGGGGTTCAGTGGAAGAGGCGGTAGCAGTGGAAAAGGAGGAGTCAGCCAAGGAGGAGACAGAGGATGGAGTAAGAGGAGAAGAAGAAGAGGCAGGCCTGCATGCAATTCATGGCAGTAACACCAAATCCACACGGGTGCCACGGGTTTTATGCTTGATGGCCATCAGAAGGTTCACCCAGTGGGCAGTAAAAGTTATGTACCTTCCCTGTCCGTGTTTGCTAGACCACATGTCTGTGGTCAGATGTATCTTGGCACCGACACTGTGTGCCAGAGACATATTAACTTGCCGCTGAACGTGGCCTTATAGTTCAGGAAAGCCCTTCTGGGAGAAATATTTCCTTCTGGGGACCTTCCATTGTGGTGTGCCAATGGCCACAATTTTTCTAAAGGCCTCTGAGTCCACCAATTTATATGGCAGTAGTTGGCGGGCTAGCAGTTCAGACAAGCCAGCGGTCAGCCATTGGGCAAGAGGATTATTCAGCGTCTTTATTTTATTATGCTCTAACACTTGGTGTCACAGTGGGGAGTGGGGGAAACTCCCCACCGTACAATGTCACCATGTAATAAGCCATAGGCAGGGAAAATGGAGCTGGTCACCTCCTAAAGCTTCCCGAAAATAGCCCTAGTCTCCTGGCTGTATGAGCCTCCTTCAATGGTAAGGGGGCTCATACCCACGAACCTAGAAGTCTAGGAATCCCTGCATCGCCCTCAACATCGTGACAGGGCAGAGACCTTATGTTCATCCATCACCACGGATTAAATGCATCTCCAGTGGCCCAGTAGCTGACAGGGAGAAAGACAATGCAGCAACTGCAGCGCAGGTAAGAACACAATGTAACAAAAGAACATCAAACACTTACCTGCCGCAGCAAAGATGGAATAACCACACCAAAACAACCTGGACCCTAATGTGGACACCGAAGCAAGGTGGTCCCAGGCAAGGCTGCTAATGTCTTTAGGTTCACCCCTCCGGGAAACCAATGGGACCCCCTTTCGGAGGTAACACACACAAGGGAGACGTCTTGCACACATGCAGTTACAAACACCAACAACATCCTACACATGCAACCACAAACAAGACTTACACCAAATCTCCAACTTAAACCCACACCGTAAATGACACACCAGGAGGGGCAGGAAGACAAGGAAGAAAACACTCAGGATGACATTGCTAATAAACTTGATGTCAAACTTGGATAGCCCTCAGATATCATCCAAGTACAGATTAAGCCTCTCACATGCAAGACAGACAAACCAAACTGATCTCAGTCTCCAAGCCAGAATATATAAGAAGACCTGAGACTACACCCAACTCACCACTTTGCTCCAGCCAGAGTTTTAACCCCACACACACACACCATACAGCAGGGAGACACTACTTAAAGGGGTATTGCACACACAGGCAAAAGGCTTGCCACAGACAACAGCATGCGTGGCCAGCAATTCACGGCGCACACAGCAAAACCCAGTGACACTGCCACAATATGCCAAAACAGCAACATGTTGCCACCGGCAACAGCAAGCGTGGCAACAGTGTCATGGCGTACATCATAGGTCGTGACATTTGGGCCACGAAAGCCTGCCTTGCGCCAGATGAACCTTACGACAGTGCGGTGGAAGGTGGAGTGGAGGACAAATGAAAGGAGAGAGGAGAAGGAGAAGAGGCAGGACTTGGAGCGCCCGGGAGTGTGGCTTTAAGGGTTATGACAGTGTTGCTCAGTGATGGAGGCCAGGTGCCTTCCTAAGGCGGTCGTCCCTAGGTGAGTGTTGGGCTTACCGCGACTTATGTGTTGACAGCACAGGCTGCAGATGGCTACACTATTGTCAGCAGCTGACACAATCTCTGCCCAGTTGTCATAAAAATTGAGAATATGAAAATATTTTTTCATAATCTTGCATATAGCAGGAAATTCCTGACTAAATTGTGTTATAAAATATGTGGCATGTTGGTTGGTATCAGTCCTCCCTAGCTATTTAAACTTTGTGGAGGATTCAGGAAAAACCAGGGACTGCCTGTTAATATCAAGAACCATTTTGGTAGCCCGTTCAATGTTGTTATGTGAGTATTCCCTGCGTAGGAGTCTATCCCTTATATTGGAAGCATCTCTTTCAAAATCATGTGGGTCAGAGCAATTGCGGCGAGCACGAATCAATTCCCCTTTGGGGATATTATGGATCAGGGGCGTAACTAGAAGTGACTGTGCCCCACAGCAAATATTTGTAAGGGCCCCCCTCAGCGCGCTTCGCACCTCCCTCCTCCTGTGTAAACCCCACTCCTTTGGCACAGTGTAGCGGTATACTGTATATTGTGTGGCACAGTGTAGCGGTATACTGTATATTGTGTGGCACAGTGTAGTGGTATACTGTATATTGTGTGGCACAGTGTAGAGGTATACTGTATATTGTGTGTATATTGTGTGGAGGTATACTGTATATTGTGTAGCACGGTGTAGAGGTATACTGTATATTGTGCGGCACAGTGTAGCGGTATACTGTACATTGCGGGGCACAGTATAGAGGTATACTGTACATTGTGGGGCACAGTGTAGGCTATATGTGTATAACACAAACATATTTCACATGAAAACGTATAATTACTTGGCTTGGCCCTTGGGGATCTCGGACACCACTTCAACACTTGGCTGGGGGGGCTCGGCGGAGCTGATGTTGTGTTTTATGCTAATGAGAAAGATTTCATAATAAGGATTTGGAGAAGGGGCAGACGGGTCACAGAGCAGGGAGAGGCTGGTGCTGCTACTAGGGGGTCATACCATGGGGGAGTAATAAAGCCCACCATAATGCCCCCCCCCAGTAGTAATAATTCTCCTTATAATGTGACAGTGCAAAAATACCCCCTTGTAATGCCCCCACTTGAGCTAATGTCCCCATAGTGCCCCCATAATGTGCCAGTATAAAATACCCCTATATAGTGCCCCCAGTAAATTCCCCCATAGTGCTCCTCTCCCCCCTTCCTGCTAGTGCCCCCCATAATGTACCAGTATAAAATGCCCCATATATAGTGCCCCAGTAGATGCCCCTCAGTGTCCGGCCTCTGATAGGCTGCCGGCCTAGTGTCCCCCATAATGCCCCCCAATAATGTGCCAGTAAGTGTCCCCATAGATGCCCCGCCATCATGTGCCAGTATCAAGTGCCTCTCCCCCCCACAAGTCCCAGTATCATAGTGCCATCTCCCCCCCATGTGCCAGTATCAAGTGCCTCTCTCCTTCCCACCCCCATGTGCCAGTATCATAGTGCCAAACCCCCCCATGTGCCAGTATCAAGTGCCTCTCTCTTCCCCCCCATGTCCCATTATCATAGTGCCATCTCCCCCCCAAAAAAGAGCCAGTATTAAGTGCCTCTCCCACCATGTGCCAGTATCATAGTGCCAACCCCCCCACATGCCAGTATCAAGTGCCCCTCTCCTCCCCCCATGTCCCAGTATCATAGTGCCATCTCCCCCCCCCCCCAAAAAAAATGTGCCAGTATCAGGTGCCTCTCTCCCTCCCCCCTCCCGATGTGCCAGTATCAGGTGCCTCCCACCCCCCATGTGCCAGTATCAGGTGCCAACCCCCCTCCAGGTGCCAGTATCAGGTGCCTCTCCCCCCCCCATGTCCCAGTATCAAAATCCCCCCCCCACACAAAAAAAGTGCCAGTATCAAGTGCCTCTCTCCCTCCCCCCCTCCATGTGCCAGTATCAGGTGCCAACCCCTCTCCACCCATGTGCCAGTATCAGGTGCCTCTTCCCCCCCATGTGCCAGTATGAGGTGCCAACCCCCCCTCCCCCCCAGGTGCCAGTATCAGGTGCCTCCCGCTCCCCCATGGCAGTAACAGTAGGGTATTAAAAAAAAAAAATAAACACTTCTACTTACCTCCATGTCAGCGATTCAAACCCACGACCTTCTGCGTCAGAGGCAAAGCAGCTAACCACAAGACCATACCAGCTGCCTTGTTGCTGACTGAAAAAATATGAGACTTCTACTGTTATAGCTGGCTAAGTTTAAATCTATACACATGACAGGTGCTCATACAGGGAGTGCAGAATTATTAGGCAAATGAGTATTTTGACCACATCATCCTCTTTATGCATGTTGTCTTACTCCTAGCTGTATAGGCTCGAAAGCCTACTACCAATTAAGCATATTAGGTGATGTGCATTTCTGTAATGAGAAGGGGTGTGGTCTAATGACATCAACACCCTATATCAGATGTGCATAATTATTAGGCAACTTCCTTTCCTTTGGCAAAATGGGTCAAAAGAAGGACTTGACAGGCTCAGAAAAGTCAAAAATAGTGAGATATCTTGCAGAGGGATGCAGCACTCTTAAAATTGCAAAGCTTCTGAAGCGTGATCATCGAACAATCAAGCGTTTCATTCAAAATAGTCAACAGGGTCGCAAGAAGCGTGTGGAAAAACCAAGGCGCAAAATAACTGCCCTTGAACTGAGAAAAGTCAAGCGTGCAGCTGCCAAGATGCCACTTGCCACTAGTTTGGCCATATTTCAGAGCTGCAACATCACTGGAGTGCCCAAAAGCACAATGTGTGCAATACTCAGAGACATGGCCAAGGTAAGAAAGGCTGAAAGACGACCACCACTGAACAAGACACACAAGCTGAAACGTCAAGACTGGGCCAAGAAATATCTCAAGACTGATTTTTCTAAGGTTTTATGGACTGATGAAATGAGAGTGAGTCTTGATGGGGCAGATGGATGGGCCCGTGGCTGGATTGGTAAAGGGCAGAGAGCTCCAGTCCGACTCAGACGCCAGCAAGGTGGAGGTGGAGTACTGGTTTGGGCTGGTATCATCAAAGATGAGCTTGTGGGGCCTTTTCGGGTTGAGGATGGAGTCAAGCTCAATTTCCAGTCCTAGTGCCAGTTTCTGGAAGACACCTTCTTCAAGCAGTGGTACAGGAAGAAGTCTGCATCCTTCAAGAAAAACATGATTTTCATGCAGGACAATGCTCCATCACACGCGTCCAGGTACTCCACAGCGTGGCTGGCAAGAAAGGGTATAAAAGAAGAAAATCTAATGACATGGCCTCCTTGTTCACCTGATCTGAACCCCATTGAGAACCTGTGGTCCATCATCAAATGTGAGATTTACAAGGAGGGAAAACAGTACACCTCTCTGAACAGTGTCTGGGAGGCTGTGGTTGCTGCTGCACGCAATGTTGATGGTGAACAGATCAAAACACTGACAGAAACCATGGATGGCAGGCTTTTGAGTGTCCTTGCAAAGACAGGTGGCTATATTGGTCACTAATTTGTTTTTGTTTTGTTTTTGAATGTCAGAAATGTATATTTGTGAATGTTGAGATGTTATATTGGTTTCACTGGTAAAAATAAATAATTGAAATGGGTATATATTTGTTTTTTGTTAAGTTGCCTAATAATTATGCACAGTAATAGTCACCTGCACACACAGATATCCCCCTAAAATAGCTAAAACTAAAAACAAACTAAAAACTGCTTCCAAAAATATTCAGCTTTGATATTAATGAGTTTTTTGGGTTCATTGAGAACATGGTTGTTGTTCAATAATAAAATTAATCCTCAAAAATACAACTTGCCTAATAATTCTGCACTCCCTGTATATAGAGATATAGCAGAGCTGAGTGTGCTGAGACAGCTGTCATATACAGATATAGCAGTATCTCAGATATAGCAGATATATCTCTATATGACAGCTGTTCCAGCACACTCAGCTCTGCTATATCTCTATATATGATAGCTGCCCCAGCAAACCCAGCTCTGCTACATCTATGCATATGACAGCTGCCCAAACACACCCAGCACTGCTATATCTCTATATGACAGCTGTCCCAGCACACTCAGCTCTGCTATATCTCTATATATGACAGCTGCCCCAGCAAACCCAGCTCTGCTACATCTATACACATGACAGCTGCCCAAACACACCCAGCACTGCTATATCTCTATATGACAGCTGTCCCAGCACACTCAGCTCTGCTATATCTCTATAAATGATAGCTGCTCCAGCACACCAAGCTCTGCTATATCTATATATCTCTAAGTATTGCTGTACAGTAGATAGATATATAGAGATATAGCAATGCTGAGTGTGCTGGGGCAGCTGTCATGTGTATAGATGTAGCAGAGCTGGCTGTGTTTCGGCAGCTGTCATGTGTATAGATGTAGTAGAGCTGGGTTTGCTGGGGCAGCTGTCATATATAGAGATATAGTAGAGCTGAGTGTGCTGGTGCAGCTGTCATGTGTATAGATGTAGCAGGGCTGGGTGTGTTTGGGCAGCTGTCATGTGTATAGATGTAGTAGAGCTGGGTTTGCTGGGGCAGCTGTCATATATAGAGATATAGCAGAGCTGAGTGTGCTGGGACAGCTGTCATATAGAGATATAGCAGTGCTGGGTGTGTTGGGGCAGCTGTCATGTGTATAGAGGTACACGTACAAGTCTCATATTTTTCAGTTGTAATGCAGCCTTTATGGCTGTGAGGGTAAATGCTTTGCCTCTAATACACTGATACATTGGAGGTTGTGGGTTCAAATCCCAGACACACCAGGTGACTTTAGCAGACAGTAAGATTAGATAACATTAGTGGCTGCTGCTGTGAAGGGGCCCTGAACACGATATTTAACTAACTTGAAAATAAACTGTCACACATGCTGCCGGGGTGCCAGGCCCCCTTGGCAGCCTGGGCCCTGAAGCAGCTGCTTCCCCGGTAGTTACGCCACTGTTATGGATGGATGGTGTGAGAAGGATGACATGAATGGGCTAGTAGTGTAGTATTCCCAGCTAGCTGTTTCCGATAGGTGCATGTGCTGACTCTGTGGGTGGAGATATTCCCCCTCAGGCACAGGTCAAAAAAATGGATCTCGGTGTCATTAGTTAGAAACACAAATTGGATACAATCGACACAAGAGTTGAAATGTCTAATAAGCTCCGGTATGGACGCCACATTCCCAGACCATACCATCAGCAGGTCATCGATGTAGCGTCCATACCAGAGCAGACGGTCCAAAAACGGAGAGGTGTTGATGAGGAGAAAGTGACCCTCCCACCATGCCATGAAGATATTTGCAATGGAGGGAGAGAACTTGGCCCCCATCGACACCTCTGACACTTGCAGATTACCAGATTCCTGGTATTTGTCAAGAGCTGCCGACCGGGACTGTATGGGGTAAAAATCCCTGTTATGTGTTTTAAACTGTTGGGAAGAACCTCCCTCATTTTGTATAGCAGTTTGAAGGGAATTGCAAGGAACCATTTCAGCAAAACTCATTGTATTATTGTGCAATATCGATGTAACATTAACAACATCTAGATCATTATGATGGTTACATACAGGGGCAGTCAGTCAGTTTTTTTTACTCTTTTTTGTGTTGGGCCATAGACAGGGGCGTAGCTATAGGGGGTGCAGAGGTAGCAGTCGCTACCGGGCCCAGGAGCCTCAGGGGGCCCAAAGACCCTTGTGCCACATAAGAAGACACTGGTATTATGGAAAGTGCATGCTGGTCAAGTTACACCTCTGGCTGCAGGGAATGGGTTAGGTCAAGAATTTAGCATGAGGGGAATTGCCGTTTTAATTTTTCTATGTTTGCCTCCCTGGTCACAAAGCACTGAGGGAAGGGGGGCCCAAGCTGAAATCTTGCACCAGGGCCCATTAGCCTTTAGCTACGCCCCTGGCCGTAGATGTCGTTTGTAAATTTGGATCCCTCTGCATATTATATGTGGGAGGATTAGTAAACTCAGGGGAAGACTCTCGTTCTGTAGAGCTGAATGATACTCTAGTTGCTCTTTTTTGTCTTGAGCGGGATCTCCGTAGGATAGAGCGTGGTGTGTTGGTACGAACTGCAGCCCAGGTGTACACCGTATTACTGCTATAATCAAGTATGTCCCTGTTGAATTTATTTTGCTTAAACAACATAAGGTCCTCTTCTACTTTCTCCAGATTGATCTTTAGCTGATTGTCAGCTTCAACAAAAGTCGGCATATTGGCATGAGTTGATAGCGCATCCTGTGTTTTCTTTATTTCTTCTCTTAATTTGGAAAGAGTATCCTGTTCATGCGATACTATCAACTCCATCAACTTTAGCAAGCAATCTGATAGGATAGTTTGCCATTGTGTGATGAAAGAATCGGAGTAGATGGTGGTTGGATTTTTCTTGATCCGCAAGCCACTTGGAATCATTTTTTATCTATGTATTTCTGTAGTGATGTGGCATCCCACCAAGTCCGTAATTCATTTAATAATAGTTTTTCTACTACATTATCTTTTTCTACTATATCAATCTGCTTAGGTTCAGATATATTGTCAGCATGTTGCTGAGTTGATTGACTAAAAGAGAAAGCAGGACTATTCCCAAATGTCCACAATCTTTACTTTCTCCTCTGCATACAGTAAGTCTCTGATCAAATTGGATGCTCCATATCATTACTCAAAATTCTAGCAACGGCCACATGGTGTTTGCCTCACATTGTGTTCTGTTTTAAGCCATATCTGTGGCAAGAAGGGACATGTGCCTTCTTGGCCTAGTGTGTGGACAGCCGCCGCTTGAAGCCTCGGTAGGTGTCCTCTCACAGTTTAGCTCCATCCAATGAAGCTAAGCCATGAGTGACTCAGAGGCATCCAAAATGAATAACTGTGGCAGAATCCAGGACGGTTTCTGCTACGGTATACATGCCGAATTTTGAAAGCAATGAAATCTGTTGTGTGAGTGATCCCCTATGCTGAATTTCCATGTAGTTGGTTGTGGAACCTCAGCCTAAGGCCTCATGCACACAACAGTATTTTTTCACGGTCAGCAAAACGGGGTTCCGTTGTTCCATGATCCGTTTCCGTTTTTGTTTCCGTGTGTCTTCCTTGATTTTTGGAGGATCACCAGACATGAAGGAAAGTGAAAAAAAGTCAAGTTTGCCTTGCAAATGATAGGGAAAAAAACGGACACGGATGCGGATGGCAATCTTGTGCGCATCTGTGTTTTTTCACGGACCCATTGACTTGAATGGGTCCGCGAACCGTTGTCTGTGAAAAAAATAGGACAGGTCATATTTTTTTCACGGACTGGAAACACGGATCACGGACACGGATGACAAACGGTGCATTTTCTGATTTTTCCACTGACCCATTGAAAGGGTCCGCAGAAAATCACGGAAAACGGAACAACGGAAACGGAACACAACAACGGTCGTGTGCATGAGGCCTAAGGCTTATATCACTCTGATTTGTAAATGAAACCATTTAACTAATGGAACTGCATTAGAAAATTGGTATTGAATGCAATTCCCTAGTATGTAAATAAATATTTAAGGCTGAGTTCACACGGGCGAGATTTCCGCGCGGGTGCAATGCGGTAGGTGAACGTATTGCACCCGCACTGAATCCGGCACCATTCATTTCTATGGGGCTGTGCACATGAGCGATTTTTTTCACGCATCACTTCTGCAATGCTTTAAAATTGCAGCATGCTCTATATTCTGCGTTTGTAACGCAGGACAGGCCCCATAGAAATGAATGGGGCTGAGTGAAAATCGCAAGCATCCGCAAGCAAGTGCGGATGCGGTGCGATTTTCACTCATGGTTGCTAGGTGACAGTCTATTCACTGTATTATTTTCTCTTATAACATGGTTATAAGGGAAAATAATAGCATTCTGAATACAGAATGCTTAGTACAAGGGCAATTGAGGGTTAAAAAAATAAAAAATAAATTAACTCACCTTGTCCTCTTCATCGCGCAGTTCCCGGTCTCTTCTGATGAGCTGTCGGCTAAAGGACCTTTGGTGACGTCAGATCACATGCTCCAATCACATGGTACATCACCACGGTGATGTACCATGTGATTGGAGCATGTGATCTGATGTCACCAAAGGTCCTTTAGCCGACAGCTCATCTACCAGACCGGGAACTGCGCGATGAAGAGGACAAGGTGAGTTAATTTATTTTTTATTTTTTTAACCCTCAATTGCCCTTGTACTAAGCATTCTGTATTCAGAATGCTATTATTTTCCCTTATAACCATGTTATAAGGGAAAATAATACAATCTACACTACAACTAACCCAAACCTGAACTTCTGTGAAGAAGTTCGGGTCTGGGTACCACAGTCGGTTTTTTATCACGCGAGTGCAAAACACATTGCACCCGCGTGATAAACACTGAACATCGGAACGCAATCGCAGTCAAAACTGACTGCAATTGCGTACCCAATCGCGCGGGTTTGCCGCAATACACCGGGACGCATCCGGACCTAATCCGGACACGCCCGTGTGAACCCAGCCTAACTAGTGGTGATCCTTTTTTTTTTATTAGTAAGTCTGTATCTCAGCAGGACACAACGTCTAAGCAGTAATTCTGGACCAATGGATTTAAACAGAGCAATAAAGTACCAATTTCATGGGAAGGTATGCAGATTCCTCCATGGGACTCAATATTACTGAGGTCCTTTGTAATAGGAGTATTGTTTGTAGGGTAGAATATCTAAGTGCCATATGGAAGAATCATGTCTGTATAATAGTTTTTGCTTGTTCTCAACATGCACATCTTACATATTTTTAAAATTCATATATTCATGAAAGACACAATGATTGCAATGCTTTATGCGATAGTAATCCTGTCAACTGATTATGCCTATTAATTTTCTAATAAGTAATTTATATTTTCTATATTTTATCCTAATGCAATTTACTTTGTATAATGATATCATACGCATTATTTTTTATTCAACTTTGAGCAATAAAAATTATGTTTTCCAGCAATGTATACTGCAATATGGCAAATTTCATTTTATTAGCTCCTGAGAGAACCATTTAATATTGTTTATGTCTTTTCATTTCTCAGTCACAATAATAGCTTCACATTATTATCAATGAGAGCTCACTTGTCTAATAAAAGAGAATGAGAGCAGGATTTGGTGCTATCACTTTAATTCATAGAACAATTTTCTAATCAGACAGACACTGAAGAACAGATGATTTCTTTAAATTCCAAGTGGTCAAATGAATACTAATGAAAACATAAAAAATAAATGTTATTATCCACTATTTTGTTTCATTTTATGCCAAAATTAGATATAATTACTAAACCAACACATCAAGATTGTTGTACTTGTACCCCGCTAACCTGACACATAGAAGTCATTTGCAATAGCTTGTCGAGGAGATATTTATAAGGTTAAACTAGTATCAGCTTTAGCAACAGGATGCTAGCACATGTACATTATTCTATGGCATGGTAGGCCGTGGGTATAGATTGGCTCTTAAATTATAAAGTCACTGTAACGGGGTGCCGAAGGCACACTCGGTCTCCCATCAGCCGCAGACCTGCTGCTTAGCTTCGGGAGCGAGGATCTGTGTTTGACTTCGTTCCCAGGGCAGCTTTGCTAGCTGTGAGGCTCCCTGCTCCTAGGTCTGCCTTGAGCGCGAGCTGATCACTCGGTGCTCGACTGGTCGGTCTGTCGGTCATGTGACGCTGGCCACGTCACTTGACTCTCACTCCCCACTATAAATACAGGCAGCCTGCTGGCCACAGGTTGCCTGTTAATTCTAGGTTCCTGGCTATTTGTTGGACAACTGAATACTCACCTGATCCTGTTCCCTGACGATCCTTTGCCTGCTTCTCCTGTACTGCGCATCCGTCCTGGTATTGTGACCTCGGCTCCCACCTGACTATTCTTTGCAGACTCCTCTGGTACTTCTCTAGTCTCCTGGTATTTGACCACGGCTTCTCCTGACCATTCTTTGCTTAACCCTTTGTACTGCGTAGCTCTCTTAGTTCTGACTCGGTCCGTTCATGTTCCGTATTTTGTCTTGTCTATCTTCCCTGCGCATATCCTAAGTAAGGGATTGTCGTCCAGTTGTCCCCTGTCATCAGGACTTGTGAGGCAAGTAGGCAGGGCCAGGGGTGAGGGTGGAGCGCAGTGGTCACTTTCCTTCCCCCTGTGTGTGTGTGTGTGTGTGGATGTGACCGTTACAGATTAACAGGCCCAATAACCACTGTATCATGAATCCTCTTATTACCCTGACTGACCATGTCACTAACCTGACACAGATGGTGCAGGAGCTAGGAGAGAAACTCTGTTCTTTTGAGTTAGGGCAAGCTTCTTCCACTCCTTAGTCCTCCAGTCCACATTTTGAGCCCCAGATCAAGCTCCCAGAACCCTTTCCTGGAGACCGGAAGAGGTTTCTCTCCTTTAAGGAGAGTTGCAAACTCTACTTCCGTGTCCCCCGGTCCCGAGAGCCAACGCGTGGGGATTATCATTTCTCTACTACAGGGTGATCCCCAGGACTGGGCATTCTCGTTACCTCTTGGGGCCAGTTGTCTAACTTCTGTGGAGGTTTTTTTTCAGGCCCTGGGTACCCTCTATGATGAACCAGACAGGGCCCTGGTAGCCGAGACAGCTCTTAAGGCACTGGTTGAGGGCCATCTCCCTGCGGAGGAGTATTGCACCCAATTCAGACGGTGGTGTGTCACCTCAGGATGGAATGAACCAGCCCTGAAGAGTCAGTTTAGGTCTGGTCTGTCTGATAATTTAAAAGATCTGACCCTAGTTGTCCGACTTGACAGACGAGCTAGAGAGAGGCGACAAGAACGACAGTTCTGTTCTCAGATGGTGGTCCAGCCAGAGGCCTTTTCCAGGGACAACACTGAGGTCTCCACCGAGGAACCCATGCAGGTTGGCATGCCCCAGGGTAATCTTCGTCGCAGAAGCGGAGAGTGCTTCTACTGTGGAAATCCTGGCCATTGGATCAACAAGTGTCCTAAGAGGGTCCTCTCTGACAAGTCTCCTAAGGCAAGACAACCTAAAGACCAGGTACACCCTGATTTTTCTAAATGTAAGCTTTTGGTACCCATAACAATTTCTCTGGGGGTTAGTAAGTGGCCTTAGTAAGGCTTTTATTGATTCCGGTTCAGCGGCCAGCTTTATTGACTTTGAATATGCTAGTAAATTGGGTATTCCAATGTTTGCCATATCTATCCATGTCATGGCTATTGATGCTACTCCTCTGATTGGTGGTACGGTGAGGTCATGTACCTCTGAAATTTCTCTAACCATGGGTGTGTGCCACTCTGAGAGATGTTCTCTTTCAGTCCTGGAGAACCTACCGGTTGAGGTGGTACTAGGGTTGCCTTGGCTCCGTTTACATAACCCCACAATAGATTGGTCCAAAGGAGAGTTGGTGAAATGGGGACCTAAGTGTGACTCATGCTTGTCCGTGGTCCAGGCTGGGGTTTCAGTAAGGTCTAATACATTACCCTCAGTTATTAAGGAATATTCTTATGTATTCTCATCCCCTACTCCAGAGGTTCTACCCCCCATAGACCTTATCATTGCGCCATAGAGCTAATAGAGGGTGCCAAATTTCCTAAAGGGCGAATTTATAATCTTTCTAAGCCCAAATGCAAGGCTATGGAAGATTATATTAAGGAGAGCCTTGCTAAAGGGCATATTAGACCTTCAGTCTCTCCTATGGGAGCAGGGTTTTTCTTTGTTAAGAAGAAGGATGGTGGTCTTAGGCCTTGTATTGATTACCGGAGATTAAATAAAATCATTGTCCAAAATAGATACTCTCTCCCATTGATTCCGGATTTATTTAACCAGGTTCTGGGGGCAACCTGGTTTTGACCTGAAAGGGGCATACAATCTAATACGAATCAAGGAGGGAGACCAATGGAAGACAGCGTTCAATACTCCGATAGGACACTTTAAATGTCAGGTGATGCCTTTTGGACTCAGCAATGCCCCAGCTGTGTTCCAAAACTTAATGAACGATATTCTTAGGGAGTTCTTAGGTAAATGTATTATTGTCTATCTTGACGACATTTTGATATTCTCTCCTGATTTTGAATCTCATGTGTCTCATGTCAAACAAGTATTAGAGGTGTTGAGGGAGAACCAGCTATCCGCTAAGCAAAAGAAATGTGTCTTTGGTGTAAGGAGATACCGTTTCTAGGGCATGTTCTGACTCCTCACGTCTTTAAGATGGATCCTGGTAAGGTTTTGGCAATTAAGGAATTGGTAAGGCCTTCATCCTTAAAGGCCTTAAAAACGTTTTTTGGGTTTTGCTAATTACTATCGTAAATTTATCATGAATTTTTCTGTAATTGCTAAACCATTGACCGACCTTACTAAGAAAGGGGCGGATTTGGAGAATTTGTCTACCAAGGCCATTTTTTAATTTGAAACATAAAAAAATGCATTTAGTAGCGCTCCCATTTTGATCCAGCCTGATCAGGAGAGACCCTTTATTGTGGAGGTGGATGCGTCCGAGGACGGCGCAGGAGCAGTTCTTTCACAAGGTCCTGCTAACCTCACTAACCTGAGACCGTGTGCCTTCTTTTCCAGGAAATTCTCTCCCACGGAGAGAAACTACGACATGGGGAATAGGGAGCTGCTGGCTATTAAATGGGCATTTGAGGAGTGGAGGCCTTTTTTGGAGGGGGCAAGGCATCGGGTAACTGTTGTCACTGACCATAAAAACCTAATGTTTCTCGAGTCTGCTAAGAGTCTGAATCCCCGACAAGCCCGATGGGCTCTGTTTTTTACCCATTTTGATTTCTCCATTACGTTCAGGTCGGGAAGTAAAAATGTGAAGGCAGACGCATTATCTCGGAGCTTCCATGCTTTTCAACCCACTGAGGCACCGCCTGAATCCATCCTACCAGCAAACATCCTAAACCAGCAAACATCCTAACCCAGGATATCTCAGCTCGTATTAAGCTGAACAACATCTGGCACCGGCATCCACCCCAACAGATAAGTTGTTTGTTCCCATACAATTTCATCTCCAGCT
Source organism: Bufo gargarizans (assembly GCF_014858855.1). Taxonomy (NCBI): domain Eukaryota; kingdom Metazoa; phylum Chordata; class Amphibia; order Anura; family Bufonidae; genus Bufo; species Bufo gargarizans. The sequence continues at coordinate 395,406,548 of NC_058083.1, read as the reverse complement.
GTTGGGAGAGTGTCACGATTCTGCCTTTTGTGGACATCCGGGTTTTGAGGGCACTAAGGATCTGGTTTCTAGATCTTATTGGTGGCCCACTCTGACCAGGGATGTCAAATCCTACGTGTCAGCCTGTGAGGTTTGTGCCAGGTCTAAGACACCTAGGACTCGCCCTGCTGGTAACCTACGACCCCTACCCATTCCCAGTATATCTTGATGGACTTTATAACTGACCTACCGCTGGCGGAGGGTAAGACTGGTTTGGGTAGTGGTCGATAGGTTTAGGAAGATGGTTCATTTCATTCCCCTGTCTAAACTTCCGAATGCTAAAACCCTTGCGTCTATTTTTGTGAGAGAGATTGTTCGTTTACATGGCATTCCGAAAAATATTGTTTCTGACAGGGGTGTGCAGTTTGTGTCCAAATTCTGGAGGGCCTTCTGTCAAAGGTGTAAAATTTAATTGTCTTTTTCTTCCGCCTACCATCCTGAGAGTAATGGGCAGACTGAACGCCTTAATCAGTCTGTGGAACAATTCTTGAGGTTGTATGTTGCTGATGGCCAGCAATTATGGGTCAAATTCCTTCCATTGGCTGAATTTGCTTTGAATAACTGTGTTAATTCTTCTGCTGGGGTCTCCCTTTTCTTTTGTAACCATGGTTTTCATCCCCGTTTTCATTCTGGGTCGTCCGTCTCCTCCTCTAACCTTGAAGCGGATAAACTCTCCTCCGAACTGTGCACAGTTTGGGCCCGGGTTCAATCGAACCTAGAAAAGGCTCAAAGTTCTCAAAAACTCAAGGCCGATAGAAAACGTTCAAGGAGGGTGAACTTTCAGGTTGGGGATAAAGTATGGTTGTCCTCCAAGAATCTATCTCTCAAGGTAGCGTCTAGAAAATTTGCTCCTCGTTTTATTGGACCATATAAGATCACGGAGGTAATTAACCCGGTATCATTTAGGTTGGAGCTGCCCGAGTCATTCCACATTCATAATGTGTTCCATAAATCTTTACTTAAAAAATATTTTGAACCGGTAGTACCATGGAAAGCCTTGCCTCTGCCGGTTCTTGTAAATGATGCTGTTGAGTATGTGGTGTCTAAAATAGTGGATGTCAGGAAGGTGCGTAATTCCTTGCAGTACCTGATTCACTGGAAGGGATATGGACCTGAAGAGAGATCTTGGGTACCTGCCAAGGAGGTTCATGCTCCTAGACTTGTTCGAAAACTTCATTTAGAACACCCTGAAAGGCCATCACCTGAAGTCTTGGGTCCGGTGGCCCCTCGTAAAAGGGGGGTACTGTAACAGGGTGCAGAAGGCGCACTCGGTCTCCCATCAGCCACAGACCCGCTGCTTAGCTTCGGGAGCGAGGATCTGTGTTTGACCTCGTTCCCAGGGTGGCTTTGCTAGCTGGGAAGCTCCCTGCTCCTAGGTCTGCCTTGAGCGCCGAGCTGATCACTCGGTGCTAGACTGGTCGGTCTGTCGGTCATGTGACGCTGGCCACGTCACATGACCCTCACTCCCCACTATAAATACAGGCAGCCTGCTGGCCACAGGTTGCCTGTTAATTCTAGGTTCCTGGCTATTTGTTGGACTACTTAATACTCACCTCATCCTGTTCCCTGACGATCCTGTACTGCGCATCCGTCCTGGTATTGTGACCTCGGCTCCCACCTGACTATTCTTTGCAGACTCCTCTGGTACTTCTCTACTCTTCTGGTATTTGACCCCGGCTTCTCCTGACCATTCTTTGCTTAACCCTTTGTACTGCGTAGCTCTTTTGGTTCTGACCCGGTCCGTTCACATTCCGTATTTTGTCTTGTCTGTCTTCCCTGCGCATATCCTAAGTAAGGGACTGTCGTCCAGCTGTCCCCTGTCATCAGGACTTGTGAGGCAAGTAGGCAAGGCCAGGGGAGAGGGTGGAGTGCAGTGGTCACTATCCTTTCCCCTGTGTGTGTGTGGATGTCATTGTTACAGTCACCTTAGGTTCCTTTATGCCTCTACATGCTTTATCCACCAAGTAAACTATACAATTATGTTGTCAGTAATGTTTTGTCACAGTTTTCGCTGCCAAACCAAACAACAACGTAATACTAGCATGCCAAATGCCATTGCAACAACCAAATGCCATATGTAAATGCAAGCAAAAAAAGAGAAAGTCAGTCGTGTGCATCAATGTTTGTAATACACTTATACATAGCAGCCTGTCAGTCACTGTCCTCCTGAGGGAGACAGGAAAAGGCAAGAGGGAGTGATCTCATCATGAATGTACTGGACTCATAAACTTTGGTTCAAATTTACAGTGGCACAATTTATACTAGAATCTAGATGTACAGGCATTAGTACACGTGAGCAAAAGAGTATGAGTCCAGTATATTCATGAGGAGAGCAGTGTGTTCACTTTAGTGGATATAGGTTTAGAGAAATTATCTGTGACTATCCTTACCAAGTGGGATGGTTTACCGGGAAAGAGATATGGCCTAATATGTGACACTTAGTGCCACAATTCTGGTGTGTTTTCAGTTACAACACACATATCTGCACATATCATAGCATATTGCATGTGAAGTTATTAGGCAGAGAAATTCCTTTCATCGGCAACAGTGCAGTCTGTGACTTTTACTGTTAGTATCTCTCTCCAATAGAGAAGGTCTTGAGTCTGAGACCAGATGCAGAAGGAGGCTGAATAAAATATAAATATACAGAATGATCAGTAAGCTCTGGCCTTGCTTTTTTTTCCAGGCCTGTCCTATAGGAGCATAGGTCTATATGGTACCCTCTGGCCATACTTTTGCCACAGACTTGATCCTCTCAAGTATTGCACAATATATTGCTGAAACTGACTGGCAATCCCATAAGGAGTGATTGGAGCAGCATGGTGCATGCTTGACCAGGTCCATCAGTCCAGGAGTACGGAAACCCCATTCTTGGGATGGGTGGTGTTCAGACTCCCACAATTAGTTATCCCCTATCCAGTGCTTAGGTCCAAGTTATAGTTAACGGAATACACTTTTAGGGACACAAATTAAATACAATATTGTAGTATATGAGCAAAACCCTCAACAGACTGAAATCAGATCACAACCACTGGGTGGCCTCAAAAGGATACATTAAGTATAAACATCTCATGGCATAATATCACAAAATAATGTTATTTGTCAAAGTTAGTCACCTGGTGCCACACATCTCAAGATATGCACAGCCATGTGCACATGTAAGACAGTATGAGTAAGAGCACAAGATGAGGCTCCTAAATTTGTCAATCTACCTGTTGTATGCTGCTTTAACATTGACTTTAATAAACTCTGTTTTATGGAATGTCGTAGTGCTGTCCATTTCTTTGGATTCAGTGGTGCCCCAGCATAATTTCGGGTCACACAACGCCATAGAGATAAGAGACATCTGTGGCTGGTAGAGATGATAAATCGAAGCTGACAAAGTTGAATTTGATACGAATTTCAGGAAAAATTTGATTCACAATTAATGTGAATTTCCTCACGCTTCGTAGTAACGAATCACAATGTTTCATAAAAAGGCAGCTACACGTGTAAAGGACATGAGGCAAGGAACTCTAGGAAGGCGGAAAGACCAATAGTGGCATGTATGCAGCCAATAACCAGCCAGCCAGCCCTTAGATGTCACAGCCCTATAAATAGACTCAGCCATCTTAAAATCAGACATTTTCTAGTTTTGTGCAGGGATAGACGTGAGAAGGCGCTAGGGACAGCAATAGGAAAAACCTTATTGTGAAAAAAAAACCTGAAAAAACGATTTATAAATGCAGGGAAAGGATAGGGAGGAATCATTTCACAGCATCTTAGTGCAGGGAGAGACAAAAGAAGGCACTAGCGACAGTGATAGTAAAAATCTCATTGTGAAAAACAAGCAATTTACAAGTGCAGGTAAAGATTTTTTTGGAATCCAAATAGCCATTAGACAGCTCGGTCATTCCAGCAATTTGTTCTTGGGGTGCAAGTGCTATGTTGAAAAGCATTTGTTGGCTTATATCTGTGGAAAAAGAAAAATATACACGCAGTTCACTTCTGTAGTTATATGTGGTGAAAGCGTTTAGTGGCGTATTTCAGTACAAAAAGAGAAATTTATACGCAGTTCACTTCTACAGTTATGTGTTGAAAGCATTTAGTGGCCTATTTCAGTACAAAAAAATATATTCTCAGTTCACTTCTTCAGTTATTTATAGTGAAAGCGTTTAGTGGCGTATTTCAGTACAAAAAGAAAAATATACATGCAGTTCACTACTGCAGCTATATGTGGTGAAAGCGTTTAGTGGCCTATTTCATTACAAAAGGAAAAATATATTCTCAGTTCACTTCTGCAGTTATATGTGGTGAAAGCGTTTAATGGCATATATATTGAGCGCTTTTAGGGGTGTTTACATTTAATTTTTTTTTATTTAGTTCAGCTAACAGTATGTCAGACAGAGAAGGTCACAGCAGAATAAGGGGGCATGGCAGCAGGAGTCACAGTGACAGGCCTGAGCTCCCAGTGTCATCTAGCAGTCGTGTCTTGACCAGCAACCCAGGGGTTCTTGATTTGTTAACGCGGTCATCCACTTCACCTCAAGTGAGGTCAGAAAACAGTCGGTGGGTTCATCAGACACAAACATTAGTTGGCATGGCCCGGGAGCAGGCCTTGTGCCCTCACCTGTCCTCAACCTGCCTCTGTCCTTTTCTGTTCCCTCAGCCAAAGAAGTTATGTATGCCGTGGGTTCAGCTCCACTATACAGTGAAGACGAGCTACTAGAGGACAGTCAGCAGCTACTGCTCAACCAAGATCTGGAGGAGACATCCGCCGCTTCATCCACTAGGCGGGCAAGTAGTGATGAGTAGAGTGGCATGGGAGCTGGTGTTGCGACTGGTCAGAGACCGTTGAGAAGGACATTAGTGATGTGCAGACAGTACTCGATGATGATGACTCCTGATCGCACTTGGGAGCCAGGTTAACCACTTCAACCCTGCTAGCTGAAACCCCCTTAAAGACCAGGCCACTTTTTACACTTCTGCACTACACTAATTTCACCGTTTATTGCTCGGTCATGCAACTTACCACCCAAATGAATTTTACCTCCTTTTCTTCTCACTAATAGAGCTTTCATTTGGTGGTATTTCATTGCTGCTGACATTTTTACTTTTTTTGTTATTAATCGATTTAACGATTTTTTGCAAAGAAATGACATTTTTCACTTTCAGCTGTAAAATTTTGCAAAAAAACGACCTCCATATATACATTTTTCGCTAAATTTATTGTTCTACATGGTTTTGATAAAAAAAAATGTTTGGGCAAAAAAAAAAAAAAGGTTTGGGTAAAAGTTACAGCGTTTACAAACTATGGTACAAAAATGTGAATTTCCGCTTTTTGAAGCAGCTCTGACTTTCTGAGCACCTGTCATGTTTCCTGAGGTTCTACAATGCCCAGACAGTACAAACACCCCGGAAAGTAGACACCCTAAGGTATTCGCTGATGGGCATAGTGAGTTCATAGAACGTTTTATTTTTTGTCACAAGTTAGCAGAAAATGATGATTTTTTTTTTTTTCTTACAAAGTCTCATATTCCACTAACTTGTGACAAAAAATAAAAACTTCCATGAACTCATTATGCCCATCACAAAATACCTTGGGGTATCTTCTTTCCAAAATGGGTCACTTGTGGCGTAGTTATACTGCCCTGGCAATTTAGGGGCCCATATGTGTGAGAAGTAGTTTGCAATCAAAATGTGTAAAAAATGGCCTGCGAAATCCGAAAGGTGCTCTTTGGAATGTGTGCCCCTTTGCCCACTCCTTTGCCCACCAGTGTCACACATCTGGTATTGCCATACTCAGGAGAAGTTGGGGAATGTGTTTTGGGGTGTCATTTTACATATACCCATGCTGGGTGAGAGAAATATCTTGGCAAAAGACAACTTTTCCCATTTTTTTATACAAAGTTGGCATTTTACCAAGATATTTATCTCGCCCAGCATGGGTATATGTAAAATGACACCACAAAACACATTCCCCAACTTCTCCTGAGTACGGCGATACCACATGTGTTACACTTTTTTGCAGCCTAGATGCGCAAAAGTGCCCAAATTCCTTTTAGGAGGGCATTTTTAGACATTTGTATCCCAGACTTCTTCTCACGCTTTAGGGCCCCTAAAAAGCCAGGGCAGTATAAATATCCCACATGTGACCCCACTTTGGAAAGAAGACACCCCAAGGTATTCAATGAGGGGCATGGCGAGTTCATAGAAATTTATTTTTTGGGCATAAGTTAGCGGAAATAGATTTTTTTTTTCTCACAAAGTCTCACTTTCCGCTAACTTGGGACAAAAATTTAAATCTTTCATGAACTCAATATGCCCCTCAGCGAATACCTTGGGGTGTCTTCTTTCCAAAATGGGGTCAGTTGTGGGGTGTTTGTACTGACCTGGCATTAGAGGGTCTCCGCAATCATTACATGTCTGGCCAGCATTAGGAGTTTCTGCTATTCTCCTTATATTGAGCATACAGGTTATGAGATTTTTTTTTTCCGTTCAGCCTCTGGGCTGAAAGAAAAAAAATGAACAGCACAGATTTCTTCATTCGCCTCGATCAATGTGGATGAAAAAATCTTTGCCAAAAAAAAAAAAGGAGGGGAAAGACGTCTGCCAGGACATAGGAGCTCCGCCCAACATCCATACCCACTTAGCTCGTATGCCCTGGCAAACCAGATTTCTCCATTCACATCAATCGATGTGGATGAATAAATCATTGCCGGGATTTTATTTTATTTTTATATACAAAGGAACAGCGCCTCCTCAGCTCATATGCCTTGGCAAACGTATCTTTTACTGCAGAGGAGAAATCTCGTCTTGCAGCGCCGCATACACCGACTTGTGTGTAATCTGACAGCAGCGCAATGCTTCTGTCAGAATGCACATCAGTGCTGCAGCTAGTCGATCGGTTGGTCCACCTGGAAGGTAAAAAAAAAAAAGAAAAAACCAGGCCGCAATGCAATAATTTTATTAACTTTGGAACAGAACATATAAACTTTAACTTTTTGAACTGAACATTAACCTTTTTGCTTACTGGTGTTTTTTTTTTTTTTTTTTTTTTTACCTTTTATAGAACAAACCTCTCCTTCCCCATGGGTCAATGTGCAAAGCGCAAATCGCCCAAAGATGTGGCGAAGTGTGTTATGCACTTTGTCCCAGGTGAAAGGAGATGTTTGCAGCAGCTCTGTGTGAATGGGCCCTAATAGCCCTGTGTGCCTGTCCTGGTGAGATGTGATCCCTATGCTAGGTGTAGCTGTGTGTGGTACTTCCGGAAACACTCCCCATAGCATAGGGCAGGGTGGTCAGGGCAGTCAGGACAGAAATAGCGGGTGTCATGCCTTATTCCACTCCTGCTACAGACACAACATCTTTTTCGGGGTGACGGTTGGGTTGAGGCACTGGCAACGACATTGGGGAAATGTCGCTCGTGTAGACGGCTAACTACTCTGGTGGATGGGGCCACGGAACCTCCTCGATGATCTCTTCCTGAAATATGAGGAAGGATCGTGTTCTCCCAGCCTTACTGTAGAGAATAAAACTATTATACAGAGCCAATTGAATCAAATATACAGACACCTTCTTATACCAGCGTCTGGTTCTGCGGGAAACTAAATACGGAGACAACATCTGGTCATTGAAGTCCACCCCTCCCATGTGAAGGTTATAGTCGTGGACTGAAAGGGGCTTTTCAATGACACGGGTTGCTCGCTCAATTTAGATTGTCGTGTCTGCGTGAATGGAGGAGAGCATGTAAACGTCACGCTTGTCTCTCCATTTCACCGCGAGCAGTTCTTCGTTACGCAAGGCAGCCCTCTCCCCCCTTGCAAGACGGGTGGTAACGAGCCGTTGGGGGAAGCCCGCGCGACTAGTTCGCACGGTGCCACAGGTGCCAATCTGTTCTAGAAGCAAATGCCTAAAGAGGCCCACACTTGTGTAGAAATTGTCCACATAAAGATGGTACCCCTTGCCGAATAAGGGTGACACCAAGTCCCAGACTGTCTTCCCACTGCTCCCCAGGTGGTCAGGGCAACCGACCGGCTCCAGGGTCTGATCTTTTCCCTCATAGACACGAAATTTGTGGGTATAGCCTGTGGCCCTTTCACAGAGCTTATGCAATTTGACCCCATACCGGGCGTGCTTGCTTGGGATGTATTGTTTGAAGCCAAGGCGCCCGGTAAAATGTATTAGGGACTCGTTTACGCAGATGTTTTGCTCTGGGGTATACAAATCTGCAAATTTCTTGTTGAAATGGTTTATGAGGGGCCGAATTTTGTGGAGCCGGTCAAAAGCTGGGTGGCCTCTGGGACGGGAGGTGGTTTTGTCACTAAAGTGCAGGAAACGCAGGATGGCCTCAAAACGTGCCCTGGACATAGCAGCAGAGAACATAGGCATGTGATGAATTGGGTTCATGGACCAATATGACCGCAATTCATGCTTTTTAGTTAGACCCATGTTGAGGAGAAGGCCCAGAAAAATTATAATTTCGGAAACTTGGACTGGTTTCCACCGGAAAGGCTGGGCATAATAGCTTCCCTGGTTGGCGGTTATAAATTGTGTGGCATACCGGTTTGTTTCAGCCACGACTATGTCTAAGAGCTCCGCAGTCAAGAACAGCTCAAAAAATCCCAGGGCCGAACCGATCTGAGCTGTCTCAACCTGAACTCCAGACTGGGCGGTGAAAGGGGGAACTACAGGTGCGGCTGAAGTTGGGGACTGCCAATCAGGGTTTGCCAGCACCTCAGGGATTCTAGGGGGTCTACGGGCCCATCTTTGCGGTGGCTGCGACGGGGTAACTAATGCACGTACCACCGTACCAGCTTCAACTGCCCTTCTGGTGCTCGCCACTTCACCAGGTTATACGGCAGTGCTGGTACTAGGTCCAGGGAGGGCTGCGCTGCTGGTGTATGCCTCACCACGTAATCCGACAGCGCCAGCCCCACTCTGCTGCCCTTGAAGCGGATCCTGCGCAACCTGTGGTCTAGCGACACGGGGCCGTGTACGCCTGGTGCTATCAGGGACCTCAGCCTCCTCGTCCGAACTTTGGGTCAGAGTGCCACTGCTTTCTACAGGTTCATATTCTGATTCGTCAGATGAGGGTTCCCATTCCTCATCCGACTGGATCAGAAGCCTGTAGGCCTCTTTAGAAGAATACCCCCTGTTTGACATTTGGACAACTAAATTTAAGGGTATTCCCTGAGACTACCCAAGAAAAAAAGCAAGCCTGTCTTACAAATGGGAGGCTAGCAAAGTACCGGAGGCCGCTGCGGTTGATAAAAAATATCAAAACAGATTTTTTTTATTGCCGCAGCACGTGTAAAGTGAATGTGCAGTGATAAAAAAAGAATGATTTTTTGTCACTGCGGTGGGGCGGGTGTGGGCGAACGCACGTGTGGGCGACCGATCAGGCCTGATCGGGCAAACACTGCGTTTTGGGTGAAGGGCGAACTAAAGTGACACTAATACTATTATAGATCTGACCGTGAACAGTTTTGATCACTTCCAGATACTATAAAAGTACAAATGCTTATTAGCGATACGCTAATCAGCAAATCAGTGACTGCGGTGCGGTGGGCTGGGCGCTAACTGATCCCTAAACTACCTAACCAAGGGACCTAAACTATCCCTAAAACCTAACAGTCAATACCAGTGAAAAAAAAGTGACAGTTTACACTGATCACTTTTTTCCTTTCACTAGTGATTGACAGGGGCGATCAAAGGGGTGATCAAAGGGTTAATTAGGGTGCAGGGGGTGATCTGGGGCTAAAGTGTGGTGTTGGTGCTACTCACTGTGAAGCCTGCTCCTCTGCTCTCGCCTGCTGGATCCAACCGACCAAAAGGACCAGCAGAGGAGCAGGGCAGCCATATAACACATCATATTTTCTAATATGATGTGTTATCTGGCACTTGATTGGCTTTTATAAAAGCCAATCAGCTTGCCAGCCGCCATCATTGGCTGGCAAGCTGATGACGTGACCCCCCCTTGAAGAAATGCCAGCCCGTATATATGCGTCAGTCTGCGCAGCGCTGCCGCCTCCGGACCGCGAATCTGCGTTAGGCGGTCCGGAGGCGGTTAAGAAGGGGCTTCGTCATCATCAGGAGAAGAGGGTGGCAGCTTGCCCGTGAGGAAGCGTCTGAGCCAGCAAGTCGCTAGCATGCACGGGTTCACGGTAGCAGTCAGCCAGTGCGTAGTGTTGGGGGTAAAATTACCTACCCTGGGGTGTGGCAGTTTTTTGTGAAGTTACTGTAGGAGGTCAACATGGCCATATGTAGAATATGTGGGCAGAAGGTAAAGCGTGGCCAGGGTGCCAATGTTGGCACCACGCCCTGCGTCAATAAATGCAGCGTCACCATAAAGTGGCCTGGCAGAACCGTGGCTCCGATGTGGTGGTCCAGTCTGCTGCAGCAACCAGTGGCACGCCACACCCAGTTTCAGGCAGTCAAGGCTCCACTGTCTCAGCCAAAGGGAGCTGTCTGTCTTTCCCATCTTCTGCTGGTCCTGATGCTCCTGCTCCTCCTACTCCTCGTCAGTCATTCCGTGAGCAATTGATCACCGAAGCGATTGCCAAGAGACAACAGTATGCGTCCACTTTTCCAACATCACAAAAGCTGAACGCGCTCCTATCCATGTTGCTGGTGCTGCAGTCCCTCCCTATCCAAGTGGTGGACTCTACACCTTTCAGAGAACTGAGGCTTGTGCCAAGCCAAGGTGGAGAGTCCCAAGCCGTCATTTATTAGTAAAAAATGCATTACCAGCCCTGCACAAACATGTAAAACAGAAGGTGGGCAAGTTCTTGAGCCTGTCAGTGTCTGCCAAAGTGCACGGAAGCTTCGACGTGTGGAGCTGTAACTAAGGTCAGGGACAATACATTTCCCTTATGGCCCACTGGGTGAATGTGGTTCCTGCACAGCCACACCAGCAACTTGGCAAGGTGATGCCCTTTCCGCCTCCACGTTCTTACGCCGTTGGTCCAGCGACAATGTCCGCCTCTGCCTCCTCATCCTCCACCATTTCCTCAACCTCCACTGCAGGGACAATTCACAGTGCCCCTCCAGCATACCACATGTGCAGGGCATGGTGGTGTCATGCTGTTCTACACCTCGTTTGCCTTGGCGAACTGAGTCACAGGGGAGGAACTGCTCTGTGTGATTCATAAAGAAATCGAATCCTGGCTTTCTCCATGGCAACTTAAAATTGGAACCATGGTGACCGACAATAGGAAGAAAATTATGTTGATGCTACATCAAGGAAGGCTCAGCTATGCGCTATGGCACACGTGTTCAATCTGGTTGTCAAGCAGCTACTAAAGTCTTCTACCAATCTGCAAGTCATCCTAAAAATGTCCAGGAAACTTTGCATGCACTTCAGCCACTCATACACTGCAAAGCACACCCTCCTTGAGCTGCAGCGGCAGAACAGTATCCCCCAACATAAGTTAATATGTGACATTTCCACCTATTGGAATTCCACCCTTCATATGTTGGACCGACTATACGAACAGAGAAAGGCCATAAATAGTTTCTTGATGATGCAAGCGGATATGAGTACTCCCCTGTGTAACTTCGATGTCACCCAGTGATAGCTCATGCGTGACACCTGCCGTTTGCTCAGGCCCTTTAAGGATTCCACGTTATTTGTCAGTCGCCAGGACTACGGGATCAACAACGTCATTCCACTGCTTCATTTTCTGGAGCAGATGGTGGTAACAATGGGACTGGGGACTGGAGACGTGGCGCCTATATCTCATGACCACATGAGCACTGTGGGGGCTGAACTGGAAGAGGAGGGGGAGGAGGACATTGGAGCACAGGCAATGTGTAGAAAAATTGGTGGTTTTTCTACTCGGGTGACAGAAGAAGAGGAGCAGGAGCAGCCAGAGGAGCTACATGGCGATGAGGAAGATGAGACAGAGGACCCAGACACACTGTGGCAGTATACAGTGGAGATGGAGGCAGGGAGTACCTCTGAGTCACTTGCACAAATGGCCCGATTCATGCTCACTTGCTTGCGTAGTGACAACTGAATTGTCACAATTTGGCAGAGAGCTGACTTCTGGCTCTCCACCTCGTTGGAGCCTCGCTACTGGTCCAAAATGGGTGTCTTTTTTACTCCCACTGAGAGGGAGGACAAACTTGAACTACTACAGAGGTATCCTATGTAGTCAGTTGGCCGCTGCCTATCTACGCTATCGTCCATCCTCTCGCAGGTCTGAATGGGGGGACCTGCGCACTCACATCCAACTGCCATGGCTGCTGGGGAGGGATGGGGTGGCAGGAGCAGTACCAGCTCCATTAGCAGCAGCCTGAGTCTACAGTCGCTGATGAATAGCTTTCTTCACCTGCATAGTAAACAAACTACTCACCAGCAGCAGGTAGACCTGGAGTAGGACCTGAACCAGCAGGTGGTGGCATACTTAGACAGCATCCTGCCAGCTATCATTGGAGATCCGCTGGACTACTGGGCAGCCAAACTGGATCTGTGGCCGAAACTAGCAGAGTTTGCCCTGGAAAATCTGTCCTGCCCGGTCAGTAGTGTGGCATCAGAGTGGGCCATAGTTACCACAAGGAGAACTCGCCCAAAATGTGGAGAGACTGACCTTTGTCAAGATGAATCAGAAGAGGATCAGCCAGAATTTCCACCCACCAATGCTTGATGCATCTGATTAGATCATCCATGCCGCCTCACCCAAACCTTGAAAAAAAGAGACCGTTTTTTTCTGGCTACCTGCCTCAGCTACTACTCTGATGCTGCCACCCGCCTGATGCCACACGTCTGATGCAAGTGCTCCTTCTATCACCCACCTTCGTCAGTGGGTACTGGTATTGACACCCATCGCCCCACTCTGTCACTGGGTCACTTTGTGGTCTCCTGATGCTGATGCTGCCATCTCCATACTCTGTCACCTTGCTACTCTGTGGACTCCTGATGCTGCTATCATCTCCACACTATGTCACCTTGCCACTCTGTGGTATCCTTATGCTGCTGCCATCTCCACACTATGTCACCTTGCCACTATGTGGCATCCTGATGCCGCTGCTGCCATCTCCTCACTTTGCCATCTTGCCACTCTGTGGTATCCTGATGCTGCTGCTGCTGCCATCTCCACACTATGTTACCTTGCCACTCTGTGGTATTCTCCTGATGCTGCTGCTGTCGCCACCTCCAGACTTGGTCATTGTGCCATTCTGTAGCCTCCTGCTGATGCTGATGCTGCTGCTGCCGCCACCTCCACACTCGGTCATTGGGCCACTCTGTGGCCTACTCATGCTGCCGCCACCTCCAGACTCGGTCATTGTGCCACTTGGTGGCTCTTCATACTGTCGCCACCTCCAGACTCTGTCATTGTGCCACTCGGTGGCTTCCTCATTCTGCTGCCACCTCTACACTCTGTCATCGTGCCACTCAGTTGCCTCCTCATACTGCTTCCAACTCCAGACTTTGGGACACTCTGTGGTCTCCTCATGCTGTTTCCACCTCACCACTATGTCATAGGTCTACTCTGTGGACTTCTCATTCTGTTCCCACCTTCCCCACTTTATGACTGATCCACTATTTTGGCTTTTTGCCTGCTTGACATCATCATTTATTTGAACTTTCTTCTGATCTGTCAGAAGGAATGAAAAATGAGGCGCACAATGGATCATGTCTGTGTAGCATCTATAAGGCCTGTCCCATCAGAATTGGCTTATGATTTGGTAGCCAAAAGCAGGAGTGGGTACAAAACACAGAAGACATACAAATAGTCCATTTACGTGTCAGCTCTGTTTTAGATCCACTCCAGTTATTTTTGGTATTGGCAATACTGATGGATTATTGAGCAAATGCTGACGGAGTGAAGGCGTATGCTCCACAGATATGATTTTTTTAACCCATTTTTATTATTCTGATGGATCAGAGGAAGGGCAAATTAATCAGTGACGTCAACACAAACTTACTGCTGACACCCTCTCCACTCTCTCAGGGGGGCTCTACTTGTATAAGTGTTTTAAAGAACAGGTTCTGTAGACATCTATGTGGAGTCAGCTGACGAGGGTGTAAAAGGACTGCGCTAACATCGACCTGTAAGGCTGAGTTGTTACTTTAGTTATTTGGTCAGTTTTGGCCCCGTGACCCGCCCATATAAGTGAAGTATGCAGTGATTCTAAGAGCGACCCCTGTCATCTTAATGCTATACTGACTCACAGTATTATTTCACTACCACAGCAGCCTCCCTATGTGTGTTACTGCAAGGCACAGTGTTCTACACCCCTATAAAGGCTCTCTGCAGCCCGGAAATAGACATTTTTTAATGTAATTTGCTGTGAATAAATCAAATCTTTTCGAAAAATTCGGTGAACCGTCCAAATCAAATTTTTAAGAAATTCGCTCATCTCTAATTGCTTGCCAAAGGTAAGAAAGGACATATTTATATACTGTTACAACAGATTGCAACAGTTTACAATTGGATGTCTATACAGTTGGATCCTATTAACACTGTCTTACGTTGTAAAAATTTTTTATAATTATATGTTGGGAGAACTGTTTTTTGACAGGAAAGAATATAATTATAATTTTTTTATTTTTTTTTACAATTACTTTAATATTCATTATTCTCTAAGCAACTGTCACTCTTTTCATCTCAAGATGGAAATAGTAAGGGCATTTCAGAAATTCAATCAGATTGTAATATGTAAGCAATAAAACTAGGTCTCCAAGTTAAGACCATGGGAGCCCGAGGTATGGACATGCTGTGTTTATTCAGCACTGTGTATAGACATACACTGAAGTCTAATTATAGCATGCATCCATAGAGATTGCTGTATGGATTTATGTGTGTAATAAAACCAGACCACATAGAGCAGGTTTTTGAAATATTAGTGAGAAAAGCAAATTTACAGCTTTCTTATAGTCTAAAAAAATAAATTAAAAACAGCGCTCTATTAAATCTGTTTGTTATTTCACAATCTCAGGTTTGTGTGTGGAGCTTATGGTGACCGTATTTACTGCAGCCATGACATTGCTTAATTAGCTCAGTGCTGCAGAATATGATGGTGCTAGGCTATATAAACTTTTGTGCTTCATCCGATTGGCATTTTATTTATTTTTTTACAGTTTAGTTAATAAAGAATTAAGAGTTCGTTGTAATATAAGAAAACTGTTTATTAAAATATAACTAATGCACAAAGTATAATGAAATTATAATACAATATAAAGATGGAAATGAAAATATAATAAATATTAAAATCAAAATGCAGTAGGCAAATCAAGTGCAAATTAATCTCTAACAACTGTAGGTAGAGACAGACAAGGACAATGAGCCCTAACCTAAAACACAGCCCATTTTTCCAAATTACTGGCAGTATAAGTCCTCCATGTCAGAACCACAACTGGATGATGTTCCCTACTCTAAATAACCAAATGGTATCTGATATTACTGTAGGAGAAAGCTTGGGATCTAGTGATCACCAGTCAGTGTGATTTACTATAAGTACAGTGACTGAGTCACACCACACAAAAACTAAAGTTTTAGATTTTAGAAAAACTGACTTTTCTAAAATTAGATTAGTGGTATGAGTCCCTATCAGATTGGAACAGTGTCAATGGAGTCCAGGAGCAATGGGACTACTTAAAAGTGGCAATATTGAAGGCAACAGATAATTGCATTAGGCTTTTCAGTAACAAAAAAAAAGGGAGAGACCACTGTGGTACTCAGCAGAAGTGGCCAAAATCATAAAAAAAGGTAGCATTTTAGCATTTAGTATTTTAAAAAAAGCATTTAGTAATTTAAAAAAACAAACAAAGAAAAACGAGGATGACAGGCAAATTTATAAGATTAGGCAGATAGAGGCCAAGCAAGAGCTTCTAAAGCACAGGCATAAGAGAAATTAGCTCAGTCAGTGAAACATGGCAATAAGACATTCTTCAGATACATAAATTAAAAAAGGAAAATAAAAACAAGGAATTAACTAATTAAAAAAACAAAAGAAGGAAGGTATATGGAAGAAGATAAAGAACTAGCTGACTGCCTCAATGAATACTTCTGTTCAATTTTTACAAAGGAAAATTAAGGAAAAGGACCTCAGTTAGGAAGGAAGACTAATGAATCTTTTGATGCACGTGTCTTTACAGAGGAAGAGGTTTTAAGTCAGCTGTCTAAAATGAATACAAATAAGTCACAGGGACCTGATGGGATACACCCAAAGCTATTAAAAGAGCTTAGCTGTGAACTAGCAAAACCATTAACAGATTTATTTAACCAATCACTGGTAACAGGAGTCGTCCAAAAGATTGGAAATTAGCAAATGTTGTGCACAAGAAAGGTAGTAGGGAGGAATCAGGCAACCCTAGGCCAGTAAGCATGACATCAATAGTGGGGAAATTAATGGAAACCATACTTAAAGGGAACCTGTCATGTAGATATTTGATTATAATCTAACTAATTATATATAATCATTAACTACTAAAAAGTACCTTAAATGTATTCACTTACTGGTGTGACAGATGGTTACCTCATAATATACACACAAAGATGCCGCATGCCACATGCTAATGAGCTGATTTGAGTCCGGTGTATATTTAATTCAGAGCTATAGCCACTCCCCTGCCCACCTGCTGCTGATTACTATGGAAACAAACTGTCTTTCAGCAGCAGGTGGGCGGGGAGAGTCAGGAGCTCATCATTATCAGCTGATTTTTTTCAATACAAGATGTTGGCAGATTGACTGGGTCAATTAAAGAAAGTGACCCAGCATTTTGCTAAGCGAATCAGTCACTTATTTATGTTGCCCTTAGTTTGGACACCATAAAACTGGTGACAGGTTCCCTTTAAGTAGAGGATTGTGGAACATCTAAAATCCCATGGATTGAAAGATGAAAAACAGCATGGGTTTACTTCAGGGAGATTATGTCAAACTAATCTTATAGATTTTTTGATTGGGTGACTAAAATAATAAATGGCGGAGGTGCAGTAGACATCACTTATCTAGATTTTAGTAAGGCTTTTGATACTGTCCCACATAGAAGGCTTATCAATAAATTGCAGTCTTTGTGCTTGGACTTCCATATTGTTGAATGGATTAGGCAGTGGGTAAGGGACAGACAACAGAGGGTTGTAGTCAATGGGGTATATTCAGACCATAGTCTTGTTACCAGTGGGGTACCTCCAGGGATCTAATCTGGGACCCATACTGTTTAATATCTTTATCAGCGTAATTGCAGAAGGCCTCGATGGTAAGGTGTGTCTTTTTGCTGATGACACAAAGATTTGTAACAGGGTTGATGTTCCTGGAGGGATACACCAAATGGAAAAAGATTTAGGAAAACTAAAATAATGCACCTGGGGCGTAAAAACCCAAGAGCAGAATATAAAATCAGTGATACAGTCCTAACCTCAGTATCTGAGAAAAGGGTTTTAGGGGTATTTATTTCAGAAGACTTAAAGGTAGGCAGACAATGTCATAGAGCAGCAGGAAATGCTAGCAGAATGCTTGGGTGTATAGGGAGAGGAATTACCAGTAGAAAGAGGGAGGTGCTCATGCCGCTCTACAGGGCACTAGTGAGACCTCTTTTGGAGTATTGTGCGCAGTACTGGAGACCATTTCTCCAGAAGGATATTGATACTTTGGAGAGAGTTCAGAGAAGAGCTACTAAACTAGTACATGGATTGCAGGATAAAACTTACCAGGAAAGATTAAAGGACCTTAACATGTATAGCTTGGAAGAAAGACGAGACAGAGGGGCTATGATAGAAACTTTTAAATACATAAAGGTAATCAACAAAGTAAAAGAGGAGAGGATATTTAAAAGAAGAAAAACTGCTACAAGAGGACATCGTTTTAAATTAGAGGGGCAAAGGTTTAAAAGTAATATCAGGAAGTATTACTTTATTGAGAGAGTAGCGGATGCATGGAATAGCCTTCCTGCCGAAGTGGTAGCTGCAAATACAGTGAAGGAGTTTAAGCATACACGGGATAGGCATAAGGCCATCCTTCATATAAGATAAGGCCAGGGGCTATTCATAGTATTCAGTATATTGGGCAGACTAGATGGGCCAAATGGTTCTTATCTGCGGACACATTCTATGTTTCTAAGTGCAGAGATTGACAAACACCAACAGACAAACATCAAAGCAGAGTCGTATGAAAATGAGTCAGAACAAGTACCAAACAAAGACAGAGGTTGGTCAGAAGACAAGTCAAAGTCAGAAGCACAGAGGAATAAGTAAGCAAATGCAGGAACAGGGAACAAGGAACCTAGCTAGTGAGTCAAACAAGACTATCACTGACAATGGTATATGGCCATGAAGGGATTTAAATAGATCACCCAGTCCCTGGATCAGAACCTCATAGGCCCATTGACTCAGAGCTGCATTAGACATAAACATTAGTACACAATAATAGAGCAGTGGATCTAATCAGCCCACAAAAACAGAACATTGATTGCATTCTGTTACTAAGGATGTGGTCGCGTCTTCAGGGGATTTGGATCAGCAGTGCAATTCTCCTGACGCAGCTAGAGCCTGGACAGGTAAGTTTATTACAAAATCTGATAATCCTCTAGTATTCGATTATGTTTGCACATATAATAGAAAATGTTCCAAAGTTTCAAAATATGTAAAAATGTATATTCTATTTCTACTGTGGGGTCCTCAAACTATAAATTAGTTCTAATATATATTATATAGAGATATTAGGGGTCATTTATTAACCTGAAATATGCATATAATTGGCGTAATTCAGACGCAGATTGTGACGCAACGGTTAGGGCGGGTTCGCATTGGCATTTGTGAATTCCATTATAGGCTCCGTTATAACATAGTTATAATGGAATTCTCAGACGGAATGCAAAATGGAAGCCTTTAAGGACTATTTTTTACATCATGTATAATGGAAACAAGAAGAACCGTTGTGTCCTCATAGACATGTATTAGGATGGAGCAAAACATAATGCCTCTTGAAAGCTTCTGTTTTGCATTCCATCTGAGAATTCTGTTATATTCCATTATAACTCTGTTATAAAAGAACCTATAATATAATTTCCTAATGCCAGTGCAAACCCACCCTTAGTTGCACCACAATCTGCGACTTTTCCCTGCTCAGGCCAGGTCTAAAAAAGTTTTCATGGTGTGGGCGGGGAAGGGGATGGACCAGTAGACCCTCCCATTTACCATTTTCTACACCTGGTTTAGGCATAGAAAATAGTCATAATGTAAGCCAGTTAGGAAGCTGGGTTACATTTAGAAATGGCACTGGAGCAGGCTCTTATTAAAATGCTGGTCTTAATAAATGATCCCCATTGTGTTGATTTTACACATAGAGCCAATGATGATGATTATTATTATTATTATTATTATTATTAATATTATTATAGAAAGCCATAATTGTTGGTCAGATGTACTGATAGTGGTCTTAATTGGTTTCAAGTAAAGAGTCATTCTCGAATAAATGTAGTTCTGATTTATTTGCTGTCTTGGCATAAATGCTGACATATACAGCTTGTAGTCTCAGACCTTATGCATCATATTTTTGGAAGACATAATGAGTTTTTTTATTATCACCATAGTTGATACTTGTTATTGTGTCACTATATATGATAGCCTAGAACATGTGTATGAGCAGTCCAATTTGTTGATTTGTTTTGGCTTCACTGTGTGTGTGTGTGTGTGTATATATATATAAATATATTATATGAAATCCGTCAGCACTCACTTTAGAGGTTATCAGGTGCAAGTGTCTCGCCTTTGACCATAGGCTTGTATATTCAAAGAAAAATCAACGCAGCACTCTTCCTGTAAAAAGACGCAGTGTCTTTATTCACACATGTGAAACAAAAATAGGCAACGTTTCAATCCCCTTCAGGGATCCTTCTCAAGCCAAATGCACAGACCAACAACATGCTGGCATCTAAATAAATATCCAACTTTTCAATACATGTGTGCAGCATCAATTAATCAAGTGATTACAATTAGTGACAGCTGATACAAAATCAAAGTAAAAAATTTTGCTCCATTCCAATCTTTCAACGGATCTTCTTGTATTGTGATCTTGATATATATTCTCATACGTTTTTGCATATAAAGTGCTTGTGCCAATAAAGTGCAGCTTCCAATCAAAGTATACAAGAACAATCTCATATTATAAAAAAAAGTGCAAGTGCATTATAAAATCACAATAAAACCACTTGGCTATATTAAATTCATCAGAGAGACGCGTGCTGCACTTGAATGCATTTCATCTAGCTTGCTGTTTTTTTGAAAAAACGCATAGTGTGAACACCACCCATCTGCAGGGTAAAAAAAAATATTTTTTTATTCTTTATTTCTATAGATGATCATGTCAGTGCTATCTCTTGAGTTGCGGACTAGTCTGCACAGGGATCTAGTGCCAAGTGGTCATGTGTACTACCCATAAGTAGGGATGAGCGAACTCGAACTGTATAGTTCGGGTTCGTACCGAATTTTGGGGTGTCCGTGACACGGACCCGAACCCGGACATTTTCGTAAAAGTCCGGGTTCGGGTTCGGTGTTCGTCGCTTTCTTGGCGCTTTTGTGACGCTTTCTTGGCGCTTTTTGAAAGGCTGCAAAGCAGCCAATCAACAAGCGTCATACTACTTGCCCCAAGAGGCCGTCACAGCCATGCCTACTATTGGCATGGCTGTGATTGGCCAGAGCACCATGTGACCCAGCCTCTATTTAAGCTGGAGTCACATAGCGCCGCCCGTCACTCTGCTCTGATTAGCGTAGGGAGAGGTTGCGGATGCGACAGTAGGGCGAGATTAGGCAGATTAACTCCTCCAAAGGACTTCACTTGATTAATCGATCGATCTGCAGCTGTGCATCATTGAGCTGCTGAAATTCAAATGCTCACTCACTGTTTTTAGGCTGCCCAGACCGTTTGTCAGTCACTTTTTTCTGGGGTGATCGGCGGCCATTTTGTGTCTTGTGCGGTGCTGCGACCAAGTGCATCCAAGCTGCGACCAAGTGCATTTAACCCTCAATGGTGTGGTTGTTTTTTGGCTAAAGCCTACATCAGGGTGAAGCTGTCACACCAAGTGCATTTAACCAGCAATAGTCTGTTCATTTTTTTGGCCATATACTAAATCAGGGGCAAGCTGCGCCTGTCACCAAGTGCATTTAACCCTCAATGGTGTGGTTGTTTTTTGGCTAAAGCCTACATCAGGGTGAAGCTGTCACACCAAGTGCATTTAACCAGCAATAGTCTGTTCATTTTTTGGCCATATACTACATCAGGGGCAAGCTGCGCCCGTCACCAAGTGCATTTAACCCTCAGTAGTGTGGTGCGTCAAGCTGTGACACCAAGTGCATTTAACCAGCAATAGTCTGTTCATTTTTTGGCCATATACTAAATCAGGGGCAAGCTGCGCCCGTCACCAAGTGCATTTAACCAGCAATAGTGTGGTTATTTTTTGGCCATATCCCAGTCTAATTCTGTCACTAAATCCATACCGGTCACCCAGCGCCTAAATACTAGGCCTCAAATTTATATCCCGCTAAATCTCTCGTTACCGCTGTCCTGTTGTGGCTGGGAAAGTTATTTAGTGTCCGTCAAAGCACATTTTTTGTTCTGGGTTGAAGTACAATTCCCAATTTAGCAATTTCATAATTTAGTGGTTCCTGCTATATCAGAGCTATTTGAAATCTATCCCTAAAAGGGTATATAATATTCAAGGTGCACATTGGGTCATTCAGAATAACTTCACACACACCCGCTACTGTGTATTTCCAAGTCTAATTCTGTCACTAAACCCATACCTGTCACCCAGCGCCTAAATACTAGGCCTCAAATTTATATCCTGCTAAATCTCTCGTTACCGCTGTCCTGTTGTGGCTGGGAAAGTTATTTAGTGTCCGTCAAAGCACATTTTTTGTTCTGGGTTGAAATACAATTCCCAATTTAGCAATTTCATAATTTAGTGGTTCCTGCTATATCAGAGCTATTTGAAATCTATCCCTAAAAGGGTATATAATATTCAAGGTGCACATTGGGTCATTCAGAATAACTTCACACACACCCGCTACTGTGTATTTCCAAGTCTAATTCTGTCACTAAACCCATACCTGTCACCCAGCGCCTAAATACTAGGCCTCAAATTTATATCCTGCTAAATCTCTCGTTACCGCTGTCCTGTTGTGGCTGGGAAAGTTATTTAGTGTCCGTCAAAGCACATTTTTTGTTCTGGGTTGAAATACAATTCCCAATTTAGCAATTTCATAATTTAGTGGTTTCTGCTATATCAGAGCTATTTGAAATCTATCCCTAAAAGGGTATATAATATTCAAGGTGCACATTGGGTCATTCAGAATAACTTCACACACACCCGCTACTGTGTATTTCTAAGTCTAATTCTGTCACTAAACCCATACCTGTCACCCAGCGCCTAAATACTAGGCCTCAAATTTATATCCTGCTAAATCTCTCGTTAACGCTGTCCTGTTGTGGCTGGGAAAGTTATTTAGTGTCCGTCAAAGCACATTTTTTGTTCTGGGTTTAAATACAATTCCCAATTTAGCAATTTCATAATTTAGTGGTTCCTGCTATATCAGAGCTATTTGAAATCTATCCCTAAAAGGGTATATAATATTCAAGGTGCACATTGGGTCATTCAGAATAACTTCACACACACCCGCTACTGTGTATTTCCAAGTCTAATTCTGTCACTAAACCCATACCTGTCACCCAGCGCCTAAATACTAGGCCTCAAATTTATATCCTGCTAAATCTCTCGTTACCGCTGTCCTGTTGTGGCTGGGAAAGTTATTTAGTGTCCGTCAAAGCACATTTTTTGTTCTGGGTTGAAGTACAATTCCCAATTTAGCAATTTCATAATTTAGTGGTTCCTGCTATATCAGAGCTATTTGAAATCTATCCCTAAAAGGGTATATAATATTCAAGGTGCACATTGGGTCATTCAGAATAACTTCACACACACCCGCTACTGTGTATTTCCAAGTCTAATTCTGTCACTAAACCCATACCTGTCACCCAGCGCCTAAATACTAGGCCTCAAATTTATATCCTGCTAAATCTCTCGTTACCGCTGTCCTGTTGTGGCTGGGAAAGTTATTTAGTGTCCGTCAAAGCACATTTTTTGTTCTGGGTTGAAATACAATTCCCAATTTAGCAATTTCATAATTTAGTGGTTCCTGCTATATCAGAGCTATTTGAAATCTATCCCTAAAAGGGTATATAATATTCAAGGTGCACATTGGGTCATTCAGAATAACTTCACACACACCCGCTACTGTGTATTTCCAAGTCTAATTCTGTCACTAAACCCATACCTGTCACCCAGCGCCTAAATACTAGGCCTCAAATTTATATCCTGCTAAATCTCTCGTTACCGCTGTCCTGTTGTGGCTGGGAAAGTTATTTAGTGTCCGTCAAAGCACATTTTTTGTTCTGGGTTGAAATACAATTCCCAATTTAGCAATTTCATAATTTAGTGGTTTCTGCTATATCAGAGCTATTTGAAATCTATCCCTAAAAGGGTATATAATATTCAAGGTGCACATTGGGTCATTCAGAATAACTTCACACACACCCGCTACTGTGTATTTCTAAGTCTAATTCTGTCACTAAACCCATACCTGTCACCCAGCGCCTAAATACTAGGCCTCAAATTTATATCCTGCTAAATCTCTCGTTAACGCTGTCCTGTTGTGGCTGGGAAAGTTATTTAGTGTCCGTCAAAGCACATTTTTTGTTCTGGGTTTAAATACAATTCCCAATTTAGCAATTTCATAATTTAGTGGTTCCTGCTATATCAGAGCTATTTGAAATCTATCCCTAAAAGGGTATATAATATTTAAGGTGCACATTGGGTCATTCAGAATAACTTCACACACACACGCTTCTGTGCATTTCCAAGTCTAATTCTGTCACTAAATCCATACCGGTCACCCAGCGCCTAAATACTAGGCCTCAAATTTATATCCCGCTGAATTTGAATACAATACATTGGGCCAAATAATATATTTGTTGTTGTGGTGAACCATAACAATGAGAAAAACATCTAGTAAGGGACGCGGACGTGGACATGGTCATGGTGGTGTTAGTGGACCCTCTGGTGCTGGGAGAGGACGTGGCCGTTCTGCCACATCCACACGTCCTAGTGTACCAACTACCTCAGGTCCCAGTAGCCGCCAGAATTTACAGCGATATATGGTGGGGCCCAATGCCGTTCTAAGGATGGTAAGGCCTGAGCAGGTACAGGCATTAGTCAATTGGGTGGCCGACAGTGGATCCAGCACGTTCACATTATCTCCCACCCAGTCTTCTGCAGAAAGCGCACAGATGGCGCCTGAAAACCAACCCCATCAGTCTGTCACATCACCCCCATGCATACCAGGGAAACTGTCTCAGCCTCAAGTTATGCAGCAGTCTCTTATGCTGTTTGAAGACTCCGCTGGCAGGGTTTCCCAAGGGCATCCACCTAGCCCTTCCCCAGCGGTGAAAGACATAGAATGCACTGACGCACAACCACTTATGTTTCCTGATGATGAGGACATGGGAATACCACCTCAGCATGTCTCTGATGACGAAACACAGGTGCCAACTGCTGCGTCTTTCTGCAGTGTGCAGACTGAACAGGAGGTCAGGGATCAAGACTGGGTGGAAGACGATGCAGGGGACGATGAGGTCCTAGACCCCACATGGAATGAAGGTCGTGCCACTGACTTTCACAGTTCGGAGGAAGAGGCAGTGGTGAGACCGAGCCAACAGCGTAGCAAAAGAGGGAGCAGTGGGCAAAAGCAGAACACCCGCCGCCAAGAGACTCCGCCTGCTACTGACCGCCGCCATCTGGGACCGAGCACCCCAAAGGCAGCTTCAAGGAGTTCCCTGGCATGGCACTTCTTCAAACAATGTGCTGACGACAAGACCCGAGTGGTTTGCACGCTGTGCCATCAGAGCCTGAAGCGAGGCATTAACGTTCTGAACCTGAGCACAACCTGCATGACCAGGCACCTGCATGCAAAGCATGAACTGCAGTGGAGTAAACACCTTAAAACCAAGGAAGTCACTCAGGCTCCCCCTGCTACCTCTTCTGCTGCTGCCGCCTCGGCCTATTCTGCTGCTGCCGCCTCGGCCTCTTCCTCCGCCTCTGGAGGAACGTTGGCACCTGCCGCCCAGCAAACAGGGGATGTACCACCAACACCACCACCACCACCTCCGTCACCAAGCGTCTCAACCATGTCACACGCCAGCGTTCAGCTCTCCATCTCACAAACATTTGATAGAAAGCGTAAATTCCCACCTAGCCACCCTCGATCCCTGGCCCTGAATGCCAGCATTTCTAAACTACTGGCCTATGAAATGCTGTCATTTAGGCTGGTGGACACAGACAGCTTCAAACAGCTCATGTCGCTTGCTGTCCCACAGTATGTTGTTCCCAGCCGGCACTACTTCTCCAAGAGAGCCGTGCCTTCCCTGCACAACCAAGTATCCGATAAAATCAAGTGTGCACTGCGCAACGCCATCTGTAGCAAGGTCCACCTAACCACAGATACGTGGACCAGTAAGCACGGCCAGGGACGCTATATCTCCCTAACTGCACACTGGGTAAATGTAGTGGCAGCTGGGCCCCAGGCGGAGAGCTGTTTGGCGCACGTCCTTCCGCCGCCAAGGATCGCAGGGCAACATTCTTTGCCTCCTGTTGCCACCTCCTCCTTCTCGGCTTCCTCCTCCTCTTCTTCCACCTGCTCATCCAGTCAGCCACACACCTTCACCACCAACTTCAGCACAGCCCGGGGTAAACGTCAGCAGGCCATTCTGAAACTCATATGTTTGGGGGACAGGCCCCACACCGCACAGGAGTTGTGGCGGGGTATTGAACAACAGACCGACGAGTGGTTGCTGCCGGTGAGCCTCAAGCCCGGCCTGGTGGTGTGTGATAATGGGCGAAATCTCGTTGCAGCTCTGGGACTAGCCAATTTGACGCACATCCCTTGCTTGGCGCATGTGCTGAATTTGGTGGTGCAGAAGTTCATTCACAACTACCCCGACATGTCAGAGCTGCTGCATAAAGTGCGGGCCGTCTGTTCGCGCTTCCGGCGTTCACATCCTGCTGCTGCTCGCCTGTCTGCGCTACAGCGTAACTTCGGCCTTCCCGCTCACCGCCTCATATGCGACGTGCCCACCAGGTGGAACTCCACCTTGCACATGCTGGACAGACTGTGCGAGCAGCAGCAGGCCATAGTGGAGTTTCAGCTGCAGCACGCACGGGTCAGTCGCACTACAGAACAGCACCACTTCACCACCAATGACTGGGCCTCCATGCGAGACCTGTGTGCCCTGTTGCGCTGTTTCGAGTACTCCACCAACATGGCCAGTGGCGATGACGCCGTTATCAGCGTTACAATACCACTTCTATGTCTCCTTGAGAAAACACTTAGGGCGATGATGCAAGAGGAGGTGGCCCAGGAGGAGGAGGAGGAGGAGGAGGAAGAGGGGTCATTTTTAGCACTTTCAGGCCAGTCTCTTCGAAGTGACTCAGAGGGAGGTTTTTGGCAACAGCAGAGGCCAGGTACAAATGTGGCCAGCCAGGGCCCACTACTGGAGGACGAGGAGGACGAGGATGAGGAGGAGGTGGAGGAGGATGAGGATGAAGCATGGTCACAGCGGGGTGGCACCCAACGCAGCTCGGGTCCATCACTGGTGCGTGGCTGGGGGGAAAGGCAGGACGATGACGATACGCCTCCCACAGAGGACAGCTTGTCCTTACCCCTGGGCAGCCTGGCACACATGAGCGACTACATGCTGCAGTGCCTGCGCAACGACAGCAGAGTTGCCCACATTTTAACCTGTGCGGACTACTGGGTTGCCACCCTGCTGGATCCACGCTACAAAGACAATGTGCCCACCTTACTTCCTGCACTGGAGCGTGATAGGAAGATGCGCGAGTACAAGCGCACGTTGGTAGACGCGCTACTGAGAGCATTCCCAAATGTCACAGGGGAACAAGTGGAAGCCCAAGGCCAAGGCAGAGGAGGAGCAAGAGGTCGCCAAGGCAGCTGTGTCACGGCCAAGCTCCTCTGAGGGCAGGGTTAGCATGGCAGAGATGTGGAAAACTTTTGTCAACACGCCACAGCTAACTGCACCACCACCTGATACGCAACGTGTTAGCAGGAGGCAACATTTCACTAACATGGTGGAACAGTACGTGTGCACACCCCTCCACGTACTGACTGATGGTTCGGCCCCATTCAACTTCTGGGTCTCTAAATTGTCCACGTGGCCAGAGCTAGCCTTTTATGCCTTGGAGGTGCTGGCCTGCCCGGCAGCCAGCGTTTTGTCTGAACGTGTATTCAGCACGGCAGGGGGCGTCATTACAGACAAACGCAGCCGCCTGTCTACAGCCAATGTGGACAAGCTGACGTTCATAAAAATGAACCAGGCATGGATCCCACAGGACCTGTCCGTCCCTTGTCCAGATTAGACATTAACTACCTCCCCATAACCATATATTATTGGACTCCAGGGCACTTCCTCATTCAATCCTATTTTTATTTTCATTTTACCATTATATTGCGAGGCTACCCAAAGTTGAATGAACCTCTCCTCTGCCTGTGTGCTAGGCCTAAATATATGCCAATGGACTGTTGCAGTGGTGGCTGACATGAAGCCTGATTCTCTGCTATGACATGCAGACTAATTCTCTGCTGACATGAAGCCAGATTGTCTGTTACGGGACCTCTCTCCTCTGCCTGGGTGCTGGGCCTAAATATATGCCAATGGACTGTTGCAGTGGTGGGTGACGTGAAGCCTCATTCTCTGCTATGACATGCAGACTGATTCTCTGCTGACATGAAGCCAGATCGTCTGTTACGGGACCTCTCTGCTCTGCCTGTGTGCTAGGCCTAAATATATGCCAATGGACTGTTGCAGTGGTGGGTGACGTGAAGCCTCATTCTCTGCTATGACATGCAGACTGATTCTCTGCTGACATGAAGCCAGATTGTCTGTTACGGGACCTCTCTCCTCTGCCTGTGTGCTAGGCCTAAATATATGCCAATGGACTGTTGCAGTGGTGGCTGACGTGAAGCCTCATTCTCTGCTATGACATGCAGACTAATTCTCTGCTGACATGAAGCCAGATTGTCTGTTACGGGACCTCTCTCCTCTGCCTGGGTGCTGGGCCTAAATTTATGACAATGGACTGTTGCAGTGGTGGCTGACGTGAAGCCTGATTCTCTGCTATGACATGCAGACTGATTCTCTGCTGACATGAAGCCAGATCCTCTGTTACGGGACCTCTCTCCTCTGCCTGGGTGCTGGGCCTAAATTTATGACAATGGACTGTTGCAGTGGTGGCTGACGTGAAGCCTGATTCTCTGCTATGACATGCAGACTGATTCTCTGCTGACATGAAGCCAGATCCTCTGTTACGGGACCTCTCTCCTCTGCCTGGGTGCTGGGCCTAAATTTATGACAATGGACTGTTGCAGTGGTGGCTGACGTGAAGCCTGATTCTCTGCTATGACATGCAGACTGATTCTCTGCTGACATGAAGCCAGATCCTCTGTTACGGGACCTCTCTCCTCTGCCTGGGTGCTGGGCCTAAATTTATGAAAATGGACTCTTACAGTGGTGGGTGACGTGAAGCCTGATTCTCTGCTATGACATGAAGACTGATTCTCTGCTGACATGAAGCCAGATTGTCTGTTACGGGACCTCTCTCCTCTGCCTGGGTGCCGGGGCCTAAATATCTGAGAATGGACTGTTCCAGTGGTGGGTGACGGGAAGCCAGATTCTCTGCTATGGAACCTCTCTCCAATTGATTTTGGTTAATTTTTATTTATTTAATTTTTATTTTAATTAATTTCCCTATCCACATTTGTTTGCAGGGGATTTACCTACATGTTGCTGCCTTTTGCAGCCCTCTAGCCCTTTCCTGGGCTGTTTTACAGCCGTTTTAGTGCCGAAAAGTTCGGGTCCCCATTGACTTCAATGGGGTTCGGGTTCGGGACGAAGTTCGGATCGGGTTCGGATCCCGAACCCGAACATTTCCGGGATGTTCGACCGAACTTCTCGAACCCGAACATCCAGGTGTTCGCTCAACTCTACCCATGAGGAATCGCAAGTCAAGTATTCTTTGATCTCAAACCGTTCCCCGGTCTGCGGATGTGTGAAATCCCTACCCTTCTGTAGATACTTACAATTCACACACCGCAGACATGGGTAACAACCTGTCCTCTTAGATTTGCATAAGGTCTGCTGGACTTGTTTTTTCTGCCCCTCTACCTCAGTTCTAACAATCCTGTCTTTGATGTTTCTGGAGCGTTTATACGACATTAAGGGCGATGCAGCGAAGGCCGAAATCGCAGGGAAACCGCTCCTCAATGCACCCCAATGTGAACGCACAATCCACTCCACTGCCGGAGTTAACTCATTGAATGTTGTTACAAATGGTATCCTCTCTATATTTGATTTCGCTTTACCCCTCAAAAGAGTATCGCAAGTTACTTGGTCGGCTTTATTCCTATTCTCCTGAATAACCCTTTTAGGATAGCCTTTGATTTTAAATTAATTTTCCAATTTTTTTAACGCCCCTTCCGCGTGCTCCTCATAGTCTACAATTCTTTTAACCGCAACATTTGGCCATATGGTAGTGACCTGATCGTTTTTCGTGGATCCCCACTTGCAAAATGTAAAATCGTGTTTTTATCTGTAGCTTTAATATTTAGATCTGTATGTAGGCTCCCATTTTCCACATAGACCTGTGTATCTAAAAATTGCACCTGTTCACTCGAGGCTGTTAGGAGTAAATTTTATATTGTCATCCATATTGTTCAGAAAATCATGAAATACATGTAGCGACTCGCTTGTACAATTCCAAATAATGAACACGTCATCTATGAATCTCCACCACCCCAGCACATTACTGAAGTGGGGAGAGTCATAGATGACGCGTTCCTCCAATGATCGTGCAAAGATATTTGCATAGGTGGGCGCGTCATTGGATCCCATCGCTGCGCCCACCCTCTGCGCGTAATACCTGTACTGGAAGGCAAAATAATTATGCCGCAGCGTAATCTCCAGCATATCCACCAAAAAACTCCTCGTCTGCTCCGTATAATCGGAATGTTGCAACATATACATACAGCTTCAAGTCCCTGTTCATGCCCTATTGATGTATATAGCGAGACTATATCGAAGGACGCCAATATCACTCCCTCCGTAACTGAAATCTTTGCAATCTTCTGCAAAAAGTCTCCAGTGTCCCTGATATACGACCTTTCTTCCATAGCAAACTGCCTCAATGCTCTGTCCTAAAAAATTGCAATATGGACAAGATTGATCCCCTGCCCGAAATAATCGGGCAACCTAGGGGATCAATCAGGCTCTTATGGATTTTTGGAAGGACGTATATCAGGGGGGTCACTGGAGACTTCACCACCAAGAACTGTGCCAATTGTGCATCTATTATGCCTTCATTTAAGGCCCCGTTAACTTTCTCCTCAATAATTTTCATGATCTCAAATTTGGGGTCCCTTGATAATGCCTCATAAGTATCATTAGCAGACAATTGCCTGTTGATCTCCTGGATGTATTTGGGGGTGTCCATCACCACAATCGCACCCCCCTTATCAGCGGGTTTAATGGTGAGATCGTGGTTTGTGGACAACCGGTCCAATGTATCAATTTCAACTTTAGAAACATTCGGTCGTGTCAAATTTTGATCACATACATTATCTTTAAGTTGTATTATATCCCTTTTCACTGACTCCATAAATGTATCGAGAGCATGCGAGTTAATTACACGTGTAAAATCACTCTTTACAAACAAATCAAATTGCTTCAATGTAAGATCTGACTGTACGTTATTATCT
Organism: Bufo gargarizans; assembly: GCF_014858855.1. Taxonomy (NCBI): domain Eukaryota; kingdom Metazoa; phylum Chordata; class Amphibia; order Anura; family Bufonidae; genus Bufo; species Bufo gargarizans. The sequence continues at coordinate 395,375,706 of NC_058083.1, read as the reverse complement.
ACAACATGGGGTCCAGTGGGTCTGGAGTCACATCACACCCTCAGCTTCAGAGTTCTGAAGAGGTGGTGTAAGTCAAGATCCAGCTGGAACCAGTCCATCTTTGCCTGTGGACAAAATGTCAAACCTCTATTCAAAATTTTGAGTTCATGTTCATCAAGTATATGTGAAGATATATTTACCACTATATTGTTAATTTCTTTTTGGAGACCTTGAACGTTGTATTGCGAGAAGTCCTCTGTGGCTTGCTGCTTTCTGGATCTTCCATGTCGGCGCCCACCTCGTCTTGTACTTTTGACCTGAGGGGAAGCACCATAGTGCCTCCTAAAAAAGGCTGGTTGTTGTCCCTCTCATATTTTGTTTTTTCATTTTCAGTTTTATTCTTACTTGGATCCTGATTCTTTCTGTTGTTGAATGTCTGTCTTTATCGTGGGTCTCCCATTCACATTCTCTATGTTCCAATTATAAGTGTGTCCCATGGTATAATCTTGTTGGTCACTATTCCATTTACTTCTTTTTGTTTCTTCCAGTTCACCCCTTAGTACTTTCAGGAATGCATTCTGTTTCTCAAGAAAAGCACCACATTCCTCCATTGACATTGCGATTCTCAAGGATTCCTCTACATGTAGCATTTTAATTTTCAATACTCGCAGATCCTTTTGCAAATGTCAGATATTCAGAAGAATGAGATCAAATGCATATTTGTTCGAGATCGCCTCAAAGCGCGCTCTATATTCGCCATCTTGAGAATACATGGTTGGTTTTAAGCGCGTTCTCATCCCTCTTGGTATACGATTTTCTTTATGGTATTGTACCAATGTCAGAAGATGCAATTCAAGAGAAACACTTTTTTTTAAAACATTCTCATAATCTCTCCTAAGATTCGTTACCGAGGGTATACTGAGAAACGAGGCATTGCCCTCCAAAGTTGCTATGATCCTTTCAACATCATTATCATTGTATGAAAACACATGTGTGCCGTGCTCCATGCTCATATAGGTTTTACCTTGTGACCTTCAATTCCAAGGTGCGGTGCAACGCCTTTTAAGTCGATATCCAGTATATGTAATCCGGCAGCACTCACTTTAGAGGTTATCAGGTGCAAGTGTCTTGCCTTTGACCATAGGCTTGTATATTCAAGGAAAAATCAACGCAGCAATCTTCTTGTAAAAAAACGCAGTGTCCTTATTCACACATGTGATACAAAAATAGGCAACTTTTCAATCCCCTTCCGGGATCCTTCAAGCCAAGTGCACAGACCAACAACGTTGCGCCCACCTATGCAAATATCTTTGTGCGATCATTGGAGGAACGCGTCATCTTTGACTCTCCACACTTCAGCAATGTGCTGGGGTGGTGGAGATTCATAGATGACGGGTTAATTATTTGGAATGGTACAAGTGAGTCGCTACATGTATTTCATGATTTTCTGAACAATATGGATAACAATATAAAATTTACGCTAACAGCCTCGAGTGAACAGGTGCAATTTTTAGATACACAGGTCTACGTGGAAAATGGGAGCCTACATACAGATCTAAATATTAAAGCTACAGATAAAAACACGATTTTACATTTTGCAAGTGGGCATCCACGAAAAACGATCAGGTCACTACCATATGGCCAAATGTTGTGGGTAAAAAGAATTGTAGACTATGAGGAACACGCGGAAGGGGCGTTAAAAAAATTGGAAAATTCATTTAAAATCAGAGGCTATCCTAAAAGGGTTATTCAGGAGAATAGGAATAAAGCCGACCAAGTAACTTGCGATACTCTTTTGAGGGGTAAAGCAAAATCAAATATAGAGAGGATACCATTTGTAACAACATTCAATGAGTTAAGTCAGTCAGTGGAGCGGATTGTGCGTTCACATTGGGGTGCATTGAGGAGCGGTTTCCCTGCCATTTCGGCCTTCACTGCAACGCCCTTAATGTCGTATAAATGCTCCAGAAACATCTAAGACAGGATTGTTAGAACTGAGGTAGAGGGGCAGAAAAAACAAGTCCAGCAGACATTATGCAAATCTAAGAGGACAGGTTGTTACCCATGTCTGCGGTGTGTGAATTGTAAATATCTACAGAAGGGTAGGGATTTCACACATCCGCAGACTGGGGAACGTTTTGAGATCAAAGAATACTTGACTTGCGATTCCTCATGGGTAGTTTACGTGTTGTGGTGCCCATGTCACTTACTCTATGTGTGGGAGACTACGTGCGATATTAAGGCGAGACTAAATAATCATTGACAGTCTATTAGAGATAAAAGAAAACATCTTCCCGTGGCTAAAAAAATTTCTGAAAAACAACATAAGGAACAAGATCTGAAATTTACAATTTTTGGAAACAATTAATGTGTTAAAAAGAGGGGCGGACAGACTAACTCTCTTGAAGAAATGTGAGCTAAAATGGATACTTCGCCTTGGTGCATTAAAACCCCATGGTTTGAATATAGATTATCGTGTTACAGTAGGGATGAGATAAGGGACACAGGCTCCCGATTGCATGATCACTAGATACATCATTACATTGAATGTACAGACCAGTTATGAATTTTTGCGAGGATAATGATATTTGTTTTGTATTGCAGATATGTGGATCCATGGGATGAGAGAGGCATCCTGCAGGATGATTGAATATGTCCCCACAAATTTTTTTGTGCTACATTTGATTTAAATTCACACCGACTCCCAAGCATGTGTTTGTTTGTGTGGAAGTTTTGTCTGTGTTGTGGATGAGTGACTGCACGGGAAGTAGTGGTGCGGTGTAGTGTAATATAATGACATCATTGAGAAAAATATGAGAATAGAAGATGATTCCCAAAATTTTTCTCTGTGGGAAGATTGGATATTCTTAGGCGCCAAATAGGCGTCACATGACCACTTGGCACTAGATCCCTGTGCAGACCAGTCCGCAACTCAAGAGATAGCACTGACATGATCATCTGTAGAAATAAAGAATAAAAAAAATATGTATTTTTTTTTTACCTTGCAGATGGGTGGTGTTCACACAAACAGCAAGCTAGATGAAATTTATTCAAGTGCAGCACGTGTCTCTCTATCCTGATGAATTGATGAATTTATATATGATAGCCAAGTGGTTTTATTGTGATTTTAAAATGCACTTGCACTTTTTTTATAATATGAGATTGTTCTTGTATACTTTGATTGGAAGCTGCACTTTATTGGCAGAGGCACTTTATATACAAAGACGTTTCAGAATATATATCAAGATCACAATACAAGAAGATCCGTTGAAAGATTGGAATGGAGCAATTTTTTTTTACTTTGATTTTGTATCAGCTGTCACTAATTGTAATCGCTTGATTAATTTATGTTGTACACATGTATTGAAAAGTTGGATATGTATTTAGATGCCAGCATGTTGTTGGTCTGTGCACTTGGCTTGAGAAGGATCCCGGAAGGGGATTGAAACGTTGCCTATTTTTGTGTCACATGTGTGAATAAAGACACTGCGTCTTTTTACAGGAAGAGTGCTGCGTTGATTTTTCCTTGAAAATACAAGCCTATGGTCAAAGGCGAGACACTTGCACCTGATAACCTCTAAAGTGAGTGCTGACGGATTTCATATAATATATAATAATAATAAATAAACTAATTATGTCTTCCAAAAATATGATGCATAAGGTCTGAGACTACAAGCTGTATATGTCAGCATTTATGCCAAGACAGCAAATAAATCAGAACTACATTTATTGTTGTTCTTGGTCTGTGCACTTGGCTTGAGAAGGATCCCGTGTGTAGTTTTTGATGCCTTCAGTTTTGATGCCTTCAGTGTAGATTCCCACTGAAGGCATCAAAACTATGAATTAACACATGTGGAATCTATACATAACAAAAAAGTGTGAAACAACTGAAAATATGTCATACTCTAGGTTCTTCAGAGTAGCCACCTTTTGCTTTGATTACTGCTTTGCACACTCTTGGCATTCTCTTGATGAGCTTCAAGAGGTAGTCACCTGAAATGGTTTTCACTTCACTGGTGTGCCCTGTCAGGTTTAATAAGTGGGATTTCTTGCCTTATAAATGGGGTTGGGACCATCAGTTGAGTTGTGGAGAAGTCAGGTGGATACACAGCTGATAGTCCTACTGAATAGACTGTTAGAATTTGTATTATGGCAAGAAAAAAGCTGCTAAGTAAAGAAAAAAATGAGTGGCCACCATTACTTTAAGAAATGAAGGTCAGTCAGTCCGAAAAATTGGGAAAACTTTGTCCCCAAGTGCAGTCACAAAAACCATCAAGCGCTACAAAGAAACTGGCTCACATGCGGACCGCCCCAGGAAAGGAAGACCAAGAGTCAACTCTGCTGCGGAGGATAAGTTCATCCGAGTCACCAGCCTCAGAAATCACAGGTTAACAGCAGCTCAGATTAGAGACCAGGTTAATGCCACACTGAGTTCAAGCAGCAGACACATCTCTAGAACAAATTGCAAAAAATTGGTGGCTCACTTCCTGTTCCACTATTAGGTAGGTGCACTGCCCCGCAGCACTCCCAGTTGCCGGTAGAATAAGAGGATAATTGATTAAATTGGGTGTCATTCTATATCAGGCAACACAGACAAGTTGGAATGTATATCAGATATTTTATATTTATACATATCACTTTAAATTTACAACATGCTGCATAAAATTCAGACACTAAAACAATATTAAAACTCTATGCACTGGAAAATCTTAGGGGGGGGGGGGGGGCTGTTAAGCCGAAATAGTCCAAACGGCACTTGTGGCTATAAGTTGCACTTGTAACTATGAACTTGCGTCAGTTGTGAAAGGCAATGTTCAAGCAAGAGTAATGTTCATAAAAAAATCATTAACATCCACAGATATGGTAATAATCAGATGCTGTGTTTTATATAGAGTACATTACCGCTCCTGTATCCAGCCTGTTTATGCACCCACTTGTCAGGCGCAATACTTTAGTTGTGAGCTTTCAGGACCTATCGGTAAAGTCTCTGTAGTTTCCCCTCTTGCCTGGATAGCAGTGCAGTTTCTTTCTACTGCTTTGACCTTCCAGGACCTGTGTGGCGTCCCACGTGGTTAGATGGCGGTCAGGTGACTCGAATTTCCAGGGGGGGGTTTCAAAATAGATGATGATAGTGGTAGTCTGTAGGTATTCGTAGTTCAATTGAAAGCAAGCGATTTTTAAATGTTGCTTCTTGATGTTCCCTCACTGTCTTTACCATACGCGTTTCGGGGTAACAAAGCCCCTTCCTCAGTGGTGTAGACAGTGACGGCTGATACTCTTTTTATATTGTCTATAATTGACGTATTGCATATTGGGACAGCGAGGGAATCAGAAGTCCTGGATATAAATTCCAGTTTTCTCTTTCGTGGATCATCGTACTTTAATGTCTTATATAGTTTGTACAAGCATATATAAATCACACATGCGATTTTGCCATCTTTTGTGCCATATATATAAATAGCTTAAAGTCAAATATATGTGAACAGCTTAAAACAATAAAACTGCACATGTGCATATATATATATATATATATATATATATATATATATATATATCCCTAAGATTATATATTTGAGCCATCATATGAATATACATTAAATATACATTAAACCATTGATGTAAAATTCATAAAATTTGATAAACACAGTAAAAACGCATCTGGAGAAAAAATGCATATGCGGTTGTATTGTGTTATTGATGCATTTTTTGTAAACATGTTAAAAATAATAAAATTGGAGACTGTGCATGTCATTCTAGGGCAGTGGTGGTGAACCTATGGCACGGGTGCCAGAGGTGGCACTCAAAGCCCTCTCTGTGGGCACCCGCTCCCTGGTATGGTGTACCAGTATGCCTTAGACTTTTCCTGCCATTCATCAGCACAGGGCTCACTATGAACAGCACAGGCAGCGCACTGAATGTAGGCAGGCTATTACAGCTACATGATAAAGTACATGGATGATATACTATATTGGCATTCAGGTTAAAGTGCGTGTTGGCACTTTGAGATAAATAAGTGTGTTTTGGGTTGCAGTTTGGGCACTCGGTCTGTAAAAGGTTTGCCATAACTTTTCTAGGGTATCTTTTGAGTCTTCATTCTCATATGGTGATATATGTGTGTAGTAAATGAAGTATAGGGGGGCGCGAGCCTACCTAGAAGGGGAGATCTGGGTGCTGAAAAACAGCCTGACACAGATGTCCCATTCAAAGATAGGCCAACGCCCCATTTAAAGGAACGCGAAGAGTTCCATGTCAGCGTTTAATCCTTTTGGGATGAGGGAATCAAATTCGAATATCCTTTTGGATTCTTTCCTTGACATCTGAAGAATATAGTTCCCCCCTGTCCATGGGTATCCAACTCTCTCAATTGCCATATAAACAAGGGTGGATGGGTCACTTTTATGGTAATCCCTGTAATGCTTGGATAGTGAATGCAATTCATATCCTTTCTTTATGTTGGTAACATGTTCTGATATTCTCTTTTTTAATGTTCGTTTGGTGCGTCCTATATATTGTTTGCATCAGGGACATTCTATCAGGTATATTACATTTAGCCTAGACATCAAAGAAGGTCTTACATGCGATTAAACCAATGTATTTTGAGTTGAGATTGCTTTTATAGTTTTTTTCGGAAATGTAGTTATCCTGCAATTTGAGCATCGCCCACATCTATGGAAACCATTAAAGCCTAACCAGTTCTGTTTGTTTTCTACACCTTGATTTTTACCTTTTATTGACGGTGCCACTTGTAGGCCTAAATTGGAGGCCCTGGTATAAGTAATTTGTGGTGTTTTGGTAAGCATTGGAACAACCAATGGTAAAATCATCCTTAGTGTTCCATCTGGTTCCTGTTTCTGTTTTGAGGTGAAGAAATCCTCCCTCCTTATTCTTTTAACTTCCTCCAATGATTTTTCCAGACTATGGACGGGATATTGTTTATCGATAAACTGTTGTTTTAAGGTTTCTGCTTCAGAAATAAATTGTGCATCTTGAGTACAGTTGCGCTTTAGCCTCCTAAACTGGCTTTTTGGAACATTAATGATCCATCTGGGCAGATGACAGCTTATGTATAGTATATAGCTGTTTCTGCTCACAGGTTTATGGTATGTAGTACATACCAATCTATTTCCATCCACCTTGACATTCGGATCTGAAAATTTTATATTTTCGGTGTCAATGGTGGAGGTAAACTTCATATTTAGATTGTTCACATTAATGCTCTCCAGAAAGGCAGTGAGGGCTGTCATTGTATCCTGCCAAATGAACACAATATCGTCTATATAGTGCCGCCATAGCACCAGACCCGCCCCCAACATGGGTTGGATGACTGTAGACTCCCATTGTGCCATAAATAAATTGGCATAGCTAGGGGCGAATCTGGTGCCCATGGCGGTGGCCTTACACTGTACGTAGAAGTCCACATTAGAAGTAAAATAATTATGTGTCAGTATATACTTGACACCTTCTATTACATACAGTATTTGTTCTTCCTTCATAGTGTTACTGAGGGTAAGTTGATGGTAGAGTGCCCTGCTCATGGTCGATTATTGTGTACAATGAATTCACGTCCAGTGTACCCAATATCCAACAATTTTTACATTCGATCTCCTCCAATATGTTAATTATCTCAGTTGTGTCCTTGATGTATGAAGGTATGTTTTTCACAACTGGCTGTAATAATTTGTCAACATATCTTGATAAATTGGAGGAGATAGAATAAATTCCCGATATTATCGGTCTTCCTGGCATTTTTTTCAAATCCTTATGTATTTTTGGGTTACAATACATTACTGGTAGTCTTTTCTCGGTATTTATAATATATTTGGATTCTTCTTCCAACAAAATTCCTAAGGTAGTACCCTTTTTGCAATACTGTACCAATTGTCTGAAAAAGTCTTCAGTAGGGTCCTGTCTCAATTTCGTGTAAGTATTCTCATCTCGAAGTTGTCTTAGACATTCGTTTATGTAGTCTTCGGTATTGAGGACTACAATTACTCCACCCTTGTCTGCTGGTCTTATCGTTACCTCGTGTGTTGACTGCAATTGTTTTATTGCTTCTATTTCTTTCCTAGATAAGTTGTACCTTATATTGTTCCCTTTTAATTTCCTCAAATCGTTTTCCACACATTTCTTAAAGGTCGCTATCTGATGACTTATCTCTTGTTTTGGATACTTTTTTGAAGCGATCCTTAACTCAGTTTGGGAATATTTGTTACTACTAGATTCTCCATTCATCTCCATTATAGGGTTTTTAATAAAATACTTTTTTAAGCAGTTTTATGATAAATTTTTCCACACCTATATACATGGAAAACGTATCCAACTTAGTAGTAGGTGCGTATTTTAAGCCCTTATTGAGTAAAGTGACCTGTGTATCTGAGAGTTGAACACTACTCAAATTCACTATACTCAATATGGTTTCTTTTTGTTGTACCTGCTTTTTCTTAGAGTGTCTTCCTCTTCTAATCTCTCTTCTCCCCTTTGGGATTGTGTCCTTACGTGAGTTCTCATCTCGTGATTGTGTGAAAGGCGATAATTCTGTGATGGGTAGTGATTCTGTGTAGAATGCTGTTGTTTGTGATTGTATCTCTGTAGTGTGTCTCTTATTGGTGTCTGTCGATGTCTTAAATTGTAATGATGTGATTGTTTCTGTTCCCTCACATTCTCCCTCACTGGGGTCGGTGTTCGGGTTCTTTTTGATCTGGTTTTGTGGTGAGGGGGTGTATAATCTAAAAAAAAGAGGTGATGAAAGTGATTCATATCGGTTAGATGTTGGAACATTGTAGTGGTTTGAATCTCCCCTTATATTTGTATTTCCCTTTCTTTGTGGTTTTTGGAGTTCAATCTCATTTTCATTAGTACAAACCGGATTCCCCAAAAAATGGGACACTATACAAATCGTGAATAAAAGCTGAATGCAATGATGTGGAGATGTCAAATGTCAATATTTTATTTGTAATAGAACGTAGATGACAGATCAAACGTTTGATCCGAGTAAATGTATCATTTTAAAGGAAAAATACTTTGATTCAAAATGTCACGGTGTCAACAAATCCCAAAAAAGTTGGGACAAGTAGCAATAAGAGGCTGGAAAAAGTAAATTTGAGCATAATGAAGAGCTGGAAGACCAATTAACACTAATTAGGTCAATTGGCAACATGATTGGGTATAAAAAGAGCTTCTCAGAGTGGCAGTGTCTCTCAGAAGCCAAGATGGGTAGAGGATCACCAATTCCCACAATATTGCGCAGAAAGATAGTGGAGCAATATCAGAAAGGTGTTACCCAGCGAAAAATTGCAAAGACTTTGCTTCTATCATCATCAACTGTGCATAACATAATCCGAAGATTCAGAGAATCTGGAACAATCTCTGTGCGTAAGGGTCAAGGCCGTAAAACCATACTGGATGCCCGTGATCTCCGGGCCCTTAAACGACACTGCACCACAAACAGGAATGCTACTGTAAAGGAAATCACAGAATGGGCTCAGGAATACTTCCAGAAACCATTGTCAGTGAACACAATCCACCGTGCCATCCGCCGTTGCCAGCTGAAACTCTACAGTGCAAAGAAGAAGCCATTTCTTAGCAAGATCCACAAGCTCAGGCATTTTCACTGGGGCAGGGATCATTTAAAATGGAGTGTGGCAAAATGGAAGACTGTTCTGTGGTCAGACGAGTCACGATTCAAAGTTCTTTTTGGAAATCTGGGACACCATGTCATCCGGACCAAAGAGGACAAGGACAACCCAAGTTGTTATCAATGCTCAGTTCAGAAGCCTGCATCTCTGATGGTATGGGGTTGCATGAGTGTGTGTGGCATGGGCAGCTTGCATGTCTGGAAAGGCACCATCAATGCAGAAAAATATATTCAGGTTCTAGAACAATATATGCTCCCATCCAGACGTCATCTCTTTCAGGGAAGACCCTACATTTTTCAACAAGATAATGCCAGACCACATTCTGCATCAATCACAACATCATGGCTGCGTAGGAGAAGGATCCGGGTACTGAAATGGCCAGTCTGCAGTCCATATCTTTCACCTCTAGAGAACATTTGGCGCATCATAAAGAGAAAGGTGCAACAAAGAAGGCCCAAGACGATTGAACAGTTAGAGGCCTGTATTAGACAAGAATGGGAGAGCATTCCTATTTCTAAACTTGAGAAACTGGTCTCCTCGGTCCCCAGACGTCTGTTGAGTGTTGTAAGAAGAAGGGGAGATGCCACACAGTGGTGAAAATGGCCTTGTCCCAACTTTTTGGGGATTTGTTGACACCATGAAATTCTGATTCAACATATTTTTCCCTTAAAATGGTACATTTTCTCAGTTTAAACTTTTGTTCCGTGATTTATGTTCTATTTTGAATAAAATATTAGAAGTTGGCACATTCACATCATTGCATTCAGTATTTATTCACGATTTGTATAGTGTCCCAACTTTTTTGGAATCCGGTTTGTAATGGATTCCTCTATATTTATATCATGGCTCTCGCTTGTATGTCGTTTTTTTCAATTTTTTTTACACTTCTTGTGCATAATATCTTTTTCTAAAGAGTCCAAATTCCTACAAATTATATGTTGCCATTTTTCAACCTGTTCTATATTTGGGAATTGATCCACTACTTTTTTAATATTGTGTTCGCCTATTTATAATAATGTGAATTAAATTAATAGATTAATTAAAGTGTTTTAAGAAAGATATCCCATTCTTTCTTAAAAGTGTCATTCATTAAATCAAACGCTGGTGTTTTATTTAGTGTTAATCCCTTGCGGATATTGTCACTCTGTATATATTGGTTGAGAGCCTTTACCTCCCATTTATTGCGTAATTGTTTCTGCAATAATTTTTTCTAATTGGTAGAAGTTCTCATCAATATTCTTTTCAGGTTGATCACACTTATCCATAGTTGAGTCAAAATTGTACGTATCTATTATCTTGTATTTGGTGTCTATATGTTGCCAGATATCCATAGTAGATCAGAGAGGAGCTCAACCAAAGGGAGAAAAAAAAGAGTAAATTGCAAAAAATTGGTGGCTCACTTCCTGTTCCACTATTAGGTAGGTGCAATAAATGGGAGGTGAAGGCTCTCAACCAATATATACAGAGTGACAATATCCGCAAGGGATTAACACTAAATAAAACACCTGCGTTTGATTTCATGAATGACACTTTTAAGAAAGAATGGGATGCCTTTCTTAAAACACAATCTATTAATTTAATTCACATTATTTCACATTATTATAAATAGGCGAACACAAATTTTAGGTGAGATCTCAGAAGAAATTACAAATATTAAAAAAGTAGTGGATCAATTCCCAAATATAGAACAGGTGCAAAAATGGCAACATGGAATTTGTAGGAATTTGGACTCTTTAGAAAATATATTATGCACAAGAAGTGTAAAAAATTGAAAAAACTACATACAAACGAGAGCCATGATATAAATTTAGAGGAATCAATTACTAATGAACATGAGATTGAACTCCCAAAACCACAAAGAAAGGGAAATACAAATATAAGGGGAGATTCAAACCACTACAATGTTCCAACATCCAACCGATATGAATCACTTTCATCACCTCTTTTTTTAGATTATACACCCCCTCACCACAAAACCAGATAAAAAAGAACCCGAACACCGAACCCAGTGAGGACACAATCCCACAGGGGAGAAGAGAGATTAGAAGAGGAAGACACTCTAAGAAAAAGCAGGTACAACAAAAAGAAACCATATCGAGTATAGTGAATTTGAGTAGTGTTCAACTCTCAGATGCACAGGTCACTTTACTCAATAAGGGCTTAAAATACGCACCTACTACTAAGTTGGATAAGTTTTCCACGTATATAGGTGTGGAAAAATTTATCATAAAACTTTGCTTTAAAAAGTATTTTATTAAAAACCCTATAATGGAGATGAATGGAGAATCTAGTAGTAACAAATATTCCCATACTGAGTTAAGGATCGTTTAAAAAAAGTATCCAAAACAAGAGATAAGTCATCAGATAGCGACCTTTAAGAAATGTGTGGAAAACGATTTGAGGAAATTAAAAGGGAACAATATAAGGTACAACTTATCTAGGAAAGAAATAGAAGCAATAAAACAATTGCAGTCAACACACGAGGTAACGATAAGACCAGCAGACAAGAGTGGAGCAATTGTAGTCCTCAATACTGAAGACTACATAAACGAATGTCTAAGACAACTTCGAGATGAGAATACTTACACGAAATTGAGACAGGACCCTACGGAAGACTTTTTCTGACAATTGGTACAGTATTGCAAAAAGGGTACTACCTTAGGAAATTTGTTAGAACAAGAATCAAAATATATTATAAATACCGAGAAAAGACTACCAGTAATGTATTGTATCCCAAAAATACATAAGAATTTGAAAAAAACGCCAGGAAGACCGATAATATCGGGAATTTATTCTATCTCCTCCAATTTATCAAGATATATTGACAAATTATTACAGCCAGTTGTGAAAAACATACCTTCATACATCAAGGACACAACTGAGATAATTAACATATTGGAGGAGATCGAATGTAAAAATGGTTGGATATTGGGTACACTGGACGTGAATTCATTGTACACAATAATCGACCATTAGCAGGGCACTCTACCATCAACTTACCCTCAGTAACACTATGAAGGAAGAACAAATACTGTACGTAATAGAAGGTGTCAAGTAGATACTGACACATAATTATTTTACTTTTAATGGGGACTTCTACGTACAGTGTAAGGGTACTGCCATGGGCCTCAGATTCGCCCCTAGCTATGCCAATTTATTTATGGCACAATGGGAGTCTACAGTCATCCAACCCATGTTGGGGGCGGGTCTGGTGCTATGGCGGCACTATAAGGATATTATGTTCATTTGGCAGGATACAATGACAGCCCTCACTGCCTTTCTGGAGAGCATTAATGTGAACAATCTAAATTTGAAGTTTACCTCCACCATTGACACAGAAAATATAAAATTTTTAGATCTGAATGTCAAGGTGGATGGAAATAGATTGGTATGTAGTACATACCATAAACCTGTGAGCAGAAACAGCTATATACTATACACAAGCTGTCATCTGCCCAGATGGCTCAATAATGTTCCAAAAAGCCAGTTCAGGAAGCTAAAGCACAACTGTACTCGAGATGCACGATTTATTTCTGAAGCAGAAACCTTAAAACAACAGTTTATCGATAAACAATATCCCGTCCATAGTCTGGAAAAATCATTGGAGGAAGTTAAAAGAATGAGGAGGGAGGATTTCTTCATCTCGAAACAGAAACAGGAACCAGATGGAACACTAAGGATGATTTTACCATTCCACGCATAATATAAAAATATGGAAATAATTATTGGAAAGCACTGGCACCATCTGCTTGGCGACAAGGTGGTTGGTCCAATGCTTACCAAAACACCACAAATTACTTATACCAGGGCCTCCAATTTAGGCCTACAAGTGGCACTGTCAATAAAAGGTAAAAATCAAGGTGTAGAAAACAAACAGAACTGGTTAAGCTTTAATGGTTTCCATAGATGTGGGCAATGCTCAATTTGCAGGATAACTACATTTCTGAAAAAAAACTATAAAAGCAATCTCAACTCAAAATACATTTAGCCTAGACATCAAAGAAGGTCTTACATGCGATTCAACCAATGTAATATACCTGATAGAATGTCCCTGATGCAAACAATATATAGGACGCACCAAACAAACATTAAAAAAGAGAATATCAGAACATGTTACCAACATAAAGAAAGGATATGAATTGCATTCACTATCCAAGCATTACAGGGATTACCATAACAGTGACCCATCCACCCTTGTCTATATGGCAATTGAGAGAGTTGGATACCCATGGAGAGGGGGGAACCATATTCTTCAGATGTCAAGGAAAGAATCCAAAACGATATTCGAATTTGATTCCCTCATCCCAAAAGGATTAAACGCTGACATGGAACTCTTTGCGTTCCTTTAAATGGGGTGTTGGCCTATCTTTGAATGGGACATCTGTGTCAGGCTATTTTTCAGCACCCAGATCTCCCCTTCTAGGTAGGCTCGCGCCCCCCTATACTTCATTTACTACACACATATATCACCATATGAGAATGAAGACTCAAAAGATACCCTAGAATGACATGCACAGTCTCCAATTTTATTATTTTTAACATGTTTACAAAGAACGCATCAATAACGCAATACAACCGCATATGCGTTTTTCTCCAGATGCGTTTTTACTGTGTTTATCAAATTTTATGGATTTTACATCAATGGTTTAATATATATTTAATGTATAGTCATATGATGGCTCAAATATATAATCTTAGGGATATATATATATATATATATATATATATATATATGCACATGTACTGTTTTATTGTTTTAAGCTGTTCACATATATTTGATTTTAAGTTTTTTATATATATGGCACTACAGATGGCAAAATCGCATATGCGATTTATATATGCTTGTACAAACTATATAAGACATTAAAGTACGATGATCCACGAAAGAGAAAACTGGAATTTATAATCCAGGACTTCTGATTCCCTCGCTGTCCCAATATGCAATGCATCAATTATGGACAATATAAAGAGAGTATCAGCCGTCACTGTCTACACCACTGAGGAAGGGGCTTTGTTACCCTGAAACGCGTATGGTAAAGACAGTGAGGGAACATAAAGAAGCAACATTTGGAAATCACTTGCTTTCAATTGAACTACGAATACCTACAGACATAGAAACATAGAATGTGTCGACAGATAAGAACCATTTGGCACATCTAGTCTGCCCAATATACTAAATACTATGGATAGCCCCTGGCCCTATCTTATATGAAGGATGGCCTTATGCCTATCCTATGCATGCTTAAACTCCTCCACTGTACATATTTGCAGCTACCACTTCTGCAGGAAGGCTATTCCATGCATCCACTACTCTCTCAGTAAAGTAATACTTCCTGATATTTCTTTTAAACCTTTGCCCCTCTAATTTAAAACTATGTCCTCTTGTTGCAGTTTTTCTTCTTTTAAATATTCTCTCCTCTTTTACCTTGTTGATTCCTTTTTATGTATTTAAAAGTTTCTATCATATCCCCTCTGTCTCATCTTTCTTCCAAGCTATACATGTTAAGGTCCTTTAATCTTTCCTGGTAAGTTTTACCCTGCAATCCGTGTACCAGTTTAGTAGCTCTTCTCTGAACTCTCTCTAAAGTATCAATATCCTTCTGGAGATATGGTCTCCAGTACTGAGCACAATACTCCAAATTAGGTCTCACTAGCGCTCTGTAGAGCGGCATGAGCACCTCCCTCTTTCTACTGGTAATTCCTCTCCCTATACACCCAAGCATTCTGCTAGCATTTCCTGCTGCTCTATGACATTGTCTGCCTACCTTTAAGTCTTCTGAAATAATGATCCCTAAATCCCTTTCCTCAGATACTGAGGTTAGGACTGTCTCACTGATGTATATTCATATGATGGCTCAAATATATAATCTTAGGAATAGCTTGCACATGTACTGTTTAGAGTTGAGCGAACACCTGGATGTTCGGGTTCGAGAAGTTCGGCCGAACATCCCGGAAATGTTCGGGTTCGGGATCCGAACCCGATCCGAACTTCGTCCCGAACCCGAACCCCATTGAAGTCAATGGGGACCCGAACTTTTCGGCACTAAAAAGGCTGTAAAACAGCCCAGGAAAGAGCTAGAGGGCTGCAAAAGGCAGCAACATGTAGGTAAATCCCCTGCAAACAAATGTGGATAGGGAAATGAATTAAAATAAAAATTAAATAAATAAAAATTAACCAAAATCAATTGGAGAGAGGTTCCATAGCAGAGAATCTGGCTTCCCGTCACCCACCACTGGAACAGTCCATTCTCAGATATTTAGGCCCCGGCACCCAGGCAGAGGAGAGAGGTCCCGTAACAGAGAATCTGTCTTCATGTCAGCAGAGAATTAGTCTGCATGTCATAGCAGAGAATGAGGCTTCACGTCAGCCACCACTGCAACAGTCCATTGGCATATATTTAGGCCCAGCACACACACAGGCAGAGGAGAGAGGTCCCGTAACAGACAATCTGGCTTCATGTCAGCAGAGAATCAGTCTGCATGTCATAGCAGAGAATCAGGCTTCACGTCAGCCACCACTGCAACAGTACATTGGCATATATTTAGGCCCAGCACACACACAGGCAGAGGAGAGAGGTCCCGTAACAGAGAATCTGGCTTCATGTCAGCAGAGAATCAGTCTGCATGTCATAGCAGAGAATGAGGCTTCACGTCACCCACCACTGCAACAGTCCATTGGCATATATTTAGGCCTAGCACACAGGCAGAGCAGAGAGGTCCCGTAACAGACAATCTGGCTTCATGTCAGCAGAGAATCAGTCTGCATGTCATAGCAGAGAATGAGGCTTCACGTCAGCCACCACTGCAACAGTCCATTGGCATATATTTAGGCCTAGCACACAGGCAGAGCAGAGAGGTCCCGTAACAGACAATCTGGCTTCATGTCAGCAGAGAATCAGTCTGCATGTCATAGCAGAGAATCAGGCTTCACGTCAGCCACCACTGCAACAGTCCATTGTCATAAATTTAGGCCCAGCACCCAGGCAGAGGAGAGAGGTCCCGTAACAGACAATCTGGCTTCATGTCAGCAGAGAATTAGTCTGCATGTCATAGCAGAGAATCAGGCTTCATGTCAGCCACCACTGCAACAGTCCATTGGCATATATTTAGGCCCAGCACCCAGGCAGAGGAGGGAGGTCCCGTAACAGAGAATCTGTCTTCATGTCAGCAGAGAATCAGTCTGCATGTCATAGCAGAGAATGAGGCTTCACGTCACCCACCACTGCAACAGTCCATTGGCATATATTTAGGCCTAGCACACAGGCAGAGCAGAGAGGTCCCGTAACAGACAATCTGGCTTCATGTCAGCAGAGAATCAGTCTGCATGTCATAGCAGAGAATCAGGCTTCACGTCAGCCACCACTGCAACAGTCCATTGGCATATATTTAGGCCTAGCACACAGGCAGAGCAGAGAGGTCCCGTAACAGACAATCTGGCTTCATGTCAGCAGAGAATCAGTCTGCATGTCATAGCAGAGAATCAGGCTTCACGTCAGCCACCACTGCAACAGTCCATTGTCATAAATTTAGGCCCAGCACCCAGGCAGAGGAGAGAGGTCCCGTAACAGACAATCTGGCTTCATGTCAGCAGAGAATTAGTCTGCATGTCATAGCAGAGAATCAGGCTTCATGTCAGCCACCACTGCAACAGTCCATTGGCATATATTTAGGCCCAGCACCCAGGCAGAGGAGGGAGGTCCCGTAACAGAGAATCTGTCTTCATGTCAGCAGAGAATCAGTCTGCATGTCATAGCAGAGAATGAGGCTTCACGTCAGCCACCACTGCAACAGTCCATTGGCATATATTTAGGCCTAGCACACAGGCAGAGGAGAGGTTCATTCAACTTTGGGTAGCCTCGCAATATAATGGTAAAATGAAAATAAAAATAGGATTGAATGAGGAAGTGCCCTGGAGTCCAATAATATATGGTTATGGGGAGGTAGTTAATGTCTAATCTGGACAAGGGACGGACAGGTCCTGTGGGATCCATGCCTGGTTCATTTTTATGAACGTCAGCTTGTCCACATTGGCTGTAGACAGGCGGCTGCGTTTGTCTGTAATGACGCCCCCTGCCGTGCTGAATACACGTTCAGACAAAACGCTGGCTGCCGGGCAGGCCAGCACCTCCAAGGCATAAAAGGCTAGCTCTGGCCACGTGGACAATTTAGAGACCCAGAAGTTGAATGGGGCCGAACCATCAGTCAGTACGTGGAGGGGTGTGCACACGTACTGTTCCACCATGTTAGTGAAATGTTGCCTCCTGCTAACACGTTGCGTATCAGGTGGTGGTGCAGTTAGCTGTGGCGTGTTGACAAAAGTTTTCCACATCTCTGCCATGCTAACCCTGCCCTCAGAGGAGCTGGCCGTGACACAGCTGCCTTGGCGACCTCTTGCTCCTCCTCTGCCTTGGCCTTGGGCTTCCACTTGTTCCCCTGTGACATTTGGGAATGCTCTCAGTAGCGCGTCTACCAACGTGCGCTTGTACTCGCGCATCTTCCTATCACGCTCCAGTGCAGGAAGTAAGGTGGGCACATTGTCTTTGTAGCGTGGATCCAGCAGGGTGGCAACCCAGTAGTCCGCACAGGTTAAAATGTGGGCAACTCTGCTGTCGTTGCGCAGGCACTGCAGCATGTAGTCGCTCATGTGTGCCAGGCTGCCCAGGGGTAAGGACAAGCTGTCCTCTGTGGGAGGCGTATCGTCATCGTCCTGCCTTTCCCCCCAACCACGCACCAGTGATGGACCCGAGCTGCGTTGGGTGCCACCCCGCTGTGACCATGCTTCATCCTCATCCTCCTCCACCTCCTCCTCATCCTCGTCCTCCTCGTCCTCCAGTAGTGGGCCCTGGCTGGCCACATTTGTACCTGGCCTCTGCTGTTGCCAAAAACCTCCCTCTGAGTCACTTCGAAGAGACTGGCCTGAAAGTGCTAAAAATGACCCCTCTTCCTCCTCCTCCTCCTCCTCCTCCTGGGCCACCTCCTCTTCCATCATCGCCCTAAGTGTTTTCTCAAGGAGACATAGAAGTGGTATTGTAACGCTGATAACGGTGTCATCGCCACTGGCCATGTTGGTGGAGTACTCGAAACAGCGCAACAGGGCACACAGGTCTCGCATGGAGGCCCAGTCATTGGTGGTGAAGTGGTGCTGTTCTGTAGTGCGACTGACCCGTGCGTGCTGCAGCTGAAACTCCACTATGGCCTGCTGCTGCTCGCACAGTCTGTCCAGCATGTGCAAGGTGGAGTTCCACCTGGTGGGCACGTCGCATATGAGGCGGTGAGCGGGAAGGCCGAAGTTACGCTGTAGCGCAGACAGGCGAGCAGCAGCAGGATGTGAACGCCGGAAGCGCGAACAGACGGCCCGCACTTTATGCAGCAGCTCTGACATGTCGGGGTAGTTGTGAATGAACTTCTGCACCACCAAATTCAGCACATGCGCCAAGCAAGGGATGTGCGTCAAATTGGCTAGTCCCAGAGCTGCAACGAGATTTCGCCCATTATCACACACCACCAGGCCGGGCTTGAGGCTCACCGGCAGCAACCACTCGTCGGTCTGTTGTTCTATACCCCGCCACAACTCCTGTGCGGTGTGGGGCCTGTCCCCCAAACATATGAGTTTCAGAATGGCCTGCTGACGTTTACCCCGGGCTGTGCTGAAGTTGGTGGTGAAGGTGTGTGGCTGACTGGATGAGCAGGTGGAAGAAGAGGAGGAGGAAGCCGAGAAGGAGGAGGTGGCAACAGGAGGCAAAGAATGTTGCCCTGCGATCCTTGGCGGCGGAAGGACGTGCGCCAAACAGCTCTCCGCCTGGGGCCCAGCTGCCACTACATTTACCCAGTGTGCAGTTAGGGAGATATAGCGTCCCTGGCCGTGCTTACTGGTCCACGTATCTGTGGTTAGGTGGACCTTGCCACAGATGGCGTTGCGCAGTGCACACTTGATTTTATCGGATACTTGGTTGTGCAGGGAAGGCACGGCTCTCTTGGAGAAGTAGTGCCGGCTGGGAACAACATACTGTGGGACAGCAAGCGACATGAGCTGTTTGAAGCTGTCTGTGTCCACCAGCCTAAATGACAGCATTTCATAGGCCAGTAGTTTAGAAATGCTGGCATTCAGGGCCAGGGATCGAGGGTGGCTAGGTGGGAATTTACGCTTTCTATCAAATGTTTGTGAGATGGAGAGCTGAACGCTGGCGTGTGACATGGTTGAGACGCTTGGTGACGGAGGTGGTGGTGGTGGTGTTGGTGGTACATCCCCTGTTTGCTGGGCGGCAGGTGCCAACGTTCCTCCAGAGGCGGAGGAAGAGGCCGAGGCGGCAGCAGCAGAATAGGCCGAGGCGGCAGCAGCAGAAGAGGTAGCAGGGGGAGCCTGAGTGACTTCCTTGGTTTTAAGGTGTTTACTCCACTGCAGTTCATGCTTTGCATGCAGGTGCCTGGTCATGCAGGTTGTGCTCAGGTTCAGAACGTTAATGCCTCGCTTCAGGCTCTGATGGCACAGCGTGCAAACCACTCGGGTCTTGTCGTCAGCACATTGTTTGAAGAAGTGCCATGCCAGGGAACTCCTTGAAGCTGCCTTTGGGGTGCTCGGTCCCAGATGGCGGCGGTCAGTAGCAGGCGGAGTCTCTTGGCGGCGGGTGTTCTGCTTTTGCCCACTGCTCCCTCTTTTGCTACGCTGTTGGCTCGGTCTCACCACTGCCTCTTCCTCCGAACTGTGAAAGTCAGTGGCACGACCTTCATTCCATGTGGGGTCTAGGACCTCATCGTCCCCTGCATCGTCTTCCACCCAGTCTTGATCCCTGACCTCCTGTTCAGTCTGCACACTGCAGAAAGACGCAGCAGTTGGCACCTGTGTTTCGTCATCATCAGAGACATGCTGAGGTGGTATTCCCATGTCCTCATCATCAGGAAACATAAGTGGTTGTGCGTCAGTGCATTCGATGTCTTTCACCGCTGGGGAAGGGCTAGGTGGATGCCCTTGGGAAACCCTGCCAGCGGAGTCTTCAAACAGCATAAGAGACTGCTGCATAACTTGAGGCTGAGACAGTTTCCCTGGTATGCATGGGGGTGATGTGACAGACTGATGGGGTTGGTTTTCAGGCGCCATCTGTGCGCTTTCTGCAGAAGACTGGGTGGGAGATAATGTGAACGTGCTGGATCCACTGTCGGCCACCCAATTGACTAATGCCTGTACCTGCTCAGGCCTTACCATCCTTAGAACGGCATTGGGCCCCACCATATATCGCTGTAAATTCTGGCGGCTACTGGGACCTGAGGTAGTTGGTACACTAGGACGTGTGGATGTGGCAGAACGGCCACGTCCTCTCCCAGCACCAGAGGGTCCACTAACACCACCACGACCATGTCCACGTCCGCGTCCCTTACTAGATGTTTTTCTCATTGTTATGGTTCACCACAACAACAAATATATTATTTGGCCCAATGTATTGTATTCAAATTCAGCGGGATATAAATTTGAGGCCTAGCATTTAGGCGCTGGGTGACCGGTATGGATTTAGTGACAGAATTAGACTTGGAAATGCACAGAAGCGTGTGTGTGAAGTTATTCTGAATGACCCTATGTGCACCTTCAATATGATCTACCCTTTTAGGGATAGATTTCAAATAGCTCTGATATAGCAGAAACGACTAAATTATGAAATTGCTAAATTGGGAATTGTATTTCAACCCAGAACAAAAAATGTGCTTTGACGGACACTAAATAACTTTCCCAGCCACAACAGGACAGCGGTAACGAGAGATTTAGCGGGATATAAATTTGAGGCCTAGTATTTAGGCGCTGGGTGACAGGTATGGGTTTAGTGACAGAATTAGATTTGGAAATGCACAGTAGCGGGTGTGTGAAGTTATTCTGAATGACCCTATGTGCACCTTGAATATTATATACCCTTTTTGGGATAGATTTCAAATAGCTCTGATATAGCAGAAACCACTAAATTATGAAATTGCTAAATTGGGAATTGTATTTCAACCCAGAACAAGAAATGTGCTTGAACGGACACTAAATAACTCGCCCAGCTACAGCACTAGGGACAGATTTAGCGGGATATAAATTTGAGGCCTAGTATTTAGGCGCTGGGTGACAGGTATGGGTTTAGTGCCAGAATTAGACTTGGAAATACACAGTAGCGGGTGTGTGTGAAGTTATTCTGAATGACCCAATGTGCACCTTGAATATTATATACCCTTTTAGGGATAGATTTCAAATAGCTCTGATATAGCAGAAACCACTAAATTATGAAATTGCTAAATTGGGAATTGTATTTCAACCCAGAACAAGAAATGTGCTTGAACGGACACTAAATAACTCGCCCAGCTACAGCACTAGGGACAGATTTAGCTGGATATAAATTTGAGGCCTAGTATTTAGGCGCTGGGTGACAGGTATGGGTTTAGTGCCAGAATTAGACTTGGAAATACACAGTAGCGGGTGTGTGTGAAGTTATTCTGAATGACCCAATGTGCACCTTGAATATTATATACCCTTTTAGGGATAGATTTCAAATAGCTCTGATATAGCAGAAACCACTAAATTATGAAATTGCTAAATTGGGAATTGTATTTCAACCCAGAACAAGAAATGTGCTTGAACGGACACTAAATAACTCGCCCAGCTACAGCACTAAGGACAGATTTAGCGGGATATAAATTTGAGGCCTAGTATTTAGGCGCTGGGTGACAGGTATGGGTTTAGTGCCAGAATTAGACTTGGAAATACACAGTAGCGGGTGTGTGTGAAGTTATTCTGAATGACCCAATGTGCACCTTGAATATTATATACCCTTTTAGGGATAGATTTCAAATAGCTCTGATATAGCAGAAACCACTAAATTATGAAATTGCTAAATTGGGAATTGTATTTCAACCCAGAACAAGAAATGTGCTTGAACGGACACTAAATAACTTGCCCAGCTACAGCACTAAGGACAGATTTAGCGGGATATAAATTTGAGGCCTAGTATTTAGGCGCTGGGTGACAGGTATGGGTTTAGTGCCAGAATTAGACTTGAAAATACACAGTAGCGGGTGTGTGTGAAGTTATTCTGAATGACCCAATGTGCACCTTGAATATTATATACCCTTTTAGGGATAGATTTCAAATAGCTCTGATATAGCAGAAACCACTAAATTATGAAATTGCTAAATTGGGAATTGTATTTCAACCCAGAACAAGAAATGTGCTTGAACGGACACTAAATAACTCGCCCAGCTACAGCACTAAGGACAGATTTAGCGGGATATAAATTTGAGGCCTAGTATTTAGGCGCTGGGTGACAGGTATGGGTTTAGTGCCAGAATTAGACTTGGAAATACACAGTAGCGGGTGTGTGTGAAGTTATTCTGAATGACCCAATGTGCACCTTGAATATTATATACCCTTTTAGGGATAGATTTCAAATAGCTCTGATATAGCAGAAACCACTAAATTATGAAATTGCTAAATTGGGAATTGTATTTCAACCCAGAACAAGAAATGTGCTTGAACGGACACTAAATAACTCGCCCAGCTACAGCACTAAGGACAGATTTAGCGGGATATAAATTTGAGGCCTAGTATTTAGGCGCTGGGTGACCGGTATGGATTTAGTGACAGAATTAGACTGGGATATGGCCAAAAAATAAACAGACTATTGCTGGTTAAATGCACTTGGTGTGACAGCTTCACCCTGATGTAGGCTTTAGCCAAAAAACAACCACACCATTGAGGGTTAAATGCACTTGGTGACAGGCGCAGCTTGCCCCTGATTTAGTATATGGCCAAAAAATGAACAGACTATTGCTGGTTAAATGCATTTGGTGTGACAGCTTCACCCTGATGTAGGCTTTAGCCAAAAAACAACCACACCATTGAGGGTTAAATGCACTTGGTGACAGGCGCAGCTTGCCCCTGATTTTGTATATGGCCAAAAAATGAACAGACTATTGCTGGTTAAATGCACTTGGTGTGACAGCTTCACCCTGATGTAGGCTTTAGCCAAAAAACAACCACACCATTGAGGGTTAAATGCACTTGGTCGCAGCTTGTGCTGGCGCACCACAAGACACAAAATGGCCGCCGATCACCCCAGAAAAATGTGACTGACAAACGGTCTGGGCAGCCTAAAAACAGTGAGCAATTGAGGATCAGCAGCTCAATGATCCACAGCTGCAGATCGATCAGTTAATCAAGTCCTTTGGAGGAGTTAATCTGCCTAATCTCGCCCTACTGTCGCAGCCGCAACCTCTCCCTACGCTAATCAGAGCAGAGTGACGGGCGGCGCTATGTGACTCCAGCTTAAATAGAGGCTGGGTCACATGGTGCTCTGGCCAATCACAGCCATGCCAATAGTAGGCATGGCTGTGATGGCCTCTTGGGGCAAGTAGTATGACGCTTGTTGATTGGCTGCTTTGCAGCCTTTCAAAAAGCGCCAAGAAAGCGTCACAAAAGCGCGAAGAAAGCGACGAACACCGAACCCGAACCCGGACTTTTACGAAAATGTCCGGGTTCGGGTCCGTGTCACGGACACCCCAAAATTCGGTACGAACCCGAACTATACAGTTCGAGTTCGCTCATCCCTAGTACTGTTTTATTGTTTTAAGCTGTTCACATATATTTGATTTTAAGCTATTTATATATATGGCACTACAGATGGCAAAATCGCATATGCGATTTATATATGCTTGTACAAACTATATAAGACATTAAAGTACGATGATCCACGAAAGAGAAAACTGGAATTTATATCCAGGACTTCTGATTCCCTCGCTGTTCTAATATGCAATGCGTCAATTATGGACAATAAAAAAAGAGTATCAACCGTCACTGTCTACACCACTGAGGAAGGGGCTTTTTTTACCCTGAAACACGTATGGTAAAGACAGTGAGGGAACATCAAGAAGCAACATTTGGAAATTGCTTGCTTTCAATTGAACTACGAATACCTACAGACTACCGCTATCATCATCTATTTTGAAAACCCCGCCTGGAAATTCGAATCACCTGACCGCCAGCTAACCACGTGGGACGCCACACAGGTCCTGGAAGGTCAAAGCAGTAGAAATAAACTGCACCGCTATCCAGGCAAGAGGGGAAACTACAGAGACTTTACAGATAGGTCCTGGAAGCTCACAGCTAAAGCATCGCGCCTGACAAGTGGGTGCATAAACGGGCGGATACAGGAGCGGTAATGTACTCTATATAAAACACATCATCTGATTATTACCATATCTGTGGATGTTAATGCAAACATCTCTAGAACAACTGTTAAGAGGAGACTATGTGAATCAGGCCTTCATGGTAGAATATCTGCTAGGAAACCACTGCTAAGGACAGGCAACAAGCAGAAGAGACTTGTTTGGGCTAAAGAACACAAGGAATGGACATTAGACCAGTGGAAATCTGTGCTTTGGTCTGATGAGTCCAAATTTGAGATCTTTGGTTCCAACCACCGTGTCTTTGTGCGACGCAGAAAAGGTGAACGGATGGACTCTACATGCCTGGTTCCCACCGTGAAGCATAGAGGAGGAGGTGTGATGGTGTGGGGATGCTTTGCTGGTGACACTGTTGGGGATTTATTCAAAATTGAAGGCATACAGAACCAGCATGGCTACTACAGCATCTTGCAGCCGCATGCTATTCCGTCTGGTTTGCGTTTAGTTGGACCATCATTTATTTTTCAACAGGACAATGACCCCCAAACACAGCTCCAGGCTGTGTAAGGGCTATTTCACCATGAAGGAGAGTGATGGGGTGCTGCGCCAGATGACCTGGCCTCCACAATCACCGGACCTGAACCCAATCGAGATGGTTTGGGGTGAGCTGGACCGCAGAGTGAAGGCAAAAGGGCCAACAAGTGCTAAGCATCTCTGGGAACTCGTTCAAGACTGTTGGAAGACCATTTCAGGTGACTACCTCTTGAAGCTCATCAAGAGAATGCCAAGAGTGTGCAAAGCAGTAATCAAAGCAAAAGGTGGCTACTTTGAAGAACCTAGAAAATGACATATTTTCAGTTGTTTCACACTTTTTTGTTATGTATATAATTCCACATGTGTTAATTCATAGTTTTGATGCCTTCAGTGTGAATCTACAATTTTCATAGTCATGAAAATAAAGAAAACTCTTTGAATGAGAAGGTGTGTCCAAACTTTTGGTCTATACTGTATATATATATAATAATGTTGAGTGCATGTGTGTATGTCTGCTAAAAGAAAATTGTACTGTCGCATTTACAATCATGACATTTGTCACACAGGTACATCAGAGAAGGTTTTAGACCGAGTCTCAGCTCTCTAGGATGTACTGTTCCTGAGATATTCCCAAAAAATGCATTAGCCAATTGTCACATGACCCTTAACAGCCAATAGAAGCTTGCAGGCCCTTAGTCTCCATATACACACAGTTTTAGACCAGGTTTCCATAACAACCCAGCCATTTTTCTTCACTGCTGGGAGCTGTTGATGACACTGTTAAGAGAGCGCAGTGATGTGGAGGTCACAGTTAAGGGGGCAGGTAGGGTGGCCGTTTAGGCCACCCTCAAAAGACAGACTTAAAAACCCCTCCCCCAGATTCTGATAAGCCACGCGCTGACCAAGTAAGGCCACATCCACATCCACTCCACAGCCAACGAGGATTGAAAAAGTGAATGTAAAAATCAACTTCTGTCAGCTGCAGGGGTGGGAGGGAGGGTGATTTTCTCCGTGCAACTCATGCTTAGACAGCACAGTGCTGCTATCTGAGAGTGAGCTGTTCAAAAGGACATACCTTTGTCCATCCAGGCCCTGCACCGGACGGAGGACAGGGAGTCTGAAAGCCGGACTGTCAGGCCTAAAACTGGACCTCTGGCTCCGCTATTGGCAGGCTGCTGTGGAGGTCACAGTTAAGGGGATGGTCAATTATGGAGGTCAGTGTTAAGGGGCAACTTGCTGTAGAGGCCACTGTTAAGTAGGCAGGGTGTTGTGGAATTCATTGTTAAGAAGATGTGGTACTGTGGAGGTCACTCATAAAGGGGAGGCCGCTGTGAAGGTCACTGTTAAAGGGGCGGGATGTTGTGGAGGTCACTGTTAAAGGGAGGGCACTGTGGAGGTCTCTGTTAAGGGAGCAGGGAATGGTGAAAGTCAGGGAGGACGCTGTGCAGTACTTTTAGTCTGGCCGCATCTCGGCATGTGCTGCCTCTAGAACTCCGCCCCAGCCTCCATTATAGTCAATAGGGACTGAGCTACAGTTCAGGGGCACACGTGAGCTAGTGGCAGGATGGATCTGACAGGCTGTTCACCCGCCGGAACAGCCTGCCGGAGTCCACAGCCGTAAGTGTGAAAGTAGCCTAAGTCCCGTTATGTCTCATTTACAGAGCACTGCTGATGGACATTTCAGGGCAAGTTTTTTCATATAAATGTACGGGTTCTTTAAATAAAGTGTATTAGAAAAATATTCCCTTTCACTATTTCTACACATTAGAAGAAAAAAAGTTAATGTTTAAGTTTCACTTTAATATAAGCAAATTACTATTTATATTGAAAATAATATGTTGCACGCTTCTACCTTATATAAACTGTATTAGATGTACTTTTAATTATCCAAACACAATAATTAGGGAATCTGTTATTTCTGTTACCTAGTTATACAGAAGGTTATTTTAATTTAAAATTAAATGATTTTTACCTGTTATTTGGGAATACTATTATCAAATGTTAATGTTGATTGTTCAAGAAAGAATTATGTAGAACAGTGGTCATATTTATAGTCATAGAAATAATTATAATTTAAGAACTTTTTCTTAAATCTTTTGTTACATTCATTTTAGTTTTTAATTTTCTAGAAGTAATATATAAAAGTAAATAAATGATCAGAAGGTAAGACATGAAAGAAGGACACCTATAGAAAAAGTTAATTCATACTGGACCACATTAACCCATTTCTGGGAGAGGACAATGGGTTGATGCTTATTTTCCTAACCACTTCAGATCTTTTGTAGGAAAGAAGGCTGAGCTAATGTTGTGGGATTCATGAGGAGAGAAGAAGTTTACTGATAGAGCCGGCCCTGGTTGGCTGGCTTTATCATAAGGCAGAGAAGGGGGGGGGGGGGGGCGGCGCCAAAAATTTTACTTGCTAACTTACATTTACCTCGCTGAGCCTGTGTGCCGAGCAGCCCTGCCACCCCCCGCCCTCACTGTCTTGGCACGCAGCAGCCACAGCAACACACTCTGAGCTACAAGACCCTGGTGTATTTAAATCTCATTTAGCATGTCTTTCAGAAAAGTTTCTCCTGGTTTTCAAACTTGCGACCTTTCACATCAGAGGCAAGGCATTTAACCACACAGCTATGGCAGGTGTATAGCAGGTCATAAAAAAATATATATATATTTAAGACTTCTACCGTAGATAACTTTGATACCTAGTGTACATACACATGACAGCTGCCCCAGCACACTGTGTATGGATGTAGCAGAGCTGGGTGTGTTGGGGCAACTATCATGTGTACACTAGCTATCAAAGTTATCTACAGTAGAAGTAGAGGCAAGAAATGGACATGAATCATGAGGGGCAGAAATGTGAAATGATGGAGGGGGCAAGAAATGGACATGAATCATGAGGGGCAGAAGTGTGAAATGATGGGGGGGGGCAAGAAATGGATATGAATCATGAGGGGCAGAAGTGTGAAATGATGGGGGGGGCAAGAAATTGATATGAATAATGATGGGCAGAAGTGTGAAATGATGGGGGGGCAAGAAATGGATATGAATCATGAGGGGCAGAAATGTGAAATGTTGGGGGGGGGGCAAAATGTAGATTTGCTTGTGTTGACAAAAATCTTTGCACCGGCCCTGCAGCCAACTAAATAGGGGTCCCACTTACCACTGGTCTGATATCAGCCTCATGGGCCATCTTTGCGGTATATTAATTTTCTACTTATTACAATTATTTAAAAATTTACTTTATGTCAGTTCTTATGATATTTTTTTTTCAGGCGCATTAGTAAAATTTCTAATGCTCTTGGATAACCCTTTTGAAAACTTTTAACAATGTCTTGATACCTAATAATGCTTTTTAAGAAACAGCCCAATTATGTCCCAAGTTTCATTAGTCTGTGTAAACTGTGGTAAAGTTAAATGTATATGTGTTTCTGTGCTTCTGGTCCTTTAAGACAGCAGCTATTGTAATATATGCTGGAGTGACACGCCCCTAATGATGATGTCAGCCTGCCTGTTGTGCAGTGTGTGAGAAGAGAAGCAGGCTGTGACAAGACAGAGAACAGCAGCCATCTTGGCAAGAGAAAAGACAGGCATCTGTGCTGTATTGAGAGTGTGCAGAGATATTGGAGAACTTCCCTGAGCAGCCACGCTGTATGTATTTCAGTTCAGAGGCCGACGGAGTGTAAAGAGACAGTACGTTTAGTGGAGCCACGCTGAAAGGACTGTGCTTAGTGGCTAATCAGTGAAACCAACATTTTGGTAATTAATATTCCCACCAAAGCTAGAGTGCTGTTGAAGTACCAGACAGAAATTACAAAACCGTGAAATAGTAAGAATAAAGCGATGGATCCAGCATCGAAGTTAGAAAATATCGTTGGTTCCTTTATTCAATTTAGTACAAATCCATACAGTGACAGCAACACCTCAGTGTTCTGAATGAACGTCTACATACATGTTCTTAGTCGTGACCGATCAGATATCCAATTGGCCATGTTTATATAGGCTAGCTGCTACCTCTCCTCCCACCTCCAGGTGAGAGCCGGAAGGAGTTGATTGCAGCATGCCCAAGACACAGCCAATAGGAACAACCGAAATTAACATTAGTGCAAGTTTAACATCTTTAAAACCAAGTGGGTGCACATAAAATATATGCTATTCAGACTCCTATATCAGGTATAACAAAATGTGCCAATCTCTGAAAAATTTTATGATGGACGGGACATTAATAAAAAACACAAAAAATATGCGAATTTCTGAAAAAAACGCATAGTCTGAATAGTAATTCACAATGTTAAAAACAGAGAAATGCAAATCACTGGAATGTTGACTCATTGCTTCACGATTATTAGCAAGAGGATATCCTATTTGGATGATCAAGAGAGCTGAAAAAATAGCACAGACAAAAAATCGTAGGACATTACTTTTTTGGGGAAATAATAGAGCAGGGATGAAAGGAAACAGAGCGGGAGCAAAAGACTGCATTAATCAACCTACTCTGGTTCTTACCTACAGTAATCAATTTCAACAGGTCAAACGGGTAGTATCGGAATGTATATTGATTCTATACGATGATGATATCTTACATATTTTACTGCAGGATGGCTACAGGGTGGCAGCCAGACAGTCTCCCACGCTGGCTTCATCCCTGTCTCCTTCATTATTCAAAACAGCTTTGAAAAGAACCCAGACCAGCACATGGTTGAAATAACCGGGTTCACACGATGCGGCAGTCATCCCTGCAAAACTTGGGGCTATGTTGTGCCCACCAAAATCTTCGAGGATTCAGAACATATTTCTACCTTTTCCATTAAATCCTATTGTATCTCTATTAGGATTGGGTCCATTCCTGGTGTGCTTCTTTATATCTATATATATTTATATTTTTATATATATATATATATATATATATATATATATCATATATTCTATTCCCATTGTGTTGTTTCATCCAGACCAGCAGTTATGTGGATACTTTCGCCATGCTTGATTTGTATTTCTCAGTTTTTAACATTGTGAATCACTATTCAGACTATGCGTTTTTTCAGGAATTCACATATTTTTTGTGTTTTTTATTAAATTTTTTATTAAATCATTAAATTTTTCGGAGATTGACACATTTTGTTATTCCTGATATAGGAGTCTGAATAGCATATATCTTATGTGGAACCACTTGGTTTTAAAGATGTTAAACTTGCCCTAATGTTAATTTCAGTTGTTCCTATTGGCTGTGTCTTGGGCATGCTGCAATCAACTCCTTCCAGCTCTCACCTGGAGGTGGGAGGAGAGGTAGCAGCTAGCCTATATAAACATGGCCAGTTGGATATCTGAGCGGTCACGACTAAGAACATGTATGTTCGAAACGCGTAGATGTTCATTCGGAACACTGAGGTGATGCTGTCACTGTATGGGTTTGTACTATATTGAATAAAGGAACCCACGATATTTTCTAACTTCGATGCTGGATCCATCGCTTTATTCTTACTATTTCACGGTCTTACCAAGGTTTCTGTGCATCCAGGAAGTTGATACAAGGGATAGAGACAGCAAGTGACCTGGACATTGTTTACAACAAGATTATCATATGAAGTTTTCCGTGTCTCTCTGCCTATCCCCTTCCAAAGTTGGCTCCGTCGGATCCAAAAGCAGTGTGTATATCACAGCATCTTCACCTCCAGATTGTTTCCTTTGCATGTTTAAGCATGGCTTTTGTATCTGCACCTGACCGCAAAATCAAAGCAGACCAAGTTTTTTCCACTGATGACATGCCTATACAAAGTCAAATAGGTATGAACAACCTTGGGTTTGAATTGGAAAAACTTTTACTACATAAAATCAGATTGTGGTGGGACCATACCACTCTCACCAAATATCTGGAACAATTGATGATACACAGGGGTCTAAGACTCAAGAAGATCCCTACGGTTGTATTTTCGGATTCATTTGTGGAAGACTGGAACAACACTCTAACTGACTGATCACTTAAATTGATGTCTCTGATTGTTGAACAGGAGGGTCTCAAGTTATCAGCCTTGCAAACAGAAATTGATGAATGTAAATTGAATTTAAAACAATACAAATCTCTCCCTGAGCATGAAGCCCTACAACAAAAAATCGCCACTTCTGTTCGTCAACTTGAAGAAAATATAACTGAAGTTAAACATAGGAAGTTTCAGAGAGACCTATATGACTATCATCACAAACAGGTATATGAGTGGGGGAGGAGAGAGCAAATGCGTAATACACCAAGACCAATTCTCAAAAAATCGAAAAACAAACACAAATCTCCGTCTAGCATTCGGACTGTCAGCTTTTCTTCAGATTCCGAATATTTGCAATCTAATTCCAAACACGATGACCCCTCGACTGAACAGGAAGCCGATATTCTTCCCAATAAAATTTTGTATTATAAGAAATTGAAAAATGAAGGCAAAGGCGATAAAATTTTAAAAAAATGTCCCAGAAGAGGGGGCCGCAAACACAGGAAAGCCACACACCATGGCTACGCGGCACCACAAGAAATAAACCCCACTGTGGGGACGGTCAATGATTTTGAAGTTATTAATCTATCAGATGAATTGTTAACCGATAATCAAATTGATATACTGAGACTTGGTTTGAATTTTGCTCCGACCCATGATTTTGATTTATTTTCAACCATTATGGATATCAACAAATTTATCAGAGACCTCACGGTCAAGAGACATTTTCATGGGTCTGAGAATACATCTAACCAACTCTCACACTTACAACAATGCAATGAATTTACTAGTATGTCTTTTACTGAACAATTGTCTTTGGTCAGTTTGATTGAGCTCCAGTCAGACCATGATGGTAGCATTGCGATTTCTGTGGTTTCGGATTTTCGAACTGGGAATATGCGATTCTACCCTTTGAATTCACGTACACCAGGAATGGACCTTTTCCAGGAGGTAGTTTAAAAAGGCCTTCTTTCTGTTCAAAAAGAATCCAGCTCCCAACAAAATAACCTGTCTAAATCCCAAAGAAATGGTCTTCTTGAACTAAAAGATAAAGAGAACATCATTGTAAAAATGGCAGACAAGGAGGGGGGGGGGGGCAGTGGTAATATTAAACAAAAAGATTTATCAGCAACAAATGATGGACATTGTTCTGGATACCTCCACTTATAAACAATAAAAAAATGATCCAATTGCTGATTTTCAGGCACAATACCTAGCTCTTTTAAATAAGGGCATGGATTTAGGCTATTTCAGCCATAAACAATTTTTGTACTTACAAGTGGAGTCACCCATAACACCCATCATACATGCCTTACCTAAAATTCACAAGGGGTTAAATCCACCCCCACTGCACCCCATTGTCTCTGGCATAGGCTCCCTAACCGAAAAACTGGGAGAATGGTTAGACATTCATTCGGAACACTGAGGTGATGCTGTCACTGTATGGATTTGT
Organism: Bufo gargarizans; assembly: GCF_014858855.1. Classification (NCBI taxonomy): domain Eukaryota; kingdom Metazoa; phylum Chordata; class Amphibia; order Anura; family Bufonidae; genus Bufo; species Bufo gargarizans. Next base: position 395,342,983 of record NC_058083.1, on the reverse strand, counting down.
ACTATATTGAATAAAGGAACCCACAATATTTTATAACTTTGATGCTGGATCCATTGCTTTATTCTTACTATTTCACGGTCTTACCAAGGTTTCCGTGCATCCTTGAAGTTGATACAAGGGATAGAGACATCAGGTGAGCTGGACATTGTTTACAACAGTAATTACAGTAATTACAAAAAATGTTTACATCACAGTGTACTGATTCTGCAGGACTGTCAGTGTGCTGAGTGATACTTGCTTTTGGACTCCAGTGCATCCATTTGTTTCCTTCCCTGCTGAGGAGGACTTCATTGCTTCGGATATTGTAATAACAGTGAGAAGGAGAAGAAGCGCCATCATGGAAAGGAATGACATTGGGCCCCACCACACACGCTTCTATGGACTGTAAGCGGTCCGCCTGGACGACGTGGAAAAAAGGGGGGTGCGCACCCAACTGTGAAGTTAGGTTTAGTTAGGGATATAAATTACAGAACTGGGATATGCACCAAACGGATATACCACTGACTGTACTAGCTAGTCATGCAAGCAGATATTAAAAGCTGAGACTTTTGACAAATATATTCCTGTCAGGAACACATCGGAGCCCCTCATGCACCACGTCACGGTCTCTCAGCATGGCAAGGAGTTCTACCACTACGCTAACTATGGTGTGACCACGGTCTGAAGGTGATGAAATCCAGCCAAGCTTCCACACTACCGCATAGCAGGACAACTAATGCACTGTGAATAAAGCAAGACTGTAAGCCACACCTGCAGCGTCCCACTCAGGACACGTGGGAACTGCGAATGTATTATTCCATTGTCATTGCTGTGTTCCATGTCATTTTGCATGGCTTCACCTGTTGTATCCCTGTTCATAGGCTGGTCAAGTGTGCTTTATACATCCCACTGCTAGATGGGGATAGCACTACTCTGGGATATCCAGCCCAGCTCAGGTCTTATACAGGTCCTTCTCAAAAAATTAGCATATTGTGATAAAGTTCATTATTTTCTGTAATGTACTGATAAACATTAGACTTTCATATATTTTAGATTCATTACACACAACTGAAGTAGTTCAAGCCTTTTATTGTTTTAATATTGATGATTTTGGCTACAGCTCATGAAAACCCAAATTTCCTATCTAAAAAAAATAGCATATTTCATCCGACCAATAAAAGAAAAGTGTTTTTAATACAAAAAAAGTCAACCTTCAAATAATTATGTTCAGTTATGCACTCAATACTTGGTCGGGAATCCTTTTGCAGAAATGACTGTGGCACTGCTGAGGTGTTATGGAGGCCCAGGATGCTTCGATAGCGGCCTTAAGCTCATCCAGAGTGTTGGGTCTTGCGTCTCTCAACTTTCTCTTCCCAATATCCCACAGATTCTCTATGGGGTTCAGGTCAGGAGAGTTGGCAGGCCAATTGAGCACAGTAATACCATGGTCAGTAAACCATTTACCAGTGGTTTTGGCACTGTGAGCAGGTGCCAGGTCGTGCTGAAAAATGAAATCTTCATCTCCATAAAGCTTTTCAGCAGATGGAAGCATGAAGTGCTCCAAAATCTCCTGATAGCTAGCTGCATTGACCCTGCCCTTGATAAAATACAGTGGACCAACACCAGCAGCTGACATGGCACCCCAGACCATCACTGACTGTGGGTACTTGACACTGGACTTCAGGCATTTTGGCATTTCCCTCTCCCCAGTCTTCCTCCAGACTCTGGCACCTTGATTTCCGAATGACATGCAAAATTAGCTTTCATCCGAAAAAAGTACTTTGGACCACTGAGCAACAGTCCAGTGCTGCTTCTCTGTAGCCCAGGTCAGGCGCTTCTGCCGCTGTTTCTGGTTCAAAAGTGGCTTGACCTGGGGAATGCGGCACCTGTAGCCCATTTCCTGCACACGCCTGTACACGGTGGCTCTGGATGTTTCTACTCCAGACTCAGTCCACTGCTTCCGCAGGTCCCCCAAGGTCTGGAATCGGTCCTTCTCCACAATCGTCCTCAGGGTCCGGTCACCTCTTCTCGTTGTGCAGCGTTTTCTGCCACACTTTTTCCTTCCCACAGACTTCCCACTGAGGTGCCTTGATACAGCACTCTGGGAACAGCCTATTCGTTCAGAAATCTCTTTCTGTGTCTTACCCTCTTGCTTGAGGGTGTCAATGATGGCCTTCTGGACAGCAGTCAGGTCGGCAGTCTTACCCATGATTGCGGTTTTGAGTAATGAACCAGGCTGGGAGTTTTTAAAAGCCTCAGGAATCTTTTGCAGGTGTTTAGAGTTAATTAGTTGATTCAGATGATTAGGTTAATAGCTTGTTTAGAGAACCTTTTCATGATATGCTAATTTTTTGAGATAGGAATTTGGGGTTTTCATGAGCTGTATGCCAAAATCATCAATATTAAAACAATAAAAGGCTTGAACTACTTCAGTTGTTGTGTAATGAATCTAAAATATATGAAAGTCTAATGTTTATCAGTACATTACAGAAAATAATGAACTTTATCACAATATGCTAATTTTTTTAGAAGGACCTGTATGTAGTCAGTCTGTTGTTAGTTTTTAGAGAGTGCAGATCAAGCACAACTGCTAAGGTAAAAAATATAGGCCAAGAAGGGACAAAGAAAGGAAAGACTAAAAAAAATAAAGGATAATAGCCACTACCCAGGCATTCAAGACCTTTGGGAATTCAGGTGAAGGATTCTTTATCCACAGGTAACCTCACCAAATTACTCTAGTTGAAAATGGACCTTGAACCAAAGTCTCATACCAGAAAAGAGTACTACAAAACCACAGCCTGTGTCCGAACCTAGCCAAACCTATTAACTGTGGATCAACAGAATTCCTATAAATATCAAGAGATAGCATGGCAAGGGGTCCCGGTCACACGGTCTGAAGGTGATGAAATCCAGCTCACAGCCAAGCTTCCACACAACCGCATAGCAGGACAACTAATGCAATGTGAATAAAGCAAGACTGTAAGCCACACCCATATCAGACCGTGTGATGGAGGCTACCAGGTGCAAAAGAATGTTAAATGCCAGGTGAAGGCACATGTAATACATATGGCACAAAATCACAGAAATATAGTGGCCAATATGGGGGAACTTCTCAGACCCCAAACATTGTGGCGTATTTCTCATTGGGGGAGCAGTCCCACTGCATGTGGACCGCAGCAAACGACCATCCCCATAAAAAAATTTGTACAATAGAGGATGTCGGCACGGTCCACATGCACCACAAAGGTATCCACAAAACTGAGCATTGTGCGGATGAAAATATATGAAAATATAAATCACAGAAAAAAAATGCACCAAACGGATATGCCACTGACTGTACTAGCTAGTCATACAAGCAGATGTTAAAAGCGGAGACTTTTGCCAATATATCCCTGTCAGGAACACATCGGAGCCCCTCATGCTGCAGTCCACATGCGGTGGAACTGCTCCCCCAATGAGAAAAACACTACAGTGTTTGGGGTCTGAGCAGTTCCCCCATATTTGCCACTATATTTCTGTGATTCATTTAGGCATAGTTTTGGGAATATTGTTCATTCAGTGTCCGTACTGCAGAAACGGACGTAGTAAAAGTGGAGACGATTGCAGAACCTGCCTTGAATTGTTCATACTATACTGTGTATTTTGCGTGTCCGTCTCTGTGTTCTTTCCCCTTTAATTTGCCTTTACTAACTTGTATTAAATGCATTTTTCTTGAACTTGACCACTGTGTTTGTGTTCTTTTCTGGCTGCGGAGCCCAAACCAAATGACTTGCTCTCAGTTCACAGCTTTACATTGTATCACACTCTCCTTCTTACTTTTCAACAGATAAGCTAAATGTAAATATAGGATTTAGAGGGAGGGCAATGGTGTGATCAGACCAATAAAACCTTAATGAAATCCCATGTGGACAGATTATATTAATTTAGGATTATTAGGATTCCCTGTTGTGGAAATAGTGTACTAATTACCTATGTACATGAATGTAGCTTAAAAGTAAAAACTGAGAGTCCTCAGTGGCTGATATTTTTGAATGGCTAACCAAAAAGACAATGATAAATATCAAACAATAAAGACTATTTTACAAAACCTGAAGAGCTACATTTACAGTATATAGAAAAAGACAAAGGAGTTGTGATTATATATAGTAGAACCATCATGAGTAGTGGAGTAAACAGTTGTAGCATTTCACAGATAAATCAGACAGTGTAGTTGTCCTCTGAGATCAGGTCAATGGTTGTAATTCCCTCATGAGGCCTGAGGTAACGTAAAATAACATAAATTTGTGTGAAACATTTATTCCTGTGCTGAGAGTGTCAAAAGTTGTCATTAATGCCATTCCAGACCCTCCTGCGTCTTTGAAAAATGAAATGACCATTTTATACAAATATTTTCATATCTGTAATGTTGTAGTCAGGATTATAAACAATGCCCCAGGTACATGTACTTGGTACAAAGGTATTTCCATCTGCCATTTGTGGTTGAGATCTAAATATTTGTCATATGTGGTTGCCAGGGGTGGCCGGGGTTATGGAAACAGCCAAGTGAACTGTTGAGTAACATTCATAGAAGTCAATGGAAGCTATGGAAACTCTGTAGTTTCTGTGTTTACCATTGGGGTGGAGGAGGGGTCCAACAATGCCAACATCACTTTGCGGAGGAGATAGCATTGTTATTCTCTGTACTGTGACATCACTGCATGCATTATTGTTTAGCTTTACTTTCAATGAGTTTATTAATCCTTTTATGTGATATTACTGCATCAATTTGGCATCTTCTGTGGGACAAGTCTGTGTTCATTATTTTTAGAAGAAGAAGAAGAAAATCCCTTTATTGTCCCTCAGTGGGGAAATTTTGGCATAAAAGCAGTAATCACATTTACAACAGGAGCAAAAATAAGAGTAATTAGAAATTAAAGAGTAAAATGCAAAAAAACATAACACAGAATTTACTTAACAAATTCACTACTGGGTTTCTCGGAACAATGGTGGTTATAAATCCTAACCGCTGCTGGGAGGAAGGACCTCCTATAACGTTCCTTCATGCACCTAGGATGCGGCAGTCTGTCACTGAAGGATCTCTCCAGCTCCAGAACAGCTTTGTGCATGGGGTGGGAGACATTGTCTAAGGCCTCTTTCACACTAACGTATGGATATTTCAGTGTTTTGCGGTCCGTTTTTCAGGATCCGTTGTTCCTTTTTTTTGTTTCCGTTGTGCTTCCGTTTTTCTGTTCCGTTTTTCCGTATGGCATATACAGTATACTGTAATTACATAGAAAAAATTGGGCTGGGCGTAACATTTTCAATAGATAGTTCCGCAAAAATGGAACGGATACGGAAGACATACGGATGCATTTCTGCATGTGTTCCGTTTTTTTTTACGTGATTGTGGGCAATAATAGGACATGTTCTATCCTTCAACGGAATAGAAAAACGGAAATATGGAAACGTACATATAAGCGCGAATATTCGAATATCTAAATTTTTTTGCGAATATCGGCACTTCGCTAATTCGTGAATATTTCGAATATAGTGCTATAATTTCGATATTTCGAGTATTTTTTATTTTTTTTATTGTTATATTTTTTTCTTTCCCACTTCCCTAAAGTTGTTCTTACCTGTCCTTAGGATTCCTGGCTTCCTGGCTGCTCCAGTCAGTGCCCGTTGCCACTTCTGCCGACTTCCGTGCTCATGGAGCGTCCCCATCACCATGGGAACGTCTCCATACTAGAATGTACTGTCAGATTTGAGAATTACGTTGAATTCGCAATTCGATTAATTCAAGTTATAATAATCGAATTGCGATTTCAACCTTGTTTACTATGGTTAGCTTGATAGAATTAGCGAATATGGCGAATTTATTCGTCATATTCCTCAAAACAAACATAACAAAGTATTCTCCATCTTCGTTTTAGCTACCTATTCGTCAACTTCTAGCAATCAAATAGGAAAGTATAGAGACAACTGTTTTTAATTCGCTATGCAATTATATTATTTTTTTTATAAATAGAATAATTATAATAATTATCAAGTATTATAATTATTCTATTAAAACAAAAGCAGTAATATAATTGCATATCAAATTAAACTTACCTGTCTCTATAGTCAACTTTCCTATTTGAAATGATTGCTAGAATTAGCAAAGTTGACGAATAGGTAGCAAAAACGAAGATGGAGAATACTTTGTTATCTTCGTTTTGAGGAATATAACGAATACATTCGCCATATTCGCTAATTCTACCAAGCTAACCATAGTAAACAAGGTTGAAATCGCAATTCGATTATTATAACTTGAATTAATCGAATTGCGATTTCAACTTAGCACTGCCATATTCCATATTAGGCTAGAATTAACGAGAATTAATGATTATGGAAAATAGAAGTACTAAGTTGAAATCGCCATGCGATTACTTCGAGTTATATTAATCGCATTGCGATTTCAACTTGAGGCTGCTGCTGGGTCTCTAATGGAATGGGTCTAGAATTAACGAACTTAACTGATATTGAATCTATCAGTGCTAAGTTTCAATCACAATGTGATCATATTTGCTATTATTATTAACCACATTGCGAATCCAACTTTTATAAGGCACTATTCTGACATGCAGTACTATATTTGTTTTATTAGTTCATTCTACCAATACCACCTATAGCAAAATCTCCAAAGCTGGAATTGCAATGCAATAAAAATTTGTTGCATTTCGAATTCAACACTATTGCTAAAATATTCGTATTGCTTGTATTGTTATAGTTAACAAGTGACCACTACATCTTATGGGTTAGATGTCCACCATCGGTATTACTGGCGGTCACGGACATTAGGCGTGGGTGTATGCAGCCACACAAAGCAGGTGGCAACGGCGCCCGCATAAGGATTGATCTATGTTTAATTATTCTGCTGGATGAAGTATAGCTAGGTCATTGGGTGTGAAGCGGTAAATGATTATGGCACTAATTAAAGTGGTTACATCACACTACAATGTCTGCAACATGTATGTATGGAGAGCAGACAAATGTCTCTCATATGCACATAGCACCTCTATTTCCGTGCTACACACTGTATATCCCACGCTATAAAACCCACACCAACCTCCCCTCCCCCCTTAAACCCTCCACCACCTTAAACCCCCCTCCATCACGTCCCCTCCCCACCTCCTCACTCACACACCATTTATGAGAAGTAATGATTGACCTACAGTATTTCAGTATTCGCTGGTTCATTTGCCATAACCCAGGGTGCACCACGTAGAGGCGAACCAGCTGTACACCCCATACAGTACCGTCAATTCACACCTAAAACCTAAAATCAATTTTTTTCCATTTATAGCCATAATTGTTATTAAATTTTCATTACATGATCACATTAAAGGGGTTATTCCACTTAGCGTTTTTAAACTTACCTGCTGCCACTGCGCGTTCACTTCCTGGATTCTGGCTGGGGGCGGGCTTCATCTTGATTGAAGTCTTCTCCCGGCCGTGCCGCGCGCTGGACTGAACGCGCACGCGCAATGGTGACTTGTACGCAGCTCTGTATTATTCTGGCCGGGAAGAAGTCACCGTCGCGCATGCGCGGCAGCGTGCGCGTTCAGGACAGCGAGCGGACCGGCCGGGAGAAAAGAAGGAGTCTTCTGGGCAAGCACGACCATCTGGATTTTGGAGAAGAGCGGTGGTCGTAACCAGGGGAGACCGAGTCACAACAATAAGGTAAGTGGGGGTGAATTTTATCCTAATCGGTGGGAATTTGTTAATAAAGTATATTTACAAAAATGATCACTGTCAAATCATTAACAGATTTAACAGTGATCATTATGATGGGATAACCCCTTTAAGTACTAATACTTGTAGTACTAATACTTCTATTTTCAAAGTTTTGCATTACATGTGTGCCTGTTGTACAAGGTCTATGATTGGACCTGGTCCCGTCACTGAGGTCCGCAGTATTCGGTTTGAATTGTGGCACACACATGACCACCGGCACAAGAAAATAGTCATAGTGAATAAGTGGTGCGACCATAAGCGGCGCCATGTCTATTACCCTGTTTCCATGTAATGGCGGCTGCTGTATGTAATGATAATGAATTATTACTTTGGCCCAGAATAAATTGTACGTACTGTAACACATTGGTTACAATAAAACACAACAAATTTTATAGAACAATAAAGTTTTATGAAACAATCTTTAAATAAAGAAAAATATTAAGAACATAAATAACTGAAGCCCCTAAAAACAAATGAAAAAAAATTTATTTTTTTTTTTTTTTTTTACTTTTGGAACAGTCCATCCATGGCCTTTTGGTTGGCCTCCTCTGCTAGGGTCAGCTCATGGGAGAATTTGAGCTTCTGCTCCCTCATCCTTCTCATCTGCAGCGCCCTCAACTTCTTCATGCGTTCGCACTGCTCCTGCTGCACATTTTTCATGTCTTTCATAAAGTTGTTTATCGCTGTAAAAGTAAAGGAAATATAAATTTTAAATGTACTTTAAAAGACAATCATTGTTTGGTGTATAAAGCAGATAAAGTCCTGTCTGACCCAGGAAGAAGTGCATCTTCGACTTAAAAAGATTAAAATAGACAAATCGCCAGGACCGGATGGCATACACCCCCGTATCCTAAGGGAATTAAGTAATGTCATAGCCAGACTCTTATTTCTGATATTTGCGGACTCTATACTGACAGGGAATGTCCCACAGGATTGGCGCATAGCAAATGAGGTGCCAATATTCAAAAAGTGTCCAAAAACAGAGCTTGGAAACTATAGGCTGGTAAGTTTCACATCTCTTGTGGGTAAACTGTTTGAAGTTTTTCTGAGAGATGCTATCTTAGAGCATCTCAACGGAAATAAGTAAATAACGCCATATCAGCATGGCTTCGTGAGGAACGGTCATGCCAAACTAATTTAATCAGTTTCTATGAGGAGGTAAGTTCTAGACTTGACAACGGCGAATCAATGGATATCGTATATCTGGACTTCTCCAAAGCATTTGACACTGTACCACATAAAAGGTTAGTATATAAAATGAGAATGCTTGGACTGGGAGAAAACGTCTGTATGTGGGTAAGTAACTGGCTGAGGGATAGAAAACAGAGGGTTGTTATTAGTGGTACACACTCAGATTGGGTCACTGTCACTAGTGGAGTACCTCAGGGGTCAGTATTGGGCCCTATTCTCTTCAATATATTTATTAATGATCTTGTAGAAGGCTTGCATAGTAAAGTATCAATTTTTGCAGATGAAAATAAACTGTGTAAAGTAATTAACAATGAAGAGGACAGTATACTGTATATATATGTATATACATATATATAGTACAGAGTATAATTTACTGCTACAGAGGGATCTGGATAGATTCAAGGCTTGGGCAGATACGTGGCAGATGAGGTTTAACACTCACAAATGTAAAGTTATGCACATGGGAAGGAATAATGCAAGTCACCCATACATACAAAATGGTAAAACACTCGGTAACACTGACATGGAAAAGGACCTATGAATTTTAACAAACAGCAAACTAAGCTGCAAAAACCAGTGTCAGGCAGCTTCTGCCAAGGCCAATAAGATAATGGGTTGCATCAAAAGGGGCATAGATGCCTGTGATAAGAACATAGTCCTACCACTTTACAAATCGCTAGTCAGACCACTCATGGAGGACTGTATACAGTTCTGGGCTCCTGTGAACAAGGCAGACATAGCAGAGCTGGAGAGGGTCCAGAGGAGGGCAACTAAAGTAATAACTGGAATGGGGCAACTACAGTACCCTGAAAGATTAGCAACATTAGGGTTATTCACTTCAGAAAAAAGACGACTGAGGGGAGATCTAATTACTATGTATACATATATCAGAGTTCAGTACAGAGATCTATCCCATCATCTATTTATCCCCAGGACTGTGACAGTGACAAGGGGACACCCTCTGCGTCTGGAGGAAACAAGGTTTGTACACAAACATAGAAGAGGATTCTTTACAGTAAGAGCAGTGAGACTATGGAACTCTTTGCCTGAGGAGGTGTGATGGTGAGTTTATTAAAAGAGTTCAAGAGGGGCCTGGATGTATTTCTGGAGTGTAATAATATTACAGGCTATAGCTACTAGAGAGGGGTCGTTGATCCATGGAATTATTGTTATTGCCTGATTGGAGTCGGGAAATAATTTTTTATTCCCCTAAAGTGGTGAAAATTGGCTTCTACCTCACAGTTTTTTTTTTTTGCCTTCCTCTGGATCAACTTGCAGGATAACAGGCCGAACTGGATGGACAGATGTATTTTTTTCAGCCTTATGTACTATGTTACTATGTTAATCCATTATATATTGGTTTAATTAGGATTAATAATAGTTCTTTAGACTTTAGGGTTATGGACTTAGTAGTTAAGTTAATGCTTTTTTTGTAGATTAATTACTTTATAGTGTTAATGTTTTATATTACTGTTGTGTGTTGTACGTTCTTTGTTGACAGTTTCAAAGTTTTTACACCATTTTTTAGATAATTATTAATATGGTTTTGTGTACTTTATTTTTCAGTCTAAGAAAAATGTTATATATTGGATGCTCGTTACATCCAATATTAAACAGTATGCCTCATTCAGATACTTTACGTAAATCAGTACACCAGTAACATCAGCTAGCTTTAAAAAAAAATGTATGTGGATTTAATTAGGGTCCGTGTTTTTTGGACTGAGTGCCCAGACAGATATAGTGGCACAGGTCACTCCCGTACTCCATCAAGCCTTTTTAATAAAGTTTGTATTAAAAATGCTGTTCTTTTCAAGTGTGGACAGGAGATGTGAAAACTGAACCTGCAGAGAAATGAGCATGGTCTCTGATAGACCCTAAAGAGTGGTGATATACTAATATTTTTGCTACACTTCTTGGAGTCAACGCAAAGTGGGGGACTTTAGGTTATGTAATATCTGAAGTCTGAATAACAATTAGAGGTTGAACTTGAACTTGTTTATAATTGCTTTCTTGAATTAAATCTGCCTGTGGTGAAGACTAAACTGACACCTGTATGTGTGTGGGGACATTTTTTAAATTAAAACAGCAACAGAATATATTTACCCTCCTGGCGGGGGGTGGTCACCACCTCGTCTTCTTCCTCCTCCTCATCCTCCTGGACCTCATCTGCCTCAGGTGGGCTATGGGCCTGATGCCCTGATAGTCCTGCCTGCTCCTCTTCCTGCTCCTCATCCTCCGTCATCGCCTTCTCTTCCACCACCACCACCTTCTTGTTAGAATACTTAGTGCGCACTTTTGGAAGAGGCACTCCTGTAATGACCAAATTTTTCAAAAATACCAAGATAAACAAGCAAAGCAAAAAAAAAAAAAGGTAACATTACACAAATTAATCTATGGTGGGATCTGGATGGCATAATGATTACCCCTATGTTTGATTTCACATGATTTGGTGTTAGATGAAACTATGAATGAAGTCTTTCAGATGGTTTACAGTTGAGTATGTTAATAGCTAGGATGAGGTAGCGGGGGGTATTGGTTCGCAAGGTACTGTTGCAGGGTTATTGAAATGAGGTGGACCAAGTCAACTGTTTTGACAAGGGATAAGGGTTTACATCATATATCTGTATCTCGCTGTGAGTGTGTGTATATATTTTAAAGGGATAATCAGCTACATGTCCCAGCATTTACTAAATCCGTGCTGGAGAACTTTTAGGCAGAAGAGAAAAACAACTAAGTTATTTATTGCAAATTTCCAACGTTACCATTGTACCAGAATACCAGTATAGTCTGTCTTCCACACAATTATCATTTTGCTGTAACAGCTGCCAACATTCAATATGCTGACTGTGCTGTTAATAGTGTGCCTGTGAAGCTGTATGGTAGGAAATGTCTAAAGCCGATTAGTACGCCTTACACATTTTCAAGGGTGTGCGGCCCACAGCGAGGGCTCTGAGTGCTGCCTCTATCACCCGTTCCATCGGTTCAACACCACTGAACTAAGTAATCAGTTGTAAAGGGATAGAAATACTTATTTGCATAACTGAACACATAAATAACAATAGGTGGGTGATAGAAAATTAATGTAAGCATCGTACCTGGACAGTTTTTGTCTCAGACCTCTGTGACGAGGTCCATCCGATGCCTTTTTAGGTCGGACCATTTTTTAAGATAAGCATCTTTGGAATGCCTCTTTCCATTTTTCATCCAAAGAATTTGGGCTATTTTGCGTATAATTCCCTGCTTCTCTGTCCGGGAACATAGGTCGTCATAACCCTTTTTCCAACAATGTCTGCTAGATAACAATTAAAGGATGTAATTCCAAAGTTGTAAAATACAATTATTAGTAATTATAGTCATCTCAACCATAAAAAATAAAATTTAATATGAAAATAGTAAAACAGTAGATATTTATATAGTTCCCTATGGAACTATATGAAAGTAAAGTAAAAATAAAAACATTTTTATTCAAAGAAAATATAAGAATTAAAGTCCACAGTGGACGCCACTTTAACATTCACTTTCAACAATGGCCTCCCATTTAACAGTGACCTTGACAGAGTCCGCCCTTTTAACAGTGACTTGAACAGTGGCTGCCCCTTTAAGAGTGATTAGAAACAGTGGGTGCCCCTTTAAGATTGACTTTGACAAATACATCCCCTTTAACAGTGACCAGAACATTAGCTGCCCCTTTAAGAGTTACTTGAACAGTGGCCGCACCTTTCAAGTGACTTGAACAGTGGCTGCCCCTTTAAGAGTAAGTTGAACAGTGCCCTCCCCTTTAACAGTGACTTTGACAACAGCCTCTCCTGTACCAGTGACAAGAACAGTGTCTTCTCCTTTAAGAGTGCCTTTGACAACGGCCTCCCCTTTAAAAGTGACTTTGACAAAGACCTCCCCTTTAACAGTGACCAGAACAGTAGCTGCCCCTTTAAGAGTGACTTGAACAATGACAGCCCCTTTAAGATTTACTTGAACAGTGGCCGCACCTTTCCAGTGACTTGAACAGTGGCTGCCCCTTTAAGAGTGAGTTGAACAGTGCCCTCCCCTTTAACAGTGACTTGAACAACACATTTAACACTGACATATGTAGAATTACTACTTACAGTGATGATATATTCAAGCTCTTCACGATCAAAATTGCTCTTTGCCATTGTCGTCTGTACAGTACAATTTGTCTCTCTCCACCCTCCTTGCGATCCAAAGACAGGCATGCACGTACAGATGCACTCACGTACAGACGCACGCTCACGATTATGTGAATTACGTATTATCGAGATAACAAACCAAACATAGTAGACTGTATAGGCAGGAAAATTTCATATTGGTACCTTCGCAAACGAATGAAAATTAAAGTTGTATTCACGTAAGAATGAAACTTAATACATAATATGGTGTTAGGCTAACTTTTGTGGAGCATTAGACATACAAAGATAAATCGCCTTACTCGATAATTACGTAGTTGTCATTATCGCGTAATGCGATTGTAACTTAAATTGAGGAAGATGTAGAATATTTTGCCATAGTAAACTAGGTCCAAGTGGAAATAGCAATGCGATTAATTCAAGTTATAATAATCGAATTTCGATTTCAGCTTAGCACTGCTATATTCCATATTAGGCTAGAATTAACGAATATGGAATATAGCAGTGCTAAGTTGAAATCGAAATTCGATTTCGAATGTATTTGTCATATTCCTCAAAACGAAGATAACAAAGTATTCTCCATCTTCGTTTTAGCTACCTATTCGTCAACTTCGCTAATTCTAGCAATCATATAGGAATCGCTATGCGATTATATTACTTAGCTTTTTTTTATAAATAGAATCATTATAATAATCAAGTATTTAACTATTCAATTTTTTAAAAAAAAGCAAAGTAATATAACCGCATAGCGAATTAAACTTAGCTGTCTCTATAGTCAACTTTGCTATATGATTGCTAGAATTAGCGAAGTTGACGAATAGGTAGCTAAAAACGAAGATGGAGAATACTTCGTTATCTTCGTTTTGAGGAATATGACAAATACATTTGCCATATTCGTCATCTTCGCTAATTCTAGATATCAAACTAATAGGAAAGTAGCCTTAAGTTACAATCACAATACGCGATTATGTAAATCGCATATTAATCGCGATAACTAGAATAATGACGAATATTCGATTTTGACGAATATGAAACGAATATTCAGAGCCCTATCCCATATTGCACATTTAGGCTAGTGATGTTTATTTACTTTTTATTCACAATTAGTAAATATATTTATTCACGTAGCCTGCATAAGCTTATTAATTCTCAAACCTTTTGAATTCACTTTACAGATAGATATAGATTGATAGATTAAATTAGATAGATCCATGGATCTTTGGACATGTGTGAGTAGGAGTAATATGGTAAATTTAATAGTGACAACAGTTGAACAGTATAGCAAGGAAATATATAATATATACAGACATTTCAAATCCTCAGCATGAAGTGGATGCATGGATTAGACATTTCCTTATTTCCGCACAGATGATACACATCATAAGCTTCATATCACTTGCTTCAAGGAACGTTTCTAATATTTCACTTTGTCACTTATCAGCATTATCATTATATCCATGTTGAGCATCACAGAACTTATGGCACAAGATTTATTTAAAAACAAATGATAATGCTGAGTGTTTTAATACCAGTCTGCCACATATGTCACCCTGCTTTATTACGGAATGTTTCAGTCATTCATTCTGTACTATATCACTCATGTCTTAAATGTTCTAAGAAAGAATTATAATGCTTCTATTTATTATGTGCTGTGATTGATCATTGTTTGAATAGTTTATGCTGAAAAGAAAGTATAACAGTCCATTATGTATAAAACTGTTGTAAGAAAACGTTTCCCATGGCAACCAATGAACTTTGTTTAAAGGGCACAAAAAATGTGGGACTTTTAGGCCCCTATCACACGGGCGAGTATTCCGCGCGGGTGCAATGCGTGATGTGAACGCGTTGCACCCGCACTGAATCCGGACCCATTCATTTCTATGGGGCTGTGCACATGAGCTGTGATTTTCACGCATCACTTGTGCGTTAGGTGAAATTAGCAGCATGCTCTATATTCTGTGTTTTTCACGCAACGCAGGCACCATAGAAGTGAATGGGGCCGCGTGAAAATCGCAAGCATCCGCAAGCAAGTGCGGATGCGGTGAGATTTTCACGCATGGTTGCTAGGTGACGATCTGGCTGGGGACCCGATCTGTATTATTTTCCCTTATAACATGGTTATAAGGGAAAATAATAGCATTCTGAATACAGAATGCAAAGTAAAATAGTGATGGAGGGGTTAAAAATAAAAATAATTAACTCACCGAGTACATTGGATCGCGTAGTTGCGGATCTCTGTCTTCTTCTGTAATGTTGAGCTGCCGGCTAAGGACCTGTGGTGATGTCACATCACATGGTCAAATCACATGGTCCCTCAACATGGTGATGAACCACGTGATGAACCACCCATGGTGATGAACCACCCAATTCATACAGAAGTTAATCTTTGAGAATTTTGGGAAAGATTCGTTTTCTTCCTTTTTTATGATTGAAAGAGCTCATCGGGTCCCAGGGGGAAAACCAATTCCAGGGAGACCACCTCGGACATTCCTTGTTAAGTTATTGACTACAGGGGATAAAGACATCCTCTTGAGAAGGGCGAGGGAATGCTCACCGGTTCTATACAATGGGAATAGATTGGCCTTTTTTCCAGATTTCTCAAAAGATATACAAGAAAAGAGACTCACATTCATGGCTGTTAAAAAGAAGCTAAGAGAAAGGGATATTAAATATTCTCTCATATTCCCAGCAAAACTGCGGATTATTTTCAATGATAAAATTCTTTTTTTTGACACCTCGGAAGAAGCCGCGGATTGGCTTGATCGAAATAATCAATGATTTAATTGATTTATGACCTGGCGGGAATAATATTTGTTATAAGGGGCTTATACCCCTAAATGTATTTCTCTTCGCTTCCTAATGGGGGTGGCTGAGTGGGGGGAGTGCGGGAGGGATGGTCATAGGAAAGAAATCTACTACAATATGTGGTGGATTGCCTGTACGAGGGGGGTGGGGGGGGGGGATGGGCTGTGGTGCGTCAAAATAGGTGTGATTTTCCTTTTTTTTCTTTTCTTCTTTCCTCTTTTTCCATCTAACCGTTGTTGATAATGTTGACTAGAATTATTGCTTGGAATATACGTGGTTTGGGGGATAGAGGAAAGAGACAAGCAGTTTTTGATTTGACTCAGGTCCATTTACCAGCAATAGTATGCCTGCTAGAGACCCACCTCACTGAGGAGACCTCTAGGGTGGTCGACAGGGGATGGGCTGTGCATACTTATCATTCTACCTTCTCTAACTACTCGAGAGGTGTTACTGTTTTGATACATAGACTTATTGATTTCGTTTGTGAGGCATCCTCTGTCGACCAACAGGGGAGATTTATTTTTTTTATATTGTAGGTTAAGGGGGAAGATATGTATTTTGGCCTTTGTCTATATTCCACCGCCATTTTCCTTTTCGGTCCTTAACTCTCTGGTACTATTTATGGATAAATGGCCAGAGTGTCCAACACTGATTATTGGCGACTTTAACTGTGTCATTGATCCTGTACGGGATAGGGTCTCTACGAGTGTCAGGAGTGACAGTCCGGTCCAGGGGTCTCCCCTGGCACGGTTTTGCCTGGAGGCTGGATTTGAAGATGCTTGGGAATATCTGGGACAGGGGAAAAGGGCTTTTTCATGTTTTAGTAAAGCAGGTAAATCGATGTCCAGAATAGATCTTGCATTGATAAGTAGTAAACATGTGAAATTGGTAAAGCGAATGAAATATGAAACGAGGTCAATATCGGATCACTCACCGTTATTACTTGAACTTTGTTTATCTCAGGAAAGATATACACCAAAACCTCCTTTTAGACTAAATCCTTATTGGCTATCAGTCATAAAGACACATGAAATAATTCAAAATGAAATTGGCTGATTCTGGGATAATAATTATGGCTCAGCAAAAATTCAAGTGGTATGGGATACCTTTAAGGCGTATATGAGGGGATTGATGGTTAGTAACATCGCGAACCTTAGAAGGGAGTACGGGAAAAAACAGAAAAATCTAGAAGAACGTGTAGCACTGGCGACAGAATCCTTTCACATGAACAAGACGGAGGAGAACAGGGAAAATATGCAAAGAGCCACACAAATATATTCTAAGTTTTTATTGGATAAGGCCCAACAGAGCCTTTTCTTTAAAGGGCAAAAATATTTTACCGAGTCAGGGCGACCCGGTAAATTCTTGTCCAGAGTAATTTCAAGTCAACAATCCAAAAAACATATAGATAAGGTTCGAATGACTGATGGTAGGATGGTCACTAGACAGGGCCCGGTGGAGAAGGCCTTTGTTGATTATTTCCTTGATCTGTATAAAGCCGACTCTAACATCACAGATGATAAGATAGATTTCTATCTTGACAGGATCATCTTTCCAACTATTACTGAGACGCAAAAGAGAGCACTTGAACTAGAGGTCTCAATTCAGGAACTTGAGGGAGCTATTAAATTATGCTCAGCTAACTCCACTCCTGGTTCAGATGGGCTTCCATATGAATTTTATAGTAAATATAGGGATTGTATTCTTCCAAGACTGCTGGAGGTCTTTGCTGAATCAATGAAGGATGGGAAGCTGCCAGATTCAATGATGGAGGCTATAATAATATTAATTCCAAAAAAAGGCAAGGACCCTTTAGATTTAGAATCTTATAGACCAATCTCACTGCTTAATGCAGATGTAAAGCTTCTTGCGAGGGTCCTGGCTACAAGGCTTTCTAGGGTCATTTCCTCTATTGTCCATCCGGATCAGAGTGGCTTTATTCAGAACAAGGGCACACATCATAATTTACATCGGCTTTTCTCTAATATTCAGGCCCCTGGGGGGACCACTCGCTCCATCCTGTCATTGGATGCCTCCAAGGCCTTTGACAGGGTGGAGTGGCGCTTCCTCTGGAAGGTTCTTGCAAGGATGGGCTTTGGGGAAAAGTTTATACGTACTCTTAGGTTACTGTACAGATCTCCAAGGGCAAAATTGAGTCTTAATGGAATCCTCAGTAGTAGTATTGATTTAAATAGAGGCACGCGGCAGGGCTGCCCATTATCCCCCTTGTTATTCGATATTTATATCGAACCCCTTGCGATGGCCATCAGGCAGGATGATCAGGTTAAAGGATTTGGTACGTTAGGAATACAAGACCGTATCTTCTTATATGCGGATGATGTTTTGTTTTTTATAGACCATACGGAAATTACTCTTCCTAGGATTATTCAAATGGTTAAAACATTTGGTGAGGTGTCTGGTCTTCTTATAAACTGGGCCAAGACCAGTTTGATGCCAATAGACCCCCTGCCACAGAAAGAGGTTCTTGTGACACAGTTGGACATTGTTGATACTTTTCAATACTTGGGTTTGACTATATCGCCTCGGGTTGAAAATTTTGTACAACTTAATTTGATCCCCATAATGGTAAAGACTAGAGCTAAAATAGGGATCTGGCTGAGACTTCCTCTATCTAGAGCTGACCGAGTCTCACTAGTTAAAATGGTGATACTACCACAATTTCTTTACGTGCTCAGGAATACACCTATTTGGATACAAGATAAATATTTTAAACTCATGGAAAGAATAATTAATGATTTAATATGGGGAAGAAAGCGAGTTCGAATAAAGCTGGAATATTTGTACAAACCAGTGGAGTGTGGGGGTCTAAATCTCCCTTACTTTAAAGGGTACTTTATTGCAGCCCAGCTATTGAGGTGCTATGAATCAGAGAACAGTGCACTGCTGGGGAAGATGGTAACTAGCCACGCCCACAATAACATTTTTACCTTGTTGGAATCTGGTCTATTGAAGAGTTATGAGCGAGGCTACAGAGAGACTATAAAATTACTCCTGAAAGTGTGGGCTATAATTAGGACATGGTTGAAGGTTAAGGGTTCACTTACATTTACGCCCCTCTGGCATAATTTGTATTTACAAAGGCTAGATGATATTGCAGCTGACACATTTTGGCAGAAGAATAAAATTCTGTATATCTCACAGGTAGTTAAAGATAGAGAAATTAAACCATTTATAGAGATGACACATAATATAAGAAACCTTTCATGGTTTAGGTATTTTCAATTGCGCTCAGTACTATCCAGTTTGGATGATAGACGGGTGTTGGATATAGATAATTCATCTTTTTTGAATGATTGGGTAGGGGGTACACTGTCTAGAATAAAAATTTCAAATATATATAAGTTATTACTTAAGGCACGGTTTAGTGATACACAGTCACCAGGACAAAAAGCGTGGGAGGTGGATTGTCCGAACTTACAAATAGAAGGGTGGGAGAATATTTTTGGGAACTTAGTTTCACTATCCCAGAACTTCAACCATGTTCTAATACAATTTTATATTTGCCATAGATTATATATCACTCCCCTATGGATGAATAAATGTGGGTTAAGAGACACGTCTAACTGCCCTAAATGCGACTCTGTAGGAGCGGACTTTCTTCATATGATATGGACTTGTCCAGAACTTATAAACTACTGGAATAATATTAATAATCGCATTATGTATAAACTAAAAGTTCGAATCCCTTTTGAACCACAAGTATTTGTGCTTAATGATCTTTCCAAATTAAATAATCACAAGTATCAAAAGATCTTCCTGAGCAGAATATTGATGTTGGCTAGAGTCTTGGTCAGTCGGACCTGGTTTGCTCGATTCACTCCAGATATAAATACATGGATAAACTTAATTGTTAAGGTAAAAAATTATGAGAAAATTATGTACAAACAGAGGGAAGCTGAGGATCAGTGGATTAAGATATGGGGTGGTTGGAGGATTGATTAGTTGAGGTCAAACAGTTTTATTTATAGGGGTTCTATTTTGACACACCACAGGCAGGGGGGGAGGGGGGGGGGGGTTGGGGAGGAACTGTATTCTTTTTTCTATTCTGTAATGTTTTGATATATTAATTAAAGGAAAATAAAAAAATAAAAAAATAAAAACCACGTGATTGAACCATGTGATGAGCACAGTGAGGTCACCACAGGTCTTTTGCCAGGTCCCGAAGATAGAACAAAGACCGGCAGCTATGGAGCAGGTAAGTTAACTTTTTTTTTTAACCCCTCCATTCCTAATTTACTTTGCATTCTGTATTAAGAATGCTATTATTTTCCCTTATAACCATGCTATAAGCTGTGCACATGAGCTGTGATTTTCACGCATCACTTGTGCGTTAGGTGAAATTAGCAGCATGCTCTATATTCTATGTTTTTCACGCAACGCAGGCACCATAGAAGTGAATGGGGCCGCGTGAAAATCGCAAGCATCCGCAAGCAAGTGCGGATGCGGTGAGATTTTCACGCATGGTTGCTAGGTGACGATCTGGCTGGGGACCCGATCTGTATTATTTTCCCTTATAACATGGTTATAAGGGAAAATAATAGCATTCTGAATACAGAATGCAAAGTAAAATAGTGATGGAGGGGTTAAAAATAAAAATAATTAACTCACCGAGTACATTGGATCGCGTAGTTGCGGATCTCTGTCTTCTTCTGTAATGTTGAGCTGCCGGCTAAGGACCTGTGGTGATGTCACATCACATGGTCGAATCACATGGTCCCTCAACATGGTGATGAACCACGTGATTGAACCATGTGATGAGCACAGTGAGGTCACCACAGGTCTTTTGCCAGGTCCTGAAGATAGAACAAAGACCGGCAGCTATGGAGCAGGTAAGTTAACTTTTTTTTTTAACCCCTCCATTCCTAATTTACTTTGCATTCTGTATTAAGAATGCTATTATTTTCCCTTATAACCATGCTATAAGGGAAAATAATAAAATCTACACAACACCTAACCCAAACCTGATCTTCAGTGATGAAGTCCGGGTTTGGGTCTGGGTACCAAACATGCCGATTTTTCTCACACAGGTGCAAAACGCATTAAAACGCTTTGCACTCGCGCGGAAAAATCGTGCATTTTACCGCAACGCACCCGCATCTTATGCGGGCAAACAACATGACGCCCATGTGAAAGAGGCCTTAGAGTTGCACATAGTAGCCAATCAGTTAATATTTGAATGTTTAGCTACAATGTGATTGCTTGCTGTGGGTAATATTTTTTATTACTGTGCTTGTAGTCTTTAAAGTACATATATTTCCTGCATTTTACTTTTTACTAATTAAAACCTATATACTGATAATTTTATTCTAATATCTTTCATTTGCAGAATTTCTGTCCATGATTATGGGAGTTGTCATCTTACTTGAGCTGCTGTTAACATAATTCAGAAATTTGCTTTAAAACAGCCACTTGGATCATATGAATTTTTATTCCTGAGATATTCATTGGGAAAGTGTTCTAGGCATGCTTTGTGACTTGTGCAGAGGTCATTGCACAGGGCAGGGGAATACGTGACTAGATGAGCTGCAATCATCACAAACTAGAATGGTATGAAACAGTTATCTGTATACAGGTGTTATATTGTATTGTAATCGTGCCTGTGATGATAATGAGATGACTCCTGAACAGTGATTTCAACAGGGCTTGTTCAACTATTATGAGGTTTAGGCTAGGTTTCCATGTATGGTAGCCTGGTCACAGATATCATTCGATCCAGTGTTGCTGAATACTATTGTTCACTGTTGGACCCCATGGACTATAATGGGATCAGGTGAGAATCTGCCCACTTCCCTGCAAAAGTGAAGGGTTTCAGCCAGACTAAAACCACTGCATGCTCTCCCAGAACAGCCTGCCAGGTCCGGCTACCAGACATGTGAACGCAGCCTTAGTGGCCAGAGTAAAAACTGCTAAACTGAGCACATTCTTAGGCAGTCTGTGCACCTAGAATGAAATCTACTCTAGATAGTACCTGGGGAAGATTTCAACCGTCATTTATGCCAGTAAATTGATGTGAATGTGCCTGGCCGATGGCTGTGCCCACACCACGCCCTACTTTTCAGAAAGTGGCAAGGATGTTATAGAAACACCACTTGCCCTTACAGTTAAAGGGGTTATTCCATGATTGATTTCATCATAATACATAATACATGACAAAACCTTTATAACAAAGCTAGAATCAGCCCTGTATCAAACATAAGTCCAGAGATCACCACATTCACTGCTACTATTGCTTTCCTAGATTATCTTCAACCTGCCAGCTCAGGGGGTGTGTCCTTTCTGCTGCAGCTCTCTCCCCATAACTGCTACAGCTTCTAATAGAACATATGGCTGGTAGCAGTTGAAGATTTAAACTGAGCACTTTCAACCAGCTCAGGGGATAAGAAATAGGGAAGCGAACAAACAGCAGGTGGTGAGATACATATAGATTTTATTGAATAGCTCACTGGCTATACTTGATTTTTAATTACATGGAATTACAAAAGTATTCAGATTCAGGTGCTCATTTAAAAAAATATGTTTCACACAATATGTTTTGTGACACAACCTATTTAAGCACAATAGCATTTAAAAAGTTGCAAACCTTTGGTTTGAAAATGTTTTGTGCCATTTTCTGGCATTCAAGGGCATAGTAAATGACCTGATCCTTGTGCGCAATTTTTTTTACTGGTTAAAAAAATTCCAGAGCGAAATTCGTCTAAGGACTAGAGTTGAGCAAACCCACCTTTTGGCAGGTTTGAGTCCTGGTTTTAAGTGAATTATGTGATGGATTCCATTCTCACAGATTCAATGCCAGCCTGCCACATTGTACAAGTGTAGGGCCAGCCCAAGGGTTACGTTCTGCTGGCCATACATTTGTATTATGATGGCATGCAAAACTTAATGTCTCTAAAGCAGGCATGCTCAACCTGCGGCCCTCCAGCTGTTGCAAAACTACAACTCCCAGCATGCCCGAACAGCCTACAGCTATCAGCCTACAGCAGGGCATTGTGGGAGTTGTAGTTTTACAACAGCTGGAGGGCAGCAGGTTGAGCATGCCTGCTCTAAAGGCATTCCATTTGGCATGCCGGCACTGAATTACGTTATGGGTTTCGCAAAAACGGAATCCACTACGTCATTCACTTAAAACCTGATCTCGAACCTGACAAATGGCAGGTTTGCTCAACTCTAGTATGGAATCCTAAATACTTACAGTCAGATGCTCAAAATCTCACCCGGTCATAAGACAAAACACAGAGGTACATGTTTTTTTACAGAGCTAGATGAATATGTAATCCTATAGTTCACAGGATCTGAAATAGTGGTCAAATGGGGACCACATGACTCAAAGGGTTCTAAATGTATGAATGCAACTCAGCTGAGATAAAGAAAATTCTACAGCTAGAATACTTATGATGAGTTAGCATTATATGTAGAGATGAGCACATTTAAAAAAAATTGATTCGCTTGTTCGCCAATTTTGTTTAAAAATATATATTCGGGGCAAATTTTGTTAAAAACGGCTATTTCCTGACTGCAAAGAGCCTTTATAGTAGAACACTGTGCCTTGCAGTAACACACATAAGGAGTCTGCTTTGGTAGTGAAATAATACTGTGAGTCTGTATGACATGCAGATGAAAGGCGTCACTCTTAGAATCACTGCACACTTCACTTATTAGGGAAGTCACGGGGCCAAAACTGACCAAGTAAGTCAAGTATGAAATGAGCCTTACAGGTCGATGTTAGCGCCAAGAAGAAGCACACTCCCTTTATACCGTCGTCAGTTGATTCAACTGTAGATGTCTACAGAACCTGTTCTATTAAACGGTTATCCGTCTATTAGTTAGGTGGGCGGTTGCGGCCATTTTATGCAAGCTCAGTGCACCAGCACTGCATATGTGCTTTTGTGAAATTCAAATCCAAGCTTGAAATACTGCAATAATAATCTTGTGCTAAAATAACATCCTTTTTTGGCAATATCCTACTTCTAGTGCCTTAGTCAGTGTGCAATTTAAGCTAGAAATACAGCTATATTTTCTGAGTTTCAAAAAACACAATTTTTGAGCAAAATATACAATTTTACAGCCCTTGCTGCATCAGCGTGTGTGAAATTCAAGCGTTATATACTGCTGTCATATTCTGTTATAAAAAAAACACAATTTCTGGGAAAAATACTTAATATTGCACCCTTTGCTGCATCTGTGATTGTTAAAAACAAGCTTGAAATACTTCAATAACTGTCTGGATTTGAAAAAAACACCCATTTTTGGCAATAACCTTCATCTTGGGCCTCTGCCGCATTAGTCAGTGTGGAATTTAACTCCTTAAGGACACAGACTAATTTCACCTTAAGGACCAGGCCATTTTCTGCAAATCTGACCAGTGTCACTTTAAGTGGTGATAACTTTAAAACGGTTTTACTTATCCAGGCCATTCTGAGATTGTTGTTTCATCACATATTGTACTTCATGACACTGGGAAAATCAAAAAAAATCACTTTTATTTAAAAAAACATACCAAATTAGCAAATTTCCAATTTTTAAATTCTCTACTTCTATAATACATACAGTACAGACCAAAAGTTTGGACACACCTTCTCATTCAAGAGTTTCCTTTATTTTCATGACTATGAAAATTGTAGATTCACACTGAAGGCATCAAAACTATGAATTAACACATGTGGAATTATATACATAACAAAAAAGTGTGAAACAACTGAAAATATGTCATATTCTAGGTTCTTCAAAGTAGCCACCTTTTGCTTTGATTACTGCTTTGCACACTCTTGGCATTCTCTTGATGAGCTTCAAGAGGTAGTCACCTGAAATGGTCTTCCAACAGTCTTGAACGAGTTCCCAGAGATGCTTAGCACTTGTTGGCCCTTTTGCCTTCACTCTGCGGTCCAGCTCACCCCAAACCATCTCGATTGGGTTCAGGTCTGAGGACTATGGAGGCCAGGCCATCTGGCGCAGCACCCCATCACTCTCCTTCATGGTCAAATAGCCCTTACACAGTCTGGAGGTGTGTTTGGGGTCATTGTCCTGTTGAAAAATAACTGATGGTCCAACTAAACGCAAACCGGATAGAATAGCATGCGGCTGCAAGATGCTGTGGTAGCCATGCTGTTTCAGTATGCCTTCAATTTTGAATAAATCCCCAACAGCGTCACCAGCAAAGCACCCCCACACCATCACACCTCCTCCTCCCTGCTTCACGGTGGGAACAAGTCATGTAGAGTCCATCCATTTACCTTTTCTGCGTCCCACAAAGACACGGTGGTTGGAACCAAAGATCTAAAATTTGGACTCATCAAACCAAAGCACATATTTCCACTGGTCTAATGTCCATTCCTTGTGTTCTTTAGCCCAAACAAGTCTCTTCTGCTTGTTGCCTGTCCTTAGCAGTGGTTTCCTAGCAGATATTCTACCATGAAGGCCTGATTCACACAGTCTCCTCTTAACAGTTGTTCTAGAGATGTGTCTGCTGCTAGAACTCTGTGTGGCATTGGCCTGGTCTCTAATCTGAGCTGCTGTTAACCTGCGATTTCTGAGGCTGGTGACTCAGATGAACTTATCCTCCGCAGCAGAGGTGACTCTTGGTCTTCCTTTCGTGGGGCGGTCCGCATGTGAGCCAGTTTCTTTGTAGCGCTTGATGGTTTTTGTGACTGCACTTGGGGACACTTTCAAAGTTTTCCCAATTTTTCGGACTGACTGACCTTCATTTCTTAAAGTAATGATGGCCACTCGTTTTTGTTTACTTAGCTGCTTTTTTCTTGCCATAATACAAATTCTAACAGTCTGTTCAGTAGGATTATCAGCTGTGTATCCACCTGACTTCTCCACAACACAACTGATGGTCCCAACCCCATTTATAAGGCAAGAAATCCCACTTATTAAACCTGACAGGGCACACCTGTGAAGTGAAAACCATTTCAGGTGACTACCTCTTGAAGCTCATCAAGATTTTATTTTTGGGGGACGTTACAAGGCTTAGAAGTTTATAAGTAAATCTTGAAATTTCTCAGAAATTTTCAAAAACCAACTTTTTAAGGACCAGTTCAGGTCTGAGGCTTACATAATAGAATCCACCCAAACATTACCCTATTCTAGAAACTGCACAACCTTAAGGTATTTAAAACTGATTTTACAAACGTCGTTAACCCTTTAGGTGTTCCACGAGAATGAATGGAAATAGAGATACAATTTAAAAATTTCACTTTTTTGGCAGATTTTCCATTTTAATATTTTTTTTCCAGTTACAAAGCAAGGGTTAACAGTCAAACAAAACAATATTTATGGCCCTGATTCTGTAGTTTACAGAAACACCCCATATGTGGTCGTAAACTGCTGTACGGGCACACGGCATGGCGCAGAAGGAAAGGAATGCCATATGGTTTTTGGAAGGCAGATTTTGCTGGACTGTTTTTTTTTACACCATGTCCCATTTAAAGCCCCCCTGATGCACCCCTAGAGTAGAAACTCCATAAAAGTGACCCCAGCTAAGAAACTACACCCCTCAGCGTATTCAAAACTGATTTTACAAACGTTGTTAACCCTTTAGGTGTTCCACAAGAATTAATGGAAAATAGAATTACAATTTTAAAATTTCACATTTTTTGCTGATTTTTCCATTTTAATATTTGTTTTTCCAGTTACACCTCAAGGATTAACAGTACAGTTGAGCGAACACCTAGATGTTCGGGGAGTTCGGCCAAACTAAAAAAAAAAGTTCGGGTTCAGGACCCGAACTTGATCCGAACTTGGACCCGGACCTGAACCCCATTGAAGTCAATGGGGACTTAAACTTCACTTTATTATTTTCCGTTAATTATTTTTTATTTTTATTTTTCGCACCTGAGGGGTTGGTTGTGCGGATCTCAGCCCCCTGTAAGAGATCAGGTGCTGCCAGGCAGCAGGGGCCAGGCCCCCCTCCCTCCCCAGTATTAAAATCATTGGTAGCCAGTGCAGCCCCCCCCCCCTCCGTCCCTCCCGAGTATTAAAAACATTGGTGGCCAGTGTGGCCCAACCACCCCCACCCCATATTAAAATCATTGGTGGTTAGTGCGGCCCCCCCCTATTAAAATCATTGGTGTCCAGTGCGCCCCCCCACCCCCATATAAAATCATTGGTGGCAGTGGCCACAGGTTAACAACCCCCCTCCCCCCATCATTGGTGGCAGCGGAGCGGCAGTTCCGATCGGAGTCCCAGTTTAATCGCTGGGGCTTTGATCAGTTACCATGGCAGCCAGGACTCTACTGCAGTCCTGGCTGCCAAGGTTACTTAGCCCTTTTAGAAGCATTATGCTTACGTGCGCTGTCTGTAGCCGGCTGGGCGCTCCTCCTACTGGTAAGTGACAAGTCTGTGCTATAAGCAATGCGCCGCACAGACCTTTCACTTACCAGTAGGAGGAGTGCCGGCAGGCCACAGACAGCGCATGTAAGTATAATGCTGCTAAAAGTGCTAAGTAACGATAACAGCCAGGACTACTGTAGCGTCCTGGCTGCCATGGTAACCGATCAGAGCCCCAGTGATTAAACTGGGACTCCGATGGGAACTGCCGCTCCGCTGCGACCAATGATGGGGAGAGGGTTGTTAACCTGTGGCCACTGCAACCAATGATTTTAATTAGGGGTGGGGTGGGGAGGCCGCACTGGACACCAATGATTTTAATAGGGGGGGGGGGGGCGCACTAACCACCAATGATTTTAATATCGGGGGTGGGGGTGGTTGGGCCACACTGGGCATCAATAATTTTAATTAGGGGGGGGGGAGGCCGCATTGGACACCAATGATTTTAATAGGGGGGGTGCACTAGCCACCAATGATTTTAATAGGGGGTGGGGGGGCCGCATTAGCCCCCAATGATTTTAATAGAGAGGGGGCCGCACTGGCCACCAATGATTTTAATACTGGGAGGGAGGGGGGTCTAGCCCCCTGCTTTCTGGCAGCACCTGATCTCTTACAGGGGGCTGTGATCCCCCCATTTTTCATTTTTGGGCTAATTAAAATCCTTATAGTGTGATTATTCAATATATAGTGCTCTTACATTTTTCTGTGGTTTAGTTTCTTTAAAAACGGCACTTTTATAATATGTTAATTACCTGGCTACCAGCAAGTAGGGTGGTTACTTGCTGGCAGCCGCCGCATCCTCCTTTAAAAAAAACGCCCCCTCCTCCTGTTGATTGACAGGGCCACCGAGCGCTCTCCTCCTTCGGCTGGCCCTGTCTTCGTTCCAAATTTTGCGCCGGTCTTCAGTCGGCGCAGGTGCACTGAGAGGGAGGCGCTCGCTCGCCCGCTCCTTCCTCCAGTGCGCCTGCGCCGGGTGTAGATTAGAGATGTCGAGAACATTACATTTTCCGTTTGCGAACCGGGAGAACAGCCATTGACTTCAATGGGCAGGCGAATTTTAAAACCCACAGTGACTCTTTCTGGCCACAATAGTGATGGAAAAGTTGTTTCAAGGGGACTAACACCTTGACTGTGGCATGCCGGAGGGGGATCCATGGCAAAACTCCCATGGAAAATTCGTAGTTGACGCAGAGTCGGGTTTTAATCCATAAAGGGCAAAAATCACCTAACATTCCTAAATTGTTTGGAATAACGTGCTTTAAAACATCAGGTATGATGTTGTATCGATCAGGTAGTGTAACGGTTACGCCCGCTTCACAGTGACAGACCAAACTCCCTGTTTAACGCACCGCAAACAGTCCAGTTGCACAACCGCAAACTCTCTATTTGCACAGGGTTGGATACCAACCTAGTCATGTCCCGTTCCTTGTCCTCACTGATGTCATTGAAGGTCTCTTCCTCCACCCAGCCACGTACAACACCAAGGGTCCCCGAAAGGTGACAACAAGCCCCCTGGGATGCCTGCTGTGTTTGTCTTCCACCTCCTCAAAGCCACCTTCCTCCTCTGACTCCTCTTCTTCAGACGCCTCTCTCTGCATTGCCTCTCTCTGACCTTGTGACATTGGCTTATTACGCTCAAACATTTCCTTGACAGACACCTGACTGTGGGCAGATGAGCAGGAACTGCTCAAGGCGAGAGACGGAGTGGCGGATGGTTGAGAGGGGGCAAGGAGGACAGCAGTGGTTGACGTGGCTGAAGATGCTGGACCAGGAGGAGGATGGCGGCTTTGAGTTTGTGTGCTGCTTGTACTCATGTGTTGATCCCATAGGCGTTTGTGATGTGCGATCATGTGCCTTCGCAAAGCAGTTGTACCTAGATGGGTGTTGGACTTTACACGACTCAGTTTCTTTTGGCACAGGTTGCAAATGGCATCAGAGGTAGACACACAAAAAAAATGCCACACTGCTGAGCTCTGCAATGACGGCATTCTGGTGGTGGCAACAGCATGCATTGATTGGCGTGCTGTCTGGCTGACCCCAGGTGCTGATGCATGCTGTCTGACTGTGCCACTAGCTCCTTGCGATGACCTCCCCCTGCTTCCAACTTATCTCCTCCTCCTCTCTGTCTCCCCATCTGAACTTTCCCCCTGTTCTTCTTCTCTTCGAGCGGGCACCCACGTGACATCCACAGACACATCGTCATCATCAACCGCTTCACTTGTATCTGACAACTTAGCAAAGGAAGCAGAATCGGGTACAACATCATCATCATCACACCGTACGTCCATTTGTGTAATGCTGCCTGACTGAGACACATCCCTGTTATCTATATCCTCTGGCAATAATGGTTGTGCATCACTCATTTCTTCCAACTGATGTGTAAATAACTCCTCTGACAGATCAAGTGAAGCAGCTGAGGTGCTAGTGTTGGCAGTGGCGGCAGGCAGGCGAGTGGTAACTTGAGAGGTGCCCGAAGCTGAGCTGGAGGAGGATGGTGCGTCAAGGTTGCTAGCGGAAGCTGTAGAAGATTGGGTGTCCTGTGTTGGCCAGTCAACTATGTCCTCAGAACTTTTTGAGTTCAGGGTACAAGGCCTCTGAACACTGGGCATTATTCTAGGGACAAAGGGAATCACAGCACCACGACCACGAAGGCCCCTGAAATGCACACGTGTGAAGGGCAGGCAACTGAATGCTATTATTTCACAGTCAAATTTCTAGTTTTATTAAATGAACACTACTGTTACACCAGATATGAGTGGCACTGGTGTGACACTGTGCCCTGGCAGGCCCTGAAACGCACACGTGTGAAGGGCAGGCAACTGACTGCTATTATTTCACAGTCAAATTTTTATTTATTTTTTATGAACACTACTGTTACACGAGATATGAGTGGCACTGGTGTGACACTGTGCCCTGGCAGGCCCTGAAACGCACATGTGTGAAGGGCATGCATCTGACTGCTATTATTTCACAGTCAAATTTCTAGTTTTATTAAATGAACACTACTGTTACACCAGATGTGAGTTGCACTGGTGTGAAACTGTGCTCTGGAAGGCCCTGAAACGCACACGTGTGAAGGGCAGGCAACTGACTGCTATTATTTCACAGTCAAATAAAAAAAAAAAATATATGAACACTACTGTTACACCAGATATGAGTTGCACTAGTGTGACATTGTGCCCTGGCAGGCCCTGAAACGCACACGTGTGAAGGGCAGGCAACTGAATGCTATTATTTCACAGTCAAATTTCTAGTTTTATTAAATGAACACTACTGTTACACCAGATATGAGTGGCACTGGTGTGACACTGTGCCCTGGCAGGCCCTGAAACGCACACGTGTGAAGGGCAGGCAACTGACTGCTATTATTTCACAGTCAAATTTCATTATTTTTTTTTATGAACACTACTGTTACACGAGATATGAGTGGCACTGGTGTGACACTGTGCCCTGGCAGGCCCTGAAAAGCACACGTGTGAAGGGCATGCATCTGACTGCTATTATTTCACAGTCAAATTTCTAGTTTTATTAAATGAACACTACTGTTACACCAGATGTGAGTTGCACTGGTGTGAAACTGTGCTCTGGAAGGCCCTGAAACGCACACGTGTGAAGGGCAGGCAACTGACTGCTATTATTTCACAGTAAAATAAAAAAAATAAAAAATATGAACACTACTGTTACACCAGATATGAGTTGCACTAGTGTGACATTGTGCCCTGGCAGGCCCTGAAACGCACACGTGTGAAGGACAGGCAACTGACTGCTATTATTTCACAGTCAAATTTCTATTTTTTTTTAAATGAACACTACTGTTACACCAGATATTAGTTGCACTGGTGTGACACTGTGCCCTGGCAGGCCCTGAAACGCACACACGTGAAGGAAACTGACTACTATTATTTTACAGTCAAAAAAGTTTTTCTTTTTTTTTATGCAAACTATTGTGACACCAGATATGAGTGGTGGCACTGGGTAAGTGGGCACAGTATACGCTGTGAGCCTGACACACACGCTGGCAGGCAGGCAACTACAATTAGATTACACAGGAAAAAAAAAAAAAAGCAGACTGATGTTCTAGCCCTAAAAAGGGCTTTTTGGGGTGCTGTCCTTACAGCAGAGATCAGATGAGTCCTTCAGGACTGCAGTGGACACTGAATACACTAGCCTAGCTATTGATTTCCCTATTAAATCAGCAGCAGCTACACTGTCCCTCCTCTCACTAAGAATGCAGCTTCCGAATTAATCTAAAATGGATGCTGTCCAGGAGGTGGGAGGGTCTGGGAGGGAGGGTCTACTGCTGATTGGCTGGAATGTGTATGCTGACTGTGAGGTACAGGGTCAAAGTTTACTCAATGATGACGAATAGGGGGCAGACCGAACATCGCATATGTTCGCCCTCCGCGGCGAACTATTCGGAACATCTCTAGTGTAGATGTGACGTCAACGGCACAGGCGCACTGAGGAAGGAGCGAGCGAGCGAGGTCCTCCTCTCAGTGCGTCTGCGCCGACTGAAGACCGGTACGGCGCGGACGCGAGATTTAAAACGCAGGCAGGGCCAGCCGAAGGAGGAGAGCACTCGCTGGCCCTGTCAATTAACAGGAGTAGGGGGCTTTTTTTTTAAAGGAGGATTCAGCGGCCACCCGAAGCAACCACCCTACTTGCTGGTAGCCAGGTAATTGTTATAAAAGTGCAGTTTTTAAAGAAACAGAAAAATGTAAGAGCACTATATTTTATATAATCACAATATAAGGATTTTAATTAGCCTAAAAATGAAAAATGACTTTTGGGGGGTGACAGAAGCCCTTTAATTGTGCGGATCACATCCCCCTGTAAGAGATCAGGTGCTGCCAGGCAGCAGGGGGCCGTTATGTCCACAGTTATCAGTATATTCTATCTTGAAGCGTCACCATCAATATGGGAACGCCTCTGTGTTAGAATATACTGTCGGATCTGAGTTTTCACGATCTAACTCAAATCCGATAGTATATTCTAACATATAGGCGTTCCCATGGTGATGGGGACGCTTCAAGTTAAAAAATACCATCGGATTGGAGAAAACTCCAATCCGGTGGTATATTAATATTACCCGAACGCTGAATCCGAACTTTTACTGAAATGTTCGGGTTTGAGTTCGGGAGCCGAACACTGTAAAGTTAGGTATGAACCCGAACTTTACAGTTCGGGTTTGCTCAACCCTAGTTAACAGCCAAACAAAACTCAATATTTATGGCCCTGATTCAGTAGTTTACAGAAACACCCCATATGTGGTTGAAAACTGCTGTACGGGCACACAGCAGGGCGCAGAAGGAAAAGAATGCCATACAGTTTTTGGAAGGCAGATTTTGCTGGACTGTTTTTTTGACACCATGTCCCATTTGAATCCCCCCTGATGCACTCTAGAGTAGAAACTCCATAAAAGTGACCCCATATAAGAAACTACACCCCTCAACGTATTCAAAACTGATTTTGCAAGCATTATTAACCCTGTAGGTGTTCCACAAGAATTAATGGAAAATAGAGATACAATTTCAAAATTTCACTTTTTTGTCAGATTTTCTATTTTAATTTTTTTTTTCCAGTTAAACAGCAAGGGTTAACAGCCAAACAAAACTCAATATTTATGGCCCTTAATCTGTAGTTTACAGAAACACCCCATATGTGGTCGTAAATTACTGTACGGGCACACGGCAGGGCACAGAAGCAAAGGAATACCATACGGTTTTTGGAAGGCAGATTTTGCTGGACTGTTTTTTTTTACACCATGTCCCATTTGAATCCTCCTTGATGCATCCCTAGAGTAGAAACTCCATAAAAGTGACCCTATCTAAGAAACTACACCCATCAATGTATTCAAAACTGATTTTACAAACAATGTTAACCCTTTAGGTGTTCCACAAGAATTAATGGAAAATAGAGATACAATTTCAAAATTTCACTTTTTTGGCAGATTTTTCATTTTAATATTTTTTTCTAGTTACAAAGCATGGGTTAACAGCCAAACAAAACTCAACATTTATGGCCCTGATTCTTTAGTTTACGGGCACACGGCAGGGCGCAGAAGGAAACAAATGCAATACGGTTTTTGGAAGGCAGATTTCACTGGACTGCTTTTTTGACACCATGTCCCATTTGAAGCCCCCCTGATGCACCCCTAGAGTAGAAAATCCAAAAAAGTGACCCCATTTTAGAATGTATGGGATAGGGTGGAAGTTCTGTTGGTACTAGTTTAGGGTACATATGATTTTTGGCTGCTCTATGCTTTTGTGAGGCAAGGTAACAAGAAATAGCTGTTTTGGCGGCATTTTTTGTTGTTGTTATTTACAACATTCATCTGACAGGTTAGATCATGTGGTATTTTTATAGAGCAGGTTGTCATGGATGCGGCGATACCTAACATGTATAAGATTTTTTAATTTATGTAAGTTTTACACTGATTTCATTTTAGAAACAAAAAAAAATCATGTTTTAGTGTCTCAGTCTGAGAGCCATAGTTTTTTCAGTTTTTGGGCGATTATCTTGGGTAGGGTATGATTTTTGCGGGATGAGCTGACGGTTTGATTGGCACTATTTTGGGGGTGCGTATGACTTTTTGATCGCTTGCTATTACACTTTTTGTGATGTAAGGTGAAAAAAAATGGCTTTTTTTTACACATTTTTTTTTTTTACGATGTTCACCTGAGGGGTTAGGTCAAGTGATATTTTTATAGAGCAGGTTATTCTGGACGCGGCGATACCTAATATGTATAGTTTGTATAATTTATGTAAGTTTTACACAATGATTATTTTTTTTAAACAAAAAAATCTAGTGTCACGGAAGGTGTACAGGAAACAAGACAATGCAAAATGAATATATGACTCACTGGATCCAAAACTAAGGAACAAAAGGGGGACCCCTGCATAAGACCTAGCACTCTCCCTGACTGCTCAGCCTATGCGAACACCCCAATGGTGGATGATCGCATATCCTCGTACCTCGACTATATAACACCTGAACACCCTACAATAGTGAGGGGACACGACCACCGGCTCCCTACACTAGACACGGAGGGAGTCAGGGTCACCTGGGATCCAGCAAACATAGAATCACAAATGAATGTACAACACTTATCTTGTAGAAGACTGGGAAATAGGATCAGCATGCACACACACTCCAGGAAGTTGTATAAACCGCACACTAATGCATTATGGGGAGGAATTTAAAGGGATGCAATCAGTCCAACTACAAGACAGCTGAGAGAGGCTAACGAGATGAGGCACTGAAAACCAAAACAAAGAAAGCTCAAGGAGGAGGTTCTGAAAGGCATCTTTCAGAGCTTCTCAGATGTCTGGTTGTGACATCTAGTTTTAGTATCTCCATAGTCTGAGACCCATAGTTTTTTTCAGTTTTTGGGCGATTATCTTGGGTAGGGTCTCATTTTTGGCGGGATAAGATGACGGTTGGATTGGAACTATTTTGGGGTCCCTATGACTTTTTGATCGCTTGCTATTACACTTTTTGTGATGTAAGATGACCAAAAATTTTTACGGTGTTCATCTGAGGGGTTAGGTATGGGAGATGGTCAAAATACTTAATATTGCAGCCTTTGCTGCATCTGTGATTGTTAAAAACAAGCTTGAAATATTTCAATAATTTTGTGGATTTGAATAAAAAACACCCATTTTTGGCAATAACCTTCATCTTGGGCCTCTGCCGCATTAGTCAGTGTGTAATTTAAGCTAGAAATACAGCTATAATTTTCTGGGTTTTAAAAAACACCCTTTTTTGGCAAAATATACAATTTTACAGCCCTTGCTGCATATGCATGTGTGAAATTCAATCGTTATATACTGCTGTCATTTTCTGTTATTAAAAAAACACCCTTTTTGGGCAAAATACTTAATATTGCAGACCTTGCTGCATCTGTGATTGTTAAAAACAAGTTTGAAATACTTCAATAATTTTCTGTCTTTGAAAAAAAACACCCATTTGTGGCAATAACCTTCATCTTGGGCCTCTTCTGCATTAGTCAGTGTGCAATTTAAGCTAGAAATACAGTTATAATTTTATGGGTTTTAAAAAACACCCTTTTTGTGCAAAATACACAATTTTACAGTTCTTGATTCATCTACACGTGTGAAATTCAAGCGTTATATACAGCTGTCATATTCTGTTAGTAAAAAAACATCCTTTTTGGGCAACATATTTAATATTGCAACCTTTGCTGCATCTGTTATTGTTAAAAACAACCTTGAAATACTTCAATAAATTTCTGGATTTGAAAAAACACAAATTCTTTGCATTAACCTTCATCTTGGGCCTCTGCCGCATTAGTCAGTGTGCAATTTAAGCTAGAAATACAGCTATAATTTTCTTGCTTTGAAAAAACACCCATTTTTGGCAATAACCTTCATCTTGGGCATCTGCCGCATTAGTCAGTGTGCAATTTAAGCTAGAAATACATCTATAATTTTCTGGGTTTTAAAAAACACTGTTTTGGGGCAAAAAAAAATTGCAGGCTAGTCTGCATCTGTACGTGTGAGATACACTCTTTAGATACTGTGGTTATATTCTGTTTTTAGAAAAACACCCATTTAGGCCCAAAAACTAAATTTTTCAGCCTATGCTGCATATGTCATTGTGAGATACACCCTTTACTGTTGTTCTATTGTGCTATTAAAAAAACTCCTATTTAGGGCAAAAAACTTAATTTTGCAGCCTTTGCAGCATATGTCATTGTGAGATACACCATTTACATACTGTTGTTCTATTCTGGTATTAGAAAAACACCCATTTAGGGCAAAAAAAAAATATTTTGCAGCCTTTGCTGTATATGTCATTGTGAGATACACCCTTTACATACTGTTGTTATATTCTACTATTAAAAAAAAAAAACATTTTGGGCAAGATCCTAAATTTGAGAAATATGATGAGAGCGTCAAAAAAGCGATGTGGCCCCGGTCTTGGTGCTGTTGGTGGAACTTCAGTTGCATGGAGAGGACGTGGTGGATCTGAACCAGCTACATGCACAAGTGAAACCCCTTCCTCAGGTGCGAGTAGACGACAGAACCTGCAGTGGTATTTGGTCGGGCCTAATGCGGCTCTACGAATAGTGAGGCCAGAACAAGTACAGGAGATAGTAAATTGGGTTGCTGACAGTGCCTCCAGTTCCTTCACATTGTCTCCCACCCAGTCTCCTGCTAAAAGATCAGAGTTGGCACCTGCAGCCGATATCCTTCAGTATTTCACCTCACCCCCTTGCAAATCAGCCAAGCAGCCTGAGCCCCAAGTCATGCAGCAGTCTCTTCTGCTTTTTGATGACTCTGTTAGCAGGGTTTCCCAGGGCCATCCACCTAGCCCTGCCCCAGAAGTGGAAGAGATTGAGTGCACTGATGCCCAACCAATTATGGTTCAAGATGAGTACATGGGAGGACCATCGCAGCACATCTCCGATGATGACGAAACACAGGTGCCAACTGCTGGGGCTTTCGAAAGTGTGCAAACCGACAAGGAGGGCAGGGGTGAAGACTGGGTGGAAGATAATGTGGATGACGATGAGGTCCTCGACCCCACATGGAATCAAGGTCATGCGAGTGAGCTGTGTAGCTCGGAGGAAGAGACTGTGGTCGCACAGAGCAACCAGCACAGCAGAAGAGGGAGCAGGTTGCAAAATTGGAGCGGCCGTCCCCTAGACAGTACGCCTGCTACTGCCCACCGTAGCAAGGGACCAAGAACACCAAAGCCAGCTCCAAAGAGTTCCCTGGCATGGCAGTTCTTCAGACAATGTGCTGATGACAAGACACAAGTGGTTTGCACGCTGTGCAATCAGAGCCTGAAGCGAGGCATAAACGTTCTCAACCTGAGCACAACCTGCATGACCAGGTATCTAAGTGCAAAGCACGAACTGAAGTGGAGTAGACACCTCAAAAAGAAAGAAAGGTCTCTGGCTCCTCCTGCTTCCTCTTCTGCTGCAGTCTCGGCCTTTTTATCCACCTCTGCAGTGACAGTGCCACCTGCGACCCCGCAAACAGAGGATCTGCCAGCAACACCACCATCTGGGTCATCAAGCATCTCCACAATGTCCCACAGAAGCGTTCAGCTCTCCATCTCCCAAACACTGGAGCAGAGGAGGAAGTAACCCCCTACCCACGCGCGATATCTGGCCCTGAATGCCAGCATTTCAAAATTACTGCCCTTTGAAATGCTGTCATTCCGTCTGGTGGAGACGGAGAGTTTCAAAAGCCTTATGGCGGTGGCTGTCCCACAGTACGTCGTGCCCAGCCGCCACTATTTCCAGGCATACCATCCCTTCTCTGCAGAACCAAGTAGGGGACAAAATCACGTGTACACTGCGCAACGTCATCTGTGGCAATGTGCACCTCACTACGGATACATGCACCAGTAAGCACGGTCAGGGACGTTATATTTCTATAATAGCACACTGGGTAAATGCAGTGGCGGCTGGGCCTGAGGCGGATAGCAGTTTAACGCATGTCCTTCTACCATCGAGGATTGCAGGGCGCTTCATTTTTCCTCCTGTTGCTTCCTCCTCCTACTCCGCTTCCTCATCCTCTATCGGCTCCTCATCCGGTCAGTGTGACACCTTCACCACCAACTTCAGCACAGCCAGGGGTAAACGAAAGCAGGCAGTTTTAAAACGTATCTGTTTGGGGGACAAACCCTACACCGCGCAGGAGCTGTGGACGGGCCTTGAACAACAGACCGATGAGTGGTTGGTGCCAGTGAGCCTCAAGCCTGACCTGGTGGTGTGCCATAATGGGCGAAATTTCGTAGCAGCTCTGGGACTAGCCAGTTGGATGCACATCCCTTGCCTGGCGCATGTGCTGAATTTGGTGGTGAAGAGATTCCTTAAAAAATACCCAATATGTCAGAGCTGCTGCATAAAGTGCGGGCCGTCTGTGAGCGCTTTTGGCATTCTCACCCTGCTGCTGCTCTCCCATCAGCGCTGCAGTGTAACTTCGGCATTCCCGCTCACCGCTTCATATGCGACGTGCCCACAAGGTGGAACTCCACCTTGCTCATGTTGGCCAGACTGTGCGAGCAGCAGCAGGCAGTAGTGAAGTTTCAGCTGTAGCACGCACGGGTGAGTCGCTCGGCGGAACAGCACCACTTCACCACCAAATACTGGGCCTCCATGCGAGACCTGTGTTCCTTGTTGCGCTGTTTCGAGTACTTCACCAACATGGCCAGTGCCGATAATGTTCTCACCGCGTTACTATCCCACTTCTATGACTCCTTGAAAAAATGCTGCTGGCGATGATGGAAGAGGATGTGGCACAGGAGAAGGAAGAGGGATTATTTCATAGGGTTTACGTCCAGTCATTCACAAGTGGCTCCGAGGGTGGGTTACTGCACCCACAAACACCAGGTACACAATTGTCCAGCCAGGGCACAGTTCTGGAGGATGACAAGGTGGAGGATGAGAAGGAGGAGATGGAGGAGGAGGAACCTTGTTCACAGCAGGCTGGCACCCAAACCAGCTCATGGCCATCTCTGGTGCGTGGCTGGGGGGATACAGAGGACATAGACGATACACCTCCCACAGAGGACAGTGATTACATTCTAACTTGTGCTGATTACTGTGTGGCTACACTGCTGGATCCCCATTACAAGGACAACGTACCGTCCTTAATTCCCTCACTGGAGCGTGATCGTAAGATGTGCGATTAGAAGCGCACGCTAGTAGATGCGCTACTGGTGGCATTCCCACCTGACTGGGGGGGCACGGTGGAAGCACAAGGCGAAGGCAGAGGAGGAGGAAGGGGTCGCCAACGCAGCTGGGGCACCGCTAGGACCTCGGAAGGCAGGGTTAGCATGGCCAAAATGTGGAAAAGCTTTGTCAGCACGCCACAACAACCAGCACCACCAGCTAATATGGAACATCTCAGCATGAGGCATAATTTCACCAACATGGTGGAGTAGCATGTGTGCACACGCGTACATGTACTGAATGACGGGTCTCCCCCCTTCAACTTCTGGGTCTCCAAATTAGGCACATGGCCTGAGCTTGCCCTTTACGCCTTGGAGGTGCTGGCCTGCCCTGCAGCCAGTGCATTATCTGAATGTGTGTTTTGCATGGGAGGGGGCGTTATCACAGACAAGCGTAGCCGCCTGTTCACAGCCATACAATAAAATGAATCAGGCATGGATCCCACAGGACTTGTCCGTACCTTGTGCAAAATAGGCATGTATACCGGCCTTAACCAGCCATTGTTATACTACAGCCCAACTGCTCATTCTTGTATTTTGGATAATTTACACTCTTTTGGAGTGTACCCTAATTAAAAAAAAAAATAATTCAAGCCAAAAACCAGTGTTGGCTACCTCGTCCTTCTCCACCGCTGCCTCCACCGACACCGCTACGTCCACCGCCTCCTCAAACTCCTACTCCATATGGACCTCCACCTCATAAATCAAGTTTTTTTTATTTGTACGTATTTTACAGTATTTTATTTTATGTAATTTCACTAATTTGTCTGTTACTTTTTTTGTGAAATTCACCAATTTTTGGGTGTGATATACCACTGCTATACCTAGTAGACAGGTACAAAAAATTCACTAATTTGTCTTCTACATTTTCGGGTGAAATTCACAAATTTTTTGTTGTGATTTACCACTGCTATACCTAGTAGACAGGTAAAAAAAATCACTAATTTGTCTGTTACATTGAAAGTTGATAGAGAAGATATCCAAATGGATGGTGGACGTCACAGGGATGTGTGATCAGGCAGAAGTTATCTAGAGTCAACAAAGTGGCAGCAGGGCCTCTCCTGGCTGACGTTTCCAAATCCAAAATACCCCAGTGACATTCCCTATAATTTTTTATTAATCATTCCAATAACAGGGCATTTTAAGATTCCTGTATTGTTATTTATCGTTACGCTAACCGGCAAATATATTCATTCTTTTTCCACTAATACATGCCACAAAAGGCTGTAGAACATATAACTGCACCGCTGACCAGCAAATATATTTTTTTCTTTTTCCACTAATACATGCCACAAAAGGCCTTAGAACATATAACTTCACCGCTGACCGGCAAATCTATTTTTTCTTTTTCCACTAATACATGCTGTGACGAGACGAATCTCGCCACATTGCATTGGAGAAGTCTGGTTGCCCGCCTGCTTCCTTTAGACTATGGTCCCATGTTGAAACGCTTGATTTTCCCCTGCAAAGACTATGTTAAAAAATGTGGCTCCTTGGCAATTGAACTGTATTTGTTTAGTTTGAGTGCCATTCACCTAATAATATGCACTCAGACCTGAGCTATCTGGGGATATGTTAAATGTCTATGTTTTATGCAATAGCTGCACAGTTAAATATTCTTATGTCTTTTATTGTCTTTTGCTACCATGTGGCTAACGTAGTTTTGCCTCTGCCCTTGGAGATAAATTGGATCATTTCCCAATTGTCTCCAGGACAGAAGACATTGTGTAAAACTGTGTATTCTCCTGCCTGTGATAATTACATTAACCCATTGTGTAAGGTAATTGTATCACAGGCAGAGGGGAGGATTTTGTGTGAGAGTGTCTGAGTGTATTGTACGGGGTTACTGGTTGTTTTACAAAACCCTGTGGATGGTACTAATGTGTAAGAATGTGTATATAAGAACAATAAACACACAGCTCTGGCTGTCCACTGCTTTACCATCAACACAGAGCTTGGTCTCGTTTTTGGGGGGATTGCATGCTGTTCCAGTCCGACTGCTAGGAGGGTAAACCTTTCATATGTTTCTTCCTATTCGGCTGTATGCAGAATTTATATGGTTTCCAGTTCGGGAGATTGTCGTCTTTAGTAGCTGCCTTTGCATCTGGAAAGGGAATATCTTCTAAACGGCGGTTTCTCTCTCTCCTGCCGAGAGGATTGTAACACATGCCACAAAAGGCTTTAGAACATATGACTTCATTGCTGACTAGCAAATATTCTTTTAATTTTTTCCACAAATACATGCCACAAAAGGCTTTAGAACATATAACTGTACCGCTGACCGGCAAATATATTTTTTTCTTTTTCCACTAATACATGCCACAAAAGGCTTTAGAACTAGGGATGAGCGTGACACGGACCCGAACCCGGACATTTTCGTAAAAGTCCGGGTTCGGGTTCGGTGTTCGTCGCTTTCTTCGCGCTTTTGTGACGCTTTCTTGGCGCTTTTTGAAAGGCTGCAAAGCAGCCAATCAACAAGCGTCATACTACTTGCCCCAAGAGGCCATCACAGCCATGCCTACTATTGGCATGGCTGTGATTGGCCAGAGCACCATGTGACCCAGCCTCTATTTAAGCTGGAGTCACATAGCGCCGCCCGTCACTCTGCTCTGATTAGCGTAGGGAGAGGTTGCGGCTGCGACAGTAGGGCGAGATTAGGCAGATTAACTCCTCCAAAGGACTTGATTAACTGATCGATCTGCAGCTGTGGATCATTGAGCTGCTGATCCTCAATTGCTCACTGTTTTTAGGCTGCCCAGACCGTTTGTCAGTCACATTTTTCTGGGGTGATCGGCGGCCATTTTGTGTCTTGTGGTGCGCCAGCACAAGCTGCGACCAAGTGCATTTAACCCTCAATGGTGTGGTTGTTTTTTGGCTAAAGCCTACATCAGGGTGAAGCTGTCACACCAAGTGCATTTAACCAGCAATAGTCTGTTTATTTTTTGGCCATATACTACATCAGGGGCAAGCTGCGCCTGTCACCAAGTGCATTTAACCCTCAATGGTGCGTTTGTTTTTTGGCTAAAGCCTACATCAGGGTGAAGCTGTCACACCAAGTGCATTTAACCAGCAATAGTCTGTTTATTTTTTGGCCATATACTACATCAGGGGCAAGCTGCGCCCGTCACCAAGTGCATTTAACCCTCAGTAGTGTGGTTGGTCAAGCTATCACACCAAGTGCATTTAACCAGCAATAGTCTGTTCATTTTTTGGCCATATACTAAATCAGGGGCAAGCTGCGCCCGTCACCAAGTGCATTTAACCAGCAATAGTCTGTTCATTTTTTGGCCATATACTACATCAGGGGCAAGCTGCGCCCGTCACCAAGTGCATTTAACCCTCAGTAGTGTGGTTGGTCAAGCTGTGACACCAAGTGCATTTAACCAGCAATAGTCTGTTCATTTTTTGGCCATATACTACATCAGGGGCAAGCTGCGCCCATCACCAAGTGCATTTAACCAGCAATAGTGTGGTTATTTTTTGGCCATATCCCAGTCTAATTCTGTCACTAAATCCATACCGGTCACCCAGCGCCTAAATACTAGGCCTCAAATTTATATCCCGCTAAATCTCTCGTTACCGCTGTCCTGTTGTGGCTGGGAAAGTTATTTAGTGTCCGTCAAAGCACATTTTTTGTTCTGGGTTGAAATACAATTCCCAATTTAGCAATTTAAAAATTTAGTGGTTTCTGCTGTATCAGAGCTATTTGAAATCTATCCCTAAAAGGGTATATAATATTCAAGGTGCACATAGGGTCATTCAGAATAACTTCACACACCCGCTACTGTGCATTTCCAAGTCTAATTCTGTCACTAAACCCATACCTGTCACCCAGCGCCTAAATACTAGGCCTCAAATTCATATCCAGCTAAATCTGTCGTTAGTGCTGTAGCTGGGCGAGTTATTTAGTGTCCGTTCAAGCACATTTCTTGTTCTGGGTTGAAATACAATTCCCAATTTAGCAATTTCATAATTTAGTGGTTTCTGCTATATCAGAGCTATTTGAAATCTATCCCTAAAAGGGTAGATCATATTGAAGGTGCACATAGGGACATTCAGAATAACTTCACACACCCGCTACTGTGCATTTCCAAGTCTAATTCTGTCACTAAACCCATACCTGTCACCCAGCGCCTAAATACTAGGCCTCAAATTTATATCCAGCTAAATCTGTCCTTAGTGCTGTAGCTGGGCGAGTTATTTAGTGTCCGTTCAAGCACATTTCTTGTTCTGGGTTGAAATACAATTCCCAATTTAGCAATTTCATAATTTAGTGGTTTCTGCTATATCAGAGCTATTTGAAATCTATCCCTAAAAGGGTATATCATATTGAAGGTGCACATAGGGTACATTCAGAATAACTTCACACACCCGCTACTGTGCTATTTCCAAGTCTAATTCTGTCACTAAACCCATACCTGTCACCCAGCGCCTAAATACTAGGCCTCAAATTTATATCCAGCTAAATCTGTCCTTAGTGCTGTAGCTGGGCGAGTTATTTAGTGTCCGTTCAAGCACATTTCTTGTTCTGGGTTGAAATACAATTCCCAATTTAGCAATTTCATAATTTAGTGGTTTCTGCTATATCAGAGCTATTTGAA
Source organism: Bufo gargarizans (assembly GCF_014858855.1). Classification (NCBI taxonomy): domain Eukaryota; kingdom Metazoa; phylum Chordata; class Amphibia; order Anura; family Bufonidae; genus Bufo; species Bufo gargarizans. The sequence goes on along the minus strand of NC_058083.1, from coordinate 395,299,454 downwards.
ATCTATCCCTAAAAGGGTATATAATATTCAAGGTGCACATTGGGTCATTCAGAATAACTTCACACACACCCGCTACTGTGTATTTCCAAGTCTAATTCTGTCACTAAACCCATACCTGTCACCCAGCGCCTAAATACTAGGCCTCAAATTTATATCCAGCTAAATCTGTCCTTAGTGCTGTAGCTGGGCGAGTTATTTAGTGTCCGTTCAAGCACATTTCTTGTTCTGGGTTGAAATACAATTCCCAATTTAGCAATTTCATAATTTAGTGGTTTCTGCTATATCAGAGCTATTTGAAATCTATCCCTAAAAGGGTATATAATATTCAAGGTGCACATTGGGTCATTCAGAATAACTTCACACACACCCGCTACTGTGTATTTCCAAGTCTAATTCTGTCACTAAACCCATACCTGTCACCCAGCGCCTAAATACTAGGCCTCAAATTTATATCCAGCTAAATCTGTCCTTAGTGCTGTAGCTGGGCGAGTTATTTAGTGTCCGTTCAAGCACATTTCTTGTTCTGGGTTGAAATACAATTCCCAATTTAGCAATTTCATAATTTAGTGGTTTCTGCTATATCAGAGCTATTTGAAATCTATCCCTAAAAGGGTATATAATATTCAAGGTGCACATTGGGTCATTCAGAATAACTTCACACACACCCGCTACTGTGTATTTCCAAGTCTAATTCTGTCACTAAACCCATACCTGTCACCCAGCGCCTAAATACTAGGCCTCAAATTTATATCCAGCTAAATCTGTCCTTAGTGCTGTAGCTGGGCGAGTTATTTAGTGTCCGTTCAAGCACATTTCTTGTTCTGGGTTGAAATACAATTCCCAATTTAGCAATTTCATAATTTAGTGGTTTCTGCTATATCAGAGCTATTTGAAATCTATCCCTAAAAGGGTATATAATATTCAAGGTGCACATTGGGTCATTCAGAATAACTTCACACACACCCGCTACTGTGTATTTCCAAGTCTAATTCTGTCACTAAACCCATACCTGTCACCCAGCGCCTAAATACTAGGCCTCAAATTTATATCCTGCTAAATCTCTCGTTACGCTGTCCTGTTGTGGCTGGGAAGTTATTTAGTGTCCGTTCAAGCACATTTCTTGTTCTGGGTTGAAATACAATTCCCAATTTAGCAATTTCATAATTTAGTGGTTTCTGCTATATCAGAGCTATTTGAAATCTATCCCTAAAAGGGTATATAATATTCAAGGTGCACATTGGGTCATTCAGAATAACTTCACACACACCCGCTACTGTGTATTTCCAAGTCTAATTCTGTCACTAAACCCATACCTGTCACCCAGCGCCTAAATACTAGGCCTCAAATTTATATCCTGCTAAATCTCTCGTTAACGCTGTCCTGTTGTGGCTGGGAAAGTTATTTAGTGTCCGTCAAAGCACATTTTTTGTTCTGGGTTGAAATACAATTCCCAATTTAGCAATTTCATAATTTAGTGGTTTCTGCTATATCAGAGCTATTTGAAATCTATCCCTAAAAGGGTATATAATATTCAAGGTGCACATTGGGTCATTCAGAATAACTTCACACACACCCGCTACTGTGTATTTCCAAGTCTAATTCTGTCACTAAACCCATACCTGTCACCCAGCGCCTAAATACTAGGCCTCAAATTTATATCCTGCTAAATCTCTCGTTACCGCTGTCCTGTTGTGGCTGGGAAAGTTATTTAGTGTCCGTCAAAGCACATTTTTTGTTCTGGGTTGAAATACAATTCCCAATTTAGCAATTTCATAATTTAGTGGTTTCTGCTATATCAGAGCTATTTGAAATCTATCCCTAAAAGGGTATATAATATTCAAGGTGCACATTGGGTCATTCAGAATAACTTCACACACACGCTTCTGTGCATTTCCAAGTCTAATTCTGTCACTAAATCCATACCGGTCACCCAGCGCCTAAATACTAGGCCTCAAATTTATATCCCGCTGAATTTGAATACAATACATTGGGCCAAATAATATATTTGTTGTTGTGGTGAACCATAACAATGAGAAAAACATCTAGTAAGGGACGCGGACGTGGACATGGTCGTGGTGGTGTTAGTGGACCCTCTGGTGCTGGGAGAGGACGTGGCCGTTCTGCCACATCCACACGTCCTAGTGTACCAACTACCTCAGGTCCCAGTAGCCGCCAGAATTTACAGCGATATATGGTGGGGCCCAATGCCGTTCTAAGGATGGTAAGGCCTGAGCAGGTACAGGCATTAGTCAATTGGGTGGCCGACAGTGGATCCAGCACGTTCACATTATCTCCCACCCAGTCTTCTGCAGAAAGCGCACAGATGGCGCCTGAAAACCAACCCCATCAGTCTGTCACATCACCCCCATGCATACCAGGGAAACTGTCTCAGCCTCAAGTTATGCAGCAGTCTCTTATGCTGTTTGAAGACTCCGCTGGCAGGGTTTCCCAAGGGCATCCACCTAGCCCTTCCCCAGCGGTGAAAGACATAGAATGCACTGACGCACAACCACTTATGTTTCCTGATGATGAGGACATGGGAATACCACCTCAGCATGTCTCTGATGATGACGAAACACAGGTGCCAACTGCTGCGTCTTTCTGCAGTGTGCAGACTGAACAGGAGGTCAGGGATCAAGACTGGGTGGAAGACGATGCAGGGGACGATGAGGTCCTAGACCCCACATGGAATGAAGGTCGTGCCACTGACTTTCACAGTTCGGAGGAAGAGGCAGTGGTGAGACCGAGCCAACAGCGTAGCAAAAGAGGGAGCAGTGGGCAAAAGCAGAACACCCGCCGCCAAGAGACTCCGCCTGCTACTGACCGCCGCCATCTGGGACCGAGCACCCCAAAGGCAGCTTCAAGGAGTTCCCTGGCATGGCACTTCTTCAAACAATGTGCTGACGACAAGACCCGAGTGGTTTGCACGCTGTGCCATCAGAGCCTGAAGCGAGGCATTAACGTTCTGAACCTGAGCACAACCTGCATGACCAGGCACCTGCATGCAAAGCATGAACTGCAGTGGAGTAAACACCTTAAAACCAAGGAAGTCACTCAGGCTCCCCCTGCTACCTCTTCTGCTGCTGCCGCCTCGGCCTATTCTGCTGCTGCCGCCTCGGCCTCTTCCTCCGCCTCTGGAGGAACGTTGGCACCTGCCGCCCAGCAAACAGGGGATGTACCACCAACACCACCACCACCACCTCCGTCACCAAGCGTCTCAACCATGTCACACGCCAGCGTTCAGCTCTCCATCTCACAAACATTTGATAGAAAGCGTAAATTCCCACCTAGCCACCCTCGATCCCTGGCCCTGAATGCCAGCATTTCTAAACTACTGGCCTATGAAATGCTGTCATTTAGGCTGGTGGACACAGACAGCTTCAAACAGCTCATGTCGCTTGCTGTCCCACAGTATGTTGTTCCCAGCCGGCACTACTTCTCCAAGAGAGCCGTGCCTTCCCTGCACAACCAAGTATCCGATAAAATCAAGTGTGCACTGCGCAACGCCATCTGTAGCAAGGTCCACCTAACCACAGATACGTGGACCAGTAAGCACGGCCAGGGACGCTATATCTCCCTAACTGCACACTGGGTAAATGTAGTGGCAGCTGGGCCCCAGGCGGAGAGCTGTTTGGCGCACGTCCTTCCGCCGCCAAGGATCGCAGGGCAACATTCTTTGCCTCCTGTTGCCACCTCCTCCTTCTCGGCTTCCTCCTCCTCTTCTTCCACCTGCTCATCCAGTCAGCCACACACCTTCACCACCAACTTCAGCACAGCCCGGGGTAAACGTCAGCAGGCCATTCTGAAACTCATATGTTTGGGGGACAGGCCCCACACCGCACAGGAGTTGTGGCGGGGTATTGAACAACAGACCGACGAGTGGTTGCTGCCGGTGAGCCTCAAGCCCGGCCTGGTGGTGTGTGATAATGGGCGAAATCTCGTTGCAGCTCTGGGACTAGCCAATTTGACGCACATCCCTTGCTTGGCGCATGTGCTGAATTTGGTGGTGCAGAAGTTCATTCACAACTACCCCGACATGTCAGAGCTGCTGCATAAAGTGCGGGCCGTCTGTTCGCGCTTCCGGCGTTCACATCCTGCTGCTGCTCGCCTGTCTGCGCTACAGCGTAACTTCGGCCTTCCCGCTCACCGCCTCATATGCGACGTGCCCACCAGGTGGAACTCCACCTTGCACATGCTGGACAGACTGTGCGAGCAGCAGCAGGCCATAGTGGAGTTTCAGCTGCAGCACGCACGGGTCAGTCGCACTACAGAACAGCACCACTTCACCACCAATGACTGGGCCTCCATGCGAGACCTGTGTGCCCTGTTGCGCTGTTTCGAGTACTCCACCAACATGGCCAGTGGCGATGACACCGTTATCAGCGTTACAATACCACTTCTATGTCTCCTTGAGAAAACACTTAGGGCGATGATGGAAGAGGAGGTGGCCCAGGAGGAGGAGGAGGAGGAGGAGGAAGAGGGGTCATTTTTAGCACTTTCAGGCCAGTCTCTTCGAAGTGACTCAGAGGGAGGTTTTTGGCAACAGCAGAGGCCAGGTACAAATGTGGCCAGCCAGGGCCCACTACTGGAGGACGAGGAGGACGAGGATGAGGAGGAGGTGGAGGAGGATGAGGATGAAGCATGGTCACAGCGGGGTGGCACCCAACGCAGCTCGGGTCCATCACTGGTGCGTGGCTGGGGGGAAAGGCAGGACGATGACGATACGCCTCCCACAGAGGACAGCTTGTCCTTACCCCTGGGCAGCCTGGCACACATGAGCGACTACATGCTGCAGTGCCTGCGCAACGACAGCAGAGTTGCCCACATTTTAACCTGTGCGGACTACTGGGTTGCCACCCTGCTGGATCCACGCTACAAAGACAATGTGCCCACCTTACTTCCTGCACTGGAGCGTGATAGGAAGATGCGCGAGTACAAGCGCACGTTGGTAGACGCGCTACTGAGAGCATTCCCAAATGTCACAGGGGAACAAGTGGAAGCCCAAGGCCAAGGCAGAGGAGGAGCAAGAGGTCGCCAAGGCAGCTGTGTCACGGCCAGCTCCTCTGAGGGCAGGGTTAGCATGGCAGAGATGTGGAAAACTTTTGTCAACACGCCACAGCTAACTGCACCACCACCTGATACGCAACGTGTTAGCAGGAGGCAACATTTCACTAACATGGTGGAACAGTACGTGTGCACACCCCTCCACGTACTGACTGATGGTTCGGCCCCATTCAACTTCTGGGTCTCTAAATTGTCCACGTGGCCAGAGCTAGCCTTTTATGCCTTGGAGGTGCTGGCCTGCCCGGCAGCCAGCGTTTTGTCTGAACGTGTATTCAGCACGGCAGGGGGCGTCATTACAGACAAACGCAGCCGCCTGTCTACAGCCAATGTGGACAAGCTGACGTTCATAAAAATGAACCAGGCATGGATCCCACAGGACCTGTCCGTCCCTTGTCCAGATTAGACATTAACTACCTCCCCATAACCATATATTATTGGACTCCAGGGCACTTCCTCATTCAATCCTATTTTTATTTTCATTTTACCATTATATTGCGAGGCTACCCAAAGTTGAATGAACCTCTCCTCTGCCTGTGTGCTAGGCCTAAATATATGCCAATGGACTGTTGCAGTGGTGGCTGACATGAAGCCTGATTCTCTGCTATGACATGCAGACTAATTCTCTGCTGACATGAAGCCAGATTGTCTGTTACGGGACCTCTCTCCTCTGCCTGGGTGCTGGGCCTAAATTTATGACAATGGACTGTTGCAGTGGTGGCTGACGTGAAGCCTGATTCTCTGCTATGACATGCAGACTGATTCTCTGCTGACATGAAGCCAGATTGTCTGTTACGGGACCTCTCTGCTCTGCCTGTGTGCTAGGCCTAAATATATGCCAATGGACTGTTGCAGTGGTGGGTGACGTGAAGCCTCATTCTCTGCTATGACATGCAGACTGATTCTCTGCTGACATGAAGCCAGATCGTCTGTTACGGGACCTCTCTGCTCTGCCTGTGTGCTAGGCCTAAATATATGCCAATGGACTGTTGCAGTGGTGGGTGACGTGAAGCCTCATTCTCTGCTATGACATGCAGACTGATTCTCTGCTGTCATGAAGCCAGATTGTCTGTTACGGGACCTCTCTGCTCTGCCTGTGTGCTAGGCCTAAATATATGCCAATGGACTGTTGCAGTGGTGGGTGACGTGAAGCCTCATTCTCTGCTATGACATGCAGACTGATTCTCTGCTGACATGAAGCCAGATTGTCTGTTACGGGACCTCTCTCCTCTGCCTGTGTGCTAGGCCTAAATATATGCCAATGGACTGTTGCAGTGGTGGCTGACGTGAAGCCTCATTCTCTGCTATGACATGCAGACTGATTCTCTGCTGACATGAAGCCAGATCGTCTGTTACGGGACCTCTCTGCTCTGCCTGTGTGCTAGGCCTAAATATATGCCAATGGACTGTTGCAGTGGTGGGTGACGTGAAGCCTCATTCTCTGCTATGACATGCAGACTGATTCTCTGCTGTCATGAAGCCAGATTGTCTGTTACGGGACCTCTCTGCTCTGCCTGTGTGCTAGGCCTAAATATATGCCAATGGACTGTTGCAGTGGTGGGTGACGTGAAGCCTCATTCTCTGCTATGACATGCAGACTGATTCTCTGCTGACATGAAGCCAGATTGTCTGTTACGGGACCTCTCTCCTCTGCCTGTGTGCTAGGCCTAAATATATGCCAATGGACTGTTGCAGTGGTGGCTGACGTGAAGCCTCATTCTCTGCTATGACATGCAGACTGATTCTCTGCTGACATGAAGCCAGATTCGTCTGTTACGGGACCTCTCTGCTCTGCCTGTGTGCTAGGCCTAAATATATGCCAATGGACTGTTGCAGTGGTGGGTGACGTGAAGCCTCATTCTCTGCTATGACATGCAGACTGATTCTCTGCTGATCATGAAGCCAGATTGTCTGTTACGGGACCTCTCTGCTCTGCCTGTGTGCTAGGCCTAAATATATGCCAATGGACTGTTGCAGTGGTGGGTGACGTGAAGCCTCATTCTCTGCTATGACATGCAGACTGATTCTCTGCTGACATGAAGCCAGATTGTCTGTTACGGGACCTCTCTCCTCTGCCTGTGTGCTAGGCCTAAATATATGCCAATGGACTGTTGCAGTGGTGGCTGACGTGAAGCCTCATTCTCTGCTATGACATGCAGACTGATTCTCTGCTGACATGAAGCCAGATTCGTCTGTTACGGGACCTCTCTGCTCTGCCTGTGTGCTAGGCCTAAATATATGCCAATGGACTGTTGCAGTGGTGGGTGACGTGAAGCCTCATTCTCTGCTATGACATGCAGACTGATTCTCTGCTGACATGAAGCCAGATTGTCTGTTACGGGACCTCTCTGCCTCTGCCTGTGTGCTAGGCCTAAATATATGCCAATGGACTGTTGCAGTGGTGGGTGACGTGAAGCCTCATTCTCTGCTATGACATGCAGACTGATTCTCTGCTGACATGAAGCCAGATTGTCTGTTACGGGACCTCTCTCCTCTGCCTGTGTGCTAGGCCTAAATATATGCCAATGGACTGTTGCAGTGGTGGCTGACGTGAAGCCTCATTCTCTGCTATGACATGCAGACTAATTCTCTGCTGACATGAAGCCAGATTGTCTGTTACGGGACCTCTCTCCTCTGCCTGGGTGCTGGGCCTAAATATATGCCAATGGACTGTTGCAGTGGTGGCTGACGTGAAGCCTGATTCTCTGCTATGACATGCAGACTGATTCTCTGCTGACATGAAGCCAGATTGTCTGTTACGGGACCTCTCTGCTCTGCCTGTGTGCTAGGCCTAAATATATGCCAATGGACTGTTGCAGTGGTGGGTGACGTGAAGCCTCATTCTCTGCTATGACATGCAGACTGATTCTCTGCTGTACATGAAGCCAGATTGTCTGTTACGGGACCTCTCTGCTCTGCCTGTGTGCTAGGCCTAAATATATGCCAATGGACTGTTGCAGTGGTGGGTGACGTGAAGCCTCATTCTCTGCTATGACATGCAGACTGATTCTCTGCTGACATGAAGCCAGATTGTCTGTTACGGGACCTCTCTCCTCTGCCTGTGTGCTAGGCCTAAATATATGCCAATGGACTGTTGCAGTGGTGGCTGACGTGAAGCCTCATTCTCTGCTATGACATGCAGACTAATTCTCTGCTGACATGAAGCCAGATTGTCTGTTACGGGACCTCTCTCCTCTGCCTGGGTGCTGGGCCTAAATATATGACAATGGACTGTTGCAGTGGTGGCTGACGTGAAGCCTCATTCTCTGCTATGACATGCAGACTGATTCTCTGCTGTCATGAAGCCAGATTGTCTGTTACGGGACCTCTCTGCTCTGCCTGTGTGCTAGGCCTAAATATATGCCAATGGACTGTTGCAGTGGTGGGTGACGTGAAGCCTCATTCTCTGCTATGACATGCAGACTGATTCTCTGCTGACATGAAGCCAGATTGTCTGTTACGGGACCTCTCTCCTCTGCCTGTGTGCTAGGCCTAAATATATGCCAATGGACTGTTGCAGTGGTGGCTGACGTGAAGCCTCATTCTCTGCTATGACATGCAGACTGATTCTCTGCTGACATGAAGCCAGATTCGTCTGTTACGGGACCTCTCTCCTCTGCCTGTGTGCTAGGCCTAAATATATGCCAATGGACTGTTGCAGTGGTGGCTGACGTGAAGCCTCATTCTCTGCTATGACATGCAGACTGATTCTCTGCTGACATGAAGCCAGATTCCTCTGTTACGGGACCTCTCTCCTCTGCCTGGGTGCTGGGCCTAAATTATGACAATGGACTGTTGCAGTGGTGGCTGACGTGAAGCCTGATTCTCTGCTATGACATGCAGACTGATTCTCTGCTGACATGAAGCCAGATTGTCTGTTACGGGACCTCTCTGCTCTGCCTGTGTGCTAGGCCTAAATATATGCCAATGGACTGTTGCAGTGGTGGGCTGACGTGAAGCCTCATTCTCTGCTATGACATGCAGACTGATTCTCTGCTGACATGAAGCCAGATTGTCTGTTACGGGACCTCTCTCCTCTGCCTGTGTGTGTGCTGGGCCTAAATATATGCCAATGGACTGTTGCAGTGGTGGCTGACGTGAAGCCTCATTCTCTGCTATGACATGCAGACTAATTCTCTGCTGACATGAAGACAGATTCTCTGTTACGGGACCTCCTCCTCTGCCTGGGTGCTGGGCCTAAATATATGCCAATGGACTGTTGCAGTGGTGGCTGACGTGAAGCCTCATTCTCTGCTATGACATGCAGACTAATTCTCTGCTGACATGAAGACAGATTCTCTGTTACGGGACCTCTCTCCTCTGCCTGGGTGCCGGGGCCTAAATATCTGAGAATGGACTGTTCCAGTGGTGGGTGACGGGAAGCCAGATTCTCTGCTATGGAACCTCTCTCCAATTGATTTTGGTTAATTTTTATTTATTTAATTTTTATTTTAATTCATTTCCCTATCCACATTTGTTTGCAGGGGATTTACCTACATGTTGCTGCCTTTTGCAGCCCTCTAGCTCTTTCCTGGGCTGTTTTACAGCCTTTTTAGTGCCGAAAAGTTCGGGTCCCCATTGACTTCAATGGGGTTCGGGTTCGGGACGAAGTTCGGATCGGGTTCGGATCCCGAACCCGAACATTTCCGGGATGTTCGGCCGAACTTCTCGAACCCGAACATCCAGGTGTTCGCTCAACTCTATTTAGAACATATAACTGCACCACTGACCGGCAATTTATTTTATTTTTTCCACTAAAACACGCCACAAAAGGCTTTTGAACATACAGTATAACTGCACCGCACAAGAGCAAATAAGACATAGAAATATTACCTTGTAATAAACCCTGTTATTGCCTGTTTCAAACAGTAATTGTACCCCAATAACAAGAATGATTTGCTGGAATTACAGAGCTTTATAATGGCAATTTGATCCCCAGTCAGTGCAGCAAGGTGTAATAGGATTGTTCCTATTACTCAGGCTGTAGCCTCCTCTACTGAACCCTGTTCAACATAAATGATGTTTAATGGTTGCTTTCTATCCTTTCCCTACACCTTGAATATTCTTGCCCTGCACTTGTAAATTGTTTTTTTTAGCACAATGACGGTTTTTTTTAACGCTGTCACTAGCGCCTTCTGACGTATCTCCCTGCACTAAGTACAGTGGTAAATGGTAGAATCTAAGATGGCTGACGCTATTTATAGGGCTGTGACAACACAGGGCTGGCTGGCTGCTGATCGGCTGCATGCATGGAATTATGGGTGATCCTGCCTTCCCAGAGTTCCTTTCTCCATGTCCTCACACCTGTAGCAGCCATTTTAGGAAAAAAGCGCAAGGAAATTCAGCTTCGGTGCGAATGGAATTTTTCCTAAATTTCTGAACGAATTCCACTTTGTCAGCTTTGATTCACTTATCTCTAATTATATGTCCAAAATGCTAAGTGCTTCTTTAATAAGATAAATCAACCAAAAAAATTAGCTTATATTTTTAACTGCAATGACAAATTCCCTTTGAATACTAATAGGGAAAGAGAACCGCATTTTTTGCAATTCAATGACAGACACATTTGTTAAAAATTCCGGTCCAATTAAAAGATAAAGTTAAACATAAGCTTGAGGTCTGGATAAGGTTAGTGTGGAGGCTTCTATTTAAAAACTAATCTCTATTAGGTTGAGCAATTTTATACAGACTTATATCCTAAATTATTGATATCCCCAAAACAATGTTACTACTTTAATGTTTCATTTTTTAAATATATATTTTAGTTGTGGTCTGATTTGATTTTACCTCCTCTACTCTCCTCTACCTTCCATTTCAAATTTCCTTCTACAAATATCTTCATCCCCTTAAACCTAATAACCATTCCTCTGACCCCTGCTTCCTTGGAATGCACACTCTGTCTGTAACAAACTATCCTACAATTATGACCTCTTTATCTCTCAAAAACTTTCCTTTCTGGGTCTCACAGAAATATGGCTGACACCTTAGGACACCACCTCCCCTGCTGCTCTCTCTTATAGCAGATTTTATTTCACTCACACATCCCACCCTGGCTGCAAACATGGTGGAGGAGTTGATCTTCTCCTATCAGACACCTGCTCCTACAGCCCAACTCCACTGCCACCCTCCATTACACTCACTTCATTTAAAGTAAACTCTGTTCGCATCTACTCTTCCTTCAATCTCCAAGTAACCCCCAGGCCCAGCCACCATCTTTCTTGACCACTTTAGCACCTGGCTCCTACACTTTCTTTCTGCCAAAATCCCCACTATCATCATGGGTGACTTTAAAATTCCTATTGACACCTGCTACTCAGCCACCTCTAAAAACCTATCACTCTCTCTCTCCTTCGGCCTTTAACAGTAGTCTTCTGCTCCCACCCACAGAGATGGTCACACTCTGGATCTTATCTTTATCCACCTCTGCTCCCTATCTAACCTATCTAATTTGCCTCTCCCCCTATCCGACCACAACATACTTACCTTCTCTTCACTGGTCTCTTCTGCTGCTCCCCTGGTCCACACACTAACACACCCCCGCAGGAACCTTAAACATATTGACTTTTGCTTGCTTTCTGATTCTCTTTTGCCACTCTCTACTAGTGTTGGGCGAGCATGCTCGGCCAAACACCAGTTTGACTCGAGCATCGCTATGCATGGCACACCGCAGTGTCCGGCCGAACACCGCATGTGCTCGAGCGAGATGCACGAGTCTCCTACCCGCACGTTTGTTGGCTTCTACACAGCTAATAAACGTGCAGGTAAGTACTGCCATTCACTGTAATGCGGTAGCCATGTTGGCTACTGGCATTACAGTGATTGGCTTGCCGGAAAGCGTCATTGGGTGCTATATAGTCTTAGTCAGGGAGAGCTGTGGTGAAGAAGGGACAGATAGTGTAGGGAGTGAAATAGTAATATTTTATTGAAAAAACTTAGAGACCCAAAAGTCCTTTTATGGACTATTGTATCTGGCAGCAATATAATTATTAGGGCAACCTGCTCTAAATTGCTTAGAATTGTTAGAGGCCCAAAAGTCTTTTTAGGGACTATTGTTGTATCTGGCAGCAATATAATTATTAGCGCAACCTGCGCTAAATTGCGTGGAATTGTTAGAGAGACCCGGAAGTCCTTTTAAGGACTATTGATGCATCTGGCAGCAATACATATTTTTAGCGTAACTTGCGCTGAATAGCTTGCAATTGTTTGGCCGCTGCAGACATTATCTGCGCTACATCTCCTGTGTAACATGTGCGCAGCCTAAAAATATCTGTGACATCCAGTGTTCTTTTTCCGTAGATGGTGTCCACTGCGGACAGTTACATTGCCTGTACTACATCTCCTGTATAACGTTTGCATATCCGAAATATCAGTATAGTAAAATTCAGTCAAATTTTTGTTGCTGCTAGTGGAAGCGACTTTACCTGTGCTACAGCTCTAGTATAACGTTAGTGCTTCCGAAATATCAGTGACTTTCAGTCTGCGCTACATCCCCTGTGTAACGTGTGCACAGCCTAAAAATATCTGTGACATCCAGTGTACTTTTTCTGTAGACGGTGTCCACTTCGGACAGTTACATTACATGCGCTACATCTCCTGTGTAACGTTTGCCCATCCTAAATATCAGTGACATTAATTCAGTGTCATTTTTTATTAGCCGACATTACTTGTGCCATACCTCCTGTATCTGTGACATTCAGGATACTTTTTTCATAGATGCTGCGGACAGCGACATTTTCTGTGCTAAATCTCCTGTTTAACGTGTGCACATTCTAAAAATATCTGTGGCATTCTGTGTACTTTATTTGCTCATACACTTGCAAAACCTGCGCTACTGTATGTTTGACATACTTGCAAGCATACAGGGAGTGCAGAATTATTAGGCAAGTTGTATTTTTGAGGATTAATTTTATTATTGAACAACAACCATGTTCTCAATGAACCCAAAAAACTCATTAATATCAAAGCTGAATATTTTTGGAAGTAGTTTTTAGTTTGTTTTTAGTTTTAGCTATTTTAGGGGGATATCTGTGTGTGCAGGTGACTATTACTGTACATAATTATTAGGCAACTTAACAAAAAACAAATACATACCCATTTCAATTATTTATTTTTACCAGTGAAACCAATATAACATCTCAACATTCACAAATATACATTTCTGACATTCAAAAACAAATCAGTGACCAATATAGCCACCTTTCTTTGCAAGGACACTCAAAAGCCTGCCATCCATGGATTCTGTCAGTGTTTTGATCTGTTCACCATCAACATTGCGTGCAGCAGCAACCACAGCCTCCCAGACACTGTTCAGAGAGGTGTACTGTTTTCCCTCCTTGTAAATCTCACATTTGATGATGGACCACAGGTTCTCAATGGGGTTCAGATCAGGTGAACAAGGAGGCCATGTCATTAGATTTTCTTCTTTTATACCCTTTCTTGCCAGCCACGTTGTGGAGTACTTAGACGCGTGTGATGGAGCATTGTCCTGCATGAAAATCATGTTTTTCTTACCTTGCAGACTTCTTCCTGTACCACTGCTTGAAGAAGGTGTCTTCCAGAAACTAGCAGTAGGACTGGGAGTTGAGCTTGACTCCATCCTCAACCCAAAAAGGCCCCACAAGCTCATCTTTGATGATACCAGCCCAAACCAGTACTCCACCTCCACCTTGCTGGCGTCTGAGTCGGACTGGAGCTCTCTGCCCTTTACCAATCCAGCCACGGGCCCATCAAGACTCACTCTCATTTCATCAGTCCATAAAACCTTAGAAAAATCAGTCTTGAGATATTTCTTGGCCCAGTCTTGACGTTTCAGCTTGTGTGTCTTGTTCAGTGGTGGTCGTCTTTCAGCCTTTCTTACCTTGGCCATGTCTCTAAGTATTGCACACCTTGTGCTTTTGGGCACTCCAGTGATGTTGCAGCTCTGAAATATGGCCAAACTGGTGGCAAGTGGCATCTTGGCAGCTGCACGCTTGACTTTTCTCAGTTCATGGGCAGTTATTTTGCGCCTTGGTTTTTCCACACGCTTCTTGCGACCCTGTTGACTATTTTGAATGAAACGCTTGATTGTTCGATGATCACGCTTCAGAAGCTTTGCAATTTTAAGAGTGCTGCATCCCTCTGCAAGATATCTCACTATTTTTGACTTTTCTGAGCCTGTCAAGTCCTTCTTTTGACCCATTTTGCCAAAGGAAAGGAAGTTGCCTAATGATTATGCACACCTGATATAGGGTGTTGATGTCATTAGACCACACCCCTTCTCATTACAGAGATGCACATCACCTAATATGCTTAATTGGTAGTAGGCTTTCGAGCCTATACAGCTTGGAGTAAGACAACATGCATAAAGAGGATGATGTGGTCAAAATACTCATTTGCCTAATAATTCTGCACGTAGTGTATATACCATTTAATATGAGCAAGGCGAGCAGTAAGTGATGGCGAAGTGGCCGTTCAGCTGATGGTGCACGCAGACGCCGTGGCCCTGGGTGCGGTGAAACTGTGCCTGCTGCCAGAGTACAAGAAACACACTCATCCACGATACCTATCTTCATGTCCCAGTTTGCATTTGGTGCAGAACATCACTCTCGAAGTCAGACCAGTGTGACCAGGTGGTTGGTTGGATTGCAGAACTTAATGCTTCCAGTCAGTTAAGCACCACCCTGTCTTGCACAAAGTCCCGTCTCAGTAGCCAAGAGTCTGGTCAACAGAATCCTTACCCTGATACTCCTTCTTCCCACCATGGAGAGTCTTGGCAAACAAGTGATCCCACACTTGGATATTCCGAGGATCTGTTTTCATCGCCATTCCTTGATTTGGGCCTCTCAACAAGCCCACTTGAAGAGGGAAATGAGGAGATATTATGCACTGATTCCCATACTCTTGAGCATCCACAGTCACAAGAACATGACGGTGGGGAATGGCAATCAGTGTTTTACGAGGTGGATGATTTTGATGAGACACAATTGCCAATAAGTCAACAGCAATTAGTGTCTCAAGAGGTTGATGAAGAGGATGAGACACAGTTGTCAATAATTGAGGTTGTTGTTAGGTCCACAAGTTAGGAGGATAACCAGAGTGAGGAAATGGAAGAAGAGGTGCTGGACGATGGCATAACTGACCCAACCTGGAAAGGTGCCAAGCCGAGCGAGGACAGCAGTACAGAAGAGGAGGGATGCACAGTACCGCTACAGGCTGGAAGAGGCAGTTGGGTGGCCTGCAACTGTTCCCTGGAGCACCCCCTTGCGTCAATCTCCCTTGCCAAGGGATAGGTGTCTGGCGCTTATTTGCAACCTGTGCCATACCAAAATGAGCATAGGCATGAACACTAGCAACCTCACCACCACCAGCATTATCCGCCACATGGCATCAAAGTACCCTAATAGGTGGGCAGAACGCCTGGGTCCATAATCATTGTCTGCGTGTCACACCACTGCCTCCTCTTCCCCTATGGTACGTGCTGGCCAATCCCCTGTCAAAGGCGCAGGCCCAGATGCCTCCCGCCCTGCACCTGGACCTTCGCAAGCACCATCACCTAGCAAATACACTTCTGTGTCCCAGCGTAGCGTACAGATGTCTATACCCCATGCCTTTGAACGAAAGAGCAAATACCCAGCCACCCATCCACAGGCCATAGCACTAAATGTGCACCTTTCCAAAATGCTGGCCCTGGAAATGTTGCCATTTAGGCTTGTAGACACTGAGTCTTTCAGTAGCCTCATGGTGGTGGCCATCCCACATTACTCTGTCCCCAGCCACCAATATTTTTCACAGTGTGCAGTCCCAGCCTTACACCCGTAGGTGTCCCATAACATCACCCGTGCCCTGACCAATGCAGTTATTGGTAAGGTCCACTTAACGTCTAACACATGGACAAGTGTTTTTGGCCAGGGACGCTATATTTCCCTGACAGCACACTGGGTGAACGTTGTGGAGGCCGGGAGCGAGTCGTTCCCTGGGATAGCACAGGTGCTACCCACTCCAAGGATTGTGTGCCCTGCTTCCATCAGGGTTTCCACCACCACCTACGTTAGTGCAACCCCCCCTTCTCCTCCCCTGCCTCCTCTTCCACTTCCTCCCCTGAATTATTTTATATATTGATATCACGTTATTGAGGGATTGTTCTATCTTTTTACTATAGTACATAATAAAGGTTATATTTTAAGGTAATTTTTTCTTCTGTGACGTTTCTAGGTAATGTGCCCTAAATAGTGGAATTTGTGATCTGCTTAGGTGACAAACAGCACACTGCCGCAGAGCTCTGGCAGGAGATAAGGGACCCAACTGAGCTGTGGCTCTCGCCACTCAACCTACAACCAGGCATGGTTGTGTCTGATAATCTCCGTAACTTGGTGGCGGCTTTGGAACTCGGCAAGCTCACACACATACCAGTGGTGAGCCCATGTGTTCAACCCAGTGGTTCAGTGGTTTCGCAAAACCTACCCCAATTTACCTGAGCTACTGGTGAAGGTGCCCATTTCCCTAAGTCATCGACAACTTCCGCCTGTCTGGCAACACTGCAGCAGTGCTTGCAATTGCCAGCTCACCGACTGTTGTGCGATGTGAGCACGTGTTGAAATTCCACGTTCCACATGTTGGCCAGCCTGAGCAGCAGAGGGCAGTAGTGGAATACCAGCTGCAACATGGTCGTCGCCTTTCCAGTCAGCTTCCGATCTTCACAAGCAAAGAGTAGGCATTGATGTCTGACCTCTGTGAGGTTTTATGCAACTTTAAGGAATCAACACAGATGGTGAGCGGCGATATGGATGATGAGGAGGAGCATGAGACGGTTGCCTCCGCTACAGAGGTGTCATGGAACCATGAACCAGACGTACAATAAGAGATAAGTGAAAATAAGATGGCTTTATTAAATCAAGCTGTAAGGCAAAAGTCCAAGCGGATGGCTAAACCGAAGCAGGGTCTTGCGAAGCCAGAGGTCAGGAACCAGAAGGGTAGTCAGACGAAGCCTGGATCAGGAACCAGCAGGGTAGTCAGACGAAGCCAGGATCAGGAACCAGCAGGGTAGTCAGACGAAGCCAGGATCAGGAACCAGAAGGGTAGTCAGACGAAGCCAGGATCAGGAACCAGAAGCAGCAGCAGTCTTAGAAGCATGTGAACACAGGAGGACCAAGCAGGGAACTGAAGCCACAGACCTCCTATATATATGAGCTAGGCATCCAGCTCCTCCCAGTGGGAAGGAGAAGCCGCAGGGTGGGAGGCTACAAGAAACCCAGAAACCAAGATGGCCGCCAGCACATGTCAAACGAAGGAGAACAGCAAGAAGGTAAGACCATGACAGTACCTCCCCCTCAAGGGCCCCTCCTCCGCGGAGTAACGAACGGTTTCTGAGGGAAGCGTGCGTGGAAGGCTCGGAGCAAGGCAGGAGCATGGACATCTGCGGAGGGAACCCAGGAACGCTCCTCTGGACCATAACCACGCCAATGGACCAAAAACTGCACCCGACCGCGGACCAGGCGTGAGTCCAGGATATTGCTCACCTCATACTCCTCACGATTGCCCACTTGGACCGGACGAGGCCGAGGAACCGAGGAAGTGAAACGATTACACACCAGTGGCTTCAACAGGGAGACATGAAACACGTTGGAGATCCGCATGCCAGGAGGAAGCGCAAGGGCATAGGCTACCGGGTTTACCCTGCGAAGCACTCGGAAGGGACCAACAAAGCGAGGCGCCAGCTTGGGAGTGGGCACTCGAAGGTTGAGGTTGCGGGTGGACAACCATATGCGGTCTCCGACCTGGTAGGAAGGAGCGGGCGCTCGTCTGCGATCAGCCTGGAGTCTCTGGCACTGCGCAGAGACCTCAAGGGACCTCTGGATCTGTACCCAGGAAGCACGTAGGACGGAAAGGTGATCCTCCACAGCCGGAATATCCTGGGGAGAGAATACCTCCGGTAACACGGCAGGTTGGAACCCATAATTGGCCATGAAGGGAGACGTCCCAGAGGAAGAGTTCACCGCCGTGTTCCTGGCAAACTCAGCCCAAGGCAGGAGGTCAACCCAATTGTCTTGGTGATCGGAGACATAGCAACGAAGGAATTGCTCCAAGGCCTGATTGGATCGTTCTGCGGCCCCATTGGACTGAGGGTGGTAGGCCGAGGAGAAAGAGAGATGAATCCCCAACTGGGAGCAAAAGGCGCGCCAGAACCTGGACACAAACTGACTCCCCCGATCCGACACAATCTCCTTGGGCAAACCGTGCAACCGGAAGACCTCCCTGGCAAAAATCGAGGCCAACTATTGTGCAGAGGGTAACTTCTTGAGAGGAACACAGTGGCACATTTTGGAAAACCGATCCACAATCATGAGAATGACCGTATGGCCTCGGGATGCAGGGAGGTCCACAATGAAATCCATCCCCAGGTGTGACCATGGACGCTCCCCGGTGGCTATGGGTTGCAAAAGGCCCAACGGAAGGTGCCGAGGGGACTTACTCTGGGCACAAACGGAGCATGCCGCTACATATGCGGCGATGTCGGAACGTAGAGAAGGCCACCAGAACAGACGTGAAACAGCCCAGGACAGCTGATTCTTTCCAGGATGCCCCGCGGCCTTGGAGTTATGGTAGGTTCGCAACAACCGAGTGCGCAACTCCTCAGGCACAAAACATCTGCCGTTGGGTCTCCCAGAGGGAGCACCAGATTGAGCCGCCAAAATCTGCTCACCCAGGGGAGAGGTCAGGCTGGTGCGAATAGCGGCCAGGATCTGATTCGGAGGTATGACCGAAGTCGGAATCGACTCCTCCCCGGACAGCTCGGAGTACTGCCGTGATAAGGCATCCGCTCTGATGTTCTTGGAACCGGGTAGGTAGGAGACCACGTAATTAAAACGTGACAAGAACAGAGCCCATCTGGCCTGACGTGGTGTCAATCTCTTGGCCTCAGAGAGGTAGGTCAGATTCTTGTGGTCCGTCAGGATGAGAACCGGAACCACCGAGCCCTCGAGCAAGTGCCTCCATTCTTTAAGGGCCTGCACGATGGCCAATAACTCCCTGTCACCAATCTGATAGTTGCACTCCGCGGAAGACAGTTTCCGGGAGTAAAACCCACAAGGAAGCAGAGGACCCTCTGGTGTTCTACGCTGAGACAGGAGGGCGCCTACTCCCGTCTCAGACGCGTCCACCTCGAGGACAAAAGGCAACCCAGGGTTGGGATGCGACAGAATCGGAGCCGACCCAAAGGCGGACTTTAGAGCCTCAAAAGCTCGGATGGCCTCGAGCGGCCAGACCTGGGGATTACTGCCCTTCCTCGTCAGATCCGTGAGAGGCTTGGCTAGCATGGAAAAGTCCCTGATGAACTTCCGATAATAATTGGCGAAGCCCAAAAAGCGCTGCAGGGCACGAAGACCACTGGGCTGGGGCCACTGTAAGACAGCCGAAACCTTCTCAGGATCCATGGAGAACCCCTCAGCGGAAATGATGTAACCTAAGAAGGTTACCTGGGATCGGTGAAATTCGCATTTCTCAAGCTTACCGAACAGCTTGTTCTCTCGTAAGCGTTGCAACACTCGTCTGACATCCAGAATGTGGGCCTCCATGGATTCAGAATATACCAAGATGTCATCCAAATAGACCACCACACACTGCTGCAACAGGTCACGGAAAACATCGTTGATGAATTCCTGGAAGACTGCGGGCGCATTGCACAACCCAAAGGGCATAACCAAGGATTCATAATGACCGGTCCTGGTGTTAAACGCGGTCTTCCACTCATCGCCCGCCTTGATCCTTACCAGGTTATATGTCGCCCTCAGGTCGAGTTTGGTAAAGTCCGTGGCCCCTTTGAGGCGATCGAACAGCTCGGAAATCAAGGGTATCGGGTAAGCGTTCTTGATCGTGATGCGATTGAGACCCCTGTAATCGATGCAAGGCCTCAACTCACCGCCCTTCTTTTTCACAAAGAGAAATCCAGCCCCTGCCGGGGACGAGGATTTGCGAATGTGTCCGCGTGAAAGCGCCTCCCTCACGTACTCCTCCATGGCCTCATTCTCCGCTACCGACAGTGGATAGACTTTGCCACGAGGAGGAACGGCACCAGATTGTAACTCTATGGCACAATCGTATGGGCGGTGCGGAGGTAGGGCAACCGCACGCACCTTATCGAATACATCCCGGTACTCCTCGTATTCAGGAGGCAACAGAGAGTCCGAGGAAGTACACAGCAACTTGACAGGCCCATGGATGCAACTAGCCCCACACTGCGGTGACCACGAGAGGATCTCGGCCGATCTCCAATCGAAAGTCGGATTATGCTTCTGGAGCCAGGGGTACCCCAAGACCACCGAGTAGTGTGGAGACGAAATAACCTGGAGACAGACCGACTCTCTGTGAACGGCACCAATGGCCATCCCCACTGGAAGGGTCTCCTGAGTCACGTGTGGCGGCAGAAGGGGTCTGCCGTCTATCGCCTCAAGAGCCAGTGGGGAACCTCGAGGCTGCAGAGGAATGGAATTGGCGGCAGCGAACACACTATCAATGAACAAACCACCAGCACCAGAGTCCACCAACGCCTGGGTCATCACCGAGCCCCCGACCCAGGAGAGGACAACAGTAATCAGTGGTTTGTCAACACGGGAAACCGGGGACGAGGAGACTCCACCCAAGATCTGCCCCCGACAGGATCTCAGGTGCGAGCGTTTCCCGGACGGTTCGGGCATGCCAACCGAAAATGCCCACCGAGACCACAGTACATGCATCGGCCCTCGCGTCTCCGAAGTACCCTCTCCCCCTCGGACAGGCGAGCAAACCCCAGCTGCATGGGTTCACCCCCAGACAAGTCATCCCCAGGAGGCGTGGGAGGAGAGGGAGGCACGGGTGGGACAGCAAACGTAGGCGCCAATCTGTTAGAAGACCTCCGCAGGCTCTCCTTAAAGGAAGGTCTCTCCCTGAGTCTGGTGTCAATCAAAATCAGGAAAGAAATAAGGGACTCGAGCTCCACTGGTAGGTCCTTAGCTGCAACCTCATCCTTCAAGGCATCCGAGAGACCATGAGAGAAAGCAGCGACCAGAGCCTCATTATTCCAGCCCACCTCTGCTGCCAGGGTACGAAACTCAATGGCGTATTCAGCTACGGATCGTGAACCCTGTTTGATGGACATAAGGAGCTTCGCAGCAGAGGCAGCACGAGCCGGCACATCGAATACCTTCCGAAGAGAAGCAACAAAACCGGAAAACTCGGCAACCACCGGATTGTTGTTCTCCCATAAAGGGCTGGCCCAGGCCAAGGCCTTGTCCGAGAGCAGCGAGATCAAGAAGCCCACCTTTGATCTCTCAGTAGGAAAGGCATGTGGCAGCAACTCGAAATAAATGCCCACCTGGTTAAGGAAACCTCGGCACTGAGTTGGCTCTCCCCCAAAGCGCTGTGGAAGGGGGGCAGAACCGGTCATACCCCGAAACACCGCAGGCGCAGCAACAGGTGTCGGGGTAGACTCTGGCGCAACAACCGGAGCGGCAGTAGGAGCGGGCCCAGGAGCGACAACCGACCCATCGGCAACGGAAGCTAAATGAGCCGTGCGTTCAAGCAGGGTTTGCAACGCCACAGCGAACCGACCCAACAGGTGATCCTGCTGATCAAGTCTGGCAACCAGCGTAGGTAGCGAGGATGGCCCTGTACCGTCAGAATTCATGGCTTGGTCCTAATGTCATGGAACCATGAACCAGACGTACAATAAGAGATAAGTGAAAATAAGATGGCTTTATTAAATCAAGCTGTAAGGCAAAAGTCCAAGCGGATGGCTAAACCGAAGCAGGGTCTTGCGAAGCCAGAGGTCAGGAACCAGAAGGGTAGTCAGACGAAGCCTGGATCAGGAACCAGCAGGGTAGTCAGACGAAGCCTGGATCAGGAACCAGCAGGGTAGTCAGACGAAGCCAGGATCAGGAACCAGCAGGGTAGTCAGACGAAGCCAGGATCAGGAACCAGAAGGGTAGTCAGACGAAGCCAGGATCAGGAACCAGAAGCAGCAGCAGTCTTAGAAGCATGTGAACACAGGAGGACCAAGCAGGGAACTGAAGCCACAGACCTCCTATATATATGAGCTAGGCATCCAGCTCCTCCCAGTGGGAAGGAGAAGCCGCAGGGTGGGAGGCTACAAGAAACCCAGAAACCAAGATGGCCGCCAGCACATGTCAAACGAAGGAGAACAGCAAGAAGGTAAGACCATGACAAGAGGGTAGTACCCATGGAAGTTTTATTCCATCTGTTCAGCGTGGATGGGTAAAAGAGGAGGAAGAGGATGAGGAGATTGAGAGTCATCCTCCTGATGAGGACAGCAAAATCTTGTCTGTTGGGACTCTGGCACACATAGCTGACTTTATGTTAGGCTGCCATTCCCATGACCCTCGCATTGTGCACATTTTGGCAAACACCAATTATTGGTTGTTCACCCTTCTTGACCCCTGCTACAAAGAGAACTTCTCTTCTCTCATTCCTGTTGTGGAGACGACGAGCAAAATGGTGTAATACTAGAAGGTTCTTGTGGAAAAATTGCTAAAAAAAAATCCAACTGACAATGCTGGCTACAGAGTACGTAGTTCCTTGGCAAACCGAGGAGGGGAGAGAAGGGGAACACACAGCAGTTCCAACAGAGGCAGGGCAACACTCTCCAAGGCCTGGTACAGTTTTATTACACCCCGCCAGCACCTTCAACCTGATGTGCGGCATAGTGTCACAAGGAGGGAAAAAATTTGTAGGATGGTGAAGGAGTACGTAGTAGACCATGTGAGCATCCTCAGTGATCCCTGTTTGCCTTACAACTATTTGGTGTCTAAGCTGTACACATGGCACAAACTGGCGCTCCATACCTTGGAGGTGCTGGCCTGCCTTGCCGCCTGCGTTTTGTCAGAGTGTGTATTTAGTGCTGCTGGGGGCATAATAACTGATAAGCGCAACAAGCGAAACAACTGAAAATGCTGACCCGTTGACTCTTATAAAAATGAACAAGGCCTAAATTGCCCCTGACTTCTCTACTCCACCAGAGGAAAGCGGCTGAACATAAAGGCACTCTAAATTTGGCTTTTATGGTGTATCGAATACACTGTATTCCCATGTACCCCTTCTACCACTAAAAAGGGAATATGGTTCAATCTCCCTTTTCTTGTCCTCCTCCATCATATCAACATGCTTATTGGGCTGCCCTTGCTCCTAATGTAATTTAGACGGTCAGCTCAGCAGCAGGCCCTCACCCATAATGTTTTAGAGGATCACCAGCAGGGCCTCGCCATTACTGTTTTTGAGGGTCACCAGCAGGCCCTCGCCCATAATGTTTTTGAGTGTAACCAGCAGGCCCTTGACCATAATGTTTTATAGAGTCACCATAAGGCAATTGTTCTTAATGTTTTTGAGGGTCACCAGCAGGCCTTCGCCCATAATGTTTTTGAGGGTCACCAGCAGGCCCTCGCCCATAATGTTTTAGAGGATCACCAGCAGGCCCTTGTTCTTAATGTTTTAGAGGTTCACCATCAGGCCCTTGCTTCTAATGTTTTTGAGGGTCCCCAGCAGGCCCTTGCTTCTAATGTTTTTTAGGGTCACCAGCAGGCCCTCGCCTATAATATTTTAGAGGGTCACCAGCAGGCCCTCACCCCTATTGTGTTAGTTGGTCAGATCAGCAGCAGGCACTCGCCACTAATGTTTTAGAGGGTTAGCTCAGCAGCAGACCCTCACCCCTAATGTTTCAGAGGGTCAGCTCAGCACCAGACCCTCACCCCTAATGTTTCAGAGGGTCAGCTCAGCAGCAGACCCTCACCCCTAATGTTTTAGATGATCAGATCAGCAGGCCCTTGATCCAATAGATTTTTTTAGGGTCACCAGCAGGCCATCAATCAGAATTTTTTAAGGGTGTGTATGATGCCCTCATTTATTTGTAATAAAGGGTGTATTTTAGTGCCGGTTCATGGCTTTCAGTTTCACTTTTATGCTGACGACACACAAATCTACCTCTCTGGTCAAGGCATCACCACCTTACTATCCAGAATCCCACCACAATGCCTATTTTCCATATCCTCCTTCTTCTGTCGCTTTTTAAAACTTAACATGGATAAAACAGAATTCATCACTTTGCCCCATCTTGCTCAACCCCCCCCCAACAGACCTATCTATCATGATCAATGGCTGCACACTCTCTCCAGTCAACTCAGTCTGCTGCCTTGGAGTGACCTTGGATTCTGCCCTCTCCTTCCGACCACACATCCAAGCCCTTCCCACCACCTGCCGCCTCCAACTCAAAAACATCTCCCACTTTGAATCTGCGAAAAATGCTTGTACATCCCCTCATCATCTCCTGCCTAGACTACTGCAACATTCTCCTCTGTGGCCTTCCATCTAGCACTCTTGCACCACTTCAATCTATCCTCAACTCTGCTGCCCAACTAATCCACTTCTCACCCTGTTACTCCTCTTCCTCACCTCTGCCTCTCCCCTCTGCCAATCCCTTCACTGGCTCTCCATTGCCCAGCAAATTCAGTTTGAAATACTAACAAATACATACAAGGCTACTTTCCTGATACATCCTCACACGTAATCTCCGATCCTCACAAGACCTCCTTCTCTCCTCTGCTCTTATCCCCTCATTCCACAATCGCCTCCAAGATTTCTTCTGTGCATCCCCCACACTCTGGAACTCACTACCCCAACATATCAGACTCTCACCTACAGTGGAATCCTTCATAAGAAACCTAAAAACCCACCTCTTCAGACAAGCCTACAACCAGTGACCATGCTGCCTCTATACTGCCATGACCAGCTTTATCCTCTCCTTTACGCTCACCTTTTCCCATACCATGTAGATTGTAAGCCCTCACGGGCAGGGCCCTCTCTCCTTTTGTACCAGTTTTTAACTTGTCACGGCACGCGCCTCCTCTTCAAACAGCTGATTGGCGGATGTGCCGGGTGTCGGACCCCTGCCAATCTGATATTGATGACCTATCCCAAGGATAGGTAATCAATATTAAAAGCCCAGAGAACCCCTTTAAGTTAATATAAATGATAGGTGCCAAAAACATGCACCAAAGGTGAAGAAAGGCTCCACAATCGAAAAGTATTGTTTGTAGCAAGTTGGGAGGGCCCTTGCAGGAGTTCTACCGTTGCCTGAGGTACTCACATTGAAGCCAGTGGTTTACTGCGAGTGGAGCAAGTGACCATGTTTATGCCCAGGAGAAAGTAGACAAGCTGGAAACTTAAATATGGACGCTTGGGAGCCAATACCAATACGCAGGACCAGAGTAGAGGAGAGCAGGTAAGTATAAATCGTTCAATAGGGGAGGCAGGTTGTGTTGAAAGGTAGTTATTCCTATACAACCCCTTTAAAGCTAGTGTAAAACCTGTATGTACAGTTGCATACCTTCTTGTTTTCATCAATTTTGCATGGTTTTGTACCATACCACGATATCAATAAATACGTAGTTCAAGAGTTTTTCTTATTTTTCAATAATTTCATTCAAATACCAGGAGAATATTTTACTTGCCTGAAATGACTGTACAAAAAAAATCTATGGAGGTGGCCAGAAGGTCAATGGAAAATATTAAGCTATGAGCCTCTTGATCATCATTCAACAGACCGACATTATCCTAATCCCCTAGGTATGCTTAGTATTTGCAATGTCTCCTATTGCAGAACTAAATGGCCAAGATTTTGTATTATGTAAGAAAGTACAAAGTTTTAAAAGTCCAAGCACAAATACAGTACAGTACAGTTCAGCAAATTGAGTATACAGTAATGTTTCGATGTGAGATATCTAATCAAATACAATACAATTGCAATCAAATAAATATAAGGTAGTTCAGGCAAAAATACAAGACAATGATATATTGTAATATATTGTGGGATTGTTAAAATTGGAAAGATACAGAATATTAAAAAGGAAAAAAAAACTACTAAAGATATGACCAAGTTATGGCTTTTACCAGTGCTTCCAATGATATGGGTTTGACCTTACTATGATGGTCTTATATTGTTGACCTTCCTGATACTAAGAGTATAAATTAGAATATGCAGCTGCCAACAATAGCCTCCCAAGCCACTGTTTGGGGAATATTGGCATAGAAGATTAGTGAAAAGATACATGGAGTGGCAAGACTAACTTAGGTCTTATATATATATATATATAAGCAGACACTGTATTATAGACTGGTGCTCTACTATACTTGTAATGGTACACAGAAGGTATTTTAGGTGGCTTCATATGGAATAAAGTAAAAAACAAAGACCCTACCATGTTCCATCAGATGATGTATTATGGAGCAATTATGCACGAGGTCATACATGTGCAATCTGTGCACACAAACTTACTTTGCTAAACCAAGTGAACGGTATGATGGATACTGCATAGATTTGTTATTTTTCAATTTTAATTAGCTAAATGTTAGGAAATTTGTGTTTCCACCTTATAAATCCCAGTGACATATAAAGGCAAATAGATGTTAAAGAAGTAATCCAGTTTAGAAAAATCTATTTCCATACACCCCCTATTAGGGAAAATGGAGTTAAAGGGGTTGAATCACTTCAGCAAATGGCATTTTTCATGTAGACAAATTTAATACAAGCCACTTACTAATGTATTGTGACTGTCCATATTGCCTCCTTTGCTGGTTTGATTAATTTTACCATCACATTATACACCACTAGTTTCCAGGGGCCTAGACCGGTCTCTCTGGTGGCCAGGACTTAGGGAGAGAGTATATACAGGTCATTCTAAAAAAATTAGCATATTGTGATAAAGTTCATTATTTTCTGTAATGTACTGATAAACATTAGACTTTCATATATTTTCGATTCATTACACACAACTGAAGTAGTTCAAGCCTTTTATTGTTTTAATATTGATGATTTTGGCATACAGCTCATGAAAACCCCAAATTCCTATCTAAAAAAATTAGCATATCATAAAAAGGTTCTCTAAACGAGCTATTAACCTAATCATCTGAATCAACTAATTAACTCTAAACACCTGCAAAAGATTCCTGAGGCTTTTAAAAACTCCAAGCCTGGTTCATTACTCAAAACCGCAATCATGGGTAAGACTGCCGACCTGACTGCTGTCCAGAAGGCCATCATTGACACCCTCAAGCAAGAGGGTAAGACACAGAAAGAAATTTCTAAACGAATAGGCTGTTCCCAGAGTGCTGTATCAAGGCACCTCAGTGGGAAGTCTGTGGGAAGGAAAAAGTGTGGCAGAAAACGCTGCACAACGAGAAGAGGTGACCGGACCCTGAGGAAGATTGTGGAGAAGGACCAATTCCAGACCTTGGGGGACCTGCGGAAGCAGTGGACTGAGTCTGGAGTAGAAACATCCAGAGCCACCGTGTACAGGCGTGTGCAGGAAATGGGCTACAGGTGCCGCATTCCCCAGAAACAGCGGCAGAAGCGCCTGACCAGGGCTACAGAGAAGCAGCACTGGACTGTTGCATGTCATTCGGAAATCAAGGTGCCAGAGTCTGGAGGAAGACTGGGGAGAGGGAAATGCCAAAATGCCTGAAGTCCAGTGTCAAGTACCCACAGTCAGTGATGGTCTGGGGTGCCATGTCAGCTGCTGGTGTTGGTCCACTGTGTTTTATCAAGGGCAGGGTCAATGCAGCTAGCTATCAGGAGATTTTGGAGCACTTCATGCTTCCATCTGCTGAAAAGCTTTATGGAGATGAAGATTTCATTTTTCAGACCGACCTGGCATCTGCTCACAGTGCCAAAACCACTGGTAAATGGTTTACTGACCATGGTATTACTGTGCTCAATTGGCCTGCCAACTCTCCTGACCTGAACCCCATAGAGAATCTGTGGGATATTGGGAGGAGAAAGTTGAGACCCAACACTCTGGATGAGCTTAAGGACGCTATCGAAGCATCCTGGGCCTCCATAACACCTCAGCAGTGCCACAGGCTGATTGCCTCCATGCCACGCCGCATTGAAGCAGTCATTTCTGCAAAAGGATTCCCGACCAAGTATTGAGTGCATAACTGAACATAATTATTTGAAGGTTGACTTTTTTTGTATTAAAAACACTTTTCTTTTATTGGTCGGATGAAATATGCTAATTTTTTAGATAGGAAATTTTGGTTTTCATGAGCTGTATGCCAAAATCATCAATATTAAAACAATAAAAGGCTTGAACTACTTCAGTTGATGTGTAATGAATCTAAAATATATGAAAGTCTAATGTTTATCAGTACATTACAGAAAATAATGAACTTTATCACAATATGCTAATTTTTTTTAGAAGGACCTGTAAAGTGATGCAAAAAATAAATCAAGCCAGCAAAGGAGGAAATATGGAAAATTGCATCACATTAGTAAGTGCTTTATATTTATTTTCTCTACATGATAATTGCTATTTGCTGAAGTGAGACAACCCCTTTATAGGGTGACCTCTGTTCATGTTCTTCGGAGAAGTTACAAAGAGCCTCTCTTGCTCTGGAGGACCTATCATGATCTGCATTACACAGATGAACCACTAAAGGGAATCTTTCAGCAGTTTTGTTTGTACAGTACCTATAGACTGGCTTAGGCTACTTTCACACTGGCGTTTCTGGGTCCACTTGTGAGATCTGCTTCAGGGCTCTCACAAGCGGCCCAAAACGGATCAGTTCAGCCCCAATGCATTCTGAATGGATAAGGATCCGTTCAGAATGCATCAGTTTGGCTGCATTTGGTCTCCGTTCCGCTTTTGAGGCGGACACCAAAACGCTACTTGGAGCGTTTTGGTGTCCGTCTGACGATGCAGTCAAACGGATCCGTCCTGACTTACAATGTAAGTCAATGGGGACGGATCCGTTTTCACTGACACAATATAGTGCAACTGAAACCGGATCCGACCCCAATTGACTTTCAATGTAAGTCAAGATGGATCCGTTTTGACTTAGACTTTTTTTTTTTTTAAGAATAATGCAAACTGATCCGCTTTGAACGGATACAAGCGTTTGGTCAGTACAGAGCCGTCTGTGTAGATACAAGACGGATCCACACCGAACGCAGGTGTGAAAGTAGCCTAACCTGTTGCATCTGCACTTGGCAGCTGAAGGTATCTGTGTTGATCCCATGGTCACATGTGCTCGCATTGCAGAGAAAAATTTAGTTTTAGTATACCGTATGCAAGTGAGCCTCTAGGAGCAACAGGAAATTTGGCATTACACCTAGAGGCTCTGCTTTATCCACAACTGTCGCCCCCTCTACACTTTGACAGGGCAAGGTGTGATGATTTTTTCCCTGCCTGCCCCTTTCAATCAAAGTGAGAGGGTGTGGCAGTTGCAGAGAGAGCAGAGCCTCCAGGTGTGGCGGTAATGCCCCCATTACTCATAGTGGTTCACTTGCATATGTTAAAACTAAACTTTTCTCAGCAATGAAGGCACATATGAACATGGGGTCAACAGATGCCTTCAGCTACCAAGTGTATATGTAACTGGTCAGCCTGTTTCATGGGTACAAATCTGCTGACAGATGCCTGTAATACTTTCTTCTGTTGTGGTACTGCAGGGAAATTGAACACTTAAGCCCCTTCGACACAAGCGAGTTTTCCACGCGGGTGCAATGCGTGACGTGAACGCATAGCACCTGCACTGAATCCTGACCCATTTATTTCAATTGGTCTGTGTACATGAGTGTTTATTTTCACGCATCAGTTCTGTGTTGTGTGAAATACGCAGCATGTTCTATATTCTGCATTTTTCATGCAGCCCTGCCCCTATAGAAGTGAATTGGGCTTCAGTGAAAAATGCATTGCATCCGGAAGCATGTGCGGATGCAATGCATTTTTCACTGATGGTTGCTAGGAGATGTTGTTTGTAAACCTTCAGATTTTTATCATTCGCGTAAAAAACAAATCAAAACGCATTGCACTCGCGCTGAAAAAACTGAACAACTAAATGCAATTGCAGACAAAACTAAATGAACTGGCTTGCAAAATGGTGCGCGTTTCACTGAATGCACCCTGAACGCATCCGGACCTAATCTGTCACACTAATGTGAAAGAGGCCTTAGGTCCCACTACTGCCTCCTCTTCCCCTATATTACGTTCTGGACAATTCCCTGTCGAAGGCGCAGGCCCGGATGCTTCCCGCCCTGCACCTGGACCTTCGCAAGCACCATCAGCGACCACATCCACTTTCGTGTCCCAGCGCAGCGTTCAAATGCCTTTCCCCAGGCCTTTGAACGCAAGTGTTAAAGATGCCCTCAATCGGGGCCGATCATGTTTGCTCTACTGCTCCAAATTAGTAGTAACCCAAGGGTTTTACGTGCACAGAAGAAAATAACTATGACACACACACTGGGGTCAAAGCAAATTCTTGTTTATTACAGGAAGTACAGCAGTTTATATAGACATCAGAGAGGCATTCCCCCTGAGGCATGTGGCATTGTTACTTTGGCTGAAATATAAAAATGAGAAAAGAGATAAGACTTGGCATCTGCGCAGTGTGCATTGTTTTACTAACTCTGGTATGTAAATATCTAGCTATAGCGGCCATCTTGTAATGGAGTCTGTACTAACAACAGAAAAGCATATATGCTGCAGCAAGGAGGCGTGTTCTCTTCGGTAGGATGGAACCTGTGGTCTCTGGAGAAGATAAGGTGTTGACTAAGAGCTAAAATATCTGGGAACTTTCTTAGCTGAATTCAAAGAATGTAGTCCACATCTCTATCAGTCCCCCCTTGGACCTCATTCTTTCCTTAACGAAAGCCTAGCACATCTGTCCCCATGCTTTGAATCCTCTTCGCCAGCTTCCATGACAACTTAACCTAGTGTATAGCCTCCCATGACACTGGACTTAGCATGGGAAAGTCAGATGTCAGTCCTTATGGTCGATAATCTCCAGGTGGCGTTGTAAGTAGGAAGGGGGACCAACAGAGCTTAAGTGGACTTTGTCTCCAATCCTCACGGAGGTCTCCCATGAGCATCTCCGGGGTAGCCTTAGCTGCGACTTTGAACAAAAACCTTCTAATCCAGGGGATGACACATCAAACAATTATCGCAAATAGCAGAATTAAAGATACAATTCAGGAATAGGAAGTAAGTCCTTTTAGGGCATTAATGTCCTGGTCATTGATTAGTGTGAACATAAGAACTATCAATACTGGGAGTCTTTGGGCTATACTATTAATGGGTCACTTGGCTAGAAGTATCAGTCTGTAAGCAGCTTTGTTCTTCCTTTTGCACACCTCTTCCCCAGCCCAGAAACCTATTTCTACTATCTCAATAAGAATCCATATTTTTTTAGTCAGGATCAGCAGTCACACAAGGGTGAACAAGAAACATCCTTTCAAGTCTGCCGACTCCTCAATAATTTCTTGAAATGACTCGAATTAGGCTTTCCTTCAAGCCTCACTAATGTGCTTGTGGTCAACAACACTTGGAATGGACCATCAAACCAGGATTTGAGGACAGGACTTTTCTAACGTGTCTTCTTACCACCACCCAATCTCCAGACGCAAGTAGGTAGGTTCCTGGTGCTTTATCAACATCTGGAAGTAAAGCAGAAACTTGAGAATGGATTTTAGTCAAACACTTGTGCAAACTGATCACATAATCTGTCAGACAACCATGTTGCATCTGGAGCCACTGTGGGAAAGTAAAGCAGGGCAGACATGTGTGGTGGTAAGGACTCTGCTTTTTAGTGTCATGTTTAATCACCACTGCCCAACCTGTGTAGTAACTGCCATCCTGGCCATACCTCAATCCATCCACAAAGAGCACATGATCTGGATTATCTAATAGCTGATTTACCAAATCCTGCTGTGCCTTGTGACATTTATCTGCAAACAGTCATGAGCCTCTTTCTCTGGATCTGGAAGTCTGGAAGAAATGTTTAAGTGCCCTAACTCTTCCCTCCCCCATCCAGAGGCAACAGGGCGGCTGGATCTAAAATATTACATCTTTGAACATATCAGGTGTCATATGAATACCCTGTGTCAATGAAAACACATTAGATTAATCAAATAAAGTAGATAATCCTACATCAACACAATAATATCCCCGATAAGCACAATATTTTGATGAATAGATTGATGGAAAAAGTTACAATAGCTGGAATTCTGTGATAGAGAAACTCTAATTCTATAAAGATAATATTATCTAGAATGGTCACATTTATTAGTAATTAGGACAATTAATCAACACGGTGAATCCATGATAGTACATAAAACACTTGATCTATAAGCTTCAGGAAATAAGTTTGTGATGCGTCATGATCGTCTGTAACAGTGTCAATTGTGAGAAGCCAAGAAAGGTAATACAATCTAGAATGAAAGTCCATGACATGGTCCTATGTGTTAGTAGTAGGTTAAGAAATCAACACAATAAACGGGATCAGTAATTAACTGTTGATTTAGTAACTTTTTGGTTTACTAAAACACACACAAATATATATACCATTGAGAAACATACATTTGTGTACTAGTCGTTGTCTCTTGCCTTTTTGAGAAATTTGGACTGAATTCCTGAGCTGAGCTGGATGGACAGATGACTTTTCTCAGCCCTATAAAACTATGTGAGAACCAATTTGCTTATCCTTAGTCAGGATAAATGTGAACATTCAAATCAGCAAGCAAAGATATACCGAGGTTCAGTCCGAACCAGACTGTGGCCTTCTTCCGGCACATAAGGATTTATCAAAGTTAAACCACACACTTTGTAAGTTACCAGATCTAACTCTGCGGGCAACAAAAAGGCTCTTGGGTTGTACTTTCATGAGGATAGACGTAATATGACTAGGGATGAGCGAACCCGAACTGTACAGTTCGGGTTCGTACCGAATTTTGGGGTGTCCGTGACAGGGACCCGAACCCAAACATTTTCGTAAAAGTCCAGGTTCGGTGTTCGTCGCTTTCTTGGCTTGCAAAGCAGCCAATCAACAAGCGTCATACTACTTGCCCCAAGAGGCCATCACAGCCATGCCTACTATTGGCATGGCTGTGATTGGCCAGTGCAGCATGTGACCCAGCCTCTATTTAAGCTGGAGTCATGTAGCGCCGCACGTCACTCTGCTCTGAACAGTGTAGGGAGAGGTTGTAGCTGCGACTGTTAGGGCGAGATTAGGCAGTGATTAACTCCTCCAAAACACTTAAGTCAGTGATTGATCTACAGCTGTGGATCATTGAACTGCTGCTATTCAATTGCTCACAGTTTTTAGGCTGCCCAGAGCGTTTTTCAGTCACTTTTTTCTGGGGTGATCGGCGGCCATTTTGTGTCTTGTGGTGTGCCAGCACAAGCTGCCACCAAGTACATTTAACCATCAATAGTGTGGTTAATTTTTGGCTATATCCTACATCAGGGTCAAGCTGTCACCAAGTGCATTTAACCATCAATACTGTGGTTATTTTTTGGCTATATCCTACATCAGGGGCAAGCTGTCACCAAGTGCATTTAACCATCAATAGTGTGGTTATTTGTTGGCTATATCCTACATCAGGGGCTTGGCTGTGCTTGCTAATTTATTAAGGGGTGAAATGCAATTGCCAAAATAGCAGTACCCTAAATCTGGTGTTTCAGCTGTGGCCAGCCTGTTGTAATACTGTCTGCTGTCTGGCAAAGGATATATTTTTGTTCAGGGTTGAAATACAATTCCCAACTTAGCAATTTCCTAAATTAGTGGTTTCTGCTGTATCAGGGCTACTTTAAATCTATTCATTAAAAGGGTATATTAGATTCAAGGTGCTGATAGGGTCATTCTCAATGACTTCACACACACACTACTGTGCAATTCCAAGTCTAATTCTGTCTGTAAACGTATACCTGTCACCCAGCGCCTAAATAATAGGCCTCAAATTTATATTCATCTAAATCTGTGGTTATTGCTGTGGCTGGTCAAGTTATTTAGTGTCCGTCAAAGCAGTTTTTGTTCTGGGTTCAAATACAATTCCCAACTTAGCAATTCTCTAAATTAGTGGTTTCTGCTGTATCAGGCCTACTTTAAATCTATCCCTAAAAGGGTATATTAGATTCAAGGTGCAGATAGGGTCATTCTCAATAACTTCACACACACACTATTGTGCAATTCCAAGTCTAATTCTATCTGTAAATGTATACCTGTCACCCAGCGCCTAAATAATAGGCCTCAAATTTATATTCAGCTAAATCTGTGGTTATTGCTGTAGCTGGTCAAGTTATTTTGTGTCCGTCAAAGCAGAGTTTTTGTTCTGGGTTGAAATACAATTCCCAACTTAACAATTCTCTAAATTAGTGGTTTCTGCTGTATCAGGCCTACTTTAAATCTATCCCTAAAAGGGTATATTAGATTCAAGGTGCAGATAGGGTCATTCTCAATAACTTCACACACACGCTACTGTGCAATTCCAAGTGAAATTCTGTCTGTAAACGTATACCTGTCACCCAGCGCCTAAATAATAGGCCTCAAATTTATATTCATCTAAATCTGTGGTTATTGCTGTGGCTGGTCAAGTTATTTAGTGTCCATCAAAGCAGTTTTTGTTCTGGGTTGAAATACAATTCCCAACATAGCAATTCTCTAAATTAGTGGTTTCTGCTGTATCAGGCCTACTTTAAATCTTTCCCTAAAAGGGTATATTAGATTCCAGGTGCAGATAGGGTCATTCTCAATAACTTCACACACATGCTACTGTGCAATTCCAAGTCTAATTCTGTCTGTAAACGTATACCTGTCACCCAGCGCCTAAATAATAGGCCTCAAATTTATATTCAGCTAAATCTGTGGTTATTGCTCTAGCTGGTCAAGTTATTTTGTGTCCGTCAAAGCACAGTTTTTGCTCTGGGTTGAAATAATAATTCTCATCTTAGCAATTTCCTAAATTAGTGGTTTCTGCTGTATCCATAAAAGGGTATATTAGATTCAAGGTGCTGATCGGGTCATCCACAATAACTTCACACGCTACTGTGCATTTCCAAGTCAAATTCTGTCTGTAAACGTATACCTGTCATCCAGCGCCTAAATACTAGGCCTCAAATTTATATTCAGCTAAATCTGTCGTTACTGCTGTGCCTTTATTAGTGTAATACGGTACCTAAATAGATAGCCAGATAGTGTTAGGTGTCTGTAAAAAAAGGCCTGAATTTGAATTCAATACATTGGGCCAAATAATATTTTTCTTATTGTGGTGAACGGTAACAATGAGGAAAACATCTAGTAAGGGACGCGGACATGGTCGTGGTGGTGTTAGTGGACCCTCTGGTGCTGGGAGAGGACGTGGCCATTCTGCCACAGCCACACGTCCTAGTGTACCAACTACCTCAGGTCCCAGTAGCCGCCAGAATTTACAGCGATATTTGGTGGGGCCCAATGCCGTTCTAAGGATGGTAAGGCCTGAGCAGGTACAGGCATTAGTCAATTGGGTGGCCGACAGTGGATCCAGCACGTTCACATTATCTCCCACCCAGTCTTCTGCAGAAAGCGCACAGTTGGTGCCTGAAAACCAAGCCCATCAGTCTGTCACATCACCCCCATGCATACCAGGGAAACTGTCTGAGCTTCAAGTTATGCAGCAGTCTCTTATGCTGTTTGAAGACTCCGCTGGCAGGGTTTCCCAAGGGCATCCATCTAGCCCTTCCCCAGCGGTGGAAGACATAGAATGCACTGACGCACAACCACTTATGTTTCCTGATGATGAGGACATGGGAATACCACCTCAGCACATCTATGATGATGACAAAACACAGGTGCCAACTGCTGCGTCTTTCTGCAGTGTGCAGACTGAACAGGAGGTCAGGGATCAAGACTGGGTGGAAGACGATGCAGGGGACGATGAGGTCCTAGACCCCACATGGAATGAAGGTCGTGCCACTGACTTTCACAGTTCGGAGGAAGAGGCAGTGGTGAGACCGAGCCAACAGCGTAGCAAAAGAGGGAGCCTGAAGCGAGGCATTAACGTTCTGAACCTTAGCACAACCTGCATGACCAGGCACCTGCATGCAAAGCATGAACTGCAGTGGAGTAAACACCTTAAAAACAAGGAAGTCACTCAGGCTCCCCCTGCTACCTCTTCTGCTGCTGCCGCCTCGGCCTCTTCTGCTGCTGCCGCCTCAGCCTCTTCCTCCGCCTCTGGAGGAACGTTGGCACCTGCCGCCCAGCAAACAGGGGATGTATCACCAACACCACCACCTCCGTCACCAAGCATCTCAACCATGTCACACAGCAGCGTTCAGCTCTCCATCTCACAAACATTTGAGAGAAAGCGTAAATTCCCACCTAGCCACCCTCGATCCCTGGCCCTGAATGCCAGCATTTCTAAACTACTGGCCTATGAAATGCTGTCATTTAGGCTGGTGGACACAGACAGCTTCAAACAGCTCATGTCGCTTGCTGTCCCACAGTATGTTGTTCCCAACCGGCACTACTTCTCCAAGAGAGCCGTGCCTTCCCTGCACAACCAAGTATCCGATAAAATCAAGTGTGCACTGCATAACGCCATCTGTGGCAAGGTCCACCTAACCACAGATACGTGGACCAGTAAGCACGGCCAGGGACGCTATATCTCCCTAACTGCACACTGGGTAAATGTAGTGGCGGCTGGG
Source organism: Bufo gargarizans (assembly GCF_014858855.1). Lineage (NCBI taxonomy): Eukaryota > Metazoa > Chordata > Amphibia > Anura > Bufonidae > Bufo > Bufo gargarizans. The sequence goes on along the minus strand of NC_058083.1, from coordinate 395,262,921 downwards.
CCCCAGGCGGAGAGCTGTTTGGCGCACGTCCTTCCGCCGCCAAGGATCGCAGGGCAACATTCTTTGCCGACTGTTGCCACCTCCTCCTACTCGGCTTCCTCCTCCTCTTCTTCCACCTGCTCATCCAGTCAGAAACACACACCTTCACCACCAACTTCAGCACAGCCCGGGGTAAACATCAGCAGGCCATTCTGAAACTCATATGTTTGGGGGACAGGCCCCACACCGCACAGGAGTTGTGGCGTGGTATAGAACAACAGACCGACGAGTGGTTGCTGCCGGTGAGCCTCAAGCACAGCCTGGTGGTGTGCGATAATGGGCGATATCTCGTTGCAGCTCTGGGACTAGCCGGTTTGACGCACATCACTTGCTTGGCGCTTGTGCTGAATTTGGTGGTGCAGAAGTTCATTCACAACTACCCCCACATGTCAGAGCTGCTGCATAAAGTGCGGGCCGTCTGTTCGCGCTTCCCGCGTTCACATCCAGCCGCTGCTCGCCTGTCTGAGCTACAGCGTAACTTCGGCCTTCTCGCTCACCGCCTCATATGCGACGTGCCCACCAGGTGGAACTCCACCTTGCACATGCTGGACAGACTGTGCGAGCAGCAGCAGGCCATAGTGGAGTTTCAGCTGCAGCACGCACGGGTCAGTCGCGCTGAGGAACAGCACCACTTCACCACCAATGACTGGGCCTCCATGCGAGACCTGTGTGCCCTGTTGCGCTTTTTCGAGTACTCCACCAACATGGCCAGTGGCGATGACGCCGTTATCAGCGATACAATACCACTTCTATGTCTCCTTGAGAAAACACTTAGGGCGATGATGGAAGAGGAGGTGGCCCAGGAGGAGGAGGAGGAGGAGGAAGAGGGGTCATTTTTAGCACTTTCAGGCCAGTCTCTTCGAAGTGACTCAGAGGGAGGTTTTTTGCAACAGCAGAGGCCAGGTACAAATGTGGCCAGCCAGGGCCCACTACTGGAGGACGAGGAGGACGAGGAGGTGGAGGAGGATTAGGATGAAGCATGGTCACAGCGGGGTGGCACCCAACGCAGCTCAGGCCCATCACTGGTGCATGGCTGGGGGGAAACGCAGAACGATGACGATACGCCTCCCACAGAGGACAGCTTGTCCTTACCTCTGGGCAGCCTGGCACACATGAGCAACTACATGCTGCAGTGCCTGCGCAATGACAGCAGAGTTGCCCACATTTTAACATGTGCGAACTACTGGGTTGCCACCCTGCTGGATCCACAGTACAAAGACAATGTGCCCACCTTACTTCCTGCACTGGAGCGTAATAGGAAGATGCGCGAGTACAAGCGCACGTTGGTAGACGCGCTACTGATAGCATTCCCAAATGTCACAGGGGAACAAGTGGAAGCCCAACGCCAAGGCAGAGGAGGAGCAAGAGGTTGCCAAGGCAGCTGTTAGCATGGCAGAGATGTGGAAAAGTTTTGTCAACACGCCACAGCTAACTGCACCACCACCTGATACGCAACGTGTTAGCAGGAGGCAACATTTCACTAACATGGTGGAACAGTACGTGTGCACACCCCTCCACGTACTGACTGATGGTTCAGCCCCATTCAACTTCTGGGTCTCTAAATTGTCCACATGGCCAGAGCTAGCCTTTTATGCCTTGGAGGTGCTGGCCTGCCCTTCGGCCAGCGTTTTGTCTGAACGTGTATTCAGCACGGCAGGGGGCGTCATTACAGACAAACGCAGCCGCCTGTCTACAGCCAATGTGGACAAGCTGACGTTCATAAAAATGAACCAGGCATGGATCCCACAGGACCTGTCCATCCCTTGTGCAGATTAGACATTAACTACCTCCCCTTAACTATATATTATTGTACTCCAGGGCACTTCCTCATTCAATCCTATTTTTATTTTCATTTTACCATTATATTGCGGGGCAACCCAAAGTAGAATGAACCTCTTCTCTGTCTAAATATATGACAATGGACTGTTCCAATGTTGGGTGACGTGAAGCATGATTCTCTGCTATGACATGAAGACTGATTCTCTGCTGACATGAAGACTGATTCTCTGCTGACATGAAGCCAGATTCTCTGTTACGGGACCTCTCTCCTCTGCCTGGGTGCCTGGGCCTAAATATCTGACAATGGACTGTTCCAGTGTTGGGTAACGTACAGCATGATTCTCTGCTATGACATGAAGACTGATTCTCTGCTGACATGAAGACTGATTCTCTGCTGACATGAAGCCAGATTCTCTGTTACGGGACCTCTCTCCTCTGCCTGGGTCTAAATATCTGACAATGGACTGTTCCAGTGTTGGGTGACTTGATGCATGATTCTCTGCTATGACATGAAGACTGATTCTCTGCTGACATGAAGCCAGATTCTCTGTTACGGGACCTCTCTCCTCTGCCTGGGTGCCTGGGCCTAAATATCTGACAATGGACTGTTACAGTGTTGGGTGACGTGAAGCATGATTCTCTGCTATGACATGAAAACTGATTCTCTGCTGACATGAAGCCAGATTCTCTGTTACGGGACCTCTCTCCTCTGCCTGGGTGCGTGGGCCTAAATATATGACAATGGACTGTTCCAGTGTTGGGTGACGTGAAACATGATTCTCTGCTATGACATGAAGACTGATTCTCTGCTGACATGAAGCCAGATTCTCTGTTACGGAACCTCTCTCCTCTGCCTGGGCCAAAATATCTGACAATGGACTGTTCCAGTGTTGGGTGACGTGAAGCATGATTCTCTGCTATGACATGAAGACTGATTCTCTGCTGACATGAAGCCAGATTCTCTGTTATGGGACCTCTCTCCTCTGCCTGGGTGTCGGGGCCTAAATATATGACAATGGACTGTTACAGTGGTGGGTGACGTGAAGCCTGATTCTCTGCTATGACATGAAGACTATTTCTCTGCTGACATGAAGCCAGATTCTCTGTTATGGGACATCTCTCCTCTGCCTGGGTGCCGGGGCCTAAATATATGACAATGGACTATTACAGTGGTGGGTGACGTGAAACCTGATTCTCTGCTATGACATGAAGACTGATTCTCTGCTGACATGAAGCCAGATTTTCTGTTATGGGACCTCTCTCCTCTGCCTGGGTGCCTGGGCCTAAATATCTGACAATGGACTGTTCCAGTGTTGGGTGACGTAAAGCCTGATTCTCTGCTATGACATGAAGACTGATTCTCTGCTGACATGAAGCCAGATTTTCTGTTATGGGACCTCTTTCCTCTGCCTGGGTGCCGGGTTCTAAATATCTGACAATGGACTGTTCCAGTTTTGGCTGAGGTGAAGCCCGATTCTCTGCTTTGACATGAAGACTGATTCTCTGCTGACATGAAGCCAGATTCTCTGTTATGGGACCTCTCTCCTCTTCCTGGGTGCTGGGCCTAAATATATGACAATGGACTGTTGCAGTGGTGGCTGACGTGAAGCCAGATTCTCTGCTATGGGACCTCTCTCCAATTGATATTCGTTAATTTTTATTTATTTTATTTTTATTTTTATTCATTTCCGTATCCACATTTGTTTGCAGGGGATTTACCTACATGTTGCTGCCTTTTGCAGCCCTCTAGCCTTTTCCTGGGCTGTTTTACAGCCTTTTTAGTGCCGAAAAGTTCGGGTCCCCATTGACTTCAATGGGGTTCGGGACGAAGTTCGGGTCGGGTTCGGATCCCGAACCCGAACATTTCCGGGAAGTTCGGCCGAACTTCTCGAACCCAAACATCCAGGTGTTCGTTCAACTATAAATATGACTGTCACTTTGTGGTTCAGGACTAGCTCAGAACCTTTATTAAGCATGGCTTGTACAACTGCTACAGCTCTCATGCAGAAAGGGGCACCTCTGGCCACCGGGGTCAAGTCAGGCTGAAAAATATGCCACAGTGCGTTGTTACTGGCCATGCAGTTGGGTAAGGACTGCTGAGGCATGGCCATTCACTTCTGTGCAAGACAATCTAAATGTTGTAATCTGATAGGCCCAGTGTGGGGAGAGCAACTGGTCATATTTAGGCATAAAAGGCATCTACCACCTCACCTGTAAGGTGAAAAGGACTAAAAGACAAATAATTATAAAGAAAACTGCATCAAATGTGCGTAACCACGGTCTGCAATAAGAAACAGAGCCTAAAAATGATGTCATGAGTGCATTCATGTTTCTGGGCAAAGGGATGTCCTCCACAGTCTTCTTACATTCAGGGATGAGATGTTTCACCCCAGGAAGGCATCAATAATGCAACAAAACTGAGATTTTTTTAAAAAATTCTCACTTGCAACCATGTTGTAAAAAAGGACAGAAGTGACATGGTTGCAGTACACATACTAGGTGAGTTCTAGGCTCCCTGCGGCAGCACCACCCAGGTATACCGTTTACCCTCATGTGTGAAGGCAAACAAATACCAACTGTCTAGATGTAGTGGTACTCAAAAGAAAACATTTGTCAAATCAATCATAGTGGAGTAGGTAGGGATAGTGGGAACCTTAGCCAACAAGGTGTGTATTGGGCACAATGGGGCTGTTACAAACTGTGGCTTCATTGACAGCACGTAGGTCACGTACCCTCTGGTATCGGATTGGTTTGCCCTTCTCACTTTTCTTTTCACAGGGTACAAAAGAGTGTTAGAAAGGGATACAATCTCCTTGATAACCCCTTTTTCAAAAAGTATCGGACTGTTTGAGATATGGCATCTGACTGTGCCATACTCAAGAGATACTGCATCTTCCTGGGAAGTGGGGAACCAGGTTTCATCACCACTTCCACAGGAGGAACTGGAAGCTTGCCAACATCCGTGGGTCCAATAGCCCACAGATGGCCCGACATTCCCGCAAGCAGGGCTTCCTTCTCATCTTCCAGGAGTACTGACAAAAAGATGGACAAGGGAGTTTTATCACTAACAGCTAATAAACAAAGTTCCTGGACATTGAGGGCACCTGTGAGATTCACAGTGCCATGCTCATGGTATGAGATTCTGGCATGTACTTTTGCAAGCAAGTCTGTACCCAGGAGGCAACATGGGGCGTTATCACTGACCAGCAACCGGGCAAGTACTTCTTGGGTAAGGGCAAATCTAACACAGATGGGTTCTGTTAAAAAGGGGAGTGTACTACTTTCCCATCCACTTCTACCCAAGGACTGGTGTTCTTGGAGATTAACCTCCCTGGCGGTATGGTTATGTCAGGAATTTTGTTCCAAAAGCGGTACCATTTTTTTGCATGGAAATTTGGTGTTATGTATTGTAGGCCTGCAATTCTTAGTAATTACTTACTTAAACCTGACCAAAGAAGACTCTAGTAGACCTCTCAGATGTGATAAAGTTCGAAAAAATAAAATCATGAGATATAATCTAATAAATAATATAATTTTATTCAGTAATGTAATAAATAATGAAATTTGTCAAACAAAAGAAAATTCAGTAAACATCCTGGGTGTGGTAAATTTTGAAACATGGGACTGCACATAGACCAACTTCACAATCAGGGCAATGGAACCTGGTTTCCTTTCGGATTTTTTTTCCATTTCCATCTCGCTTTGAGCAGCAAACTACACACATCCTTGTAGGTGCTGCCTTTTTTGCGCTTGGCGGGATGTAATCCATAAAGTGACGACCAGTCAGCCTCTCTGGGTTTACAACGTCAACAGCGCGACGTCCAGATCTGTTCACGGCCACTGATGGCGTTTGGTAGTTCACAAAAATCTGCTCCGCCACCTTCCAGATGAAGTCAGAGTGAACAAGAGGCTTGTCACTCTTTCCTCCGTGCAGTATATAGGCATTCCACAGACATTGTTCCAGGAGATGCCTGAATATTTTTTTTGTAGTATTTTTTTTGTTGCTTCCGCATAGCTGGATAGAATGTCATCGCCTGATCGGCTCTATCGACTCCTCCCATGGTGTTATTATAGTCGATCATAAGTTGTGGCTTTATGACATCTTTCCCACCTCTTGTGTGGACCGTGGCAGTGGAGGTGTTATGTACTGTACTCATTAGGCACACGTCTTTTTTGTCACGCCAACGCATTGCCATCATCTTTCCTTTCTGCCAGGCCACCATTTCTCCTGTTTTCAGTTTTTTCTTGGAAAACATACATGGCAGGTCACGTCGGTTGGCCCTAACAGTTCCATATGCGTCAGTCTTGTTTTTTAGTAGAAACTCGTACAGCTCAGGCGACGTGTAAAAGTTGTCTGTTGTCACACAATACCCCTGATTGAGCAATGGTTCAAGCAGTGAAAGGACTGATGACGTTGCCATCCCATAGCCGCTGTACCTGGGGTTGAATTGTGTTCCTTTGCCGGTGTATATGATGGAATTCCATATATAGCCAGTTGTAGACTCGCAGAGCATATAGGATTTTATTCCAAACCGCGCTCTCTTGGATGCGATGTATTGAATCCAGCTGAGGCGTCCTTTGTAAGCCATCAGACTTTCATCAATGCTGATGTCTCTGTCTGGCACATAGGCCTGCTGGAAATTGGTTATGATCATTTGGAATACTTCCCAGATCTTCTTCAGTTTTGGCGCTGGATGTGTGGCTTCGTCAAATTCCTCATTGTTGGTGAAGTGTAAATTCTTCATTATGAGGGAAAATCGGTACTCGGACATGATGGTGCCAAAAAATGGGGTTGCCAGCAATTTATTGGTAGTCCAGTACCATTTCTGCAGGGGTTTCCCCACCACCCCCTGAAGAAGTATTAGCCCCAGAAATTTCCATATGTCCTCCTTACTCACCGGTTCCCATTTTCTGGTTCTGGAAAACTTGCTGTGCAGAGTAGTGGATTGCTGCTCTTTGTAGCGGTTTGTCTCCGTGACAATCTTTTCAATGACGTCATCCGTCAGAAATAATTTTAGGTACGCCAAAGGATCATTGTGATCAACGTCTACCTTCATCCCAGGCGATCCTGTAAACGGGAATCTTGGCGGTGGTACTGCATCCATACCGCAATCAATAGGGCACCAAGTGCGCACCTCACTGAGCTCAAGTGCAGATTCGTCGCTGTCGCCACTTCTCTGGTCAGTGTCAGAGTCGGATGACGAATCTTTCCACGAATCGCTATCGCTGTCGCTCAATTCTGCGAGGGGCTCTGTGTCGCTGTCACTTATCTGATCCAAACCCGCTTTGGTGATACTAAAGTGACGCTTTGATGCCATGGTAAAAAATATATATATATATATTTTTTTTATATTTTTTTTTTGCTTAGAAAAAACAGCTAAAAGGGCAGCCAGGGCAGTGTAGAATGATCAGATGTCAAATCTGTCAAATCTGAGGTGATACAGTGTAATCTGACAGGATTCCACTGTATCACCTAACTTTATGTGTGTGTTTGACTTTTATACAATGTATCTTTTTTGAATCTCCCGCCCAGTTCCGCCTCTGTGAGGCGCTGCGGCTCACAGAAACGGAACCAGGAAGAGAGATGAGACATCCGCCAGGGCTCTCACCGGCGATCACAGCGGGGAACATCGCTGGATCGCCGGGATTAGGTAAGGACACCCACTGCTCCCTCTGCAATGTACCCCGAGCGTGACTCGGGGTTACCGCTTCTGGCAGCGAAAATTAACCCCGAGTCACGCTCGGGGATACCGCTAGGCAGGTTAAGTCAGGGGAGGCCATATTTTCTGTGCAAAATTGTCTTGGCTGCTCCAGTATCAATTAAAAACCGGACTACTTGTTCATCACCCAGAGTGAGGGATATCATTGGGACCGGACTTGAATCTGCTAAATGTTTAAAAGCAGAGCCGATACTGGAGGTACTGGATTCCCTGTTTTCTATACTTGGTCTAACTTTCCCACCTCACCTGTGTCATCTTAATTACAAAAACATGAGTTTCTGTGAGGGATGGACAGTGATCCAGGCAACGCAGAATACGATCCTCTCGTGTGGTGTGGACGAAGAGTGCCACACACAGCACAACTCTCTTTCTCATCTGGGTTCTGGGTCCTGCAGACTATGCAGGTCCATCTCCTAGGACCATTATAGGGTGGAAGACTTACTTTTTCCTTTCTCTGTTGAGAAGGTGGTTTAACATTATCCTGATAACATTCACAACCCGACTTTCTCTGTCTCTCTACACCTCCTCCTCTATACACTTTCCTCTCGCAGGAAGACTTCTGACTGTTCTGTAAGCTTGTTATCTTTCAGCCACCCTATATCTCCCTACATGCTTTTTCTCACTACTACTCTCAGTTTACCATCGGAGATGGTGGGGGGCATGTCTACACCTTTAATTAGCTTGCTGATGTTTTTCACTGCCTGTTTACATTCTTTAGTACTTCTTATCTCAAGGTTAGTTTTTCAGCAACATCATATGAAAGACAGAAAAAAACTGAATCTGTCCGGGCATAAAGCTACAGTTTACTACAGTTGAGACTATCTCCATCACAATCCCGTCCTTTTGCGGTTCTCGCAAATGGACAGGAGGGGGGACTTCACTTGCCTTTACTTGAAAAACAGAAACATAGAAGTTAAAACATTTCATCTGAACAATCAAACAATACTACCGGTCATAACTAATTATAGGTATATGTAGCCATATCCGGAGAAAACCAGTAACTAAGATGGCTGCCAGGCAGGAAGTTCCCTCATCTAAGATGGACGCTGGGCCGGTCGGAAGTTACAGAAGTTGAGATGGCAGCCAGGCCGGAAATTGGATTAGTTAAGATGTCCACTGGTGAGGAAGTTACCTCAGTTAAGATGGCTTCTGGGGGGTATGGTAGGGTCTCACAGCGCCATCTTGGAGGGTAGTGTCAGTGGCGTCATACATTTCTGTCCAGCCCAATTTCTTATACTTAATTATTTTCTTGTTGATGCTTGTATTGGTTTTTTTATAATATCCAGAATAGAATGTTCTAAATTCAAGGCCAAATGTCCCATGTTCACTCCTGTGAGAAACTTTTAAATAATTTTGCTCCTTTTTGGCCTAAAGCCAGAACACACACCCCTCCCTGTGTGATATTTTTCATTTGCGACTTAACTCTTCATTTGGCCTCATCATCAGATCAGTAGAGCTGATTTCACTCACAGTAAACTTGGCTTCCTCTACTAGTCAGTTTTCTAGTTGGCAACACACAAGATCAGATTCCTGGTCCACACAGACATATAGAACACTTTCTCATACTTTTACACACACACAAGTGTTTGAACTTATTAACAATTAACATTCAAATAACATACATATGTGCTCCATACACACACACTCAGTACATCACGCACATTTTCTTTTGTTTATATCCAATATATCTTAGTATTGCCGTGTTCTCATAATTACACATTGCAATGTCATGACGTCACTCCCCGTTTCAGCTGCGGCACCCTGTCTCTCCCTCTATATTCACTGGGCAACAGAGACACGCACAGTGCGGGGCACATATGTACACAAGACAATTCTTCCCATACTTACTTCCACACACTCAATTCTCCATTTAAAATCACATCCTGTAATCTTCAACTTCTTCACATCCATGATCATTTATAAGATACATACAATGTGTCGTTCTGAATCTTTGCTAGACTAGCTTCCTCTGGAGCTTCCTCCCTAAATCAGGGTGACACCGTATAGTACTCCTAGGTAGGGATGAGCGAACCCGAACTGTATAGTTCGGGTTCGTACCGAATTTTGGGGTGTCCGTGACACGGACCCGAACCCGGACATTTTCGTAAAAGTCCGGGTTCGGGTTCGGTGTTCGTCGCTTTCTTGGGGCGTCATACTACTTGCCCCAAGAGGCCGTCACAGCCATGCCTACTATTGGCATGGCTGTGATTGGCCAGAGCACCATGTGACCCAGCCTCTATTTAATTTGGAGTCACGTAGCGCCGCATGTCACTCTGCTCTGATCAGCATAGGGAGAGGTTGCAGCCGCGACGTTAGGGCGAGATTAGGCAGTGATTAACTCCTCCAAAGGACTTCATTCAGAGATCGATCTGCAGCTGTGGATGATTGAACTGCTGCTATTGAATGGCTCACTGTTTTTAGGCTGCCCAGAGCGTTTTTCAGTCACTTTTTTCTGGGGTGATCGGCGGCCATTTTGTGTCTTGTGGTGTGCCAGCACAAGCTGCCACCAAGTGCATTTAACCCTCAATGGTGTGGTTGTTTTTTGGCTAAATCCTACATCAGGGTGAAGCTGTCACACCAAGTGCATTTAACCAGCAATAGTCTGTTTATTTTTTGGCCATATACTACATCAGGGGCAAGCTGAGCCTGTCACAAAGTGAATTTAACCCTCAATGGTGTGGTTGTTTTTTGGCTAAATCCTACATCAGGGTGAAGCTGCCACACCAAGTGCATTTAACCAGCAATAGTCTGTTTATTTTTTGGCCATATACTACATCAGGGGCAAGCTGTCACCAAGTGCATTTAACCCTCAATGGTGTGGTTGTTTTTTGGCTAAAACCCACATCAGGGTGAAGCTGTCACACCAAGTGCATTTAACCAGCAATAGTCTGTTTATTTTTTGGCCATATACTACATCAGGGGCAAGCTGCGCCTGTCACCAAGTGCATTTAACCCTCAGTAGTGTGGTTGGTCAAGCTGTCACACCAAGTGCATTTAACCAGCAATAGTCTGTTTATTTTTTGGCCATATACTACATCAGGGGCAAGCTGCGCCTGTCACCAAGTGCATTTAACCCTCACTAGTGTGGTTAATCAAGCTGTCACACCAAGTGCATTTAACCAGCAATAGTGTGGTTATTTTTTGGCCATATCCCAGTCTAATTCTGTCAGTAAACGTATACCTGTCACCCAGCGCCTAAATACTAGGCCTCAAGTTTATATCCAGCTAAATCTGTCGATACTGGTGTGGCTGGTCAAGTTATTTAGTGTCCGTCAAAGCACAGTTTTTGTTCTGGGTTGAATACTATTCCAATTTAGCAATTTCCTAATTTAGTGGTTTCTGCTGTATCAGGCCTACTTTAAATACATCCCTAAAAGGGTATATCAGAATCAAGGTGCTGATAGGATCATTCTGAATAACTTCACACAAAAGCTACTGTGCATTTCCAAGTCTAATTCTGTCAGTAAATCTATAACTGTCACCCAGCGCCTAAATACTAGGCTTAAAATTTATATCCCGCTAAATCTGTCGTTATTGCTGTACTGTTGTGGCTGGGCAAGTTATTTAGTGTCCGTCAAAGCACAGTTTTTGTTCTGGGTTGAAATCCAATTCCCAATTTAGCAATTTAATAATTTAGTGGTTTCTGCTGTATCAGAGCTATTTGAAATCTATCCCTAAAAGGGTATATCATATTCAAGGTGCACATAGGGTCATTCTGAATAACTTCACACACCCGCTACAGTGCATTTCCAAGTCTAATTCTGTCAGTAAACCTATACCTGTCACCCAGCGCCTAAATACTAGGCCTCAAATTTATATTCAGCTAAATCTGTCGTTACTGCTGTGCCTGTATTAGTGTAATACGGTACCTAAATAGATAGCCAGATAGTGTTAGGTGTCTGTAAAAAAAAGGCCTGAATTTGAATTCAATACATTGGACCAAATAATATTTTTGTTGTTGTGGTGAACGATAACAATGAGGAAAACATCTAGTATAGGACGCGGACGCGGACGCGGACATGGTCGTGGTGGTGTTAGTGGACCCTCTGGTGCTGGGAGAGGACGTGGCCGTTCTGCCACAGCCACACGTCCTAGTGTACCAACTACCTCAGATCCCAGTAGCCGCCATAATTTACAGCGATATTTGGTGGGGCCCAATGCCGTTCTAAGGATGGTAAGGCCTGAGCAGGTACAGGCATTAGTCAATTGGGTGGCCGACAGTGGATCCAGCATGTTCACATTATCTCCCACCCAGTCTTCTGCAGAAAGCGCACAGATGGCGCCTGAAAACCAACCCCATCAGTCTGTCACATCACCCCCATGCATACCAGGGAAACTGTCTGAGCCTCAAGTTATGCAGCAGTCTCTTATGCTGTTTGAAGACTCTGCTGGCAGGGTTTCCCAAGGGCATCCACCCAGCCCTTCCCCAGCGGTGGAAGACATAGAATGCACTGACGCACAACCGCTTATGTTTCCTGATGATGAGGACATGGGAATACCACCTCAGCATATCTCTGATGATGACGAAACACAGGTGCCAACTGCTGCGTCTTTCTGCAGTGTGCAGACTGAACAGGAGGTCAGGGATCAAGACTGGGTGGAAGACGATGCAGAGGACGATGATGTCCTAGACCCCACATGGAATAAAGGTCGTGCCACTGACTTTCACAGTTCGGAGGAAGAGGCAGTGGTGAGACCGAGCCAACAGCGTAGCAAAAGAGGGAGCAGTGGGCAAAAGCAGAACACCCGCCGCCAAGAGACTCCGCCTGCTACTGACCGCCGCCATCTAGGACCGAGCACCCCAAAGGCAACTTCAAGGAGTTTCCTGGCATGGCACTTCTTCAAACAATGTGCTGACGACAAGACCCGAGAGGTTTGCACATTATGCCATCAGAGCCTGAAGCGAGGCATTAACGTTCTGAACCTTAGCACAACCTGCATGACCAGGCACCTGCATGCAAAGCATGAACTGCAGTGGAGTAAACACCTTAAAAACAAGGAAGTCACTCAGGCTCCCCCTGCTACCTCTTCTGCTGCTGCCGCCTCGGCCTCTTCTGCTGCTGCCGCCTCGGCATCTTCTGCTGCTGCCGCCTCGGCCTCTTCCTCCGCCTCTGGAGGAACGTTGGCACCTGCCGCCCAGCAAACAGGGAATGTACCACCAACACCACCACCACCTCCGTCACCAAGCATCTCAACCATGTCACACGGCAGCGTTCAGCTCTCCATCTCACAAACATTTGAGAGAAAGCGTAAATTCCCACCTAGCCACCCTCGATCCCTGGCCCTGAATGCCAGCATTTCTAAACTACTGGCCTATGAAATAATGTCATTTAGGCTGGTGGACACAGACAGCTTCAAACAGCTCATGTCGCTTGCTGTCCCACAGTATGTTGTTCCCAGCCGGCACTACTTCTCCAAGAGAGCCGTGCCTTCCCTGCACAACCAAGTATCCGATAAAATCAAGTGTGCACTGCGCAACGCCATCTGTGGCAAGGTCCACCTAACCACAGATACGTGGACCAGTAAGCACGGCCAGGGACGCTATATCTCCCTAACTGCACACTGGGTAAATGTAGTGGCAGCTGGGCCCCAGGCGGAGAGCTGTTTGGCGCACGTCCTTCCGCCGCCAAGGATCGCAGGGCAACATTCTTTGCCTCCTGTTGCCACCTCCTCCTACTCGGCATCCTCCTCCTCTTCTTCCACCTGCTCATCCAGTCAGCCACACACCTTCACCACCAACTTCAGCACAGCCCGGGGTAAACGTCAGCAGGCCATTCTGAAACTCATATGTTTGGGGGACAGGCCCCACACCGCACAGGAGTTGTGGCGGGGTATAGAACAACAGACCGACGAGTGGTTGCTGCCGGTGAGCCTCAAGCCCGGCCTGGTGGTGTGTGATAATGGGCGAAATCTCGTTGCAGCTCTGGGACTAGCCGGTTTGACGCACATCCCTTGCTTGGCGCATGTGCTGAATTTGGTGGTGCAGAAGTTCATTCACAACTACCCCGACATGTCAGAGCTGCTGTATAAAGTGCGGGCCGTCTGTTCGCGCTTCCGGCGTTCACATCCTGCTGCTGCTCGCCTGTCTGCGCTACAGCGTAACTTCGGCCTTCCCGCTAACTGCCTCATATGCGACGTGCCCACCAGGTGGAACTCCACCTTGCACATGTTGGACAGACTGTGCGAGCAGCAGCAGGCCATAGTGGAGTTTCAGCTGCAGCACGCACGGGTCAGTCGCACTACGGAACAGCACCACTTCACCACCAATGACTGGGCCTCCATGCGAGACCTGTGTGCCCTGTTGCGCTGTTTCGAGTACTCCACCAACATGGCCAGTGGCGATGACGCCGTTATCAGCGTTACAATACCACTTCTATGTCTCCTTGAGAAAACACTTATGGCGATGATGGAAGAGGAGGTGGCCCAGGAGGAGGAGGAGGAGGAAGAGGGGTCATTTTTAGCACTTTCAGGCCAGTCTCTTCGAAGTGACTCAGAGGGAGGTTTTTTGCAACAGCAGAGGCCAGGTACAAATGTGGCCAGCCAGGGCCCACTACTGGAGGACGAGGAGGACGAGGATGAGGAGGAGGTGGAGGAGGATGAAGCATGGTCACAGCAGGGTGGCACCCAACGCAGTTCGGGCCCATCACTGGTGCGTGGCTGGGGGGAAAGGCAGGACGATGACGATACGCCTCCCACAGGGGACAGCTTGTCCTTACCCCTGGGCAGCCTGGCACACATGAGCGACTACATGCTGCAGTGCCTGCGCAACGACAGCAGAGTTGCCCACATTTTAACGTGTGCGGACTACTGGGTTGCCACCCTGCTGGATCCACTGTACAAAGACAATGTGACCACCTTACTTCCTGCACTGGAGCGTAATAGGAAGATGCGCGAGTACAAGCGCACGTTGGTAGACGCGCTACTGAGAGCATTCCCAAATGTCACAGGGGAACAAGTGGAAGCCCAAGGCCAAGTCAGAGGAGGAGCAAGAGGTCGCCAAGGCAGCTGTGTCACGGCCAGCTCCTCTGAGGGCAGGGTTAGCATGGCAGAGATGTGGAAAAGTTTTGTCAACACGCCACAGCTAACTGCACCACCACCTGATACGCAACGTGTTAGCAGGAGGCAACATTTCACTAACATGGTGGAACAGTACGTGTGAACACCCCTCCACGTACTGACTGATGGTTCGGCCCCATTCAACTTCTGGGTCTCTAAATTGTCCACGTGGCCAGAGCTAGCCTTTTATGCCTTGGAGGTGCTGGCCTGCCCGGCGGCCAGCGTTTTGTCTGAACATGTATTCAGCACGGCAGGGGGCGTCATTACAGACAAACGCAGCCGCCTGTCTACAGCCAATGTGGACAAGCTGATGTTCATAAAAATGAACCAGGCATGGATCCCACAGGACCTGTCCATCCCTTGTGCAGATTAGACATTAACTACCTCCCCTTAACCATATATTATTGTACTTCAGGGCACTTCCTCATTAAATCCTATTTTATTTTCATTTTACCATTATATTGCGAGGCTACCCAAAGTTGAATGAACCTCTCATCTGTCTGGGTGCCGGGGTCTAAATATATGCCAATGGACTGTTCCAATGTTGGGTGACGTGAAGCCTGATTCTCTGCTATGACATGCAGACTGATTCTCTGCTGACATGAAGCCAGATTCTCTGTTACAGGACCTCTCTCCTCTGCCTGGGTGCTGGGCCTAAATATATGACAATGGACTGTTGCAGTGGTGGCTGACGTGAAGCCTGATTCTCTGCTATGACATGCAGACTGATTCTCTGCTGACATGAAGACAGATTCTCTGTTACGGGAACTCTCTCCTCTGCCTGTGTGCTGGGCCTAAATATATCCCAATGGTCTGTTGCAGTGGTGGCTGACGTGAAGCCTGATTCTCTGCTATGACATGCAGACTGATTCTCTGCTGACATGAAGACAGATTCTCTGTTACGGGAACTCTCTCCTCTGCCTGTGTGCTGGGCCTAAATATATCCCAATGGTCTGTTGCAGTGGTGGCTGACGTGAAGCCTGATTCTCTGCTATGACATGCAGACTAATTCTCTGCTGACATGAAGCCAGATTCTCTGTTACGGGACCTCTCTCCTCTGCCTGGGTGCTGGGCCTAAATATATGACAATGGACTGTTGCACTGGTGGCTGACGTGAAGCCTGATTCTCTGCTATGACATGCAGACTAATTCTCTAGTGACATGAAGCCAGATTCTCTGTTACGGGACCTCTCTCCTCTGCCTGGGTGCTGGGCCTAAATATATGACAATGGACTGTTACAGTGGTGGCTGACGTGAAGCCTGATTCTCTGCTATGACATGCAGACTGATTCTCAGCTGACATGAAGCCAGATTCTCTGTTACGGGACCTCTCTCCTCTGCCTGTGTGCTGGGCCGAAATATATGACAATTGACTGTTGCAGTGGTGGCTGATGTGAAGCCTGATTCTCTGCTATGACATGCAGACTGATTCTCTGCTGACATGAAGCCAGATTCTCTGTTACGGGACCTCTCTCCTCTGCCTAGGTGCTGGGCCTAAATATATGCCAATGGACTGTTGCAGTGGTGGCTGACGTGAAGCCTGATTCTCTGCTATGACATGCAGACTGATTCTCTGCTGACATGAAGCCAGATTCTCTGTTACGGGACCTCTCTCCTCTGCCTGGGTGCTGGGCCTAAATATATGCCAATGTACTGTTGCAGTGGTGGCTGACGTGAAGCCTGATTCTCTGCTATGACATGCAGACTGATTCTCTGCTGACATGAAGACAAATTCTCTGTTACGGGAACTCTCTCCTCTGCCTGGGTGCTGGGCCTAAATATATGCCAATGGACTGTTGCAGTGGTGGCTGACGTGAAGCCTGATTCTCTGCTATGACATGCAGACTGATTCTCTGCTGACATGAAGACAGATTCCTCTGTTACGGGACCTCTCTCCTCTGCCTGGGTGCTGGGCCTAAATATATGACAATGGACTGTTGCAGTGGTGGCTGACGTGAAGCCTGATTCTCTGCTATGACATGCAGTCTGATTCTCTGCTGACATGAAGCCAGATTCTCTGTTACGGGACCTCTCTCCTCTGCCTGGGTGCCGGGGCCTAAATATCTGAGAATGGACTGTTCCAGTGGTGGGTGACGTGAAGCCAGATTCTCTGCTATGGGACCTCTCTCCAATTGATATTGGTTAATTTTTTTTTTTTTTATGACTTCAATGGGGTTCGGGTTCGGGCTGAAGTTCGGATCGGGTTTGGATCCCGAACCCGAACATTTTCGGGAATTTCGGCCGAACTTCTCGAACCCGAACATCCAGGTGTCCGCTTAACTCTACTCTACAGGACGGCGAGATGACGTGAGTACGCCGCGTCTCGCTCTCCCCTCTGCGCTGGCCTCCTCCCTCCAAGCTGAACAGCTGATGCCGAACAGCTGATGTTTTGAGCCGCGCACCTGATCTGGCCGTTGGATCGCTCCTGCACGCTATCGGAGGACGCTGTCGGTGGGCGCCTGGATGCCGCTGCTGGTTGCTGCTGTTCCCCTCTCCTGCTGCGCCCTGGACCCGGCTGCCTCGCTGCCTCACTGCTTTACTTTCTGCTCTTGTGAGCTGCTCTCCGGCTTCTCTTCACTGGCCCCGACTGGCCCCGACTGGCTCCTGGGTATCCGGTCCGTCCGCTGCCTTACTGCTGCCCGATATTGCTCGATACTGGACCACTGAAGCGCCTGTTCCTCCGGATTTCCATCTTGCCGTTTTTCCCTGCTACTAGACTCCCTGCTGCCCGGACGGATACTTCCCTGACATTCTACATCTATATTGTTGTTTCCCCTTCTCTGCGGCTTCCATCTGTTTCCCTCTGCTGTCACAACTACGGCGAGTATTGGGACTACAACACCGGTCACGTGAGAACTGAGCTTTGATTTACTTTTTACTCGCCGCACTGCTGCTGTAATGAGGGGATAGTTTTTGTTGAGAAATCTGCTTTGCCTGCTGCCTTCTTTCTTTTTTTTTCCCCTGCCCCCTCTTCTCCTCCTTACTCCCTCTGTGGTGCTCATTGAAGGGGGGAAAGGAGGAGGGAAATCTAGGAGGGGGGAGAGGGGGAGGGGGAAGAAGGGAGGAAGAGAAAGAAGGGGAAGAAGAAAAGGAAAGAAGAAAAGGGAAAGAAAAAAGGAAAGGGGAGGAGAGGAGGAGAAGGAAGGGAAGAAGGGGGAAGGAAAAGAAAGGGGGGAAGGAAAGGGAAAAAGAAAGGAAAAAAAAAAAGAAAAAAAAGAAAAAAAAAAAGTGCGGAAAATGGCCCCAAAACGACGTTCAGTTGACTCCTCTGCTATGAAGCTGGGGGCTAAGACTCCAGAGAACAAAATTGACAAATTTCTAAAATCGCCTTTCCTAAATGAAAAAAACCCAGCCAAAATTAAACCCCCTGCCAAGATGAAAAAATTGGCTAATACTCGTCAAAATGATGATCTCTCTGAGGACGGATTAGAGGATACTGACCAGGAGCCAGGTGAGGAAGGTTCCTCTGCACAAATACGAACTGAATATGACCCACTTGTCTTGGATAAAATCCTTTGCGCTGTGGAAAATAACGGCACTTTAGTGCAGGGAATGTCCACTCAATTGAGGTCAGTGCAGAGTGATATCTCTCTAATAAGAGAAGATCTAGGAAAGATACGGGAGCGAGTCCTCAGTGTGGAAAAAACTGTTGACTCCTTGCAAACTGACATGGGCATGCTAAAATCTGAAACGAAACTTCTGGCCTCAGAAAATCAAGCACTCCAAAATAAGCTAGAGGACCTAGAAAATAGGTCAAGGCGCAATAATGTCCGTATAATCGGCTTTCCAGAAGGAGCTGAGGGCCGACATCTAGAGGAAAAACTTAAAGATGTGGTCATGCATAGTTTCGGCAGTGATAATTTCTCTTCTATGTTTCAAATAGAAAGAGCCCACCGAATACCAGGAGGGAAGCCTATACCAGGGAGACCGCCGCGTGCAATCTTAATCAAATTGCTACTGTCTGCCGATAGAGACATGATTTTGAAAAGAGCAAGAGAATGTACACCCATTGAATATCAGGGCACCAAATTGCTCTTCTTTCCTGATTTTGCGCGACAGACTCAGGAAAAAAGAAGAAATTTCATAGAGATAAAGAAACGTTTGGCGGCTAAGGAGATTAAATACTCCCTACAATATCCCGCGAAATTGAGAGTAATCCATAACGGGACTTCGCTTTATTTGGAGACACCACAGCAAGCGCTAAATTGGATGGATCAAATAGGCATCTGAAATCTCGCACCATTATGAATGAAGGGATGGAAGGGAGGGAGGGCTAGACTGGGGGAGAACGGCCGGAGGTTAGAGGTTCGCTGACTAGTTCGGGCGGATCAAGGGAGAGGGGGGGGAGTGGGAGAGAAGGGTGGGAGGGATCCTACCTTGCAGGAATGGGTTTTTTTTTTACTTTTTTTCTTTTGGTTGTGTCCTTTTCTTTTCTCCTTGTTGGGATTGATGTCCACTAGGATTGTAGCTTGGAATGTCAGAGGGCTCGGGGAAAGGGTAAAAAGGCAAGCGATTATGGATGCTGTAAAAAGATATCTTCCAGCAATCATTTGTATAGTTGAAACTCATCTAACTAAAGAAACCCTTTCCCGTCTTACAACAGGATGGCAGTCACAATCATATCACTCCACCTTTAGCGGCTCCTCTAGGGGTGTGTCGGTTCTTATCCATAATTCCATAGATTTCACCCTGATAAAAGCAAATATAGATGATCAGGGTAGATTTATCTTCTTGCATGGTAAGCTGTATGGTCACAGTTATATTCTTGCTTTCTTCTACATTCCTCCGCCATTTTCAATGTACCCACTGCTTCAGTTAATGCTTTTTTTTTAAAAGAGACCAGAATGCCGCTTAATCTTGATGGGGGACTTTAATGCGGTTATGGACCCCAACAAAGATAGATTCACATTAGATGCGGAAAGGGGGAGGAATTTCTTTAATTCCCCGCTGCCTCAGTTTTGTTTAGAGGTGGGACTGGTGGACATATGGGCACATTTTTGCAGAGGAAAGAGAGTATATTCCTGTGTGAGCAGGGGCGGCAGAGCAATGTCTAGGATTGATTTAGCATTTACCAACGAGAGCAACCTTAGTAACATCCGGAAGATGCGATATGGAGTAAGAACAGTTTCGGACCACACACCCGTTCTGGTTGAGGTTGGCAGTGCGGAAAACAAGGATATTAGGGGGCGAGGATTTAGGTTGAATTCATACTGGCTCACTATTATGGACAATCATCAGTCGATTAAACTACTGATGTCCTCCTTTTGGGAGGTGAACCTACCCTCTGCCAACATCAACATAGTATGGGATGCTTTTAAAGCATATCTGAGGGGGGTTTTTATAAGTGAGATTGCCACAGCAAAGAGAACATTTAGGAAGAAAGAGCAGGAACTGGACAAGATTGCTTCACTTACAACAGAGCGATATGCTAGCCATCCGACTGAATACAACAGGGAAGAGATGCAGAAGGCTAGTTGCGCTCTAGGGAAATACGTAATAGAAAAGGCAAACCATAGGATATTTTTCAAGGGGCTCAATTATTTTATCGAGTCTGGACGACCGGGTAAGCTTTTAGCTAGAATAATTTCACAACAAGAAAAAAAAAAACAATCTATTACTTTGATCCGCAGTGCAGAGGGGGAAATTATAACAGATTCAGAATGTATTGTGAATACTTTTCTACAGTACTTCGCTCAGATATATAGATCCTCCCCAGGCCTGCCATCTGAACTGGCGATGCGTTTCCTGGAGAGAATTCCACTTCCTACTTTAAATGAAGCTCAAAAGGAATATCTGGAGGAGGAGTTGACCCTCATGGAGCTGCAGGATGCCCTTGAATCCATATCGGGGAACTCATCGCCAGGATTAGATGGCCTTCCATACGAGGTTTATCGCAAATACAGCGATGTGATTCTCCCTCAGCTGCTGCAGGTCTTTTCCCAAGCAATACAGGGAGGGCAATTACCATACTCTATGATGGAGGCCCTTATTGTTTTAATTCTAAAAAAGGATAAGGACCCGGCAGAACTGAGCTCCTATAGACCAATATCCTTATTGAACACCGACGCTAAGTTACTATCAAAAGTCCTGGCTAGGAGACTTTCGCGGGTTATGCCCACCATTATCCACCCAGATCAAAATGGCTTTATGGCAAAAAGGGGTACTCATAACAATTTACATAGGCTATATATGAATATTCAGTCCCCGGGGCAAGGTGCCCGCTCCATCCTGTCGCTGGATGCTACCAAAGCCTTCGACAGGGTGGAGTGGAGTTTCCTCTGGGAGGTGATGAAAAAAATGGGCTTTGGCCCAAGATTTATGGGGATGGTTCAGCTACTTTATAACTCTCCTGTTGCCAGGATCAGGATTAATGATTTGACGACAGAGAGTTTTATTTTGGGTCGGGGCACCCGTCAGGGTTGCCCCCTTTCCCCTCTGCTATTTAATATTTATATCGAACCTTTAGCTGCTATGATAAGACAGGACCCGGAGGTGGCCGGTTTTGGCATAATGGGGAAGCATGACCGAGTATCCCTTTATGCAGACGACATTCTGGTTTTTATCCATCAAACAGACACTATTCTCCCTCGAATAATGGACCTTGTTGGTCTCTTTTCCGTTCCGTCTGGACTGCAGATTAACTGGGATAAGACCGTTCTCCTCCCTATAGATGAGCTGCGAGGTGAATGGAATAACCAATTAACAATTTCTGATTCAATAAAGTATCTGGGGATAACAGTTTCTGCCAAACCTCAGGAATATTTACAACATAACCTGATTCCTTTGCTGATGAAGTTGAGAGCCAAAATTAAGATATGGCAGAAAATCTTGCCAGCAAGAGCGGACAGGATTTCATTAATAAAAATGGTAGTGCTGCCCCAGGTTCTTTATGTCCTGCGCAATTCGCCCATATGGATCCCAGACAAGTATTTTAGACTGATAGATCGCATGATTAATGATCTACTGTGGGGGAGGAAGTGCGTGAGACTGAAGGTACTCTATTTCTCCATGCCCTACAATCGGGGAGGTCTTAACCTCCCCTATTTTAGGGGCTACTTTGTGGCTTCCCAACTCTGTCTTTTTAATGATTGGGAAAATAGCCCTTTTTGTAGTAGAGTGGTGAAGGATTCAGGTTTTTCGGATTTTTTCACCATACTGGAATCTGACTATCTAGCAAATATCCCGAGCGGATACTCACTTTTCTGTAGAATGGCCATAAAGACCTGGTTGACCATAAGGAGTTGGTGCGGAGTTAAGGCATCACTCGTCTGCACCCCATTATGGCACAACTCAAAGCTTCTCATTTTAAACGATTTAAGCTGCCGCCAGTATTGGAGGATCAAAAATGTTCAGTACCTACATCAAGTAGTTAGTGGAGGACAAATGTTGCCCCTTATGGAACTAAGGGCAAATTTAGGTGAGGTGGCTTGGTATGCATATTTTCAATTGAGGTCCGCACTTTCTAGCACTTTAAATAGTCACTCTTTTACTATAGACACTCCCGTTTTTTTACACGATTTAATTTGTAGGAAAATTGTCACGAGAATTAAATTATCATACTGTTATAGACACTTAATGGATAATTTCTTTTTGGATGTTCTCTCTCCGGGGCAGAGAGCTTGGTTCTCTCTCCTTGCAGAGGGGGGTCATCCAAACTGGGATAAGATAGGGGAAAGCTTAAAGCTGGTTTCACACAATTTCAACCACATTGTTGTACAATTTAATATTTTGCACAAAATTTATGTGACACCCTTATGGCTACATAGAAGAGGACTTAGGGTCTCCTCCGAGTGTCCACGTTGTGGTGACTCCGAGGCAGATCACTTACATATGTTCTGGGATTGCCCAATGGTGAGCAGGTATTGGAGTTTGATCCCAAAAAATCTGGCGTGTAAACTTAAAATTGTTGTCCCTTTGTCCCCCAAGATATGGGTTCTAGGAGACCTATCTGAGGTTAATTACCAGTCCACAAAAAGCCACCTCTTGATTAAAGTGATGTTTTTGGCTAGACTACTCATTTCTAGAGCTTGGTTTTCCTCTTCCGCCCCAGACTGTAATAACTGGCTGAGCTTAGTTGAGAAAGTGAAAAGCTACGAGAAGATACTTCATAAACAAAGAGGATCCTACTTAAAGTGGAGTAACTTATGGAAAGACTGGGACACAGTTAATTAATTAACTAGGAATTTTTTATTTATTTATTATTATTTTTTTTCCCTGCAAGGTGGGAGGGAGGGTGGCTGGGGGTTACTTCATTTGTCCGCCTTGCTTTATATGTATTGCACCGAGGAAGAATGTGAAGACATATTTGAGCACATGAGGATCTCTAGGAAGGAGGAGGATGGGGGGATTTTCCGGCATTAGAACAAAGGTTGTAACTTTTGGTTATTCAGAAGGCTATATATATATCGGCCTACTAGGTTCCGGATCCTGCCATCCTCCTTAGCTAGGGTCCTCCATTTGAATTTTAAAATATTTACACAAGTATGGATATTTCTATGCAATTATTCTCAATTATGTCCACAGACTAGATTTGACAGACTGATGGACTATAAATTATTAGTAATGTATTTTGGTTATTAATTTTGTATTAAAACAATAAAAATTAATAAAAAAAAAAAAAAAAACTCTACTCCTAGGGTTAAGATTCCCATGGATTTACTCACTCACTTCACACACACAACAAAGGCAGAAGCTGGCACCTTCAACTTCACGCTCCCAAGCAGAGCTGACCCCTACGCAGTATATACACTCTGGCTCTCACATCTGGGCCGCCAGCTGGGACTAATCCACCTGTCGCCTCCTAAAGGGTGATCTGTTAAGATGCCCCAGTCCAGGTCCTGCAGGTCTGCCGCCACCTAAGGGGAAATCTGTTAAGATGCCCCAGTCCAGGTCCAGCAGGTCTGTCGCCTCCTAAGGGGAGATCTGTTAAGATGCCCCAGTCCAGGTCCAGCAGGTCTGCCACCTCTTAAGGGGAGATCTGTTAAGATGCCTCAGTCCAGGTCCAGCAGATATTTACTGTAGTCCCCCTGGGCTACTCCATCTGCCACCTCCTAAGGGGAGATCTGTTAAGATGCCTCAGTCCAGGTCCAGCAGAAATCAACTGTAGCCACCCCTGCCAGGGGAAATCTCTTGCTCTGCTTAACCATTAATTGTGAATGTGCCTGACACAAACCACACAGACAAAACACAAACACAGAAGAGCAAACTCAAAATATGGATTCTAGGAACTCAGGATTTTACATCAACCGAAGTTGCTACTACATACGTAACCTCAATATCAGAACAGATTACCACAGCACAGTGGAGCAGCAAGAGGCAGGTGAGATAACCAAAAATGTTTCACCTTGTCTCTGAGGCTGCAGTCCTCTTCCTCAACTGTGGTCCACCGTGCTCTGGGAACCCCAAACTTCGGCTAGTGATGTCACTTCTCCCAAGCCCCCACGTAATGGGGCGCCAACTGTTAAAGATGCCCTCAATCGGGGCCGACCACGTTTGCTCTACTGCTCCAAATTAGTAGTAACCCAAGGGTTTTACGTGCACGGAAGAAAATAACTATGACACCCACACTGGGATCAAAGCAAATTCTTGTTTATTACAGGAAGTACAGCAGTTTATATAGACATCAGAAAGGCATTCCCCCTGAGGCATGTGGCATTGTTACATTGGCTGAAATATGAAAATAAGAAAAGAGATAAGACTTGGCATCTAAGCAGTGTGCATTGTTTTACTAACTCTGGTATGTAAATATCTAGCTATAGCGGCTATCTTGTAAATTGCTGGCCCTGGAAATGTTGCAATTTAGGCTTGTGGACACTTAGACCTTCCGCAGCCTGATGTCATCGGCCTTCCCCCAGTACGCAGTCCCCAGCCGTCACTATTTTTCAAGGTGTGCCGTTCCCGCCTTACACCAGCATGTGTCCCGTAACATCACTCGTGCCCTAACCAACGTAGTTACTGGGAAGATCCACTTAACCACGGACAGATGTACAAGTGCATTCGGTGAGGGACGCTACATTTCCCTAACTGCACAGTGGGTGAATGTTGTGGAGGCCAGAAGCGAGTCGTACCCTGGGGTGGAACTGGTGCTACTGGCGCTGAGGATTGCGGGCCCTACATCGATAAGTGTTTCTGCCAGCACCTATGTTAGTGGGTCCAAACCCCACTTCTCCTCCTCCGCCTCCTCCTCCACTTACACCTTTGACTTATCGCCGTGCAGCACTAGTCAGTCATCAGTCGGTAGCTGGCAGCAGTGTAGCACTGCAGTGGGGAAGCGGCAACAGGCCGCACTGAAGCACAAATAGCACACCGCCGCAGAGCTGTGGCAGGGGATAAAAGACCAGACTGAGCTGTGGCTCTCGGCTATCAACCTACAACCAGGCATGGTTGTATCTGATAATGGCTGTAACTTGGTGGTGACTTTGGAGCTTAGCACATCCCATGCCTAGCCCACGTGTTCAAGCTTGCGGTTCAGCGGTTTCTCAAAACCTACCCCAATTTGCCTGAGCTACTGCAGAAGGTGCGGCGCGTGCGTGCACGTTTCCATAAGTTATCGACAGCTTCCGCTGGTCTGTCAACGATGCAGCAGGAATTGAAATTGCCATCTCACCGGCTGTTGTGCGATGTGAGCACGCGCTGGAACTCAACGTTTCACATGTTGGCCAGGCTTTGTAAGCAGCAGAGGGCAGTAGTGGAATGCCAGCTGCAACATGGTCTTCGCCTTTCCAGTCAGCTTCCACTATTCACAAGCGAGGAGTGGGCATGGATGTCTGATCTCTGTGAGGTTTTAAGAAACTTTGAGGAATTAACACAGATGGTGAGCGGCGATAACGCTATTATAAGCATAACCATCCCACTTCTGTGTCTACTCAAATGCTTGCTGCTCACAATTAGGGACGACGCTTTGCATGTGGAAGAGGTGGAAATGGGGAAGACATTACATAGTGTGATAGCCAGACCACCCTCAGTTCGTCTTCTCAGCGCGAATTGGACGATGAAGAGGAGGAGCAGGAGACAGTTGCCTCCACTACAGAGGGTAGTACCCATGGAAGTTTAATTCCATCTGTTCTGCATGGGTGGGCAGAAGAGGAGTAAGAGGATTAGGAATTGAGAGTCATCCTCCTGATGATGACAGTGAAGTCTTGCCTGTTAGTACTCTGGCACACATAGCTGACTTCATGCTAGGCTGCCTTTCTCACGACCCGCGCGTTATACGCATTTAAGACAACACGGATTGTTCACCCTTGTCGACCCCCGCTACAAAGCCTGCCCTGCTGCCAGCATTTTTTCTGAGTGGGTATTTAGTACTGCTGGTGGCATTATAACAGATAATCGTATCTGTCTGTCAACTGAAAATGCTGACAGGTTGACTCTTATAAAAATGAACAAGGCCTGGATTGACCATGAATTCTCGACTCCACCAGAGGAAAGCTGATGAACATAAAGGCACTTTAAATGTGTTGTTTATAATGTACTGAATACACTGTATTCCCATGCACCCCTTCAACCACAAACAAGGGTATTTGGTTGAATCTTCCTTTTCTCATCTTCTTTCTTCTCTTTCATCATATCAACACATGCTTATTTGTCGCATATAATGCTCTCGCATATATGCCCTTAGCATATAATGTTTTACAGGGTCAGCTCACCAGCAGGCCTTCGCATATAATTTTTTAGAGGGTCAGCGCACCAGGAGGCCCTCGCATATAATGTTTTACAGGGTCAGCTCAGCAGTAGGCCCTCACATATAATTTTTTAGAGGCTCAGCTCACCAGCAGGCCCTCGCATGTAATGTTTTACAGGGTCAGCTCACCAGCAGGCCTTCACCTACAATCTTTTACAGGGTCAGCTCACATGAAGGCCCTAGCATATAATGTTTTAGGCATCTCAAACTCGTGGCCCTCCAGCTGTTGCAAAACTACAACTACAAGCATGCCCGGACAGCCTACAGGTAGCCTACAGCAGGGCATTGTGGGAGTTGTAGTTTTACAACAGCTGGAGGGCCACGAGTTTGAGATGCCTGTTTTAGAGAGTCAGCTCACCTGCAGGCCCTCACCTACATCCTTTTAGAGGTTCATCTCACCAGCATGCCCGCTTCTAAAATCTTTTACAGGGTCAGCTCACCAGCAGACCCGCACCTAAAATCTTTTACAGGGTCAGCTCACCAGCATGCCCTAGCATATAATTTTTAGACGATCAGCTCTCCAGCAGGCCCTCGCATATAATGTTTTATAGGGTCAGCTCAACAGCAAGACCTACAATCTTTTACAGGGTCAGCTCACCTGAAGGCCCTCTCATATAATGTTTTTGAGAGTCAGCACACCTGCAGGCCCTTACCTACAACGTTTAGAGGGTCAGATCACCAGCAGGCCTTCGCATATAATGCTTTACAGGATCAGCTCACCAGCTGGCCCTCGCATATCATTTTTTAGAGGGTCAGCTCACCAGCAGGCCCTCGCATGTAATGTTTTTACATAGTTTGACATAGTTTTAAATTAGAGGGGCAAAGGTTTAAAATTGATATCAGGATGTATTACTTTACTGAGAGAGTAGTGGATGCATGGAATAGCCTTCCTGCAGAAGTGGTAGCTGCAAATGCAGTGAAGGAGTTTAAGCATGCATGGGATAGGCATAAGGCCATCCTTCATATAAGATAGGGCCAGGGGCTATTCATAGTATTCAGTAGATTGGGCAGACTAAATGGGCCAAATGGTTCTTATCTGCTGACATATTCTATGTTTCTATGTGTCTACGTTTCTATGTTTTACAGGGTCAGCTCACCAGCAGGCCTTCACCTAAAATCTTTTACAGGTTCAGCTCACCTGAATGCCCTTGCATATAATGTTTTAGAGGGTCAGCTAACCAGCAGGCCCACACCTAGAATCTTTTACAGGGTCAGCTCACCAGCAGGTCCACACCTAAAATCTTTTACAGGGTCAACTCACCTGCAGTCCCGCACCTAAAATCTTTTTCAGGGTCATCTCACCTGCAGGCCCTCACCTATTTATACCTAATAGGTAATTTGTGCGCATTCTGCCTTGCTTGGATGTGGTAGCTGTAGCGGTTTCTCAGGCTCCCCCTGTGATTCCCTCAGTACCCATGGTCTACACGGTTTGGGCTGAAAATAACATCAAAAGTTTATAGGGCAGACATCCGAATGGATCGTCGCTGTCACAGGGACATGCGATCGTCCCCAGGAAATCTAGAGTCACCAAAGCGGCAGCAGGCCCTCGCACATAATGTTTTAGATGGTCAGATCAGCAGGCCATAAATCATAATTTTTCAAGGCTGTGTATGATGCCCTCATTTATGTGTAACAAAGGGTGTATCGGAGTGATTGAATCCCATTTGTTTACAATCAATTCTCTTCTGTCGACCGGACAATTTTTTTGTAGTCATGTATAACGTAAACAAATGGAACAATTATTTGGCCCCATAGACATGTATTAGAATGCACTAAAATGAAATGCCTCTTAAGCCGAATGCACACGACCGTGGAACACAGACGTGAGCGTTCCGTGGTATCCCAGCCTGGCATCCTGTTCACAGCAGGAGCGCATGGCGTCTTTGGTTGCTATGACGCCGTGCGCTTCATGCCGCCGCTGCACTACAGTAATACACTCATATGAGCTATACAAGTGTATTACTGTAGTGCAGTGGTGGCATGAAGCGCACGGCGTCATAGCAACCAATGATGCCATGCGCTCCTGCTGTCAGCAGGATGCCATGCCGGGATACCATGGACCGCTCACGGCCGTGTTCCACGGCCTTAACAACATAACTGTTCTACTGAAGCTGAGCTCGGTCCGAAGTGGAAGGGGTGAAAGCTGATGCTGATATTTCCTCAATGGTAGTAGCTAGAAGCTTGAAACTTGTCTTGACAGCTAGCATTCCAGGCTTTCATAAATGACAGCATTTTTCCATGCATAACAGGAGATAGCAATGTTATAAATCGAGTGGGGAATAATTGCAGTTAAAACCTGCTTTTACTTTTACTTTCAGCTGCATTCACAGCATCCCTATTTCTAAGGACATGTTCACAAAAAATGGATGCCGCCTGTGTGCCTTACACAATTTGCGGAACGGACATGAGGCCCATTATAGAAATGGACAAAACGGACAAGAATAGGACAGGACTCATAATTTTTGCAGGGCCACGGAACAGAGCAACGGATGCAGACAGCACACAGAGTGAAATGAATGGTTCCGTATACGGACCGTATGCGGAACGCAAAAAACGTCCTGTATACGGAACACAAAATACCTTCTTGTGATTGAGCCCTAACAGTGATATCTTCCCATGTACTAAAAATAAAAATAAAAAAAAGTTATTTAATACACTATATATACCCCAAAATGGTTCCTAAAAAACCTACAACTAATTCCACAAAATAAAAATATAGAAGCAAAAATTTAAAAGTTATCACTGCTAAAACACAAAGGGTGAAAATATTATTGGTCCTTAAGGCTAAAATTAATTTAGTCACTAAGGGGTTAAGAATGGAAGAGTGTCCCCTGAGGTGTGCACCAAAAAGATTTACTGCAGACACACATTAAAAATCTACAGTAAAAAAGTAACATTTTTGGAAGGGTTTTTCCAATTTTAATGGGACTGTTAGGTGGTTAAAGGGTTCTGTTTTGCATTCCGTCCTATAATTAATTTATTTTCCCATTATAACTCTGTTATAACGGAACCTATAATGGAATTCAATAACGGCGATGCAAACCCGCCCTAAGTAACATTTAAATTCTTTTATTATGGAATAAATGAAAAGCAAAAAAACTACTGTGCCATTTTTATTTACGCTGTTTACCAGTCACCATAAATAATGTGTTTGTTATGTTGCACAAGTCATTTGGGATATCAAATATTGTACATTGATATTTAATAGAAAGTGTGTTACAAAAATACTTTTATTGTAATGGTTTTTGCTCCGTTAATTTATTTTAGTAACAATAACTTTGCAGAAAAATGTAAGTTTTACTTTCTAACTTTTCTTAGCTTTTTAGGCACAGAAACTCCAATTCTTACAGTTGACGAAGTCTGTAGTTGGCAGCAGTATGAGCAGGTTGATATCTGGAGGTGGCGGCAGCAGCAGCAGTATGAGGAGGCCCCAGAGTGGCACAATGACACAGTCTGGAGTTGGTGGCAGCAGCAGAATTAGGAGGAGGCCACCAAGTGGCACAATGACCGAGCCTGGAAGAGGTAGCAGCATCAGGGGGCCACAGAGTAGCATGATGATGAGAGATTATGGAGGTGGCTGTAGCATGAGGAGGCCACAGAGTGGCACACTGACATAGTCTGGAGTTGGAAGCAGCAGCATCAGTAGTATGAGGACGCCACCGAGTGGCACAATGACACAGTCTGGAGTTGGCAGCAGCATGAGGAGACAACAGAGTAGCCCAATGACAGAGTGTGGTGGTGGCGGTAGCAGCAGAATCAGGAGGAAGCCACCAAGTGGAACAATCACACAGTCTGGAGGTGGCGACAGCAGCAGCAACAGGAGCATGCCACAGAGTGGCAATGTGACATAGTGTGGAGATGGCAGTAGCAGCAGCAGCATTAGGATACCACATATGGTGATGCTGCATATTTTGACGCAGAGCTGTGGTGCCAACATTGGCACCCTGGCCACGCTTCACCTTCTGCCCACATATTCTACATGTGGCCATGTTAACCTCCTGCTGCTTAACCAAAGCTGCCACAACGCTGAGTAGGTGATTTTCCCCCCAACTGACTGCTACCACCGCTGCTTAGGTGAACCCCTGCACCACTACTTCCCGGGCAGGAAGGCTGCTGCGAAGCAGGTGGTCTACCCCGGGCACGTTTGGCACCCAACCTTTCAGTGATGCCACCTTGTTGACTCCCAGCCATCCTTTCAATACATATAACCGCCGATGTGAACTGACAATATATTTTTCTTTTTGTACTAAAATACGCCACTAAATGCTTTCAAGACATATAACCGCCGATGTGAACTGAGAATATATTTCTCTTTTTGTACTAAAATAGGGCACTAAACACTTTCAAGACATATAACCGCCGACGTGAACTGAGAATATATTTTTCTTTTTGTACTGAAATAGGCCGCTAAATGCTTTCAACACAAATAACCGCCAAAGTGAACTGAGAATATATTTAGCTTTTTTTTTACTGAAATACAAAATAACACATATGAAAGCCGCAATGACTGACTGCTACCACCTCTGCTTCCGTGAAACCCCTGCACCACTACTTCCCAGGCAGGAAGGCTGATGCGATGCAGTTGGTCTATCCCGGGCATGTTTGGCTCCCGACCACCCACTGCTGCCACCCTGCTGACTCCCAGCCATGCTTTCAACACATAGTGTATAACCGCCAACGTGAACTGAGAATATATTTTTCTTTTTATACTGAAATACAAAATAATACATATAACCGCCGCACTGCCTGACTGCTACCGCTGCTGCTTCCGTGAAACCCTGCACCACTACATCCCGGGCAGATATATACGTACTTCACTGTTGCAGTTATTTGTGGTGAAAGCGTTAAGTGGCCTTTTTCAGTACAAAAAGAAGAATATATACTCACTTCACTGTTGCAGTTATTTGTGATGAAAGCATTTAGTGGCCTATTTTAGTACAAAAAGAAAAAATATATACACATTTCACTGTTGCAGTTATTTGTGTTGAAAAGGTTTAGTGGCCTATTTCAATAAAAAAAGAAAAATATATTCTCAGTTCACTTCTGCAGTAAAATGTGTTGAAAGCATTTAGTGGCCTTTTTCAGTACAAAAAGAAAAATATATTCTCAGTTCACTTCTGCAGTAATATGTGTGGAAAGCGTTTAGTGGCCTATTTCAGTACAGAAAGAAAAATATATAACAACTTCACTGTTGCAGTTGTTTGTGGTGAAAGCTTTTAGTGGCTTATTTCAGTACAGAAAGAAAATATATATGTACTTCACTGTTGCAGTTATTTGTGGTGAAAGTGTTTAGTGGCCTATTTCAGTAGAAAAAGATAAATATATTCTCTGTTTACTTCTACAGTTACTTGTGGCGAAAGCGTTTAGGGGTCTATTTCAGTACACAAATCACATTACTGTTGCAGTTATTTACAGTGAAAGCGTTTAGTGGGCTATTTTAAGTACAGAAAGAAAAATATATTCTCAGTTCACCACTGCAGTTATATGTGTTGAAAGTGTTTAATGGTCTATTTTACTACAAAAAGAAAAATATATATGCAGTTCACTGTTGCAGTTATTTTTGGTGAAAACGTTTAGTGGCCTATTTCAGTACAAAAAGAAAAATATATGCACACTTTACTGTTGCAGTTATTTGTGGTGAAAGCATTTAGAGGCCTATTTCAGTACAAAAATAAAAATACATTCTCGGTTCACATCTGCAGTTATATGTGTTGAAAGTGTTTAATGGCCTATTTCAGTACTAAAAGAAAAATATAGACTCACTTCACTGCTGCAGTTATTTGTGGTGAAAGCATTTAGTGGCCTATTTTAGTACAAAAAGAAAAATATATTCTCGGTTTACTTCTGCAGTTATATGTGTTGAAAGTGTTTAGTAGCCTATTTCAGTACAAAAAGAGAAATATATACTCTCTTCACTGTTGCAGTTATTTGTGGTGAAAGCATTTAGTTGCCTTTTTCAGTACAAAAAGAAAAATATATTCTCAGTTCGCTTCTGCAGTAATATGTGTTGAAAGCGTTTAGTGGCATATTTCAGTACAAAAAGAAAAATATATATACGCACTTCACTGTTGCAGTTATTTGTGGCGAAAGCGTTTAGTGGCCTATTTCAGTACAGAATAAAAATATATTCCAACTTCACTGTTGCAGTTATTTGTGGTGAAAGCTTTTAGTGGCCTATTTCAGTACAGAAAGAAAAATATATATGCACTTTACTGTTGCAGTTATTTGTGGTGAAAGCATTTAGTGGCCTATTTTAAGGGGTGTTTTAATTTTATTTTTCATTTATTTAGTTCAGATAAAAGTATGTCAGACAGAGAAGTTCCAGGCCATGCACAGAGGAGTGGCAGAGGCCTAAATGTTTCTGGTGCAGGCAGAGGTCACAGCAGAGTAAGGGGGCGTGGCAGCAGAATTCATAGCCAGAGGCCTGAGCTCCCCGTGTCATCTAGTGGTCGTGTCTTGACCAACAATCCAGCGGTTCTTGATTGGTTAACTCGGTCATCCACTTCATCCTAAGTGACATCAGACACCCCCAGCCAACAGTCAGTGGGTTTGTCAGACCCAACCCTTAGTTGGCATGGCCCGGGAGCAGGCCCTGTGCCCTCACCTGTCCTCAACCTGCCTCTGTCCTTTCCTCCACTAGGCGGGCAAGTAGTGATGAGGAGAGTGGCATGGGAACTGGTGTTCAGCAGTCAGGTTCCTGACCCAGAGACAGTTGAGGAGTGGGGGCCCTGTGTGGCTTCTACACACTTTCAAAATAATCCTTCAGCAGGGCGAATAGATGCCTTGAAGTTTGTGATGCTCCATGACCTTCCCAGGAGCTTCTGTCAGGAACAGCGGTTCATTTCTGAGACATCTGTATATTGTGGGGGGGAATCCGAAGACCCTCTCCATCTCCGTGCACCACAGGATGTCCTCCTTCCCATCCATGATGACTGGGAACTCATGATTGTTTCCCTGATGAAGAGACCAGGGGCTGTTAGTTATGGTTTGAATCTTGATGAACTTTGCTACTTTTCCGGGATGTAAGCAATCTTGAAGCTTTAGTCTTCTTATTGTCTGTAGCTACTAGAGGCCTATTCATGCCAGGCAGGTTCCCCCAGAAGTATCTGGCTCGATGAGCAGCCGATACTGCACTTGCATCAATCTTGACAGAATTCATCTCCAGGTGGAGAGAAATAGTTTTTTTTGGAATGCTTTCTCCATTGCAACCACGTTCTCAAATAACCAGAAGACTGGCCGAATCCTCCTCTCTTAGGCAATACTTTATTGAGTAATCATGGAAAGTAAAAAAACTGTTGTCCACTGCCCCCATAAAGGCATTTCTGGTGTGGGTTAACCACAGATAATTAATTACAAGGACTACTGCCAACTATCAGATCAAATTGTCACCAGTTTTCAATCTATTTCCTGGTTATAGTCTATATGTAGCCCACATATACAATCTGCCCTGGATGGCGTACCCATCCTATCATGATGGCATCCTCACACACCTCTGCTGCCATTTTTCAATGTTGATTCTAAGCTTTTTCTATGATGACTGGAAACTCGTGATGTTTTCCCTGACAAAGAGAACAGGCGCTGGTAGTTACAGTTTGAAACTTGATAAACTTTGCGACTCTTCCAGGATCCAAGCAATCTTGAAGCTTTGGCTTCTTATTGTCTGTAGCTACTAGAGGGCTGTTCCTGCCAAGTAGGCTCCTCCAGAAGTATCTGGCTCGATAAACAGACGATACCGCACTTGTATAAATCTTTGTCCCAAGGTGGACAAAAATTGTTTTTTTGGGAATGCTTTCTCCATCGCAACCACGTCAGTGAATAACCAGAAGACTGGACGATTCTCTTCTGTCTTAGGCAACACTTATTTTTTAAAAATTGAATTTATTAAATATGTAATATTAAATGGAACCAAAACTTAAAAATTATTAAAATGATAAGAATCTAAAGAAACTAAACTTAAATTTGTCAATATATTATCCCAATCTTCAATGGAAATTCCCAGACAATAAATTTGCCCTTGTGGCCTGATTTATATTGGGATGACCACGAGGGCACTTAGGACGAGAATTCTGGAGCACATCCGGGATATTAAGGCGGCTGCCGAGATTACTGAATGTGATAAGCTCAGGAAATTAAAACCAGTGGCAAAACACTTTAGGGAGATACATAACTGCAATCCTAGAGGCATTGTTTTCAAAGGGATAGATCGGGTACGTTTGGGAATTAGGGGGGGCAACATAAAACGTTGTCTCCTCACAAAAGAAACAAAGTGGATGGTTCTGCTCAACACTGTGACTCCTCATGGATTGAATGAGGCTTTGAGTTTCAAATCCTTTATTTAGGTTAGCGTCTTTACTGAATTTTTCAGTGATTTTAACTGCTTTTTATTTTACTTAGTTTTCGTGTGGCCATGTCATGAGGGTTGGAGGATTGTGAGGAGAGGAATAATTTCTTCGCACGCCGAGAATATGGTGATGGAAATCAAACACAAGGCGAATACGAAGATGGATCATCATGTATATATTGGAATGCATTGATACATGGGATTTGTACTCAATATACTCTTTAGTATTTTTAACTGTATGAGATGTCACTTTATGTATTGTGCTGTAATAACTTGGTATAGCACGTGTTACAATATATTGGCCTGACTGTTATAGGCATTTAGGCCAGTTAACATATTGGTATCACGCTATCACGGTGGTGATTTAAATATGGCAATTGTTCCTCACTATATTTTATGTATTCAGCACTTTAGATGGGTGGCAATGTGCCTGACTGTGCTGGGTTAACCAATGGTTTTGTTGTCCAAACATACTTGGGCACATTGATCACCCTTTACTATGGATGATGACAAACTCAGTGTGATATTATTGGAAATGTTTGTCCATACTTGATATAGTTCTCATTAGGTGTTAGTGGGGTTAAAAAGGATATATTTCACACTCCCTATAGTAATTATGGTTTAGGTATTCTGGGAGGTATTTATGATACACTTTTTTGTATTCAGAATATAATTATTATTTATTTATTTTTTGTCATTTACGCTTATATAATCATGTATGGTACTTGATGGTGATGTATATTAGGATCTGAGTGAGTTTTATGCTCATATAATCATGTATGGTATTTTTTGGTATTGTATATTAGGATTTGAGGGAGTTTTATGCTCATATAATCATGTATGGTATTTGTTGGTATTGTATATTGGGGGATTTTTATGTATTTGGGATAGATCATGATGTATCCAGCGCTGCATTTATGGTTGTGTATTTCTATGAAATCTTGTATTTATAGGTGTGTAATACCTCTTCCCACTCCTAAAAAATCATGATGTTAGGCTCTCATTTCCCTCCCCTTGATAATAGTATGTATTCAGCTTTTTATTGGTACCTCATTTTGTCAAGAACCCCAAGTAGACTCCGTTTAGGGCCATTCTAGTGTGAATTTATTTATTTGAAAGGTATAATCAGGTTTTGATACCATCATAGCCGGATACCACTCACGCTGGATTGGCTGATACAGCGCTCGGCTGTGATGCGCTGTGAGCTGGGTCACGTGGGGGCGCCGCTATGCTTCCTTGGGAGGCAGGCTGGAACGCATGGCTTGCGTTCCACCCCTCCTCCTGATGAATGCGGCGCACATCATCAGGCACAAGCGCTCGATAAATAGGTATCATGATATATTTATGATATAATAAATTATATATATTTTTAATATACTGGGCATTCTATGGTTGTTTTTTAGCAACATTTTTTAGGTTTGTACGATTGGCTCTTCGTTTGCCCCACTTTACGGGTTTGTAGTGAGGCTTTCTCTTTTGGTTCTAAATCAATTTGTCAAGGCTTTTGTGCCTGGGAACATGTACTATTAAATCATGCAGAGCCGAAGTGTCCTCCTTATGCTGCTGCCACCCCCACACTTTGTCGTCGTGCCACTCTGTGGCCTCCTTATGCTGCTGCCACTTCCACATTCTCTCATCGTTGTGCTACTCTGTGGCCTCCTCATGCTGCTGACACCTCCTCAATCTCTCGTCGTCGTGCTACTCTGTGGCCTCCTCATGCTGCTGCCACCTCCACAATCTCTCGTTGTTGTGCTACTGTGTGGCCTCCTCATGCTGCTCTTTCGTTGTTGTGCTACTCTGTGGCCTCCTCATGCTGCTGACACCTCCGCAATCTCTCGTCATCGTGCTACTCTGGCCTCCTCATGCTGCTGACACCTCCACCCTTTGTCATCGCGCCACTCTGTGGCCTCCTTATGCTGCTTCCACCTTCACAATCTCTCGTCGCTGGACTACTCTGTGGCCTCCTCATGCTGCTGACACCTCCATAATCTTTCGTCGTCCTGCTACTCTGGCCTCCTAATGCAGCTGACGCCTCCACACTTTGTAGTCATGCAATTCTGTGGCCTCCTCATGCTGCTGCCACCTCCATAATCACTTATTGTTGTGCTACTCTGTGGCCTTCTCATGCTTCTGCCACCACCACAATCTCTCATCGTCGTGCCACTCTGTGGCCTCCTCATGCTGCTGCCACCTTCACAATCTCTCATCATTGTGCTACTCTGTGACCTGCTCATGCTGCTGACACCTCCACAATCTCTCGTCATCGTGCTACTCTGGCCTCCTCATGCTGCTGAGACCTCCACACTTTGTCACCGTGCCACTCTGTGGCCTCCTCATGCTGCTGCCTCCTCCACAATCTCTCGTCATCATGCTACTCTGTGGCCTCCTCATACTGCTGCCACCTTCACAATCTTTCGTCATCATGCCACTCTGTGGTCTTCTGATGCTGCCACCACCTCACCACTATGTCATAGGTCCACTCTGTGGACTTCTCATGCTATTACCACCCTCCCCAATTCATGGCTTTAGGCCTGGCTGACATCATCATTTATTCAACCTTTCTTTTGATCTGTCAGAAGTAAGGGAAAATGAGACACACAATGGATCCTGTCTGTGTTGCAGCTGTAAGGTCGGTATGGTCCCATCAGAATTTACTTATGATTTGGTAGCCAAAAGCAGAAGTAAGTGCAAAACACAGAAGACTTGCAAATATTTGGTTCACGTGTCATCTCTGTTTTAGATCTATTCCTGTTTTTTTTTTTGCATTAGCAATACTGATGGATTATTGAGCAAATGCTGACAGAGTGAAGGCGCATGCTCCACAGACAGGATCCATTTTTTGTGGGTTATTATTCTGACGGATCCGAGAAAGGGCAAATTAATCAGTGACGTCAACACAAACTTACTGCTTACACCATCTCTGCTCTGTCAAGGGGGCTCTACTTGTATAAGCGTTTAATAAAACAGGTTTTGTAGACATCTATGTAAAATCAGCTGACAACGGTGTAAAAGGAGTATGCTTATTCTTGGTGCTAACATCGACCTGTAAGGCTGAGTTTATGAGTTATTTGGTCAGTTTTGTCCCCGTGACTGCTCAAATAAGTGCAAGTCATACGGACTCACAGTATTATTTCACTACCAAAGCAGACCCCCTATGCATGTTACTGCAAGGCACAGTGTTCTACACCACTATAAACGCTCTCTGCAGCCAGGAAATAGCCCTTTTCCTGAAAAATTCGGCAAACCGGCGAATCGAATTTTTGAAAAATTCTCTCATCTCTAATAATAATGAAAGTTAAATGATTTTGTGCTTTGTATACAAATAGGCAACTTGACTCTCTATGAAATTGACCCCAGTGTGTATTGTGTGTTGGGGTCGAGCACCTATAGGGCAGCCACTGACTTCCTGGCCACACAACTTTCCTTGCGCTTTGAGTCCTGCAAGAAAAGTGCATTGCAATTGTTTGTCATTGTTTCATTCTGTCCTTTCTGCTTGTCGTCAGGACAAATTATCATAAATCTACACAGGGTAGTAAGAGCATATTTATAACTGTTGTGTTGGTTGTAAGGTCTCTTGGCACTTTATTTTTCATACGTAACAATTGAAGTTGCAACCACCAATGCTACTTCAAGGCTTATTGTAAAACTATCTCTATGTGCTGTTGACATTGTTTTTCAAAGACTAGAAAAACGGATTGTTGTTTTTCTACAACCATCACTCTCCATCCAAGTGAAAGGGGATTAGCTGCAATACCAGTTTCCATAGATTCAGATTTTTTTTTATAATCCCAGAAAGCCCCCCATGTTTCATAGCTCTGGCTTTTGATCAGCTAAGCAGGACATAGCAGCGGTTAGCAGAGATCAACTATTTTATGCCTATATGAGTAAAGTATTATTATACTGTATATTCATATAAAATAAAATAAATAACTTTCATAAAAATATGAATTATATATTGTATCACTAAATAAATATATACCACTGTTGAGGAAGGGTTGAGACTAGGGATGAGCGAACTCGAACTGTATAGTTCGGGTTCGTACCGAATTTTGGGGTGTCCGTGACACGGACCCGTACCCGGACATTTTTGTAAAAGTCCGGGTTCGGGTTCGGTGTTCGTCGCTTTCTTGGCGCTTTTGTGACGCTTTCTTGGCGCTTTTTGAAAGGCTGCAAAGCAGCCAATCAACAAGCGTCATACTACTTGCCCCAAGAGGCCATCACAGCCATGCCTACTATTGGCATGGCTGTGATTGGCCAGAGCACCATGTGACCCAGCCTCTATTTAAGCTGGAGTCACATAGCGCCGCCCGTCACTCTGCTCTGATTAGCGTAGGGAGAGGTTGCGGCTGCGACAGTAGGGCGAGATTAGGCAGATTAACTCCTCCAAAGGACTTGTTTAACTGATCGATCTGCAGCTGTGGATCATTGAGCTGCTGATCCTCAATTGCTCACTGTTTTTAGGCTGCCCAGACCGTTTGTCAGTCACATTTTTCTGGGGTGATCGGCGGCCATTTTGTGTCTTGTGGTGCGCCAGCACAAGCTGCGACCAAGTGCATTTAACCCTCAATGGTGTGGTTGTTTTTTGGCTAAAGCCTACATCAGGGTGAAGCTGTCACACCAAGTGCATTTACCAGCAATAGTCTGTTTATTTTTTGGCCATATACTACATCAGGGGCAAGCTGCGCCTGTCACCAAGTGCATTTAACCCTCAATGGTGCGTTTGTTTTTTGGCTAAAGCCTACATCAGGGTGAAGCTGTCACACCAAGTGCATTTAACCAGCAATAGTCTGTTTATTTTTTGGCCATATACTACATCAGGGGCAAGCTGCGCCCGTCACCAAGTGCATTTAACCCTCAGTAGTGTGGTTGGTCAAGCTATCACACCAAGTGCATTTAACCAGCAATAGTCTGTTCATTTTTTGGCCATATACTAAATCAGGGGCAAGCTGCGCCCGTCACCAAGTGCATTTAACCAGCAATAGTCTGTTCATTTTTTGGCCATATACTACATCAGGGGCAAGCTGCGCCCGTCACCAAGTGCATTTAACCCTCAGTAGTGTGGTTGGTCAAGCTGTGACACCAAGTGCATTTAACCAGCAATAGTCTGTTCATTTTTTGGCCATATACTACATCAGGGGCAAGCTGCGCCCGTCACCAAGTGCATTTAACCCTCAGTAGTGTGGTTGGTCAAGCTATCACACCAAGTGCATTTAACCAGCAATAGTCTGTTCATTTTTTGGCCATATAATAGATCAGGGGCAAGCTGCGCCCGTCACCAAGTGCATTTAACCCTCAGTAGTGTAGTTGGTCAAGCTGTGACACCAAGTGCATTTAACCAGCAATAGTCTGTTCATTTTTTGGCCATATACTACATCAGGGGCAAGCTGCGCCCGTCACCAAGTGCATTTAACCCTCAGTAGTGTGGTTGGTCAAGCTATCACACCAAGTGCATTTAACCAGCAATAGTCTGTTCATTTTTTGGCCATATACTACATCAGGGGCAAGCTGCGCCCGTCACCAAGTGCATTTAACCCTCAGTAGTGTGGTTGGTCAAGCTGTGACACCAAGTGCATTTAACCAGCAATAGTCTGTTCATTTTTTGGCCATATACTACATCAGGGGCAAGCTGCGCCCGTCACCAAGTGCATTTAACCAGCAATAGTGTGGTTATTTTTTGGCCATATCCCAGTCTAATTCTGTCACTAAATCCATACCGGTCACCCAGCGCCTAAATACTAGGCCTCAAATTTATATCCCGCTAAATCTGTCGTTACCGCTGTCCTGTTGTGGCTGGGAAAGTTATTTAGTGTCCGTCAAAGCACATTTTTTGTTCTGGGTTGAAATACAATTCCCAATTTAGCAATTTAAAAATTTAGTGGTTTCTGCTGTATCAGAGCTATTTGAAATCTATCCCTAAAAGGGTAGATCATATTGAAGGTGCACATAGGGTCATTCAGAATAACTTCACACACCCGCTACTGTGCATTTCCAAGTCTAATTCTGTCACTAAACCCATACCGGTCACCCAGCGCCTAAATACTAGGCCTCAAATTTATATCCTGCTGAATTTGAATACAATACATTGGGCCAAATAATATTTTTGTTGTTGTGGTGAACCATAACAATGAGGAAAACATCTAGTAAGGGACGCGGACGTGGACATGGTCGTGGTGGTGTTAGTGGACCCTCTGGTGCTGGGAGAGGACGTGGCCGTTCTCCCACATCCACACGTCCTAGAGTACCAACTACCTCAGGTCCCAGTAGCCGCCAGAATTTACAGCGATATATGGTGGGGCCCAATGCCGTTTTAAGGATGGTAAGGCCTGAGCAGGTACAGGCATTAGTCAATTGGGTGGCCGACAGTGGATCCAGCACGTTCACATTATCTCCCACCCAGTCTTCTGCAGAAAGCGCACAGATGGCGCCTGAAAACCAACCCCATCAGTCTGTCACATCACCCCCATGCATACCAGGGAAACTGTCTCAGCCTCAAGTTATGCAGCAGTCTCTTATGCTGTTTGAAGACTCCGCTGGCAGGGTTTCCCAAGGGCATCCACCTAGCCCTTCCCCAGCGGTGAAAGACATAGAATGCACTGACGCACAACCACTTATGTTTCCTGATGATGAGGACATGGGAATACCACCTCAGCATGTCTCTGATGATGACGAAACACAGGTGCCAACTGCTGCGTCTTTCTGCAGTATGCAGACTGAACAGGAGGTCAGGGATCAAGACTGGGTGGAAGACGATGCAGGGGACGATGAGGTCCTAGACCCCACATGGAATGAAGGTCGTGCCACTGACTTTCACAGTTCGGAGGAAGAGGCAGTGGTGAGATCGAGCCAACAGCGTAGCAAAAGAGGGAGCAGTGGGCAAAAGCAGAACACCCGCCGCCAAGAGACACCGCCTGCT
This sequence comes from Bufo gargarizans, assembly GCF_014858855.1. Taxonomy (NCBI): domain Eukaryota; kingdom Metazoa; phylum Chordata; class Amphibia; order Anura; family Bufonidae; genus Bufo; species Bufo gargarizans. The sequence goes on along the minus strand of NC_058083.1, from coordinate 395,221,393 downwards.
ACTGACCGCCGCCATCTGGGACTGAGCACCCCAAAGGCAGCTTCAAGGAGTTCCCTGGCATGGCACTTCTTCAAACAATGTGCTGACGACAAGACCCGAGTGGTTTGCACGCTGTGCCATCAGAGCCTGAAGCGAGGCATTAACGTTCTGAACCTGAGCACAACCTGCATGACCAGGCACCTGCATGCAAAGCATGAACTGCAGTGGAGTAAACACCTTAAAACCAAGGAAGTCACTCAGGCTCCCCCTGCTACCTCTTCTGCTGCTGCCGCCTCGGCCTCTTCCTCCGCCTCTGGAGGAACGTTGGCACCTGCCGCCCAGCAAACAGGGGATGTACCACCAACACCACCACCACCACCTCCGCCACCAAGCGTCTCAACCATGTCACACGGCAGCGTTCAGCTCTCCATCTCACAAACATTTGAGAGAAAGCGTAAATTCCCACCTAGCCACCCTCGATCCCTGGCCCTGAATGCCAGCATTTCTAAACTACTGGCCTATGAAATGCTGTCATTTAGGCTGGTGGACACAGACAGCTTCAAACAGCTCATGTCGCTTGCTGTCCCACAGTATGTTGTTCCCAGCCGCCACTACTTCTCCAAGAGAGCCGTGCCTTCCCTGCACAACCAAGTATCCGATAAAATCAAGTGTGCACTGCGCAACGCCATCTGTAGCAAGGTCCACCTAACCACAGATACGTGGACCAGTAAGCACGGCCAGGGACGCTATATCTCCCTAACTGCACACTGGGTAAATGTAGTGGCAGCTGGGCCCCAGGCGGAGAGCTGTTTGGCGCACGTCCTTTCGCCACCAAGGATCGCAGGGCAACATTCTTTGCCTCCTGTTGCCACCTCCTCCTTCTCGGCTTCCTCCTCCTCTTCTTCCACCTGCTCATCCAGTCAGCCACACACCTTCACCACCAACTTCAGCACAGCCCGGGGTAAACGTCAGCAGGCCATTCTGAAACTCATATGTTTGGGGGACAGGCCCCACACCGCACAGGAGTTGTGGCGGGGTATAGAACAACAGACCGACGAGTGGTTGCTGCCGGTGAGCCTCAAGCCCGGCCTGGTGGTGTTTGATAATGGGCGAAATCTCGTTGCAGCTCTGGGACTAGCCAATTTGACGCACATCCCTTGCTTGGCGCATGTGCTGAATTTGGTGGTGCAGAAGTTCATACACAACTACCCCGACATGTCAGAGCTGCTGCATAAAGTGCGGGCCGTCTGTTCGCGCTTCCGGCGTTCACATCCTGCTGCTGCTCGCCTGTCTGCGCTACAGCGTAACTTCGGCCTTCCCGCTCACCGCCTCATATGCGACGTGCCCACCAGGTGGAACTCCACCTTGCACATGCTGGACAGACTGTGCGAGCAGCAGCAGGCCATAGTGGAGTTTCAGCTGCAGCACGCACGGGTCAGTCGCACTACAGAACAGCACCACTTCACCACCAATGACTGGGCCTCCATGCGAGACCTGTGTGCCCTGTTGCGCTGTTTCGAGTACTCCACCAACATGGCCAGTGGCGATGACGCCGTTATCAGCGTTACAATACCACTTCTATGTCTCCTTGAGAAAACACTTAGGGCGATGATGCAAGAGGAGGTGGCCCAGGAGGAGGAGGAAGAGGGGTCATTTTTAGCACTTTCAGGCCAGTCTCTTCGAAGTGACTCAGAGGGAGGTTTTTGGCAACAGCAGAGGCCAGGTACAAATGTGGCCAGACAGGGCCCACTACTGGAGGACGAGGAGGACGAGGATGAGGAGGAGGTGGAGGAGGATGAGGATGAAGCATGGTCACAGCGGGGTGGCACCCAACGCAGCTCGGGTCCATCACTGGTGCGTGGCTGGGGGGAAAGGCAGGACGATGATGATACGCCTCCCACAGAGGACAGCTTGTCCTTACTTCTGGGCAGCCTGGCACACATGAGTGACTACATGCTGCAGTGCCTGCGCAACGACAGCAGAGTTGCCCACATTTTAACGTGTGCGGACTACTGGGTTGCCACCCTGCTGGATCCACGCTACAAAGACAATGTGCCCACCTTACTTCCTGCACTGGAGCGTGATAGGAAGATGCGCGAGTACAAGCGCACGTTGGTAGACGCGCTACTGAGAGCATTCCCAAATGTCACAGGGGAACAAGTGGAAGCCCAAGGCCAAGGCAGAGGAGGAGCAAGAGGTCGCCAAGGCAGCTGTGTCAATGCCAGCTCCTTTGAGGGCAGGGTTAGCATGGCAGAGATGTGGAAAACTTTTGTCAACACGCCACAGCTAACTGCACCACCACCTGATACGCATCATGTTAGCAGGAGGCAACATTTCACTAACATGGTGGAACTGTACATGTGCACACCCCTCTACGTACTGACTGATGGTTCGGCCCCATTCAACTTCTGGGTCTCTAAATTGTCCACGTGGCCAGAGCTAGCCTTTTATGCCTTGGAGGTGCTGGCCTGCCCGGCGGCCAGCGTTTTGTCTGAACGTGTATTCAGCACGGCAGGGGGCGTCATTACAGACAAACGCAGCCGCCTGTCTACAGCCAATGTGGACAAGCTGACGTTCATAAAAATGAACCAGGCATGGATCCCACAGGATCTGTCCGTCCCTTGTCCAGATTAGACATTAACTACCTCCCCTTAACCATATATTATTGGACTCCAGGGCACTTCCTCATTCAATCCTATTTTTATTTTCATTTTACCATTATATTGCGAGGCTACCCAAAGTTGAATGAACCTCTCCTCTGTCTGGGTGCCGGGGCCTAAATATATGCCAATGGACTGTTCCAATGTTGGGTGACGTGAAGCCTGATTCTCTGCTATGACATGCAGACTGATTCTCTGCTGACATGAAGCCAGATTGTCTGTTACGGGACCTCTCTCCTCTGCCTGGGTGCTGGGCCTAAATATATGCTAATGGACTGTTGCAGTGGTGGCTGACGTGAAGCCCCATTCTCTGCTATGACATGCAGACTAATTCTCTGCTGACATGAAGCCAGATTGTCTGTTACGGGACCTCTCTCCTCTGCCTGTGTGCTGGGCCTAAATATATGCCAATGGACTGTTGCAGTGGTGGCTGACGTGAAGCCTCATTCTCTGCTATGACATGCAAACTAATTCTCTGCTGACATGAAGCCAGATTGTCTGTTACGGGACCTCTCTCCTCTGCCTGTGTGCTGGGCCTAAATATATGCCATTGGACTGTTGCAGTGGTGGCTGACGTGAAGCCTCATTCTCTGCTATGACATGCAGACTAATTCTCTGCTGACATGAAGCCAGATTGTCTGTTACGGGACCTCTCTCCTCTGCCTGTGTGCTGGGCCTAAATATATGCTAATGGACTGTTGCAGTGGTGGCTGACGTGAAGCCTCATTCTCTGCTATGACATGCAGACTAATTCTCTGCTGACATGAAGCCAGATTGTCTGTTACGGGACCTCTCTCCTTTGCCTGTGTGCTGGGCCTAAATATATGCCAATGGACTGTTGCAGTGGTGGCTGACGTGAAGCCTCATTCTCTGCTATGACATGCAAACTATTTCTCTGCTGACATGAAGCCAGATTGTCTGTTACGGGACCTCTCTCCTCTGCCTGTGTGCTGGGCCTAAATATATGCCAATGGACTGTTGCAGTGGTGGCTGACGTGAAGCCTCATTCTCTGCTATGACATGCAGACTAATTCTCTGCTGACATGAAGCCAGATCCTCTGTTACGGGACCTCTCTCCTCTGCCTGGGTGCTGGGCCTAAATTTATGAAAATGGACTCTTACAGTGGTGGGTGACGTGAAGCCTGATTCTCTGCTATGACATGAAGACTGATTCTCTGCTGACATGAAGCCAGATTGTCTGTTACGGGACCTCTCTCCTCTGCCTGGGTGCTGGGCCTAAATTTATGAAAATGGACTCTTACAGTGGTGGGTGACGTGAAGCCTGATTCTCTGCTATGATATGAAGACTGATTCTCTGCTGACATGAAGCCAGATTGTCTGTTACGGGACCTCTCTCCTCTGCCTGGGTGCTTGGCCTAAATTTATGACAATGGACTGTTGCTGTGGTGGCTGACGTGAAGCCTGATTCTCTGCTATGACATGCAGACTGATTCTCTGCTGACATGAAGCCAGATTCTCTGTTACGGGACCTCTCTCCTCTGCCTCGGTTCCGGGGCCTAAATATCTGAGAATGGACTGTTCCAGTGGTGGGTGACGGGAAGCCAGATTCTCTGCTATGGGACCTCTCTCCAATTGATTTTGGTTAATTTTTATTTATTTAATTTTTATTTTAATTCATTTCCCTATCCACATTTGTTTGCAGGGGATTTACCTACATGTTGCTGCCTTTTGCAGCCCTCTAGCCCTTTCCTGGGCTGTTTTACAGCCTTTTTAGTGCCGAAAAGTTCGGGTCCCCATTGACTTCAATGGGGTTCGGGTTCGGGACGAAGTTCGGATCGGGTTCGGATCCCGAACCCGAACATTTCCGGGAAGTTCGGCCGAACTTCTCGAACCCGAACATCCAGGTGTTCGCTCAACTCTAGTTGAGACGTATGCATATATATCCATGCATGCCTGCAAACACGTGCGGGCATGTATGGTATATATGTGCATACATTAACCACAGCATCATGGAACGATGTGCGCAGATGTGCCCAGCATCTGCGCACGTCTGCCCATGGTGATCCCCAGGGGCTCATGGTGGCCCCTGTGGGAAATATGTGCCTCCTTTAGACCGTGCCCCTTATAATATATATATATGTCTGTAGCCCCTTATAACATAGATATATATATAATCCCCCTTAGAATACATTATGCCCCTTATATATGTGTATATATATTACCAGGAGGACATATATGTGTATCTGCCATGGCTCTCCCCCAGGTGTGTATATATATATATATATATATATATATTTATATGGGCCTATAACTGCATGCCCCCAGGTTTATAATGAGTATATATATGTATATAGATGCGCCCCAAGTATCTATATACATATATATATATATATATATATATATATACTTAAATTTCCCCGGCGTTCAGCCAGTTCCTGCAGGGGGGTGGATATGTCTCCAGGTGGCTGGTGACTTCAAAGGCTAAGGGATCTATTGATTTGAGGCACTTTGTTGAGTTTATTAGCCTATTTACTATTCACGGCCCCACCTTGTGTTTGTGACATGGCTGGGCGTGTGGTGCTGCTAGCCTCAGGGGGCCAACTGGCATGCATACGTCACAGTCACACTATGATGTCACATCCCTGAGGAGGGGGGAGCTGGGCTGTTTCTGAGGCTGATATAGGAGCCTGAAACCAGGAACAGCCCTCTCTTGCAACCAGACTACAATCACAGACACATGGGGACTGCTGCCTGAAGGAAGAGAGGCCCATATGCCCCTGGAGATGGCTGAGTATACGCTGGCATGGCATTGTACCTCTGCCCTTGCAGTGCCAACCATATTCACCCCTTCCCTGCCTATCCCTTCACTGCTGCCTGCTTACTCCAGTAGCTGCTGAGTTTGTGTTTTGGGGTGGGCTGCTAAGGAATGTATGTACAGCTAGAGTGTGGGGTGGAATTGGGAATTGTCTAGTGTAGCTAGATTTGTATTGTGGTGTGTACGTCTATATGTATATATATTTATAACCATTGATCTATAAATATATATAGATATAGCGTATAATTAGATTACGATTATCCCCCCCCCCCTTGGTTTACCCTTTCCCTACCCTGATTAACCCCTGGTTGTAACCCCTGCTTAAACCCTGCCCCCCCCCACCCCCCACTGTACACTTGCAGGGTATTTAACCCCTGCATTGCTGTACAGTTCTGACATTATTCCTATTGTTAATCCTATGTGTTTGTGGTCGGCTTACACCCCAGTAAGACCACCGTTAACCCTCGGTGTACCCCATAGGGATAGTATAGAACTAGATGGGTGGGTTGTTAATATTACTTGTATGTGTGAACTGTATAGTTAGTTTATGGGTGGAATTGGGAACGTGTAGTGTAGTTTAGGATTATATGTGTAGTGCTGTGTATTGTCAGTGTATTGCGTGCGTAGTGTATTGTAAGTAATACATACTGTGTTACTTGTAACTATCTGTGTAACACGTAGTTATTGGCGATAGTTAGTTCAGTGAGGCGCATGCAGCTAGCATAGTGCTTAATGTAAAGCATAGCGAAAGTATTGTGTATTTATTATATAAAGGCATAAATAGGCAGAGTCATCACTAGACGACTCCTCTTATTTAGGAATATTAATTATCGATATTCGCATAATATTGGTGATTAATATTCCCCATTTACAACCACGCAGTCCTGAAAACATATATTTATATTCTTCACCTTCACACTATTTAAATGGCCTCCACATATCTTCAGATAAGTCTTATTTACTTTATAATAGCACATTTTGCTTTCTTTCTATTTCTTGACTTTTTGTAGTTGTTTGGGTACACGGCAGAAAACATTCATATTAAAGGAGATGCCAATTACTTTTTTTGTGATAACATACTGCTTTAATACTCTTAAAGGTAAAATAAAACCTTCCTTTCCATATTGCTTTGTGTGCCATTTGTGGCATGTTATACAGATAAAGAATATTTGTGTTTCACAAGAGCTAACTTAATGCAACTTTTTCAATCAATTTTTATTGCGTAATAAGATGGAATAAACTAAGCTTTCAGGGTGAGAAATTCATGTATATATTTATACAAGAAGCACGTCAAAAGAAGTAAGCTTGACAAATGTTACATAAAGGAATAGTTCAGACCTTAGAGATTACAATTCAAAGAAACAATCTCTTTTTTAAAAAGTTATGCCCATTCAATGTTATGCACATTAAAATGTTATGCCCAAGCACCTGAAAATAAAAATGTATTAACCTCTTAAACACTACCTGATGAGTTTGTCTTCAAAGTGTGCACTTTAACCAGTGTTTCTCCACAAATATGAGACACTTGCTTTACTAGTACTATGATTATTACCACTTAATTAATTCAATGTAATTCATCACTGTAGTCACGGTGTTGATACTGAGTTTTAACTCACTAGTGCTATGCAGTAACCCCCAGGTTTGACATTTACACCAAATTGGCCCTTCCAACAGGTGAGTACTGTGGTTGATTCAAGTTGTCATTCTCATCATCCTCAATCCCTTTCTAATAGTAACTTGTTTAGTCCAGTTGGTAAAAAAATGGAAACAGGGACTTCTTTATAAAAACTGTGCTACATAGTATCAATGCATTTATTTAAAGGGGTATTCCCATTTTAAAAAAAATCACTAAAATAAAGTGGCCTAAATGGGAGGAAATACTGAAAAAAACAACAACATTCTAGCGTGTTTATAACTGGGGGAGCAAAAAATGCATACAATGGAGGTTGTTGGCAGAGGACCACATGCACCACAAAGGCATCCTACACAAGATGGAGTAGTGTATGGCCTTTCATGGCTGAGATCAGAATATCTGTCAGAAATTGATGGAAACACCACCAAAATGGTTTGGGAACAGCATGGGAAGGATGCATCTTGTACCCCTAGGTTGCTGCTGGGAACAATGTTGTCCGAGTAGTACGCCACTTTTGAAGACTGACACTAATATGCACAAAACCGAAGATAAAATTGATTTCAGTGGAAAAATTGTTAGGAAACATTATTTCCTATATATTTACTTGTATATAAAGTGCAAGTGCTGTCACTCCGATACAACCTGCATATCACATAATGGAGGGCCTCATTCACATTGTGGTATAACTGTTCAATTGCTAGGTAGTGGGACTCTTATACTCCTAAAGCCTATGCTCTAAGTGAAAGGGCTTCCAAAAATTACAAGGAACCGGCACTCCAATACATCCTTTATTACACATGAAAAAGGGCATCATGCACCCTTAAAAAATTATGATTGATGGCCTGCTGGTAACCCTTCAGAAACATTAGGAGCAAGGGTCTGCTGGTGACCCTCTAAAACATTAGGGATGAGGGTCTGCTGCAGAGCTGACTCTAAAACATTAGGGGCGATTGCCTGCTGCTGATCTGAGCATCGAAAAAATTATGGGAGAGTGCCAGCTGCTGAGCTGACAATTGAAAAAATTATGGGTGAGGGTCTGCTGGTGAGCTGACCCTGTAAAACATTATGGTTAAGGGCCTGCTGGTAAGCTGACCCTCAAAAACATTATATGTGAGGACCTGCTGGTGAGCTGACCCTCTAAAAGATTGTAGGTGAGGGCCTGCTGGTGAGCTTATCCTCTAAAACATTATGGTTGAGGGCCTGCTGGTGAGCTGACCCTCAAAAACATTATATGCAAGGGTCTGCTGGTGAGCTGACCCTGTAAAACATTATGGTTGAGGACCTACTGATGAGCTGACCCTCAAAAACATTATATGTGAGGGCCTGCTGGTGAGCTGACCCTCTAAAAGTATGTAGGTGAGGGCCTGCTGGTGAGCTTGCCCTGTAAAACGTTATGGTTGAGGGCCTGCTGGTGAGCTGATCCTCAAAAACATTAAATGTGAGGGCCTGCTGGTGAGCTGACCCTGTAAAATATTGTAGGTGAAAGCCTGCTGGTGAGCTGACCCTCTAAAAAATGACATTCTAGGGCCTGCAGGTGAACTGACCCTCTAAAAGATTGTAGGTGAGGGCCTGCTGGTTAGCTGACCCTCTAAAACATTATATGCGAGGGCCTGCTGGTGACCTGACCCTTTAAAAGATTGTAGGGTAGGGCCTGCTGCTGAGCTAATTCTCTAAAACATTATATGCGAGGGCCTGCAGGTGAACTGACTCTCTAAAACATTATATGCGAGGGCCTGCAGGTGAGCTGACCCTCTAAAAGATGGTAGGTGAGGGCCTGCTGCTGAGCTGACCCTCTAAAACATTATATGCGAAGCCTGCAGGTGAGCTGACCCTCTACAACATTAGGACTGAGGGCAGACTAATAAGCATGTTGATAGGATGGAAGAGGAGGAGGACGAGAAAAGGAAGATTGAATATATCCTTTTTTGTGGCGGAAGGGGTGCATGGAAATACAGTTTATTCTGTGCATTATAAAAAACACATTTAAAGTGCCTTTATGTTCAGACACTTTCCTCTGGTGGAGTCGAGAAGTCATGGGCAATCCAGGCCTTGTTCATTTTTATAACCTGTCCACCTGTCAGCATTTTCAGTTAACATGCGGATGCGCTTATCAATATTTATTCCCCTAGCAGTACTAAATACCCACTCTGACAAAACCCTGGCGGCAGGGCAAGCCAGCACCTCCAAGGCAAAGAGTGCCAGTTCGCGCCACGTGTCCAGCTTGGACATTCAGTAGTTGTAAGGCACAGAGGGATCATTGAGGACTCTGACATGGTCTTCTACGTGCTCCATCACCATCTTCCAAAACGTTTCCCTCCTTGTGACATTAGGCCACGCATCAGGGTGAGGGTGCTGGCGGAGTGTCATGAAACTGTCCCAGGCCTTGGATAGTGTTGCCTTGCCTCTGTTGAAACTGCTGTGTGTTCCCCTCATCTCCCCTCCTCGGTTTCCCAAGGAACTACGTACTCTGCTGCCAGCATTGTTAGCTGGAAATTTTTGGAGCAATTTTTCCACAAGGACCTTCTGGTATTCCACCATTTTGCTCGTCCTCTCCACCACAGGAATGAAACATACAAAGTTTTCTTTGTAGCGGGGGTTGAGAAGGGTGAACAACCAGTAATCAACATTGTCCAAAATGCATAGAACGCGTAGGTCACGGGAAACTCAGCCTAACATAAAGTCAGCCATGTGTGCCCTACAGGCAAGACTTCGTTGTTGTTATCAGGAGGATGGCTCTCAATCTCCTCATCCACTTCCTCCTCTTCTGCCCATCCACGCTGAATAGATGGAATTTAACTTCCATGGGTACTACCCTCTGTAGCAGAGGCAACCATCTCCTGCTCCTCCTCCTGATTCAATTCACGCTGAGAAGACAAACTGAGGTCACCTGTAATAAAGAATGGTACCAAAACACCCTCCAACAGCAACTTCTTCCAACACAGTTTGGTGAAGAACAATGCATTTTCCAGCACGATGGAGCACTGTGCCATAAGGCAAAAGTGATAATTAAGTGGCTCGGGGACCAAAACGTTGACATTTTGGGTCCATGGTCTGGAAACTCCCCAGATCTTAATCCCATTGAGAACTTTCGGTCAATCCTCAAGAGGCGGGTGGACAAACAAAAAACCACTAATTCTGACAAACTCTAAGAAGTGATTATGAAAGAATGGGTTGCTATCAGTCAGGAATTGGCCCAGAAGTTGATTGAGAGCATGCCCAGTCGAATTGTAGAGGTCCTGAAAAAGAAGGGCTAACACTGCAAATACTGACTCTGCATAAATGTCATGTAATTGTCGATAAAAGCCTTTGAAACGTATGAAGTGTGTGTAATTATATTTCACTACATCGCAGTTTAGCAGCAAACTTTGTGAAAACTAATATTCTCAAAACTTTTGGCCACGACTGGACATTATAAATGAAGAATTAATACAGTTTTATTATTTTGCCTTCCATTTTCAGATTTTACTTTACACATATCAATTGTTATGTATTTAACTTTTGTAAATAAGGCTGTGGACATTTGTTAATTTGTTTTTCTTCCTCTAGTAAGTAAAAATCCAACTATTTCATGATTCAGAACTGAGATCTGTGCTTTACGCTATTTCTATGTCTTCCTTATCTTTGCCCTAATTATGACAGGAACAAAACAGCAGCACATTTCCCAATATAAAACGTTATATTTGTCAATATATCTTTACTCCCTTGTTGAGCAATTATCCTCTGTAAACACATCAGAATCAGACATGCTGTGTTGTGCCTTGTTCTGAATTAATTTGGAAGACAGGGTAGACATTTTTTTTTGCCAGAAAACATTATTTAAAAAATAACATTAATAATCTAGACATTATTATCTTGCTGCTTCTGCTGGGTACAGACAAGCTCTCATGTCTACAAGACTGTAAGTACACGGTAGACCGCAGGGTTAATGAAGAGCTTAAAATAATAGGCAGTAATGAAAACCCACAAGGAAATTAATTAGAATGCATTGAGAAGTCAGTTATGCTTTCCAGCTGCCCTGGTGACATTTGATAAATATTCCAAGGGCGGCTCAATGAAATGAACCATTTTGAAATTAAAATTATATTATTTAATCTTTCTCAATTTTAATGAAAAAATTGTCCTAACATACAAGGATATTTCCAATGAAAATTTTTGTATAATAGCCTTTGATATAATGTATTTGTTAAGGAAAAGAAATGAAGTTCTTATGATATGCATAAGGCATAATATCTACCTGATAATACAGCATATATGACTTAATAGCGTTTTTGTGGGTTTCACCCTCCTGTAAAAAAAAAAAATCAATATTACCATAATGACTGTTTGGTCTAAGGCCGGGTTCACATATAGTGTATTTGTTGAAGAATTTGGTTGGAAAATTTGCACTGAAATTTAGCAACAAAGTACAAAACAATATAAGTGAATCGAGTATTAAGAAATGTACGGCATAAAAAGAAATCTAAAGTGGATTACAGCAGTGCTGTAATCCACAGCTAAATGCACAACAAAATCAACATTTATTACACATGAATTTCTTCTCAGATTATTATGTTCCATGTAGGCAAATGAGAGTTTAAACAAATTTATATCATAAAAGAATTATAGCAAGATCTGAAACAAAACCTTCATGTAAAAAATGAACTTCATAGATTTCTTTGTATAATGTATAATAGATGAATTGGATTTTAGAAAATTTCTAGCAAAAGAAAATCAACAGCAGATTATCTACATGCTGTATTTTTTCACAGCAGAATTCATTTATTGCAATGCAATGCAGGGACATTGTTATTTAAATCCTGTGTTAATGCCCCAGATTTTCAACCATAGTGTGAAAACTTTTCTATATACTTGTCACGACCCTTGGTCATGGTCGTGACTCCTTGGGAGCCGCATGCAGTTGCCCGCGGTTTGGTGTTGTGTCAACCGCAGCTGGGGGCACTTAGTTATTTGCCTCAAGTGCAGTTGCCGCGGACAACAGGTATGCGTGCGGTTGCCCTTGGCAACGTGTGTGTGTGTGTGTGTGCACCTCCCTTATCTGGTGTGCACGGGGGTTATTGTGTGCACTTCCCCTTTTAGTTGATGTGTCCCTTCCCTGGTGTTGGAAGGGTTAACTTCCTTCCTAGTGTGTGTGTGCACTGGGTGTGTCTGACTGTTGGGTGTGGCTTCTTGGCCCTATAAAGCCTCAGTGGAAGGCAGTAGTCAGAGAGGGTGCTTCAGCCATGCTTGCTGGAGACATCCTCCTGGTTATTTACCAACTGCCAGTGGGGGCCACCCTTCTGATCATAAATTGTTACCTTGTCTGATGTGATGTTTATGTGTATGTGGTTGCTTGTTTATTGCACCTTATGGTTTCCTGGTTTCCCGTGTGATGTATGGTGTGTGCTGTTGTCATTTGTGTTGGTTGTGGATAGCAGCACTTGCACATGGGTTCCAGGCTGTGTGTCTGTGGCAGGGAGGGTGAGGTTGTAGTTTCCACGTACCTGCCACTGCCATGAGTTGTATTGGGTTCCCCTTATTTACAGCTTGGCCATTCTAGGCTCCTGTTCCTCTATGTCCAGGAGGAACAGGTAGTATACCCAGCTCCTAGCTTAGGGACCTGCGGAGGGTTAGTAGGGACCCGAGGTTCCAGAGCATGAGTCCTCCTACCTTTAAGGTCGGCTCATGCCGCTAGAAGTTAGGGTCAGATTAGGGAGGCTTTAGGAGGTGACCTGCTCCCTGATCCTGTGGTCCTGGCCAAGCAGCGACCAAACATCTACGGGTACCACACGGCTGAGGGTTTCCCCCATCCGCAGCCGTGACAATACTGGCCAGTATAAATTATGGGACTTATGGCTGCTCTCTCACTATACGCGTTTCAGAGCCTGCAGCTCCTTCTTCAGTGGGTATGAGTAGCCATAGTCCTTTTTGCCCATATATATTCTCTAGTCCTTAATGTTTTGATTGATACCACACACATATGGACTATGGCTACTCATACCCACTGAAGAAGGAGCTGAAGGCTCTGAAACGCGTATGGGGAGAGAGCAGCCATAAGTCCCATAATTTATACTGGCCAGTATATAGAAAAGTTTGCATTGGATTAAAAAGTCTATATTGGATACAAAGAAGAAAACCCGCCATTTCAAATCATCCCGCTGAAAAAAACACAAGGCACGCCGACTGCTGAAAAAATCTCACTACACGGAAGTGACGTCACTGGAGGAGAAGAAAGCGCGCGACGTGCACAGCGAGGACGCCACCGACTACTTGGACGGCCGAAGAAGCACAGAAGAAGACTGGTAATGTACCCTTGTGCCATTTGCTTTGCAGGTGCAGAATCAGCATCAAATATTAATGCAAACCTGAACATAGGAGCAGATATAGGAAAGATATACCTACAAAGATTTATCTGCACCCATTCTATTAGTCTAAGCGTTTACTGGATAAAACATCACTTGGATCGATCCATTATTAATATGAACTACCTCTATATGAACTCTGAATAACTCTTTTGAACTATATGAATTCTGTGATCTTCTTTGGACAGCTTTTATGAACTTTTTAATGAACTTTTTTATGGATTTTTGTCTGGACTATAGGAACTTTGTTGTGGACCTCTAACCACAGATGGACACTGACTAACAGGACTTGACACTCATTTATCAATTTTTGATATTTTTATTCATTTTTTTTCATATTTTAAATGAAAACCAACTTATAATTCCACGGTTATCAAACCCTTATACACCTGTATATATATATATATATATATATATATATATATATATATATATATATTCTATAGGAATCAGTATCTTGTCACCTATTAATTATTAATTTATTATACATTTATTAATTATTTAAATATTCAGTCACTGATTATTATCTACCATCCATTCTATCAGTTACCCATCACTAGGGATGAGCGAACTCGAACTGTATAGTTCGGGTTCGTACCGAATTTTGGGGTGTCCGTGACACGGACCCGAACCCGGACATTTTCGTAAAAGTCCGGGTTCGGGTTCGGTGTTCGTCGCTTTCTTCGCGCTTTTGTGACGCTTTCTTGGCGCTTTTTGAAAGGCTGCAAAGCAGCCAATCAACAAGCGTCATACTACTTGCCCCAAGAGGCCATCACAGCCATGCCTACTATTGGCATGGCTGTGATTGGCCAGAGCACCATGTGACCCAGCCTCTATTTAAGCTGGAGTCACATAGCGCCGCCCGTCACTCTGCTCTGATTAGCGTAGGGAGAGGTTGCGGCTGCGACAGTAGGGCGAGATTAGGCAGATTAACTCCTCCAAAGGACTTGATTAACTGATCGATCTGCAGCTGTGGATCATTGAGCTGCTGATCCTCAATTGCTCACTGTTTTTAGGCTGCACAGACCGTTTGTCAGTCTCATTTTTCTGGGGTGATCGGCGGCCATTTTGTGTCTTGTGGTGCGCCAGCACAAGCTGCGACCAAGTGCATTTAACCCTCAATGGTGTGGTTGTTTTTTGGCTAAAGCCTACATCAGGGTGAAGCTGTGACACCAAGTGCATTTAACCAGCAATAGTCTGTTCATTTTTTGGCCATATACAAAATCAGGGGCAAGCTGCGCCTGTCACCAAGTGCATTTAACCCTCAATGGTGTGGTTGTTTTTTGGCTAAAGCCTACATCAGGGTGAAGCTGTCACACCAAGTGCATTTAACCAGCAATAGTCTGTTCATTTTTTGGCCATATACAAAATCAGGGGCAAGCTGCGCCTGTCACCAAGTGCATTTAACCCTCAATGGTGTGGTTGTTTTTTGGCTAAAGCCTACATCAGGGTGAAGCTGTCACACCAAGTGCATTTAACCAGCAATAGTCTGTTCATTTTTTGGCCATATACAAAATCAGGGGCAAGCTGCGCCTGTCACCAAGTGCATTTAACCCTCAATGGTGTGGTTGTTTTTTGGCTAAAGCCTACATCAGGGTGAAGCTGTCACACCAAGTGCATTTAACCAGCAATAGTCTGTTCATTTTTTGGCCATATCCCAGTCTAATTCTGTCACTAAATCCATACCGGTCACCCAGCGCCTAAATACTAGGCCTCAAATTTATATCCAGCTAAATCTGTCCCTAGTGCTGTAGCTGGGCGAGTTATTTAGTGTCCGTTCAAGCACATTTCTTGTTCTGGGTTGAAATACAATTCCCAATTTAGCAATTTCATAATTTAGTGGTTCCTGCTATATCAGAGCTCTTTGAAATCTATCCCAAAAAGGGTATATAATATTGAAGGTGCACATAGGGTCATTCAGAGTAACTTCACACACACCCGCTACTGTGTATTTCCAAGTCTAATTCTGTCACTAAATCCATACCGGTGACCCAGCGCCTAAATACTAGGCCTCAAATTTAATTCCCTCTAAATCTCTCGTTACCCACCGCTGTACTGTTGTTGCTGGGCAAGATATTTAGTGTCCGTCAAAGCACATTTTTTGTTCTGGGTTGAAGTACAATTCCCAATTTAGCAATTTCATAATTTAGTGGTTTCTGCTATATCAGAGCTATTTGAAATCTATCCCAAAAAGGGTATATAATATTGAAGGTGCACATAGGGTCATTCAGAATAACTTCACACACACCCGCTACTGTGTATTTCCAAGTCTAATTCTGTCACTAAACCCATACCTGTCACCCAGCGCCTAAATACTAGGCCTCAAATTTAAATCCCTCTAAATCTCTCGTTACCGTTGTCCTGTTGTAGCTGGGAAAGTTATTTAGTGCCCGTCAAAGCACATTTTTTGTTCTGGGTTGAAGTACAATTCCCAATTTAGCAATTTCATAATTTAGTGGTTCCTGCTATATCAGAGCTATTTGAAATCTATCCCAAAAAGGGTATATAATATTGAAGGTGCACATAGGGTCATTCAGAATAACTTCACACACACCCGCTACTGTGTATTTCCAAGTCTAATTCTGTCACTAAATCCATACCGGTGACCCAGCGCCTAAATACTAGGCCTCAAATTTAATTCCCTCTAAATCTCTCGTTACCCACCGGTGTACTGTTGTTGCTGGGCAAGATATTTAGTGTCCGTCAAAGCACATTTTTTGTTCTGGGTTGAAGTACAATTCCCAATTTAGCAATTTCATAATTTAGTGGTTTCTGCTATATCAGAGCTATTTGAAATCTATCCCAAAAAGGGTATATAATATTGAAGGTGCACATAGGGTCATTCAGAATAACTTCACACACACCCGCTACTGTGTATTTCCAAGTCTAATTCTGTCACTAAACCCATACCTGTCACCCAGCGCCTAAATACTAGGCCTCAAATTTAAATCCCTCTAAATCTCTCGTTACCGTTGTCCTGTTGTAGCTGGGAAAGTTATTTAGTGCCCGTCAAAGCACATTTTTTGTTCTGGGTTGAAGTACAATTCCCAATTTAGCAATTTCATAATTTAGTGGTTCCTGCTATATCAGAGCTATTTGAAATCTATCCCAAAAAGGGTATATAATATTGAAGGTGCACATAGGGTCATTCAGAATAACTTCACACACACCCGCTACTGTGTATTTCCAAGTCTAATTCTGTCACTAAATCCATACCGGTGACCCAGCGCCTAAATACTAGGCCTCAAATTTAATTCCCTCTAAATCTCTCGTTACCCACCGCTGTACTGTTGTTGCTGGGCAAGATATTTAGTGTCCGTCAAAGCACATTTTTTGTTCTGGGTTGAAGTACAATTCCCAATTTAGCAATTTCATAATTTAGTGGTTTCTGCTATATCAGAGCTATTTGAAATCTATCCCTAAAAGGGTATATAATATTGAAGGTGCACATAGGGTCATTCAGAATAACTTCACACACACCCGCTACTGTGTATTTCCAAGTCTAATTCTGTCACTAAACCCATACCTGTCACCCAGCGCCTAAATACTAGGCCTCAAATTTATATCCAGCTAAATCTGTCCCTAGTGCTGTAGCTGGGCGAGTTATTTAGTGTCCGTTCAAGCACATTTCTTGTTCTGGGTTGAAATACAATTCCCAATTTAGCAATTTCATAATTTAGTGGTTCCTGCTATATCAGAGCTCTTTGAAATCTATCCCAAAAAGGGTATATAATATTGAAGGTGCACATAGGGTCATTCAGAGTAACTTCACACACACCCGCTACTGTGTATTTCCAAGTCTAATTCTGTCACTAAATCCATACCGGTGACCCAGCGCCTAAATACTAGGCCTCAAATTTAATTCCCTCTAAATCTCTCGTTACCCACCGCTGTACTGTTGTTGCTGGGCAAGATATTTAGTGTCCGTCAAAGCACATTTTTTGTTCTGGGTTGAAGTACAATTCCCAATTTAGCAATTTCATAATTTAGTGGTTTCTGCTATATCAGAGCTATTTGAAATCTATCCCAAAAAGGGTATATAATATTGAAGGTGCACATAGGGTCATTCAGAATAACTTCACACACACCCGCTACTGTGTATTTCCAAGTCTAATTCTGTCACTAAACCCATACCTGTCACCCAGCGCCTAAATACTAGGCCTCAAATTTAAATCCCTCTAAATCTCTCGTTACCGTTGTCCTGTTGTAGCTGGGAAAGTTATTTAGTGCCCGTCAAAGCACATTTTTTGTTCTGGGTTGAAGTACAATTCCCAATTTAGCAATTTCATAATTTAGTGGTTCCTGCTATATCAGAGCTATTTGAAATCTATCCCAAAAAGGGTATATAATATTGAAGGTGCACATAGGGTCATTCAGAATAACTTCACACACACCCGCTACTGTGTATTTCCAAGTCTAATTCTGTCACTAAATCCATACCGGTGACCCAGCGCCTAAATACTAGGCCTCAAATTTAATTCCCTCTAAATCTCTCGTTACCCACCGGTGTACTGTTGTTGCTGGGCAAGATATTTAGTGTCCGTCAAAGCACATTTTTTGTTCTGGGTTGAAGTACAATTCCCAATTTAGCAATTTCATAATTTAGTGGTTCCTGCTATATCAGAGCTATTTGAAATCTATCCCAAAAAGGGTATATAATATTGAAGGTGCACATAGGGTCATTCAGAATAACTTCACACACACCCGCTACTGTGTATTTCCAAGTCTAATTCTGTCACTAAATCCATACCGGTGACCCAGCGCCTAAATACTAGGCCTCAAATTTAATTCCCTCTAAATCTCTCGTTACCCACCGGTGTACTGTTGTTGCTGGGCAAGATATTTAGTGTCCGTCAAAGCACATTTTTTGTTCTGGGTTGAAGTACAATTCCCAATTTAGCAATTTCATAATTTAGTGGTTTCTGCTATATCAGAGCTATTTGAAATCTATCCCTAAAAGGGTATATAATATTCAAGGTGCACATTGGGTCATTCAGAATAACTTCACACACACACGCTTCTGTGCATTTCCAAGTCTAATTCTGTCACTAAATCCATACCGGTCACCCAGCGCCTAAATACTAGGCCTCAAATTTATATCCCGCTGAATTTGAATACAATACATTGGGCCAAATAATATATTTGTTGTTGTGGTGAACCATAACAATGAGAAAAACATCTAGTAAGGGACGCGGACGTGGACATGGTCGTGGTGGTGTTAGTGGACCCTCTGGTGCTGGGAGAGGACGTGGCCGTTCTGCCACATCCACACGTCCTAGTGTACCAACTACTTCAGGTCCCAGTAGCCGCCAGAATTTACAGCGATATATGGTGGGGCCCAATGCCGTTCTAAGGATGGTAAGGCCTGAGCAGGTACAGGCATTAGTCAATTGGGTGGCCGACAGTGGATCCAGCACGTTCACATTATCTCCCACCCAGTCTTCTGCAGAAAGCGCACAGATGGCGCCTGAAAACCAACCCCATCAGTCTGTCACATCACCCCCATGCATACCAGGGAAACTGTCTCAGCCTCAAGTTATGCAGCAGTCTCTTATGCTGTTTGAAGACTCCGCTGGCAGGGTTTCCCAAGGGCATCCACCTAGCCCTTCCCCAGCGGTGAAAGACATAGAATGCACTGACGCACAACCACTTATGTTTCCTGATGATGAGGACATGGGAATACCACCTCAGCATGTCTCTGATGATGACGAAACACAGGTGCCAACTGCTGCGTCTTTCTGCAGTGTGCAGACTGAACAGGAGGTCAGGGATCAAGACTGGGTGGAAGACGATGCAGGGGACGATGAGGTCCTAGACCCCACATGGAATGAAGGTCGTGCCACTGACTTTCACAGTTCGGAGGAAGAGGCAGTGGTGAGACCGAGCCAACAGCGTAGCAAAAGAGGGAGCAGTGGGCAAAAGCAGAACACCCGCCGCCAAGAGACTCCGCCTGCTACTGACCGCCGCCATCTGGGACCGAGCACCCCAAAGGCAGCTTCAAGGAGTTCCCTGGCATGGCACTTCTTCAAACAATGTGCTGACGACAAGACCCGAGTGGTTTGCACGCTGTGCCATCAGAGCCTGAAGCGAGGCATTAACGTTCTGAACCTGAGCACAACCTGCATGACCAGGCACCTGCATGCAAAGCATGAACTGCAGTGGAGTAAACACCTTAAAACCAAGGAAGTCACTCAGGCTCCCCCTGCTACCTCTTCTGCTGCTGCCGCCTCGGCCTCTTCCTCCGCCTCTGGAGGAACGTTGGCACCTGCCGCCCAGCAAACAGGGGATGTACCACCAACACCACCACCACCACCTCCGTCACCAAGCGTCTCAACCATGTCACACGCCAGCGTTCAGCTCTCCATCTCACAAACATTTGATAGAAAGCGTAAATTCCCACCTAGCCACCCTCGATCCCTGGCCCTGAATGCCAGCATTTCTAAACTACTGGCCTATGAAATGCTGTCATTTAGGCTGGTGGACACAGACAGCTTCAAACAGCTCATGTCGCTTGCTGTCCCACAGTATGTTGTTCCCAGCCGGCACTACTTCTCCAAGAGAGCCGTGCCTTCCCTGCACAACCAAGTATCCGATAAAATCAAGTGTGCACTGCGCAACGCCATCTGTAGCAAGGTCCACCTAACCACAGATACGTGGACCAGTAAGCACGGCCAGGGACGCTATATCTCCCTAACTGCACACTGGGTAAATGTAGTGGCAGCTGGGCCCCAGGCGGAGAGCTGTTTGGCGCACGTCCTTCCGCCGCCAAGGATCGCAGGGCAACATTCTTTGCCTCCTGTTGCCACCTCCTCCTTCTCGGCTTCCTCCTCCTCTTCTTCCACCTGCTCATCCAGTCAGCCACACACCTTCACCACCAACTTCAGCACAGCCCGGGGTAAACGTCAGCAGGCCATTCTGAAACTCATATGTTTGGGGGACAGGCCCCACACCGCACAGGAGTTGTGGCGGGGTATAGAACAACAGACCGACGAGTGGTTGCTGCCGGTGAGCCTCAAGCCCGGCCTGGTGGTGTGTGATAATGGGCGAAATCTCGTTGCAGCTCTGGGACTAGCCAATTTGACGCACATCCCTTGCTTGGCGCATGTGCTGAATTTGGTGGTGCAGAAGTTCATTCACAACTACCCCGACATGTCAGAGCTGCTGCATAAAGTGCGGGCCGTCTGTTCGCGCTTCCGGCGTTCACATCCTGCTGCTGCTCGCCTGTCTGCGCTACAGCGTAACTTCGGCCTTCCCGCTCACCGCCTCATATGCGACGTGCCCACCAGGTGGAACTCCACCTTGCACATGCTGGACAGACTGTGCGAGCAGCAGCAGGCCATAGTGGAGTTTCAGCTGCAGCACGCACGGGTCAGTCGCACTACAGAACAGCACCACTTCACCACCAATGACTGGGCCTCCATGCGAGACCTGTGTGCCCTGTTGCGCTGTTTCGAGTACTCCACCAACATGGCCAGTGGCGATGACACCGTTATCAGCGTTACAATACCACTTCTATGTCTCCTTGAGAAAACACTTAGGGCGATGATGGAACAGGAGGTGGCCCAGGAGGAGGAGGAGGAGGATGAGGAAGAGGGGTCATTTTTAGCACTTTCAGGCCAGTCTCTTCGAAGTGACTCAGAGGGAGGTTTTTTGCAACAGCAGAGGCCAGGTACAAATGTGGCCAGCCAGGGCCCACTACTGGAGGACGAGGAGGACGAGGATGAGGAGGAGGTGGAGGAGGATGAGGATGAAGCATGGTCACAGCGGGGTGGCACCCAACGCAGCTCGGGTCCATCACTGGTGCGTGGCTGGGGGGAAAGGCAGGACGATGACGATACGCCTCCCACAGAGGACAGCTTGTCCTTACCCCTGGGCAGCCTGGCACACATGAGCGACTACATGCTGCAGTGCCTGCGCAACGACAGCAGAGTTGCCCACATTTTAACCTGTGCGGACTACTGGGTTGCCACCCTGCTGGATCCACGCTACAAAGACAATGTGCCCACCTTACTTCCTGCACTGGAGCGTGATAGGAAGATGCGCGAGTACAAGCGCACGTTGGTAGACGCGCTACTGAGAGCATTCCCAAATGTCACAGGGGAACAAGTGGAAGCCCAAGGCCAAGGCAGAGGAGGAGCAAGAGGTCGCCAAGGCAGCTGTGTCACGGCCAGCTCCTCTGAGGGCAGGGTTAGCATGGCAGAGATGTGGAAAACTTTTGTCAACACGCCACAGCTAACTGCACCACCACCTGATACGCAACGTGTTAGCAGGAGGCAACATTTCACTAACATGGTGGAACAGTACATGTGCACACCCCTCCACGTACTGACTGATGGTTCGGCCCCATTCAACTTCTGGGTCTCTAAATTGTCCACGTGGCCAGAGCTAGCCTTTTATGCCTTGGAGGTGCTGGCCTGCCCGGCAGCCAGCGTTTTGTCTGAACGTGTATTCAGCACGGCAGGGGGCGTCATTACAGACAAACGCAGCCGCCTGTCTACAGCCAATGTGGACAAGCTGACGTTCATAAAAATGAACCAGGCATGGATCCCACAGGACCTGTCCGTCCCTTGTCCAGATTAGACATTAACTACCTCCCCATAACCATATATTATTGGACTCCAGGGCACTTCCTCATTCAATCCTATTTTTATTTTCATTTTACCATTATATTGCGATGCTACCCAAAGTTGAATGAACCTCTCCTCTGCCTGTGTGCTAGGCCTAAATATATGCCAATGGACTGTTGCAGTGGTGGCTGACATGAAGCCTGATTCTCTGCTATGACATGCAGACTAATTCTCTGCTGACATGAAGCCAGATTGTCTGTTACGGGACCTCTCTCCTCTGCCTGGGTGCTGGGCCTAAATTTATGACAATGGACTGTTGCAGTGGTGGCTGACGTGAAGCCTGATTCTCTGCTATGACATGCAGACTGATTCTCTGCTGTCATGAAGCCAGATTGTCTGTTACGGGACCTTTCTCCTCTACCTGGGTTCTGGGCCTAAATTTATGAAAATTGACTCTTACAGTGGTGGGTGACGTGAAGCCTGATTCTCTGCTATGATATGAAGACTGATTCTCTGCTGACATGAAGCCAGATTGTCTGTTACGGGACCTTTCTCCTCTGCCTGGGTTCTGGGCCTAAATTTATGAAAATTTACTCTTACAGTGGTGGGTGACGTGAAGCCTGATTCTCTGCTATGATATGAAGACTGATTCTCTGCTGACATGAAGCCAGATTGTCTGTTACGGGACCTTTCTCCTCTGCCTGGGTTCTGGGCCTAAATTTATGAAAATTGACTCTTACAGTGGTGGGTGACGTGAAGCCTGATTCTCTGCTATGATATGAAGACTGATTCTCTGCTGACATGAAGCCAGATTGTCTGTTACGGGACCTTTCTCCTCTGCCTGGGTTCTGGGCCTAAATTTATGAAAATTGACTCTTACAGTGGTGGGTGACGTGAAGCCTGATTCTCTGCTATGATATGAAGACTGATTCTCTGCTGACATGAAGCCAGATTGTCTGTTACGGGACCTTTCTCCTCTGCCTGGGTTCTGGGCCTAAATTTATGAAAATTGACTCTTACAGTGGTGGGTGACGTGAAGCCTGATTCTCTGCTATGATATGAAGACTGATTCTCTGCTGACATGAAGCCAGATTGTCTGTTACGGGACCTTTCTCCTCTGCCTGGGTTCTGGGCCTAAATTTATGAAAATTGACTCTTACAGTGGTGGGTGACGTGAAGCCTGATTCTCTGCTATGATATGAAGACTGATTCTCTGCTGACATGAAGCCAGATTGTCTGTTACGGGACCTCTCTCCTCTGCCTGGGTGCTGGGCCTAAATATATGCCAATGGACTGTTGCAGTGGTGGCTGACGTGAAGCCTCATTCTCTGCTATGACATGCAGACTAATTCTCTGCTGACATGAAGACAGATTCTCTGTTACGGGACCTCTCTCCTCTGCCTGGGTGCCGGGGCCTAAATATCTGAGAATGGACTGTTCCAGTGGTGGCTGACGTGAAGCCTCATTCTCTGCTATGACATGCAGACTAATTCTCTGCTGACATGAAGACAGATTCTCTGTTACGGGACCTCCCTCCTCTGCCTGGGTGCTGGGCCTAAATATATGCCAATGGACTGTTGCAGTGGTGGCTGACGTGAAGCCTCATTCTCTGCTATGACATGCAGACTAATTCTCTGCTGACATGAAGACAGATTCTCTGTTACGGGACCTCCCTCCTCTGCCTGGGTGCTGGGCCTAAATATATGCCAATGGACTGTTGCAGTGGTGGCTGACGTGAAGCCTCATTCTCTGCTATGACATGCAGACTGATTCTCTGCTGACATGAAGCCAGATTCTCTGTTACGGGACCTCTCTCCTCTGCCTGTGTGTGTGCTGGGCCTAAATATATGCCAATGGACTGTTGCAGTGGTGGCTGACGTGAAGCCTCATTCTCTGCTATGACATGCAGACTGATTCTCTGCTGACATGAAGCCAGATTCTCTGTTACGGGACCTCTCTCCTCTGCCTGTGTGTGTGCTGGGCCTAAATATATGCCAATGGACTGTTGCAGTGGTGGCTGACGTGAAGCCTCATTCTCTGCTATGACATGCAGACTAATTCTCTGCTGACATGAAGACAGATTCTCTGTTACGGGACCTCCCTCCTCTGCCTGGGTGCTGGGCCTAAATATATGCCAATGGACTGTTGCAGTGGTGGCTGACGTGAAGCCTCATTCTCTGCTATGACATGCAGACTGATTCTCTGCTGACATGAAGCCAGATTCTCTGTTACGGGACCTCTCTCCTCTGCCTGTGTGTGTGCTGGGCCTAAATATATGCCAATGGACTGTTGCAGTGGTGGCTGACGTGAAGCCTCATTCTCTGCTATGACATGCAGACTGATTCTCTGCTGACATGAAGCCAGATTCTCTGTTACGGGACCTCTCTCCTCTGCCTGTGTGTGTGCTGGGCCTAAATATATGCCAATGGACTGTTGCAGTGGTGGCTGACGTGAAGCCTCATTCTCTGCTATGACATGCAGACTAATTCTCTGCTGACATGAAGACAGATTCTCTGTTACGGGACCTCCCTCCTCTGCCTGGGTGCTGGGCCTAAATATATGCCAATGGACTGTTGCAGTGGTGGCTGACGTGAAGCCTCATTCTCTGCTATGACATGCAGACTAATTCTCTGCTGACATGAAGACAGATTCTCTGTTACGGGACCTCTCTCCTCTGCCTGGGTGCCGGGGCCTAAATATCTGAGAATGGACTGTTCCAGTGGTGGGTGACGGGAAGCCAGATTCTCTGCTATGGAACCTCTCTCCAATTGATTTTGGTTAATTTTTATTTATTTAATTTTTATTTTAATTCATTTCCCTATCCACATTTGTTTGCAGGGGATTTACCTACATGTTGCTGCCTTTTGCAGCCCTCTAGCTCTTTCCTGGGCTGTTTTACAGCCTTTTTAGTGCCGAAAAGTTCGGGTCCCCATTGACTTCAATGGGGTTCGGGTTCGGGACGAAGTTCGGATCGGGTTCGGATCCCGAACCCGAACATTTCCGGGATGTTCGGCCGAACTTCTCGAACCCGAACATCCAGGTGTTCGCTCAACTCTACCCATCACTAATTCTCAAAAGAGTACACAGACCATAAGATCCACTTAGCCAGAATACTATATACTAATACCATTTTAGACTGTCAACTACCAATTGACACTTTTTAAACCCTTATAATCGAATAAACTGCATCCATAAACCCCCATCTGTTGCGAGTGCTGTCCATTTATTTCATTTTCTATTGTACCATTTTTGAAACTTTTTTGGTTAGCTTCTTCGGACTGAGCACAGCTATAATTCTACCACTAAAAGTGAGCCACCTAAACTGCAGAAGACCTAATTAACGAGGCCTTCAAACAAGAATGGGAAACTCTCCTTGAGGTTCAATCAAGAACTTTAATAGAACTCATAATTAAAAGACGGTCAGAAATATTAGAAGATACAATACAACAAATATCAAATCTTAGGGAATCAATAGATAGACTACAACACGACTAATACTTTAACATGTGGCAAAAGAGAATATGTACAAGTCTAGATAACCTAGAACAAAAAAGTAGAAAAAAGTAGAAAAAACAAGAATATTCAAATAGTCCACAAGAACAGATAGAAAAAACACCAAGCCCGACTCAGGAAAACATCATTACCAAACCCAAGAAGAACAAACAAGATCAAATCAGAAACAATATACAAACAAGATACAATGTACCCACCAATAATCACTATGAAGCCCTAAAATCACCACATTTCTAGGACCAGACCCCGCCACACCACAGAACAAGGTCACATTACCACTCATGATCACCAAAACGACACACGAGAGCACAAACCCCTGTACATCACTACAATCTAAGACACAGAAACAACACACAAAGAGAGATACCTACCCAGGATCAACACGAAATGAGACAAACAAATGTCCCGTACAGACAACGACAACATTGGAACCATCAACAAACAGAACAACCAATGAGGAACACAAACAGGACTCAGGAATACAGACCACAAAGAAGATATGATGAGGGAGACGTAGAAAGAAGACCACTGAGATACCACAAGACACATCAGACACATCAAACAATATAGTTAACCTCAGCAGCACAATTCTGACAGATGCACAAAAACAACTTCTGAACAAGGGCTTAAAATTTTCCCCTACCCATAATCTAGATAAATTCAATACATATATAGGAGTTGAAAAATTTATTAGAAAATTATGTCTAAAATTTTTTTGCTAAAAAACCCCATAACACACGAACCAACAAAACCATCTATTTTCTGCCACACAGAGCTAAAATTAAAGTTACAAAAATATCCCAAACAAGAAATGGGAGATGATATAGCAACGTTTAGGAAATGCGTAGAGACTATTATCAAAAGAATAAATACAAAGAAAACATATCGTAATCTAACAAAAAATGAAGAAAAAGCTATCAAAGAACTCCAATCCACACAATACATAGTGATAAGACCGGCAGATAAAGGTGGAGCCATAGTAATTCAAAATGTACAAGATTACGATCTAGAGTGTAAAAAACAACTGCTAGATCCCAAGACATATGTCACTCTTAAAGGTGATCCAACAGAGAAATTGTATAATGATTTACTAATCTATGGAGTACAGGGAAAAGAAACAGGGATACTAACTGACTCTCATCACATACACCAAATCTCCAAATTTGGGGCTGAAAATAGCTCCAACTATAAAAAAAGAAAATCACCAGCAGTAATCCCAACTGGCTTTCATTAAAGGGTTTCTTCAGATGCGGAAGATGCAAAAATTGCAGAACCAAAAAGTTCCCCAAAAGAAGAAACACAGTTATGTCCACACGAAACAATTTTACATATCAAATCCGAAAACACCTCTCCTGTAACTCTATGGATGTAATTTATCTCCTACAGTGTCCTTGCCAAAAGCAATTATGTGGGCAGGACCAAAATACTTTTTAAAACTAGAGTGTCAGAACATATGGCAAACATCACTAAGGGATACGAATTACACACAGTCTCGAAACATTTCAAAGAACATCATAACAGCGACCCCTCACTACTGACCTTTACTGCTTTTGAAAGAATCAGGCGCCATTGTAGGGGGGGCAACCACATTGAAAATATGTCCAGAATGGAATCAAGGAGAATTTTTGAATTCGACACAATGATGCTTATAGGCCTCAATGCTGAACTGAAGATATTCGGTTTTCTGTAACCAAAAGTAAAATTTAGTGTGTATATTGATGTCCCAATATTTATGGACCTGACTGTATATACAGTTGCAAGAAAAAGTATGTGAACCCTTTGGAATGATATGGATTTCTGTCAAATTGGTCATAAAATGTGATCTGATCTTCATCTAAGTCACAACAATAGACAATCACAGTCTGCTTAAACTAATAACACACAAAGAATTAAATGTTACCATGTTTCTATCGAACACACCATGTAAACATTTACAGTGCAGGTGGAAAAAGTATGTGAACCCCTAGACTAATGACATCTCCAAGAGCTAATTGGAGTGAGGTGTCAGCCAACTGGAGTCCAATCATTGAGATGAGATTGGAGGTGTTGGTTACAGCTGCCCTGCCCTATTAAAAACACACACCATTTCTGGGTTTGCTTTTCACAAGAAGCATTGCCTGACATGAATGATGCATCACACAAAAGAGCTCTCAGAAGACCTACGATTAAGAACTGTTGACTTGCATAAAGCTGTAAAGGGTTATAAAAGTATCTCCAAAAGCCTTGCTTTTCATCAGTCCACGGTAAGACAAATTGTCTATAAATGGAGAAAGTTCAGCACTGCTGCTATTCTACCTAGGCGTGGCCATCCTGTAAAGATGACTGCAAGAGCACAGCGCAGACTGCTCAATGAGGTGAAGAAGAATCCTAGAGTGTCAGGTAAAGACTTACAAAAGTCTTTGGCATATGCTAACATCCCTGTTAGCGAATCTACTATACGTAAAACACTAAACAAGAATGGTTTTCAAGGGAGGATACCACAGAGGAAGCCACTGCTGTTTAGAATAAACACACAACACTATGTGAGAAAAAGAGGCACAGCACACTAACATCAAAACTTCATCCCAACTGTGAAGTATGGTGGTGGGGGCATCATGGTTTGGGTCTGTTTTGCTGCGTCAGGGCCTGAAAGGATTGCTATCATCGAAGGAAAAATGAATTCCCAAGTTTATCAAGACATTTTGCAGGAGAAGTTAAGGCCATCTGTCCACCAGCTGAAGCTCAACAGAAGATGGATGTTGCAACAGGACAAAGACCCAAAGCATAGAAGTAAATCAACAACAAAATGGCTTAATCCCTTAAGGACTCAGCCCTATTTCACCTTAAGGACTTGTCCATTTTTTGCAAATCTGACCAGTGTCACTTTATGTGGTGATAACTTTAAAGGCTTTTACTTATCCAGGCTATTCTGAGATAGTTTTTTTTTTGTCACATATTGTACTTCATAACACTGGTAAAATGGAGCAACAGAAATTCATTTTTATTTATAACATTTCCAAGTTTCAATTTCTCTACTTCTATAATACATAGTAATACCTAAAAAAAAATTGCTATTAGTTTACATTCCCCATATGTCTACTTTATGTTTGGATCATTTTGGAAATGCCATTTTATTTTTTCAAGGCTTAGAAGTTTAGATGCAAATCTTGAAAATTTACAAAAATGTTCAAAACCCCACTTTTTAGGGACCAGTTCAGGTCTGAAGTCACTTTGTGAGACTTACATGATAGAAACCACCAAAAGTGACCCCATTCTAGAAACTACACCCCTCAAGGTATTCAAAACTGATTTTAAAAACATTATTAACCCTTTAGGTGTTCCCCAAGAGTTCATGGCAAATGGAAATGAAATTTCAGAATTTAAATTTTTTGCCAAACTTTTCCACTAACAAAGCAAGGGTTAACAGACAAACAAAACTCTATATTTATTGCCCTGACTCTTCGGTTTACATAAACACCCGATATGTGGTCGTACACCACTCTACGGCGCCACGTCAGGGCGTAGAGGGAAAGGAACGCCGTGTGGTTTGTTTACACCATGTCCCATTTGAAGCCCCCTGATGCACCCCTAGAGTAGAAACTCCCAAAACGTGACCCCATTTTGGAAACTACGGGATAAGGTGGCAGTTTTTTTGGTACTATTTTAGGGTGCATATGATTTTTGGTTGCTCTATATTACACTTTTTGTGAAGCGAAGTAACAAAAAAATAGAAATTCTGAAATTTCATCTCCATTTGCCATTGTCTCTTGTGGAACACTTAAAGGGTTAACAAAGTTTGTAAAATAAATTTTGAATACCTTGAGGGGTGTAGTTTCCT
Organism: Bufo gargarizans; assembly: GCF_014858855.1. NCBI lineage: Eukaryota > Metazoa > Chordata > Amphibia > Anura > Bufonidae > Bufo > Bufo gargarizans. The sequence goes on along the minus strand of NC_058083.1, from coordinate 395,192,110 downwards.
AAATAGGGTAACTTTTTGGAGTTTCTACTCTAGGGGTGCATCAGGGGGGCTTCAAATGGGACATGGTGTCAAAAAACAAGTCCAGCAACAACTGCATTCCAAAATCCATATGGCATTCCTTTCCTTCCGCACCCTGCTGTGTGCCCGTACAGAGGTTTATGACCACATATGGGGTGTTTCTGTAAACTAAAGAATCAGGGCAATATATATTGAGTTTTGTTTGGCTGTTAACCCTTGCTTTGTTACGGGAAAAAATGGATTAAAAAGGAAAATTTGCCAAAAAAATACCAGTTTTGGCACCGTTTTTATTTTTTATTATTTACAACATTCATCTGACAGATTAGATCATGTACAATTTTTATAGAGCTGGTTATTACAGACGCAGGGATACCTAATATATTTACTTTTTTTTTAAATTTATTTAAGTTTTACACAATAATATCATTTTTGAAACAAAAAAAATCATTTTAGTGTCTCCATAGTCTGAGAGCCATAGTTTGTTTTTATTTTTTGGACTATTGTCTTAGTTAGGGTCTCATTTTTTGCAGGATGAGATGACTGTTTTAGTGGTATGATTTTGGGGAACATGCAACTTTTATGATCAATTTTATTACCTTTTTTTGGAAGTAAAGTGACAAAATTATGGCTTTTTTTACGCCATTTTTATTTTTTATTTTTACGTTATTCACCTGAGGGGTTAGATCATGTGAAATTTTTATAGAGCAGGTTCATGCGGACACGGCAATACCTAATATTTGTACCTTTTTTTATTCATTAAGGTTTTACACAATAATATTTTTGAAACAAAAAAACTCATTTTAGTATCTCCATAGTCTGAGGGCCATAGTTTATTTTTATTTTTCGGGCCATTGTCTCATGTAGGGGCTCATTTTTAGCGGGAGCTCCCTCCCTCTTCACCTCTTCCATACAGCGGTCCCTACGGACTGCGGCATGGAAGGGGTTAAAACGGCAGACATCTGCACAGATGTCTGCCTTTTGAATCGGAGTGTCCACAGGGATCATGGACCGCAGGGATCAGAAACTTGCATAAGCGCTAAAAAACGCACGTCTGAATTGACCTGCAGTTTGTAGCGATCGGCAATGTGGGGGGGTCACAGGATCCCCCTAGGCATTGTCACATGGTGCCTGCTGAATGATTTCAACAGGCACCCTGTTCCAATCACTGCCGGCCGTGCGGCAGTGATCAAAACTACACAGGACGTACCGGTACGCCCTGGGTCCTTAAGGACTCGGGAAACAGGGCGTACCGGTATGCCCTAAGTCCCGAAGGGGTTAAACAGAAGAAAATATGCCTTCTGGAGTGGCCCAGTCAGAGTCCTGACCTCAACCCGATTAAGATGCTGTGGCATGACCTCAAGAAAGCGATTCACACCAAACATCCCAAGAATAGAGTTGAGCGAACACCTGGATGTTAGGGTTCGAGAAGTTTGGCCGAACTTCCTGGAAATGTTCGGGTTCGGGATCTGAACTTGACCTAAACTTCGCCCCGATCCCGAACCCTATTGAAGTCAATGGGGACCCAAAATTTTTGGCACTAAAAAGGCTGTAAAACATCCCAGGAAAGGGCTAGAGGGCTGCAAAAGGCAGCAAAATGTAGGTAAATCCCCTGCAAACAAATGTGAATGGGAAAATGAATACAAATAAAAATAAAATAAATACAAATTAACTAATATCAATTGGAGAGAGGTCCCATAGCAGATAATCAGGCTACACGTCACCCACCACTGGAACAGGCCACTGTCAGATATTTAGGCCCTGGCACCCAGACAGAGGAGAGAAGTCCCATAGCAGAGAATCAGGCTTCATGTCATAGCAGAGAATCAGGCTTCATGTCACCCACCACTGGAACAGGCCATTGTCAGATATTTAGGCCCCGGCACCCAGACAGAGGAGAGAGGTCCCATAGCAGAGAATCAGGCTTCATGTCATAGCAGAGAATCAGGCTTCACGTCACCCACCACTGGAACAGGCCATTGTCAGATATTTAGGCCCCGGCACCCAGACAGAGGAGAGAGGTCCCATAGCAGAGAATCAGGCTTCATGTCATAGCAGAGAATCAGGCTTCATGTCATAGCAGAGAATCAGGCTTCACGTCACCCACCACTGGAACAGGCCACTGTCAGATATTTAGGCCCCGGCACCCAGACAGAGGAGAGAGGTCCCATAGCAGAGAATCAGGCTTCATGTCATAGCAGAGAATCAGGCTTCATGTCACCCACCACTGGAACAGGCCACTGTCAGATATTTAGGCCCCGGCACCCCGATAGAGGAGAGAGGTCCCATTGCAGAGAATCAGGCTTTATGTCACCCACCACTGGAACAGGCCACTGTCAGATATTTAGGCCCCGGCACCCAGACAGAGGAGAGACGTCCCATAGAAGAGATTCAGGCTTCATGTCATAGCCAGGGTACTCCTTGAAGCTGCCTTTGGGGTGCTCGGTCCCAGATGCCGGTGGCCAGTAGCAGGCGGGCTCTCTTGGCGGCGGGTGTTCTGCTTTTGCCCACTGCTCCCTCTTTTGCTATGCTGTTGGCTCGGTATCACCACTGCCTCTTCCTCCGAACTCTGAATGTCAGTGGCATGACCTTCATTCCATGTGGGGTCTAGGACCTCATCGTCCCCTGCATCGTCTTCCACCCAGTCTTCCATCCTGACCTCCTGTTCAGTCTGCACACTGCAGAAAGACGCAGCAGTTTGCACCTGTGTTTCATCATCAGAGACGTGCTGAAGTGGTATTCCCATGTCCTCATCATCAGGAAACATAAGTGGTTGTGCGTCAGTGCATTCTATGTCTTCCACCGCTGGGGAAGGGCTAGGTGGATGCCCTTGGGAAATCCTGCCAGCAGAGTCTTCAAACAGCATAAGAGACTTCTGCATAAGTTGAGGCTCAGACAGTTTCCCTGATATGCATGGGGGTGATGTGACAGACTGATGGGCTTGGTTTTCAGGCGCCATCTGTGCGCTTTCTGCAGAAGACTGGGTGGGAGATAATGTGAACTTGCTGGATCCACTGTCGGCCACCCAATTGACTAATCCTTAGAACGGCATTGGGCCCCACCAAATATCGCTGTAAATTCTGGCGGCTACTGGGACCTGAGGTAGTTGGTACACTAGGACGTGTGGCTGTGGCAGAACGGCCACGTCCTCTCCCAGCACCAGAGGGTCCACTAACACCACCACGACCATATCCGCGTCCCTTACTAGATGTTTTCCTCATTGTTACTGTTCACCACAATAAGAAAAAAATTATTTGACCCAATGTAGTGAATTCAAATTCAGGCCTTTTTTACAGACACCTAACACTATCTGGCTATCTATTTAGGTACCGTATTACACTTATACAGGCACAGCAGTAACCACAGATTTAGCTGAATATAAATTGTAGGCCTAGTATTTAGGCCCTGGATGACAGGTATCCCTTTTACGGACAGAATTTGACTTGGAAATGCACGGTAGCGTGTGAAGTTATTGAGGATGACCCTATCAGCACCTTCAATCTAATATACCCTTTTTCTGGATAGATTTAAACTAGGCCTGATATAGCAGAAACCACTGATTTAGAGAATTGCTAAGTTGGGAATTGTATTTCAACCCAGAACAAAAACTGTGCTTTGACGGACACTAAATAACTTTACAAGCCACAGAAGTAAACACAGATTTAGCTGAATATAAATTGTAGGCATAGTATTTAGGCGCTGGATGACAGGTATACGTTTACGGACAGAATTAGACTTGGAGATGCACGGTAGCGTGTGAAGTTATTGACAATGACCCTATCAGAACCTTCAATGTAATATACCCTTTTATGGATATATTTAAACTTGGCCTGCTACAGCTGAAACACCAGATTTAGTTTACTGCTATTTTGGCAATTGTATGTCACCCCTCAATAAAATAGCAAGCACAGCCAAGCCCCTGATGTAGGATATAGGTAGAAAACACACTATTGATAGTTAAATGTACTTGGTGGCAGCTTGTGCTGGCGCACCAAAAGACGCAAAATGGCCGCCGATCACCCCAGAAAAAAGTGACAGAAAAACGCTCTGGGCATCCTAAAAACAGTGAGCAATTAAATTGATTCACATCTGTACATCGATCATTTCATTAAGTGTTTTTGAAGAGTAAATCACTGCCTAATCTCGCCCTAACAGCAGCAGCTGCATCCTATCCCTACACTGATCAGAGCAGAGTGACGTGCGGCGCTACGTGACTCCAGCTTAAATAGAGCCTGGGTCACATGCTGCACTGGCCAATCACAGCCATGCCAATTGTAGGCATGGCTTTGATGGCCTCTTGGGGCAAGTAGTATGACGCTTGTTGATTGTCTGCTTTGCAGCCTTTCAAAAAGCGCCAAGAAAGCGCTGAACACCAAACCCAAACCCAGACTTTTACGAAAATGTTCGGGTCCTTGTCACGAACACCCCAAAATTCGGTACGAACCCGAACTATACAGTTCGGGTTCGCTCATCCCTACTCAAGAATATTGCTGAACTGAAACGTAAAGAGTAAAGAGTTTCTGTAAAGAGGAATGCTCAAGAATTACTCCTGACCGTTGTGCATGTCTGATCAGCCACTACAGGAAACCTTTGGTTGAAGTTATTGCTGCCAAAGGAGGTTCAACCAGTTATTAAATCCAAGGGTTCACATACTTTTTTCCACCTGCACTGTGAATGTTTACATGGTGTGCTCAATAAAATCATGGTAACATTTAATTATTTGTGTGTTATTAGTTTAAGCAGACTGTGATTGTCTATTTTTGTGACTTAGATGAAGATCAGATCACATTATATGACCAATTTGTGCAGAAATCCATATCATTCCAAAGGGTTCACATACTTTTTCTTGCAACTGTATACATATATATATATATATATATATATATATATATTGCCTTTCTCTGGATTAACTTACAGGATAACAGGCTGAACTGGATGAACAGATGTCTTTTCTCAAGTCCTTCTTCCCTACTCTAGAACCCACATGGAATCAAGGTCATGCGAGTGGCCTGTGTAGTTCGGAGGAAGAGGTGGTGGTCGCACACAGCCAACAGCACAGCAAAAGAGGGAGCCGGGTGCAAAAGAGTCTGTTACATTCTTGGGTGACATCTTACCATTTTTGCCGTATGCAAACCCCTACTCTACATAGGTGACAGGGAACTAAATTTCTAAAATTAGTCTGTTACATTGATGGTTGACATTAACTCATTTTTGCTGGTGAAAAACCCCTGCTCTGCATTGCTGACAGTGAACTAAATTTAGTAAAAACGTCTGTTACTGATCAGAAGATGCGCGACTACAAGTGCACGCTGGTAGACGCACTGCTGGTAGACGCACTGCTGGTGGCATTCCCATCTGATAGTAGGTGCCCAGTGGAAGCAACTGGGGCACCGCCAGCACCTCAGAAGGCAGGGTTAGCATGGCCGAAATGTGGAAAAGCTTTGTCAGCATGCCACAACAACCAGCACAACCAGCTGATATGGTACGTCTTATCAGTAGGCATCATTTCAGCAACATGGTGGAGCAGTATGTGTGCACACGCCTACACGTACTGACTGATGGGTCTGCCCCCTTCAACTTGGCCTGAGCTTGCCCTTTACGGCTTGGAGGTGCTTGCCTGCCCTGCAACCAGTGTATTATCTGAGCATTTGTTCAGAACAGCAGGAGGGGGTTATCACAGACAAGCGCAGTCGCCTGTCCACAGCCAATGTGGACAAGCTCATGTTCATGAACCAGGCAGGGATCCCACAGGACTTGTCCATACCTTGCGCAGAATAGACATGTATACCGGCCTCACCCAGCCATTGTTGTACTCCAGCACACTTTCTCTTTGTTTTATTTTTTATATTTCCCAATGTTTTGGGGTCTACCCAAATTTAAACAAAAAAATAAATAAAAAAATAAAATTAAAAACAAATCCAAAAACCAGTGTTGGCTACCTCCTCCTCTACTGCTGCTTCCACCTACACTGCCACATCCACCGCCTCCTCAACCTCCTACTCCATACCTCATCCTCCTAAATCAAGATTATTATTTTTTTTTTACGTATTTTAAGTTATTTTCTTGCAGAGCACTTGACATGCTCTTAACCACATTTTGCTGCCCTCTAGCCCTTTCCATGACTTTTTTTAGAGCCATTTTAGTGCTCCAAAGTTCGGGTCCCCATTGACTTCAATAGGGTTCAGTTCGGGGTCAAGTTTGGATCACAAACCCGAACTTCCAGGTGTCCGCCTTACTCTAAAGGTGACTTTGTTTATATTTTAAGTGTAAATAAACACTGAACTGTTTACGTTAAAGACTTTGTTGTTGCCTCTATTCTGCGTCCGCTAACCTGCTTACCAGAGAGAATCCCCACAACTGGAACAGAAAGGTTGCAAAACTGAACATACAAAGTCTGCTCTGGTCATGGCACATGAAGGATGTCAGAATGTTATGGACACAACATGGCTAAAGCATTCAAGAGAGAGGAAATCAGACTACATGAATTTAACATTTTTAATATCCGCTGCGGTTCAGGTAAAACCAGGATATTCACATTTCAGCTTAGCCTGATGTATTAGTCATGGCATATACTGTATTTTAAACATCTTCTTTAAGAATGTTCAGGTTGGTAAGGTTTCTTTGAATGCTTAGCAGTCAGTAATGCACAGTATGAATGTACTCCTTATTTGTATGTCAGGTGCTTAACAATGTAACAAAGAAAATTAGTATATTGGTTGTAAAGAGCATTACCAAGATATCAGCAGGTAGGTGAAGCTGGAATTAACAAAGAAACGTCAAACCTTGACACAGCTTTCAACTTTTTTCAACCTCCTTTTCTATTTTCTTAGCTTTTTTCTCCATGTGAAATGTTAGAGAAAAAAATAAAGTGTCCACACTTAATGATTATTCTTAACATAGTCTTGTGGCTCTGTGCAACTCAATTACTGACAAGGCCCAAGTTCTAGATAAAGATGCTGAGAGGAATTTCAGCAAACAAACCAAAATGAAAAACAACAAAATGAGAGAGCAGCAGGATTTCCTGACTTTCTTCAAGGAAAATGCTTTGTGGCAAGATTATTGGGAAGCAATAAGTTGGTTATTATCTTCAGACTGCAGGGAGTCTCTAAGCAGCTGAACTGCTGCAGCAGCTTCCATTTGTGGAACCCTAAAGACAAATATAGTACTATATGTGCACTGATTGACTAGATAACAGCTAAACAAAAAGTCAAGTGCTCTACAGTAGGCAGCCAATCCGCAGACAGCCATGCCTGATCCCGCGCGGTTGGCGCCATTTCACTGTGAGCTGAGCATAGGGTGAGAACGTGGCAAGCACTTATGCACTAGGGACAGTGTTGCTGAAAACTGTTTTAAAAAGGAGTATCAGAGAGGGAGAGACCAGGGAGATTGTAGGGAGAGTTTTTTAAACTCTAGGGATAATGTAGGGAGACAGAAGGGAGACTGCAGGTTGAGTGTAATAGTGGTGTGCATCACATTCAGAATGAATCCCTTATTTTAATTTTACAGTTAGGCCTCTTTCACATCGAGTTTTCTATGTGGGTGCAATGGGTGAAGTAATATTATAGCACCCGCACTGAAACATGACCCATTTCTTTCAATGAGTCTGTGCACATGAGCATTGTTTTTGACACATATTTTCAGCGAATTGCAGCATATTCTATATTCTGCATTTTTCACGCAGCTCAGGTCCAATAGAAGTAAATGGGGCATCGGTCCGGATGAAATGCCTTTTTCACTGATGGTTGCTAGGAGATGTTGTTTGTAAGTCTTCTGTTTTTTTCACGCATGTGAAAAACGCATCAAAACTGATTGCACCCAAGTGGAAAAAACTAAAACACTGAACGCAATTGCATACAAAACTGACTAAACTTTCTTGCAAAATTGTGCAAGTTTCACTGAACACATCCTGATTCCTGAACACATCCATTCCTGACATAATCTGTATCGTTCGTGTGAAAGGGGCCTTAGTGTGCCTGAGTATATAAGTAAGGTTTAATCGCCTTGTGACTCACGTTCTAGTGTACCCACATTCAGAGTTAATCCCTAATTTTAATGATACAGTTAGTGTGGCTGAGTACAGTATATAAAGCAGGTGCAATATATGGCCTTGTACAGATGTAGCCAAGCTAAAATTGGCTCTGATAACTCTGATAACACATCATAGTGTTATCTTGTGCCATCTTGTGACAAAAGCCATTGAAATACATTGAAAGAGTTAGTTAACCTTTTTGTGCCATTTTTTATTTAATGCGTTACCATCAAGTTTAGCTCGACTACATCAATACATAATGTTCTAGTGGAGCCACATTCTGAGTTAATCCCTTATTTTAGTGATACAATTAGTGTGCCTGAGTATATAAGGCAAGTGTAATATACTGCCGTGTGCTTCACGTTCTAGTGCATCCATATTGAGAGTTAATCTGTTATTTTAGTGAAAAGTTAGTGTGCCTCAATTTTAAAGACAAGTATCATATATCGCCTTGTGCATCACTGTTCAATGCACCGACATTCATTGTTAATCCCTTCTGTTAGCTGTAGCACTACGTTAAGTCCGTATTATGGGCAGGTGTAATTTATCCCTGTACATAACTGCAGTGGAGCGAAAATTATCATAACTAATCCATTCTGTTAGCTGTAGCAATACGTTAAGTCAACAGGTGTAATTTATCGTCCTGTACAGCAGTGGATTGAAAGGTATCATAGCTTATTCCTTTCTGTTAGCAATACAGTTATTGTACAATATGGCCAACAAACAGTTGCCTGGGCCCTCCAAAAGAATGGGGAGAAGCAAAAATGTTGCTGTAACCAGCAAAAGAAGAGGAGGTGATATTAGCTCCAGCACAGGCCAGAGCTGCCACTGTAATCCAGTGGTCATGTTTTGACCAACAATTCAGCTGTACTGGAATGGTTGATTCACTCTTTATCATCTTAAGTGACAAAAGATACACATAACCAGGAATTGGTAGGTTCCTCTGACACCACGATTAGTTGGTATGGCCCAGGAACTGCCTCTGTGCCCTCATCTGCCTCTTGTTTTTGCTGTTCCTTCTGCTAGCCATGTAATGATAGCTGCCAGATCCACTTTTCAGCGACAATGACATTTGTGAGTACAGTCAGCAGTTACAGGCCAGGCCAAACCTGGAGGAGAGGTCCGCTGCGGACTCCTTTAGGCAAGTAACTGCCGATGATGACCGTAGGGTAGGAACACGTGTAGTGAGAGGTGTCACTGCAATTTAGGACAAATCCCAAACTAAGGAACTACACATTGCTTGTCTGTGGGATTCAAATTGATTAATAATCCCCCCCCCCCCCCCCCACTGATGTCTATACAATTCAGACAGCGGACAGCCAAACGCTCCCTAGGCTGTTATACCTCACAACTCCCCCATAGGCAAGATACAAACAATACACCAGAGTGTACTCCTCCTGTATTATACTGACGAGATACAAACAATACACCTGAGTCTGCTCCTCCTGTGTTATAGTAGTGACCAAATAAAGACAATACACCCTAGTCTGCTCCTCCTGTATTATAGTGACGAAATACAGACAATACACCAGAGATCCTATATATAGGATCTGTTTTTTTATTTCTTTATTTTTCTGATGATGGGAACTCTCCCTTAGGGCTCAATTACACGTACGTATGGCCATGGTGGCTAAGATAGAACCCAAAAGCCAATTGAAGCACTTCCGAATGATTACTTGGGCTTCTGATTCATGCCCCCGCTCTACAAAAGATAGGACATGTCTTTTTTTTTTGCCGTATCTTATGTATTGTGGACGCATTCAAGCCAATAGGTCCACATCTGTTTTATGGAATTCTATAGTAGTATATAGTAGATATCCTGCATATACTGTATACTACTATATATGAACTATATGCAGGAGATCTACTACATATACAGTATTCACAGTAGATCTCCTTTATATAGTGTATATATTGCGTATATATGGTAGATCTCCTACACATATACTACTATATATGCACTATATGAAGGAGATCTACTATATATAAAGTATTTATAGTAGATCTCCTTCATATAGGACATATATAGTATTATGTATGCAGGAGATCTACTATATACTAGCATATATGCCCAATGTGCAGGAGATATACTATATATACAGTAATAGTAGATCCCCTGCATAATTGATAGCATAGAGTTGATGGGGATCCCTACCTGCAGCCACGATCAGGATGCAGTGCTCACAGGGGACTTCAAGCAGGCAGGTGCAAGGGAGGACAGACCAGAAAGGTAGGCGCCGAGGGCAGACAGTTGGGAGCAAGGATGGATGGGTGGGCAGGTATTTAGGTAGACAGGAAGATGGGAGGGCAAGCAAGTATCACAGGCCTGCTCGGATGCTTCCTCATTGGACGGCTTGGGGATGTCTTGCTGTCTGTAAGCTGATTGGTGGAGAGGCAGTGAGTGGTGCTGCTCCACCAATCAACTTACAGTTAGCAGTGCTGTACAGAGGAGAGGTTAGAGAATTGCCCCTATCTCTCCTCCTCCTCTGCCGTTAAGGTGCCGCTGACAGCTTCGCCGCAGGCATGAAAGTCATGCTGTGGTTGTTGCCTGCAGCAGTGCACCATTTAAAACCCGCTCCCATCCTCTCAACCTGGATGCCTGAAGGCAGAAATATAAATAAAAAAAATAAAAATGTCCTCTGTGGTGATGCCCCCTGCTTGCGGCCACCCTAAGCATGTGCCCTATAGTGCCCTATTGGAAATACATCCCTGGTGGCAGTATCCAGGATGTGTGGGCAGAAGGTGTGGTGTGGCCAGGGTGGTAATTTTATCAGGGCAGCCCTGTGTCAACACATTGAGCGTCACCCTGAAGTGTCGTGAAAAAACCATGCCACTCATTTACTGTTACAGCCTGATACAGCAACTATGCATCTCTCAACTGCCCACAATCCCTCTTAATCAGTTAGGGCTTGTCAACCTCAGCAGAAGGAAGCTGTCATTCCTTCCCATCGACTTCAATATTGTCTACTGCTCCTGATGCTCTTCCTGTTGTCCTGTTGTTAGTGATTTGTTTCAACAGCGATCAACCACCAAGGCGATTGCAAAAAAACAACTCAAATTTCTTAACTCATCACGTATCATCTTGAGACAAAAGCCATTGAAAAGCAATTGAAAGTGTTTGCTTAGATTAGATAACACAACTCAGAAATCTCAGAAAACAGGAGTGTTTTTTTTATTCAAAAGTTACTTTATTCAACCAGCAAGTAATTTTTTGATGGGAAATCACATAGGTGTCTCCCAAAAAATAATAAGACAATGTACAAGAGGCCTTATTGTGGAAAAAAAATATATTTCTCAGCTTTTATTTACATTTGAGCAAAAAGGGTCCAGTCCAAAATTATTCATACCCTTCTCAATAATCAATAGAAAAGCCTTTATTGCCTATTACAGCAATCAAACACTTCATATAATTGCAGACCAGCTTTTTGCATGTCTCCACAGGTATTTTTGCCCATTCATCTTTAGCAATGAGCTCCAAATCTTTCAGGTTGGAGGGTCTTCTTGCGATCACCCTGATCTTTAGCTCCCTCCACAGATTCTCAATTGGATTCAAGTCTGGACTCTGGCTGGGCCACTCCAAAACATTAATGTTGTTGTCTGCTAACCATTTCTTCACCACTTTTGCTGTGTGTTTTGGGTCATTGTCATTCTGAAATGTCCACTGGTGCAAAAGGCCAAGTTTCTCTGCAAACTGCCTGATGTTGTCATTGAGAATCCTCATGTATTTCTCTTTTTTCATGGTGCCGTTTACTGTGATTAGGTTCCCATGGTCCATTGGCTGAAAAACACCCCCAAAGCATAAGGTTCCCACCACCATGTTTGACAGTGGGGATGGTGTTATTTGGGTTGAAGGCTTCTCCTTTTTTACGACAAATGAATGAAACATCATTGTGACCAAACAATTAAATTTTTGTTTCATCTGACCATAACACAGAAGACCAGAAGTCTTCTTCTTTTTCCGTATGAGCTTTTGCAAAGGCCAAGCGAGCTTTTGTGTGCCTTATCTGGAGAAGTGGCGTCCTTCTTGGTCTGCATCACTCTGGAACCCAGCATTGTGCAGTGTCTGTTGGATTGTCTGCCTTGAGACATTGCCACCAGCAGAGCCCAGATTCACCAGGATGGCCTTGGTGGTGATCCTTGGATTCTTTTTCACCTCTCTAACTATCTTCCTGGCCAGCACACTGCGGAACATCTTGTATTTTTTTATAATACTTTGCACTGTAGCCACTGGAACTTGAAAACATTTAGAAATGGCCTTGTAGCCCTTTCCTGACTTGTGAGCAGCCACAATGCGCAGCCGCAGGTCCTCACTGAGCTCCTTTGTCTTAGCCATGACTGTCCACAAACCAACTGCAGAGAGCTGCTGTTTTTTACCTGTTGAGTTGATTAAAACAGCTGTTCCCAATTAATCAGGGTAATTAGGATGCTTTAGAACAGCTTGGACTATTTGTAATGGTATAGAACTTTTGATTTTATGTCAAAATTTGCCTGGGGTATGAATAATTATGGGCAGCACTGTATGTCATTAACATCCCACTGGGTAATTGTGGTTCTGGCCCAGGCACAGCAGAAACTTGTTCAGGTGAAGGCAATGCCACCTCCGCTTTCTAATGCTGGGATTTCTGTGCCAATGTCCTCAACCTCAATCTTTTCCTCACCCTTCTCTATAGGCATAGTTCACAGTGGTTCTCCAGCATATCACCTATGCAAAGCTAGGCATTGTCACGTGGTTCTGCACCTGGTCAGCTTTGGTGAACAGTGTCACACTGGGGAGGAACTGTTCGGCGTCATATAGGAATCAAACACTGGCTGCCTCCTCGCCAACCGGAGATAGGATCCATGGTTTCTGAATTCTGATAAGGAAGAACATTTTGTCTGCGCTGCTTCAGGGAGGACTGATCCATGCACCCTGCATGGCACATGTTTTTCATTCTCGTTGACTACCGGTTCCTCAAGTCTTCCACTGAACTGCAAGAGCTATTATAAATGTCCAGGAAACTGCAGACCAACAGGTCTAGTGCCCACTATAACTGCCACATTAGCTAGTGGCAGTTTATGTGTGACACGTGCCGTTTGGTCAGGACCTTTGAGGAGGGCAATTTATTTGTAAGTCGGCAGAACTATAGGATAATTGTTGTTATTTCACTGTACACGTAGAAGGGGATGCTGAGAAATATGATTGGCGAGGGGACAGAAGATGTGGCGCCTATAAATCATGACCACCTGAGCCCTGAGGAAAATGAACTGGCAGGGGATGAAGATGAGAAGGAGGACATAAATGCCCACAAAATTTAGTTTATCTGCCCAAGCGACAGGAGATAAGCAGAAGGGTGGCGACGAATATGACACAGATACTGCTACAAAAGTAGACACAAGGCATACATAAATGCACTTTATATAATTATTTACAAATAGTCTCAGCGGTGAACTAGCAAAACCATTAACAGATTTATTTAACCAATCACTGGCAACAGGAGTCGTCCCAGAAGATTGGAAATTAGCAAATGTTGTGCCCATTCACAAGAAAGGTAGTAAGGAGGAATCGGGCAACTATAGGCCAGTAAGCCTGACATCAATAGTGGGGAAATTAATGGAAACCATACTTAAGGAGAGGATTGTGGACCATCTAAAACCCGATGGATTGAAAGATGAAAAACAGCATGGGTTTACTTCAGGGAGATCATGTCAAACTAATCTTATTGATTTTTTTGATTGGGTGACTAAAATAATAGATGGAGGAGGTGCAGTAGACATCGCTTATCTAGACTTTAGTAAGGCTTTTGATACTGGCCCACATAGAAGGCTTATCAATAAAGTGCAGTCATTGGGCTTGGACTCCCATATTGTTGAATGGATTAGGCAGTGGCTGAGGGACAGACAACAGAGGGTTGTAGTCAATGGAGTATATTCAGACCAAGGTCTTGTTACCAGTGGGGTACCTCAGGGATCTGTTCTGGGACCCATATTGTTTAATATCTTTATCAGCGAAATTGCAGAAGGCCTCAATGGTAAGGTGTGTCTTTTTGCTGATGATACAAAGATTTGTAACAGGGTTGATGTTCCTGGAGGGATACACCAAATGGAAAAGGACTTAGGAAAACTAGAGGAATGGTCAAAAATCTGGCAACTAAAATTTTATGTTTATAAGTGCAAGATAATGCACCTGGGACGTAAAAACCCAAGAGCAGAATATAAAATCAGTGATACAGTCCTAACCTCAGTATCTGAGGAAAGGGATTTAGGGATCATTATTTCAGAAGACTTAAAGGTAGGCAGACAATGTCACAGAGCAGCAGGAAATGCTAGCAGAATGCTTGGGTGTATAGCAAGAGGAATTACCAGTAGAAAGAGGGAGGTGCTCATGCCGCTCTACAGAGCACTAGTGAGACCTCATTTGGAGTATTGTGCTCAGTACTGGAGACCATATCTCCAGAAGGATATTGATACTTTGGAGAGAGTTCAGAGAAGAGCTACTAAACTGGTACATGGATTGCAGGATAAAACTTACCAGGAAAGATTAAAGGAACTTAACATGTATAGCTTGGAAGAAAGACGAGACAGAGGGGATATGATAGAAACTTTTAAATACATAAAGGGAATCAACAAGGTAAAAGAGGAAAGAATATTTAAAAGAAGAAAAACTGCTACAAGAGGACATAGTTTTAAATTAGAGGGGCAAAGGTTTAAAAGTAATATCAGGAAGTATTACTTTACTGAGAGAGTAGTGGATGCATGGAATAGCCTTCCTGCAGAAGTGGCAGCTGCAAATACAGTGGAGTTTAAGCATGCATGGGATAGGCATAAGGCCATCCTTCATATAATATAGGGCCAGGGGCTATCCATAGTATTTAGTATATTGGGCAGACTAGATGGGCCAAATGGTTCTTATCTGCCGACACATTCTATGTTTCTATGTATTGCTGTATTATTATCATTAACACATTTATCATCTGCTATATCAATTGCTCTGGTAGATAGGATAATAGGGCGCAGTATAGAGGCATAATACAAGTTCCTAACTCAAAACTTCAGTGTTTATTCACACTTGAGGCAATTGCATAAAACAGCATGCAACTTTGCAGTCTTGGTGTTAATTCACACACAATGGAAATTTCATATAACACAAGTCACCTTGTTCTGCCTCCAGTAGTCAGGGCCATCTTTACCAAGGGGCAAATGGGGCAGCTGCCCCAGGCCCAGTTGCTCCTGGGGGTGCCCAAGGCAGCTGCCTCTTGAGCCCTGTTAGCTACTGCCCCGGGTGTCAAGCTGTCTGTGTACTTTAACGTTGTGATCTAGGACCTTAGATGACATTATCACTATGTGACCAGTAACCTAGCAATTACTGGTCACATGGCTATGAGGTCATCACAGGTCCTAACAGGAGTGTTGCAGAAGTTAACTGTGGAGCTTTTTTGTGTGAAGATTACATCAGAAAAAGGTGACAGGGGCTGTTATGTTAATATACTGTAATCTATTGTATAGTGGGGTGCTGTATATTGTGTGGGGGCCTGCATACTGTGGGGGGCTGTGTATTGGGTGGGACTGTATACTGTGTGGTGGGCTGTATACTGTGTGGGGCTGTATACTGTGGGGGGCCTGTATACTGTGGGGGCTGTATACTGTGTGGGGGCCTGTATAGTGTGGGGGGGCCTTATACTGTGGGGGGGACTTATACTGTGTGGTGGGCTGTATACTGTGTGGTGGGCTGTATACTGTGTGGGGGGTTGTATACTGTGTGGGGGCCTGTATACTGTGTCGGGGCCTGTATACTGTGGGGGGCTGTATACTGTGTGGGGGCCTGTATACTGTGTGGGGGCCTGTATACTGTGTGGGGGGCTGCATACTGTGTGGGAGGCTGTATACTGTGTGAGGGGGCTGTATACTGTGTGGGGGCCTGTATACTGTGGGGGGACTTATACTGTGTGGTGGTCTGTATACTGTGTGGTGGGCTGTATACTGTGTGGGGGGAGGGCTGTATACTGTGTGGGGGGGCTGTATACTGTGTGGGGGCCTGTATACTGTGGGGGGCTGTATACTGTGTGGGGGTCTGTATACTGTGGGGAGCTGTATACTGTGTGGGGGGCTTTATACTGTGTGGGGGGCTGTATACTGTGGGAGGGCCTTATATAAGTTAAGGCTACTTTCACACTAGCGTTCGGGCGGATCCGTTCTGAACGGATCCGCTCATAATAATGCAGACGGAGGCTCCGTTCAGAACGGATCCGTCTGCATTAAAATGGCAAAAAAAAAGCTAAGTGTGAAAATAGCCTCGGACGGATCCGTCCAGACTTTCAATGTAAAGTCAATGGGGGACAGATCCGCTTGAAGATTGAGCCACATTGTGGCATCTTCAAACGGATCCGTCCCCATTGACTTACATTGTAAGTCTGGACGGATCCGCACGGATCCGCACGCCTCCGCACGGCCAGGCGGACACCCGAACGCTGCAAGCAGCGTTCAGCTGTCCGCCTGTCCGTGCGGAGGCGAGCGGAGCGGAGGCTGAACGCCGCCAGACTGATGCAGTCTGAGCGGATCCGCTCCATTCAGACTGCATCAGGGCTGGACGGCTGCGTTCGGGTCCGCTCGTGAGCCCCTTCAAACGGAGCTCACGAGCGGACCGACGAACGCTAGTGTGAAAGTAGCCTAACTGTGGAGCTTTTTTGTGTGAAGATTACATCAGAAAAAGGTGACAGGGGCTGTTATGTTAATATACTGTAATCTATTGTATAGTGGGGTGCTGTATATTGTGTGGGGGCCTGCATACTGTGGGGGGCTGTGTATTGGGTGGGACTGTATACTGTGTGGTGGGCTGTATACTGTGTGGGGGTGTATACTGTGGGGGGCCTGTATACTGTGGGGGCTGTATACTGTGTGGGGGCCTGTATAGTGTGGGGGGGCCTTATACTGTGGGGGGGACTTATACTATGTGGTGGGCTGTATACTGTGTGGGGGGCTGTATACTGTGTGGGGGGTTGTATACTGTGTGGGGGCCTGTATACTGTGTGGGGGCCTGTATACTGTGGGGGGCTGTATACTGTGTGGGGGCCTGTATACTGTGTGGGGGCCTGTATACTGTGTGGGGGGCTGCATACTGTGTGGGAGGCTGTATACTGTGTGAGGGGGCTGTATACTGTGTGGGGGCCTGTATACTGTGTGGGGGCCTGTATACTGTGTGGTGAGCTGTATACTGTGTGGGGGCCTGTATACTGTGTGGTGGGCTGTATACTGTGTGGTGGGGTGTATACTGTGCGGTGGGGTGTATACTGTGTGGTGGTCTGTATACTGTGTGGGGGGCTGTATACTGTGTGGGGGGGCTGTATACTGTGTGGGGGGGCTGTATACTGTGAGGGGGCTGTATACTGCGTGGGGGCCTGTATACTGTGTGGGGGGGCTGTATACTGTGTGGGGGGGGCTGTATAATGTGTGGGGGCCTGTATACTGTGTGGGGGCCTGTATACTGTGTGGTGGGCTGTATACTGTGTGGTGGGCTGTATACTGTGTGGGGGCCTGTATACTGTGGGGGGACTTATACTGTGTGGTGGTCTGTATACTGTGTGGTGGGCTGTATACTGTGTGGGGGGAGGGCTGTATACTGTGTGGGGGGGCTGTATACTGTGTGGGGGGCTGTATACTGTGTGGGGGGCTGTATACTGTGGGAGGGCCTTATACTGTGTGGTGGGCTGTATACTGTGTGGTAGGCTGTATACTGTGTGGGGGGCTGTATACTGTGTGGGGGCTGTATAATGTGTGGGGGCTTGTATACTGTGTTGTGGGCTGTATACTGTGTGGTGGGCTGTATACTGTGTGGGGGCCTGTATACTGTGGGGGGACTTATACTGTGTGGTGGGCTGTATACTGTGTGGTGGGCTGTATACTGTGTGAGGGGCTGTATACTGTGTGGGGGGTTGTATACTGTGTGGGGGCCTGTATACTGTGGGGGGCTGTATACTGTGTGGGGGCCTGTATACTGTGTGGGGGCCTGTATACTGTGTGGGGGGCTGCATACCGTGTGGGAGGCTGTATACTGTGGGAGCCTGTATACTATGGGGGGGCTGTATAGTGTGGGGGGGCCTGTATAGTGTGGGGGGCCTGTATAGTGTGGGGGGCTGTATATTGTGGAGTGCTATACTGCTGTACTGTATACTGTGGGGGTCTGTATACTGTGGGTGCAGTATAGTGTGAAGTGCTATACTGCTGTACTGTATAGTGTAGGGGGCTGTATCGTGTATAGTTTGGGGTGCTGTATACATCGAGGTGTTGTATACTGTGAGGTGTTGTATACTGTGGGGTGCTGTATACTGTGGGCTGCTATACTGCTCTACTATATACTGTGGGGTACTGTATAGTGTGGGGTGCTATACTGCATACTGTGTGGTGCTGTATACTATAGGGTGCTATACTGCATACTGTGGGGTGCTGGGGTGCACTGTAACACTAGGGTGAGCCGAGCCCTGGTCTCCTTCCTGCAGAGCGGTGCCCACTTCCAGCCTGAGCCCAGCTGCCCAGAACACTGATCCTGAGCCGCTGGAGTCTTCAGAATTGGAAGTTTTTACAGTCATTCACTGTGTGGATTTTTTGTGTGTGTGTGTTGTGGTGGAGGGCGTGATTGCCTGCTAAGGTGTGGGAAGGTGGGATCCAGGGGGCCCAAGTACATTTTTGCCCAGGGTCCAATCAATATTAAATACGGCCCTGCCAGTAGTCCACAGCAGGATTTAGGGGGCCTGTTTCCCCATCATGCAACTCTCAGCCCTTCAGCACAGCACAAAGCCTCAGATCCCAAAAACAGAGACATCTGAGCCCAACTCCCTATTTAAGTACAGCCAGGTGCTGCCAAAACCCGGATCGGCACTTAAACTGGAAACCAGCCAAGCCGCACATGTTGGGAGGAAAATACATGCCTTGCCAGACACAACCCCTCGCTGTGTAACATACCCCCCCCCCCCTTTTGTTCAACCCTGAGGGGGTGGACACACGCCAGACAATGCACTTGGGACAGGGTATCCGCACTTCCCTGCAACCGGCCTGCTCTGTGTTCTACCAAGAACTTAAAGTTCTGCAGAGACAAAAACCATCTGGTGAGCAAGGCATTCCTGTCTTTGTCCTGGCTCATCCACTTGAGAGGGGAGTGATCAGTCATTAGGCGGAACTTTCTCTCCTGCGGTGAGCTTGTGGCTTAGTAAGACAACGGATGCTCCTCCCCGTTGATTTCCTGAGACAGTACAGCACCGAGGCCTACTTCGAAGGCATCAGTTTGTACCACGAACTCTCTCTTGAAGTTGGGCGTCACCAAAACCGGTGACCCACACAGGGCCAACTTAAAAGCAGCAAAATCCTTTTCCACCCGATCATCCCAGCGAACCATCCCTGATTTTCGTCCCTTCAAGAGCTCTGTCAAGGGCGCAGCTAGAGTAGCAAAGTGGGGAACAAACCTCATGTAATACCTCACCATTCCCAGGAATGACTTTATTTGCCTAGTGGTGACAGGTCAGGGCCAATTCCGTATCGCCTCTATTTTGTTGACTTGGGGTTTGATGACTCCACACCCAATGACATACCCCAGGTACTTAGTCTCTTCTAACCCTATTACACATTTTTTTAGGTTAGCGGTTAGGACAGCTTTCCGAAGGGAGTCCACTACAGCCTGCACTTTGGGTAGTTGACTTTTCCAGTCGGTACTGTGGATGACAGTATCGTTCAGGTAAGCCGAAGTGTATTGATGATGTGGATGAAGCACAATGTCCATTTTTCGCTGAAAAGTGGCGGGGCCGCCATGCAGACCAAATGGTAAGACCTTATATTGATATAGACCCTCCAGTGTGATGAAGGCAGTTTACTCTTTGGCAGCCTCCATTAAGGGCACCTGCCAGAACCCTTTCATGAGGTCAAAAACAGAAAAATACTGGGCTTGCCTCTCGATTAGCTCTTCCACCCAGGGCATGGGATACAAATTAAATTTGGAAACCTCGTTAAGTTTTTGAAAGTCATTACAAAACCGTAATGTCCCGTCCGGCTTGCGTATCAATACTATAGGACTGGCCCACTCAATGACGTCTAGCTGCAACATTAGCTGCACCTCCTCTGATATGGCTTGTCGCCAAGCCTCGGGTACCCAGTATGGTTTTATTTGGACTTTTACGTGAGGCTCAGTGACAATGTCAAGCTGAATTATGGAAGTGCGTACAGGGAGGCCCAAGAACACATCCGTGCTCCGACTAACAAACTCCCTGGCCTCCTGAGTCTGTTTAGAGCAGAGGCTGTCAGCAATTTTTAGTGTGGCAGCCACCTCTCTTGCATCAGACAGAGGGGTCGGTACCTCTTCTCCTAGAAAACCCGGCCACGGGCTGCCCTCAGTACAGGTTTCCCTATCTTTCCACGGTTTGAGTAAATTCACATGGTAAACCTGTTACGGCTTTTGCCACCCTGGCTGGTGTACCTTGTAGTTTACATCTCCAATTTTCTTGAGTACCTCGTAGGTCCCCTTCTACCTAGCCAGGAACTTACTATCCACGGTCGGCACCAGAACCAAAACCCAATTACCCGGGTTAAAGATCCGGATCTGCGCCTGCCGATTATATACCCGACTCTAGGCTCGCTGAGCTGCCTCCATATGTTCCCTAACAAGAGTCTACACTGTCTCTATCTGATCTTGCATCTGGGTAACATACTCAATGACACTTTTATGTGGAGTGGGTTGTTTTTCCCATGCCTCTTTGGCCACGTTCAAGAGACCGCGATGGTGTCTGCCATATAGCAGTTCGAAGGGCGAGAACCCAGTAGAGGCCTGGGGCACCTCTCGCACTGCAAACATGAGATAGGGCAAAAGCAGGTCCCAGTCCTTCCCATCTTTATACACTACCTTTTTCAACATATTTTTTAATGTTTGTTTAAACCGTTCTACTAGACCGTCCGTTTGCGGATGGTAAACGGACGTCCGTAGTTTTATGTGCAGCAACTTACAGAGTTCCCTCATCACCTTGGTCATAAAAGTGGTCCCTTGGTCGGTCATAACCACTTTAGGTAGTCCTACTCGGGAAAACATCTCTATTAATTCCTCAGCTATGAGTTTGGCCGAGGTACGGTATGTCGCAGTGGCACCACCTCCGGGGACTGAGTGGCGTAGTCTAGAATGGCTAAGATGTGTTGATGCCCTCTGGTGGACTTCGGTACTGGGCCTATTAGGTCCATAGCTATTCGGTCAAATAGTACTTCGATAATCGGGAGAGGTACTAGGGGACTACGGAAATGTGGCTGGAGGCTAGTTATCTGACAGGTCGGGCAAGACTTACAAAACTCTTCCACTTCTCTGAATATGCTGGGCCAGTAAAACTGCTATAGAATACAATCCTGAGTTTTCTGCAGCCCCAGGTGACCCCCGAGAACGTGTTGGTGGGCTAGATCTAACACGAGTATGCAATAAGCCTTGGGGACCACCAACTGTACAATAGGCTCACCCCGTAGTTGTTTTACGCAAAACAACATTGTTGTTTTACGATGAACCACAAAACGTGCAAAAAAGGTTGTTGAGGTTCACCATCTACTATTAAGAAAAATTACTAAAATAAAGTGCAAGACACAACCCCTCAATGTGTCACAGTATATACCATTAATGGTGATTGTTTTTCAAAAGGAGTATATAGATATGCTTCTCCTATTATCAGCTTAACTTTATGCATTGCTATATCATGAGCATTAAAGCCTTTATTGTCTACCGCATGTGCACAGCCAATATAGATTGAGTTCTATCATAAGTAATGGTTGTAACTCCTTTATTTTAGGCCTATTAATCCGATATAACACCCTATGGGAATTGTGGATTTAAGTTGAATCGCACATATATTTTTCCTTTATCGTTAAAGGTTGATAATATTTATGTTGATGTGGTCCCCTGATGAACTGATTCCATTACATGGATCAAGGAAATGTGTAAGGATGAAGTAAAATACCTGGGACATATGATATGTGCTCCAGTTATCTGATGGTAATTATACAATCTTGATGCCATTGTATACTTAGATGCTGATAAAATATGTGCGTGATTACCATATATAAATTTTTTATGTATCTTGACCACTGACATTATGTACTGGCCAAATAGATATAGAAGGTCTCTCATTGGGTGGTGGCATCTATCCCTTGTCAGGGACTTATAGGGCTAATAGGAGGTTCCTGACCTGGGATCGCCCCGGGGCGGCCATTCAGTTTTTATAGGCAGGGACATTAGCATGTAGGGAAAGTGTGAGGGTGAGATATTTTTATTTTCCTCAGCCTACCCAGCCTACCAGTCAAAAATGTTTTATATGCACATTTTGGGTTATTTTAAATATTCGAGATTAACTTAGAAATCATACATGAGTTTGCGTCACCAGCAAAACAAAAAATGACTTACTGCCTGAAAAAAATCTATTTTTATTTAAATTATTAAAACTATGTGACTATCTGCCAAATTACTAAAATCAGGCTGCATGCATGAGGGTGGCTACTATCAGTTTAATTATTTATCATATAGTCGCCCTTCTGTCACACATAAATATTGTTACCTAATCTTGAGATATAGGAAGACATATATTATACGTGTATTGTATCCATCGATATATCCCCACTCAATGTATCTCTCTTCATTTACAACATGGGTAACAATTGGATCTTGGGGAGCTATTCTGGGATGTTATGTACATTGAGTGCTATTATTTTTCATTCACAAAACCTCCTGTACTACAAGCCCCAATCACTCCCACACATCACTGTATTGATTCCACATAAACCCCTGTATAATTCTGTGTCTGCTCGACCCGTTTCTATGCCCCCTAGATTTGTTTTGGCATGTCATCAGGAGCAGAAGGAGCGCTCATATGTACACTTGTTCCCAGCAATTGTCCTGAATATCGTGCCGTGTAAAAGATTTCCTGGTAAAAAATAATTTTTTAAGTCTGTCACCTAATCTGAGCCTTTAAGACCACTCAGATCTGGTTATAGACTTCCATGCCCTCATTGCAATGGTACCTTTATTTGTTCTATCCTTCGCCGAGATCTTCAAAAGAATACTTTTTAAACTTATGCTAATGAGGTTGAGCAAGTACCCAGGCCCCTCGGCAATGTGCCCAGAAAACCACACCTCTTTCACCCCTCTGGCCCGCCCTTGTTTCCTATTATTACAGCAGTGCGCAGGTGCGGGACAAGTGTGGAGCGGTGATCTGGGAGGGAGGAGGTAATAATAGGAAACAAGGGCGGGCCAGAGAGGTGAAAGAGGTGCGGTTTTCTGGGCACATTGCAGAGGGGCCTGGGCACTTGCTGCAGTAACTCCACCCCTGGGCACTTGCTGAACCTCATTACCATAAGTTTAAAAATTATTTGTTTGAAGATTTTGGAGAGGGACAGAACAAATAAAGGTACCATTGTAATGAGGGCACAGGAGTCTAAAACCTGAGCGGTCTAAAAGGCTCAGATTAGGTGACAGACTCCCTTTAACACGTTCCTGCAGCATGGGCCTGAAACAGAAGATTCATACTTTCCTGCTCCCTGCTGCTCCCACTGTCTCCATCTTCTGGTTCCGACGCTGTTTACATCCAGTTGGATATGGGCATAGCCACATGTATCTCTCCAGCCAATGACTGACTTCAGAGGTGATGTGGCCACAAGCAGCGTTTCACCGCTAACGTTAGTCATTTGCTGGAGAGCTGCTCCGATACCGGAAGATGGAGGCAGCGAGAGCAGCATGGAGCAGGATTCTTCTGTGTCCGGTGCCATGCTGCAGGAACTTGTTAAAAATCATTTTAACTAGAAAACTCTTTTAAATGGTGATGTTTCCTTCCTGCCTCCTATTCACAAATGAGTATTCACAATAACCAGTAAGCGTTTTCCCTGAAGGCTCACGCACACGGCCATTGTTTTAGTCCGCATCTGAGCCGCATTTTTTTAAATGTGGCTTAGATGTGGATCCATTTACTTCAATGGGGACGCAAAAGATGCCTTGCTAGCCGGCAAAGTAATTATTGGTTAACCCTTTAATAACCAGGCCTGATTTAGCACAAGTGGTTCAAACACTCGTAACTTTTTTTTATTTTTTGGACTACCAAAATAACTTTTGTAGCTATTTATTACATAACACAGGGATATTTAATATATATTTTTTTTGTTTTATTAGGGGGAAACTACAATTTTTTTTATGTCATTTTTATTCAAACTATAGCTTATTATTTAAATATGCAAATTATTATAATTAGTTCCCTATATGTGTTGGATCATTTTATTATACAATATAATGTAGAGTTTCACATGAATAGGGTGATAATTGTAATGGTTTTGGTTGGTGTGGGCATTTTTTTTTATATGGTACTTTATATTTTCTCTTTTTTGAACTTTTTTTTTTAGATATTTCTGCTACAAAAAGACATTTAGGGGACACTGGCTTTTTTTATTTTGCACATTTTCCTTTTTTTTCTATTTATTTGTTTTTGCCATCTTTCTGCTAAAATTTTCTTTTCATTTTTTTATATATTTTTTTCAGCACTGTATGTCCCCCAAGAGGTCTTTAAAAGACCTCTGGGGGACACTGAAATGTTGTTGTTTTTTGCACTTTTTTCTCCCTTTTATTTGTTTACTGTGTGTTCGAAATTTATTTTTCACTTTAATATACAGTATATTTGCACCATAATTTGTCCCCAAAAGGTTCATAAAAGACCTTTGGTGACACAGACTGTTTTTTTGCACTATTTCCACTGTTACTGGAGCATCCAAAGGAGCACCAGTTACAGGGAAAACCAGCCTTCTGGCGAGGCTTTGTACAAGGCAGAGCTGGTGAGGCTCTGCAGTCCTCTGCCCCTGACTCCCGGCAATCACATGATAGCCGGGTCTAAACTGCACAATGCACTGCTCACCTGTGTGAGGAGAAGACAGAAATGCTGATACACTGCTTCTGCCTTTTTCGCGGTTCCCCCACTGTCTCTGACAGCTGAGTACCCATCCCACTCCTGCTGCAGGAGCTGTAATCCTGCAATTGTGCAGCACTCAGGGCAGAAACACAGCTCTGGGGGCCGCATGAGGCTCGTGGGCCATAGGTTGTGCACCCCTGGTCTAAGGTATCAAACACTGCAGAGAGATCCAGCCGAATCAGTAGAGAATAATCATAATTTATTTTTGCTGTCAGGAGATTGGTAGACACTTTAGTAAGGGCAATTTCTGTAGAGAGAAGAAAGTGAAAGTGAGCTGCTGATGGGGAGATAGGATCATCAATGGGGATATTAAAATCACCCATAATAAGAGTTGGTGATTCAAAAGATAGGAAGTGAGGAAGCCAAGCTGCAAAGTGATCTAGGAATTGGTGGTGGGAGCCTGGGGGACGATAGACAACTGCAACTCTCAGGGGGAATTGATGGAAGAGTCTAATGGTGTGAACATCTAAAGAGGGAAATGTGAGAGAAGGTACAGGGGGAAGGACCTAAAACGCACACTGTGGAGAAAGTAATATGCCTACTCCTCCACCGTGACTGTCATCAGGTCTGGGGGTATGGGAGAAGTGAAGTCCACCATAGGATAGGGCAGCAGGGGAAGCAGTGTCAGAGGGTTGAAGCCAGGTTTCTCTAAGGGCCAGCAAATTCAGAGAGTGTGAGAGGAAGAAATTGTGGATTGTGGGTAGTTTATCACAAACCGACCGTGTGTTCCAGAGTCTGCAGTTAAAAGAGACGGTAGAGGATGTACAGTGAACAATAATGTGTTTTTTGCAGTTTCTGTGTGTAGCAGAGGAGAAATTAGCAACAGAGGGAGGGCCAGAATTGGGTGAAATATCCCCTGCAGCTAGTAGCAGGAGAACAGAAAGAGACAGCAAGTGGTTGAAAGGTTTATATTGGTGTTTTTTATGCTGCACCGTGGAGGAAGATAGTTCATGGTGATGTATAAGGGTATAAAGTGTATGAGAACTGAACAAGGGTGAGGGAAGGAGGGAGGGACTGATGTGGAGAGAAGGGACAGAGGGTGGAAGGTGTGGTTGATTTTGAAGGTAGACAGCCATAGCAATAAGAAAAGTAGCCGGAGCCTGAGTGAAACAATATTGTAGCATACCTGTGCTGTGTTTAACTTTGTTTGAGTAGTACACATAGAATCTCTGTCTACTGCCATGCCCTGTCTTAACTGCCATGATTAACTGCCAAGCTGTAATGACCGGCATCACGCAAAGGGAGGGAAAAGGGAAGGCCCTGCCCAAGGGAGAGGGAAAGGTGCTGACCCCTGACTCACCTTGCGGCTGACACCTGACTGCCCTGACGTCCCTAGACGGGTTCCTCACCCGTACGCCGATCACGTGCCTAAACCCTGGCTTTCCCTAAGATGAGCCCTAGGTAGTGAACGGGGCGGTGGGATCACTAGTCCGCACCACTGACACTAAAAGGAAAACACCAAGGAGAGGACAGACAATACAGACAAACATATAATCCCAGGTGGGCGACAACAGCAGACCACAAAGGCCCAACAGGGATCCGGAGGGTAACGTTCTGGAACAACAACCAGGGAACGCAGCAACACAGCTCCAGTGGGTCAGTATAGAAATCCAGGCAGGAAGCTCTATATCTGGCAACCAGAGAAGTGGGAGAGGGGAATATAAGGAGGTTGGGAGTGCTGGACAAGGAACAGCTGAGGAGAGGAGCTACGGATCCCTGAGTGAGCCAAAAAGGGTTGCAAAGCAAACCCAGAAAGCTACCATAAAGAAACAGCCCTATCTTACTACATAGAGCGGGCAGCCAACCGTTGCGACTTCCTGACCCTGGGTATAACGGAGTCAGGCGTGGTTCTTGACACCCTCGTGACACAAGCGCTTAGGCAGTATAGCGCTTTTGCAGAGATGGTGATTTTGGCTCATGCTGACCCCTGTGAGTGCTTCCCTTTAGACTGTGTCTATATTTATAGGAAGTGTGATCACAGAACTAGGGGTAATTTAGCTCATTAATCAATTACTCACTCAAGGGCTTTTTCACACTTGCGTTATTTTGTTCTGGCATAGAGTTCAGTCGTCGGGGCTCTATGCCGGAAGAATCCTGATCAGGATTATTCCCATGCATTCTAAATGGAGAGAAATCCGTTCAGGATGCATCAGTATGTCTTCAGTTCAGGACCGGAACGTTTTTGGCCGGAGAAAATACCGCAGCATGCTGCGCTTTTTGCTCCGGCCAAAAATCCTGAACACTTGCCGCAAGGCCGGATCCGGAATTAATGCCTATTGAAAGGCATTAATCCGGATCCGGCCTTAAGCTAAACGTTGTTTTGGCACATTGCCGGATCCGACGTTTAGCTTTTTCTGAATGGTTACCATGGCTGCCAGGACGCTAAAGTCCTGGTAGCCAAGGTAAAGTGTAGTGGGGAGCGGGGGAGCAGTATACTTACCGTCCGTGCGGCTCCCGGGGCGCTTCAGAGTGACGTCAGGGCGCCCCACGCGCATGGATGACATGATCGCATCCATGTAGGAGTCAGCAATGTAACCAGCATAAAGAGCTCCAGTCTCTGCTGCTGTATGGGGGTAACATGTTAATACACCCTCTATACCCTCTACACCCGCTACACCCCAGACTAGTGGACAATATAGCTGTGTTTGCCATATTGTATTTGCTAGCCAGAGATCCCAGTATCAGAGACTTTAGCAAAATAAGTAATAGCCAGAGGGCCATTCCTGCAACCATCTGCCTAGCTCTTGCATTGCTAGCTCTTGCATTGTGAACAGATAACTGCTTGATGAACTACAACTCTTATTTTGCACCCAGTAAAGCAAGGGACTCTGGGTGCAAAATAAGTCTTAGGGACTACACCATGGCACATCATCTTTAGAGCTACTACCACTCCAATCCTCTGCTCCTGAGTGCAGATCCAACTGTTAAGGGTTTGTTACCATATATCCTACTATTCATTGCCTTTTTTTCCCCACTGGTGTAGTAGAGAAACACTGCAGATAACTTGATACTCCGAACTAATCTAATAATTTTTTTATTTTTATTTTTTAGGAAAGTTTAAGGGAATTAACACATCAGCTGTAACCCTGGATGTCTATCTGTGCTGGACTTAAATATCATGCTGCTATACCAGACCACTGCAAGTCAGACCTCCACCAATAAGATACTTATCAACTATCCTGTAGATAGGTGGTAAGTTGTTATAGAGGGACATTCCCTTTAATTATTAGTAAGTAATTATAAATAATGTTAATATTGAATAAAATGCAAAATGTAACAAAACTAACTTATATTGCAATATTTATCTCTTTCTACCTGATTGAACATTTTTCTGCCTTGTACTGATAACCTGTATATACAACATCTATGAACCTTCATGAGTCTTTAAAGAATAAATTGAATTAGAATTTTGGCCCAACATTATATTTAAATACTATGAATACGTACTGGTAATTGCCAAACATCAAACAAAGCAATTTTATGCTTACTAGAAACGATCTGCTGTTGCTGCTTTCTAACCTGTCCTTATTCAAGTAAATTGAGCAAGGTCAATTCATTTCTTCACAAAACAGCATGTTACCCAGAGAAGAAATAATCAGATTAACAATGTGTTCGAAAATGTGAGCTATCAGCAGGAAATAGCTGCAATGCAGTAGCACAGTGGGAAATCAACTGAGAAGGAATGAAATCTCACTGAGCAGGGAGACCATACACCAAGGTGCCCCAGTAACTTACTTATCATCAAGGACTGCATCTGTAAATAATGGTAAAGAGTAGATGCAATATTTAAAGAATCTCACCAATGTGATTCATGTTCAAAGGGCTAAATTCTATAAACATGTGGAGGGAAAGTGGAGCTAAAGATTCCTTAAATTAAAATGAAAGTCTTATTGCATAAATAAGGTCATGCTGAAGAAACCACAATCTATGGTACACATTGTCTTTTCCTTTATGTAATATTCCATAAAAAAGGATTTGCCTCCAATTTTGAGTCCCAGGAGTATTTTTTTCTGTTTCGCTATAGAAGAACTTTCCAAATGGCCATCAAATACTAATCCAATAGCAAGAGGAATAAAGAAGCTGCAGACTTACTGTGAGAAGAGAAGAATTGAAGGCAACCCTTCACAATGCACACATGCAATACTTTGGGAATCTTCCATGTGGATCCAATAATGTATTTTCTTTGTGCATTTCTTGCCCAAGTTAGTTGAAGACATTTGGAGAATTTTAGCTTGTATGGGTGGTGTGCTTATTCTTAATAGTTATATGTTCCTTTAAAGAACTGACTGAGAATCTGGGTACAAAAAGAATTATATAAATACTTACAATCACAATTTAATTTCTATAATTGGGAATGTAGATAATATGGAAAACTGTTAAATATAAAGAAAAATTCTGGAAAATCAATAAAAATCAGATAGCAATAAAAAGACAGAACCTCCCATAGGCTGGTCATGAACTCAAAAAAAATAATGCACTAATCTGAAATTGCAGGAGTGATTGTTTGCCATTGTAGAAATCCTTACCTTAAAACTGCTAAAAACTGCAATATCTCAAGTACCACATAACACTTAATGAAATATAATTATTTTTGAAAGTACAGCAGTATGATCACCAAGATGTAATGAATTCTATTACATTTGAACAAATCCTAGAAGACAAAGTCCTACAGCCATAAGACAAGGACAAGAAGATAATCAGGCACAATTATCAAATGGTTCATGACAATTTAGTGTTGTAAAGAAGCAGGCAGTTCCGGGAACAGCCTTTATCGGGCTGTTCTCGGAACTGCCTGCTCCCGGTGACCGCATGTGTTTCAGAGCGGCTCGTGGCGCAGGCACAGGTAAGGACTTACCTGTGCATCGCCGGGCTTGGGAATAAAGATGGCAGATCACATGTGTTTGTCTGCGAACAATGCGAACTGGCCATCACTGGTTGTAAAGTATGGTGCAGGGGCATGGATCAGCGGTAGATGGCATGGACTCCTGTTGCCTAACATATTTACAATAATTTACACTAGAAACTGGTATAAATTATAGTTCAGATCTACACCAACTCATAGTTGGCATAGATTTGATCTTCTGACACACAGACTGCCAGGAAATGTGTCTAATGTAATAAAGGGCCTGTCTGTGCCTCTTAGTAAATTTGGTGTATTTTGTGCTGATAAACTTTAAAATAAGATTGTTGTATGTAATGTTAGTCTTAGTATATCTTCAATATATCTACACAAATGATCCTTCAAGATTGAATTGAAAAAAAAAAATGTTGAACCTTGAAAAAAAAAATTATATATATATATATATATATATATATATACACTCATTATTAATTTTGAATATTATTTACATATGCAAGCAAAGTTTAGTCTGAACTAGAAGCATTCAGCCAGAAAGAGTAGGAAAGATTTCCTAAAGTGCAAATCCAAATTTCTAATTATTAGCTGGTGACAAAAAACACTTGAAGGCTGTGAGTTATAGCACAATGAATTCTAGAATTTAATTCAATATTTATATTATGATCATTTTATCAAATACATCATAATAGTACCTTAATGGGTATTCCTGTAATTTCAAGTTATTTCCTATTCACAGGATAGGGCATAACTGTTAAATCGGTGGGGTCTTACCATTGGGACCCCCAACCATCATAACAATGGGTACTGCATATACCTGAAATGAATTGAGTAGCAGGCTTAGCACTCATTTCTATGAGACTGCCAGAGATAGCCGAGTATAGCGCACTCACAGAAGATAGAAAGATTTATCTAAAATGGAAGTTTCTATATTCAAAGCCATAAGGATCACTATTGAGTTAGATAGTATCATTCATACCATTATACTCATGCAAAAAGGTATTTCCCTCAGAAGACACATTCACATATAATCAAACAAAAGAATACTGTGTCCTAATTTTTTACTAATGCATCACTTTAATTTGTTTTGCCATAATGCACAATCTCACATAATTCTTTACATTCTAGAAATCTTTTTTTATTTTTCATTTAATTTAATTTTTTTTGACAACACTTTATTGATAATCCAACAATAACCATTATATAAAACATATCATTATTATCATATATCAACATATTTTTCTTTAAATTCCCCAGGAACCCCGCCCCGGAACCCCTTCAGCCCCACCCCTCCATTCTGAGCCAGAGGAGTGCGGTTGACAGGTGAGGAGCGGAGGAAGCTTCTATAAGATCCAGTCTCCCCAGATTCCAATCCATTTTTTCTCAGTATTTCTCTGCTTATACAAAATGTATTCATATCTCTTAGTAGTACTCACCAGATTTAACCATGTATTCACAGTGGGACTGTTTCGCGAAAACCAAGAACGTGCTATCAAAAGTCTTGCCAAAAACATTATCTTAAATAAAAGATTTTTTTTTTATTGCTGACAGCTAACCTTGGCCAGCTCACCCAATACCCAACATTCAAGGGAAAAAGGGATCCGCACCTTCAATTTTCCCTCAGTATATTTTTGTATAGCCCCCCAATAGGGTTTCAACTCTGCACAGGACCAGAACATGTGCAAATAGTCCGCTTCAGGAGCATCGCACCTAGAGCAGTTGGAGTCGTTCCTAATCCCACATCAATTAAGCCAGAGGGGTGTAACATAAAGCCTATGTAAAATATTAAACTGCACCACCACGTGATTAAAATTATGTGAAACCGATTTTAAATTCAAAGTTACCTTCTGCTAGTCATCCAAATGAATCATTGGGCACTCATTTTGCCAAGTCCTCTGGCCGCAGAAGAAACCCCTCCAAATCGAGTTATAAGTAAATTTTTATAAAAGTGAGAAATCTTCAACTCATTAAATTGTGCTGAAGTGTGTATATGAAACCTATTTTTTTCCTTTATACTCAAAAGTGCCTATCTTAACTGTAAATACCAAAACCATAATCATTTCTGTGATTTTTCTCTCTGTGATAATTCTGCAAATGAAATAATATCTCCATTACTTACTACCTGTGTCAAATAAAAAATATTCCTTTTTTGCCAATATTGTTCCTTAGCTAATTCATCTAAAGTCCGAAAGTGCTGGTTATACCATAAGGGAGTGCATCCTAATGAACCTTTCACTCCACACTATTGTCTAATAGAATACCAAGACTTCCTAAAAAGATTCCTAGCTGATCTAAATTCCCTATCAGAGTTGATCAATTGATCAGAATCCAGTAGAGTAAAAAAATTATCATATGGAGATCTGTTCATGGAGAAAAGAAAACTGTGCAGCTAGAAAATATCCCTTAAAGCAAGGGAGGTTAACTCCTCCCCTCTCCAAGGGCATATACCAATGCTCTAACTTAAGTCTTACCCATTTCCTCCCCCAGAGTAGATGATTAATAATCCTTTTGATTACCTTAAAATACCTATTCGGGAGCCGAACTGGAGAATTCCTAAAGAGATAGAATAACTGAGGGAGAATCCCCATCTGAACTAAAGATATTCTATCGGCTTTTGACAAAGGTAAACATAACCAAGTTGTTATTTTTAACCTTAACTTATTTATCAATGGCATCAAGTTAAGCGGGATAAAATCTTCCACCCTAGGGGAGACTGTGATACCAAGATACTCAAAAGAGTCTGCAAATCACATCTGAGTGTTCAAAGGACTATCATTGGGGAATGAAAATTTATCTAAGGGCATAGTTGTAATATCTAGTGGCATAATCGTAGTTTTACCCCAATTACACCAGACCTGAGGCTTCTCCAAAGGAATTTATTATTTGCATAATAGTTAACAGGGTAGATTTTGTCTGTTGAACATAAAATAAAATATCATCAGCAGATAAAGAAATGCGATTTTCCGTTCATAATACCCAAAACCCTAGAATTCTAGGATCTTGTCTGACCCTGGCAGCCAAGGGTTCAATATAAATATCAAATAAAAGAGGAGAAAGAGGACATCCCTGGCGAGTGCCCCTAGTCATAGGAAAACTTATTGTAAGATTTCCATTTATATTCAGTCTTGCAGTAGGAGATCTATAAAGAAGTTTAACCATATTAATAAACCTAGGGCCAAAGCCCATCTTATGACGCACTCTCCATAGAAATCCCCACTCAACTCTATCAAAGGCCTTAGACGCATCTATAGACAAGATAGATCGTGAAGGCCCTCCAGAAGTTTGTATATTTGAGAAAAGACGATGTAGATTATAATGAGTCTCCTTGTTGGGAATAAAGCCATTTTGGTCTGAACGTATAATTGACATCATAACACTAGATAGCCTCATAGCCAAGATTTTAGAATAAAGTTTTACATCTGTGTTAAGGAGAGAAATCAGTCTATAGGATCACAGCTCATTAGGGTCTTTACCCTTCTTTAATATTACTATTGTCACGGCCTCTGTCATTGTTTCTGGGAGGGCTCCCTCTTTTATTGAATCAGAGAATGTTCTCCACAAATGGAGAAAAATGTATTTTTAAGTTGACTATGCCCCTGTCAACCTAATAATACAAGTTGGCAATTCATCTTCCCCAGGTACTCGGTGTCGGGAGGGGAAAAAACCACTCTGTATTGATTAAAATTAGAGATGAGCAAATTTCTCAAAAATTCAATTTGGCCGGTTCGCTAAATTTTTCGAGAAAAATTGGTTTGATCCGAATTTATTTGTGGCATTTCCTGCTGCAGAGAGCCTATATAGTGGCGTAGAACACTGTGCCTTGCAGTAACACGCATAGGGAGTCTGCTATGGTAATGAAACAATACTGTAAATCAGTATGACATGCATATGCCAGGCGTCTCTCTTAGAATCACTGCACACTTCACTTATTTGGGCAGTTTCGGGGCCAAAACTGACCAAATAACTCAAATGTGAATTCAGCCTTACAGGTTAATGTTAGAGTGAAGAAGAAGAGCACTCCTTTTACACCGTCATCAGCTGATTCCATATAGATGTCTACAGAACCTGTTCAATTAAACGCTTTTACAAGTAGAGCCCCCTCGACAGAGTGGAGAGGGTGTCAGCAGTAAGTTTGTGTTGACGTCACTGATTATTTTGCCCTTTCTCTGATCCGTCAGAACAATAACCCACCAAAAACGGATCCTGTCTGTGGAGCATCCACCTTTATTCGGTCAGCATTTGGTCAGTAATCCATCAGTATTGCAAAAGCCAAAAAAAAAAACTGGAGTGGATCCAAAACAGAGATGACACATGAATGGAATATTTACATGTCTTCTGTGTTTTGTACCCACTCCTGCTTTTGGCTACCAAATCTGCAAAATAGGGACCATGTCATGCTGGCCTTACAGCTGTTACATAGACAGGATCCGTTGTACGTCTCATTTTTCCTTCCTTCTGACAGATCAGAAGAAGGGTCAAATAAATGATAATTTCAGCCAGGCCGAAAGGCAAAATAGTGGCCCAGTTATGAAGTGGGAAGGGTGGGAACAGCATGAGAAGTCCACAGAGTGGCCCTAAGACATAGTGGTGAGGTGGAAGCAGCATGAGGAAACCACAGATTGGCCAATGACAGAGACTGGAGGTGGCAGCAGCATCAGGAAGAGGCCACAGGGTGCCATAATGACAGTGTGGAGGTGATAGCAGCATCATCAGGAAGCCACAGAGTGTCACAATGACATAAAGTGGGGGTGGTGGCAGCAGCACCAGGAGGAGGCCACAGGGTGGCACAATGACAGTGTGGAGGTGGCAGCAGCAGCATCAAGAGGCCACAGAGTGGCACAATGACAATGTGTAGAGGTGGCGGCAGCAGCAGCATCATCAGGAGAAGGCCACAGGGTGGCACAATGACAGTGTGGAAGTGGCAGCAGCAGGAGGCCACAGAGCGGCAAGGTGACATAGTGTTGAGGTAGCAGCAGCATCAGGAGACCGCAGAATGTCAAGGTGACATGGTGTGGAGATGGCAGCAGCATGAGGAGACCACAGAATAGCAAAATGACAGAGTGTGGGGGTGGCAGTAGCAGCATCAGGAGGAGGCCACAAAGTGGCAAGGTGACATAGTGTTGAGGTAGCAGCATCAGGAGACTGCAGAATGTCAAGGTGACATAATGTGGAGGTGGCAGCAGCATCAGGAGACCACAGAGTGGCAAGGTGACATAGTGTGGAGGTGGCAGAAGCATAAGGAGACCACAAAGTGGCAAGGTGACATAGTGTGTAGGTGGCAGCAGCAGAAGACCACACAGTGGCAATGTTTCATAGTGTTAAAGTGGCAGCAGCTTCAGGATTCCACAGTGGCATGGTGACATAGTGTGGAGGTGGTAGCAGCATCAGGAGACCACAGAGAGACCAGGTGGGTGGCAATACCAGTACCAGCTAAATATGGTGGGTGAAAGATAGAGCAATTGGCATCAGATGTGTGGCATCAGGTGGGTGACAGAATCACAATAGTAGCTGAGGCAGGTAGCCAGAATAAACCGGTCTCTTTTGTCAAAGTGTTGGTGTGGCACCATGGTTGATCTAGTCTAAAGCATCAGGCATTGGTGGGTGGAAATCCTGGATGATCCACGTCTGATTCATCTTGACAAAGATCAGTCTCTCCACATTTTGGGTGGAC
Organism: Bufo gargarizans; assembly: GCF_014858855.1. Lineage (NCBI taxonomy): Eukaryota > Metazoa > Chordata > Amphibia > Anura > Bufonidae > Bufo > Bufo gargarizans. The sequence goes on along the minus strand of NC_058083.1, from coordinate 395,156,612 downwards.
AGGCGAAGTCTCCTTGGGGTAACTATTAGTGATGAGCGGCAGGGGTCATATTCGAATTCGCAATATTTCACGAATATTTTTTAGAATATTTGTCGAATTTACTAAAAAAATTGGCAAGGTAATGATTGTGTAATATGTGAATTTTCGTAATTCAAATTTTTGGACTTGAATTTTCATTGCAAATTTTTCAACTTACAACTATTAGACAAAGAAGATTATAGCACTATAGTAGCTAAATTGCTCTATATTCATTTTTTTTCGAATATTCGCTATATTGATATAATTTAGTTTTTTCGAATATTTGTAATATTCTAAAACAAGAATATATAGCAATATAGCGAATATTCGAAAAAAAAAATAATATAGAGCAATTTAGCTAATATAGTGCTATAATCTTCTTTCTCTAATAGTTGTAATTTTTTTCTCATCTGAAGTTCAGATTGGAAAAAAATTACAACTATAAAAAAATTGATTATTGCACTATATTAGCTAAATTGCTCTATATTCGTTTTTTTTTTTTTCGAATATTCGCTATATTGCTATATATTCTTGTTTTAGAATATTACAGATATTCGAAAAAACTAATATAGAGCAAAATTCACAAACACTACTACTCCTAAAGTCAAGTATATGGCTGCCTTCTTATTGGCCCACAAGCTAGAAGGGATCATGTCTGTGTACTGATAAAAAAAAAATTGAATATTCGAAATTACGAATATATATAACTATATTTGAAATATTCGCAAATTTTCGAAGTACCTATATTCCTGATAAAAATTTGAAATTCAAATATTCGGGATCAACACTATGGCCCCCACCGCACTAAACCCCAGCTATGATGCCACACTACTGGCCGGGCAGGACAGCTTTTCCAGGGTAAACTCTGCCAGTTGCGGCCACAAATCCAGTTTGGCTGCCCAGTAGTCCAGAGGATCTACAATGTGGGTGGCATGGTGCTGTCCGAGTATGCCACCAAATGCTGGTTCAGGTCCTGCTTCAGGTCTAGCTGCTGCTGGTGAGTAGTTTCTTCACTAGGCAGGTGAAGAAAGCTGCTCATAAGCAACTCTAGACTCAAGTTACTGCTGATGGAGCTGGAACTGCTCTTACCCCCCCCACTTACCGTGCCACAGCAGCCATGGCACAGGAAGCTGAGCACAGAGGTTCCCTCCTGGTCAGACCTGTGAGAGGATAGACGATGGTGCAGATAAGCAGCGGCCATCTGACTTCATAGGATGTCTCTATAGTCCTCATTCTCAGCGGGTGTAAAAAAGGCCCCCATTTTGGACCGGTAGTGAGGGTTCAACAAGGTTGAAAGCCAAAAGTCATCCCTCTGCCGAATGGTGGCAATTCGGCTGTCACTACGCAAGCAAGTGAGCATGCAGCAGGCCATTTGTGCAAGTGACTCGGAGGGACTCCCTGCCTCCAACTCTACTGCATACTTCCACGTTGTGTCTGGGTCCTCTGAGTCGTATTCCTCATCGCCCTGTAGCTCCTCTGACTGCTTCTGCTCCTCCTGTGTATAAATACCACCTATTTTGCTACACATTGCTTGTGCTCCAATGTCCTTCTCTTCCTACAGTTCAGATCCCACAGGGCTCATGTGGCCGTGAGATCTAGGCGCCGTGTCTCCAGTCCCCTTACCAGACAGATTTACCAGCATCTGTTCTAGGACATGACATGAAGCAGAGGAATGATGTTCATCCCGTAGTCCTGGAAACTGACAAATAATGTGTAGTGTTGAGCGCGAATATTCTAATCGCGAAGTTTTATCGCGAATATCGCCATTTTGAGAATTCGCTAAAATCTAGAATATAGTATTATATCTTCGTAATCGCAAATATTCAAGATTTTTTTTCTTTTTATCCTTATTATGCTATCTGTCATCCATAACCTTCTTTTTTTATAGTTATTAATTTTCCTATCATTAATAAACTTTCATTATAAGTATTTTCCTACCTATTATCAATTTATTTTTTATAGATGCTATATTATTTTATTTTTTAAATAAATCATTACCTATAACATACAATAGACAACATATAACAGACAATCACACAAAGGATATATGCCAAAAGCCGGGTATGTGCAATCCAACAACCTATCCGTGAGTCTGGTACAGTCAGCATACCTTACAATGTCTTTCCCATATTCCCATATTTATGTAAATTAGTTTACATGACAAAACAGAAAAGGTTATTGAATATAAATGTTAGGACAATTAGAAAACTGAACATTTTTATGCAGCCCTCCTAAGCAGTGAAAGAAGAGTTGGCTGGCATGCAAAAAATAATAGTTACAATTTTTGGCACCCTAATGATAATTATCTAGGTGTGCAGATTCACCAAGCCATCCAACAATTGAGGCTCACTGGCTCTCAAGTATGTGTGGATAGAGAGCTGGTCTTGAATGTCTCAAAGTGCACAAGGCTGCCATTGTAAGGTATGCTGACTGTACCTGTCTCATGGATAGGTTGTAGGCTTGTACATACCTAGCTTTTGGCATACAGCCTTTGTGTAATTGTCTGTTTATTAAATGTTATAGGTAATGAAATTGTGTGTGCAATACACGTACATTACATTGCCAATTTTGACAATCATGAATTCTCGAATTATGGTGAATATTCTGCCAAAAATTTGCAAAATATCGCAAATTTGAATACTGTCTATGCTGCTCATCACTAATAACGTGGCCTCCTCAAAGGGCCTGAGCAAATGGCAGGTGTCATGCATGAGCTGCCACTGGCTGATATCGAAGTTACACAGGGGAGTACTCCTGTCTGCTTGGATCATCAAGAAATCATTTATGGCCTTTCTCTGTTCGTATAGTCAGTCCAACACTTGGATGGTGGAATTCCAACTGGTGGAAACGTCGCATATCAGCCTATATTGGGGGATGCCGTTCTGCCGCTGCAGCTCAATGAGGGTGTGCTTGGCAGTGTACAAGTGGCTGAAATGCATGCAAAGTTTCTTGTCCATTTTTAGGATGTCTTGCAGGTGGGTGGAAGACTTCAGGAACTGCTTGACGAGATTGAACACGTGTGCCAGGCACATGGCTCAGCCCTCCTTGACGCAGCGCAGACACCATGTTCTTTCCGTTGTCGGTCACCATGGTTCCGATATTTTGAGTTGTCGCAGAGAAAGCCAGGATTCGATTTCTTGATAAAGGACCCAGCGCAGTTCCTCCCCTGTGTGATTCCATTCGCCGAGGCAAACAAGTTGCAGAACAGCATGACATCGCCGTGCCCTGCACATGTGGTATGCTGGAAAGGCACTGTGAATTGTCTCTGCAGTGAAGGCTGAGAACACAGTGAAGGATGAGGAGGCAGAGGCTGACATTGTCGCAGGACCATTGGCGTGAGAATGTGGAGGTGGAAGCGGCATCACCTGGCTAAGTTGCTGGTATTCGTGTGCAGGAACTATATTCACTCAGTGGGCTGTAATGGACATGTTTTGTCCCTGACCGTAGTTACAGCTCCGCACATCGGTGCTGCCATGCATTTTGGCAGACACCAATATGCTCAAAGACTGGCCCACTTTCTGTTCTACATACGGGTGCAAGGATGGTACTTTTTGCCAAAGAAATGACGATTTCGGACTCTCCACCTCGGCTCAGCACAAGCCATCAGTTCAACGAAAGGTGCAGAGTCTACCACTTGGAAAGGGAGGGACTGCAGCACCAGAAACTTGACCAGGAGCACATTCAGCTTCTGTGCCATTGGTTGAGTGCACACATACTGTTGTCTCTTGGCAATCGCTTTGGTGATCAATTGCTGACGGAATAATTGACAAGGAGTAGGAGGAAGAGCAGGAGCATCAGGACCAGCAGATGATGGGCAGAACAGACCGCTCCCTTTGGCTGAGGTGGTAGAGCCTTGACTGCCTGAAATCAGGTGCATGCCAGTGGGTGATGCAGCAATTGCTGCTGCAGGCTGGACTAACACATTGGAGCCACGGTTCTCCCCGGCCACTTTATGGTGACGCTGCATATGTTGACGCAGGGCCACGGTGCCAACATTGGCACCCTGGCCATGCTTCACCTTCTGCCCACAGATTCTATAAATGGCCATTTTCACCTCCTCAGGCGGCTTAACAAAAAACTGCCACACCACCTAGTAGGTGATTTTACCCCAACACTCTGCACTGACTGACTGACTGCCTGCTAGCGCTTCCGTGAACCCCTGCACCCCTCTTTTCCGGGCAGGTAGGCTCCTGCGAAGTGGGTGGTCTATCCCGGGCATGTTAGTCTCCCGACCTTGCACTGCTGACTCCAGGCCACGCTAGCAACTTGCTAGCTCCGCCAATGTCTCACGGGCAAGCTGACACCCTCTTCTCCCGATGATGATCCCAAGTGCGAGATATAACGGCCCTGACCATGCTTACTGGTCCACGTATCTGTAGTGAGGTGCATCTTGCCACAGATGGCGTTGTGCAGTGCACACCTGATTTTGTCCCCTACTTGGTTGTGCAGGGAAGGGATGGCATGCCTGGAAAAGTAGTGGCGGCTATGCACGACGTACTGTGGGACGGCCACTGTCATAAGGCTTTTAAAACTCTCTGTCTCCACCAGACAGAATGACAGCATTTCAAAGGCCAGTCATTTTGAAATGCTGGCATTCAGGGCCAGGGATCACGGGTGGGTAGGGGGGTACTTCCTCTTCCGCTCCAGTGTTTGGGAGATGGAGAGCTGAATGCTTCCGTGGGACATTGTGGAGATGCTTGGGGAGCCAGGTGTTGGTTTTGCTGGCAGATCCTCTGTTTGTGGGGTGCCAGGTGGCACTGTCCCTCCAGAGGTGGATGAAGAGGCCGCGACTGGAGCAAAATAGGATCAGGAGGAGCCAGAGACCTTTCTTGGTTTTTGAGGTGTCTACTCCACTGCAGCTCGTGCTTTCCACTTAAATGCCTGGTCATGCAGGTTGTGCTCAGGTTGAGAACGTTTATGCCTCGCTTCAGGCTCGGATTGCACAGCAGGCAAACCACTCGTGTCTTGTCATCAGCACATTGTCTGAAGAACTGCCACGCCAGGGAACTCCTTGGAGCTGGCTTTGGTGTGCTCGGTCCCTTGCTGCAGGGGGCAGTAGGAGGCGTACTGTCTAGAGGACGGTTACTTCACTTTTGCACCATGCCTCCTCTTCTGCTGTGCTGGTGGCTCTGTGCAACCACCTCCTCTTCCTCCGAACTACATTGGTTACTCGCATGACCTTGATTCCATGTGGGGTTGAGGACCTCATCGTCCTCCACATCATCTTCCACGCAGTCTTCACCCCTGACTTCCTTGACGGTCTGCATGCTTTCGAAAGCCCCAGCAGTTGGCACCTGTGTTTCATCATCATCCGAGACGTGCTGCGATGATCCTCCCATGTACTCATCTTGAATTGGTGCACTCAATCTCTTCCATGTCTGGGGCAGGGCTAGGTGGATGGCCCTGGCAAACCCTGCTAACAGAGTCATCAAAAAGCAGAAGAGACTGCTGCATGACTTGGGGCTCAGACTGCTTGGCTGATTTGCAATGGGGTGAGGTGAAAGACTGATGGACATCGGCTGCAGGTGCCAACTCTCATCTTTCAGCAGGAGTCTGGGTGGGAGACAATGTGAAGGAACTGAAGGCACTGTCAGCACCATTTGTAGAGCCGCATTAGGCCCGACCAAATACCCCTGCAGGTTCTGTTGCCTACTCGCACCTGAGGAAGGGGTTTCACTTGTACGTGTAGCTGGCACAGATCAACCATGTCCTCTTCCTGCAACAGGAGCTCCACCAGCAGCACCACGACCTGGGCCACATCCCTTATTTGACGCTCTCCTCATATTTCTCAAATTTAGGATTTTGCCCAAAATGGGTGTTTTATTAATAGCAGAATAGAACCACAGTATGGAAATGATGTATTTCACACTTTCAGATCCAGACAAGGCCGCAAAATATGACCACATTTTGTAAAGGGTGTATCTCACACGTACAGATCCAGACTAGGCCGCAATTTAAGTATTTTACCCAAAATGGATGTTTTTCAAATAAAAGAATAGAACCACAGTATCACACGTACAGATGTTGACTAGGCCACAATTAAAGATTTTTGCCCAAAATTTGTGTTTTACTAATAGCAGAATAGAACCACAGTATCTAAAGTGTGTATCTCACACGTACAGATGCAAACTAGGCCGCAATTAAAGATTTTTGCCCAAAATGAGTGTTTTATTAATAGCAGAATAGAACCACAGTATGTAAAGGGTGTATCTCACAAGTACAGATCCAGACTAGGCCACAATGAAAGATTTTTGGCCAAAATGGGTGTTTTATTAATAGCAGAATAAAACCACAGTATCTAAAGGGTGTATCTCACAATGACATATGCAGCAAAGGCTGCAAAATATTTTTTTTTTTCCAAAATGGGTGGGGTTTTTTTAATAACAGAATATGACAGCAGTATATAACGCTTGCATTTCACACGTGCAGATGCAGCAAGTGCTGTAAAATTGTGTATTTTGAACAAAAAGGTGTTTTTTAAAACCCAGAAAACTATAGCTGTATTTCTAGCTTAAATTGCACACTGACTAATGCGGCAGAGACCCAAAATGAAGATTATGGCTGAAAATTTGAGTTTTTTCAAAGGCAGAAAATTATTGAAGTATTTCAAACTTGTTTTTAACAATCACAGATGCAGCAAGGGCTGCAATATTAAGAATTTTGCCCCAAAAGTTTTTTTTTAACTAACAGAATATGAAAGCTGTATATAACGTTTGAATTTCTCACGTGCAGATGCAGCAAGGGCTGTAAAATTGTGTATTTTGCCAAAAAGGGTGTTTTGAAAGACCCAGAAAATTATAGCTGTATTTCTAGCTTAAAATGCACACTGACTATTCCTGCAAAAGCACCAGATGTTGGATATTGCCAAAAAAGGGTGTTTTTTTAAAACCAGATTATTATTGCAGTATTTCAAGCTTGGATTTGAATGTCACAAAAGTACAGATGCTGTGCTGGTGCACGGAGCTTGCATTAAATGGCCACTGCCGCCCGGCTAACTAACAGACAAATAAAAGTTCTTTTTCTCTGTCACTGGGCTTAAGGCAAGGTAAAAAGATTGTGCACTGCACCCACAGAACTAAATCTTTGTAGATCACTGAGTTCAATTGGAGTTCTAATAACAGATTCTATCCTATTCTCTCCCTCACTGCAGCATCCTCTCCCTACACTAAGCACAGCAGAGTGATGTGCAGCATGACTCTAGCTTATATAGAGGATGGGTCACATGCTGCACTGGCCAGTCACAGCCATGCCATTAGTAGGCATGGCTGTGATGGCTTCTAAGGTCACACAGTTAAACGCTTGTTGATTGGCTGCTCTGCAACCTTTCAAAAAGCTCTAAGAATACTCACAATTTTTTAAGTTACAAGCATGGGCAATTCTATGTGCATGCTTGTAACTTAAAAATTGTGAGTACAATAAACCCCTTACCTTAAAAGATATCAAGGGTATTGCACCATCTGTTCTGTTCCTTCTCGAAGGTATTCGGGTCCGGTGTTTGGAATCAGTGGTTGGTGACTCATGACGAGATCTGCGGACCAGTAGGAGGTGGATCACAACTTTTTCGTATGAACAATACGTCTCTGCGATTATTGCCTCTGATAGCTGGATGAGATTTCAGTTCTCCGTCCTTATACGATTCAATACCTGACATAAACTGTTCATTTAGAGCGCGGTCCCCGCACCTTCTGTTTTTTTGCTATTTAGGAGACCGAACCTACTCCCTTAAGGGTACCGCTGCTGTGGTCCATTACCTTCACACCAAATAACGTTTATATATTTTCTCTTTCATATATTTTTTTGCCACTAATACACGTTAAAAAGGGCTTCAGAACATATAACTGCACCACTCAACGGCAAATATATATTTTTTTGCCACTAATACACGCCAAAAAAGACTGTAATTTTCTAACTTCACCACACAACAGCAAATACTTTTTTGTGCCACTAATACACGCAAAAAAGGGCTTTAGAACATATAACTGCACCGCTGAACGGCAAATTGGCCTTAACTTTTTTCCACTTGTGCACTCCACAAAAGGCTTTAGAACATATAACTGCACCATTGAACAGCAAATATATATATATATATATATATATATATATTATTTACACTAATACACGCTAAAAAGGGATTTAGAACATATACAGATGTAACAGTTACCCCTGCTACATCTGTAACTGCACTGCTAAACAGCAAATATGTATTTTTTTGCCACTACTACACGCCAAAAAGGGCTGTAATTTTCTTACTTCACCACATAACGGCTAATAAGCCCTTTTTTCCCACTAATCAAGCCAAAAAATGCTTTAGAACATATAACTGCACCGCATAAGGGCAAATAAGATGTATACATATTTCATTGTAATAAACCCTGCTAATGGCTGCATCAAACAGCACTTGCACTCCAATAACAAGAATGGTTTGCTGGAATTACAGAGCTGTATAATAGCAATTTGGCTCTGCAGTCAGTGCAGCAAGGTGTAATAGGATTGTTCCTATTACCCAGGCTGTAAACTCCCTTACTGAACCCTGTTCTGCTTCAATAAAATGGAATGATTACTCCCTATCCTTTTCCTGAACTTCTATACAGCAAAATAAAAGTTTTAAAGTCTTTTCTTCCACTGTCCCTAGTGCCCACTGGAAAATGTCTGAATCCAAGATGGCTGAGGCTATTTATAGGGCTGTGACATAACAGGGCTGGCTGCTGATTGGCTACATGCATGGCATTGTGGGTGATCCCTCATTCCAAGAGTTCCTTTCTCCATGTCCTAAAATGGGCAGTAGCCATTTTAGGAAAAAATGCAATTCGTTACCACGAAGCGTGAGGAAATTCTAATTTGGTGCAAATCGAATTTTTCATGAAATAGAATTGAATTCCACTTCATCAACTTAAATTTGCTCGGATCTAATTAAAATGTTTAGACCCAGGGCAAAGGAAGCAAACTGAACGTTTACCCCGAAGGAAAGCCTAGCTACAAATTGACATTTTCATTGTTCCCTCTAAGTTGTTTGCTCTGAAAACAGTTAAAACAGCATACTAATTAGGTCGACCAACCCAATAACAGCTCTACCTTTCTGCTGGGTTGTTTTAAAAGGAGTAGTTTTGCATGTTGTCCCATGTACAGCTACATTAGCATTTCATTTATATGAATGTATTATTTTATTTTTTTCAGAATCCTTTCAATAACAATTTTACTTTATTTTTATGCTGGTAACTGTTCATCATAAGTCTCGGTTTAGGCAAGGGTAATATTGATGTATTATGAATGCAATTGCAAACTCTAGCTTGACTGCGGGGTTAATGGCTATAAATATCACTATAAGAAATAATGTGACTACAGATGTAGCATAGTTAACCTGAACTGTTGCAGCATGCTACTTTAGTTAATGTAGTACATCTATGAGTAGAGCATTAAGTTAATAGAGTGGCGTGCCAAATTCTTGTTTGCTGCTTACTACATCTGTATATTTAATTTTAGTTTTTTATTCTAAAGGTTAAATATAATTTTTAATGTGTGATATATACCACATTTTTTGCTTTATAAGATGCAACAGATAAGACGCACCCCAATATTTTGGTTTTAATCAGACCCTCAGATCAGACCCCCATAAATATCAGGACATCGGATCAGACCCCCATGTCAGAAGCCCAGCAGCCCTCCATGTCAGACCCTCATCAGACCTCAGATCAGCCCTCAATATCAGACCCACATCCGACTTTATATCAGCTAACAATATCAGACACCCATCAGACCTCAGATCAGCCCTCAATGTCAGACCCCCAATCAGAGTTCCTTGGTAGAACACCATCAGACCTTAAATCAGATTAAAATAAAATAAAACTCCTTTTACACCTCTCCTGCACTGAGGCTCCTCTCCACCTCCAGCAGAAATTGTGATCCCCTGTCTTCTCCGGCCCATGCTGCACTGTCACCTGACTGCATGCAGCGTTAGGTCATAGTGCTTGCACTACGTCCTGACACTACGCAGTCAGGACAGTGCAGCATCGGCACCAGGAAGGAAGACCAGGGAGGGTGAGAACCGGAAGCACTTGCAGCACTTCACTCCCCACTCCTGACACCTAATGCATATTAGAGAGCTCACTTGTATTTGCTTTGTAAGATGCACAGCCACCCCCCCCCCCACCCCTAAAAACAAAATCGTGTGTCTTATAAAGCAAAATATACCATATATATATATATATATAGAGTCATTTATCAAACTGGTATAAAGTAGAACTGGCTTAGTTTCCCACAGCAACCAATCAGATGTCAAGAATGAAAGGTGGAATCTGATTGGTTGCTATGGGTAACTAAGCCAGTTCTACTTTTCACAAGTTTAATAAATGAGAACAATATTACTTATAGGGGAAGAGAGAGATACTGTATATCATATTTCTACTGTATATTATATTTTTATGCACTGCCATAATTATATAAGCTAAACCATTAGTATGTGTCCTGGGTCAATGAAGATGTTCCCAGATGCTCCCAGATTAATTTTAATTCCACTCCATTTTAACCCATCCTAATAAACTATTTCTAAATGATATCCAGCTTTCAAACTTGATATCATTCTTGCTTTCTGTACATCAAACTTAATTTGTAAAAGTCATAAAATATATTTTACAGGCCTTTTAAGCTACTAAAATTTACAATAACCTGGTGTAGTAAATTCATTGTTATAATTTAGCCATACTAAGGTTGCATTATTATTTACATATCTAAAACAGGGTTTAAAAGCTTCACTAGTTTTAATATCTGCAATAAAGCAAAGCTGTTACATCACGGGAATTCTTTCTTTTTGTTGTTGTTGAACTTCTCATTATCAAATAACAATCTATTCAGAAAAGCCATTTCACAATACAATTAAAGTTAATCAAAATCTGTTGTTCATGCTGTTAAACTCATTGAAAATATTTTATGATGTTGCATTTTGTAACAGGATATCGATCTATATTATGATCTCTTCACTGTAACTTATGGTAAGTCCCTAGAGATATGGTGACTGGACTGTGATAAAATATAGAAAATTGTATGTTCTTTCACATGTTTATACCAAAAGATTTAGCTCACAGGAAATCATTAAAGGTGAGGAGCTCGAATACTATTCGATTAGGAGTGTTTTTCTGAGATATACAGTACAGTATATGTATTTTTTAATTTTTATTATATACTTGCAGCATCCCACTACTATGGTGGTGTTACACTGCAAAAGGGGTGTAAAGCTGTGTTTTCATGTAACATATGCATTTCATGTATTTGTGCTGACGAAGGAGTGAATAGGCAATAGCCACAACCACTTGATAGAAACATAGAATGTGTCGGCAGATAAGAACCATTTGGCCCATCTAGTCTGCCCAATATACTAAATACTATGGATAACCCCTGGCCCTATCTTATATGAAGGATGGCCTTATGCCTATCCCATGCATGCTTAAACTCCTCCACTGTATTTGCAGCTACCACTTCTGAAGGAAGGCTATTCCATGCATCCACTACTCTCTCAGTAAAGTAATACTTCCTGATATTACTTTTAAACCTTTGCCCCTCGAATTTAAAAGTATGTCCTTTTGTAGCAGTTTTTCTTCTTTTAAATATTCTCTCCTCTTTTACCTTGTTGATTCCCTTTATGTATTTAAAAGTTTCTATCATATCCCCTCTGTCTCATCTTTCTTCCAAGCTGTACATGTTAAGGTCCTTTAATCTTTCCTGGTAAGTTTTATCCTGCAATCCATGTACCAGTTTAGTAGCTCTTCTCTGAACTCTCTCCAAAGTATTAATATCCTTCTGGAGATATGGTCTCCAGTACTGAGCACAATACTCCTGTTGTCACCCTCTCTACATAAAGAGAAGTGATTAGAACAAAGCAGTCAGAGTCAATGTGTGTGTAGAGAGAGACAGTGTCCAGACAGTTATGTGAGAGCTAAGAGTAAAGCCAGCCTTGGATGTCGTACCGGCTAGAGCAAGGCAAGAGAAAGAACAAAGAAAGCTAAAAAAACATACTGGTGATTCAAGGAGATGCAAAGTGGAGCCCTGTGAAGATAAGCTGTCTGAAAGGACTTTAAAGGCTCTATTGCAACATTGTATAGAAGTGTAAAGGTTTCTGACCCTAAACAAGCTTAGAAAAGGCAGAATCTGGATATGCCCATGATAGTACAGTCCGTCAAAAAAACCTGTAGTAATCCTAACTGTAATAATGGCAACCTATACAAAAGGTGCAGAGCATAGTCTAATGTTGGAGGCTTTCCTGTGGCTGCATCATATAAGAGACAGTGCTGCACCCCTATTTCTGGACTCTGTTGCAAAAGTGAGCTGGAGAAGTACAGTGTGGACAAACTGCTGGTCCATGTATGCTCAGAACTGTAACTTATTGTCACGGCTGAGGATGGGGAAAACCCTCAGCCGTGCGAAGCCAGAAGATGGATGGACAGTACAAGGCCAGGACAGGAATCAGGGAGCAGGTCACCCCCTATCAATCCCTAATTCTGACCCTGTCTCCTAGCTGTATGAGCCAACCCTGAAGGTAGAAGGGCTCATACACCGGAACCTGATATTCCTGCTAGCCCTCAGGGTGGCCCTGGACTAGGAGCTGGGTAAGACTACCTGTTCCTCCTAGATACGGACGAACAGGAGTCTCACTGGCCAAGTTATAACGAAAGGGGAACAGAAACAGACATATGGCAATGGTAGGTAAGTGCAACTAGTACCACACCTACCTGCCACAGACACAGAGCCTGGAACCCATGTATAAGTGCTGCTGTCTACAACAACACAAGAGACAGAGCACACATGACACAGGAAACCATACGCTGCAATAAATAATCATAACATAAACACATCCTCATAACATCGTGTATCACATTTTATGACCACAAGGGTGGCCCTCACTGGCAGATGGTATATGGAACCAGGAGAGTGCCTCCAGCTTACTACAAGGCTGGAGTACCCCTCAGACATCAGGTTTTAACTGAGGCTTTATAGCCCATGTAGTCACACCCACAATCAGACACACCCAGTGCACACACACTAGGAAGGAAGTTAACCCTTCCAACACCAGGGAAGGGAAGACATCAATTTAAAGGGGAAGTGCACACAACTCAAACCCTGTGCACACCAAACAGGGAATGTGCACACATATAAAGGCAGGTTGCCAGGTGCAACCCCATGCACATTGCAGCAAGCTGCCCAGCACCAGCTCAGGCTGCCAAACTGCAAAAACAACCACATGTTGCCAGCGGCAACCACAAGTGAGGCAACATACTAGCGGCCCTCACCTGTGGCTGAACAACAACACCAGAACGCAGGCAACAGCATGCGGACACAGGTGTCACGACCATGACCATGGTCGTGACACTTATGCACCTGAACTTCATTCTTCAATAAAGAATTGTTCAACTGCCTCATTACTTTCAATGCTGCAGTGGACCCTGCATTGCATCTCACAGGTTATTACCATCAAGGGCACCATCGGGCCGGAGAACCCAATGAACCAAGGTGTGCCCTAAGGGCTCATGCACACGACCGTTGTTCTGGTCTGCATCTGAGCCACAGTTTTTGCGGCTCGGGTGCGGACCCATTCACTTCAATGGGGCCGCAAAAGATGTGGACAGCACTCTATGTGCTGTCCGCATCAGTTGCTCCGTTCCATGTCTCTGCAAAAAAAATATAACATGTCCTATACAAGATTAGGCATTTCTACAATGGGACGCCCCTTCCGTTCCGCAAATTGCACAAGGCACACGGGTGGCTTCCATTTTTTGCGGATCTGCAGTTTGCGGACTGCAAAAAACGGAACGGTCGTGTGCATGAGGCTTAAAGGGAAGAAACTACAATCACTTATATCCTCTCATCTGCTCTCCTCTCCTTGGCTTGCTGCATACTTACCTAACCACCAATACTTTCCAAATTTTATACAACATATAATGCAACAGCTCTCTGCGAACCAAATAAAGTACAAAAACATATTATAATGCTTTTGCTATGCTAATAAAGTAGAGATGCTTGGCAAATACATTTTGTAGAAAATTATTTGAGCCTGTCTGCTGCACGTCAAGGCGATCTCTGTAAGACAGGAACCTAACACTAAGTTCTACCTGTTAAATGCCATGACAGCGACCATGAAATTCAGGGGGTGTAGGTTCCACGTGCATGCTGGGTCCCCTTTGATTTTTATCATTTTTGGCACCAAAATGGCCTCCATTGAATACAGGGGATGCAAATACCAACACCCCTTTTGTGTTTCCAAATTTTATACGATAGATTCGGAGAGGAGAAGGGGCACTGAAACAGAGGTGGTTTAGGAAGGTAAGCTTACTAATTCAATTCATTTGATAGGTTAACTGCTGTTTTAAAGCACCTTTTAAGCAGAGTTACAAATGACCTATCACCAATAAATGGGAATATGGAATCCTTGCAATAGGATATTGCAATTGTTGGTTTAGTAAAAGACTTCCAAATGGTATAGATGGCTTTCCTGAAATAAAAATGATTACAAATTATGTACTAGATTGATGGAGATGGGTTTCTGATACAGAGATTTGTAAATGTAACACATAGTTTGTTAATTAAATGTTAAAATAAGCAGCTATTACCTTAGCTTTTCCTTTTTTCATATTAAGAGGATTTTCCAGGATCAGCACATTGAAGTCCTATAACGTGCTCATGAGAGTAATCTTTCCTCTTCTTTGTTTAACCTCAGCCTGTCTACCTGTATGCTGTACATATAGTGCAGTAGTGCAGAGTATTACAGTTTCCAGCCCTTTAAGTGCATGGGACAAATCTGCAGTACCCTGCACTGGCCGATGCTTCTAAGTAGATGGCATTCAGTAAGACAGGCTGAGGTAAGCATTAAATAGGCTGTAGCACCTCTAATGATTAATATGCTAACCCTTGAAAACCATTTTATAAAATCCCATAACATTTATTTAACCTCTAATGTATAAATATTAGGCTACATGCACACGACTGTATGTGTTTTGTGGTCCACAAAAAAACCCGGATGACATTCCGTATGGCATCCGTTTTTTTTTTTTGCGGATTTGCTTCTTTTGCGGATCCATTGTAATAATGCCTATCCTTGTCCTCAAACTAGAAAGAAATGGGACATGCACAATTTTTTTGCGGGGCAACAGCATGGACATACTGATGCGGACAGCACACGGACTGCTGTCCGCATTTTTTGTGGACCCATCTAAAGGAAGGGGTCCGCATCCTATCCGCCAAAAAAACGGAACGGACACGGAAACAAACTACGTTTGTGTGCATGTAGCCTTAGCATTACTCATCTAGTTGGAGACCGAGCAGCATGTGCTGTAAGAAGCATTCCACAGACCTT